>NC_000081.6:41774950-43029950 GCF_000001635.26 Mus musculus | reverse complement strand
TCCCTCTACCTCTGACTCCCAAGCTCATGTAAATAAGAATATGTATGATGGAATGTTCCAGAAAGACTTTAATGTTTCCTCTATTGATAAGTATGTCAGGTAATAGATATGTTAATTAATTTGATTTAGTCATTTTACAATGTGAAAATATGTTAGAACAGTATATGCATACAATAAAGACAATCTTCATTTGCCATCTAAAGTGGTTACAATGAACTCTTTATACAGGCTGAGGTAGGCTCAAGCTTGATCATTTTATTTGCCTACTTAACATGTCTTTCTAGACAAAACAATGACCAAACTAGCACCTTTTTAATTAAGAGTCATTTTCAATGTCTGAAGAGTTTAGGGCAATTATTCCTAAGCGTATATACCTTATATCCAAATATGTGTGATCACTATGAATGAATTGTCTTATGATCATAATAAGAACATTTCTATGGTAAAGAATTTTTCTTAGACCCATTAATGATAAATATTAGGGACATGTAGTAGTAATCTTAGAAATGGATTTAATTGCTAGAGCCTTACAATACAAAGTACATTAGTTCTGTTGCAAGGATATTTTATTGCTTCAGAAGTCATTAAAAATAAGAAAAATTATACTAGGACACAGGTAATTCACTGTTCTGTAGTTTTGTCCACGTTTATATTATTCTCCTAGGATAGATTTTTAGGCCTCAGTCAAAAGTTATGAATCTCTACCAAATGGCTTCAGAGAATGGGTGTATCAGCCTTATGGTGGTTGTTGTTGTTGTTGTTGTTGTTGTTGTTGCATCCGATGCCTGCTGCTTCATATTCTTAATACATTCAGTGATGTTTATTCATAGGAGAGTCCTTCATCAACACTTAGTTTTATTGGCATTTTTAGTTGTTACATATATTTACTAACCATTTTTAATATTTTCTTAATTGTATTTAGGTCCTTTGTATATTTTTGTATGAACTCCTGAAATATTTTTAAAAGGAACTGGCATTTTTTTTCACAGAATCATTCTTCACTCTTTAAAAAATAAATTTTCTTTTCCTAATCATTCTTCTGTAAACTCAGTGTGTCCATATTAAAAACAAAACAAAAAGAAATCACCAATTAGCCATTCATTATCTGCAACCTAGACTTTGAATGTTGAATCAACCTTTCTTATTCTGCACCCAGATTGCCTTGTGAGAGATGGTAGAATTTGATAGGACAGTTGTTAAAGTGACCCTACATCCTTTAGTGTTAGCTGCTTGAAAGATTTTATGAATTCACAGAATTCTGGTATAGCACAAACTGAAAAATTTGCATCTTGGACATAGGTGATTATTTTTGTTATAGTTGTGGCTACAACAGTAATTATACTTGATTCTCCAGTTTTATACTTGTCCTGTGTGACTCTTTCTCATTTCCATCTATATGTTTAGGAGTATATGTGGCAAAGAAGCTTTTCTATTTATAATCACAGCCACTGTTTTGTTGGTTCAGCTTGCTTCTATTACCTTTCCTCTTGCAAAGTCTTTCTTAGGACAAACAATAGGCAGTGTGGAGACCCTAGATAGCCTCTGTGCCATACTGATGGAAGTATACAGACCATTACTGCAATGATGCAAAGACTCTGAAGTCAAATGAAAAGAAAATTGTAGGATTTGAGAGTTTGTAAAAGAAATCAAAGAGTGAATTCAACAGATTCATTGTTTTCAAAGCCTGCCTGCTATTTTGTTTCAAAATAACATACCGTATTGTGAATGTAATAGTAGCAATCTACAGCAGAGTCTTAGGAATATTTCCACAGTATTTCCCCACCTTTCACTGTAGAAGAATGGATAAGATACCCTTTTGTACCATTTCCATATGTGTGTAAGTCAACAAGATTATGTTGCTTTACCATGTGGCTTTGATAAAGCCTTTCTAGTTTTGTCATTTTGATAATTTTATCTTCCTTAAATCTTAGCAACATGACTTTCTCATGTAATATGTCATATAACCTTTTGGTTAACAAGGACCATAGTTGTAGAAGAAGACTCACAATGTCTTGCCACATATGTCGATCACAATATCTACCCTTTTAAACTAAAGAGTAAGAAAGCAAAATCTGTTAGATTTCTCTTAGGGTAACATATATGCATGCCTTTGAATATGCATAATATGTTGAGAATGTACAAAAATACAAAGTCCAGAAGTCATTCTCAAACTTTTAATTTCTTCAATCCCCACATAGATATATCAATATATCTAGATATAGTTTAAGAAATTTAGGAATAAAAACTAGCATATATAAATATTATCCAATATGTCCAATAAAGTTTACCAAACAGATAAGAGCAAGGTCAGATATATTTCTCAGTTTTAACCTTATTTTCTAATGTCTGAAATTTGGAAGAAAATGTATGTAGAATTCTTTCTATAATTTCTTTTTTAATATTGTTTTATTATTTTAAGTTGAGCATTAAGTCAGTACAATCTACTGTGAACCACAAAGTATTTTTACTTAATTCACTCCTGTTTGTGGTCAGATTTTGGCTTACTATCTTAATTCTTTGGTATTTGCAATATATTTAATATCAGAAATGGTACTGGCCCCAATCAAAACCAACCAACCAAGAGTTTTCGGAGGAAAACCATTATGGTTATCATTGGGTCCCCAAATTATTGTTAGTTAGACCTTGTCACCAAAAACTAACCATTCAATTTGAAAGAATATCTCATAGTTTTAAGAAGTATCACTGAATAAGCCCACAATATGAAGTGTTTCAAGTAAATGTCACAGTCATATTACAAAGCCAAAGACTCTCTGATGTGGGTGATTTCATTGGAATAATTATTAGATAACTGACAAAAATTTAGCTGCCTTAAAAGTATGAGTCACTGTGCACAGATCGGGGCTTAGTGAAAATAGTATGTGTTTCCCATAGAGGCTCACAGCATTCATAACACAAGCTCAGATCTCTTGGAAATCAAGTCATAGATGGTTGTAAGCCACGATGGGACTGAACCCAGGTCCTCTGCATGAGCAGCAAGTCTCCTTAACCACTGAGCCAACTCTCCATCCCCATCTAGTTTATTTTATATTAGTGACCTTTTTCCACATGAAGATTTTGAAATTGTGAATGCCAGGAGCTCTTTTTGACATTTTCAGTCTAGAAAAATAAGTTTTTCAGTCTAGTAAAATAAGTTTTAGCTTAATTTTCCATTCACTTAATTTCAATTTACTTTTTTTTCAAGAGAAATGCCAAGATTTCGATAAAGGAATGATAAACCTAATAAATATTTTATGTATTCAGTACATTCTGTACATTCTTACCAATGCTCCTTTCTCTTCTCTACTCCTAACTCCACACCATCCACACGTCCTCCGTTTCTCTTCAGAAAAGGGAAGCCCCCAATGAATAGCAAATAAGAATGACATATCAAATTGCAATAAGACTAGGCACTTCTCCTCATATTAAGGCTGGATGAGACAACACAGTAGGAGGAAAAGAGTCCCAAAAGCAGGCAAAGAGTAAGAGACAACCATCATTCCCACGGTTAGGAGTCCTGTAAGAAGACCAAGCTACACAACTGTAACATATATACAAAGCACCTAGGTCAGGCCCGCACAGGCTCCCTGGTTGCTGATTCAGACTGTGTGAGCCTGTAATGGGCTCAGGTAACTTGAATCTGTAGGATTTCTTGCGGTGTGCTTGACCTCTCTGGCTCCTACAATTCTTCCTTTCCCACTTCTGCAGGATTCCTGAGCTATGCCTAATGTTTGACTGTGGGTCTCTGCATCTGTTTCCACCAGCTGCTAGATGAAGCCTCTCTGATGGTAGTTTTGTTAGGCTCCTATCTATGAGTATAAACAGAATATTATTAGGAATTGTTTTACTCTCTCTCTCTCTCTGTCTCTCTCTGTCTCTCTGTCTGCCTGTCTCTGTCTCTCTCTTTCTCTCTCTCTCTCTCTCTTGTAATGTTTGGTTCTATTCTAGATCTCTGGTTTCTCGTCTTCCAAGCAATGTCATGGGTAGGCTCCTTTTCATGGTATGGGTCTCAATCTAGACAAGTCATTTGTTGGCTGCTCTAATGGTTTCTGTGCCATCTTTACCCCAGAATATCTTGTTGACAGGACAAATTATAGTTTGAAAGTTTTGTTTCTGAGTTGGTGTCCCAGTCCTGGAAGCTTTGCCTGATTACAGAATAGCCAGTGAAGGCTTTATATCCTCTATTGCTTGGGGTGTTAGCTAGGGTCATCCATGTAGATTCTAGGGAGTTTCCATTATACTAGGAATGCGCAGGCTGCTCCCAGTTCCAGTTGTTTCTCTCAGTATACTGTCCTTCTCTCCTTCTGTCTTCCCCATCCTGATCTCTCTTGTTCCCATCCCCCACCCTCACCTCTGGCCAGGGTTAATGTCTATTCTGTTTCCCCCTTCCCAGGGAAATTCATGGGTCTCCCTCTTGAGTTCTCCTTGTAAACGGAATGATTTTAAACCTATAGTCAGCAATGGTTGTTGCAAGCTTAGGATATGTGTTTAGTTAGAGAATGTGTAGAACTGAGAAATCTTTGTAAAACTTTGTAACTGACACTTCTCTTTAAACATGCTGTTTTCTCTTAAGTACTTCTTTGTGCTCATCAGGCGTGTCATCATTAGAGATAATGGACCTACATAGTTATAACTTCACAGCTGTTTGGATTAATGAAGGCTTGGACTACGGTTTCATTGGGTAGGATTAAGTATGTTTAAAGATGGCAGAATGCCATTATAACATTTAATGCCAAAATTTAATGAGAACCAGAAGTTAACTTCAAGGACCTTTATAATTTAATATGGGGGTATGATCATGTTCTCATTATTTTAATGTAGAGTCTATTAAAATAAGTTTATCATCTTCTTTGTGATGTTTGTTTTTACTCAGGCACTATTTGTTGAATGTTGACTGTATTCCTGTCACTTTGCTGGGGCATTGAGGCGTAAGACTATTTCCCTTCCTCAACACTAACAGTGACCATCTCATCAGAAAGTGAACGAATAGGAAATACTTCCTTTAACTTAGGAAACTGAAGTCTTTGCTTTGGATTTATAAGAGATATACCTCCTTCATCTCCTGCTTATTTTAATTTTTAAAGATTTATTTTATGGGCATCAGTGTTTTCTTGTTTGTATACCTATCATGTGGTTACATGGAGCCTGTGAAGGTCAGAAAATATGCAGATCCCTTGGAAATTGATTATGTTCAGGTTGTTTTGAACCACCATTGGAACTGAACTGAGGGCTTCTTCAAGTGTGGGAAGTTCTCTTAACCACCGAGCTATCTTTGTGTGTGTGTGTGTGTGTGTGTGTGTGTGTTCTCCATTTCAAGGTTGTATTGTAAAGGGCTAGAGAACTGAATTTCTTATGTATAGGGAGATTGAAGTGCATCAATTGGATAGTAAGTGCCATGTTGTTGTCACTTCCATGCAGGTTGCTTTGGTAACTGATGGCTGAACCCTACAGGGGTAGACCATGTGTGCTGTATAACGTTGGGAGCACAGAAGGTAGAGAAGGGTAGTTGATAACCAGAATATTTTCTAGAGTGGTTTTACTGCGCTAAGGGTATGTTGTAATGACTTTCTGTAAAATGGGACATTTATGAAGCCCCCTTTCTTTTAATCTTGTCATGTGTAATATAAAATATGATTGTAATATAAAATAACCAAACCCAAGTGCCTCCTGTTTCTTGTTCCCTTTTTCCATAATCTTGTATATACACGTATGTAAAGAAATGTTAATTCCTTCTGAAGTGAAATACAGATCACAAACAGGAGATAGAAGAAATAAAAGATGGCAGAGGCAGAGGAGAAATTGTATGCAATAGTCTATGATGGAGGAAAACCCCAAGTATTTATTTGTGGTCCAGTCATTTTAGTGACTAAAGAAAAGAATGGAAATAGAAGAATATCACCATAGGTCTTTTAAAAATATCTATAGTTGAATGCACCCTGACCTTAACTCTGTGTATGTACCCTTGTTATTCTGCATGTTAAAGCTGGAATTATTGGGTGTGTATGGCAGACTACCCTGCTACATCCCCAGTATGTGAATATTAGTGCATAAACTCAAGTCTTTTTTTCTCAAATGTTTTTGAGAGATCATCTTATAAAAATAATTCAGGAAATCTGTGGGGAAAGTAATTATGTTTTACGAGAGCAGTTTCAAAGTCTTCCTAAAACTTGGATGATAGAACTTAATGGTTATTTTGTGTCTAATCGAGACATTTCAATTTAATTAAATATTACCACCATATGTTTTATTAATCCAAATTATATCACATGTGACTCTTTGGACTTTCAGGGTTTCTTGAAAAAAGTGAATCATTTTGTTGTATGTACTGTATGGTCAGAAGAAATCAGTTGTATACTCAATATAGTTTTACTGTGCCTTACCTGAAGAGAAACTCTACACAGAATGTATGACACGGGGTAGGGAACAGAGCGTCTACTGCACTATTAGGTGATAGCACACAGCATGGCCTGGAGCATTTATGTGCTTAATTACCCATCCAAAGAGATCTAAAGTCTGTATGTTGTACTGTAATGGGAGCTATGCCTGGATAATTTAAGTGTTTTATTTTATTTTTTTCTGAAATGATGTGAACTTATTTTCCTAAACACTGTGCTAAATAAAGTTTATATTTATACATAAAGAAGAAGACTATCACTCATTTGTTAGAACAACCAAGCCTTCTTCTCAGTGTTAACAGGAATGATGAGTCTAGGCAATTAGATGAGAACCAATGAAACACATGATGCATGATCCCTCATGAGTTTCCGTTTTTATAGAAAAATGAAAAAAAAAATGAGCGCACACAGCTAATTGTTTCATTCATTAGTCTATAGAGAACCTGGTGGGAATGGTGTTAAAAGCAAGAGCCCATTCCCCTGAAGAAGGGAGTTTGAAACTTCTGGCATATTTACTATAGAGAGAGGCTTACTTTCATTTGACCAGCAGACATGTGGAACAGCAGAGAGATGCAAAGATGGCTGGTAAAAGGTAGCATTGTTAAAAGTAAGAGAGTATAAATGAATTTTTTGTGCCAGGATTATATTTGAAAGACTAATCTGGCCTCTGGGAAGTTTTTAAATATGCCAGTTCCCTGTAAAAAGAAGATCTGTCTCTGTTTTAGACAACATATCCAATTTAGGAAATTATTATTATTTCATCAAAATTAATGTGAACAATTTTCCCTTTGAGGCTGCCTTTTCCATAGGTGATGTTTTCCAGATGGGCTTTGTACAAAATTCTTAATTTTTTTCTTTTTAAGAAAAGAAACTTTTCTGACATCCTCTATTTTCCCTCTTTCTCCATCCATCCTAGGAAAGAGAACACCAAAGGCAAAAGAGAAGAGAAACAAGAAGAAGAGGCGGAAGCTGATTGAGAGAGCCCAAGAGCAGCACAGCGTCTTCCTCGCTACAGACAGAGTGAACCAATAAAATACAAGAAATAGCTGGGGCATTTTGAGGTTTTCTGTTTTGTTTATGTTGTTGTTTTGCAAAAGTGCACAAAGCTACTCTCCAGTCCACACTGGTGGACAGCATTCCTGATCCTCTGACCAGTATCCATTTTCAGTAATGCTGCAGAGGGAGGTGCCCAAGCATGGACTCAGCGTTATTTATGCTTTGATTGGAATCTGGGGCCTGTGATGGCAGGAGCTTGTTGAGCTGAGTCAGCGGGAGCTGATGCATCTGTACTCTTGTGATGAGCACAGTGTGTCATAAGAACCTGTCCCTGGCACGGTGGACCCACAGGAGGCACAAGGCTGTAGATCACCACCAGAGAATGCACCTGTGCCTATTTTGATGGATGGCAATGCTAAGCAAGCAAGCACTGTTCACTTGTGACTTTCATTTCTCACACTGTGCACTGTCAAAGACAAATGTGCATGGAAAAATGTTTAGTGTCACCTCATGGCGTTCTCAGCATCAGTGACCTTCAAACGGTCCTACAATGAGACTGTGTTCTAGCTAGGGGTATGCTGTGGAAATTCCTGCTACATTTCATCTTAGTGCTAACATGTACAGATTCTGCTGCGCTACATTCAAAGCTCATTACTGTATATTTATGCTTTCTCTGTGTAACAAGTTATACCTGATAAGATGTCACTTTGTTTCTAGTGGTTCTTAACCATGGTCTGGTACATGGCTATTCTAGTTTTGGAAATTAACAAGTGTTTTGTTGCCTCTTGTTTTCTTTTGTTCCTATCATTTTTGGCGGGGGTGGGGTGGGCTTGATTCTAACCGTAAGTATAGGATAAGCTAGTTTTGTATATAGAGTCAAATGACTGATGTCAGAGGATCAGTGCTGATAGAACTTCCCCAGTTCATGTCACCATACACACAGAGAGAAAGCAGCATGAGGCATCTTGCCATCAGAAGCCAAATTTCTTTTGAGTCCCAAAATTGATGACTTATGAAATATAGCTGAAAACAAGATTTGGGTGTAGTTACTTGTATTTATTATACAATTTCCAATTACATTTTTTTTCAAACTCAAAATAACCCATGACTTTGAGTGATAGGTCACTTGGCAATGTTCTTGAATTACTGGGGAAGCTGTTGTCACTAAGATAATGAGAGAGAAAATAGAATGGCTTCGCCCAAGTGAGAGCCACATCTTACATTTCTCTGTTGAATCGGAATCAACTATATTAGAACAGAAGCCTGATGGAAGCTTTCTAGTTAACACACACAAGGCCATGGTTTCAAAAACATCTTTGTCCCCTTAGGTCAGTTTGTCCTTAGATTATGAATTGGCAGGTTCTAATTGCATTATTTCCCTGGCTGATCCAGGAAAAAGTTAGAACAAAATAAGTTGCATAGTTTTGAGGAAACATCCAAAGCAAGGCGAAGCCTTTCCTTGCCTTGCATTGGCAAAACTACCTCTTTAGCATTTATGTTGATTCAGAAACATCTTGCTGATATGTGTAGATGTTTTAAGCTTCATTGTGAAAATATTGATGCAAGATAAGCCATATATGAATGTTGTATTCAACTTTAGGGCTTGAAATTAATCCTAAAGTGTTCACCTCTCTCCATGTCTATTTACACTCTGTTCCTATTTACTAAGAGGGTAGGGGTCTCCTTAATATCATACTTCATTGTTAATAAGTCAATGCTTGTTATGTTTCTTGGCTGTTGTTTTTGTGCATTAAAAACTCAAAAATTGTTTTTTAGACTGTTTTTATTTTGCTTTAACAGAGTACACTTAAGGGAAAGTGCATAGCATTCCTTACCAACACTGCTTCCTGCTAGTGAGTGATCAAAAATATGAGAGATTTTGTTGATATTAGTGTTTATCATATTCATTTATGTAAAATATTATTGCAAAGTAGTTGAAAGTGGGATTTTCATAACTAGGCTTCATAAGTTCCAATCTAGGTTAAGAAACCTGGGACAAATTGCTTAATCTCTCTGTGTTGCTATCCACCAGTAGGGCTGTGTTTTAGGGGCTATAGTAAGACATATACTACAGTTCTCCATACCCACAGGTTGTAATGGACTCCACTGTGTATCACAGATGTTTGCAAAACATTACATCCATTCTTACTGAACATATATTTTTCGTTATTCTGTACACTTAATGTATTCAGAAACACTTAAACATAACATTTAGACATTATGTATTTTTTATAATTTTTAGTGTATGAGGAAGTTTGTACACATAATTTTGAGAAAATATAACACCAGTTTTTATGAGAGCATCTTTGGGTTGTGGTATCTGCAGGATCTTATGGAAGCAATGCCCTGAGGAAACCAAGACATCCTAGTACAGACTTTGAGTTAAGAGGTGGGTGTTTAATATATAAAGTGTTGTCACTATAGAAGTTTGCCAAATACTACACTATTACTTATTCCATTGGCTATTTATATTTTCCCCAAACACTCTATTAACAAAATAGAATCTAAAATTGTTTAGTGGTAGAGAATTTTGCTGGCATCCATAATCCTAGGACCCATCTTTCATACTGCAAATAAATGAATAAACATTTATGGAAATATCAGATACCTCCAATCTATTGATTGACTTCTAGTCATTAACTTCATTCTAATGGGAATTTATTCCCACTTATTTTTGAGGTTCTGTGTTAAAACTGCACACATATAGATTTAAAAGTGAATTCATGGCTGTATTTCTCAGTTGGGGTACACTCAAGGAAATTAAACCAGGCATTTCAAATGCACTCTAATATCAAGAATATAGTAATTACACAGGTAGTCAATGAGCCATGAAGTCAAATGTGTTACCAAAATAAGCCAGAGTGGAGCTATAGCAGCAAGCCACTATCATGCTTTAGGGAGAATTATAAAAATGTAATTATCAAGCTATTCCCTTAAAGCTTCAAGCTATCGTTGAACTATAACCAGGGGACTTTGGGACCAAGGACAAAACTCAAGTCTAGGAGGAGTTGAAATCTCAGACATAACCTGGTACCTCTGAGAAATGTTGCAAACTCAGAAATGTCCAGGCTTCTTCTTCCTCAACTGCTTCTAAGAGGACCCTACAATCACCCAGATGTGTTCCTGAGCTTGGGAGCAAGGGATTCTGGGTAACACCTCTTGCTATGATACAGAAGTTTAATTTAAGTACAAACTGGCCAGAATAACCACCAAGGCCTGCTGTAGAATTATGGTACCATCAGCCTTTCCCTGTTAAAGAGGATAATCTTGGTCAAGTAAGGTTCTTCATGATTCTCATTTACTCCTGTCGGTCTCCACAATTGTAAGTAATTAAATTCTAGTAAGCCTGTCTTGAGGATGAGTGTTTATATTCTCTCTTCTGTGTCTTTCTCTTGTTCCCCTCCTCCTTTTTTTTTTTTTTTTTTTTTTTTTTTCTGAGAGCTGGGTCCTTTTTGACTTCATTCAGGACTACACTATTATTTCTAAATACTGCTGTTCACTCACCACAAATATCTCCTTATTATCTCACCACTTATCCACTTATTTCTCTATTAACATACATAGTCTACTACTCTCTTGTTAAATATTCTCCTGTTCCTTATAGGCTCTTAACAGTATGTCCTTTTATCATCCACTTAACCCGAGTTTCTTATATGGCTGAGTGAGCTGAGGTTAGGGTCAATGTCCAGTCTTTAGGAACTGTGTTTAACTTGTTTAGTGTTTTAATTGATACTTTTTTGGAATGTAAAACAAACATGAATTCAAAAATAGATAATTCCCACATTAATACAAAATAATGGGTTGGCTAGTCAGGAAAGTGTATACGGAATAAATATTTAAGCAGATTGTCATATGGATACAAAGGACCATGCTAGCAAACTACCACATTCCATCTCCTCCAGCTTCAGCAAATGTTGTCCATCAAATATGATCAAAATACCTTGAATCCCATAGTGGAGTTGCAGGGCAATACCTCTAAGATTTTGAAGCTGACAGAGGATTCATAACTTCTAGCTTTCCTGGTACATGTTAATGCCCTGAAGAGAAACTATCATCTTCTCCCAGGAAATGTTTATTAAAAATGGCTGCTTAAGTGTTCCCCCATCCTTATGCTTCTGGGGTTCAGAACTTCTTAAACAGGCCTCTCTGTACATGGTAGTATGTTTTTGTTTGATATTTTGGTGTCTACTTATGTCTTATCATGACAAGAAGTTGAGTATGGACTGTGTTTCTTTGAAGAGTAAAGTCTTATGGACAATGATTGCAGCATACTTGCTCTCTGGGTGGCTTACTTGTACCCTGTGTTTCAGATTGAAGTTCGATATCCTGCATTCCTCTCTGGTGGAGACAGTAGACCATATACCAATGGCCGGAAAGAATATGACAGATATATTTTGACATAAAGCCTCAGTGACAAACATTTGAAATCTTGGAAAGATCCAAGGCACTAGAAAGCACCAGTACTTAGGTCCTGAAGCAAAACTAGGATTAGAATGAAGAAAGACATCCAGGAAACAAATGCTAAAATGTTGTCTGGGGAAGGTAGAACTGAGAGGAATCAGGTAGGAATGAAGACCCTCGAAGGCTATAGAGAAAAGTCAGATTTTGTTCTATATGCTGGGAGGAAAAAAAATCACTGGATATTTGCCCTGCTTAAGGAGAAGAGAGGTGCTCTAACTTCTGAACACCGTTCTTTAAGTCATCTGTGTAGAAGGTAGATTTTAAGAGGAAAAGCAAAGAGATGAAGTAGGTTATTGCACTAACCTAGTGAGAATCCATATGTCATTGAGAGGGGCTGGATCTAGGACATTTGGGAGATAGAGATGAAATAAAGGAACAAATGGGGCCTAAGATGTTATCTATGTCTCTTGTTCTGAGTAAGAATATTTAGGGGACAGAACTGGCAAATGAGTATAGTTTTCATATGCTAAGCTTGAAGTGGTATTAGGCAGCTAAGTAAAAGCAAGCAGCAAGAAGGCAGTTGGTTATAATTATGGACTTTAGGGAAAAGGTCTAGGCCAAAATATAATTTGGGAATATATTGGAATATTGCTTTTTCTTTGAATCCTAGACCTTCATGTGATGGCCTAGAAATAATGCAGGTGGGAGAACAAAGACTTTGGACATTCAAACCTACATTGTCAACCAGAGGGTGGGTAGAAGTAAGGAGAAATAAAAGGTGTCCCTAGAGGAGCACCAGAAGCAGGTAATAATAGTGACCTAAGAAGAGTTGCATTGGGAGTTGCAACACACACTTATAATCCCAGCATTCACAAATTTAGGTGCTTGAGGGAGGAGGCTCAGGAGTTCAATGATAGCCTCAGATGAGGCCTGTCGGGGCTACAAGGATATACCTTTAAAACAGGAGAGAGTTCTAGGCTTTATGTAGCTCCCTCCCTTCTGTTATATAGTAAAAATAATGAGAGAAGTAAGGACAATTAGAAAAATTGTAATAAATAAAAGTTGGGGTCTCCTCAATTTTATTTCTAAACTGTATACTCTGAATAATCTCTTGAAAGTGGTTTTGATATAGAAAAAAAAGGTATGTCAATGCTTAACAGACTTGGAAACTATGCTTCACATAAATGTGATAATGATACTTAATTTCAGGTTACCATATCATCTACCAATTTTATTTACATTTATGATGAAATAATTATCTCAATGGCCCTACAAGGATTTTTCTTTTATTGCTTTCAAAATCAATAAAATGTATCAATTGGGCTACAGAACAAGCATTCTGGAAATTATAGGTCCTTGAGTTTGTAATTTTCAGCAATGAGGATTTTTCAAACTTGTAATTATTGAGTTACTTTGGAAGCAACTTTCTGATGTGAGCGCATACATGTCTGAACAGAATTAGGCAATCACATGCTCACAATCATAGTATTTAACTAAAAAGCCAGATTGTGGTAGAAGCACTTTGTTTTTTCCATGCTTTCTTCGTAAAATGGAACAAATGAGAGAGCTTTAATTACTTACATTTCAAATTTAAATTAAATGGGTGATGATAGTTTGCCCATTACATATGCCTGTCCTGGGTATATTCTCTCTTATACGTCATACCTGGATAATAAGTGTGGTAAAGCCTGGTAGAAATGGCCCTCTCCTTTTTGAGCAACAAGTAGCATTCCATTCCCCAGTCCTCTTGCAGGTAGATGGTGCTTGTGCCTAACTTAAATCCACAGGGTTTCAGAGAAATGGTATACAACCACTAATAGTTAATAGGAGGTACACCTTTTGCATGATGTTTGTGCCTTGTGTACAAATACAAGTCCATGAAGTAAAAGAAGTCTATGTCTTTCAGTTACTATATAAAAGACTGTTGGCTTAAGTAGTTCCCCCAGCTATACAAGGAAATATAAAGATTCATTGTGTTGAACCTTAATGGCCCTGTATTACTCTTGACCTTGAGTCAACACCTTCATCATGGAAGTCAGAATGGTGAGAAATTCAAATATGTTTTTTAAGCCACACAATCTTGTGTCTTCTTTCATGACAATCTAAGAAATTAACCTATGCAGTTTCATAGGGATCCTGAGAGCTGTGAGTCCTTAAAGTAGTCTTATAGCCCTGATTTACTGAGTTGGTACAGTGAACATAGGTTAAAACAAAGTTTTAGAGAAGATGTTTCAGCTTTTCTTTACAACCAAGCAATTATCTTTTTATTCTAACAACTCGGCTGTAGTTCCTTGAAATGAGTGTCCACCAGTTATCATGCAAACTGTTGGTTTAACTTAAAGGATAAGTTTAATGGTCCAGTATTTTCTCAGCCTAGAATCATGGGAATAAAACTTTTCATTTATTCTCTGTCTGTCTGTCTTTCTGTCCATCCATCTGTCTGTCAGTTCATATCTCTCTCTCTCTCTCTCTCTCTCTCTCTCTCTCTCTCTCTCTCTCTCTCTCTCTCTGTGTGTGTGTGTGTGTGTGTGTGTGTGTGTGTGTTATGGCATGCTTGTGGAGGTCACACAACAACTTGTAGCAGTCAGTTTTCTTCTTCCAACATATAGATCTGGAAACCAAACTCAGCTCATTAGGTTTGATGTCAAGCACTTTTTCACACACTGAGATTTTGTGACAGCCCAAGAAGAAAATTTTTATGAGTGACAAGGTGAACATTGCTATTGTTTATAAGATTCTCAGTTACTACATTACATTTCTTTAAAAGATGGGATTATTGCCTTATGAATTTGTTTCCTATTCTTTTATGTAATGATAATTGTGCTGCTATAATTTTTGCCCAGTGTTTAAAAGGGGCAGGAAAAAGTGCCAGGGGTATCTGTGTTAACTACCTCTGTAAATTTTCAGATGAGTTCTCCACTCTATGTGGTGTACAAACTGATATAAAGTCAAAGTTTAACCAATGTGAAACATCTGCTTTAGGTGACATCTTAATTTTGTGATGAGCTAAGTGACTTGAGAGGGATTGCTGTAGGTTTTATAACCATGTGGAGATAACACTATGCTTGATCATCTTCACTCAAAGGCCACACATAGAGATGTATGGAAGTGTTAAGCTCCATCATCTGCACATCACAGGCAAGCCCAGGCTCCTGTGTATCCTGCCTTGCTCTTCTCTCTTGCTTAATGCTCTGCCTCTTTTGTGTTTCCCATGTATTCCTGTCTCTGACAACATACATGACTTTATCTTGGATTTGTTGGCATATACTCCTGGAAGTTCTCTGTGTTCTTTAGTTTGTTCTGAAGTTACATTATTAGAATCATACTGAGAAATTCTGAGCATTGATCCAATGGAAAAAGAAAACACCAGGCTTCAGCTCCAAGCAAAAGCACTTTATGAGTGTGTGGCTGGGGCACATGTTAATAACACCAGCACCCAGGTGGCCAAATTTATGTCCACCCTCTTGATCTGATAACACAGAGCAGGAGGATGCATTGGTAACAACCCAGGCTGAAAACAGATGGTGACTCCCTGTGTGTATGTTGTTGAAAACCTACAAAGAGAAAACAGCATAACTATATGTCTTTACATTTAAATTAGTGTATTTCAAAAACACAGGCTTCTGAGCTTTGAGAACAGGGTAGCTGAATGTGTTTCATCTTATAGGTTTGAACTTTGGTGTGCTGTGGGGAAGAGCAACAGTCAAAATGGATGGTATGTTCATTACCCTTTCGTTAATTTCTTAGTATCAGTGGTGCACCACTGTAATTAGGAGTTCTGTGCAGTTCTTTGTCATTAAATTTGCTACACCCTAATTATGGATGTTTTGAACATTCAAAAGACCACCTTCTTGAAGTTGGCCTCCAGTATTAAGTATGCTTGCAGATTAGACAGCGTCTCCCTTGCTCCATAATGCTGATTGACTTTTGTGCTAAGCAATTTGTCTTAAAGCATGTTGTTGATAATTAACACAAAGAGTATTTTATCAAAATATACTCAAATACATAATATCATACTGAATGTGTTCTTGAGATGTGAGGAGGTACATGAGTTTGATTCTTTCCAGAGATGATTATTCAGTTTACACTCAGAGACAAATAAAACAGCTGCTCAAAGCCAATTTAAATGTATCTCAGAATGATTTGGGGAAACGTTATCACAAACTCACCTTTTGATTTTTGTGAGAGTCTGGGATGATTTAATATAAAAGTACATTAAAAACAAGTATAGTTGTAGGCTGGGCAGAGTTACAAGGCCACTTCAGAATCTGGTGTGGACTTCCTCAATAGAGTCATAGATAAGCAGGCTGGGAGAGGCTTTCTGTCAGCCCATGTTCCACACTTGTGCAAGTCTCTAGTCTATCCTGAGAAATCATATGTGTTCTTCCAAGTGAAATTAATATGGTCCAATTTCAAAGCTGCTTCAGATATATCTGGGATACGTTTTTCCAAAGTGCCAAGAATTCTTACTCGGGCCTGTTCCACACTACTCCATGGACAGACCCCTAAACCACAGGTCTAGTCTTCCTGCTTCTCATGATTCATGCATCCTTTCTCATTTCTTCTGAGTTTCAAAACTAAATGGAAGAGAATGTTTCTATTATCATTTTAGATATTTTCACATGTATATGCAGCTCTATGTAATTTCATTGCTTCAGAAGCATTAATAAGACATTAAATAATATCCAATGCTGAGCTATGTAACCTAAATTAGGAGAAATAATTGGATTTCAAACAGTTTTTACTATTTTCTAAATTCATGGTGTCCAATGATTCTCCAAAATTTGTACTGTGCATTGGGAGAAGACATAGGATATAATGTTACTTGGACATTCAGGAAGCATGGTATTAATTTTCCCAACAGGTCTGGGGCACTTGCAGTCCACAGTGATAAAAATCAAAGCTATGAAGATGATATACTTCAATAAATCAGAAAGATTGTACTACCATTTCCAATGAGACCAGTCTTCATTAAAAACTATCATTTAATACCCTCCTTAAGGGGAGGGCATATGACGCTCCTCTACACAAAGATAGTTACTAATGAGACTGGGCTGAATGGATGGCCTTTCTCCATGATGCTGAATCCTCAGTAATATCTTTTGTGAGGCTGATACAAAGAAGTATGCACTATGTTTAACATCACAACCGCTATAGTTCATTGCTTTTTATAATTTCTCTTGGAAATTTCACATATAACTGAAGATCTTTCATGATCTAAAAATAATTTTTAATATAAATAAAATTTCAGATAATAGCTTCAATAAAGTTAGGTTATAAAACTGACATTTTGATACTATTTTATATTAATGCTCCCATGGTGTTACAGTATTATTCATACCAACCGAGACATGCAGCCATCTTAATTGTTTATTGACTGAAGAATAGGTAAAGAAAATGTGTTATATTTACACAGTGGAATACTACTCAGTCATAAAAATGTATGAAATCCAGTCACCTGTGACAGACAACACAGATGGATCTAACAGTCATTGTGTTAAGTGACATATGGCAGACACAGAAGGACAAATACCTGTGCTCACTCATATGTGGAAACAAACAAAGGAGAGAAGAAAGGTATGTATGAGAAGCTAGGAAGATGGTACAGAAACAGGCTGGCTAAGGTGAACAAAACTGTAGCTAGAGGGGAGCATTAAGGTCTAGTGCTTCTTATTGCAGTATGATTACTACAGGAAGAACTTATTGTACAAGACAGGGGTTGGAAGGTTCCTAAACATAAAAAAATTGAAATAGTGACTGTTTGAGATTGTGCGTGTTAATTACTATGATTTAGACATTGTACATGTGTAAATCTTCAACCCAAATAATCTCGGGCAGTAAAAATACAATTAATATGAATATATGCTGTATGCCTAATTGGGCAGACCTACCACTACACTACCATCTTCCCCATATTAGAGACCCCTTAGAACTTGCGGTTTCTTCAGGCCAAGTGCTTCTGCTCTGCTTTCCTTCCACCTCCTCCTCTGTCATCCTCTCCCTCTCTATTTCTCTCCCCAAACCTTCAGCTCCACATTCCCCTCTTTCTCTGCCCAATCACTGGCCTTTATTTATAAATTAAGGTGAGAAGTTTATAGGAAATCACCTGAGTGCTGACTAATTCCTTGTTCACAACCCCTCATAGGAAAACAGAATTAACATCAAATACAATTAGCCCCAGAGCTATCCACAACATACATGAATATATCTGTCAAAATAGCACACATCACCGTAAGCATAATATACAACTATATGCAAGTATTATGCAAAACTGGGCTATTTTACATACAGAAGACCAAAAATGTTCTATAATATCTTCTCCTGAGAATTCATCTGGCCTTTTAACATTTTGGACTCCTTCTGCCCTTAAACATAGCTATACATTAACTGAAACAGAACCAAAGATTATAGCTCTTGACTGTCGTTTATAAAGCCATGAGTTCAATCCTTACCACCATACACACAGAAATAAATTGAAGTTATGCTGATTTAAATATTGGTTTATAACTATATTAGATAATTGTTTTAAAGCATAGCATTTGTACTGTTAACATTGTACAGATATTACGTTAAACCAATTTATCACATGGTTAACCTGCTTCCAGTGTTTTTAGTTTCTGACCTCAAATGTCTCCTGTCTTCCTCTCTTCCTCTTTCCATACCTCCATCTAACTCTTTGCACCTCTGTCCCTACATCCATGCCCCATTTCTCCTCCCTTCTTAGCTATTTAATTATTTAAGATTCTTTTATAAATTTTATTTATGTGCATGCTTGTCCTTGTGTGTATCTACTGGTGAACACAGGTGCCCTAGGTAGCCAGAAATGGTTGTTGGAACCTATAGCACTGGAGTTACAGGTGGTTGTGAGCCACTCCTGACTGCTACCTGAACTCCAATCTTCTGTAAGAGCAATACACATATAATCTTAACTACTGCTCCATCTCTTTATCTCTCAAATGACTTTTTTTTCCAGAAGAGAACAAAGACTTGGGTAGAGGATCTGCAATATAGTTTATGGAGCCTCTGATAAACTGAAATTGTAGAGAAAGACTGATTAAAAATTTAGGATTTAAAAAAGAACTTTACTACAGCATTAAAACCAATATCTGTCATGAAAATTATGCCACCCCATGGCCGCATGCCTATTAATTTAGCCCTGTATATAAGCCTAATTTTAATTCAGAACAAGATCGCAAGTGCCTTAAGGGAAGAGTGTGTTAAGCTGTCTCAGGAACAGAATGGAATTGGTTCATCTGGACAGTTCTTTGTGGTTTTATCAAATAGTACTGAGTAATCAAGGCAGACCTGGCTGCCATTAGAAAAACAAAAAACAAAAAAACAAAACAACAACAGGCTATATGAATCACTCCCGCAAAATCAGAAACAAGAAAACAACAACAACAACAAACCATACTTATGTTGAATCTCATAGAACATGTTGTTCCAAACAGTCCAACACTGGGAGAGGGCAGACATTTTTACACATAAAGAATTATGGGCCGACATGGTGCTGAGCACTAATGTGTGTGATTTTGTTCTCCGATCAGTGGAAGCCAAAGAAACTCATACTGCACTTTTTTGTGTGCTCTAACCCAGTCAAGACAATATAATTCTAAGAAAGCGAATGAAACTTATTCCAGGACAGAACATCAATCGTTTTTCTGTTTTGTTTTTAAAATAAGAGTGAACAGACCAACAGCCCTTGTGGCTTTTCTCCTTTGGAGTAACTTCAGTGTCTAAATGTTGCTAAGTAACACTTTAATAATAAGAGATCTCAAGGCCAGGAAATTAATGATCCATGACCCTATTTAAGAGAAATATTAGTGCATCGTGAGGCGAGAGGGCTGAGTACAGTCATGGGAAGATTGGGTAATGTGTTCAGCCACTTTCATGGCTTCTTTTTTCTGCTGCTCATAGTTGGCTTGGTATGGCCATTCTTTATTAGACTGTTATTTCATCATCTCAGATTCACTAATAATTACATTGGAAAATTGGGTGACCTATGCAAGAGTAACCATTGTGTAGCAATTATCATGTTGAAAGTTAGTTCTAGATCTGATAAAAGCATATGTTTAAAGCAAACTAAGTGAGTCTTGTAGTTCATAGGCTCATTTCACTAAAACCAGCTATCCATTCTTCTTTTACAAGTCCCTCTCCCCGCCCCATGTACCCTCCCCCACTCCCCATAGGAAGCATAGACTCCTTCTGCCTTGGACATGAACAACTGGTTCTCCTCATGAAATCTGAGCCTCTGCTCAACCACCACACCAAGAGGACACAACCTGGGCAGAAAACAACTTCTGAAGGTCTCCTGAAGCCAAACTTGGCTACAGTCCTCTATGTCTGGAGTGCAAACTTCAAAGGAAAAAACAGCTTCTGTGGATTAGTGGCCACGAGAGCTTTAAGGGTAAGTAAAACCCTTGACTGGAATTAAAAAAAAAATTGGCATTGGCTCATTCTGCTGAAAGCACAAAGCGTTTTAGGAGGAACACATCACCTTTTAAAATAAATGACTAATATCTGTATAAAAGACAGCGAGCCGTTCATCCCTGGAGCATATTCAGGGCAACATGGTGTCCAGCATTGACAGATCACTGCCATTCGAATCTTGTTTTCTCATGGCCTCTGAATGCCAACCATAGGAAGAACTGAGAATATTTAAGTAAAGTCAGAAATAAGCGCCCAGCAACATTCATTTTGACCCAAATAGGAAAGGTTGGGATTCCAGAACTCGCTTCTTCTTCTTTTTTTTTTCTTACAGAAAAGAAATACACAAATAACTTAAAATTGGTATTCTAGGTCTTTATAATTTCTTGGTAAACTCAGAAGGCAAACCAGAAAGGGACATTTCAGTATCCAGGGAAGGAAACTTAGGATGGCAGCATGGAGGTCTATGATTTGTCCCACTCTGGACCCCAGGTTCTTCATGTTCAGAACAGTTTGAAATCCTCATGGGAGTATTGAAAAAGACAGTAAGCAAAAAGATGTTTCCTATGCAGCAAAAAGTAAATAAGCACACATAGGCAAATGGTGCTTAATAAACACAGCATGTTATCTGTGTCAGAGAGCATTAGAGCTCTGGCCTGCATCACTCACTGCTAACCAGGCCTCACAGGGAGTGCTTGCTAAGCAAGTGGTGACTCTCTTCTTTGAACAGTGTTTGTGTCCATTTGTTAGTCTGTGCTAAAATAGTAATTTATACAACACAAATTTTATCTGTCTTCTTTACAAACAATTCCATTACCAAATATGCTCCTGAGGAATGCACATCCCAAGCCAATGGCTTCCAGGACTGCCATACTCAGAAACATGTTAGCTTGAACCCTCCTGGGGAACACCTCATCGTTTCATTTCTGATATTCAAGCATTAGTTATCATTGTCTCTCTACTCAGAGCTCTGGAGGAATGGCCTCATTTATTTAATACTTTAATACTTAAAATCCTAGATTTTTATCTTCTCTGCCCTTTGTCTCCTATACATAGCCAGAATTAGGAGAGAGAGAGAGAGAGAGAGAGAGAGAGAGAGAGAGAGAGAGAGAGAGAGAGAGAGAGAGAGAGAGATTGAGATCACTATGTAGCTTCCAGCTTTCAATTTGAGTGAAAATTTCTTCTAAAGTAGAATGTTGTTCAGTTGAGGATAAAGGTGGCAAGGAGAATTGTACTTAAGTATTTTAAATGCAATCTTACCAATTATACTTATCTATCTTAAGATTTTAAAGGTACAAATATATTCTAACAAGTTTCATAAAGGGCTGAGACATGACATAAGGTCTAGGAACACTGCTGCTCTTCTAGAAGACCAGAGTTGGGTTGCCATCACCTGTGTCAGGCAGCTCACAACCACCTCCAACTCCAGTTTCAGAGAAGTGAACATTCTTTTCTGGCCATAAGATAATAACAAACATTCATACAATTTTAATAAATTTAAAATAGAAGACAGTAAGTTATTTTGCTAGAAGACTGAGAAAATGCATAAAAATATCTCATAGAAGAGAAGTCGAGATGACCACTAAGTAAGAAAAGACGCTTGACTCCACTGGTAATAAGAAAATGTAAATTCAAACCTTGTTGAAGTGCTATTTTGTACTCTTTCTTATGAAAACTTATGATTTTGTCAAGAATTAGCAATATAAAAAATTACCTGCAGCTGGCAATAATGTACATTCCAAAATAAATTTGCCATCTTTGTAAAATGTAAATTCTGCCTATTAGTGATTCTGCTTCCCAATATATGCCTGAAGCTTCTCCCTCATGTCTTCACAGCTCCCCACATAGTCATGCATATAGCAATGTTGCTGAACCAGCCTCATTCAAATTCTATCATCTTGACTATAAGTCAAGGAAAGTTCATGTGTAGAAAAGAAGAATAGGAAAAAGATCATTTGCTTTTTACATACCAACCAAGAACCCTACACTTTTGTTGAAAAATCTGATATTTCAGACCTCTCAAACATGGTGTTATTTATAGAAACTTTTAAAACATACAAGCAAAGTTGTAAACAAATGTAATATTTGTATATGTGTACATAGTCAAAACAGAAAGTGGGACCTGAGATAGACAGATCTCAAATTTGCATGGTAATTCCTTTTTGGAGGGTGTTGAAGGTGAAAGTCAGGTGTATAACAGACTCAGCTATTTTTCTTTTTGTTTCATCTCTATGAGACTCTTAAAATTGTTTAAAGTTCTTCGTGTTTGAAATATGTTATGATATATTGCCAAAGCATTAATACACAGAATATAACAAGTGTTTTGCTGCAATTAACCCTAAAGGCCCAAATAGTAGGACATAACAGGAAGAAGGGAAAGTTGCAGAAGGAAGCTCAAGGTATGCACCCGATAATAAAAGAACTGACAACCCACTTCCCTTCTTCTTTACTTTGAAGGCAATACCTCTTGCAATATTTTTTTTTCCTGAAACTTGTTTACATGGTTTTCTACCTCTAGCAGACAATAATGTGTTCTGGTTCCAGGTCTAACTTGCTGACACAGCGTCATCCTGAATTCAGTTCAGCACAAGACATTTTGAATGAGTTGGGTTGGTGAATGAAGTGTAACAGCAAAGACCGTTTTACTCTTTGTTCTGCTTGCCTTCAGACCAACACGTAAAAGTCAAGACAAGAAAAGCCAAGTAAACAGAACACTCATGTTCAGCTCAAAAATGTCTATTGTGGAGCAAGACAGTTGCCTTCAAAGTGGTAATTATGAGAGATGGTTCTGATTTGAAACTGGTTTTCTAATTGGTGTTTAGCTTTTAGAAATCTCACAGGCCTTTCATTTATACATGTGTTTCTTAACTTGTAGCTCACTCCTGTCACCAACAAGCCCCATTTTGTTCCTTTTATAAAGGGACATTAATCATATAAAGGGTCAAGGAATTAACATTACTAGCCAGAACATTATTTCTATGATACAAAATCTTTTCTAAAATGATATTATGAATATTTATGAATGAAAAAATTAAGGTGATGAAAGTGATTTCTGCTAAGTCACCTGTGAATCTCTGAATCAACATAATAATCCTCACTTTTGTTCTCTTTCTGTTTTGTTTCCCTAACTTAACTCCTCCTGGCAATGACAAATAGTCCTTCTCACTTGGTAGAGCGGGTCTTCTCCAGTGTCCATAGAGCTTAAAGATTTATCTTAATTTTTAACACATCATTTTAAATCTCTCTCTCCTTCTCCCTTCCTCGATCCCTTCTTCCCTCCCTTTAGCTAGGCTCACTTTACACAGTTAGAAGCCAAGGTTCAAGGCAAGTTGTGAAGTTTACCCACTCACTCCTTCACTTTCTAGTCTCACTTTCTCTCTCTGTGTGTCTCTCTCTGTCTCTCTTTGTGTCTGTCTGTCTCTGTCTCTCTCTCTCTGAACTGCAAATGCCCATGAGAAGGTGTCAGATCCACTGGAGCTGGAGTTACAGGTGGTTGTGAGACACCCAGCATGAGTTTTAGGAATCAAGCTAGAGCCTGCTGGTTGACAGCAAGTGTTCTTAACCTTTGAGCCATCTCTCTGAGAGTCACTAAGATTCAATGTGTAAGTCGTGGTAACCCCACCTGTCATGTTTTATATAGTAGTACTTAGAAAATAAAAATTCTTAAATAAATGCATGTTAAATGAAGGAATACTGGAGTCAATGTTTCATTTTCTAGGGAAACTTTAGCCAGATATTAATTTCAAAATGTAAATCACCGCCATCTCTCTCTTTATCCTTTCCATAAAGAAAAGCAACTATATTTAGATATCATCAGCAAATAAATGCATGTTGTAAAATAAGGTAGGCTCTGACATATAAAAGCCCACAAACAAATCACAAATATGATACTGAAATATAAAATCAAATATGATATTAAAAACAATCATCATGTCTGAAATTCAAATATCTCCCAATATCCCTTTAATCATCTTTTGTTTTGTTTTCTGGTCTTAAGCAAATGTTCATCTGTGTGGCCACCATATGCTATAGATTAGTTTATATTTTTAGAATTTTATGCAAGCATAAGTGTATACTATGTCCTTTCTTATTTCTGGTCTTTTATATATACATTTTATATGTATATAATATTTTTATATATAAAACATGTATAGGTATATATAAATATATATTATACAAGTATATATTATATGTATATAATGCATATATGCTTATTATATAATAAATTTGTATGCTTATATATTAAATATTTTTATATAAACACATTATATGTTATATATATAAAATACATATATAAAACCATTTGTTTATGTTTTACATATCATAAATATTTATATCTTTTTTTAGGCCTATTACTATTAGTAGCATTACCCACATGCATATCCCTTGACATTCTTATTAACACAAGGCAAGGTGAGGCAAGCTCAACATTCTGATGAATGTGTAATGTGTATCATAATATCTTTCTATTAGAATATTTTCATGTGTTAATTTGTTATCAATATATCTTTTCTTCAGTAAAATTTCTAACATTTTTACCCATTAAATTTTTGTATTTTATTCTTCTAGTATGTTGTAAGACTTTTTTGTGGATGACTGATGTAATTACTTAATGAGATAGGTCATCATCAATATTTTCTCCTAGTCTGTGATTTTCGAAGTCATTTTCATAGCAATGTATTCATAGAGATGATCAAAGTGTTTTTAATTGACATATTACTGAATACAATACTCTTTGCTAGGATCAAAGAATTAAAATACTTATTTAAATATAGCATCCACTTTTGTGAGCTTACTGCTTAGTGAACTATGTAACTCTATTGAATAATGCAGCGAATGGATTATTGTAAACCACATGTTACTGTACCCATTCCCAAAGGGTACAAAGTCATGACCTCATCCTTGGAGGGATGAGAACTTCCAAAAGAGTCCCCCAAAGTACACAGGTGCACCTTTCCCTCTCAGTGTGTATAAACAACAGGAAACTGAGATTTGACTGTCTAGAGAGTTTCTGAGTTAAAATTGACCCGCACACTTTAGATATGTACTTGTAGTTTGGGATTTTAGGACTATCTACTGAATATTTTGTGCTACCTGACTTAAAGAAAAATGATGCATTTTGTTAGCAGTAGCTGGACACGAATGAAATCCAAATCCATTTACATCTTCTTAGAGAATAGAACTGGCAGCTAGAAGATCTTTAAAGGTAACACGTGTTACTTTGGAAACATGGAAAACATAGGCGATATTGGGGGATTCTGTACTACTCCTTACTTAGCTATTCTAAGACACAGAAGCACAAACCAATCTGAAAACGTGGGTAGGATATAGATTTTTAAATGTATTAGAGAATATTAGCGATGTTGAGGCAGCATTATTCCAAATCTAGTCATATCTAATTTCTGAGAGACAGATTACTTTGATGATAACTGCATGATTTTGTGTCAAAATTACTGAAAGGATAAAAGAAAGCTATACATGGATTTATACTATGTAGGTATTAGGATGGAAGATTATGCGATTTTGCATCTAAGATAAGTTTAATTATTTTGTTCTTAGGCAGAAGGCAGAGCCTCTAAATTGAAGTATCTGGAGTACTGCTGACCATGACTGATTTAGTACCATCTTGTGATCCTGAGAATTCTGGGCGTCCTCACACAAATGTTAATCTGAGCAGTAGACTTTTAGAGGAATGAGCAAAGAGTGTTGAGTGGAAAATAAATACTGGGAAAAGATTGATTGTCATTCCACAGAAATACTCTGCTTAACTAAGTTATTTTTACTTCTTTCACAATAGAAAAAAAGTAAATGTTTTTTATAAAATCTAATGTGGTTATTAAGTATTTGGTTAACAAGTAAAGTATTCAGAGGCTTTTGTGATAAACTAGCCTAGTCCATTGTCTGAGAATTCAAACAAACATACAAACAAAAAACCCCCAAAAAACAAAAAACAAAACACTCACTTGTGCCTGGTTCCACCAAGCTATTATCTTCACCCTTGGTTTCAGTTTCTGGCACAGAGTAGGCACTCAGGCAATGTTTGCTAAGGACCAGATGGACCTTCTTGTGTTCTCAGCCAACTCAGTTAGTTTGCTTTATTCCATGTGTGAGCCAGATGGCTGAACAGTTAACATGAATCTTTAGCTCTATAAACCAAAGTCACTTACATCATTTTCATTGTTTGCTGTATATCCCATTTCTCTTTTTATTTTGTAAGGTAAATATTCCAAAGTGTCAAGGTAATTTCTCTAATAATATGATATTGAGACAGATATTTTGAAGAAGATAAATATAGTAATATATCACGTGGATTCCTCCTCAATTTGTTCTGCATGGGTGTGGCCATAGTGGAGGATACTTAGAAACCAGCAAAAGATGTACAAAAGACAGCAACATCAACTGCATTTCATATAGCATGGGTTTTCAGTGGACCAATGATGGTGCTGTAATTTTCTCTGGAAGAATTATATCACTATTGAATTATGGAAATGACATACAATTGTGGATTAAGTGGAGAATAAAGAGGGCTTGACATCAAAACCTCAGATCCTGAGAACTCTCCTTCCTCAGCTTTCTTCAGGAACCAGAATCCTACTTTCTATTTATTTGTACTGTCAGCCTCAAAGCAAGGTGGCTTGTGTGGATTAATGAGCTAGGGAAAATCAGGGACTACATCTCTAATAAAGAGTCTCAACTTAGGACACATTCATTTTTAAGTTTTTATAAGCGAGAAGGCTTGGCACTGAGATTCTCAGTCTTCATTTAGGAATGTCCTTAGATTAACTATGTTTCTCTTTTTATGTTCACAGAAGCTTTATTTGTTGTTTGTTTAAATTTAATTTTATTTGTAATTCATTTTTTACACTCCATATTCAATTCCCTGCCCCTCTCCATCCACACTTCTATTTCAAGGCAGTTTCGCCATTTAGAGTTATTTCCCATCATGGGCAAGAAGGTAGATTAAACAATCTTGTATTATCTCAATTTCACTTCTGATGTGTAATTAGGAGCAGTAATTAGCATCATGGGATTCATGAGTCTAAGCGATTTTTATTTAGATTTTTTTTCATGCTTGTTTATGCCAACAATTGTAAACTTCTCTAATATATTTAGGAACCCATGTTTCTACTAAAAATAACTATAATAAGTTGTAAACTAGTTACAAGATTAAGTAGTATATCTAACACATCTATTTCAGTGGCTATAAAAATAAATAAATAAATAAATAAATAAATAAATAAATAAATAAATAAATGTTTATCCATCTAGAACACCTGCTGCTAGATAGTGTTGTCTATACATGGCAAGGAAGGTACATCTATGAAATATGGCTGGCTAAGTAAATCCTGAATACTGACAGTGACACTGATATGCCAATATGGATGGTGGGAATTTCCCAAGGTCCCACCCTTAGATGAAAAGCTTCAGGAAATAATTGGCTAATAAGAGAGTGAGAATCAGTTTTCCTCAGGGAAGAGCCCTCGATAAGTTATCTAATCTCAAGTAATTATTCTTAATCATACTTACATAAGAACAAAACTGAATGAAATCATTAGACTGTGTGTGTGTGTCTGTGTGTCTGTGTGTGCGCATGTGCATGTCTATTGTTGGGCTCCTGGTCTTCTAAACTCTATATTAAATGGAAAACAATTTCTTGTCATCTTTGCTTTTAAAGGATGCTTATAATGTGCTAGGAATTAGAAGAACACAATTCAGAATGGCAATATGTCTTGGAAATAATAGAAAACTATTGTATGAGGAGTGAAAACTGTATCTGGGAATGAAGCAAAGGTTTAAGAGAGAGAAGCCATGGAACAAAATAGAGATGTCATGATGTCTACATACTGTTTGATGACATCAAAGAAAGTAGGCTTAGATATATTTTCAGATAGAAATGTGTGGACAATTGTAGAATTCCTTACATTTATGCCTACTCGTTGCAAGTTCTGACATTTCCTGGAGAATTCTGCAGAGATAACACCAAAGCAGAAAAGAGTATTTGTGGAATTAGCTATGAGACTCTCAGAGTCAAGAGGGGTGGGCCATATACATGCAGTGCTCAGTCATTCTTCAAGTAAGTCATAATGGGAGACATTTTTTTGTTATAACTAGATGACAAGTTATATTGACTGACATAATTCTTTCTGTTGCTTTTAAAGCACGGCACCTTAATATACATAGCCATGACATTTTATAATTTGGTGCGTTTGAATTGCTAATATGTTGCTAAGTATTTTGCATCTATATTAATAAAGGCATTGCTATAATGCTATTATTTATGTCTTGTCTTTCCTACCCGCACTTTGTAAGTATTTTTAATCAAGAAATCAGAACATAAGACATAGAATACTAGAATATGACATACAATCTTAGTTGTATAATGAAATGCCGAGAAAACTTGCTCATTTAAGAAGGTGGTTCAGAAAGACCTGCCTGTTTCCAGCTATGCCCAGTTTCATACCATTCCTCAAAGTATAGACAATATGATCTAAAGTGTAAAATGTATCACATAAATTCTGCTTTAGGTTTTCCATCACCTATAAAACAAAATTTAAATATTTTTTTTATTTTTAACCTCCCTATCTTCTGTACTCCAAAGAACCAACAGACAAAACTAGTTATCAATAATGTACTTTTGTTTTAGACTTCTGTACTCTGTACTTGAAAGTCTCTTATGGAGAACATAGTCCATTCCATTCATTTTTCATTTTCATAACAACTCAACAACTCAGAGAGGGCGGTAGGGCAGTAGGGAGAGAGAGGGGGGAGGGAGGGAGAGAGCGAGAAGAGAGAGAGAGAGAGAGAGAGAGAGAGAGAGAGAGAGAGAGAGAGGTCACAAGGGGTGCTTTGGCTAATTGCCAAGTAATCATTTAATTCTGTTCTTAACCAAGATTATTCTACACTACACTGATGCTGACTGTGATGGCCGTTCTTGGTGGCTTGATTAATATACCTTGAAAAAGGTAACCTCAATTTAGAAAACACTTCATCAATTTGTCTGTGGATTTGTCTGTGGGACATTTTCTTGATTACTAATTAACGTATGAGGACCTAGCGCATTCCTGGACAGATGGTGCTGGGCAGTGTAAGGAAGGTTACTGAGCAAAAACACAAAACAGTAAACTGAGCCAGAAACATCAGACACACACACACACACACACACACACACACACACACACACACACACACACACTCTCACACACACACACACACACACTCACACACACACACTCACACACACACACACTCACACACACACACACACACACACACACACACACACACACACACACACTCACACACGTTCTCCTCTACCTGCAGGTTCCAAATTTGAGGTTCTTGATGATGGAGCATAACTTTCCCCCCAAGTTACTTTTGGTCCTGATATTTATCAAAGCAACAGAAAGTGAACTAGAACAGTGGCTCATCATAGGGTGGAGATGGGATGAGAGGCTGTCTTAGTACATATGTACTCCAATAATTTGTCACGATAAAATGAGAAAAGTTTTGTACTTTATGTATGTCTCACATAATTCCTGAAACAGCACATTCTCAACAAACAATATTGGTGGTTTGCTCTTGTATTTTACCATCACAAACTTAGTACCATATATGATAGCTCCTGTTGTAGTTTTGTTTTGTACTAGGAAATTCCTTAATTTATTCACCCATGTAATTTTAGTTTTTCACCATCGTATTGAAAATAAGTGATCACTAAATATAAACTATTGATAATACCATTGATATACAAACATTGAAGCTGCTTTTTATGGATTGTATTATTTCATTAGATAGCTAGCGATCTATGATTCACACTAAGAGAAGCGTAGCACCTATGATCTTGAAGGTGGTAGAAATCAGATGAGTTGGAAGTTTATAGATATGTGCCAGTTTATAACTATGGCACTACATGGCATGTCTTTAGCAGCATGGGTGAAGTTCTCAGCAGCTGTATTGTGTATAGAAATGTGCTCTTAGGTGAAACACAAGGTTCTAGTGAACAAGAAATGCTAGAATATAATCCATGGATGTGACACCTTCTTCAAGTAGGAGATGCCCAGAACTCTGGGGTAGAACATAGAAGTACTACAGTATTATCACCATCATCATCATCATTATCACCACCACTACCACCACCATCTTCATCTTCATCATCCTTATCCTCTTGTTGCTGCTATTTGTTAGACAAAGCATTGATTTTTAAATGCCTTTTTTCTTTAGCCTTCACAGTTATCCTTATTTTTCAGATAAGGAAAATTAGGAGAGTAAAAGGATCCTTTTAGTCACACGTTATATTCAGAGACAGTGAATGTCCTAAAGGCTTCAGTCGGAATTGAGAATGTGGGTCCTTTTCTAGTTATTTGCACTAAATTTCTATTATTAGGAGTGCAGGGAGGGGGGATGAAAGGTCTCCCATTTGACCCCAGAGTAATCCTACATGTCTAGCTTTGGTACAAGGATGTCTAACTGTGAACCAGGCTACCAGTAATTAGCTTAGAAGGTCAGGGAGATGAACTGTGAGAAAGTAGGCTGTGCTGATCAGCAGTGACTCAAACACTGAGGTTTCTCATCTTGTAAAAAAAACTTTGAAACAGTATGTATTATTAGGGAAAGGACAGAACTGAATACAGCTAACAATGTTTCAAGAGAAAATCTCATTGGATGAGAAAATAAGAAATTATTCTTTGCAAAGGGGTTCATTTGGAACATAGACAGGAAGGGATTTCAGAGCTATTCTGAAATTATGCAGCCCACCCAGGGATGCGACTGAGCCAGACATTTAATGGATAGTTGGAAGCTGAGACCCAGAGGTCAGGATAGGATTAATCCTCTTTCCCTGAGAGCCAAAGACTGACCCCACCCCCTCCTTCCTAGGAGCATAAAGTTTTGCTGCAGAGTCCAATAGACAATTGGGCATCTGTCTAGTAGTCTAGTTTGTAATTGGAGCCTTTAAGACCATGGCTTGTTGACCCTTGAAATTTTACCCATTGACCTGGCATGATGAGCTATTATATTTGACTCTGGGAGTTAGAGTGGCCTTGTCCCTAGAGCAGTGGAATGTCCCAGACGATTTTCCTTCTGATTACTTCCTCACATATTCCAATGCCCCCTAATTTTTCTCCTAGCTGCATTTCAGGATTGGTCTTGAGGTAGCTTCATAGTGTGAATCCAGCAACCTTGAACATTCTGCTTTCCTTTTGGAAGAATATTCTGATTATACAACTCAGTCACAGAGCACCCCAAACTGGCTATGACTGTTTCTTATGGAGTTTACCTGTGAGGGTTTGTATGTTTCAGGTTGGGGCTGGGCACTGGGCTTCATCATCTCCAGGCCTCCCAAAACTGTAAGCCTTCTCTCTGGGTATGGCAGAATGCTGCAAGAGTTGCTTCCTCATAAGAAAGCCAGAATGTTAAAACATCCATGTTCTTAAGCTTACTGTAGACAAATGGGGCTACAGAATCCATAATGCATTAGAATCACCTGGTGGGCTTGTTTAAACGCTTGAGAATGTCAGATCAACGATCAGAGTTTCTAATTTCTTAGCACTATAATAGACACCAAGAATTTTTATGTTTAATAAGTTCTCACATATACTGGATTTTGCTTGATAGAGAACTGCACAATGAAGTGCAAAAGACTGATGGGTCAGAGCAAGAAAGAGTTCCTTTGGGCGAAGCACTGTGTAGATGCAGAGAGAAAATGAGAATAGGAAGGCAATGAATTCACTTCATCTCCTACAAGACAGGTTCCAGGAAGTGACATCCTAAGATAGATAAATGAACATCATTCAAAGGTCTTAGCTCAAGCACAAGTTCCAAACAACTTTACGTTAAAATGTCTCTTCAATCTCTTTGTCCTCTTCTTCTGTTCCTCCCGACTTCTCTTTTTCACTAGCAAGCCCTCAGCTGATCTTCTGTTTTCTTCTTGATTCTGCTCTTCACACCATGATAGATGCTGTGATCTTTAGTCCAACCTTGATCTCCAGTTTATATTATTTCTAAGATGGCTAAAAATTAAACTAATTTATAGTTCCTTTAAATGCAGTGCTCTCATTCTGTCCTATGCCTTCCTCAACACTCACCCAGCATTGTTACTGGATGCTAAGTATTTCAGAAGAGTGTCTTCCCTTTGTATTAGCACAATAGTAATCACAATCATTGTAATAACATGCCAAATGTTGTATTCATCATCTATCAACTTCACAATACTTAAAAATTAGATATAGTCAACTTTACTTCTCAGACAAAAAAGTGGAGGCTTTGAGAAGTTCAGAAAGGCATGCAAACTTATGCAGATATCATGAAACAAAGTTGGGGTTTAAATACAGGTATCTGAGTCAAGATAACACAATCCTAAAAACTTTCTCCACATGTTCAGCAGCAGATCTGGATGTCTTTCATGTATGTTGCCCTTTATACAATCAATAATTAATGTTTTCTATTCCTAAACCCTTGTTATCTTTTCTGTCCTTTTCCATAGCATCTCCAATACTTCAATGTTGAAACTTATCACAGCGTTGCTTGTCAGACATGCTTTCTCTGTGCCATGGGACATTGAAGCATTTTTTTTAGGGGTAATCAGTTTAAATCTATATGTCTGGCATAGAAAATACAGAACAGATTGAGCATTTCTGGCTGAAAACAACCAAAATCCAAGCTCAGGATGGCTTAAATAAATAAAAAGAAATTAGTAGGTTCACATATCTAGAAATACAAGAGAAAAATCTTCATGGGTATTATAAAGCATGACATTTAATATACACATATAAAATATTTAATATGCACTGCATGTGTAGCATTGAGCACATACCCAGTAAATAGGGGCTGCCATTATCTTTGGATATATGTTTTACTTATCTACATCTAGATTACATAAATAAGGATTATTTGTAAAACTTGCCAAACTCTAGGTTGAGTTTTCACATTAACTAGAAAGATATGTCTCAAAGGATGAGGACCACATACAAAAAGCACATGAAGTGTGGCTAAAGAATACTTTCCTATGTCCCTTTTTGTACCTTATGAATCAACTTGGGGACCTGAGAATCTGGGGAATAAGACAGCTTGATCAATGAACTCTGCAGGTAACTAACTCCTAGTCATGTTTGTTCAATAACATTTTTATTAGTACAACATCAAAGGAATGATCTATGACAAAAATAGAAAAATGGATTTTATTAAAATTAAAATTCTGGTTTACAGGGGAAAAAATATTCTATAGATTACCTTGTGTTTGGACCGAGCATTAGTCTTAGCCCAAGTAGACCAAATCAGTAGATTTTAGTCACAGCAATGGAGCTTTAGTTCCATGAAGAAGACAATTATTGAAATGATAAAGCATTAACTTTTTAACTTGTAACCAAATGACTGATTAATCGAGTAAGATATAGACACTTAAGTTGTTTTCCATGTTTTGTATGTAGTTTTCTCTAGTACAGACTTGTCACAGTGTTGTCTAGTGTCCAGAACCTTCTCTGGTGTATAGGCTGCCAAATCTGTCAACCTGATTTTCCTGCTCAGATAAACTTGTAGTTTTCATTGTCCTCAAGAATTTTCCTGTTACCATGGCTCATAGCCTTGCCTCCTTTCCTAACCCACAATGGAATTATAGGCTTACTCTATTATTTTTGGGAGAGGTTCTGGAAGCTCGCTGGTTTACTCAACACTTTCTGTTATAGGTAAGAAAATGGAAGCCTGGCCTGGTATGTGACTGCACAGTGTGTGAGGTATCCGTCATGGCAGTTCTCACTCCCTCAAGCCTTAGTATACCCATCCCCACAGCTCTCCACAGCCAGCGGAGCTGGACTCTGGCAGGTGATGAGGTTTCCAGTTGTTTTATTGCTTACTGGATTCGGGGAACACTTCTTTAAGACACTTGAACTTCACTGTGATTTTAGAGGCTTTGCACACAAATTAAAGCCTGCTATATGTAACTTGGGTCACCTTTAAACTTTGTCTTTTACTTCTTTCTCTGGAAAATAGGCACCATTTACATCTCACAACTCCTGAGAGCATGAATTGGGAGGGAAGAGAGACAGTTGATAGTCAAGGAATATAAATGATTATTCTCTGCCAACACTGGTGACAAAGACTTTACTTCTCTTGTATAGTTTCCTTGGTTTTCTCCAGGGTTTGTCTCCAGGTACATGATCAAATCCCATTCATTGTATTTTTCCCTCATGGTGGCTAGCCTCATGCTTTTTCTAAGTTAGACATTTAGTTCTTGTATTTAATAGTTGTCAAAGGATGTCTAATTTTTTTGTATATTCAAAGATTTCTTGTGCCAGAGAATCAGATGAAGTTTTTGAAGAAAGGTCTTACTTTGGGCAGAATCTTCAAAAGAGCACAACATATGGGCAAAGGCCCTAATTAAACACTTGTTGAAAGTAAATTAGTTAATTAAAGTTGACCACTACTTCCCACAGAGGGCAATCAGCACGAGGTCTGAGGAGAGCATGTACATCCTGTGGGGGCAGAAACAGGGCTGCTTCAAGGCAAAATCATGTCCTTTAATAAGTGCTTTTATGTGCCTCATCCTGCCCATGTTAGAAAATAAAAAGAGGCCAATATGTACATGAATAAATAAATAAGGAGAACAACAGATAATTACTGACCAGCTATGTAGTCTGGAGGTGATACTCATGAGTATTGATTTTCTTTCTTTTCTTTCTTCATTTTTTTCTTCCTCCCTTTCTTTCTCTCTCTTTCTTTCTCTCGTTCTCTCTTTCTCTCTCTCTCTTTCTTTCCTTCCTTCCTTCCTTCTCTCTCTCTTTTCTTTCTTACCTTCTTTTCCTTCTTTATTTCTTGTCTACAAGCATTAAATGAGTTTTTGAGAATTAAATTCCTGAGGATTAGTTGTTATAATTTCTAAAGACATTTCAATTCATCACTGAATCCCTTACTAGGAATAACAGAGAAAATAACAGGAATATGTCATGAATCACTAGAGTTTGCCTACCATTTGATGGAATAGATGGAATTTCTGAGTATTTCGTTTTGGGAGATGAATTTGCTCCACTGGCACAATAACAATTTTCTTCATGTAAAAGTCAGGGGCCCAGTTCAGATAAAATGCAAACTAACCTAAGCTGTCATTCATTAGGTTTTCACAGCAAGTTCTGGCCATTTCTGAGGTTTGAAGATTTATATTTATTTTCATCTGGGTATGAAGCCTGGGTTTTGGCTAACACCAACAGTGGAAATACAATGAAAAAAGAAAAGAAAAGAAAACCTTGAAACATTTTGGCCTTGACCAAACCTGTTGTTTCATGAAGGTTTTTGGTTTTTTTTTTTTTTTTTTTTGACATTTAAGCTATTCAGAGAATAAGTTTTAAAAAAAAAATGCTGATTTGAGTTATAATCGAGCAGTAAGTACTTTTCCTCTTGTGTTTTCCTTTCTTGATTTATGTAGTTCTGAGGGTCTCACAAACTCACAGGCTTTGCAAATACTCTTCTTTGAGCTCTCTATCTCCAGCCCTTGCTTTCTGTCCTCCAATGGGAGGTAGCTTGGAGAAGGGAGAGCCTCAAAGCTGAGAGAGTGAGAGAGAGAGAGAGACCATACAGGTAGTTACAGAATGTGGACTATTTGAATTTTTTCTGGTCTAGTCAGGTGGTCTCTCTTTCATAGAGGCCCCAGAGTTATCGAGCATGGAAATTTTGATACCCTTAATATTCAACTTTACTGTTCTACTGAGAATATTTCTTTTGTTCTTATCTTTTTCTCTCTTTCCCTCTCTTCCATTTTTCCCTCCTCACTTTCTTCCCTTAATTCTTTTTTCTTTTCATGAAAATCTTTACAGAGATCTCTTAGCTCAAGTGCAAATAATAGTTTACATTAAGGACTAGCCTGCCTAGCCATTATTGTTGAATGTGCTATATTTTACATGGAGTGTCAGATTAATGCTGCCCTAGAATAAATAAGACTATATCCTGAAGAAATGGATGACCAGGTGAGTAAGGATTTGAGAGGGTAATGCATGGCTGGCGTTCCCTTACCTGGATGGCTGGAGTGGTTTTGACCATGGCTGTACATTTTCTGCTCATCAGAACGTGAGACTCCGTTTCAGTTCCTTTTCACATACCCCAGCCACAGAACCTCATGTTTGAAACCGCAAATGCTATTTGTACTGAGTACAGTCCATGGCTTCTGAAACCCAGCTATTTCCCTGGAATCTTTTCGGCAGTGTGTTCTTCTGTTAGCAAGCGATTCTTCCATTAGGGGTGGAAAATGCAAATGTGCTTCCTCTTAATTTTCTAAGTCAAATGTAAAGAAACTTTAAGAGTCAAAGACAGATTTTTTTTCTCTCGTCCCTTCACCCTCAGTAACTACAGCAATCAGGCTAAAACTACATTTCAGAAGAAGAATCATCTCTTTTTAATGATATTCAGGAGAAAAGATGAATGAAATTCTTTGTTGCGATTAAAACTTCAGCATTTGTATTATAAAGTGTTAAATGCTCACTCAGATGATTCATCATAATTTTCATACTTTAGAAGTTCATAGATTACTATAAAATATCCGAATCATATCTATGTACTACTCCTTACCCCCAGAGGCCCTGTGTTTCCCAATATGTCTCCCTCCAGGTTACAAATTTTATTTTATTTTAAACTCAGTTTAAACTTACATTTTCCTCAGGCAACACAGCATGGACAATTAGTTCTTCTCTATTGTTTTGTTAGAATTATAGCCTTCCGTGTCTTCCTTTGTGTAGTTCTTTGGGCCTTTGATATTGAGGACATTGCTGAAGTCTGAGAGAGGGCTCATCAGTAGCTTTAGAGCTGAGGTGCATTTTGTGGACTCCAGGATCAACTTCCGGATGCTGGAGGTACATCCTATGTTTTGTGAAGTTGAAAGACATGGTTCTTTTAGGATTGAGTTTCCTACTGGGTGCTAGCTGGGATCTTAGAGTAAGAGACTGTGATAATCTCTGAATAATAGTAAGCATATAAGCATTGTGACTCAGGTCCAGAAACTCCTTCATCTGCATGGAAAGCCAAGTGTGTGCACCACTGAGATACACGTGGTTTCCTCGAGAGATGGATCTTGGCTTCTGGTAGTGCAGAACAATAGTCTGTCATATCTATGACTTGAATGGCACTGTCACACTAGAGAAATTTCCTCATATGAAATTATGAATATTGTAAGATTTGTTTTCCAAATTTATTATGCACTTTCATTGCTTTAGCAATGGATATTTCTTCTTCTCCCCTGCCTGTTGAGTTATTCTAGAACCTTATGTATTTATGATATAACCATTAGATTTGTCCCATGACTATCATGATCTTGATCTGAGTAACATGACTGAATTTTAGAGAATGTTCCATGAAAATGGTGTCTGAGACATAATTATATACAGAACTTTACTAGGATATATTCCATGTGTACTTATCACACAGAGGTGCTCAATAATTACATATTACCTTTGCTTTATTTCTGTGAGTGAGGCTAACATTGTATCTCCCTGTTTTAATGATAGTACAAAGTACTATGATAAAAACTAATACATTCAACCTATTGTAGATGTTCTCAAATTTCATCCCAAGTAGAGATTGCTTAATGAATCTGAAATGCATATTTTCTGGCTTCATACTCTAAGCCTCTCGTTCTGCAGGATTGGGTAGGGGCAGTGTCTGCATCTTTAAAAATGTATGATATATTTTAATGTAGGCGGTTACTAAACTACAGTTAGAAAAGACCTAGCCTAATAGCACTCAAAAATATTTATGTGCAATGAGGAGATTTTTGAAGATCACTTTGCAATAATACTCAGTTACATTAGAATTTGAAAATACTAAGAATATACTTGGTATAGAATTAACTGTAATATTTTCAGGGAAAGTGACCATCAGCTATTATCACTGTTCATGTTCTTTCAAAGGTGTGTGAGTGTGTGTATGTATGTGTGTGCGTGCACACATGAAATAACCAGAGACAGAGAGAGAGAAAGAAATACCCATTGATTCTGTACCATCAATGTAGCAAACACTTATTAAACTCCAATAGCTGTCATACCACTGTGAATGTGCTTCATGTCATTTAACTTTTCTAATGCACATATAACTGTAAGTGGATAACTCTCTCACTATTCTCATATAACATTTGAAGAAACTAAGCTACAAAAAGTTAAGTGATTCCTTTAGAGTCATAAACTTTGTAAGTTGTTAACAGTTCAAACTGTTGTTGGTTTTGGATAAAGTAAGGCTTGCATTTAACAAAGTAGGTATAAAAATTCTTGTCAAAATAATTCGAGATCAAAGTTCAAGAAAATTTGTGAGTTCCTGAATGTCATATTAACGATAATTTCCAGTATTAATTTCATAAATAACATCAATATACTCTTTTACTGTGTAGTTTCTAGAATAATTTTGAGAGTTTTTATAAAGGAATTAAGGAAAAACTAGGGGCAATAGAAGTTTTGGATTACTTGATATTATCACAGAGGGGATTCTAATTGAAATTACTCCAGACCTCTGATGTGAGTCCAGAAACCACAGATAGAGTGAACTTTCTGTTGCAACTAAGGTTCAAGGACCCCACAAGCAGAATCATGGTGATTGATATAAGCCTTTTCCACCTTCATACTTCATGACCTGGGAAATGTTCCATTCAAAATTCAAAATGGACCACCAAAATTACTGGTTCATTCATTTATTTACTTCAAAGACTTTGATTCACTGAGCATTAACTGAATATGCTGGTTGGTTTTATTTGTCAGTGTGACACAACCAAGAATCAACAGGGAAGGGGTCTTAGTTGAGGGATTGACTAGATCAGAGGGGCCTATGGGCAAGTCTATGGGGAGTTATTTTGATTGTTAATTGACTCATCCCACTCTGAATGCCACCATTCTCTAGGAAGTATATGAGTTGAAGGAGCAACCTGAATGAAAGCAAGGATATTTTATCACAAACAAAAATGAAACTAGAACAATAAAACCCAACTCTGGGGTGCCAATTCTGCTAGCTTTTTAATTATATGTTTTCTCCTTCTATCCTATGAAGATGCCATTGTATTGCTCTTGGAGATTTATGTATATAATAACCTTACATGATTAAGCAAGTTGCTAGGAAGGGGTAGAATTAAAATGCGAGTTCAAGTTTATGTTTGAAGTCTGCATAAAGCCATCTGAAAAGTGATTTTTGGATTTTTAATGGTTTCAGTAGTTTGTGGGTTTTATAAGTCAGAACTTGCAAACCTCAAAAATTTTAGCAAGAATATATTCCTCACTTCCTTTTGCCAATTCCTACAATCAATAGGACAGTGCCTATGGGAAGAAAATGGTAAAAGTTATACTCAATCAACAGACCATTATAAATGGTATTATATATTATATGCCAGGCATTCTGTTAGGTACTGTAGTTCTTGGAACAGAGGAGACACAGCTGTGACATTAACACAGGGAAAATACACTAAGAAAATATAGTTTGTGTAGATATTATGTAGAAGAGAAAATGTTGTAAAATGCATTAACACTGAGATCAAAACTAGCCAGGACAATATTATTCCAAAAACAAACAAACAAACAAACAAACAAACACTGCCTGGGAAGTTAGAGGTGACTATATTAAATAAAGGTAAAAAGTAACATTCTTCAGAGAGATTCTCTTCCTTATTATTTGTCACTTTTCTGTTCCAGTAGATTTCAGGAAAAATGTTTTGCTTGTGATGGGATCATATTTACTGTAGTACTTGTGTATATGTTTTCCCCATCAAAGTTTTATACAAAGAAGATCCAGGAATCAAACAAAGGCAACCTGGGGACTTTTATATACATTTCCTTGCAAACCAAACATTGGCAAGCACATCAAACGAACCACTTCTACCTTTAAGAAAACCTCAACATTTAATTTAATTTTTATTTTGCTTTTGAGGTCTATAAATCTTCCTTGTACATTTTTCACATAATGCAGCTTAATTCTCTTGATATTAAAGGAAGCATACAAATTATGCTGGCCCACTAAATGCACAAATCAGAACAAGATGGAGGAGTGGCCAAGGCTCAGAGTTTCCATTCTTTTCCAAAGGAAACCAAATAAGAAAAATAATACATCCAATGGGCAGAGTTCTGATTACAATCCTGGAAAGAAGGATGCAATAAGATATTTCACAGAAATTTTCTTTTGAGACCTTAAGTTCCAAGTGGATACTGAAGGTTATATGGAGTACAACGTGCCACCATTCTTCCGGATCTATTCAGGGTTATCAGTGTGTCCCTGGAGGGTTAGCACACACTCCTGAAGACAGTAGATAAACAAGGTTAGGAACCAGGCTCATTAATTATCTGGTAAATATAGACTTTCCTCTTTGTAAAATTAGATGATCACAAAATTTGTTTAAGTTCTCCAAAGACTCATCTTTTACCTTGCAGTATGCTATTCAGCATAACCGGGATGGGTGGAGCATTTTGGGTAACTTGTTAGGAGGTGAGAGCTCTGTCTTACAAGCAGTAAGATGTGTAAAAGCAAAACTAAGCCCTGTGCATTAGAATCATGTGGGTAACTTTTGAGGGAAAAATCATTTATTCTTGTGTCCCAGTCTCAGGAACTTTGGATTAGTAGGCAATATAGCATCTAGGCAGGGACAGTGCCTGAACTCTTTCATGTAGTAATTCTAGTAGACAGGCCTGTGTGATAGACACTGTGTTGTATGAGTTTAGAAAGTTCCTGACAGTCTTGGCTTGAGTAAAATGAAATGATTCCTAAGGTATCCTTTTTCAAAATGACAAAGATAATCATCATACATGTGGGCATAGTTTGGTAATTTCATGTCTATTCCTTCTTTTTAAAAATGTGTGTATGTGTGTGTGTTATACATGTGTACATATTTGAACATAGATACCTATATCAGTGTCTTCCTTTATTGCTTTGTTCCTTACACTTTGGAGACAAAGTCTGTCATTGAATAAATTTATACTTCCCCATATTGGGATTATAAGAACATAATACCATACCTTGTTGTCCTTTTGAATTAGGTGATGGGTATTCAAACTGCATACATTATGCTTAGTCAGCAAGTATTTTATACATTAGGCTATCTCTCTAGCCCAATCTATTCCATCTTTAGTGAGTACTTCTCACAAACTAATGGCACCATTAAAATAACATGCATACGGTGTGATTTTCAAGGTCTATCTTTCTATGAGGTTATAATAGAGAAAATGGAAGTATTTGGTTATGAAGTAGTTGTTCATTATAGGTGTAATGAAATTCAATAAGAAAAACAAAACTAAGCCCTAGAAACTAGTATCATATGGGTAGCTTTGGGGAAAAAATATGTCAAAATGCCTGGTGTGGTGACATACACTTATAATCCCAGTTCCAAGGAAGTAGAACATAAAAAGAACCTATGTAGATTGCTGGTCAGCCAGCATAGTACAGTTGTTGATCTTATGAACAGTTAGAGAATCTGCCTCAAAGAAAGTGAATGCTGTCCTTGCAGATGGCACATGAGATTGTCCTCTGGTCTCCAAATGCCCAAGCCCATATGCATCCCCCATGTGTTGTGTACCTCTGCATCATTGAACATATGCATTAAAATGTTCCAGATTCTGAGTCATTTAGATATTGATAAAATGGACTTAAGCAAATGAGATGAGAAGGTTTAACTAGAGAGAAGCCTATGACAAGTTTCAATGTTTTCTTGTCCATTGGTAAGCCTTTGGAATCATTAAAAAAGAGAATTTATCTTAAACATAACCTAGCCGTCTATATCTTCACATTTAAGCATGCAAATCTTGTACATTAATTCATTAAAGGTTTATTTTTAATTTTATTGGTAATAGGAAGAAAACTTTGTAAGACTTTGGGGTTGGGGGGCCCAAACACCACACATTTTACCCTAAGGCATTTCCCTCCAGCCCTTTGCCTTCTCTCCAAAAGATGTAAGATAAGAACTGCCAAATTTTTCTTTTCCAATTTGTTTAGTTTGTTTAATTTAATATCCAATATACTTACTTAATTTAATATATCTAATGATTTAAAGAACATATTTATTTTCATAATGGTAATTGTTAATAAGAAAAATGAAATAGTACATTTTTCTTGCCTCTTTTGAATCATGGTTTAAAGGCAACTGTTCTTCCCTGGAGAATCACATATTTTCTTTTAGCTTTGCATATGTATTTTCAGAATTGTTCTTATGTGGAATGAGATACACTTATCAAGAACATTGAAAAAGGACAAAAGATATAAAAGTATGTATGTATGGACATTAGTATAGAAATGGAATCTAATTGGAATTTGAAGACCAGGAGAGTTGACTCTGTGCTTCTTGGGATGGAAATAGAAGTTTTCAAAAATGACTTATTTCAAACTGTGCGCATCATCCTTAGTCAGCATATATTTTACCCACAAAGCCATCTCTCCAGCCTCATCTATTCCATCTATTCCAACTTTAATGAGTATTCCTTATTAACTAATGGCACTATTAAACTAGCATGCCTAATGTGTGGTTTCTAGTACCTCAGAGACATTCTTTAGTAATATGATCTAGCAAGCACCACCACCCTGTCATAGACACAAGCCAGGCTTAGATATGACCTCTTTCATGCTAAATGATAAAATTAATTGAAATTAATATGACTGATTGCTCATATATTTTCTGGGCCAAGCATTAGAACATGGGTCCAGTAGTTCTCACTCATGGACAACTGAATCCAAGTGTATTGCTAAGTCCTATGGAAACTGTTCTGCCTAATACATACCTGTGGTAAACTGTAACATATGAATTATAAGAATTTAACACTTGCAATTAATAATAAAACATTCCAGCAGCACTAAAAATTTGATGTAAATATTCCTTCTGTCCCTTATAATACTTTATTGGGCTACATTAGGTTTTTGAACCATGGTTGATCATGGGGATTGAAGACAAGCTTCTAATCTAAGCCATGTTGTCTTCCAGTTTTCCCATTATCTTTTATCTCTGTTGTCCAAACTGCCTTTTTCATCTAGGTCTTTTTTGTGACTAAAAATGAACACACAGCAATTACATGTCTTCATTGAGAATATCTAAATAAATGAATTTCTATAATAAGAATATTTTCAGAGATGGTTTGATGGTTAAGGTGCTTGCCCTGCAAGCAAGAGGATCTAATTCAGATGCCTGGACCCAATGCAAAGGCTGAAAAATCATCTGTCATTGACACCCCAGAAGGTAGAAACAGGGATCATCTGAGCAAGCTAGCTACTGTGATGAGGCATATCAGTGAATTCTGGGACTGAATGATACCCTGATGCAAAGAATAAGGCTGAAGAGTGATGGAGAAATAGTCCTGATCTTCATATTGAGCTCTCTTGCCATACATGCAAACACACACAAATACATGCACTGTATATATAGACACATCAAAAGAAGGGAAAACAAAAACCAAAGGAAAAAGTTATTTTCTTTCATATTTTCAAAAGGGGATGAAGAACTTCATTAAGTAGCATAGGGCTTTAGTATATGTTTGTGAAATGTAATAACTTTTGAGGATGGATTGGGAGATAATTCCAAGGTACTGAAGATTTATAGCCTTGGAAAATACAGCAGGGGAATGTCCTAAGAGGTGAGAGGTGAGTAGTGTTTGGGCCAATTATGCCTTAAGAATGAGAAATCTAATTACATTTAGCCACATTCTGAACAGGAATGAAAATTGCCTGTCAGTACTATGAGTTTGTGCTAAATGAATGCAGATCTCAAAATGGGATAGATTGAAGGCATTTTGTCTTATAGGGACTTCAATTTACAAATAACTCAATAAGTGGCTTGCTTTGTTTGATCAAAGCTATCTTTTGTGCTTACTCTCTAGCAATTTATGTTGCTGCAGCAAATATTGCCAACAATCTGAGCCCCACTTTGTGGGTCCAAAGTGTAGCTGTGCAAACAGTACCATTACTCTGCAGGGTAGCACTTTCCATTGGCTTCTGAAGGTAGGGCATTAAAGCTGTACCTTCCTCTTGCCCATAAGTCACTCTTTACAACAATCAGTCTACTGGACCAGTTCTATCCTGGAACAGGTAAATATTGCAATCCCTCCAGTCTAAGAAGCCAAAAGCATTGTATGATAAGGGAAAGCAACAACGCTCACACTCAGAGAAGTCCCAGGCCAAGAGGAGATTTTGGCAATGGGAAAGTTGTTACCTTGGAAAACATTAGAATTTCCAAGAAACAGTTTAAATGCAATTTAAAGAAAATGGGTATGTTCTCTAATCTAGACATAAAGAAAGAATTGTAACCAGTGATAAATACTGTGGACGAGGCATAAAGGGATCCACAAAAAATATTGCTGCTCATACCCTCCCCCAGTGAATATCCCTGGTGATGGTGCTGTGCTTTGCTTTCTCAATTGGTTATATTCAGTTCGCTTTGCCCCACAACCTGAAAGTTTCAGGACTTCCATTGGATTTTTGTTTCTAGTGTTCAATAAACATGTAAGCAATAGGCAGAATGAATGATTTTTTTCTAAACATTTACATTTGTGTCAGCATCAAGACATCTTGTGCATCATTTGTGGTTTCTGCTAAATGACTCAGACATCCCCCACTCTAGGGGATATATTATATTCATTAACTCCTTCACAATTTGGTCCACTTGATCTCTAGATTCTCTTCAGGCAGTGAAACCTACCCTTCCTTCCTAGGAGGAGTTGAAAGATATCAAAGTCTGGCTAACGGAGCAGTGAGGCATGACTCACGGATCCATGTTTGTTGATTTTGTTTTTATTTTTTTAGTGCCAGGGGTAAAACAATGGGTTTTAGGCATGCTAAGGAAGTGCTATACCACTAAGCTGCGTTTTACAACTCTACTGTTAGTGTCTCCTGGATCTTGTGTGATATCTCAGATAACATGGTCTCCATCTCCATTTTCTCAATAAACATTCAAGATGATACCTTTTCCTGGATAGAAATTTCTTTGTCTCCACGTCCTTTAGTGAAGCCAAAACAGCTACTTTAAGTCTTCCATGATTTTGATTTCCTAATGTTATGTACCTTAACTTGGTCAATAACTCCACCAAGTGTTTCCTGTCATTAGCACCTCAGGAAATCTATGATAATGTCCATTCTGTAAAATTCTGTCACTTGCCTGAGATCTCTCTGTCAGCTGCGTCCTAAGTATGAAGAATGACAATTTCTGAGCATCAGGCTTCAGGTGATTTTGCTATCAGCCCAGAAGTGTGTCTTCTGACAGTTTAGAAATCACAAAAGAAGTGTGAGGAGATAGCCCAGACAGTAAAGCACTTATCACATGAGCAAAAGGACTTGAGTTTAGACACGGAGCACCCAGCTGAGCATGGGGTAGCAATAGGGGAGAAACAGAGAAGTGAATCCCTGCTACTTGCTGAATACCAGTTCAGCCAATCAGGAAGCTCCAAGTTTGGTAAGAGACTCAGTCTTTAAAAAAAAAAGGTCCAGAATAATTGTGGAAACAGCAACATTCAATTCTGTTTTCCTTCATGTGCTCACATGAACACACACACACACAAATAAGGAAAAATAGGTCTTTATTTTCATTTTCCCAAATGGGCTTTTGGATCATTATCAGCATGTTAAGAGACTGATTTGCAAGGTCCATATTTATGTCATTGACTGAGAAAAAATAGAACAGAAATTAGTCAGAGAATGAATGATGTAATATCCGTAGTGAGTGAGGAACAAATGCCACAGCTGGGAATTTAAGGAGGAAGTGTTTTCTGGTTTTCATAGATGAACACATGACCAACAGGCAAAAGTTGGCATTTATCAAAGGCTACTTGAACATAGAAGCAGTTAGTGGTCCAAAAAGAAGAAACTTATCATTCAGTCAGTTTGAAATATCAGTGTAACATCAGACTATCCCCCACCAATTTTTTTATCACTTCTAGCATTTTAAATATAGGTTCTCAGTACATATCAAAGAAAGGAAAAGAGTATAAATTGAAAAGAAAAGTGTATTTTTTATTCTTCCCGTGAATATATACTACTTGCATAAGTAAGAAGAAATTATACACATTTTATCTCATCTAAGCACAATTTAAATTAAAATACAGACTATCCTTCAAATTCTGTTTAAAAGACAATATAGCTCAGATTATACTCTACATGAACACACATCCTGTGAACCAACACATTCACCTTATGAGCTATATAGTGTTTCCAGATCTGGATAGTTCCATCCACCAATATGTTTTAGATTATTAATCCAAAAAAGTACACAAAAGAACAGATGTTATGTGCCTGCAGATGAGATGAGCCAAGGGCCTGTATGCATGAGTTGAACTTCTCAGCCTGCCTCTGAGAAGATTTAATGCTTACATAGGGAAGGTTGATGCTTTTGATGAGGAAGAGTGGGGGATTTGAGTTACAGAGCAGAGTGAGGGGTGTGGTCAGAGTGATGGGTATAGTCAGAGTGATGGGTGTGGTCAGAGTGAGAATGTGGTCAGAATAATGGGTGTGGTCAGAGTGATGGGTGTGGTCGGGGTGAGGGTGTAGTCAGAGTGATGGATGTGGTCAGAGTAATGGATGTCATCAGTTCAGTTGCCTTTTATTTTCCTGAAGCTTGAAGGTGGGTATGGGTTCATTCTTCTAGACATAAAGGATAGAGTCCTTCTTATATCAGTAGAGAATAAGAACAGGTTAAGTACCAGATTTCCTTAGATTATTTGTGTGAGTCACGGCCTTGCTATGCAGCCAGGATAGCCTACAAGTCATGTTGTAACACCATGTCTGGGCAGGATTTTCTTTTAAGTTATGACTGAATTGATGTTGTATGAGATAAACCAAGACTAGATTTCATTATAGATTAAAAAACAGTATCTCTGTTTCAGGCACCCAAACATTAAAATCTTTTAGGCAACTTGTAAAGAACTTGTCTACAGCATTGTTTAAGCCTCTGGAAGAAGAGTCTTACACTGAAAGAAGCTGAAAGCATCATTTTGTGTTTCAGTACTCTACATTAGTAGATAGGCATTTGCTGCAGTGTAACCACAGCTGTAGCCTCAGCTATAGACAGAGTGTTCTGTGTTGGCTATGAGCAGTAGGTATGGGTTGAGAATCACAAGGATGTAGCAGCTGGCCAGGGCAGGAAATAGTCACTGTTTTTCCTCGTTTCTCCATGTCTTCAAATAAGAGTTTCACTTGCTGTATTTTGTTTTTTGTTTTTTTCTAGACAGGGTTTCTCTGTGTAGCCCTGGCTGTTCTGGAACTCACTCTGTAGACCAGGCTGGCCTCGAACTCAGAAATCCGCCTGCCTCTGCCTCCTGAGTGCTGGGATTAAAGGCGTGCACCACCACGCCTGGCTTCATTTGCTATATTTTATCTCAGACTAGAAACTACATCTAAAATGCATGTCCTAGAACAAGAAGGAATGGCTGTCAGAGTGGGAATTCCAACTTCATCTGGAAATCCAAGGAAGATTGTAAGTGGCTTCAGAAGAAGCTATGTTACGGATGAAGTTAAGAATGTTATTTTGTAAGGTTATAAAAATGGATGCTTTATCAGGAAGTGAGATGGTGCTAGCGGGAAAGGTGTTGTCACTTGCAGCAGATCTCCTCTATAGGACCTTGTATAATGGTAAAGAATTCGAAGAAGGGCACTGGAATCACTTTCACCCTGCTACCCTCTGCATCTGTAAGCCTCTCTCACTGTGTGTGTATGTGAGTGAGTGAGTAAGTGTGTGTGTGTGTGTGTGTGTGTGTGTGTATGTGGTAAAGGCCAACTGTAAAAAGTTATCTGTAAAACCAGAGAAGACATTACTCTAAATCCCAAGTAATCAGGGAATGACTTATTTCATGGTCAGTTTCAAGTTTTCAAAGCAGTGGGCTGGTCATTTGACAATTGTAGCTCTTCTGTTTGTCTTCACAGAAGTAAATGAAATCTCAATTCTATGGGCTGACGCTCAGGTCTGGGCTTTAAAACAGCTTGTATGAGTTCCGGATGTCTTGAGTTCACCTCAAATTTGCCTCACAGATCTTTCTTGAACCAAATTTATTAAAGGGAAGACAGTTCATGGTTTATATCACCTCGTGAAAAATGCATTTTTAAGAGTTGCTTGGGATGTATAAACTTGCCCCTCTTGCTGTCTAGCTTTGACTTGATTTTGGTGAGTCTATCATGGACAAAAATGATATATTTAATTTGGCTGAAGTTGCTGTTGTTACTGAACTTATTCCAAAACTTGAGGGTGACTGAGAATCAGGCTAACAACATGGTAGCCAAGTCAGGATGATACAGAATGGCCTGTAAGAAGAGATGGTACTTGAGCTGAACTTGAATGGTCCACCAGAGGCTATGTGCTGAGACAGTCTTCTCAAGAGAAGATCTAAGACGATGGGAGAGAAAAGGACAAACGTGTTGAGCTAGGAATGAGTTGAGGGTGGTAGACAGATAAGGCAAGCAAGTGTGATCGAGGAAGATGTGGTTAAAAGGTTGGGCAGAGGGTGTGTGAAGGACTATGTAGGTCATGGTAAAGAAACTATATCTTAGAGCTAGTGTTGTAAATCAGTGGTAGAGTACTTGACTAGCATGTTTAAAGTCCTATGTTCAAACTCTAGCCAATTTAAAATGGAAAAATATCAACTAGATTTTACTCTAAGAAAAATACTTTAAATAAATAGGTTAATAGATTTGTGCTTATGAAAGGTGACTTTGGATGCAGTGCGTGAAAGGTAAACTTTGTAAAGTGATTAGCTAATACACTTGAAACTCTTAAAGACACCGCTGGTCTATGGTGGTTTCAATGAAATATCTCTCCCATAAGCTTATGAACTTAAACACTTGGGCCCCAGCTAGTGGCTCTTTTTGATGAGGTTATGAAACTCAAGCATGGTCTCATCTCATGTCACCACAAAATAAAGATGTTCATTGCACAACAAGATAGCATGAGAAGGAACGCATTCACATGTCTTTTAATAAAATACAGTATTAGTTATATTTAATCATTATTGCTGTTTTTAAAACGAAATCCCAAACATTTGGTTTTACCAAATGAAGACTCAGGATGCTTTGATGAAAGCCTGTTAGTCCAGAGAGGCAGAGAAAAAAACGAGCTAACCTTCTTCAACCCAGAAGGGGAAAATACCCAAACCAAACCAAACCGAACCAAACCAAACCAAACCAAACCAAACCAAACCAAACCAAACCAAACCAAACCACCACCACCACCACCACCACCACCACCACCAACAACAACAACAACAGTTCTTTTCCATACTCCCTTTAAAACCCTCCAAGCCAAATGTCCCTCCTTTCTACTTCCTGTGCATCTCATTATCTGTTCTCCTGATTTCCTCTCACATTTTGTGCTTCCTTTCCCCATCCCTATGTCAACTGATTATTTGCTCTGCCTCTTGACGTATGGTTGACTTTATTCAATCTTCTTTACAATAAGCTCTTTGATTAAAGGTGTGTTCTAGGGCTGAGCCACACCACACCTAGAGATTTTTCCAGTGTACAATCTGGAGGTTCACAGTATGATCAGATATCCTGCTACATTGTTCTCTTCTTCTCTAGCCCCTTATAGCTCTCATCTTCCTTCCTCTCTATGCAGGCCTTTCCCAACTTGTAACAAATTGCTTGTTTCAGGAACTAGAGTTGCCAAAATTAAAGCTAACAACTAGACTTTCAAGCCATGAACATTATTTCATACTGTTTTTTTGTAGCTCTTAGAGCTGGACACATAGCAAACTGAACAATCTGTTGCTGAGTTTAACTGGTGAAATTGTTAGAACAATTGTATAGTTGAGAACTTTCAATAGGCATGTCTTCATGGTAAGCATGTAATGTACACGATCAAATTACACATTTAAAACAACCATATGAAATATTAATGTACCTATTTTAAAAATAGAATTAAAATTCAAAAACATTAATACTGCACTCTTGGGAAGGTATGTCACAATTCAGATCCTGATCTGACTTACAACTAGGATTGCTTTCCCTACCATGCCACATTGTCCCCTAATTACATTCATGCCTATGATAACCTAATTACCCAGCATTGCACATAACCACAGATGTCTACGTTTACCTTAATAGACATGAATAATTTGTATCCTATTTATTGAATTATCTGAAGTTCCAAGCTGAACATTTTGCTTACATTCTAATCACAGTTGCAAAGTATTGTCATAGCGGATGGACATGTTCTCAGCATCAATGTCACTGTGAAACAATGAAAGAAAGAAAACCCTGCTAGGACAGAATTAGAGTAATCATTGAAATCATTAGAAGCATTAGCAGTTTATTCTGAGCCACATCAAGGAGAGTCACAGCCTGCAAGCTGAGCAGACGGAGCTGTATCCGCTATAATCATATTAGGGATGGTGAGGAATTGCACATTTATTGCATTATGCTTTGAGATCATGTACAACATTTAAGCAAGGGAAGGTCTGTTTTTTTTTGAATGATATTAGTTTCAAGCTAAATTCAATTTTTGAAAAGCAAACAATGCACAGTGTATTTAAACCCCAGTTAAAATGAAATCTTCACTTTGTACCTAACAATATATTTTTATTGGAAATTCAAAAATCTAAACCCCCACTACTCCAGCCTAAAAACTGATCTCGATTCAGTGGTGACTCTGATGCTCAGCTCTTTAATTTGGACTTTGCTGACAGCTGATTTCAATTTTTGTCTGTTTATGGAAGAAAATTAAAAGAACACACTCTCTATGATCCAGTGGTTCTTTGTGGTGGAGTGAGTCCTGTTCAGCCCTAAATGAAAACCCAGACACTTGTCACTAGAACTAATCCTTATGTAAACATGATTGCATTATAGGCAGAGCCCAGAGAGGCTGCAAGACACAAATGGAAGTATGCCACTTTCCTGGGCACTTTAGGGTCAATGTCTTTGTTATTGCAATTTCTACATAATGAGTTTGCAATAATCCACAAGGGACCCAGGAGCTTCTACTGATTGGCTTTGGGTATATGCCTATGGAAGAGTCAGAATTTTTAGTGTGTGTAAGAACATCTTCTGGGATGTCAAATACTTTGACAAAATATATGATTAAGCTGCATGGCAGGAGACTTGATTTTAAGTAAAAATAAACCAACAGGATAGCAATGCTATTTTTAGACTTTCAGAACAAATTAATGAACTAGGAGTGGTGTGCCTACAGGAAATCCAAGCACTAGAGAATCTGAGGCAAGAAGATCGTGAGCAGCATGAGCAGAGGTGGTAAAACAGAGAAGATCAGAAAAGAAGCTGGTGTGTCTGGAGCTGGTGTGAGGCAAAAGGCTTGAGTACTGAGATGACAGTGGTAGATGCTGGTCAGGTGTGAAGCTGCAAAAGGACGTAGCACCCCTTTTGTGCAAGGAGGGGATATAAGGTCAGTGTGACTTCTCTGTGGATTGGAAGAAACAAGGCAAGGCAGTGAGACAGGAAAAGATGCTGTTTGAGTTGTCTCAGTGGGCGCCAAGAATGATGTAGGGTAGGATATCAATGGAGAGAGTAAAATAAGCCGAGTTGATTTGTATATGAGGCAAAAGTAAAGAGTCTCTATATGCCAGTTTTAGTCTTCGCGACTCTCAGCGCAAGCTAAAGGACAGATCTTAAACAGAAAGTTGTCCTTGAGAATAGTAAGTGCGAACAGAATAAACAGGAAACCTGAAAGCATGTGGAACAGGGAACCAACCCATAGGGAAACTACATGTAAAGCCTTGACATCTAATAGATTGTCAGCTATTAATATTAAAGACCCTTGTGTCTATTTCATGTGTGTCTCTGAGTTTATTGGTGAAGAAATGAGTCCTCCAAGGTTAAACTTCAGAACGTGTGGGTAATCACCAAAATCACTCGGACATGAAGTCAATAATGGCATATGTTTGCGGTAGTAAATAAGAAGCAGGGATCTATCCACCACACTTTCCTAATTAAGAGAGGTTGCTGTTGACTACAAAGTTTCTTGCTTGAGCGCCTGTGTGGACAGCAATGTCAGTGATTAAAATAAAGAGCGATGTAGGAGAAACAGATTGAGGGTTGGGATAAGTGCACGAGAATGGAATGGATTAAATTTGGAGGTGACTGTGACATGCCCAAGTGCAGTTACTAGCTAGAATAATCACTTTAATAAAATATCAATGTACACCTAATGACACTAGTTTAATCATATCATCTTACTTTAAATTCCCATACAAATTAGAGCTAGAGACAATTTGTTTCCAGATGAGATAATTACTTGAAATTAGAGATGTGTTTACATCCTTCCAAATGAAACACCCTGGTGCTCTATCTCCTAGGTGCTTGAAGAAAAATAGATTGCCATATGACTAGGTTATTGTGCACTGTTTCCATACATGTGTGTATTAAGGTTTAAATAAGGGTGAGCATATTTATCTACTTGATATTGCCTTATGGTTTAAAAAAAAACACTCAAAATCCTTTGTGCAAGATTTAAAATTTTTAGTTAATCTCTATTGTGAAGATCCAGCGTATGGGATTGAAACTGAAATAAAATCATAGCAAACAAGAATATTTTCCTTAGGTTTTATTCATGCAAAGTTAACCAACAAAACAAAGACCAACAAGACAACATGATTTTTTTGGAATATAGGTGGGATAGGCTCTGCTTGAAGTTACAGGTAAATTTTGTCACTACACTGAATTATGATATAATAATGCTGCATTTGACACCTTCATATTGAATTGTGACAATACAATGCAGCCACTGTGACATCACAATGCTTTACTGTGCCACCTCTGAAGAAAATTTGGCATCATTATGTTCCGTTAACATCACAGCTCTCCATCACACATCATACTGTTGAATTTTGACATCACAATGTTCCACATATTATAGTCAAAGAAAATATACTGGCTTAATGAATAAAATGTGATATGTAAAAATGATACAAATGAAAAAGTCATGTAATTCCTAGTGGCCACTACATTTACCTTGTTATTTCTTAGTCCTTCCTAACTATAACCTATTAGCTACTAGTCAAGACTTGCCTTGTCCTGTCTCCCACCAGCTCTCCTCTTCCCACCCTCTGAAAGCCACTACTCCATTCTCAACTCCTGTGAAATCATTAGATCTTCTATGTGTGAGGTAATGTGGAACTTGACTTCCTGCACATGGCTTATTCTGCTTAGCGGGATGGGCTTCAGTTCTAGTCACATTATCACAAGTGACAAGAGATTGTTATCTCTGTGACTGAATACCTTTTTCATTGCCAGCCTTTTTATTCAATACTCAGCCATACGCATTTATCTTTTCATTTGTTGCTGTTGTAAATAGCTTTGAAATGGTCATCTGAGTTCATGTCTCTTTCACATATTGATTTCACATCTTTGCTGTACACACACAGCAATGAGATTTCTGATCTTGTGGTAGACTTATTTTATGCTATTTTCCAAAGAACAACTTTAATTTATACTCCTTCCAGCAGTGTTCAGGCATTTCATTGTCTTCAGATCCTCTCCAGAGGTGGTTATTGTTAGTCTTTTGACAACACTCACTCTTGATGGAGGCAGTATCTCATAGTTTATATTTAGACATTCCTGGTGGTTAGAGCTATGGAATGTCTTTTATATACCCACACATGGGCCATAGTTATGTGTTTTCTGAGAAACATCTACTTACATATACCCTCTCACTCATTACTTGGATTATTTGGGTTTTGTTTCTGAGCTTATGAATTTCTTGTATATTGATACCAATGCTGTGTTATTTGAGGCTTGTTTCTCCAATGCTGTTGATTGTTTTATTTGTAGCAAAGAGATATTGGAATATTTTTAAGTTTATTTTCTGTACTTTGGGTAGATTATCCAGCTTTTGTGTGCACATTCCAATATCAGAAAGCATGTCCCTGGGCCTACTAGTACATTTTAATTCTTTATCTATTATTAGTTTGGGAGCTATATTTTAGAGTTTTGAAGTTACCATAAGGCTTTTAAAAACATTTATTTTTGAATAGTAGCAAGATAATAGAATCAGAAAGATAAGAACCAAAAGAAGATAACATTAGATAACGTGCTAATGAGAAAACTGCACATACACTGTACACTGTACATTGCACACTGCCCTCCCTCCACCATGTGGAATTGTTCATGCTCCACTACCCTTCTCCCAGACATTCAGTCTCTTCATAAGCCAGTGTAGGTATCACTGCAGTTTTGTTCTTTAGTGTCTTATGAAACAAATGGCTGGTGTATCTTACTTATAATAGTGGAGCCTTCAAACAGGTTTGGATATTGTAATTCAGGAGGAGTGTGTTTCATACCTTATTTTCTTTGTTTATTAATATCCCTTTCAGTTTGAAGAGCTATAATGTTCATAGTGGAGGATATATAAACACACACACACATACATGAATGAAATTAATATTTTAAAAACAAATCAGTAAAGGAGAGATAAAGACATTTCCAGACAAGACAAGGTGTGTGTGTGCGTGCGCACACGTGTGTGTGTGTGTGTGTGTGTGTGTGTGTGTGTGTGTGTATAGTTTCCTGGAGTTACTGGTTGTTGTAAGCTTCTTAGGTTGGATCCTAGGAATCAAACTTAGGTCCTCTAGGCAAGTAGCAAGCACTCTGAACCCTTCATCATCTCTGCAGACATCTCTTAAGCGCTGGTATTGTTAGGCACATTACATTCATCTGTCTGTTTTCTTTTGTCCTTTAGCATTGTGAAGATCTCACAACACTCTCCTTTGGCCTCTTGAGTTATTTTTCTTAAAAGTCTGTCAGAAAAAAAAAATGCCAAAAATCGAATTGTTTCCTTTCCTTAGCATCCTAGCATTCTTTACCTTTTACTTTGCGAACCTAATTATAAGGTACCTTGTTATTCTTTACTGGGTTCCGTCTGTTAGCATTTGACCTTTCCATGCCTGGTTATTTACGCTATCCCCCAGAGTTGGGGAAGGTTTTGTTACTGTTTCTTGTTTTTGTTGTATTTTTTTAAGCTAAGCATTCTACTCCTTTGACATTCTCAAGTACTTTGGAATTTTCAAATATGTGCTATTTAAACAATGTCTCTGACATTCCTGCCAGCTCTTTCTAGTTCTCATTTTCTTCTTTTTTGCCTTCAAGTATAAGTTCTCAAACATTCTGTGTTTGTGATCTTTAATTCTTTCGTGTATCTGATGACTTCTATCAGATTTTTTTTTCACTGAGTTTATCCTTTAAATATTTTTGCCTTCATTTTCATTGCTTTAGACCTCTCTGCTAACTCTGTTCATTGGAGTATTGAAGCATTGGTCTGTATTTTCCCCAGCCCGTTGCATTTTATTAAGATGGTGGCTTTAAATGCTCTATCTGGGCCATCTCCCACATACATTACTCTCCATTTGGTTTCTCATGTGTTATCAAGTGAGGTGATAGTTTCCTGGAAACTTTAATTCTCTGTTCGCATGCATAGCTGATCAGGCACTGATGGGGCAGGCACATGTTGTAATCTTCCTAGTCTTTATTTTTGCTTGTTTTCTCAAATCATGAAAGTTGTGAATTCACTTCTTCCAAGCCTGGAGACACGTTCTATGGTTTCAGTGCTGCCTGGCACAGCATTAGATAGAGTGTGGGTCAAAAATAGCCAGGAATTGCTTGCAGAATGATCATTAATAGACTACTAAAAGGGAACCTAAGCCCACATTTGTTCCAAGTACACCATCAGTGTGATGTTCAGAAAGAACCAGTAGCATTTGCATGTCTCATCCACAATTTCTGGTGTATTCTCAGGTACTGCAAAATTCGATCCACCCCCAGACAGAGTCACCATGGATAGAATACTTCTAGGTTCGTACATCATATTCTGGATCACTAGTGCTGCCAAGCTGTTTCATACCCTGAACACATAGCTGTTCAAGACCAAAAGCACACTGGGACAGGACTTCAGCCTATATGACCATGAAGGGCATAATGTTACAGTAAATGCCAAGACCTAAGGATAATGAAACTAGCTACAGATGATGGAAGCTGAAATGAAATCTGATATGCTAGAGCCACGTGCCCTCTGACCCCAGAACTATTCAGAGATGCTGTTAATAGGCAGGCCTAACAATGTCTATCATTATGCTCTCCTTAAAATTTACTTTCACTGACCCTTCATTAAATTCCAGAATAAAATATTACACTTAACACCATGTTCTACCTCAGGTGAATTAGGTCTTGTACTGCACAATGCTGTTTAAACACTAGATAGCATCGACAGGAACAGTCCATTGGCCCCTGGGCTGATGCTTAGTGGAATTGTACCAGAGTCTCATGGTGGCAAGTGCCTATAGAGTCTTAGGGAAGCACAGGGACCATACACCACATACCACAGGTGACCATGGCACAGACTGAAACAAAAGTCCATCCTATTGAAATATAAGTCTTTTTTCATGTTGGGATAGTTACAGAACTTGACATAGGAATAGTCTGTCAGAAGCTGTGATATCTATAGTTAAGAGGCTGGTAGTGGAAATGGTTTCTTGGTCATCAAGGCTGATATTAAGCCAGACCACCTGAATCTTAAAGATAGTAAAGAGAATTAAGTGCATATAAGTACCACTCCTGCCATAATAGAACCCAGTGCTGGGCAGAGCCCCATGACACCTAGCCCTAAGTTAGTACTCAAAAAGTGGAAGTTTCCTGCAAAGACCTTCACTTTCTTTAGAGAAGGGTTAAAAATCTCAAGACTTGTTTTAAGACTGGAAATAATGAAATGTATGCAGAAATAGAAGTCTATTCTACTAGTGGCCCCATTTCTCCCGACTACTAGGGCTAGTCTGTGGTTTTATTTATTAATTCTGGAATGCAAACAAGACCTTCAGATTCTCCAAATCAGACTTCAATAAGTTTTAAGGCCAGGATTTCCTAGTTTGTGTCTCAGAGGGCAGTCTGGCTCTCCTTTCTGATATCTTTGGTTGGTGTAACAGAGTTTGAACTGCTCTCATTTATATGGACTAATTCTCTCTCCATTCTGTAGACAGGAATTTTCTTCACACGGGACTTCTGGGAAGTTAAGGAAAAGGTAACACTGGCAGTTAATCTCTCCTTTTCGCCTTCTTCAATATGGTTTTTAACTTTGTTACTTCAGAAGAGGAGGTGTGATCTCTCACATACTTTCCTTACTTTCCGTGACAGCAGTTTGCTGTATTGGCTTCTTAATGTGACGTGGCTTTGGAAAGATGCTTACCTGCAGATCTTAGCTGTCGTCCTGCTCTGCCTCTCCTACTTGGTCAATTTGATGAATTGTAAATGTGTGAGTCACAGCACTATATTGCTTTAATTACCTATGAGGAACATGCATAGTAAAATAACGTTCATTAAAAAAAAAATCTGAGAATGTTTTACTTCCAGGATAGTCTTTGATTCTTGAATTGTTTACAAATATCAACTTTGGATCTACTCGGTGCTTCCTTGGTCCAATTCATTTATGTGTGAGATGTGGTTTTAGAGGAGAATGGTGCTAATAATGAGACTAAAGAATAATGACACAGATGCAAAGTGAGAGATATACTAGGCTCTGGAAACAAATCTTTCTTAAAATTAATAAGTTTAGTTATACCGTGGCTAAATGCAACTCTAGAAATCTGAAGCATACAATTAATATCTTAATATAAGTGAGGCGAACCTCAGGAAAGCAAATACGTAGCAGACATTTGTCAAGTGAAGACAGAAACCAATCCAGACAGCGTCTATACAATAGTTTTCTTGCTGTTTTGTGAGTTAAGCATAATTCAAGCATAGATTCATATAAACAATTAAATTGAAAAATATCACTTCTATGAAAAGATATAGTAGTTTCTCAGAGAATGGGAGAACTTTCCTGGGGCTAGTGTGCTTTTTTTTTTTTTTTTTTTTTTTTTTTGACAGAGGGAACCAGCCAAGGGTGGGGAGAGAAGGGGCTTAGGGTATATGTTCCAGGGGTTCACAGGCAACCACAGCTTTAAAGTATTTGTGACCAAGAGAATCACAGAAAATAATAGTTTCTTCCCTATCAGAGAGTTTGGGCAGAAGTTACTACTTCTGAAGGAGCACATATCCAATTTCTGGAGATCTCCTAGTGGAGAAGTGTAGATGGCCCCAAATAAGATCCGCAATTGTGCAAACTGGGGAGGAGGGAGGCTAGAGATGGAGGGAAGGCTGGGTGTTATCCCTCGTCATTATCTTCTCCGACATTTTGAGTAAACATATCAATCATATCGCAGAAGGGGTTTAGGACCAGCATTCTGAAACACATCTGGTTATGATTCCCAGGGGAGATTAGCCTATGCTGCGTCATTATCCTGTCAAGAACTCAAAGGCCTCTTCCTGCATCGGAGGCTGAGGTCTGTCTTTATTTGTCAATTTTTTTTTCTGACCCTCACCTGCAATTGGCGTGGAGTCGTCAGAATAGAGAGCCATCACCACAGGGCCCCTCTTTGGAGATTGGTGTTCTATGTTGACTTCAAATTCTTTGAAAGGTAGAACCTCTACTATAAAACACAAGTTAAATTTGGGATTTAATAATAAGTTAACACTTGATTTATATTTGGTGGGGAGGGGAATACTATAGTTTCTATCACCTAACCTGCTTTTGAATTGCTGATTTTATACCTATTTAGCTTTATTTCTTGTATCTTCTCCATTAGAAGTATATAAGTATTACATCCATAAAATACTGAGAGAAGTACTGTGGATACTAAATAAAAGGATGTAAATTTTAAAATTGAATCTTAGACCTAGAAGTTATCGTGAAATTACCAGGCCAAATCCTCTCATTTATATCAGGCCCAGTTGTGGGTCACTTAGTCATACATGGAAAGAGTGTGCAGTCCATTGTTTGTTTGTTTTTGTTTTTTGAGACAGGGTTTCTCTGTATAGCTCTGGCTGTCCTGGAACTCACTTTGTAGACCAGGCTGGCCTCGAACTCAGAAATCTGCCTGCCTCTGCCTCCCAAGTTAAAGGGATTAAAGGCGTGCGCCACCACGCCCGGCGAGTTCATTATTTAATGTGATTATGGAGGTCTAGAGCTACAGGTCCACAAAGGAATGATGTTGGGCACGCAGAGACACACAGTGTGCTGATAATCAATAGTGCCCACAATGGTGAGTGACATTTATGAAGATATAATATCTACTTGGGAAGCCTGTGGGAGAAAAAGCCACATTTTGAGTGAATGTATAGGGGCAGATGAAGTCCTGAATGACTGTATACTCTTGACATGAATGTGGCCAAGTCAAGGATCCCAATGCCTCAGACTTATGTGAGGAGACTGATAGTGTGTGCAGATAATGTCAACCTGGACTTCTTCCAGGATGTTTACAGCCTGAACCTCCTCTCTGTCTCTGTCTCTGTCTGTCTCTGTCTGTCTCTCTGTCTCTCTGTCTCTCTGTCTCTCTGTCTCTCTGTCTCTCTGTCTCTCTCTCTCTCTCTCTTACACACACACACACACATACACACACACACTGAGACTGGCTAAATCTGCCTGCGTGATAAGCTATATGTAATAACCTTGCCTCCTAGTTAAGTCACATACAAGTAAACTGCCTCCTCAATTCATATGTTTAAAATAAATATACTGAAATTTTTGGCTGCGGCTCCATTTCCATCAGAACGCACAGCTCACCCGATGTGAGTTTTCTGTATATGTGCTTATGTGCTTGCTTGTTGTGGATGCTCCACTCACGCTGATCATGTTCCCAGGACCAAGCCATGTGGCAGAAGCCTGAAGCTTTCCATCTTTTATCACTGAAACAAGTATTACATGTGCAATTTGGAATTTCACGTTTCGTTATCACTTTGGTTTACTATTTTGATTTTGGACAGAGTCTCACTGTATAATGTTGGCTACCCTGCAACTCTCTTTGTAGAAGAGGCTGGATTAGAACTCACAGAGTCCCAGTTACTTTTGCCTCTTGACTTCTGGAACTAAAGACACATGCCACCATTCTTAGCAACATTTATTTTATTTTACATATGTGCATTGTGTGTGTGCCCATGAGCCCATGCATGCTTGCTTGAGTGTATATGTGTATGCCACAGGAGCCCATAGATGTCATAAGTGGGTAGTGGTCTCGTGGAACTGGAGTCCTAGGTAGTTCTAAGTTGGCATGTGGGTATAGGGGAATGAACTTAAGTCCTCTGCAAGAGTCGTCAGTGCTTTCTTCTGAGCCATTGCTCCAGCTCTTGAATTTTTCAGCAATCAACTTCTTTTTTTTTGCCATGTGAAGAGAATCATATAACCATTGGTTTCTTTTCTATTCCAGAGTTCAGAAGGAAGCTATTAGTTTTAGACATAACTTTATGTCTTCAATTTCTTTCTCTCCTGGTAGAAAAATTGCAGAGGTCCCATAAAGACAACTCATATTTTCTTTGTTAACTTAGTCTTATTCCAAATTAAATTTATTTGTAAACATTTTTAAATTTACTTATTTATGCATTTTAAAGTACAGTACTCTGCATGTACACCTACATGCCAAAAGAGAGGGCATCTGGTCTCTTTGTGATAAAGTCGTCAACCACAATGTGGTTGCTGGAAATTGAACTCAGGACCTCTGGAAGAGTAGCCAGTGTTTTTAACCACTGAGTTGTCTCACCAGCCCCAAATTTAGTTAAAAAAAAAAACCCTTAAAAGCCCACTAGTCAAAAATTTACATTGGTAATTAAAACATTTATTTAGTTTTGCTGAAATCATAAAAGCACATTCTCTTCTATATTTTGAATAGTTATATATTATTCAAATAGGTATGAAACTTCTTGGTATATTATACCCCCTATAAAAATATCAGTGGTTTTATAGCAGATATGATGATAATTAATGAAAACTGCTTCAAAGGGCCATCTTATAAGTCACAGCCAAAGGGCCTTCAATGTATATTAATTTTATGGGAAAAACACATGGCAATGTGATTTAAAAAACAAAACAAAACAAAAGCAAAATGGAATGGGAGGCTTAGTTCAGAGACTACTAATAGATTAATCATGGATGTTGTCAAGAATAACGTGGCGATGGTCGTGAAAAAAACAGCTATCGCGTGTTTGCAACGGGTCATCTGTGAACAACCAAAATCGAAGTGGTAGAAGCTGAAGGACTGAGAACCAAGACCATAGTTTCCTCTGTTGAGATCCCACCTTCCAGAACCCCAGTCAGTTCATCGCTTAGTGGTTGCCACTCACTGGAAATTGTCCCCTCTTTCCACCACCTGGCAAGTTCTCCTGCCCTGCCAAGCGAAAGGAAGTATTTCCATTTCCTCTGTCGAAGGCAATGTCTTACATGGAAGGCATCCCACAGCACCGCACAGAAGAAATCAAACCTGTTTCTGAGTAAGGTGCAAACACAATACTTGGCTAAGCACGTGACTTACAAGGAGGCTTTAAGACTTAACTTACACCAAAATCCAAAAATAAAGTTAATCTCTGGAAACGAAAGCATGTGACGACTTCCTCGGAACACAAATTCTCTCTGCACAGAACTAGGCTGCGAAAACACGTCCAGGGTTTTTGAGTTTTGGACCGAGAAGGTACTTTTCACAGTTCAGCCATCACTCCAAAACATCTTTGTACTTTTACCAGAAAAGAACAACAATAAAGTCTGTTACACATTGAAAAGGCCAGTGGTGATGTGAAGGTCCCTTGAGACCCTTGAAACTGTAGTAGAATTATCGAAGCGGGACCTCAGCTGGATCTTCTGATTCTGTGGAGGTGGAGAAAAGGATGGCACCAAGCCTCGATGGTGAAACCTCACCCTGATAGATACTCTATGGAAGGTGCTCAGATCACAGGCCACTGTGTGGCTGAAACTAAAAAGTTTACTCGTCTACTCCCAATAGTACTTGCCAACCAGTTCTCTGGGATTTTATGCACTAAAAGAAAAAATTTAAAGACATTTTGTGAATTTAGTGTAAAAATAATTATTTCATTAAGTAGAACCCCGGGAAATGTAAATAAAAAATATGCTTGACTATTTTATCTATGCTTATATTTTATATAGTGTAGTCAATTATGTGGCAATAGGTTCGGAGTGGTGAAATGTTTGAATGCAGTAATTAATGTTTTATCATTTAAGAAAGCAAATCCCTGATAAAATTGATTTATATGTATAAATGCATAAATGCCCTAATTTTCCTGGGTTAGGACATAGGTAAAATATTAAGATCTAGGTAGAATGTTAAGGCCTAGTTAACAGTTACTACTTGGCTAGCCTGCCGTTATGCAGAAACTTTCTCATGTGTTTCTGCTGTTACTAGGAAACTTTCTAATGCCAGGATTGATTACATACTCAGTTATGTTCTTTGCTCCAGGAAAACAATCACAATAGAAGTCAGTAGAACTGGTTTTTAGTTATCCAAAATAAGCTTGGAGCCCAAGCAACCACCCAACAGCCCCTGTGTATAAGCTTTTATGGTAAAGCTGCCCATGGGATGTACCCCAACATAAGAGATATTAGAAACTATTGGAAATAAGGCTTCTATTTTGAGTATTGGTTGAGTAAAGTTTAAGTTCCCAAGACTTTCCTGGTAACTGACATCCTGGTAGACAAGTTGAGACATGAATGTTAGACAAGGCAAGTTCCCTGCCACAGCTGAATACCCCAACCAATGGGAACAGGATAAATATACAACACAGACATGTTCCCAAGGAATACCCTATCCCTACATCCTGATTGGTGAGATAACTTGGCACAGATGTTTATGGAATTTGGGCTTCAAAATCCTCTAGGATTTAACTTGGGGGTCATGGTTCAGTTCCCGAATATGAACCATGGCCCTGGTTGATGTTGGTATGTCTGGGGTCATATGCTCAGACAGGGCTATCCCTGTCTCACTGAGGTTGGCATTCATGTGGTTTGTGAGGCAATTCCCAGACCCAACAATACCCTTTAAAATAAATTAAAATAAAAATAAATCTTGGTATCTTTTTTAACTATGTTGTTATCCTTTAAAAGAGAGAGGCACTGTATAGCAGGAGGGTGAACATCAGACACCCATGACCTCTGAGGAAGAAATCACAGTTGACACAGATATGGACAAAAAGGATGTGAACAACATAAAATTATCTTAGTTTCTTTTTAAGTGTATGCATGTTTTGTGTGTGTGTATATCTGTGTGCCATGTGTATGCCCATGCAGGTCAAAAGAAGGCATCAGAGTTACAAATGGTTGTAATTCACTATGTGGAGCTGGAAATGCTCTCAGTCACTGATTCATCTCTCTAGACCAGTGGCTATTGACCGGCCTCATGCTGAGATCCTTAATATAGAGTCTCATGTTGCGGTGAGCCCCCAGCCATAAAATGATTTTCATTGCTACTTCATAACTGTAATTTTGCTACTGTGATGAAGAGTAATGCAAATATGCATATCTCGATATGCAGGATATATAATATGTTGCCTCTGTGAAAGGGCCACTCACCTCCAAAGGGACCGAAGGTGGAGTGATACTGCTCTAGCCCCAGACAATGATAATTTTGAGCAACATGTTGGAGACTGTCATTTTTCAGTGTAGAGTAGAGATACCTGGCAAATCATTTTGTTTGGTGGCCAGTCCTAAAACAAGTCAAACTGAGGATAGCTCAGACTTGTATTTGTCTCAACTGTACAAAAGAATAAACAAGGTCATACTAGCCTTTAATAGAGATTCCAGGCTTTCTTTCCTGTTTCCTTCCTTCTTCCTCCCATCCCTCTCATCTCAACTTCTTCTGTAAATATTGAGCATCTAATATTGGCCAGGCACAGTAGGAATGAGATGAGTTAGATGTCTTTGCTTAGGGAAGCTTTCATGAGAGCATCATGTGAGCTCTTCTATATGAAACAACACATGCCACTCACATATTTCTTGGGAGCACCCCACAAAGGCCTCTTTGGAAAACCTCAGGTTTTCCTGCACTTTGCAATTTTTAGAATTCCATTGTGGGGTATAAAGTCTTCCTGAAGTCAGCTAGTATAGAATGTCAGGAAGGCTAGGCAGGAAAGTTTTTCATTTTTCTTTTTTCTTTTTCTTTCTTTATTTTTTTTCTTTTCTTGTTCCACTGATAGCACTTGGGAAAGATTAAGTCCGCTTGGCAGGCTTTTCTCCCCAAATTGCTACTCTGTTCTTTCATTTCATGATCAAAGAGAGATGCTATTGACTAAGTGGAGTGCCAAGTCAGGTGTCAGGAGTCTCTGGTTCTATTTTTAGCAATTATTGATGAGAAACTTTGAGTAAGCTGCTTAACTGGACTTTATTGAAGCCCCACTTCTTCAGCCTTCCTGGAACATTTATGTGGCCTGTTGTATTACTCAAAGTTCCCCAGGGTACAAGAGAATGAGATGTGATGGGCAGGAGGGGAGAGAGGAAGAGAAAAGGGAAATGAGAGGCAGGGAGGAGAGAAGGAAAGGGGAAGAGAAAAGGGAAAGAGGAAGGAAGGCAGAAAGGAGAATAGAGAAAAGATAGTTATTATACAATAATGTTGGCTGATAATTCTTCCTGCTCTCGTATACTGCCTGCAAGCCAGACAACCAGGAAAATGAGGGATGCGATTCATTTCAAGTTCAAAGGCCTGAGAACCGAGGAATTTCATGGTGTAACTTAAGGCCCAAGGCTGAAGGCTTGAGAACAAGAAATGTTTGAAGGCAAAGGAAGAAGATGGGTGTCTCTGGAGAGAGAGAGAGAGAGAAGGAAGGAGGAGTGGGGGTGAAGCACACACACACACACACACACACACACACACACATACAGAGAGAGAGAGAGAGAGAGAGAGAGAGAGAGAGAGAGAGAGAGGAGAGGGAGGAGAGAGAGAGAGAGCACAGATTTTCCTTTCTTGGGCTCCTTTGTTTTGCTTGATCAGTGAACTGGCTAATATGTAACTTTCATTTGTAAGGGTGGAAAGGCAAAGCTTCTGTCAGTGGTGGATTCATGTGTACTGTCTTTTCAGAACATCTTCATAGATTCACTCAATCAAGGTTGACTGGTTACATTGTTGCCCTCTGTTCCGGTCAAAATTGACAGGTAAAATAATCCATCACACCCATTTTATTTTAAGAAGAAATGTTGCTCTCATATCTTGATACTTACTTGGCTTAGGTTAGACCTGAAACAGAGCATTCTACCAGAAATGCCATGTAGGCAAACAGAGGACTTGTTTTAGTTAGGGTTTTACTGCTGTGAACAGACACCATGACCAAGATTCTGAGAAAGGACAACATTTAATCAGGGCTGGCTTACTGGTTCTGAGGTTCAGTCCATTATCATCATGTCAGAAGCATGCCAGCTTCCAGGCAGGCATGGTGTTGGAGGAGCTGAGAACTCTACATCTTATTCCAAATGCTGCTAAGAGACTCCTGTCTTCCAGGCAGCTAGGAGGAAGTTCTCAAAGCCCACCTGCACAGTGACATACTTCCTCCAACAAGGCCAAATCTACTCCAACGAAGCCACACCTCCTAATGGCACTACTCCCTTGAAAAAGCATATTCAAACCACCACAGCAGCGCTCTATCCAGAACGAGTGACTGCAAAGGGGCTCAGCGAAGCGGATAAACAATTTGGATACACAAGGATGAAGGGACTTGAGAGGAAGCCAAGATGAATGATGGAGATGATATGGACTGTGTGTGTGCGCGCGCGTGCAAGCACACACACGCGCGCGAATAATAAATAGGACAGAAGAAAAGTAACAGCTAATGTTAAGAGATTCTGTCAAACAGTAGGATGGACTTGAACTTCTGAAAGGAGGTTGACACGGGATGGAGAGATGGCTCAACAGATAAGAGCACTGGCCTCTCTTTCAGAAGTCGTAGGCTCAATTTTCAGCAGACATCTGTAAGTCCAGTTTCAGGGACTCCAACACTTTGGTCAATGTTGGCACCAGGAATGCAGGCATAAATGCAAATAAAATGCCTACATACATATATGAATAATTTAAGCATTTTTTTTTAAAAAAGGCAATTGACAAAGAAGAAGTTGTCAGGATCTAAGCCTGGCAATGAAATGGGTCTTAGTTGAGTATTTCTAGGCAAGAATTTGAAAAAGTCAAGATAGAAGTAATGTGCACACGTAGAATTGGGAACAAAACACCCATGGAAGGAGTTACAGAGACAAAGTTTGGAGCTGAGACGAAAGGATGGACCATCTAGAGACTGCCATATCCAGGGATCCACCCCATAATCAGCTTCCAAACGCTGACACCATTGCATACACTAGCAAGATTTTATCGAAAGGACCCAGATGTAGCTGTCTCTTGTGAGACTATGCCGGGGCCTACCAAACACAGAAGTGGATGCTCACAGTCAGCTATTGGATGGATCACAGGGCTCCCAATGGAGGAGCTAGAGAAAGTACCCAAGGAGCTAAAGGGATCTGCAACCCTATAGGTGGAACAACATTATGAACTAACCAGTACCCCGGAGCTCTTGACTCTAGCTGCATATGTATCAAAAGATGGCCTAGTCGGCCATCACTGGAAAGAGAGGCCCATTGGACACGCAAACTGTATATGCCCCAGTACAGGGGAACGCCAGGGCCAAAAAAATGGGAATGGGTGGGTAGGAAAGTTTGGGGGGAGGGTATGGGGGACTTTTGGGATAGCATTGGAAATGTAATTGAGGAAAATATGTAATAAAAATATTAAAATTAAATAAATGAGAGAATAAAAAAAAATACAGAATTAAAAAAAAAAAAAGATTAAGTACTCTGGGCCTGCAAGATGGCTCAGCAGGTAAAGGCACATATCAACAAGCCTGATGACGACCTAAGCTCCATTCCCGAGATGGTAGGAAAGGACTCTTGTGAACTGTTCACTAACCACTTGCCTCCCACGCGCCTCTCCACCCCTACAAACACAAAAAAACCAAATGACTAAAATGTAGTAAAAAGATTAAAAGCAGGGTAACTTAATCATTTCTCCATGCAGGCAGCACGGTTTAAACCCTCAGTTGCCTCAAACTCGGCCGACTGCCTCGCTTTAAAGGCCTCTGCTGCCTTTATTTGGCATCATATCTCGCCATCTAGTGGCTAATGTCGGTATAGAACAAAATGTACACCCAGATTTCCCCTCCTTGGTTTTAAACCTGAAGCATTCAACTTTGCGGGGATTCTATTTATTTTTGTTACATTCTGACTTCCACCAAAGAGGATATTTGGTGGCTGAACTTTGTAGTTGAAATTTCAGATCATGACAGGGCTGGGTAAGTTTCAAAGAATAAAACCACACACATTTATAAATTTTCAACCACTAGTTTTCTCAACATTAAAAAAATAATCACTTTCCTTGGCATTTCATTCCACTTGAAGTTTTTATGAATTGAAATCGAGCAGTCATTCTCCCGTCTAGTCATTCTGGTTGGTTTATTTTATTATTGTCTACTAAAAGCAATTTAATTTTCATTGAATTATATCAAAAGGTATAGCCATTTTCCCATACTTTTCCCGGCATGTCCTTTTCATTTGTATTCCTTGTTTGATATTTTCTTATCACTGAAAATCATCTGTGGCTCAGCATGAGGCATGACCACATTCACTATTAAATTAGCGTACAATTTAAATAACTTATGTTTGTTCTACCTAGAATCAGGTCCCTTTAGGAATAGCTGTAAATGAAAACTCCCATTTAGTATTCAGCATATACTGAACTTACTGACTATTCAAACAAATGGGTGAAGAAACCTTTATACTGAATGGCTTAAAGAATAGTCTTAGAAGAACACAGCACATTTTGAAACCTCATTTGAAAAAATGTTGTATGCACAGGAATTTTGTTCCGTTGAATGGCTTAGTCACTTTCTCATTCTTTTCCTGGCACTTGGTGTCCAGGCTTTCTATCCTCTTTAAGTTCCGGTTCCTTTATCTGTCAAACAAAGACAAAAGTTATCTTCACCCTGTGAGGAACTGGTGAGGATTAATACAAACAATGTGCATGTAGCAAGCCATTGTTGGGCCATAACAAGACATAAATAGAAGCTATTACAGCTCTAATGCTGGGACTGGAGAGGTGGCTCAGCAGTCAAGAGCATTGGCTGCTCTTCCAGAGGACCCAGGGGACCCAGGTTCAATTCCCAGCACCTACATGGCAACTCACACAATCATGGCAGGTCACCCCTGTCTAGGGCTTCCGACATACAGGTGTGAGCTACCATAATGTCTATATCCTCATACAGACATACATTCAGGTAAAGCATCAATAAACATTAAAAACAAAAACAAAATGAAGAGAAAATAAAAGATAATGCTGAAAAGTACTGGTTAGAAATCTGGGCTTTGCTCTTAATTTCTTATTCTGCCTGTGGCATGAATCCTTTCTAACTGTGAGACCCTCTCTCAGGGCCAGTCGCTGCATTAAGCTCTGCAGGCTAGAGCATATTAGCAACTGGAGGCCAGTGGTATTTCTAACCAAGAGAAGTGTCTGAAAAGAGGAGTCTATAAAGTTTTGAGCCCTACTCACTCAGTTTGATGCTGTCCTTTCTGGCTATGGGATTACACTACAGCCAGCAAGGTGCAGAAAGGAGAAAGGATTTAACCAACAAATGTGTCCTCAAAACATGTGAGACTGTGCTGGAATTGGGACTCATGTGGGACTATAAACCATCTGCCTTATGAGGAACTCCCCTCTAAACTATACAGAAGATGAGAGAAAAAGCAGAGTTGAAAGGAGTCCCAGAATCAATGTTCCTGGCCATTTCCCCTTTGTAAGATTGGACAAATAGCTTAACTTAGGACTCTTACTGAGCACTAAACATTGTGGATCCCATTTCATTGAATAGTATAGCCTTTGTGGTAAATCACAACACATGTGAAGCTGTATTCCTGATAAGGCCATGTACCCAGAAAGACGTATTGGACTGCCCAGTTCTGAAATGAAGACAGTCCCTCAAGCACAGGCATGGCTGTTTGAATGAGAATGGCCCCATAGGCTCATCTATGTGAATGCTTAGTCACCAGGGAATGGAACTGTTAGGGAAGAATTAGAAGGTGTGGCCCTTTTGGAAGAAGTATGTTACTGAGGATGGCTTTTGAGGTTTCAAAAGTTCATGTCATGTAAATGGTCACTTTTATTTTCTTGAGAGGAAATAGGGTTGAGATGAGAGCCATGCACAAGCTATGTGAATATACGGCTTAGGCTGAGCCCAGGGCACTTCTTTCTCTGTCCTAACTATTCCCAGGCACAGGCTTGGATGCATCTAGCCTCCATACAATCTAACCTTCCAAGGCCACTGACTCAACCAGGCTTCTCTTGTTGCTGATTGAATTGTTCTACTTGTCTCATACTAACTATGGCAATATTTGCTAAACTTCTGGCTCATTCTCATTTTCTGGCTTCTTCTGTCTTCACCTGTGTCTAGCTCATTGTCTCTCCCTGTGCTGTTCTTAAGTAGCCTCTCTTTCTTCTTTCTTGTTCTTGTGAGAGTTGGTCATATCCTATCTTTGACTCATTCTGTCAAATCTTTCTCTGATTCACCACTTTGTCTGCCCCTCAATTAGATGTCACATTCAAACATGGTTGCTTCTTTCTACAAATTAACCCTTGCCTTTGCTGTTGGTGATTAAAAGGTGTGTAGTAAGAGCATGTCTATATTCCAACCAGATCTACTGTAATCCAGAACATGTCTGCATTCCAGATGTATCATATAAGCCTTTATGTGATCCCTTACCAAAGCAGCCATGTTGCTGGGTTAAAATTCCTCTACAATGCCAGGCTCAGTGTCTGTTTCTCTGTCTGCTGCCTGAGGAGCAATATATAAAGCTGTCAGCTACTGCCCTTGTCTGGTTTCTGAGATGTACACCAATGTAACGAAATTCAAAAAGTAACTAGGCAATGGAATTCAAGCCTGTCTGTGTCCCATATTGATAATGGGCTAACTCTCTAAAATTATATGCAAGTCACCAATCAAAAAAAAAATTAAGAGTTAGCCTGGTCATGGTGTCTCTTCATAGCAATAGAACAGTAACTAACACTACAAGCATTCTTCTGTTTTTCCTTGTAAGCTATTCTCAACAAAGCATGACATCTATATATCATAAGTGTTTGTATATAAGGATGAATGAATCAATGATCTATCCATCCTGAATCTCAGACCTACAGTTGCCTGAAAGAGATTACCATTTTACCAGACATATAAAATGTTACACAAAATCATTGAGCAAAACCAAGTACTTGATTTCCACTGTCATCTGCCTAGTTCCTCTATGATGGCATTACTAACCACATTGATATGCATACCTTAACCTAATTTTCTTCTTCCTTCCTTCTATACCACCCTTAACTGTATTAGGAATATATGTAGTTTTCTCTGTCTCTTCTATGGTTCTTCCTCAAAGTCCTATTATTGACTTTAAGTGTCTTTGTACATGTCTATTATGATTTTCCAATACATTAGGATAAACAGTGCCCTGGGAAAGGAGAACATACATTCATATGGTCTGAGCTGATGTAAAAAGATACATATTATCATGAGCATAGGGAAGGAATAGAGAAGATGGGCTCTAAATTCTAGCTGTTTAGAAATTGCTGTTTAGAAAAGTTAATTTAGCAATTTTGGTAATAGAGCTGAATGAGATGCCATCATTTTGGAAACCTGCAGATTCTAAGCAGTTGAAAATTAAGAAAGACCAAGGATTCACGTGACACAATCACTAATAAAGGGCAAGAAAACAACCAGATACCAAATACTAACTTTTAACATGATCAAATTTCCATTATTTCTCTATTTTGTTTCTTGAAAATATGTGTAGCCTCAGGCTGATAAGTGAGCTGGTCTAGTCAAAACTGAAAACTTTTATGTTCATGGTTGTAAAAGCAATAATTTATTTTTTAAACAATCTTTTGAAATTTTAGTTGAAATTGCAATGTGTATTAGCATTTCCCCAAATGATAAATGTCTACTAAGAAGGCATTAAACTTCACACTCTATAAGATATATATCTATATCATCTATCTATCTATCTATCTATCTATCTATCTATCTATCTATCTATCTATCTATCTAACTATCTATCTATCTATCTATCTATCTATCTATATATATATATATATACATATATGTGTGTGTGTGTGTGTGTCTGTGTGTCTGTGTGTCTGTGTGTGTGTATGATTTTTGTGTTCATGTATAATTTGAAGGCATATAATAATATGATAGTTGTTTCAAAGATATTTGTTGAATCACTCAAATCAAATACAAATTTGGTTATCATTTTTCCTGTGTCAACTATTTAGCAAATTAGAGTATGGCTGTAAGGGGTCAGAGTCACTACACTTATTGTTCAGGTACCTAACTGAGGGGGTATATAGTGAATTTATTGCAATGATCCACTCTATATCTATCTACCCTACATTGCAACTTTGAAGCTTTGTACAAGAATGGATTAATCCCATTTCCCTGATGTTTGGACTGTGGCTGCTTTTCTAACTTGTGCTGGTTAACAGAGTGTGGCAAAGGAGGAGCATAAAGTAAAATATATACATTATTATACAAACAATCTTTATGCATACAGCAATCATCAACATTTATACAGGACCATACCCTGCTGGCCCTGCTCCAGAGGTGTGAGCAATGTCGTGCCATTCCTTCCATGGCCATTCAGGACTTGGCAAAAATTAAATAACAATAAATTAAAAAATAATAGCACCAGAAGAAATATCTAAGGAATAAAATCTAATGAAGGCACTTAAAGATTTCTGTGGTAAAAATTATAGAACAAAAATGCTCTAAAAAGCACAAAAGACCCTGAGTATCTGAAGCAATCTCGTACTAAAAGAACAATCCTAGAGTTACACAATATCTGATTTTTAAGTAGACTGTAAAGCTAAAGTTACACAACATCATGGTATCAGCACAAAAAAAGACAGGTAAGTCAATGGGATCAAATACAAATCCAGAAGTAAATACATGAAGCTATAGCCACATGGTTCTCAGCAAAGGTATCAAAAAACATGCATTAGAGGAAAGATAGCCTCATTAGCAAATGATACTGGAATTAACCAGGCATAGTGGTACATTCCAGTCATCCCAAAACTTCAGAGGTAGAGGGAGGCAGATCATGAATTCAGTGCCAGCCTGGTCTACATAGAGTTTGATTCTCTCATTGGTAACATATTGAACCCTTAGCCACAGCAAAGGACATAACCAATAGAGTGAGTAGGCAGTCTGTAGAATTTGAGAAAAATAATTATTATGTAGAATCTCTAAAAAGCAGAAGACAAAGATGAAGATGACAACAAGAAGGAAGAAGGAGAAAAGATAGGAGGAAGAGGAGGAGGAGGAGGAGGAAGAGGAGGAGGAGGAGGAAGAGACAACCAAAGCATTTAAACCAATTGATAAATTGAAAAGTGAACTTCTCACAATAGCTAATAAAAAATATTTAACATCTTTTACCATCAAAATGCAAATAAAATCCTATCTTACCACAGTCAGAACATCATCATTAAATCAAAACAACCACAATGACAAATACTGGTCAAAGATATTGGGGGAAAAGGAAAAGGAACCCTTATACACAGTTTATGGGATTGTAAAATGGCTTAGCCACGGTTTTGGTCAGGGTTTCTATTCCTGGACAAAACATCATGACCAAGAAGCAGTTGGGGAGGAAAGGGTTTATTCAGCTTACACTTCCATACTGTTGTTCATCACCAAAGGAAGTCAGGACTGGAACTCAAGCAGGTCAGGAAGCAGGAGCTGATGCAGAGGCCATGGAGGGATGTTCTTTACTGGCTTGCTTCCCCTGGCTTGATCAGCCTGCTCTCTTATAGAACCAAGACTACCAGCCCAGAGATAGCACCACCCACAAGGGGACCTCCCCCCTTGATCACTAATTGAGAAGATGCATTATAGCTGGATCTTGTGGAGGCATTTCCCCAACTGAAGCTCCTTTCTCTGTGATAACTCCAGCTTGTGTCAAGTTGACACAAAATTAGACAGTACAGCCACTATAGTCATTGTTATGGAAGTTCCACAAAAACTGCAAATAGAGCACCATATGATCCAGACATGTAGTTTCCTGATTTATACTCAATCAGTACACCTGTGTTTTAGCATATTGCTAGTGAAAACATCCAGATTACAGAATCATCCTATGTGCCTGTAACAAAGAATGTGTAGTGTTTATGACCCTGTATACACAATATGATGTTATTCATATATTAAAAAAAGAATATCATCTCATACTCAGGAGAATGGATGGGACAGGAGATCATTATGCTAAGTGAAACAAACAAACAAATACAGAAAAACAGGTATCATGGTTTTCCCCCCCTCAAATGTAAAGGGAAGAGATGACAAAAAATAGAGGATAGACTACCAGGGAAAACGTAGACTAAATAATGAGAGGAGGTAACCATGGCACAGGAAGTGTGAGCATGATGAAAGTTCATAATATATGTGAATAAAGTATCCCAACAGTACAGTGCTTTATACAAGCAACAGGCACCAAAAGAATGAATTAGATGAGCTGGTAGCCTGTGACAGACCACAGGCTTAAGCTTCACAAAGAGGGCTAGAGGATAGTGTAAGAAAGACAAGCTCTTCACAGTATGGTTGCTTAGTATCTGGAATGACTGAGCTCCCCTCAAGCCTTATTTTTGTGAGACATGTGAACACAATAAAATCATCCCAGAGGAGCATAATTTGCTGTTGGTAGTCTGAGAGCTTTGTCACATGAAATGTGAAGGAAGAAAAATTGGAGCTATTTATGACAGAAAATAGGAAAATCATAAAGAGCTCCAAATACTTCAACTTTTGTAGGGCTGTCTGGTACTGTGGAAATTGAATTCGCACTATATTTTGCAACATTATATTTTAAGTGATATTATTTCTCTATATTAATTACCATGAGTTCCCATTTTTTTACCATAAAATTCACTCTTCTGTGCCTATCCTTCACAGAATCTATCATGTCTATCACTGTATCCCTCTATTACAGACATCTTTTTCCTTTATGTTTTTTTGGTTTTTATTACTATAACATATAAAACTCAAACTCTTTACTTGTTCCCCAACTAACAAAGGAATTCAGCTAACAATTGAGTAACTCACTAGTGATGTATAGACTAAATGCTGCAAGTTTCTCTTCAAACAAGAAAGAACTAGACACCAAATCCCAAGATTCACAGCCCATTGGAAACAAATTTAACTGTCTAGAATATTAACCCTCTGCCACTGAAATTGTGAAAGGCAAATTGTTTCTTTGATTTTATAGGACATTAGTCTATTATAAATTGCCTTAGGCACCAAGGGGAATATCCTGGTTTAATTAATTGAAATGTCTCAGCATGGATGAATCCAGGTAATCATACAATGTCTGCAGGAACAGTATCTCCTCCAACCAAGCCTGTTTCTCTGTTTTGGCCCCATTCTCAGGCTGGCTGTCTCCAAGAGGAAGCAATGTGGCTTCCAGAAGTTCCAGGATTATATCCTGTCTGATTAGCAACCCCAGAGAAAAGAGAGTTGTTATTTTATAAACATTCCCGAAATATTCTTAGGATTAGCTCTGTTTCATTTGGCATGAGCCACATGAATACCCCGAGACTATCCCTGTGGCTTAGAAATGAGTTGCTTTCAATGCCTGCCTCTGTGTTCAAGGAAAAGTCACATCTACTGCTTAGGTCAGAATTGAAGTCAGCCTAACTGAAAGAATGTAACTTGATATTGTATGCGATAGAGTTCCCCAGAACAAAATAGTAAACAAAAGACAAGAGAAGCGATGTTTGAAAGACAACATTCAGGGCCCCCAATGGAGGAGCTAGAGAAAGTATCCAAGGAGCTAAAGAGATCTGCAACCCTGTAGGTGCAACAACATTATGAACTAACCAGTACCCCAGAGCTCTTGACTCTAGCTGCATATGTATCAGAAGATGGCCTAGTCGGCCATCACTGGAAAGAGAGTCCCATTGGACTTGCAAACTTTATATGCCCCAGTACAGGGGAACGCCAGGACCAAAAAGGGGGAGTGGGTGGGTAGGGGAGTGGGAGGGAGGGTATGGGGGACTTTTGGGATAGCATTGGAAATGTAATTGAGGAAAATACGTAATAAAAAAAATATTTAAAAAAAAGACAACATTCACGGAACTCCTGTGATTAGTGATGTCCAGTAAGAGATGCTTAAGGGTTTTGTACCTGGAAAAAAACTACCTGATTTGTAAGAACTTGTCTTATCCTTTGAATTAGCAGAGCATTGTCCATGTAGTAGGAAGATCCTGGCCTATCAGACAGCTCAGATTGAGTGTAAAAAGATCTGCTTTTGACCAACACAGGATAGGAGGGGAGAAGTAGCTAGAACCTGATCTGAGACCAGAACAAGCACCAGTAGCTGGACTGGCCAGCTTCAGAGTATGCTCTGGATGTTCCAGCTTCAAGGAGCTACTGAGGAAACATTGACTCCTGTGATAAAATTCTAAAACAATTGTAACCAAACACCACGAGACCTTGGGATACTCATTGATAGCAAGGAATCCATATCTCTAAAGTTAAGTCTATCACTTGTTTTGATATATTGTCTTTCTCAGGATAATCTTTAAACTTAAATAGGTCTCTTTGCGAGAACACATTCTGGTTGAATCTAAACTGGAATTTATAACTTTGTCACAACAGTAAAATGAAAGATGGTAGCCCTTCTCTCACCACCAAGAGCCTTCTCTTTTCATACAGCAACTAGAAAGCCTCCTTCAAGCTGGAAGTTAAGGGTTACCCTCAGAAGAAATTGACCAGAAAAAAAGTGAGATGGAGTGGATCTCATAGACCCAACCTGCTTCCAGCGACTGTAATTTCCCTGCCATAAGTAAAGACAGTAGATGATTGTAATGAAAAATGTAGTGAGTTATTGGGACATTTATTTATGGTGTCATTAAGCTCAGAAGACCATCCACTGTGAGTTCCTGGAGTGAGAGGAATTCTTTATATTTCCCAAAGGAATGCAGCTTGCCATGATGGAGACTCTAAGTGCTATAAAAAAATAAGTAAGTGAATAAAAAACAAAAGAAAACAAAAACCTCATTTATTGTGGATGTTTATTGATAAGGGTTAGTGTGAAATTCCAGGTGTTTTGAGTGGTAATATTATTTATGTCTAAGAATTGTGTCAGAGTCTAAAAGTATATGTGAGTCTGTATTGTCTGTGGTGGGTTTGTATGTATAGTGTTGGTGTCATCTACAGAGAAGAAGAGGTGGGTAAAAGCTGACCTCAGAGCTACATGCAGAGTACCATCAGCCAAAGTAGTTTCATTCCATACTGAAGAGGAAATGCTGGTATTGGGGCAATAAGCTACTGTGACATCAGGATATGAGGCTAAGGGAGTGGAACAGAAATGAAACACTCTGCTTCCTTGGCTGAAGCTTTAGCTACTAAAACTTAGGGTTGCAAATGTCCATTGCCAACAGAGGTGATGTTTTTCAGCTTTGCCTAAAATGACTGTGACTCTGGTTTCTTTCCTAAGCATCTCATTTGTATCGCATTATTTTCACAATGTGAAATATGATGCCTCCCTCTTAAGTGTATGCAATGAGCTGAAGCGGGATCATTCTATACGATCTAATTATTAAAATAATACTGCCTAGTGTTATTTGAATGCTTACCATGTGCAAAGTACTGTTCTATATTTTTGTGTCCATTATTCACACAATGGACCTACATTAACTTCTCCAGAACATGTGTCATTTCCATTCCCAATTCTGTTTTGTAGATGAGTGAACTAGAAAGGAAGTGCCTTGATGCCTCTTGGAGGTTCTCACACCTAGCAAATGATAAATGTAAATGTGCTTTCAAGCAGCATGGCAGCTCAAAACGAATCAGATCTCCATAAACACAGGCAATTGGCAGCCATTGACATGCTCACAGTGAATGCCTTTCCCCACCACTAGTATCTTTCAACCTCTTCCTCTTGTAGGTGGGCTGGTTCTACACTTGCTAAGGAACAGAGTAAAGGAAAAAATTATGAGGCATTCTTTCTAAGATTGGGCTATATAAACTGCCTTTCAACATGTTCTTCCCATTGTCACCCCTGTCTCCATCTCACTTTCTTTTTTAAAAAAGTCCAATGTCTTGCTGTGCACCCCACAATAGAGATGCTCATGAGGCATGGTGAGCAACCAAGACCTTGTCCTAACAGCCCATGTGCATCTGAGTCTGGGTAACAAGTGTTCAAGTGAACTTGAAAATCAAATCCCAAGGAATTAAAAGTCTTGTCTGAGAGCTTTATCACATCTACAAGAGAGGTACTGAGAAAGAGGCAACCAGCTAACCACACCAGAATTCTTTGCCCACTGGAACTGAGGAGGTGTTACTAATTTCAAAGTCATTTTCGTGCAAGAATAATGCCTACTTTGAGCATATCTATCCCACACCCCTGCCTTCTTCCTCACCCCTCTGTTTCTGACTAGTCCTCTTTGTTTCCCAATTTTGCTTTTGCTTTCACAGCATAAGTACAGATATGATTCTTTGTATCTAGAAAGTTTAGGTTGCACATCTGAGAGGAAACAAGAGATATCTATCTTTCTTAGAGTGATGATTGGTTGCCACAAACTGGGATCATCCAAGAAAGGGGACTTTATCTAGTTGCCATAATCAGTATGGGAAGTCCCAAGTGTATGTGGCATTTTTGGTGGCATCCCAGATAGAAGAGGGCACAGACAAAGGAAACATATGCACCCTTTGTTCCCTTGAACTTGCCTGCCTTGCCTCTGTCTAGCTGCTGATTGGGTTCCTTTCGTCAGTTTTAGCTCTTGATGGTGTCCTACTGAGTGGTTCCAGTACATTCCAGCAGAACTCTTTGTTCTCCTTGGGAGCCTTTGCAAGGTAGCTTTAATTAGGTGCTGATCTCTTTCTCATCCTTGGGCTGAACTAACTGCCCATTGAATTCCCTGCCTTCCACCTTCCTCCCTGTTCTTTAATTCCTAAAGTCAGGAGATTGCTGCAGTCCTCTAAGGGTCAGACACAGCTGCTGTAAAATTTGCTTTTTCGTTTTTGAGTGGCAGTAAATCATGTTTTAAACCTGTAAGCCCAAGTGCAAGTAATGATGGGACTGCCTGTAATAGAAGGTTTTAAAAGAGTCTAGCTAGCTGGTATTGAAAGCACTGAGGTGTCTTTTCCCCTCCCCCCTAAGTTTATTTTCTTGGTTTCAGAGAAATGCTGTGGACATGCTCTTTTAGCAGTGGTAACCCACAGTCCTGCAGGAACTCCTCAAATGGGAGAGATAGAGGCCATGTACACAGAGGTCAGAGTTATGCAGAATGCTGGAATTTATATCAGTGTAAGCATTTTGGGATGTAGCAAAATAATTTTTAATCCTTGAAGAGCTGAGAAATGCTTTGTACTTGTGATTGCCAACTTGAAAGGTCCTAGAGACAAATCTCTAGGCTGCCTATGAGAGATTTTTAGATTAGGCACTTTCTGTTAAAAGGTCAATGGTAGCTGCAGCTCTCTAGGCATGTTCATGGCTTGAATGAGAAGGAGAAAGTGAGCTAAGCACCAGCAGTCATTGCTTTGCTTGCTGAAAGTAGAAGAGATGTGACCACTGCCTGAGTGCTTTATTCTTTTACTGCCATAATATCTTCACAGTGATGCACAGTGTCCTCTCAAACCCTTAAGCAGAAACAAAGCCTTTCTCCCTTAATTGCTTCTTGTCAAGTATTACCATAGCAACAAGAAACACAATTCATATACACTTTTAGTGATATATTCTGTGTTTTCACTAAAAAACATTATTTTCTTTATGTAAAGACAAAAGAAAATTACAGAATACATCTTGTATAAATTATTGGGTCATAGGACACTTGTTCTCAAAGGAGACCAACTTTGAAATCTGATACCTAGGGTTATCACAAATAAATGTGGTGTTTTTAAAGGATTTCTTAGTGTTATATTTAATTAATTAATTTATTTATTTACGTACTTACTTACTTGTATAAATGTTTTGCATGCATGTATGTATGTATACTACTTACATTTCTGCTCTCCATGGACACCAGAAGAGGGCATTTCCTTCCTAGAGCTGATTCCAGATGATTGTGCGGTGCCGTTTCGTGCTGGGAATTGAAGATGGGTTCTCTTCAGGAGCCGAAAGTGTTCTTAATCACTGAGCTATGTCTTTGGCCTTGTGATTTTAAGCTCTAAGTCAGAAGTGAAACTTTAGATAGAATCAAACAGCCTACAAGAATGAACAAGTGTGAAAAATTAGTGGTTTTTTAAAGTGGGAACTTCTGGTTTCTTCGGGAAGTCAATTATGTCAAACGATGTTTTCTTGGGACAGACTGGTGAAAGGATGTTTTGCTATAGCAGACACATGAAAGGAGGCATGATGTTTAGAGGGAATATAAACATGACCCCAGTAGACAGTGGGAGCTCTGGGGACCACTGGTTCACTTGGCACCACCTTACTACTCTTCACTGATGATACACATGTATTGGTTCGGCTTACCTTGCATTGTTGAGCTTTGCTTGTGGTGACTTCTTAGAGAGAAACTGAACAAAATGCTTCTCATTAGGTTCCTGTGGCTTCTTGCTGCTTCAGCTGCCTCGGTGAGCCTCATGAGGCTCTTTATGTCAGCCTACTAGGACAGAAAGTATGCATAAAGATATTGTTCATTTGTGCATCTCCTTGCAAAGAAGAAAAGGTAAAAACTAAGAAAATTCCAAGCTATTAATATTTATAACAGAATAATAAACTGTAGGCATACTTTTTCAACCTACTTAATGAGGGATTAACCAACCCCCTGCCACTCACCAGAGACAGTGACAAGGAAAGGTTACAAGGGAAGTGGGCCTGTTTATAAATAGTTCTTTGGGGGTGACTCCAATCTTCATTGTTCTCAATCCATCCACTAGCAAACACCAAACACAACCAGCAACTTTAGCCCAGTCCACTAGGCAGAACACACACACAAATCAACAAGAACAGTTCAATCCAAAATAAATAAATAGATAAATAAATAAATAAACAAACAAGGCTCACCCTTATCTGCTCCCTCTTAGCATTTAGGTCAGCTTCTAGTCATCATATTTGAGTTGACTTCTCAGAAGGGGCTCGTGTTTACATGTGTACTATGATCTCTGTCTGAACACACCTACTCTTGAATTTGTTGATGTAAATGAAAAGTAGTGCTTTTCATATGTAAGATAACTACCTGCATATCTAAACTGACTGAAAGAATTTTCAAAATTGAAAAGCTAAAACTTTCATAGTTTTTATTTTGGGTTGTTTACTAGGGTCATATTACCTATGCTCAAATGCCGTATTAATAACTCCTCTGTTATTTAAAATACTTCACATTATGTTGTGACCACAGTTTCAAATGCATCTGAGCTAGACACAAAGTTGGCTGGCTTTGTTGAGGCCCCATAAGAATTTCATAGTGATATCATAGTCCAGCTGAATATCTTGCTTCCTAGTTTGGGTTCTGCTGCAGACCTCATGTTGGCAAATGGCCCTGCTGTTCTCCCAGCAACCCATCAAAAGAACTGGTGGTTTTCTTTTCCATTATGCTCTCTGCCTAGCCCTCCAGCATTATCACTTCTGTACATAATTGATCTTAGAAGCTGTAGTTCTCCACTCTAGGCTTTCTGCCTAAGGAACTCTCTACTATGCAAGAGCCAGAGGGACCTCTTTAAAACTTACAGATCTGATTAAGCTATTTTCCGGTTTAATTTCTTTTAATATCTTTCCACAACTTCATTTCTATGTGTCCTTGTATTGTGGACTATTATTTTGATTTCAAGTCACATTTTTCTCTTATTAAGAAGAACTTGGCTCAAATAATGAAAATATAGATTAAACTATGGAAAGAAAAATATGATGAACTTTCATGGTCCAGTATCTCTGCAATGATTACCAATATGTAGCTAATCTGGTTTATATTTTTCATTTATCTTGTCCCAGAACCCTGCTGGTTGAGTTGGAAACAGATCTCAGTATTCCCCCAAATCCCTGGGATACTAATTTAATTCCTGCACTTCATTTCAGATTGGTACTTAGGGCTTCAGACTCACTGAGTTGGGAAATAGTATTTTTGGAGAGCAAATTACCTGCTGTTTCAGGGTTTTTAGCCACATTCCAATTACTTACTTTCCAAAGACCAAGTTTATGTTAATAGATGATATATAGATGGCTAGTTATGGCATATTTTATTTGAGATTTATGAATTTAATGGTGCTTCTAATCAGTTTTTTAGAATTAAAGTCTTGTAAAAATTTTAGTGAGTTCATTAGTAGCAAAAATGCAAGAAGGAGAAATTTCTATTTTGAATAAGCAATCTTGTCAGTTCTAAGTGGCAGGTGAATTTTGTGGGGAATCACATATCTTGAAACTCTTTCATTTTACATAAAATTTCTGAGATCTGCTTTAGGCAATCACTTATATTTAAGTGCTTACTCAGTCTTTGGGCATTGCTATTTGTATCAAAACAGATCATTATCCCCATAAATACAGGAGCTATGTTTATACAGTCAATCACGTGCAAGAACCTAAACAAATCCTTCATGCATGAACAAATAAGGAAGCATGAGCAGTGGTTTTGGTGAACAGAAGCAGTAGACACACACAATTTTGGCTATGGCATGTTATTCTTAGGTTTGATTTCATGCTTTACATAGGTCAATATTCAGTATTCAAATAACCTTGCATTGTATATTTCTCTTTTCCTAGTATTTTTACCATGCATGTTGATAACAACAGCTATTGAATTTTACTGTCTTCTGGACAGCTCAGTTATCTGTGTAACTAATCTAGAGTCTAGGATGCTCTGTTATTTCACACATTTTTTTAGGGCCTGGCAATGCTCAGTGCTTGCTGAGTGCTAGACTTGTTCCCTGGCAGTAGGATTTCTGAGTGTATATATTATCTTCTAGTTTCATAGGTGCTTTTATTAATGGTTACTCAATATCTGTTTTGTGTTTTAGAATACAAATTCCATGACACTATCCACTTCAACTTAATATAAACTTGTCTTGTATATTAGTGTGCATTGAATTAAACACAGGATTAATTTGTTGATTTCCTTAGTACATCCTTGTGGCGGTAAATCTCCTCCCACTCAAATATGCCCCGGCAATGAAAACACAACACAGTTAATATGATTACATGCTGTGTGCCTACATTGGGCAGATCTACCGTTACACTACCATCTTCCGCAGCTTATGAGACCCCTTAGAACTTGCAGTTTCTCCAGGCCCAGTGCTTCTGCTCCGATCTTCTTCTTCCTCCTCCTCTGTGTCCTGCTCCACCTTCCCTTTTATTTGTCCAATCATCAGCTCTCCTTTATTTTACAAATTAGAGTGGGAAGCAGGTTTACAGGAAATCACCTGAGTGCTGACTCATTCCTGGTACACAACCATTCACAGGAGTACGGAATTAACATCAAATATTATTAGCCTCAGGGCTATGCACAACACATCCTGATTGATAGTAATGGAGACTTAAGATGTGACATGTATCAAAGTTCACAGAGTAATCCTTTTCCATGTGTGTGTGTTCACATACACACACACACACACACACACACACACACACACACACACACACACACACACACACAGGCATGCTTATGTGGGAATGCACATATATCTATGTATGTATATGTTGAGAATTCTTGTCCATCACTCTTCTACCTTAGTCCTTGAGGCTGGGTTGCTCAGTCAAACTGCGAGCTCAGCAATATGTCTAGTAACACTAGTAAGCTTACTCTGGTGATCAAACACAACTGGAATTACAGACTGGCCACCACACCCATCTGCCATTTATGCAGGTTCTGGGAATCTATCCTTCAACTCTCCTGCTGCCAGGGAAAAAGGCATTTTAATCACTGAGCCTTCTGTCTAGCCTCTGAGTTTATAAGTTTCTTAGAGAATGTAAAAACCATAACTTATAAGAATGGCTATTTTATTGAGATATATAAACAAGGACATTGAGATGTTCAGCATTCATTTTTTTTGTGTTATTTTGGTGTGGATAAATTCTTGGGCAAATTTATTTTTCTATGATTGGTCTTTAATATAATTTAAATTTTTTTGTAAAGTTGACATAGCCTTCTAAGACATAAAGTTTAATCAGTGACATTTTAGAATGTCACAGTTTGAATTTGATTTACGTGTTTGTTGCTCATTGCCACTAAAATTGCTTGATAGTAGTCACACCCATCCTGTTCTGTTTGTTTGTTTGTTTGTTTGTTTGTTTTTTGAGGTCCATTGTTAGGGAAAGAAGTGTTTCTATTCTCTACTGGTATGTTCCTAGCTAATTTTGTCTTTTGTATTGTGACATATGGTTAGCAAATACTGTTATCAATTATATCATGACAATTCAGAATTTTCAGAACACTGCTTTCTGCTTGCTTATGAAATTCTCTAGGACTTTTCTAAAGGCTGATGGGAACATTACAACAAGCCTGCCTTAGCCTGTGGGTAATGGCTCCCACAGACACTTTTGGAGGTTTGTATTTTGCATTATTGATGTGATAACCACACAAGTTTTCACTTGGTATATAATGTAATGTGAACAATCATTTGTTTGCTGCTCATTTCCAATCCATCATGTAGAATTTATAACATAAATATAGAGAATGACTCATCTCCCATCCTTGTTTTGCTTGTAGTTTTCAGGATCATAGTTTCCAGTCCTAGAAAATAACATCACAGAAGGACTAAGTCTGCTCCTAGATTCCTCCCATGGGGATGATTTTTGGCTCCTTGTGAGGAGCTAGGGTCTATAAAATTTCATAGTGTAAAGCATGAACTAAAGCCTCCTCTGTACTGTGCCAGAGACTACATGTAGGCTGTCTTACTCTTTCATAGAACAGAACCTCCCCCAAGCATGTAGCAGCCTGTGAAACAAATAGAAGGTATAGTATTCCAGATCACTCTTTGACCCACAAGGGACTTACCTTCACCTGTTTGGGAAAGCCAAATCATGGAAAATGAATGGCACTTACCAGGTTGCGTCTTTTAACCTTGATATCTAATTGTATACATTGGTTCAGATTTCAGCAAGTTTAAGGAAAAGTTTAAGCAGAAGGAAATTGACCTTGGGCACTGCCATTACTTTAGAAAGAGAAGAATAAATTGGGGGCATAGGAATGGAAGATAAAGGATGTGTGTGTGTGTGTGTATGTGTGTGTCTCCATGAAACACCTGCTTTTACAGAACAGAACGTTTTCACAGCTGCCTTCACTTATTTCCCCAAAATAGAGATGAGGATATAGGAGTCACGATCCAAGACCAGCATGTGTGTTGTCAACATGTTCAGGGACAACCTCAACCACAGAGAACTGCTCCTTCTAAATTTGACCTTCTAGGGACAGCACATATCTTCCTATGGATAGGAGGATAGGCCTGGTATAGAAGGGGTACGCCTGTCCGTGTCTTCCTCACGTGGGGCACTCCAGTGGTTGCTACTCCAGGCCATGTAAAATTGGCTGAAGTTGAAGGGTGGTCCATTTTTCATTCTGTCTGATCCTTATTCCTCATACCTCCAGGGATACTTGAGTTATATTTCCGTCTGAGAATTCCCTGACATAACCCCTCAGCCTACTTTTGTATAAACTGGAAGGCTGTAAATTTGGGGGAGGAGGCTGTTTTTAAGACACCTTTTTGAGAAAGTGTCAGGCTCCATGTGCTCTTCATTGCACAGCACTGGGTATTCCAGCTTTACTCCTTCCTTCCTTCCTTCCTTCCTTCCTTCCTTCCTTCCTTCCTTCCTTCCTTCTTTGTGGCTCTGGCTGCTGATTCCTTGACAAAAAAGGAAGATCACTTAGCCATCATAGATCCCCTTAGACTCAGTTCTGCTGTCTGCTCTGCTTCACCCACTAAGATTAAGCAAATCACACCTGGATGTAGAGATGACATCACACCTGGATGTAGAGATGACATCACACCTGGATGTAGAGATGACGTGCCATCACAAGGCAGCCAGACAGGTGCTACTTCTTGGGTATATCTCCAGGTTTGTGCTTTTGTTAACTTTTGTGCCAACGAAGAATTCAGCTTCCTTGCTTTCAGATAGCTCCTCTGGACATTGTGCTGCATTGCTGCACCAAAGTGCTTTCTTTGTCTTTGGCATGATGGAGCTTTAAGAATGCACTTATTTCTTAAGTGATTGTGAGGTTGAGTGGCCTGTCAGTAATCATGCATGAAGGCAGGGCTGCAACCCAGCCTGTTTCACAGCATTCCAGCATCTGTCCTGGTACACTTTTTGTTTCTACTTTTCAATCTTATACCTTCCATGCATCCTTGGTCTTAGGCTGTCTTTGAATTAGAACAGGAAACTGGATTGATTTATAATGATTAGGGTAAGTAGTTAGTCACTCTGTGATTCACATGATCTTTTATTTTGTCTCTCTCTCTCTTTTTTTTAAATGATTTATTTATTTATTATTATATGTAAGTACACTGTAGCTGTCTTCAGACACACCAGGAGAGGGTGTCAGATGTCATTAAGGGTGGTTGTAAGCCACCGTGTGGTTGCTGGAATTTGAACTCAGAACCTTTGGAAGAGCAGTCAGTACTCTTAATCACTGAGCCATCTCTCCAGCCCCTTATTTTGTCTCTTAATGACAGAGGCTAAGCTGAGAATAAGTGGGAAATATAGACCATGAGATATATGTTTGAAGATATTAAAAGATCTTGAGAACTTAAGCAACCTCCTATGCAATCTTAGAAAAATACTGAATAATGTAATGCTTCCTTCTACATGAAAAGTGAAGCACATACTGAATGGAAGATAATTTATTTAAGAATGAGCTAGGTGATAAAACTTTTAAAAAAAGGACCTGTCTCTTTGTATTTGTTCTTTGTGATGAAATTAATTCATGACAAAGCTAGCTCAACACCTGGTTTTCTAAACATTCATAATTGGACAAAGATATATCTTTCTTCTGACAACATATACCAAAAGAAGAAGCTAAAGATAATAAGAACTTAATGAGGAAAGGATATTTTTTTTCCAAATAATTACCTGAGGAAACAAAAAGTCAGGTCCCTTATTTGAAATTCTTAAAATTGTAAGAGCACACACATGTGGATGGCAGGGCTTTTTTGTTTTAAGTTTTGGGTTTCTTTAATTTATAAAGTGATTCACAAAAACAGAGTTAAAGCTAATCTTAAAACATAGGATATATATTCATGCACATACAGCTCATGTGTCATCCATATAAATGTACACGTCATATATACATATGTATATTTTTGATATATAAACATATGGCCAAGTTATACAGCATATAACAAGACATCCGATTACAACAGTGCTGTCATTTGAAGCACAGCATTCCATATGCTTTGCTTTATTTAAAGTTCAAAATTAAAATTTTATTATGAGACATTTATGTAACTTTAGCCTATATATTATTTAACAAGAAAACTTTGTTTTAAAACTTTGTTTTTTTTTAATAGATTATAAACTTATCTCCTGAAAGGTAAGGAAAAATTTGGTCCTTAACTTTTTAAAATTTTTAAATTTATTTTCTGTTCATATTTATAATATTCCCTCTCCCCTTTTCTTTTCCATCTCCTCTACTGTCTCTGTCCCTTCCCACATCCCTCTGTTCTTTATTTCTGTTTTTTAATTACTATTATTATTATTAGTAGTAGTATATACATGCATGCACAACACATACACAAATATATATTAATGCAACCTGCTGAACCCATTCACTGTTGCACCTATGTAAATGCTTTAAGGGATGACCACTTGGTACTAGATAATGGATTACAGGGCTCATCTCTGGGGAAGACAGATTCATTCTCTCTCTCTCTCTCTCTCTCTCTCTCTCTCTCTCTCTCTCTCTCTCTCAGCAACCATTAAGTGATGGTGTCTTTTCATCTAGGTTGGGGCCTTGTGAGGTCTTGCCCATCCATATTGGCATGTCAACAGCTGTTGCTTTTGTTCATGTCTTATTCATTTATTCATTTATCTTACTTTCATTATTTTTATTAGTTATACTTCAAATGTTGTCCCCCTTCCTGATAACCCCTCCAATGAGACTCCCACCACATACCCCTCTACTTCTCCTCTAAGAGGGTTGTCCCTCTCACACCCACCCACTCCTACCTCACCCCCAAGCATTCCTCTTCTCTGGGGTGATCCCAAACCTCCACAGGACCAAGTGCATCCCCTCTTACTGAGGTCAGATAAGGCAATCTCTTGCTACACTTGTAGTGGTGTCATAGACCAACCCATGTATACTCTTTGTTTGTTGGCTTAGTCCCTGTGGGCTCTGAGATGTCTGGTTAGTTGATATTATTGTTCTTTCTATGGGGTTGCAAGCCTCGACAGCTCCTTTAGACCTTCCCCTAACTTTTCCATAGGGGTCCTGGGGCTCAATCCAATGGTGAGATGTAAGTATCTGTGTCTGTCTCAGTTAGGCTATGACAGAGCTGCTCAGAGGACAGCCATGCCAGGCTCCAGGGGGCAAAATGGGGCCCAACAAGAATCTCCTCTAACTTTTCTCAAAATGCAATGGGAAGTCATGGAGACATTTAACATAGAAGACTTACATAGTTTGATGGTATGAAGCAAGTCAACACCTACCTGCATGTTATAATCAGAATTTAAAGTTGTCCCTGCAGGCGGAAGCACAGAGCCGCTGAGGCAGCACCCTTGGCAGGCCGCAGACAGCCGGCCACCGTCCGGACCAGAGGACAGGTGTCCGCCTGGCTCGGGAGGCGGCCTCAGCCTCAGGAGCAGCGGTCGCCATCTTGGTTCCGGGACTCCCTGGAACTTAGGAATTTAGTCTGCACAGGTGAGAGTCTGCACCACAGAAGCTGACAGCTTCTGGGAACTGCCAAAGCAACACAGCTTCTGAGAAAGGCCCTGTTTTGGGCCTTCTTCTTCGAACAGGAGGAGGTCCAAAAACAAGAGATCTGCGCACCTTCCCTGTAAGAGAGCTTGCCAGCAGAGAGTGCTCTGAGCCCTGAAACTCAGAGGAGAGAATCTGTCTCCCAGGTCTGCTGAGAGACGGTAACAGAATCACCAGAAGAACAATCTCTAAACAGAATCAACTATAACTACTAACTCCAGAGATTACCAGATGGCGAAAGGAAAACGTAGGAATCCGACTAACAGGAACCAAGACCACTCACCATCTTCAGAACCCAGCACTCCCACTTCGCCCAGTCCAGGGCACCCCAACACACCCGAAAACCTAGACCTAGATTTAAAAGCATATCTCATGATGATGGTAGAGGACATCAAGAAGGACTTTAATAAATCACTTAAAGAAATACAGGAGAACAGTGCTAAAGAGTTACAAGTCCTTAAAGAAAAACAGGAAAACACAATCAAACAGGTAGAAGTCCTTACAGAAAAAGAGGAAAAAACATACAAACAGGTGATGGAAATGAACAAAACCATACTAGACCTAAAAAGGGAAGTAGACATAATAAAGAAAACTCAAAGTGAGGCAACACTGGAGATAGAAACCCTAGGAAAGAAATCTGGAACCATAGATTTGAGCATCAGCAACAGAATACAAGAGATGGAAGAGAGAATCTCAGGTGCAGAAGATTCCATAGAGAACATCGGCACAACAATCAAAGAAAATGGAAAATGCAAAAAGATCCTAACTCAAAATATCCAGGAAATCCAGGACACAATGAGAAGACCAAACCTACTGATAAGAGGAGTGGATGAGAATGAAGATTTTCAACTCAAAGGACCAGCAAACATCTTCAACAAAATTATTGAAGAAAACTTCCCAAATATAAAGAAAGAGATACCTATGAACATACAAGAAGCCTACAGAACTCCAAATAGACTGGACCAGAAAAGAAATTCCTCCCGACACATAAAAATCAGAAGAACAAATGCACTAAATAAAGATAGAATACTAAAAGCAGTAAGGGAAAAAGGTCAAGTAACATACAAAGGCAAGCCTATCAGAATTACACCAGATTTTTCACCAGAGACTATGAAAGCCAGAAGAGCCTGGACAGATGTTATACAGACACTAAGAGAACACAAATTCCAGCCCAGGCTACTATACCCAGCCAAACTCTCAATTACCATAGATGGAGAAACCAAAGTATTCCACGACAAAACCAAATTCACACATTATCTCTCCACGAATCCAGCCCTTCAAAGGATAATAACAGAAAAAAACCAATACAAGAACGGGAACAATGCCCTAGAAAAGACAAGAAGGTAATTCCTCAACAAACCTAAAAGAAGACAGCCACAAGAACAGAATGCCAACTTTAACAACAAAAATAACAGGAAGCAACAATTACTTTTCCTTAATATCTCTTAACATCAATGGTCTCAACTCCCCAATAAAAAGACATAGACTAACAAACTGGCTACACAAACAAGACCCAACATTTTGCTGCTTACAGGAGACACATCTCAGAGAAAAAGATAGACACTACCTCAGAATAAAAGGCTGGAAAACAATTTTCCAAGCAAATGGTATGAAGAAAGAAGCTGGAGTAGCCATCCTAATATCTGATAAGATTGACTTCCAACCCAAAGTCATCAAAAAAGACAAGGAGGGGCACTTCGTTCTCATCAAAGGTAAAATCCTCCAAGAGGAACTCTCAATTCTGAATATCTATGCTCCAAATACAAGGGCAGCCACATTCATTAAAGAAACTTTAGTAAAGCTCAAAGCACACATTGCACCTCACACAATAATAGTGGGAGACTTCAACACACCACTTTCACCAATGGACAGATCATGGAAACAGAAACTAAACAGGGACACACTGAAACTAACAGAAGTGATGAAACAAATGGATCTGACAGATATCTACAGAATATTTTATCCTAAAACAAAAGGATATACCTTCTTCTCAGCACCTCATGGTACCTTCGCCAAAATTGACCACAAAATAGGTCACAAAACAGGCCTCAACAGATTCAAAAATATTGAAATTGTCCCATGTATCCTATCAGATCACCATGCACTAAGGCTGATCTTCAATAACAAAAAAAAATAACAGAAAGCCAACACTCACGTGGAAACTGAACAACACTCTTCTCAATGATACCTTGGTCAAGGAAGGAATAAAGAAAGAAATTAAAGACTTTTTAGAGTTTAATGAAAATGAAGCCACAACGTACCCAAACCTTTGGGACACAATGAAAGCATTTCTAAGAGGGAAACTCATAGCTCTGAGTGCCTCCAAGAAGAAACGGGAGAGAGCACATACTAGCAGCTTGACAACACATCTAAAAGCTCTAGAAAAAAAGGAAGCAAATTCACCCAAGAGGAGTAGACGGCAGGAAATAATCAAACTCAGGGGTAAAATCAACCAAGTGGAAACAAGAAGAACTATTCAAAGAATTAACCAAATGAGGAGTTGGTTCTTTGAGAAAATCAACAAGATAGATAAACCCTTAGCTAGACTCACTAGAGGGCACAGGGACAAAATCCTAATTAACAAAATCAGAAATGAAAAGGGAGACATAACAACAGATCCTGAAGAAATCCAAAACACCATCAGATCCTTCTACAAAAGGCTATACTCAACAAAACTGGAAAACCTGGATGAAATGGACAAATTTCTGGACAGATACCAGGTACCAAAGTTGAATCAGGATCAAGTTGACCTTCTAAACAGTCCCATATCCCCTAGAGAAGCAGTTATAAATAGTCTCCCAGCCAAAAAAAGCCCAGGACCAGACGGGTTTAGTGCAGAGTTCTATCAGACCTTCAAAGAAGATCTAATTCCAGTTCTGCACAAACTTTTTCACAAGATAGAAGTAGAAGGTACTCTACCCAACTCATTTTATGAAGCCACTATTACTCTGATACCTAAACCACAGAAAGATCCAACAAAGATAGAGAACTTCAGACCAATTTCTCTTATGAATATTGATGCAAAAATCCTCAATAAAATTCTCGCTAACCGAATCCAAGAACACATTAAAGCAATCATCCATCCTGACCAAGAAGGTTTCATTCCAGGAATGCAGGGATGGTTTAATATACGAAAATCCATCAATGTAATCCATTATATAAACAAACTCAAAGACAAAAACCACATGATCTTCTCGTTAGATGCAGAAAAAGCATTTGACAAGATCCAACACCCATTCATGATAAAAGTTCTGGAAAGATCAGGAATTCAAGGCCCATACCTAAACATGATAAAAGCAATCTACAGCAAACCAGTAGCCAACATCAAAGTAAATGGAGAGAAGCTGGAAGCAATCCCACTAAAATCAGGGACTAGACAAGGCTGCCCACTTTCTCCCTACCTTTTCAACATAGTACTTGAAGTATTAGCCAGAGCAATTCGACAACAAAAGGAGATCAAGGGGATACAAATTGGAAAGGAGGAAGTCAAAATATCACTTTTTGCAGATGATATGATAGTATATATATATATGTGACCCTAAAATTCCACCAGAGAACTCCTAAACCTGATAAACAGCTTCGGTGAAGTAGCTGGATATAAAATTAACTCAGCCCTTCCACTCGACTCGAGACTCGAGCCCCGGGCTACCTTGCCAGCAGAGTCTTGCCCAACACCCGCAAGGGCCCACACGGGACTCCCCACGGGACCCTAAGACCTCTGGTGAGTGGATCACAGTGCCTGCCCCAATACAATCGCGCGGAACTTGAGACTGCGGTACATAGGGAAGCAGGCTACCCGGGCCTGATCTGGGGCACAAGTCCCTTCCGCTCAACTCGTGACTCGAGCCCCGGGCTACCTTGCCAGCAGAGTCTTGCCCAACACCCGCAAGGGTCCACACAGGACTCCCCACGGGACCCTAAGACCTCTGGTGAGTGGATCACAGTGCCTGCCCCAATCCAATCGCGCGGAACTTGAGACTGCGGTACATAGGGAAGCAGGCTACCCGGGCCTGATCTGGGGCACAAGTCCCTTCCGCTCGACTCGAGACTCGAGCCCCGGGCTACCTTGACAGCAGAGTCTTGCCCAACACCCGCAAGGGCCCACACGGGACTCCCCACGGGACCCTAAGACCTCTGGTGAGTGGAACACAGCGCCTACCCCAATCCAATTGCTTGGAACTTGAGACTGCTGTACATAGGGAAGCAGGCTACCCGGGCTTGATCTGGGGCACAAACCCCTTCCACTCCACTCGAGCCCCGGCTACCTTGCCAGCTGAGTCGCCTGACACCCGCAAGGGCCCACACAGGATTCCACACGTGATCCTAAGACCTCTAGTGAGTGGAACACAACTTCTGCCAGGAGTCTGGTTCGAACACCAGATATCTGGGTACCTGCCTTGCAAGAAGAGAGCTTGCCTGCAGAGAATACTCTGCCCACTGAAACTAAGGAGAGTGCTACCCTCCAGGTCTGCTCATAGAGGCTAACAGAGTCACCTGAAGAACAAGCTCTTAACAGTGACAACTAAAACAGCTAGCTTCAGAGATTACCAGATGGCGAAAGGCAAACGTAAGAATCCTACTAACAGAAATCAAGACCACTCACCATCATCAGAACGCAGCACTCCCACCCCACCTAGTCCTGGGCACCCCAACACAACCGAAAATCTAGACCCAGATTTAAAAACATTTCTCATGATGATGATAGAGGACATCAAGAAGGACTTTCATAAGTCACTTAAAGATTTACAGGAGAGCACTGCTAAAGAGTTACAGGCTCTTAAAGAAAAGCAGGAAAACACAGCCAAACAGGTGATGGAAATGAACAAAACCATACTAGAACTAAAAGGGGAAGTAGACACAATAAAGAAAACCCAAAGCGAGGCAACGCTGGAGATAGAAACCCTAGGAAAGAGATCTGGAACCATAGATGCGAGCATCAGCAACAGAATACAAGAAATGGAAGAGAGAATCTCAGGTGCAGAAGATTCCATAGAGAACATCGACACAACAGTCAAAGAAAATACAAAATGCAAAAGGATCCTAACTCAAAACATCCAGGTAATCCAGGACACAATGAGAAGACCAAACCTACGGATAATAGGAATTGATGAGAATGAAGATTTTCAACTTAAAGGGCCAGCTAATATCTTCAACAAAATAATAGAAGAAAACTTCCCAAACATAAAAAAAGAGATGCCCATGATCATACAAGAAGCCTACAGAACTCCAAATAGACTGGACCAGAAAAGAAATTCCTCCCGACACATAATAATCAGAACAACAAATGCACTAAATAAAGATAGAATATTAAAAGCAGTAAGGGAGAAAGGTCAAGTAACATATAAAGGAAGGCCTATCAGAATTACACCAGACTTTTCACCAGAGACTATGAAAGCCAGAAGAGCCTGGACAGATGTTATACAGACACTAAGAGAACACAAATGCCAGCCCAGGCTACTATACCCGGCCAAACTCTCAATTACCATAGATGGAGAAACCAAAGTATTCCACGACAAAACCAAGTTCACACAATATCTTTCCACGAATCCAGCCCTTCAAAGGATAATAACAGAAAAGAAGCAATACAAGGACGGAAATCACGCCCTAGAACAACCAAGAAAGTAATCATTCAACAAACCAAAAAGAAGACAGCCACAAGAACAGAATGCCAACTCTAACAACAAAAATAAAAGGGAGCAACAATTACTTTTCCTTAATATCTCTTAATATCAATGGACTCAATTCCCCAATAAAAAGACATAGACTAACAGACTGGCTACACAAACAGGACCCAACATTCTGCTGCTTACAGGAAACCCATCTCAGGGAAAAAGACAGACACTACCTCAGAGTGAAAGGCTGGAAAACAATTTTCCAAGCAAATGGACTGAAGAAACAAGCTGGAGTAGCCATTTTAATATCGGATAAAATCGACTTCCAACCCAAAGTTATCAAAAAAGACAAGGAGGGACACTTCATACTCATCAAAGGTAAAATCCTCCAAGAGGAACTCTCAATTCTGAATATCTACGCTCCAAATGCAAGGGCAGCCACATTCATTAGAGACACTTTAGTAAAGCTCAAAGCATACATTGCACCTCACACAATAATAGTGGGAGACTTCAACACACCACTTTCTTCAAAGGACAGATCGTGGAAACAGAAACTAAACAGGGACACAGTGAAACTAACAGAAGTTATGAAACAAATGGACCTGACAGATATCTACAGAACATTTTATCCTAAAACAAAAGGATATACCTTCTTCTCAGCACCTCACGGGACCTTCTCCAAAATTGACCATATAATTGGTCACAAAACAGGCCTCAATAGATACAAAAATATTGAAATTGTCCCATGTATCCTATCAGACCACCATGGCCTAAGACTGATCTTCAATAACAACATAAATAATGGAAAGCCAACATTCACGTGGAAACTGAATAACACTCTTCTCAATGATACCTTGGTCAAGGAAGGAATAAAGAAAGAAATTAAAGACTTTTTAGAGTTTAATGAAAATGAAGCCACAACGTACCCAAACCTATGGGACACAATGAAAGCATTTCTAAGAGGGAAACTCATAGCGCTGAGTGCCTCCAAGAAGAAACGGGAGACAGCACATACTAGCAGCTTGACAACACATCTAAAAGCCCTAGAAAAAAAGGAAGCAAATTCACCCAAGAGGAGTAGACTGCAGGAAATAATCAAACTCAGGGGTGAAATCAACCAAGTGGAAACAAGAAGAACTATTCAAAGAATTAACCAAACGAGGAGTTGGTTCTTTGAGAAAATCAACAAGATAGATAAACCCTTAGCTAGACTCACTAAAGGGCACAGGGACAAAATCCTAATTAACAAAATCAGAAATGAAAAGGGAGACATAACAACAGATCCTGAAGAAATCCAAAACACCATCAGATCCTTCTACAAAAGGCTATACTCAACAAAACTGGAAAACCTGGACGAAATGGACAAATTTCTGGACAGATACCAGGTACCAAAGTTGAATCAGGATCAAGTTGACCATCTAAACAGTCCCATATCACCTAAAGAAATAGAAGCAGTTATTAATAGTCTCCCAACCAAAAAAAGCCCAGGACCAGATGGGTTTAGTGCAGAGTTCTATCAGACCTTCAAAGAAGATCTAATTCCAATTCTGCACAAACTATTTCACAAAATAGAAGTAGAAGGTACTCTACCCAACTCATTTTATGAAGCCACTATTACTCTGATACCTAAACCACAGAAAGATCCAACAAAGATAGAGAACTTCAGACCAATTTCTCTTATGAATATTGATGCAAAAATCCTCAATAAAATTCTCGCTAACCGAATCCAAGAACACATTAAAGCAATCATCCATCCTGACCAAGTAGGTTTTATTCCAGGGATGCAGGGATGGTTTAATATACGAAAATCCATCAATGTAATCCATTATATAAACAAACTCAAAGACAAAAACCACATGATCATCTCGTTAGATGCAGAAAAAGCATTTGACAAGATCCAACACCCATTCATGATAAAAGTGTTGGAAAGATCAGGAATTCAAGGCCCATACCTAAACATGATAAAAGCAATCTACAGCAAACCAGTAGCCAACATCAAAGTAAATGGAGAGAAGCTGGAAGCAATCCCACTAAAATCAGGGACTAGACAAGGCTGCCCACTTTCTCCCTACCTTTTCAACATAGTACTTGAAGTATTAGCCAGAGCAATTCGACAACAAAAGGAGATCAAGGGGATACAAATTGGAAAAGAGGAGGTCAAAATATCACTTTTTGCAGATGATATGATAGTATATATAAGTGACCCTAAAAATTCTACCAGAGAACTCCTAAATCTGATAAACAGCTTCGGTGAAGTAGCTGGATATAAAATAAACTCAAACAAGTCAATGGCCTTTCTCTATACAAAGAATAAACAGGCTGAGAAAGAAATTAGGGAAACAACACCCTTCTCAATAGTCACAAATAATATAAAATATCTTGGCGTGACTCTAACTAAGGAGGTGAAAGATCTGTATGATAAAAACTTCAAATCTCTGAAGAAAGAAATTAAAGAAGATCTCAGAAGATGGAAAGATCTCCCATGCTCATGGATTGGCAGGATCAACATTGTAAAAATGGCTATCTTGCCAAAAGCAATCTACAGATTCAATGCAATCCCCATCAAAATTCCAACTCAATTCTTCAACGAATTGGAAGGAGCAATTTGCAAATTTGTCTGGAATAACAAAAAACCTAGGATAGCAAAAAGTCTTCTCAAGGATAAAAGAACTTCTGGCGGAATCACCATGCCAGACCTAAAGCTTTACTACAGAGCAATTGTGATAAAAACTGCATGGTACTGGTATAGAGACAGACAAGTAGACCAATGGAATAGAATTGAAGATCCAGAAATGAACCCACACACCTATGGTCACTTGATCTTCGACAAGGGAGCTAAAACCATCCAGTGGAAGAAAGACAGCATTTTCAACAATTGGTGCTGGCACAACTGGTTGTTATCATGTAGAAGAATGCGAATCGATCCATACTTATCTCCTTGTACTAAGGTCAAATCTAAGTGGATCAAGGAACTTCACATAAAACCAGAGACACTGAAACTTATAGAGGAGAAAGTGGGGAAAAGCCTTGAAGATATGGGCACAGGGGAAAAATTCCTGAACAGAACAGCAATGGCTTGTGCTGTAAGATCGAGAATCGACAAATGGGACCTAATGAAACTCCAAAGTTTCTGCAAGGCAAAAGACACCGTCAATAAGACAAAAAGACCACCAACAGATTGGGAAAGGATCTTTACCTATCCTAAATCAGATAGGGGACTAATATCCAACATATATAAAGAACTCAAGAAGGTGGACTTCAGAAAATCAAATAACCCCCTTAAAAAATGGGGCTCAGAACTGAACAAAGAATTCTCACCTGAGGAATACCGAATGGCAGAGAAGCACCTGAAAAAATGTTCAACATCCTTAATCATCAGGGAAATGCAAATCAAAACAACCCTGAGATTCCACCTCACACCAGTCAGAATGGCTAAGATCAAAAATTCAGGTGACAGCAGATGCTGGCGAGGATGTGGAGAAAGAGGAACACTCCTCCATTGTTGGTGGGAGTGCAGGCTTGTACAACCACTCTGGAAATCAGTCTGGCGGTTCCTCAGAAAACTGGACATAGTACTACCGGAGGATCCAGCAATACCTCTCCTGGGCATATATCCAGAAGATGCCCCAACAGGTAAGAAGGACACATGCTCCACTATGTTCATAGCAGCCTTATTTATAATAGCCAGAAGCTGGAAAGAACCTAGATGCCCCTCAACAGAGGAATGGATACAGAAAATGTGGTACATCTACACAATGGAGTACTACTCAGCTATTAAAAAGAATGAATTTATGAAATTCCTAGCCAAATGGATGGACCTGGAGGGCATCATCCTGAGTGAGGTAACACATTCACAAAGAAACTCACACAATATGTATTCACTGATAAGTGGATATTAGCCCCAAACCTAGGATACCCAAGATATAAGATATAATTTGCTAAACACATGAAACTCAAGGAGAATGAAGACTGAAGTGTGGACACTATGCCCCTCCTTAGATTTGGGAACAAAACACCCATGGAAGGAGTTACAGAGACGGAGTTTGGAGCTGAGATGAAAGGATGGACCATGTAGAGACTGCCATATCCAGGGATCCACCCCATAATCAGCATCCAAACGCTGACACCATTGCATACACTAGCAAGATTTTATTGAAAGGACCCAGATGTAGCTGTCTCTTGTGAGACTATGCCGGGGCCCAGCATACACAGAAGTGGATGCTCACAGTCAGCTAATGGATGGATCATAGGGCTCCCAATGGAGGAGCTAGAGAAAGTAGCCAAGGAGCTAAAGGGATCTGCAACCCTATAGGTGGAACAACATTATGAACTAACCAGTACCCCGGAGCTCTTGACTCTAGCTGCATATATATCAAAAGATGGCCTAGTCGGCCATCACTGGAAAGAGAGGCCCATTGGACTTGCAAACTTTATATGCCCCAGTACAGGGGAATACCAGGGCCAAAAAGGGGGAGTGGGTGGGCAGGGGAGTGGGGGTGGGTGGATATGGGGGACTTTTGGTATAGCATTGGAAATGTAAATGAGTTAAATACCTAATAAAAAATGGAAAAAAAAATTAACTCAAACAAGTCAATGGCCTTTCTCTACACAAAGAATAAACAGGCTGAGAAAGAAATTAGGGAAACAACACCCTTCTCAATAGTCACAAATAATATAAAATATCTCGGGGTGACTCTAACTAAGGAAGTGAAAGATCTGTATGATAAAAACTTCAAGTCTCTGAAGAAAGAAATTAAAGAAGATCTCAGAAGATGGAAAGATCTCCCATGCTCATGGATTGGCAGGATCAAAATTGTAAAAATGGCTATCTCGCCAAAAGCAATCTACAGATTCAATGCAATCCCCATCAAAATTCCAACTCAATTCTTCAACGAATTAGAAGGAGCAATTTGCAAATTCATCTGGAATAACAAAAAACCTAGGATAGCAAAAAGTCTTCTCAAGGATAAAAGAACCTCTGGTGGAATCACCATGCCCGACCTAAAGCTTTACTACAGAGCAATTGTGGTAAAAACTGCATGGTACTGGTATAGAGACAGACAAGTAGACCAATGGAATAGAATTGAAGACCCAGAAATGAACCCACACACCTATGGTCACTTGATCTTCGACAAGGGAGCTAAAACCATCCAGTGGAAGAAAGACAGCATTTTCAACAATTGGTGCTGGCACAACTGGTTGTTATCATGTAGAAGAATGCGAACCGATCCATACTTATCTCCTTATACTAAGGTCAAATCTAAATGGATCAAAGAACTTCACATAAAACCAGAGACACTGAAACTTATAGAGGAGAAAGTGGGGAAAAGCCTTGAAGATATGGGCACAGGGGAAAAATTCCTGAACAGAACAGCAATGGCTTGTGCTGTAAGATCAAGACTTGACAAATGGGACCTAATGAAACTCCAAAGTTTCTGCAAGGCAAAAGACACCGTCAATAAGACAAAAAGACCACCAACAGATTGGGAAAGGATCTTTACCTATCCTAAATCAGATAGGGGACTAATATCCAACATATATAAAGAACTCAAGAAGGTGGACTTCAGAAAATCAAATAACCCCATTAAAAAATGGGGCTCAGAACTGAACAAAGAATTCTCACCTGAGGAATACCGAATGGCAGAGAAGCACCTGAAAAAATGTTCAACATCCTTAATCATCAGGGAAATGCAAATCAAAACAACCCTGAGATTCCACCTCACACCAGTCAGAATGGCTAAGATCAAAAATTCAGGTGACAGCAGAAGCTGGCGAGGATGTGGAGAAAGAGGAACACTCCTCCATTGTTGGTGGGATTGCAGGCTTGTACAACCACTCTGGAAATCTGTCTGGCGGTTCCTCAGAAAATTGGACATAGTACTACTGGAGGATCCAGCAATACCTCTCCTGGGCATATATCCAGAAGATGCCCCAACTGGTAAGAAGGACACATGCTACACTATGTTCATAGCAGCCTTATTTATAATAGCCAGAAGCTGGAAAGAACCCAGATGCCCCTCAACAGAGGAATGCATACAGAAAATGTGGTACATCTACACAATGGAGTACTACTCAGCTATTAAAAAGAATGAATTTATGAAATTCCTAGCCAAATGGATGGACCTGGAGGGCATCATCCTGAGTGAGGTAACACATTCACAAAGGAACTCACACAATATGTACTCACTGATAAGTGGATATTAGCCCAAAACCTAGGATACCCAAGATATAAGATACAATTTCCTAAACACATGAAACTCAAGAAAAATGAAGACTGAAGTGTGGACACTATGCCCCTCCTTAGAAGTGGGAACAAAACACCCTTGGAAGGAGTTACAGAGACAAGTTTGGAGCTGAGATGAAAGGATGGACCATGTAGAGACTGCCATATCCAGGGATCCACCCCATAATCAGCATCCAAACGCTGACACCATTGCATACACTAGCAAGATTTTATTGAAAGGACCCAGATGTAGCTGTCTCTTGTGAGACTATGCCGGGGCCTAGCAAACACAGAAGTGGATGCTCACAGCCAGCTAATGGATGGATCACAGGGCTCCCAATGGAGGAGCTAGAGAAAGTACCCAAGGAGCTAAAGGGATCTGCAACCCTATAGGTGGATCAACATTATGAACTAACCAGTACCCCGGAGCTCTTGACTCTAGCTGCATATGTATCAAAAGATGGCCTAGTCGGCCATCACTGGAAAAAGAGGCCCATTGGACACACAAACTTTATATGCCCCAGTACAGGGGAACGCCAGGGCCAAAAAGGGGGAGTGGGCCGGTAGGGGAGTGGGGGTGGGTGGGTATGGGGGACTTTTGGTATAGCATTGGAAATGTAAATGAGCTAAATACCTAATAAAAATGGAAAAAAAATAAAGTTGTCCCTGTTCTCTAAAGTCCTGTTGAGCAGACCATTTCAGTATTCTGTGGTCCCAGTGTCATTCCAAGTTGTAACTTGTGTCTAAGCACATACATGCAGGGTACTGTACATATTAAATTGGAACAATGTTTAGAAAAGTCTTCTTATCCCCTCTTCCAGTCTTGTCCCTCTACTGCCTCATGTCCATTTCTCCCTTGGGTGACCAGGCCCTTTTTGAACCCCGCTGGATTAGGTGGAGAGAATATTAGCCGGATGAATTCAATGCGGGATCTCCATCACATGAGTGCACAGAGAATGAACATAGTGAGGAACTGCTTCAGAGAACTAAGCCCCCGTGGAAGGGGCCAGGGTCTCTTGGGCAAGGTTTGTGTGGCCATGTGCCATTGATCAGGGTAGGGATGTTGAAAGATGCTTCATCTACATACTCAGCGGCTATAGGATGTGTGTGTGTGGAAACCTTAAAAAGTCAAACAAGGAGTGAAGCTTGATAATTGTCGGTAATAAATTCTTAGTAAGGTTGATGCTGTGGGATCCAGTTGGGAGTGGGGAGGTAGCCAACTCCTGCTACTCTCATGTTTGAGGTATCCAGGGTTTAAGCTCCCTTGACCTTTCCTCTGTAACCCTGGGCCACTATGGTCCTTGCACAAATGGCTGGCAGTGTGTAGGCTCAGAGGTTTGTCTTGTAACTGTCTACAGCTCATGCATTTGCCTAATCCAGTGCTACATAGATCACCTTTCAGGATGCAAGCACCTAGGTTTCTCAAATGAGTTTTGCCTACCTTTTGTTTCTTTGGTCTATCTTCCTGCTGTCAATGCTAGCAGCCTTGTGTGGGAGGTGTTGAGAGAGGCTCTAAGAGAGAACTAAATGTAGATATTTTTGTGCTCAAGTTCCTTTGCAGTGAGAGATAGAACTTTGACTAAGAAGCTAATGGTTCAGTCATAAGTAGGAATTATAAAGCAAACCACGGTACTCCCAGGTTGGCATTGTTTAGATATTTAGGCTTTCAGCAGAGTTCGTTTTCCAAATTTATATGTAGGTGTGGGAGTCTGCAAATATCATGGCCAGCAGAGTAAGGATCTGCTTGAATCTGCAAGAAGAAAATCTGGTTCATTACAACTCAGCAGCTGGTGTGGGTTAATACTTCTAGAGTCTGACACTGGGTACTTTATTTTAGGCATCATTAAGAACAGTGCAATCTGAACAAAAAATTTCCTCGTGTAACAGCATCCTGTGTACACAAGGAGGCATAATTACATTGAAACTCTTCTCAAAGTATATGTCACTTGTTCCACGAAGCTACATTCTATAGACTGACTACATGTCTTATTTTAAGGGCTTAGGGGACAGATCTTGTGTAATCTCTATCATACAGGTCTCTTAAACTATTAGCTATCTATGGTCTGCTTATGGGAGCCTGCCTTTCTAGCCTTCTGGACAGAAGAGACTACCTTGCATGTTTAACATTCCTGGCTTCCTTAGTGCCTCTCTGTGAGTATAAGAGCCTTTGTGCTCTCAATACTGAAACTTCTGGATCATTATAGAGATTGATTTTTAATGAAAGGGGTATAAAAGATGCACTATTTAGTGTCTTTCAAATTAAGCTACTTGTTAGCTTTATTTATGACTAATAGGAGTTTGTAGACAGTCTTTAGCCTGGGCTGGCCATGAATTCCCACGTAGCCATGGATGACATTGAACTTCTGATCGTCCTGAATCCACCTCTCAAGTGCTGAGATTATATGTTTGCATCTTAATTCACAGTTATGTAGTGCTAAGGATCAAACTCAGGCATTTTTTTTTTCAGTTTAAGCAAACACTTGACCAACTGAACCACATCCCAGCCCTATAATTATTTTTTTTTCAGTTTTGTTTTTTTTTCTTTTTTTTTTTAATTAGGTATTTTCCTCATTTACATTTCCCAATGCTATCCCAAAAGTCCCCCATACCCACCCCCCCACTCCTCTACTCACCCACTCCCCCTTTTTGGCCCTGGTGTTCCCCTGTACTGGGGCATATAAAGTTTGCAAGTCTAATGGGCCTCTCTTTCCAGTGATGGCCAACTAGGCCATCTTTTGATACATATGCAGCTAGAGACAAGAGCTCCAGGGTACTGGTTAGTTCATAATGTTGTTCCACCTATAGGGTTGCAGTTCCCTTTAGCTCCTTGGATACTTTCTCTAGCTCCTCCATTGGGGGCCCTGTGATCCATCCAATAGCTGACTGTGAGCATCCACTTCTGTGTTTGCTAGGCCCCGGCCTAGTCTCACAAGATACAGCTATATCTGGGTCCTTTCAGCAAAATCTTGCTAGTGTATGCAATGGTGTCAGCGTTTGGAAGCTGATTATGGGATGGATCCCTGGATATGGCAATCACAAGATGGTCCATCCTTAAGTCACAGCTCCAAATTTTGTCTCTGTAACTCCTTCCATGGGTGTTTTGTTCCCAATTCTAAGAAGGGGCAAAGTGTCCACACTTTGGTCTTTGTTCTTCTTGAGTTTCATGCTTTTAGCAAATTGTATCTTATATCTTGGGTATTCTAAGTTTCTGGGCTGAGAACCACTTATCAGTGAGTACATATTGTGTGAGTTCTTTTATGATTAGGTTACCTCACTCAGGATGATGCCCTCCAGGTCCATCCATTTGCCTAGGAATTTCATAAAGTCATTCTTTTTAATAGCTGAATAGTACTCCATTGTGTAAATGTACCACATTTTCTGTATCCATTCCTCTGTTGAGGGGCATCTGGGTTCTTTCCAGCTTCTGGCTATTATAAATAAGGCTGCTATGAACATAGTGGAGCATGTGTTCTTCTTACTGGTTGGGACATCTTCTGGATATACCAGAGAACTCCTAAGCCTGATAAACAGCTTCAATGAAGTAGCTGGATATAAAATTAACTTAAACAAGTCAATGGCATTTCTGTACACAAAGGATAAACAGGCTGAGAAAGAAATTAGGGAAACAACACCCTTCTCAATAGTCACAAAATACCTTGGTGTGACTCTAACTAAGGAAGTGAGGATCAGTATGATAAGAACTTCATGTCTCTGAGAAAGAAATTAAAGAAGATTTCAGAAGATGGAAAGATCTCCCATGCCCATGGATTGGCAGGATCAATATAGTAAAAATGGCTATCTTGCTAAAGGCAATCTACAGATTCAATGCAATCCCCATCAAAATTCCAACTCAATTCTTCAACGAATTAGAAAGGGCAATCGGCAGATTCATCTGGAAAAACAAAAAACCTAGGATAGCAAAAACTTTTCTCAAGGATAAAAGAACTTCTGGTGGAATCACCATGCCCGACCTAAAGCTGTACTACAGAGCAACTGTGATAAAAACTGCATGGTACTGGTATAGTGACAGACAAGTAGACCAATGGAACAGAATTGAAGACCCAGAGATGAACCCACACACCTATGGTCACTTGATCTTTGACAGGGGAACTAAAACCATCCAGTGGAAAAAAGACAGCATTTTCAACAAATGGTGCTGGCACAACTGGCTGTTATCATGTAGAAGATTTCGAATTGATCCATTTCTATCTACTTGTACTAAGGTCAAATCTAAGTGGATTAAGGAACTCCACATAAAACCAGAGACACTGAAACTTATAGAGGAGAAAGTAGGGAAAGGCCTCGAAGATATGGGTACAGGGGAAAAATTCCTGACTAGAACAGCAATGGCTTGTGCTGTAAGATCGAGAATCGATAAATGGGACCTCATAAAATTGCAGAGCTTCTGCAAGGCAAAAGACACCGTCAATAAGACAAAAAGACCTCCAACAGATTGGGAAAGGATCTTTACCTATCCCAAATCAGATAGGGGACTAATATCCAATATATATAAAGAACTCAAGAAGGTGGACTCCATAAAATCAAATAACCCCATTAAAAAATGGGGCTCAGAGCTGAACAAAGAATTCTCACCTGAGGAACACTGAATGGCAGAGAAGCACCTGAAAAAATGTTCAAGATCCTTAATCATCAGAGAAATGCAAATCAAAACAACCCTGAGATTCCACCTCACACCAGTCAGAATGGCTAAGATCAAAAATTCAGGTGACAGCAGATGCTGGCGAGGATGTGGAGAAAGGGGAACACTCCTCCATTGTTGGTGGGATTGCAAGCTTGTACAACCACTCTGGAAATCAGTCTGGCAGTTCCTCAGAAAATTGGACATAGTACTACCGGAGGATCCTGCAATTATTTTTTTTTAATATTCTATTGGATCCTGCCTCTGACCTCTTACTCTGACGCCATAAGTATTATTATCTACTGCACACATGTGTATACATGCATGCTTCTTTATTTCACTAAACAAATACCAATGTTCCCACCCTGAAGCAGATATACATAGGTTTAAATCTAGGTTCAAACACTGAATATTTAAGAAGGGACTCAAAAGTTATCACTAACCATGTAATGTGTAGTTCAGGGCTGGTCACTTTGATCTTGGATGCTTACTAGAATTTTCTAAGCAATACATTAAAACCCCATTTCTGAACTTAAGCATCCAAAGCAGTTTTCTGGGGATAAAAAAAATCAAGGTACCACACATTTTAAAAAAGTTTGTTAAATGATTTTTGTGGATGACTAGGTTTCAAAAAAATTCTAGTAGAAAAACAGTGATTCAAATTGTACTTGTTCTACGTCAGGCAGTTTATGTAATGATCTGTGAAACATAGGTGACATTAAGCACAAAGTCTATGCTTAATGTATTTAATTTGATGAGTTTTCACACACACACACACACACACACACACACACACACACACACACACACACACACACACACATTTGAGATACCAACACCACTATGAAGCCAATAAATACATTACTGGGCCCCTTCTCTCTCCTTCTTTTTCTGTTTTTGTCACTACTTCTGTCCCTTCCTTTACTTTTTCTCTTTCCACTCCTTTCTCCATCTCCTTTTCTTCAGTTTAGATTTTACTTGTTTGGCTCCAGCATGAGTCATACCTTCAATTTTTAAACGCACAGTACCATGTTATTAAACATAGGCAATATTTTCTAAAACACATCTCAACAGCATGCATATCACTTTAATTTTTCTAAAAATAATATACAACAAACTTCTTACTAGGTACCAGGTGATATATAAACATGAATAATATATTTCTATATATGCATATATATATATATATATATATATATATATATATATATATATATATATATATATATATATATATATGTGTGTATATACATACACCATAGTTTTCAAGTCAAGGTGACACGTCTTTAGACATGTATCATTTCTTTGTGGTGACTATAATAAAAATCCTTCTTGCTTTTTTGGAACACACATTATCATTGATCTATATTCATCTGTCATTCATCGGGACACTAGAATTTAGTTCCTCATCTAAATTATTAATGTGGGCCAATATTTTCCTATACCACCGTTCTCTACACTCACCCCGGTTTCTGCTAATCACTGTGCTGCCTCAACTTCTGTGGGATTTATGATCCCACGTATGAGTGAAGTGATACGGTTCTTGTCTTTTGTTGACTGGCTTACTGTATTCAGCATAATATTCCCACTACCATCCACACTCTCAAGAATGGCACTTTTTCATAAATTCATTGTTGGGTGGGTAAGAGAGCAGGGCGGGGGTGGGTATAGGAGACTTTTGGGATAGCATTTAAAATGTAAATGAAGAAAACATCTAATAAAAAATTGAAAAAAAAAAGAATGGCACTTTTTACTCTTTTGTTGTTGTTGTTGCTGTTGCTGTTGTTGTTATGGTTACAGTATTTTAGTGTGTGTGAGCCCCACATTTTCTCTCTTTTGTTTTGTTTTCTTTTCTTTTCCTATGTCCACAGGCACTTAAAATGTTGCCATTTCTTCCTATTGTGACTAGTAATATAAAGAACAAGTGAGAAGTGGTGGCTCTGGCTTACTGAATTCATTTCCTTAGACTGTATATTCAGTCGTAGGATTACAGGATAATAGACCAATGCCTTTTTGAATCTGGGGGAATTCTATGGTATTTATCACACCCTTCCTACAAACTCGTTGAGACTTTGCTCACACTCCCAGAAGCACTTGCTACCCTTAGCAGTTACTCACGGTGGGATGAGTTGATGTCTCACCGCAGTTTTGCTTTACTTTACATATAAATTTAGGAGTGTTCACACAATTTCATTTTGATCTCATCTTGCATAGCAGATATTTTATTTGTATTGATCAATGTTTACCATCTTCACTAGCCCCTTGATAGCTACTATTCTATGTTCTTCTGGATGTGGGATTGTTTTAGAATCCTCATATAAGCACAGTCAACCTGTAATTGGCCTTCTCACTTAGCTGAGTGTCCTTTATACTCAAAAGTATTGTCACAGTAGGAGAATTTCTGTCTCTTTTCCAAGTTGAATAGTATTCTGTTGTATGGCTATACCAAATTTATCCATTCATCTGGGAATGAACATTGGCCACACTTTTGAGTAGCGGTGTCTCTTTAATTCCCACAATGCAATTCTGAACTTAATTGCTATATCACTGCTTACTAGATGAGAAAATTGATGCATAGCTTAGGAAGGCAGGGTTCAGAGTTCCTGCTATCCACAGTCATGTCCCGTTACTTCTGGCCTCAGGTATTTGGTTTGGATGTAGCTCCTTGTCTCAAACCAATCAGCTTTTCTTTGGAGATCATAAGTGAGAGTCATTGTGGGAATGCGAAGTTAGAGAGCTATTGAAAGGGTGCCTGGCTCTCTGTGAAGGGAGATTCCAACCAATGTGAATTGTGGAAGGATTTGACAACAATGTAAGTCTCCATTGCTTTATTTTAGCTGTTTCAAGGATCCTCCTAGAACTTTGATCTCCCTGCCATATGAACTGCATCACATTCCTGCTTCATTTAAGCTAGTTCAAATCCAAGTCAATTGTGAATAAAAATTTTGTTAATATGTACTGCTTTCGCTATATTCTTTAGGTACTACATGACACTCAGCTAGCACAACGACAGTAAGCCTATTCATTTTGAGGAGCTGAATGCTCTCAAGGACAGCTGACAGTACTCATGAGAGATTGGTCTCCATAATGCCAATATAGCAATAAATATTTTCATCCTTACTAAATTCAGGATCTTTTTGTGAGTCTGGAAAATCTTTTTATATTGTAGCCTTGGGCTCTATATATGGTAAAGAACATATATGACCTATTTTTGAAGAAGGTTCTTTACTTCATTTGTTTTGATTTTGGATTAAAATTGTTCATCATATAAAATTCCAGAATAAACGCCAATTGACACCATGTTAATGTTTGTACATGAGAGTTATTATGTGTAGCATAGTCAGCCCAATTTTCAGCTTGAAGAATGTATTAATTATTTTCTTGTTGGCAAATAATATTTTGTGCTGTATATCATTATTCATATTTGTTTTGATAAACAAGACAGAGTAGAGATAAATAAAACTGAAAGAGGACATGTGTTTAGTAGTTCCAGTGCGGTCTAATTAATATATATCTTGAAACTACATCAACAAATAGAGGCACGGAGAATGCACTTTTCGAAATATTAAAGCATGGCATTCACAAATATTTATAAAATCCCACACTGTAAATATTGTTCTACTTTCAACATTCTGCCATTGGCTACATACACTTTATCTTTTGCTGTACCCTCTTACTCAGTGTATTATAATTTGATTTGTATTTGAAGCATTACTTGTATTTTGGTATGAACCTTTAATCACTGGTAGTGATTGGAAAGGAGGCATGAATTCTCTCACACACACATATGTGCCCCCCTTCCCTGCCCTGCTCTGCCTCAACACAGTGAGAAACCTCCTGTGTACCAGCAGGTGGAGCAGAAGTCAATAATCTAAGCCGTATGGTGCTCGTACACACATTTTGTACTGTGATGAGGATGTGATGGGGGAGGAAATCTCACTCTATTTCATTGCACTGGATATTGATTCATGAGAGTTGAAGACAGGAACCTTTTTGGAGAACAGCGTTTTTAAAACATGTTTCTTCCAAAGTCTCAGCCCAATGTGTTCCTCATTTCTCTCTAGTCTCCCTGATTTCAAAATTGTGGCAGAATATTTGTTGATGAAGCAACACAAGTACCAGCTTTATTAATGTAGGAGAGTGAGAAAGAATGGAAACTGCACTTTATTTATCTTTGCATTGGCTTCCCTGCCTTGGTGCTCATCTGTCTTGAAGGTCTTTGGCAAGTCCTCTAACAGAAACTGTTTGAAGATCTTCATCTTCAGCTGGAACCGAAGCACGGAATTCTTCAGAAGATTCCAATAGGCAAGCCAGAAAAGAGAGTGAGAAGTGCTTAGGAGGTGTAGAGAAAATTCATCTCCTCAGACTGAAGAGAGGAGCAAAAGGGGTCTTGGGAGGATTGTGGAGTTGGAGTTCCCTTCCCGAAGTTTTGGGGGAATGCTGGCAGAGAACAAAGATTTAGATGGTGGGTAGATATCAAAGCAGAGGGCAGACAACCGAAGGATCCCTTCTGTAAACTTTGTCCTGTATGAGAGAACATGGTCTGATGCTCTGAACCCTCAGATTAGAAGCAAGAAAAGCCGAAAGTCTCCATGACTCACTATAACACAGACTCAGTCATAGATCTCTTCAGATAATAGGAGATAACAGGAAAGAACAGGAGGTATTTTGGACTTACCAGTTCTCATTTCTGGTGTAAGCTTCATCCTTTGCAGTCTTGCATCCTGAAGAAATGACTTGCCCTACAAAGGATAGGATTTCAACCTTAATATGTCAAAGTCTTTTCCTGATTTGAGGAGCTATTCTTCATTTATCAATTATGTGCCAAAATGTGTCCTCTGGACAAGCTGTTGAGAAACTGTGGGTCGTAGCTTTTTTACTGATCACAGGTGAACAAGTTCACCACATGAGCTTGGCTAGCACATTGTATATACCTAAACTCTTCTCATTTACAGCCTTAGCTTACAAGTTAAGGAACTCGGTATGTACAGATTATAAAGTCTTCAGTAGAAGACTTTCAAACACCAAATCAAAATCAACTTTTTAAACTCAAAATCCCAACTGCCCTCAAGTATTTTTATTATTTTGAATATATATTTTATAATTCAAAACAATTTAAAATTTAAATATATTTTGATTATATTCGTTCCCTGCTTCAATTTCTTGCAGATCCTCTTCCCATTGCTACTCAACATTAAGGTTTTTTTCGAACAAAAGTAAACAAAAACCCAATCCGACAACCAACGCCCAAAATCAAGAAAATACAATAACACAGCACCTGAAAAGAAAAAAGCAAAGTACCAAAGAGTAACCAAATAACAACAAACAAACAAACAAACAAACTAACAAAGCAAAAAACCACGAGGCCTTTCCTGGAGTGGTTGATATGCACAGTGTCACTCTTTTGGATAAAACTGATTTTCTCTCTCCCAGCAGATATGAATGACAGTTCAGTTGTTAATCTTTACCCTAGTGGCTAGGTATTCATTCATTCACTCATTCATTCATTCACCTTTTATACGTATAACAAAATGAAATATAATACGTTAAAACAAAAACTATTATATCAAAGTTGGACAGGACTAACCAACAGAAGGAAAAGAGACTAAGAGAAGGCACACAAAAATCAGAGAATCAGTTATTTGTATACACGAGAATCATTACTAAACTGGAAGCCATGAAATATATGTAGAGGACCTGGTGCAGACTGTAAAAGCTCTATGCATGCTGATTCAGCCTCTGTGAGTTCATAAGAACTTTGTTCATGTTGTTTTGGAGGGCCTTGTTTTCTTGGTGTTCTTCATCTCCTCTGGCTCTGACAATCTTTTTGCCTCCTCTTCCGTGGAGTTCAATGAGCTCTGAGGGGAGGATTTGATGGTGAATCTCATTTAAGGCTGAGTGTTCTAAGGTCACGCTCTATCTGTCTGCATATTGTCTGGCAGTAAACCTTTGTTATTTGATCCCATCTGCAATAGGAGGAAGCCTCTCTTTTGGTGACATTGAACTATGAGTATATCAGAGTATATACAGAATATAGAATCATTTCCCCTCTCCATCCTTTCAAACCAGTATTATTTGGTTTTATCCTAGGTCTCTGGGCTCTCTAGTTCCTGAGTCTTTGTCACCCAAGCAGGGTTGGGTATGGAGTACCCTCCCCTACTAAGATGGTACCAAGGGGTACCATCTAATGGAGTACACTTTAATCAAATCAGTTATTGGGTAGTTACTCCCACAAGTTTTTTGCCATTATTGCCCTAGCATATCTTACAGGCAGTATACCATTGGAGGTCAAAGAGTTTCTGGATAAGTTGGTGTTTGCAATTTTCTTTTCGTAGCATGTAGAGTATCTCTCTGTACCAAAGACACTAAAACATAGGTGTGGATGCTCTATGTAAGAACCAGCTCAACATCTTCATTTTATTGGAGTTGTATAGATATTGTCTTCAACAACTGGGCCTTGCTTTCAGTTTGTGGAGAGCCACCTATAGTCTTGACCTATAGCTTTGGTTGTTTGGAGATTCCCATAAGTTCTCTTTGGCCAACAATTTAATTAGATGTAACCCAGTCCCAGTACTTTGTTTGGTGACAAAAGATGGCCACTAGGGGCTCTGTCTTCCCCATTACTTAGCAATTTTATTTGGTTCACCTTCATATATATATATATATATATATATATATATATATATATATATATATATATATATACATATATATATATATTAATTAGTTTCTACTATATTAGATTTCCATATTACCTGTCTAATGGCCCTTAATTTTAACTGTCTCTCCCTGTATCCCCTTGCACAACCCCCTCTCCTCTTCCACTCTTAACTTGATCCTTTTGTTCTAGCCACCCATCCACCAGTATTTATTTTATCTCACTTTTCTGATGAAATCTGTCTTTCCCTCTAGTCTTACTTGCTCTCCATTCTACAGATTATATTTTTGTTATCATTGACTTAGCTATATGAGGGGCACATACCATATTTGTCTTACTGGGCCAGAAAAAAAATATAATAATAACATGGCTCCTAATAATATTTTGTTATACGTGTAGATCAGTGTTTTGGTCAGTCATAATTAGAGAAGCTTCCTCCCGCAGCAGATGGGAATACTGCAAATACCTCACTCAGGATGTTCTTTCTAGTTCCAGTCATTTTTGGCTACATATTTCATGATGTCATTTTAAGAAAATACTCCATTTTATAAATGTACCACATTTTCTTTATCTATTTTTCTGTTAAGGGACACCTAGGATGTTTCCACTATCTGGCTGTTATGAATAGAGCAGTAGTGAAAATGCTTGAGCAAGTGTCTTTGTGGTGGGAAGAAGGATCCTTTGGGTATATGCCCAAGAGTGGGAGAGCTGGACCTTGAGGTAGATTGATTCCCAGGTTTCTGAGAAATGGCCATATTGATTTGCACAGGGGCTGTCCATTGCGCTCTCACTAGCAATGCATGAATGATCCTCTTACTCCACATCCTTGCCAGCAGGATCTTCACTTGTTTTGTTGATCTATCCATTCTGACAGGTGTAAGGTGACATCTCAAAGTAATTTTGATTTACATATCACTGATGGCTATGGATGTTGAATGTTTAAGGGCATCCCTGACATTTGATGTTTCTTTATTGACAATTTTCTGTTTAGATTTGTACACCATTTTATATTGGTTTATTTGTGGTTTTTTTGACATCTAGTTTCTTAGTTCCTTATATATTTGGAATATTAACCCTCCATCAGATGCATACTTAATAAAAATGTTTTCCCATTCTGTAGACTGTCGCTTGTCCACATGTCTGTGTCTAGTCCTTAGAGAAGCCTCTCAGTTTCTGAGGCCCCATTTATTAATTGTTGATCTTAGTAGTGCCTGAGTCATTGGTGTTCAGAAACTCTTTCTTGTACCAATGAGTTCAAAAGTATGCTCCCTTTTTTTCTTCTGTCAGGCTCAGTGTATCTGGTATTATGTTGCCATCTTTGATCCATTTGGGCATAAGTTTTATGCAGGGTGGTAAGTATGGATCTATTTACATTCTTCAACATTCAGACATCCAGTTTTCCTAGCATCATTAGTTGAAGATGCTGTATCCCAGTGTATTTTTTGGCTTCTTTATAAAAACATATCCATAGGTGTGTGAGTTTTTATCTGTGTCTTCAATTAAATCAACATGAATGTTTTTATTACAATGACTTAGTAGTGCATCTTAAAATGGGGAATGATGATATGTTGAGCAGTTCTTTTATTATCCAGAATTGTTTTAGCTATCCTGGATGTTTTGTGTTTCCACACAAAGATGAAAATTGTCCTTTCAAGATTTGTCAAGAATTGTGTTGGAATTTTGATGGGGATTACATTGAATCTGTAAATGGCTTTTAGTAGGATGACTAATATTTTTACTGTGTTAATCCTACTGATCAGCAAACATGGAATATCTTTTCATCCTCTTAATATTTTCAATTACTTGAAGGTTTTATCATTCAAGTATTTCACTTGTTTGGCTAGAGGTATCCCATGAAATTTTATATTATTGTGAAAGGTGTTTCTATGATTTCTTTCTCACAGTGTTCAGCATTTGTAAATAGGAGTGCTATGATTTTTGTGAGTTAATTTTGTATCCATCTACTTTGCCAAAAGTATTTTACCAGCTGTAGGAGTTTCTGTGGAATTATTGGGACACATGAATAGTATCATATCATCTGCAAATAAGTTCACTTTGGCTTTTTCCTTTCCAGTTGTATTTCTAATATTGGGTCTTATTGCTCTAGCTAAGATTTCAAGTGCTATATTGGATAGATATGTAAAGAGTGGACAGTTTTGTCTTCTTCCTGACTTTACTGGAGTTGCTTTGAGTTTTTCTCTATTTAAGTTGATGTTAGTTATGGGTCTGCTCTAAACTGCCTTTATTATGCTGAGATGTGTCCTTTGTGTCTCTATATCTACATATCTTTTATCATGAAAGTGTTGGATTTGTATCAAAGGCCATTTGTGCATCTAATGAGATGAATTTGTGGTGTCTGTCTTTTAGTTTGTTTATGTGAAGGATTATGTTTATTGATTTAAGTATGTTGAACCATCTCTGCATCTCTGGAATGAAGCCTAACTGATCATGGTGGATGATATTTTTTGATGGTTTTAATTTGATTTATAAGTATTTTATTGAGAATTTTTGCATCTGTTTTGTTATGGAAAATTGGTTTGTAGTTCTCTTTTTTGTTGAGAAATATCAATGACCAATTGTGGGGCTGTGAAAGGCAGCCTGTTTTGGTTGAATGAGGCTTGCTCCCGTGACCCAGTAGGAAACTCTATAAAGGATGGAACAATGAGCCACATTCCCAGAGATAGGTGCCTGACACTACAGAGCACCCAACTCCATAATTCTGTGACTATAAGTCATACAGACAATTTCCCAAGCTTCTGGCCTTTTAGACTTCACCCCCACAGTTACCTGACTATAGCCAGGTATGGTCCTCCCCACAGTTACCTGATAGCCCAGCCCACTATAAAAGGAGCTGCTCTGCCCCTTCTTGCTCTCTTTAGCTCTCACCTTTCTTTTCTTTCTTTCTTTCTTTCTTTCTTTCTTTCTTTCTTTCTTTCTTTCTTTCTTTCTTTCTTTCTTTCTTTCTTTCTTTTTTTGTTTGTTTTTGAGACAGGGTTTCTCTGTATAGCCCTGGCTGTCCTGGAACTCACTTTGTAGACCAGGCTTAACTCGAACTCAGAAATCCACCTGCCTCTGCCTCCCAAGTGCTGGGATTAAAGGCATGCGCCACCACGCCTGGTTAGCTCTCACCTTTCTTAATCTCCTCTCTAGCCCTCCTTCTCTCTCTCCCTTCCTCCCCCCTCCACATGGCCATGGCCAGCCTCTTTCCCTTTTTCTACCTTCTCTCTTCCCCCTGCCTTTCTACAATAAAACTCTAAAACCATAGACTGTCTCTACCCATCAAGGCCCACCATGCTTGAACGATGGAATAGGCTTTCCGCTAAAGAGCCATGTCTAACCTCCCACTGGAAGGCCTTCCTGTGCTCTAGCCATGGACCGGACCAAGGACTCTCACCCACATGGGAACCATCCAGTGGCCCCTCTCCCCCTGACCTCTCTTCTCTTTGGTCCCAAGGCCCAGGTGCCACCAGGGCCCCCGTTTTGTTCTTAGCTCTTCCGTGGTATCCAGCGGCATCTGGGATACCCGAGACCGAGAACCTGTTATCTCTGGTCTGTGAGGTCCAGAGACCTAGGACTGCCCCTCATCCGTCCCCTCCCCACGGGCTGGGTCCATAGCTTCCCACAGCCAGACACCCACCCGGGGCAGTGTGGAAAGGGTGCAGTGTGGCACACCTCCACTTCTGCCCACCCATAGCACTGGAACTCTGGCGGGACGTGGATTTTCTCCCATTCTCTATTCCCCCATACTCACTGCCCAGCAACCGATGTTTGTTGATTATTTTTATTTTATTATTGTTATTCTCTCTCCCTCCCTCCCTCTCTCTCTCTCTCTCTCTCTCTCTCTGTCTCTGTCTCTGTCTCTCTCTCTTTCTCTCTCCCTGTGTGTGTTTCTGTGTTTGTATGTGATGGATGCATATTAGTATGTAGATAATGTGTCTATGCATGAACATATGGAAACCGGAGGAAGATTCCATTGAGGTCTTCCTCTATTGCTTTCTACCTTATTCTCTTTAGATCAATTATCTCAGGAAACCTGAAACTTGTTCTTTCAGCTAGGCTTGTTGGCCAGTGAGCTTCCAGAACCTGCCTATCTCCTCTGTCTTCTTCCCTATGCCAGTGTTACAGGTATGTTCAGTCATGGCTGATTTCTGTGTATGAGCTAGAGTTTTGAACTCAGGTCATCATGCTTGCATGGGTAACTGAGCCATCTCTCTGGTCCCCTCTGCTGACTAACAAACTTTGAAGTGTTACAAGCCAGATTATCAGTTTCCAATAATTAAAACAAATGCTCCATATATCTATCCTTGGTTGCTATCCATGTAAATAAACTGAAGTTTAAAATGATAAATGACATGGAATGCAGCTACATATTTAAACCCTATATGTCTTTCACAGCCTGACAATAGTGAATCATATTTTACAATATACTGAATTCCTTGTGTGTGGTCAAGGATTACTTTTGTAATCATCGTTGGAAACCCCCTTAGACAATAACGATTACAGACTTAAAACTCAAGCTGGTGTCAAAAATGTTTAAGCACAAGTGAAATATTTCTTTTATACAGAAGTGGTGTCATTAAAGACCACACAAAACTTCTACAAACCCTGAAAACATATGTATAATACTGGAAATGTTTTGCTGAAAGTTCAGTATAGTCTCTGTTTTGAGTAGCACTTTGCAATTTGGCCAGTAGAGGGCAGCCACAGAGCAGGTCTGGGATTTCAGCAACTACGGGCTCTGGGAGGAACCTTCTGCAAGTGTAAAACCCTGAGCATTGTTGTTATTATTATTATTAGGGCATTTCTGGATTCTGGATTCATGTTGTTATAACATTGATCTTTTCATTTCCGACGTGTTTACTCCCTTTCAATTTTTCAGATTTTGAAGTTTGTTTTGATGTTGTTATTAGCAAGATCATCGTAAATTTAATATAGCTTGATGTATTTTTAAAACATCCCTCAGAGAGCAAAGAATTACATTTCCCTCTGTGCCTTTGAAAAGTCAGAATACAATCTAGATGTATTGAATGAAGGCAGGATCCGCAAAAGCACAAATAGGAGATGTCCAATGAAGAAAACATAAGTAAACCTCATTTAGAATTACGTTGGAAAAGCCAAACTCTTGGTTTTAATTTCCCAATTACTCAACTATTAAATCCCTCCTGAGACACAGCAGGACACAAATGCCCTTCAGGGGCAGAATTTCTGGTACTTTCAGAGAAAAAAAAATGTACATAAATAGGCATTTTGGCAGCCCAGGTCCTCCAGTCATTCTTAGCTCACATCCATCTACCCCCAGGATGCAGTGAATCATAAAAGTATCAGAATCAAGAACAAATGAAGATGCAGCAGAGTTCAGCTTTTAAAAAATGGGTGAAAGTTTAAAATAATATTTCCAACCTTATTTTTGTATTGTTATTGCACACTAGTTGGTATGGAAATCAAACAATGCAGCATTAATATTCAGTCCAGCAAGCACGTCACTGCCATTGTCCCCAGTCCTCTGCCCCAGCCCTGATGTCTGACCTCAGTGGCCGAAGGGAACTGAGAATAACCAGTGTCATTGTGGACTTGTGGCAGATGTATTTTATGCTTAGAGAATGTGATGATCTTAACCCCTTTCTGCACCACTGGTCCTCATCCTTGAAGGGTGTGCCCCCCCCCCCCCCTTCCTCAAGTAGCACTAGGATTACCAAGCACTTGTGAGAATTGTAAGCCTGCATAAGGCTTTTTTCAGGTAAAGCCCAGCATGGAGTTTTAAAAAACATTTAAGTGGTCCTGTTGGGCATTCAGTCTTGATAACCTTGTCACTGCGGTCCCAGGAGGTATGAGTGTGTGGTTTTGCATGGTGCCCTTGGTGAAATAACTGGGCCCACTGCCCTGCTTGTGTGGAGCCGCAGGGAGGGAGCAGACTTCATCTGCTTCTCTATCTTTCCATCCATCAAAGGTGAGCTCAGTGCCGTGTATTAACACCATCTGGCCTAGCACTCGGTATAGCATCCATCAATGGAGCCTCTGCCTTGTTTATTTCATTTGATCCAGAAGCAAGGCACAGAACAGCAATCACTTTTAAAGAAGCCCCTGGAGAACTTCTAGCAGAGGCAATGGGTTGACATAGTGTTAGAGTCCAGACTGAGACTCCTGTGCTGCCAGTCTTACTCTGATGATAGTGTAAAGAGTTGTTCTTTTCTTTTTCCCTGTAGTTTTCTGGTATTTGATTTTCTTGATTTCAGAAGTTGCAACATCATCCTTACAACAAAATTTGACAGTTAATAATGAGGAACACAAAACAAACAAGCTGTTCACATGTGGCTCACATAGATCTTGTTTGTGCAAACACGTTTTAGGGCTGATGATGTCACCTGGCAGTAGGGGACTTGCTAGTAAGGGGAAGACTCTCTGCTCAATTCTCAGTGCTAAAGGGAAAAATACATTCCACATACTGATTTCTGAACGATACATAATTCTAAATGTATGTAATATACATTATATACTTATTTTTTGTCTCTATGACATATGTGTTTATTTGATTGTTTCCTATTTATTTATTTAAAACTCCAGATTTTATTTCTCTCCCAGTCCACTCTCATACCACATCCCATACCTCCTCCCTGTCCCCTGTCTTCACAGAGGATGTCCCTACCTCCCACCCCTATCCCACCAGACCTCTAAACTCCCTGGAGTCTCCAGTCTCTCTCTGCAGGCACATCTTCTCTGACTAAACCCAGACCTGGCAGTTATTTGCTGTATATGTGTTGGGGACCTCATAACAGCTGTTGTATGCTGCCTGGTTGGTGTTCCAGTATCTGAAAGATCTCAGGGGTCCAGATTAATTGAGACTGATGGTCCTCCTATAGAGTCACCTTTCTTCTCAGCTTCTTCCAGCCTTTCCCTAATTCAACCACAGGGGTCAGCAGCTTCTGTCCTTTGGTTGGGTGCAAATATCTACCTCTGACTCTTTCAGCTGCTTGTTGAGTCTTTCAGAGGACAGTCATGATAGGTCCCTTTCTGTGAGAGCCTCAGTAATAGTGTCAGGTCTTGGGGCCTCCCCTTGAGTTGGATCTCATTTTGGGCTTGTTGCTGGACCTTCTTTTCCTCAGGCCCCTCTCCATTTCCATCCCTGCAGTTCTTTCAGACAGGAACAATTATTGGTCAGAGTTTTGACTGCGGGATGACAACCCTATCCTTCACTTGATGCTCTGTCTTTCTGCTGGAGGTGGGCTCTACAAGTTTCCTCTCCCTGATGTAGGGCATTTCATCTAAGGCTGCTTCCTTTGAGTCCTAAGAGTCTCTCACCTCCCCGTGTCTCTGGTATATTCTGGAGGGTCCCTAAAACCTCCTACCTCCTGAGGTTTCCATTGCATGTTTCCATTCTTTCTGTTGGCCCTCAGGGATTTCAATCCTTTTCTCCCACCCAATACCCAATCATGTTCCCCTTTCTGTCCCCCACTTCCTCTTTCCCTCCCAGGTCCCTCCCTCCCCACTTGTGGTTGCTTTCTTCTCCCTCCAAGTGGAACTGAGGCATCCTCACTTGGGCGCTTCAGCTTGTTGACCTTTATGAGTTCTGTGGACTGTATCTTGGTTATTCAGCACTTTTTTTGTTTTGCAAATATCAACTTATTAGTGAGTACATACCATACATGACCTTTTGAGTCTGAGTTACCTCACTCAGGATGATTCTAGTTCCATCCATTTGCCTGCAAAGCTCAGGATGTCCTCATTCTTAATAGCTGAGTAGCATAAACTCATTGGCACAGGTGAAAATTTTCTAAACAGAACTCCAGTGGCTCAAGTTCTAAGATCAAGAATGGATAAATGGGACCTCATTAAACTGGAAAGCTTTTGTAATGCAAAGGACATAGTTAATAAGACAAATCAGCAACCTCTAGATTGGGAAAAAAATCTTCACTAACCCAACATGCGATAGAGGGCTAATATGCAAAATATGTAAAGAACTCAAGAACCTAACCACCAAAAAACCAAACAACCCAATAAAAAATGGAGTATTGAACTAAACCGAGAATTTACAAGAAGAATCTCAAATGGCTGAGAAACAGAAATGTTCAAAGTCCTTAGTGATCAAAGAAATGCAAATCAAAATGACTCTGAGATTCTACCTTACACCAATCAGAATGGCTAAAATCAAAGCCTCAGGTGACAACATATGTTAATGAGGATGTGGAGAAAGAGGAACACTCCTCGATTGCTGGATGGATTGCAAACTGTTACAGTCACTCTCGAAATCAATCGGGAGATTCCTCAGAAAATTGGAAATAGATCTACCTGAAGACCCAGCAATACCACTCTTGGGAATATACCCAAAAGGTACCCCACTATGCAACAGTGGCACATGTTCCACTATGTTCATAGCAGCCTTGTTTGTGATAGCCAGAAGCTGTAAACAACCCAGAAGACAGAAGAATGGATACAGAAAATGTGGTTCATTTACACAATGAAATACTACTCAACTATTAAGAACATTATATACTTACAATTGATCATTCCATGTTTTGAGAATTTTTATTTGGAGATTAAAATTAAAATCCTTGCCCACTGTTCTCTGCCTGTCTCTTTCTGCCTAAACGAGCTTTCTTTTCTTATCTGCCTCAGTTGCCAGAGTCCTTTCTTCTCCTGTATACCCACAGACCTAACCATTTGGTCTTCTTACCCTATACACTCTTCAGGCTTCCTCTTTATCTGCATTGTCTCCAGTCATACAACCACAAACACACCCGATCTCATCTTATCCACATACTCTTTTCTCAGATAGGTTGTGAACAGCTAGTGTGTTGTTCTGCACCTCAGCTTCACTGTGGGTAAGAGTTAAATGTGTGATTTACATCTACCTGAACAGCAACACATGTTGACAATACCATCTGTCTCTTATATACATCTTAACATCTGAATTTCTACCTGTTCGAGAAATGATTCAAATTTGCATTGTAAAACAACATTATACACTCTATGTCATGTTAGTTCACCCATTGATTTAACCCTCAGATCTGTCCTAAAAAAACATAGCATGGAGTCATGATTATAGGCATATCCCCATAATCGATGTCCTCAGAGGCTGAAACAGGAGGATCTCAAGTTGGGGATCAATCTGGACTACAGAGTGGACTACAAAGCTAAGGATACACAATGGGACACTGTTTGAAATACAACCAAACCAAAGCCATAGGCACACAAAATGCATTCGTGGTTCGATGGGGCTAGGGTTGTTGAAGAGAAGTGAGTATGGGCATTGGGTTTAGGAGTAAAGGGATACTGAAAATATAAAATTGTGGTGTTGGTTTAGAATTTTGTGGATATATTGAAACCATTGAATTGTAATTTTAAATGAGAAAATTGCAGGGAACATGAAATACCTCTCCATTCAACGGTGGTTCGAGGTATTCCATAAAGGCTAGAGAAGGGATGAGTTTGTTCCAATGTTTTGACTTCAGTGTCGGTAGGTCTGTCTCCACAGCTATGAAAATTCACATAATAGAAGAGAGAGTTTGAAATGCTGAAAATCTTTATGAAAAGCTCGTAATCATTTTCCCCCGAGCTTTCCCTATGAAGAATGCCAAACCTTACTCTATCTCTGTGTAGACTGTAGTTTTACGTTCCAAACCATTTTCCTACCCACAGATGAAAGCATCATCGGTTTGATTTCTGACCGGAAATAAGAAAGGCTTGGTTGCATATTTTAAATCTGTTAAAGAATTGGAATAGTAGAGTGTTCTATTAAGCCCCACAATGGCCTTGCCTATTTTTATTAATGCCTAGGAGGTATTGCTTATTATCCTTGTTTTATATCTGAGGTGACTAAATTGTGGACACTAAGCACAAGATCATTTTGCCCGTAGGAAAAAAAAAGTCACTCTAATCCACAGCATTACACCCTAAACACTGGGTTTTTCCTCCACTGGATAAATCGTTTTTATAAGCATAAACATTCTCCATGGCCAAGACATGTTCCTTGTACAGACATGAAAAATAAAGTACTGATGCGTCTTCCATAGTGAAAAAAAAGGGAGGGTGATGCTAAAATTCTGGAGTAGAATGGATTCAGTCTGTAACCTCTTATAGGCTCACCCAACATGAGCTTCGTTCTTTGTAAAAAACTTAGAGGCATATGTTCTACCTGGAAGAACCCCGGTGTCCCAGCAACAATTGGTGTCATGTGTCCGTCATGCTCTAGAGACTCAGAGAACATTTAATTTGGTGAATAAATACAGGGTTCATATTTTGTCAACCACACAGGTTTACTTTTATTTACAAACTATGCTTTCTATCCAGAAATTCAGTTTTGCAAATATTTACTTACTCATAGCCCAGGTGTAGATGCTTGACAAATGTCTATGAAAATTCAAATGTTGGAGGAAACACTATTGAAAAGAGGTATCCAACCAAGGAATTGTCTAAATTTTCCTGGTTTCTCAGGGCTAGTTGGTGTTAACAGTGCTGTATGCTGCAGTTTGCATTACTCAGATAATTAATTCCATAGCCTTGGCTAAGTATTCCCTGGATGTCTAGTGTGATTTGGGCCCTTGTCATAGAGCGTGCCATGTACAAGACAGCTCTGATTTATCCTGACGTTTGCCTTCTAGGAGAAGTAGAGGAAGAGAGACAGTAAGCAAAGCAGAGTAAACAAATGCAGCAGAGAAAAACTAGAGGTGATGAGTGCTAATAGGTTAGCTGAAAGAATTTGGCTTAGAAGGGGAATGCAGCAAACCCTCTGGGTGTATTTTGCTGATTCTAAAAGACAACTTGCCACTTACAATATATTGATCTTGCTACAGATGCCAGACACATTGCAGTGGAGCATCTCCTGTAGAAATTTTTTGGCCTTGTTTTAAAGACAGGTTCTAATCATGAAGCACAGACTTCCCTCAAAAAATACTATGTGGACTAGCATGGTCTCAAACTCAGATGCTTCTGTGTCTGTCTCAAAACTCTGTGATCACAAGCCACAAGTAACCAGGGAGATCTTTACAATTTGACATGTTTATAACAATAGTAATCGGTTTCTCTGTTGAGCTTTATACTACAGACTGAAATTGAAGGAAGATATGCACACTAACAGAACATCATAGGAGAAGGCACTCCAGTCCTCTCAATACAGTGCCTGCTCAGCAGCTTCAACCACCTCCAAGCAGAGACAGCTAAATAACATAGCTTGGTTCAATCATACACTCACCTTGTCTTACTAGATAAAGTATGTTCATCCCCTCACTCCTGTGCATCTGGGGAGGAGTTAATGTAGTTGTTTTTGTTTTTTCCCTAATCATCCATTTGTCTCTTAATCTTAAAAGTACAGGAAAAAAAACAGATAGGCATAATGTGATCTTCTAAGGTGGATGCACTTCTGGGAACAAAGAAAGACTGGTAGCAAGAGAATGTGGAAAATGAGTTCATTTCATTTGAGTATGAAGCTTTTGGTTAACTTCAGTTGACTTGGTGTGGGTGGTTTGATGGTTTACAGTAATCACTTTTCAGTAGGACTTGTGTTAATAGAGAATAAATCTAATGGGCTAGGTAAATACTTGGTTCAGCTTAAGGAAGTAGCCAACACATGTGTGCTTTGACTTAAGGCCCACTCCATTAGAAGGAATCCATATTTGACACAGTTTGAGTAACCAAGAACCAGAGACTAAATAGCCCAGAGACTGAGGGTAAAACTAAACATTCTTGGTCTGGAAATGAAAAGTATCAACAAAATGATGACTCCTGATGATATTCTGCTATGCTCACAGGTCATCGTTAGAGAGGCTTCCTCTGGCAGCAGTCATGAACAGATACAGGGATCCTTAACCAGACATTATGTGAAGAGAGCATCTGAATTGGATATTCCCATCAAATCCTTCTCTTCAGAGCTCAGAGAATCTCAACAAAGAGGAAAAAAATAGAAAGGACTGTGAGAGTCAGGAGAGCCAGGTCCTCTGAATCAACTAAGCAAGGCACGTGTGATCTCACAGCGTCTGAAGCAGAAAGCATAGGGCTATGTAAGGTAGCACCAAGTCTTCTGTGCATATATTATAGATATTAATTTAGTATTTTATGGGGCTTCTGACTGTGAGAATGAGTGGGTCTCTGACTCTCGAGCCTGATCTTGGGACTCTTCTCCTCTTAGCTTGCTGTGTCCAACTTCAATATGATAGTTTTTGTTTCATCTGTCTATAATTTATTTTCTCATTATTTGATTGTTATCTCTTAGAAATCTGCTCTTTTCTAAAGAGAGACAGAAAGAGAGGAAATGCGGAGGGGGTGGGAGGTAGAGGAACTGTGAGAAGTGGGAGAAGGGGAAACTATAATCAGGGTATAGTATAATGTATGAGAAAATCTATTTTCAACAAAGTGACACAAAGAGAGAATTAGACAAAATAAAATGTCATATTGATGAAGATAATTAATTAAGACATGAAATTGGGTGAGTAGGAGATAAAGTGTTAGAGAGGGGAAATAGTATGATCAAAATAGATTATATTAAAGACTTAAATGAAAGAAATTAAAGAACAAGAAGAAAAGATTTGGTTCTCAGAGGTAAGCCCTGGCTGCAGATCTCTGTACCTGTTTAGTGCCTCCTCTCGACCACTGCATGAAGGAGAACTCTTTGGAGAGAAGGCTTTCAAGTAAGCCCCAAGAAACACCTTCTACTCCCTCAGGATAAGGGCACTCTTGAATTTATCTCATTGATTGGTTTCACTGGACAAGAAGCTGTGACAGATTGCATTTTGATTCCATTTTCATTTTTCTGTTTCTTGTTGTTAAGCAAAATGTTTTTTCAAATTGATCAGATCAGGCCTAGGGAGATATACTTCATGTATGAAAAGGCGAGTTCAGATCTCCAAAATCCCATTTTTTAAGAAAAAGCAGTCAGAGAAGGCCCCAACCTTAGAAGTAGTTGGCCAACATTAACCAGATTCAAATGATTTTTTAAATGTTTTTTTTTTTCTGGCTTTGATTTAATTGTTGTTTGTTTGTTCTTTTTCCTTGCCCTTTTATTTTTTTGTTTGTGGTTGTTTTTTGAGAAAAAGAAATAACATGCATTTGGGTGAATAAGGAGACTGGTAGAATCTGGGAAGAGATGGGGGTGGGGAAAGAATATGATCAAAATGGATTACATGAAAAACAAGTTTAAAGCCAATAAGCAAAAATCAGGGTAGGCATGCAAGCTGCCTGTCACCTGTTTCTCAGCTCTATTTTCTCCTAGCTGGGTTTTGATTCTTTAGGTATCTTTATGTATGGTGTACATGTGTACATATATAGGTTCATGTGGGTACACCTGCATTTGGAAACCAGAACCTGACTTCTGTTATCTTCTTCACTTGGTCTTCACTTTAAGCCTGAACTGGAATTGCCGGGATCACTGAATGAAGAGCATGGCAATTCCAGCTACCTTAGTTAGCCAGGCTGTTCTGGAAACAACACAAATACACCTGAAGAATCAAAACCGAGCTAGGAGAAAATAGAGCTGAAAAACCATCATCAAGTCAAATGCAAGAAGAGTCAAATTCTACTGAAGCAATTGCATCAATCTCAAAGGATTAATTTAATGAGATGGTATGTTGAAATTACAAGGCAGAGTTTGTTGCTTGAACTACACAGAATCATTGCTCTGAACTTCAGAAAATGCAGATCATAAATGGTTTTATGGTTTAAGCTAAGCAAATAAGCCAAGTCTCTTTGAATTTCTTTTTATAAAGACAGACCATTTTAAAATTGACCATTAGAAAAAAAAATGATTCAGAGGCATGACTGTATTCCCTTCCCCTAGCCAGACTGCCTGTGGAGCCTCAGCAGGAGAGGACAGACTTAGTCTGACTGGGCCTTGATGTCACAAGGTCAGTGGTACCCAAGGGGAACTTCCCCTGCTCTAGGAGCAGGGCAGGTTATGGGGTGATTTGTAAGAGTTCAACTGGGAGGAAAGATAAGGGAGCTTTGGTTGGGATGTAAAGTGAATAAATAAATACATTATTGAAAAAAAGAGAGAAAAAACACAAAGAATCTCTGTTGGTGTGTTTAGAGTAAATTCAAACAGACCTCTTCCACTGTGGCAGTCTGGAATACAAGAGGAAAAAGGAGATGGAATATTATCCAGCATTCCAAAGGTAAACTGTAAAGAACAAGTGACTTAATTACTTATAGTGGGTTACTCACTTCTGATTATCTCACCATATGTGTAAGAAGGTAGCACTATTTGTTGCAAATAATTCCTATATACCAGTGGTTCTCAACCTGTGCGTTCAAATCACTTTGGGGTTGAAGACCCTTTCACATGGATTGTTGTCTAAGACCTCTCAAAACACAGAAATTTATACTATGATCCATAATAGTAGCAAAATTATAGTTAAGAAGTGCAACAAAAATAATTTTGTGGCTGAAGGCCACTACATGAAGGAATCTATTAAAAGGGTGTAGCATTAGGAAGGTTGACAACCACTGCTATATACCCTTATGGTTGATTTTTTAAAAATGTGCTTTAAAAAAATTATGCATTAATTACAGCTTGGGTTTTCTCTCTTTAAAATGCTACTTAATTACCGATGAGATAAAGATTGTGATGACTCAGGTAAACCCACAATGATGAACTCAACATAAAATCTGGTGGAAAATACAGCTAGAACTGTTGGTGAATTAGGTATTGAATTTGATGAAGAATTGATAGACTTAATGAACATGAGATCTCTGAGCCAAGAGCTCTAGATGGTTCATTTCTACCTCTGCCCTGCATGTCAGGACTTTGAACACACTGGTATTTGTTGCATATTTAATTACACTTATATTAAAAAGAAAGATTTTATAGATTGCATAAGATACAGCACAGTGCTCAAAACATAAGATGCAATATATGGAACTGGTAATATGAACAGAAATAAATGTATTCTTTGAGAAAATATATTTATGTTCTCTAGTAAACTGCAGAAAAACCATTTGATCTAAATATTGTCAGGTTATTGAATTCCTAACACATTACTGGTAATTTAGTTAATATCTAACAAATGTGTATGTTTGAACCTAAACAAAGGTCATATACTCTGCATAGGTTTGAACAAAGTTGGTGTATTAGTCAGTGTGTCATCATTATAACAAAATGCCTGATATAAAAATCTTAAAAGAAGAGTTTATTTTTGGATTATAGTTTCTAAGCTTATAGCCATAATCAACTAACTAGCTCTGTTGTTTATAGCTTTGTTGTGAGAAAGAGCATCATGACCAACGGGACATGAGGTAGCTGCCAGAGGGCCGAGGGGAAGCAGAGGAAGACAGAAAGAGGGAAGGGTGAAGAATAGGAAATACCCTTTAAAGGAACCTCCCTAGCAACTCACTTCCTCCAATCAGGCTCTACCTTTTTCAGTTTCTATTTCCCACTGTTAAAACAGCCCACTCAAATATGACTCCATCATTGATAAAGTCAAAGTACTTAACCATCTGACCAGTTTCTCCACTTCTGAATGCCACATTGGGTACCATGCTGTCAGCACACTTTCCTCTGGGGTTCATTTCATATGCAAAGTGGAACAGTTGCTGTCACAGAAGACCAAGGAAGTACCTATTTCTTTGGTAACAGTTGCTTTGTAGTTCTGCCTATTACTGGCATAGCATATGAAAAATTTATAATTTTTGGAAATTCCCTGGGCAGCCAGGTAGTCCTAGATTTAGTTCATTCTCTATTTTCTTTAACATAGTTTTAACTGAGAATGGAAATGTACCAAAATGATATGTAGGCACTGCCTTTAATTAATCATGCTTGCGCCCAGCATCTGGAAAGTATAATAGAACATCTGCTTTGTATAGAGGCACCTAAGAATTATTAAAATCTGCTATTTTATGTCTTTTTATAGTATAAGTATCATGTGCTAGCTATTCTTTAACACAAATGATTTCAAGATAAATTTAGGAAAAAACTCACAAAAACTATTGCAGTATATTAAATGCAACAACCAGACTTATGAGTAAATATTATTTAAAAAAATTAAAAATTATTCATTCCTTGATTTGCTTGAAAAGGGTATGAAGGGTGGTATTAGGTAGTTGGTTGGTGTTAAATGAAAATTAGTCATTCATGGAATAAGTAGGATACAACACAGACTTTAAAAACAGACAGGAAATGAAAGCAGAGAATATATTCTCTCCTAGTTAAACATGCTCTTAAGTTTTGGTTTTACTCCAAAGACAATTTAACAATATACAGTTTTAAGTTCTGTTATGTTACTATGTGTACTCTGGAAGTGTATATTTCTGACTTACACCTCTTCTCACTCAAAAGTGAAGTTCTAGCATATTGTCATAAAGTAATTGTCTTAATTTTATTTTCAGAAATTATCAGCGACTAAGAGTATGTATATTTGTCTTCTCCCTCAAAATCACTGTATTTGATTATAACATTTACTTTACAACTCACATAAATATTTGTGTATATTAGAGATATTAAATTTGAAGACTCCAAAAAAGTAGTTAATGGTATTTTAAGGAATACAAGCTCTAAAATATTTTCTGTATGGTATTAGTTGTAAAGAGTAGATGAAAAAAAGAATTGCATTTTAATAATACTGAAAATAATTTAATTAGTAATGAGGACATACCAATATTTGGTACACCTAGAATTGTGTGATTTTCAAATAACTAATATTAAAGAGCCAATTCTTGTATTTTTTGTTGAAAATACAAGCATTTTCTTTCCCACACTCTTCTCTCACACTATACATCACCAGCATAGTTTCCCCTCCCTCCCTCCACTTCTCCCATCTTCCCTCTTTCCCAGATCTACTCCCTTTCTGTTTTCTTTCAGAGAAAAGTAGGTTTCTAAGAGACAACCAAACATGACAAGGCAAGATACAGTAAGACAAGGCAGAAGCCCTCCCAGAGACAGGACAAGGCAATCCAATAGGAGGAAGAGTCCCAGGAGCAGGCAAAAAAACTCAAGAGACATGTCTGCTTCCACTATTATGAGTGCCACAAAATACCCAAGCTAGCAGCTATCACTCACAGGCAGAGGATGTGGTGCAGACCCATGCCAGCGCCATGCTTGCCACTTCAGTGTGTGAGACCACATGAATTCTGTTGAGTCACTGGGCCATTTTCTCCTGGTGTCTCCCATCTACTCTGACTCGATGAGATTGGCTTCAAGGGCAGAGAGAATAAATGGAAACCACTATTTAGACTCGGTTTTTGCATAGTAACTGGTTATGGGTCTCTGCATCTGCTCCCATCTGCTGCCAGAGGAAGTCTCTTTGATGATGACAGGACTAGGCACCAATCTATGAGTATGGTAAAATAGCATCAAGAATCATGTGATTGCTTTTTTCCCCACCAGTTGGGTTTACCATTCGCACAAGTTCTGCACTGCCATTAGTTTATTCTACTTCAGAGGTAAAGGCTAATTTCCTGACTTTACCAGCTTCTTCACACACATAGATTGTTCGAATTAAGTTTCTTAGTACTAAAAGACAAGAACAGAAGTTTACAGGAGATAATGGGATACCAGGAACTTCAAAATGCAGAGGTTGCAAAGGACATTGGCTTATAGCAACAATGTCATAGTGTATATGACAGCTATTTACTAAGCTCATTCACTATGCCCTGGGCTCTGCTAATTTCTTGTTTGGTGCTTCACTTTGTTATCCTCTGGATACAGTTACTGTCCTTACTACAGAGGTGAATAAGCCGAGGCTTAGTGAGGTTAATCATCTTATTCAAGGTCACATAGTAGGTATGTTATACTCCACAGTATATTCTAATTATGGTGAAATTTTCAAAAAATTTTCTTTTCTCCATTTATTTTCTTGGATATTGGTTCATATTGTCTTTTAAATATTTAATATGACAAATGTTGGGGAAAAACATGACAGAAATGGTCTTTCCTGGGAACATGGTGTGTGTGTATATATATGTGTGTGTGTGTGTGTACATATATATATATGTGTGTGTGTGTGTGTACATATATATATACACACTCCATTCATCTATCTGTCTTTCTCTATCTCTATAAGTTGATCTCTATCAATTTCTATAAGCTCCATACATCATATATGGAGTTTAATCAAACACATTTGGTTACAACCCATCTTGTGCAAAGAATATCATACTATCCCTTTTCTTATTATGTACCCATGAATATAAGTAGGGATATCTTTAGACTGAAGTGGAAGGCATTTCTACCCTAGCTTTAAGAAAAAATTAGATTGTGTGCCTGTATCCATCTGTGATATGGGGAGGGGGCAAAATCATGTCATGGCACCTATGTAGTGGCCAGAGAAAAATTGTGTGTATTTGTCTTTCTCCTGCCACTTTTATGTGTGTTCTATAGATCAAATTTAGGTCACCAGACTTACAGGATATGCAATATCAATTTGCAATCCAGTGTTTTGTAAACTTGACAGAAACTATGGTCATCTGCAAAAAAGAAACCCCAACTGAAAAAAAAGGCTCGATCAGATCAGCCTATTGGCATAGTTTTGAGGCAATAATGATTGATGGGCAGGTATTCCTGGGCTCTACAAGAAAGCAGGCTGAGAAAACTATTGAGAGCAAGTCAGTAAGCAGTTACCCCATGGCTTCTGCTTCAGTTTCTACCTCCGTGTTCTGCTCTGTCTTTTCTCACTGATGTACGGTGACCTAGGATGCGTATATTAAACAAATCCTTCCCCTTCCACAAGTTGGATGAGTCTGTATTTTACCACAGCAACAGCAAAGCAAACCAGGACTCGGTGCAAACGCTTTTACTTGCTGAGCAATCACTCCAGCCTACGCTGGCTTCTTTCAGTTGAGTCTTGAAGTTGATATTTTAGACAAAAGAATTCAGGGAGAAGTAAGCTGTGACCATATTCTTTTCCGAAAAATGATACTGAAGAATTAGAAGCAGAGAGAGGTGAGAAGATCCAGGCTTGCTGCTTTTATACAATCACATTCACTTGCTCCCATGCTAGGCAGTCCTCCAGTGACCCATATGCCTCTCAGTAGGCTCCATCTCTTCAGTGTTCAATGATCTCCAATGTTACTGTCCTGGGGACTAAGAGGTTTCCAAAACTTGGATGTTTAGGGGAACATTTAAACCAAACCATACGCAAATTACAACACCAGCCCAACTTTATCTTCTTCTTCCCATACCTTCCCATATACCTGAGCCAAATCCAAGCTCTTTGCAATTCTGAGAGCAAGCCACAATGTTTTTATTTTTGACTGCATTGATCCATCTGTTTGACAGCCTTTCTTGCCTGCAAGGACAGAATTGAAAACATACAGTTTTCTGGGATAAAATGTTATACAAGATACCTTTTGGGGGTGGAAACACATTCAAAAATAATCACTTTGCCACTAGCCTTTTTTATTGTATCAGCAATCTTGGCATTGTGCAAAGTAATTTTTCAATTTTCTTGTGTCTTTCAACATTTTCCAATTATTTTCAAATTCTTTTGTGTTTCCATTTTTTTACACAAAAATTATATTTTGAATGAAATATAAAATAGAAAATACATTTTGACTCTTGGTGAAGTTTTGGCAAACTTCAGTCAATCTGTTTCTTTTCTTTTCTTTTTTTAAATACTATAAGCTGGAGACCTGATATTTATTCTGTTAGAAATAACCTGTCCCCATTTTCTCTCTTCTTTCAGTTGCCCTTCAAGTCTATGTTTAAAAATCAGTATTCCTAGTAGCCAGTGGGGTGGCTAAGTGTGTAAAGATGCTCCAGCCAGTCAGACCTGACTATCTCAGATCAATCACCCAGCCCCAGATTGTAGAGGGAAAGAACTATCTCCTTCAGTTTGTCCTTAGATCTCCCCCCAAACCTCCCAAAATGAAGATAATTCAATTAAAAAAAATCAGTGTTCCTGAGATGCTCCTCTTGACATTAGGTTAAATTTGGTTTTGTCTTCACATTTTTTGTGGATGGTCCATTTCTACATGGCATAAATCGAAGTCTACCATGATATATTTGAATGGTGCATACAGTAATAGTATTTAAAGATACATGCACTGAAAGCAGACTGTTTGAGTTCAAATCCCAGCGCTGTCACTAAGAGGTTGCATGACCTTCAGATTCAATTTTCCTTTTTCATTTTTTTTCTGAGTAAAATAAGGCTAAAATTAATAATGACCTCACTCTACTATTTTGAGAATGGGATGGAGGAATGTATGTGTGCACTTCACACAGTGCACACTGAAACAATCCAATTTCTATCTAGTTCTTATTAAGTTTTAATTACTTAATGTTTAACTTTCTTTTTGCACAAAGCTCCATTTGGGTAGAGGTGCTGTTTCTCGACTGGGTTGGGACCCTCTGTGCACTACTGCACCTGGCAGATAATGATCTATTTGAGAGAGTGAACGAAACAATACCACAGCAACAGGGGCACACTTAATATCATTATTAATATTATTATTAATACTATTATTATACTTAATATTATTATTAACACTATTTCCCCCAAACCACATTTGGTATTTTAATTAGGCCCTAAAATTACTACTTTGAATTGTCTGTTGTTGTATTTAAAGAAACCCTAGAAAACTCCTAAGACAAATTTCTTTGGGGATTTTTACATTAATTGAAAATGTAAAGACTGTAATCAGGCAGCTATCTGACCCAGTGAGAAAAGTCACCCATTTGAATTTCAAATTGTCTTGAATTGCATTGAATTTCAACCTGTGTTGGCTCCACCCAGAGGTTTCTGATACAAATATCCTGTTTCATCTGTTGACACTCTGGGTAAAAACCTTCCTGTAGAAGATTTGGGATTTTATGTTTCTGATTTTAAAGAGAAGAGTACATTGGCCAAAGTCCTCAGTCACTGAAATGGTGGCTGCTACATGGAACTGGTGTTTCAAAGTAGTCTGTAGTGTCTGTCACTGAGTAGGCATGAGTATTTCAGCATTGTTAATTGAGTGTCACTAAAGTCAAATAATCTTTACTCCTTTTGTTTCTGTCATTGTAAAGAGGGTGGTTTTTCACTTGAAAGAACACAGTGTCAATCCATAAATTATAATACATTAATACATATGCACATTTTAAGAGTTCCCATGTAACTGTGAAAGTAGCTCTGTGTCCTGATCCATTTCTGTTTTTTTTTTGTTTGTTTTTTTGTTTTTTTTTTTTCTGTTCCATCGCAATGGAAACAATGAAGTCTAAGATTATTGTCCTGAACCACAAGCCAGCTCTTAATGAATACTCAACTTATATTTTATTCTATTTTTCTTATAAGTAGTTATTTTCACATTAAGTGAAGATTTATTTTTCTTTAAAATCTATATTATTTTAAAAATAAACCATGTGGAAGATGAAGGAATATCACTTTGGGAATTGACGTTGCATCATGTGCTGAATCTTATGCCAAGTCTGCTCCATGCAAGCAGCAGCTATGGTCAGCCAGTACTTGCTCTATTTTGAACTTCATACCCAGCCAGCCTAAGTCTGACAGACTTCATTTCATTAATTCAAGCAAGCTTGTTCTGTTTTCCACATGTGCCAGAAATTACCATGGTTCACTGAGATGGCTGAAAGAAAGTTAGTTAAATAAACCTTTCTGAAACATAGAGATGAAGTGCCGTGGTGGTGACAGGAGCTGATGATACATTAACTGTCACCCATTTGTTGTGATAAAAGGCATCTAATGAAAATGTTTCTACACTCATTGAAAGTTCTTATTGTTTAAACAACAGACCATTGCCATAAGAATATGTGCTGTACTCAACAGAATGACCAAGTGCATGGATGGTTTGCATTATCTGAGGATGTCACATATGGCAACATCCTTGCTAAGAGAATAATGATGGCCTCTACAGTTGGTTTTCATTTTACAAGTCTTGACTTGCTATTGTCTTTGCTTAGGCTGCCATAACAATACACCAGAATTGAGTGATGTGAACAGCAGATGATTATTTTTAGTAGTTCTGGATGATACAAGTGCAAGGTCAAGGTGCCAATAAAGGTTGTTTTTTCCGCGGCTTTTTTTTTCTCAGCTTGTAGAAGGTACATCTTTAAAGATGACTTGTCACAGGACTGTCCTGTGCATGGATAAGCCAGGGAATCTGTGTGCTGGGATTTTTCGGCTGAAGGAAGGCATAGCCTAAGAGCCCACTTTAACCTAATGATGCCCTTTAATACCATATTTCCAGGTACTACTAAGGTCCTGATGCTGAGGGTGAATATGGGACAAGAAGCAAAACTGAGCCAAAAACACTCGGAGATTTTTATTTCCTAATATTGACATTTACAGTTTCTAGTAACAAAAGCTGCAACGCAGCACAGCTCTTCTAAATATGACCACTGACACACCCATCTTACACTGTAAAAGCAGTTTTATCTCCTTGGGAACTTTCTCTAGGTCCTCCATTGGGGGCTCTGTGTTCCATCCAATAGCTGACTGTGAGCATCCACTTCTGTGTTTGCCAGGCCCCGGCATAGCCTCATAAGACACATCTATATCAGGGTCCTTGCAGCAAAATCTTGCTGTTGTATGCAATGGTGTCAGCATTTGGACGCTGATTATGGGATGGATCCCTGGATATGGCAGATGGTCCATCCTTTCGTCTCAGCTCCAAACTTTGTCTCTGTAACTCCTTCCATGGGTGTTTTGTTCCCAATTCTAAGAAGGGTCAAAGTGTCCACACTTTGGTCTTCGTTCTTCTTCAGTTTCATGTGCTTTATATCTTGTATCTTGGGTATTCTAAGTTTCTGGGCTAATATCCAGTTATCTGTGAGTACATATCATGTGAGTTCTTTTGTGATTTGGTTACCTCACTCAGGATTATGCCCTCCAGGTCCATCCATTTGCCTAGGAATTTCATAAATTCATTTTTTAAAATACCTGAGTAGTACTCTATTGTGTAAATATACCACATTTTCTATATCCATTCCTCTGTTGAGGGACATCTGGGTTCTAAAGGGTCTGCAACCCTATAGGTGGAACAACAATATGAACTAACCAGTACCCACAGAGCTCATGTCTCTAGCTGCATATGTATCAGAAGATGGCTTACTCAGCCATCATTGGGTAGAGAGGCCCCTTGGTCTTGCAAACTTTATATGCCTCAGTACGGAGGGATTACCAGGGCCAAGAAATTGGGAGTGGGTGGGTAGGGGACTTGGGGGGTAGGGCCTGGGGGACTTTTGGGATAGCATTTGAAATGTAAATGAAGAAAATACCTAATTAAAAAAATAAATTTAAAAAAGCAGTTTTATCTTGAAATCACTATTTATTCTGCAGTATATGTTTGAAGGTGGATGAAAGATGGCGTCAAGAAGGCAGTTCCTGATAGCACAACAAAAGGAACTAAGGTATATCAATCTGAATGTCCTCTAATATATTTGTCCCAGGCAGTCTGCAAAGATTCAAGAAGTCATGCTTACTGATGTCCCTATAACTAAGACAGTGCCAGGCTTAAAGTAGGTACTCATAAGTAATAACATAATTTACTGAATAAATGGTTAATGGATTTTCTGGAAATATGTTATTGGATATCATAAATCAAGGACAGAATACTCTTCAGAAGTATACTCTCCATGAAGCCAGCAAACTATTACAAATATGCTCTATTCTATGGACTATTGGAGAGATTTTTTTTATTGTATTGAGACAGAGTCTTGCTGCACAAAATAAGCTATCTTTGAACTGGTAATTGTAATTTCCTTTAGTTTTGAGATTAATATAATTACATCATTTGCCCTCTCCAGTTCCTCCGTGCAAACCATTTGTTATACTCTTTCTTGTTTTCTTTCAAATTCATGGCCTTATCATTTTAACTTAAACACCTTGTTACTTGTCTTGCCTTCAGAAGCATCTCCATGCTGAGGTAATGGTTGTTACTACTTCACATTGAAATTTGGGGAGTAGACACATTCAGTCCATAGCAATGCAATAAACCTACTTGGTATCCTGTTTGCAAATCACCTTGTCTTTCTCAATTGATTTTCCACATACATGTTCTTTTTGAGCTAAGCTTGGTGGGTCCAAAGAACTTGAAAACACACATTGAATATTGCTATTCTCACTTACATGAAGATATTCCATACTTACAATTTAGCATACCTTCACCTAGAATCACTTAATAATTGCCTGTGTTAGTTGGATTTTCTTGTCACTGAGAAAAAAAATATCTGACAGAAGAGATTTATTTTGGCTGAGAATTTTGGGTTCCGTCCATCCTGTTGGGCAAAGCATGGCAGCTGGGTGGCTTGAACAATTGTGCCATGGATGTGGGATGTCACAACATGATTCACTCCTATCATGGTAGGTCAGGAAATGGACAGATCAGACCAGATCCAATGTGGATTTAACCTTCAATGCTTGTCCAAGTGACCTGCATCTACTAGATAGCACCATGGACCCAGCATTCTAGAACCTCCCAAAAGACCATCAGTGGCTGGGGCTTGGTGTTCAAATGCATGAGCCCATTGAAGATATTTTAGATGCAAACCACAGTACTCCTTTCTTTTTCCTTTTCTTTTTCTTTCCTTTTCCTTTTCCCTTTTCTTCTTTTTCTTTTTCTCTTTCTTTTTCTTTATTCTTCTCTCACACAATACAGTCTCCTTCCCCTCCTCTCCTCATAGAATACTCCCAACTCAGCTTTCCCCAAGATCCACTACATCTCTGTTTTCCTTTGGAAAATAGCAGCACTCTAAGGGACATAAACTTAACATGGCATCACAAGATGTATTAAGACTAAACACAAACCTCCACATCAAAGCTGCATGAGGCAACCCAGTTGAAGGAAAAGAGTTGTGAAAGCTTGCAAGAGTCAGAGACTGGTCTTCTACTTGTAGGAATCACACAAAACCCCAAGCTAAACAACCATAAGGTATTTGCAGAGGCATAACCAGACTCCTGCAGGTTTTGTGATTTCTGTTTCTGTCTCTATGAGCCCCTTTGAGCCATGCTCAGTTGATTCTGTGGGTCATTTTCTCCTGGTATCTCCAACCCTCTGGCTCCTATCCTCCTTCCTCCTTCTCTTCTGCAGGATTCCTGTAGCTCTGCCTAATGTCTGACTGTGAGTTTCTGAATCTGCTCCCATCAGCTTCTAGTGACACATCTCTGATGACAAATGAGCTAAGCACCCATGAGGTGCTTATGAGTGTTTATTCTGTTATGAGGATAACAGAATATTATTAGGAATCATTTCATTGATGTTTTTTTCTAGTCAGGTTCGGTTCTACCCTAAGTCTCTGGACTTCCAGCCTCCTAGTCCTGTTCATCTAGGCTGTGTAAGGCATGGACTCACTCTTCTGGTGGTGGACCTCAAGTTAGACCAGTCACTGATTGTCTCACTCGCACAAGTGAGAAAAGTGATTGAACCACTCCCACAAGTTCTGAGACAGTTTTGCCCCAAAATACATTACAGGCTGGATAGGTTGTAGGTAGATTTCGTGGCTGGGTTGGAGTCTCATTCCCAGCACTGCAAGCCTTTCCTGGTAATAGAAGATGGCTCATTCAAGTTCTGTATCCTCCATTGCTAGGAGTCCTTACTAGGGTCAAGCTCATAGATTCTGGGAAATTTCCATCATACTATCAAACCATAGTATGCTTAAATTTATCCTCTTCTCATGTTTTCCTTTTCAGGATGTACTGAGTGACTAGATATTTAGTGAGTAGTTGTTCAGGCTTTGATTGTATCTACTGACTTCTTCATGTTTTGTGTTGTTGCTTTGGTTGACTCTGCCTTCAGAGTCCAGCACAAATCTCTTTTCCATCCCTTATCATTTCATTGCTAGGACCAGATCCTTTATTTTATCTTTTACTGATTGCCACTATAATCCTTGTTTGAATTCTATTCTGATTTGTCCTTGCCTTTCTCAGTGCATGAATTTCTTGGTTTAAATTTCGTCAGTGGCTTGAATTGCCAAGGGTGAATCCTACTAAGGAGCTCACAAGGCAGGTATTTATTCTTCTAATCTCCTTTGTATGCTGAGTTGAGAACACAACATTTACTCCATCAACATTATGATCTCTGACTATGTCACTCAGATTCCTTCATTACAGCTCATGCAATATTTTTCCTATTGCTCAAGTGACCATTTCATCCCTAGCTCTTCCTCTCTCAGTCACTCTGCTCTGGTGAATTTCTGTCTAACTGCTTTTGTTCCTCAGGTGCTCACTCTTGACTAGTCCTGGAAACTTGTGTCATTTACCAGGCTGATATAATTATTTATTTTGCTGACCATCTCCTGTGCTCTTCTGGAAGCATCTCAAAGAGATATAGTTTCCTAATAGTCTGTTAATGTTTATCATCCTAATAAATATTGTGGGATATCGATCATTGTCCCTAGAATTTGTGTCTGAGTTTCACTGTTGCCAATCATTTCATCATAGAAAATTTACACATGTAAATTTGTGTGTCTGTCTCTCTGTGTGTGTATGTATGTGTGTGTGTGTGTGTGTGTGTGTGTGTGTGTGTGTGTGAGAGAGAGAGAGAGAGAGAGAGAGAGAGAGAGAGAAAGACTCAAGAAGTCAAGGAGGTATTAATACATTAAAAAAAAAGAGAACAGAAAGTGTCACACATTTTAGATGCTGTAAAGTCAATCAATCATCAAGAAGCAGTATCAAAACCAGAAGTACAAAGAAGAGACAGAAAAGAAGAAAAAGAAAAGGAGGAAGAGGAGGAGGAGAGAAAGAAGGAGAAGGAGGGAGAAGAAGAAGAAGAAGAAGGAGAAGAAGAAGAAGAAGAAGGAAAAGAAGAAGAAGAAGAAGAAGAAGAAGAAGAAGAAGAAGAAGAAGAAGAAGAAGAAGAAGAAGGAAAAGAAGAAGAAGAAGGAAAAGAAGAAGAAGGAGGAGGAAACGAAGAAGAAGGAGGAGGAAACGAAGAAGAAGGAGAAGGAGAAGGAGAAGGAGAAGGAGAAGGAGAAGGAGAAGGAGAAGGAGGAGAAGGAGAAGGAAAAGAAGAAGGAGAAGGAAAAGAAGAAGAAGAAGAAGAAGAAGAAGAAGAAGAAGAAGAAGAAGAAGAAGAAGAAGAAGAAGAAGAAGAAGAAGAAGAAGAAGAAGAAGAAACAAGAAAAGCAGCAGCAGCAGCAGCCACTTTGAGTTTTATTTCTCATAAATTCCAGAGGGACCAGTGAGATTGATTAGTTTATACAGACGCCTGCCACCAAGGCTAAGGGCTTAAGTTTGTATTGCAGAGCAAACATAATGGAAGAAGAGAACTGAGTCCCACACATTACTCTCTGTCCTTAGCAAACTACCCATGGCACAATTGTGTGCTCCTCCCTATCAGAAACAAAATAAGTAAATAAAGTGTAATAAATAAAGAACATTCTGGGAAGCCAGGAGTCAAGTTATGAAGATGAAATGTTATATAATTAAGAAATTTCATAATTAGTATTATATTATTTTAATTTTGAATTGACTTTCCCTTAGCAGCTCTTCCTTACCCCCACCCCCTGCATGAGACCACAGGCCAAAGTCAAGTACCTTCCCTAATCCCTTTCTACCTTGTTTTGCGACAGGGTCTCTCAGTGAAACTGGTGCTTACTGTTTAGGCTGGGTTAGCTGAATGGCAAGCTCCAGGGACTGCCTGTGTCCAAGTGTTCCAATGTTGGAATGACTGGCACTTAGCTGCCACAGTTTTTTAGAACAATGTGAGCTCTAGGGATTCAAAATCAGGCCCAGATAGTTGTGGCACAAGTGCTTTATTGACAGAGCCACTTCTCCAGCATCCCTTAATTCACTTGTTAATGGAATTATAGTAACAGTGTATAGGGCAAAGGATTAGAAAATAAACCTCGTGCATTCTAAAGCATGATTTAGTTAGTATAAAAGGGCTTATTCTTGAGAAATATCTAATAGCACTATTTAAGTGCCCCCTAGCCCTAGTGTTTTATAATTTACTATTGGAAACGTTCCCAAGCATCATTATACTATCATTATAAACACATCAGTTAAGAAGATGCAATGTTTGCTATCGGGATCTTCTTGGCATCAGTAGTATTTTTACATTTATTAAAAAATATTCAATGTATATCATCTGTCCATTTTTTTCTTTTAAGTGAAAAATACACTTTGAGCCTTTGGGTCTTTATTAATTTCTTTATGTTAGAAATCCTACCTTTTTTTTTTTTTTTTTTTTTACATAAGCAAGCATGAAGTTAATAATTTAAACATCAAGGAAATAGGACATAATAAGCATTTGATGTGTATTTGTCAGGAGATATCACATAATATTTACCTTTTAAATATTGATGTCAGAGTCTATAAACCACATTAAAGAGAATAGTTTCAGGTTATTTCTGATGAGATGGAATTTCAAATCACCGAAGCAAATCAACTGAATCCTTCTGTTGGTAGTTGATTTTAGATCTCAGAATATTATTCCTGTTCATACTAAGGGTTCATATTACAGATCATAAATCAAATTTTCTCTAATCCTTTAAGTGTCAAACAATTCTTTGAGAATAAGCCAAGTACTTTTCTCTTTTACATAATGGGATATGAGTTCAGATAAACATTGACGAACATAGATAGGAAAGAATTTTTCATTAAAGGAATACAAAAGAGTTGAACATGTAACATTTTCATGAATTCTCTTTGGCTTGGAAAGCAGAAACAGCCAAAGAGCAAGGCATAAAACATTTTTCATAAGCAATAACAAACATTGTGCAAATAATCCCTCCAAGGCATGCCCTTTGCCCACACAGTAAAAATGTAGCATTAAAAATAGAACAACAGGAATAAGGAATCATTTATAAGCTTGAATGTGATTTTCTTTAAACAAGAAAGGCAGTCCTCACTTTGTGGTTCTCAGGGAGCCTTAAGAAGAAACATCACTGACTTCCAAATAATAGTGTTACTTTTTATCAACATCAATTTGTCTTTAACTTTAAAATAATGTGTTTAGAGGACTTATCTGTGCTAGCAAGTTAGAATTAAAATCTGAGTTCAACCATGCATCACATTAAATACCTGCTTACTCTCAAGTAATTTGCATTTTTATTTGCAAAGGTTAAAGTCTATGTACATCTTGCTCTTTGATTTAGCACTTATGTGTAGTTGGATAGCATGTTTTAGGAGAAAGAGAATAACTTCAGACCGTTATCAAAATTCTATTACATGCTTCACTGTTAGAAATTGAGTTTTTAAAAATATTCATAGTTTAGATTTCGTTTCATACAATAGTGCACCTTTATACAGAACAGCAAATAGACAAAGAAAGCTTTGGGACTTAGTCTCCCAGACTAAGAATAGAAAATAGCCAGGTTAGTGATGGGATACACAATGTAAGGAAATGATCCTTGCTGATTGTTTGGAACCAAGGTATCCCTGGAGAGAGAAATAAACGTGTGGACTTGAAAAATCAATGCACCTACTTTATCTAGACTCTAACGAGGCTTTTTGCAAGATTTCTAAGTTAAAGACAGATAAAATCATAAAAGTCAGTTTGCTATTGGGTTTTAGAAAATGTTTGCTTTACATGAAGAAATGATTTTCCTTCTTTCAATTGAGATAGAATTAGATGACTCTGCCAGCCACTTTTCTTCCAACCTTTCCCAACTACCCTTCTTTAAACATTCACAGAACATGCTACTCTTTTTTTTCTTGGATTATTATTGTTTAAAAACATGCACATACATGGGCACATGCATGCACACACACACAACACACACGTGCACATGCACACAACCATGAAAACTAGACTACAAGGGAGAGCCTTTCAGGTCAGATCCTGCTTGAATCAAATAAGTCCGGTGTCCTAGGACTATAATGTCTTCAAAGTTAGAGGTCAACCCTTAATCACTGAGTCACAATCAAGGGATACATTGGTAAACTATTATTTTGGAACTAACCTAACCCACCATTAAAAATGAAATTTCTTGTTCTGGTACTGGGGTTTGTGTTAGTCTGTGGTTTTGGTGGAAAGTACTGTAAGTCCATTTGGTTATCTTACACACACACACACACACACACACACACACACACACACACACACACACATACACTTATTTGTATTGTATATAGTTTTAGATAATTATAAAATAACACGATTCCTTGAGGCTTTATCAAACAACTGACAACTGGGATAACATATAACTGAGAAGTTTCTATACAGTTAAAGGAACAATCAATCAAGTGAAGAAAATCCCTACAGAATTATGAAAGATAGTCTTTGCCAGCTGTACATCTGACAGAAGGTTACTATTCAGAATATGCAAAGTATTTAAAAAACAGATGAATAAAGCAAACAAACAAGCAGGATCTAAACAGGGATTTTTCTGTAGAACAGATTAAAGATAGCCAAGAGATCATTCAAAAGCAATTCATCATCTTTAGTAAATAGAGAGATGCAAATTTTTAAAAATACTTCTTTCTTTACATTTAGATATTTTCTTTCTTTACATTTCAAATGTTATCCCCTTTCCTGGCTTCTCCTCTGAAAACCCCCATCCCCTCCCCCATTCCCATGTTAATCAATCCACCCACTCTTGTTTCCTGGCCCTGGCATTACCCTACACGGGCATAGAGCCTTCATAGGAGAGAGGGCCTCTCCTCCCATTGATGACCAACAAGACCGTCCTCTGGTGCTCTGGGCGGGTGGACAAGGAAGGACTGCATCATGCTTTCCATGTGGTCGTGGGTGTGTGTCTGGCCATGGGAAGTCATGGAATCCCAGCTCAGGGGGTGATGGACAAGGGACAGTCCTAGGCACCAGGTTCTCAGCCTTGGGCATCCCAGACACTGCTGGACACCACAGAAAAGCTGAGAACAGAATGGGGGCCCTGGGGAGGCCCGGTCAGCTCCAGGGTCAAAGGAAGCAGAGGGCAGCAGGAGAGGGGGCGCTAGATAGTTTTCACGTGGGCGAGAGTCCTTGGTCTGGTCTGTGGCTACAACGCAGGAATGCCTTCTGGCAGAAGGTTAGATATGGCTCCTTAGGGGAAAGCCTATCCCATCATTCAAGCACAGCAGACCTTGACGAGCAGAGACATATGGTTTTAGAGCTTTAGCATAGAAAGGCAGGGAGAAAGAGAGAAGGAAGAAGGAGGGAGTGAGGCTGGCTATGGCCACGTGGAGAGACAGGAAGGGAGAGAGAGAAGGAGGAAAAGGTGAGAGCTAAAGGGAGCAAGGAGGGGCCAAGCAGCTCCTTTTATAGTGGGCTGGGCTATCCGGTAACTGTGGGGAGGAGCATAGCTGCCTATAGTCAGATAACTGGGGGGTGGAGTCTAGCCAGAATACCAGGAGCTTGGGACATTGTCTGTGGGTCTGATAGTTACACACCTCTTCTGAGGGAGTTGTTGGGGTGGTAACTTCGACAGGAGCCAGAGGTCCTTCCGTCCCATGTAGGTGGAAATCACCACCCATTGGATCCCCCAGGGTTCAAGACCTATGCTGGACTGAAGACCAGGCTGTGCACAGCCCACTGCCCCACAATGTGGTACAGATACACAATGCAACACTATTTTGTTATAAAAAAACAAAACAAAACAAAACAAAACAAAACCCAAAATAATGAAATTTGCAGGTCAATGGATGGACCTAGAAAAAAACATATTGAGTGAGGTAACACAGATTTTGCTTGTCTATGGTTCCTATTTCCAAATCCTCAGACACTAGTATACAGCACGGAGTAATCACATAAACTAGAAAAGTAAAGGGGACATAGGTGAGGGAGGGGCCTTGGCAGGGGAAAAGCAGGATATAGATGATCATGCCAAGTGAGAAGTACTTTAAGAGTCTTACTCTCTATTTTTATTTCTGTTTTCCATTTGGTGGTGAGTGCTCAGGAGAAAGGGGTGGCATATGATTGGCATGAACAGGTCATTGAACAGTACACACATGATATACTAGGACACATACACACACACAGATCTCATTAGATAAGTAATGAAAAGATAGATAACCCCATTTTTGTTTGCTTACTATATCATATAAGAAAATGGAACCTTCTGACAGCTCAATTTAGAAAATGAGATGTTATTTCAAGTCTTTAAAAAGCAAATCTTATGTTTTAGGAGAATCATCTTTTTGTTGGCCACCAAAATTTCAGAGATATGCCTTTTGATAATGTTTCCTTAATGAATTTTCATGGGACGGCCTGAGAGACGGCCCTGTCATCAGGATACTCTGAAAAAGACAAGTCTGGAGGTAAAGAGGGCCTCTCGTTGTCCCTCCCCAAGATCTATTGTACAGATGGATAGGACAGAAGCAGAGTAGATACTAGTGTGAGCAGGCTATAGTGGAGCCTAGAGTCTCTCTCATTTGACTTTTTCAGCTAGCCACAATCTAAGAGAGAATAGCAATTTAAAATTATATTTAAAACATAGAAAACAAGTAAATACTACTTCAAGAATGTAATAAGCGACAGTCTTTCGTTTTCAAAATAAAATATATGATGTGACTTTCTTAGTGGGTGGCATTCTTTCGGTTTCTTTGGTTTATGAGTTGCATCCCAGCATCTTTTGTGCTATGATGTGCAGACCACTGAGTAGTGAATAACGTTTAAAAAGTCTTTACAACCGAGACACTATATCATTTATGCAATTCCTTTTGTTTGTTTTGTTTTTGCTTTGTTTTAAGGTATCACCCCTTGTAACTTAAGCTGGCCTTGATATATTTTAGACAGCCAACAATGAAGTTAAACTCTTAATGCTACTGTTTCAGACTCACAGTGCAAGCTTACATATGTATATCATTGAGCTAGGTTCTGGCAAGTCTTAACATCTGGACAAATTAACTTGTCTTCTACTTGAATTTTTTTTTTAAGTAATAACTGAATGGTTTTAAGATAGAAAATACTAGATTAGAAAAGAAAGTTAGCTTTCATTTACTTTTTTACAAGTATTCATTTGCAAGATGTCATTGGGAAATCAGAATTTTCCATAAACAGATTACACACCAACTGACAAAGCATCCTAGATTCTAGTATACTAGTAGTGTAAGTAGTACAGTCGCTGATTATGACTAACAGTGTTTTGTTGTTTGTTTGTTTAAGACATTGAAATTTAATATTTAAGTTGGAAAACATTAGCAATGATTTAAACACTTCTTTAAAGGGCATTTTTGCTATATATATATATACATATATATATATATATATATATATATGTGTGTGTGTGTGTGTGTGTGTGTGTGTGTGTGTGTGTGTGTATACATATATATGTGTGTGTGTGTGTATGCATGCATACATGTATGAATATATACTGAGTAGGTCATAGTATGTATTTATACATAGTAAGCATTATATACATATGTGAATGAAAATGTTCAGTATAAGACATTGAGAAAAACATTAAATCTACAACTTGTTTACAATTTTATCCCAAAAATGTCTAGCAGAATTCATAAAGTTGAAAAGAAAATATGTCGACATCAAATGCAGAGAATGAAAATCCCCATGGATTTTTTTGGGGTGTGTGGAAATTTAAAACAACATATTCCTTCAAAAACACACACACACACACACACACACACACACACACAAACACACACACACACACACAAAACCACTGCACTTTCTTATATAGGCTCAATCCACTTGTTTCCTGTTGATCATGGAATGAAAGGAAATAAAACTCAAATGAACCATTTGAAACCATCAAAAGCCTTGACCCTTGGAAGTTATTTACTAGACCAATGTAGCGGACATTTATACTGCTTGCTTCAATTTTAACTGGAGATCTTCAATTGATTTTAATAACCAAACTATTAGGAATAATATAAATAGAATAGAAACCTGAGATAATGGTGAAACCCAAACCAGCAGTGGATATTGACTGGACAAAAACATTCAACCACCTGAGAGAACAGAGACTATGAAGAATGCATCAACCATTTTCTCCATGGGCCATTTGCAAGACATTAGACTAGAGAGGCTGTTTTAAGGGAAAATGAGGAATTTATCAGAGACTATTGTAACCACATGTAGCTTAGGGCAGTGGAGGGAAGTTTTTTGAGTATTTTGTATTCCTCTGCTTACTGTAGCATTTGTTAGAGGTTGACAAGATAAAATGCTCTGGCATAAGACCAGCTGTTGAAAACAAATTGTTGTGTGTTTACTTTATAGTGAGAGATAGCATGAAGGTTGAAGGAAAACGAATGATGCTTAGATGTAGCAGTGTGTAAAAGTTAGATAAACCATCTTGGTACTTTGCAATTTGGAGTTCCCCAAATACTATTTCACTTGATGTAATTGAGCACTGCGATTCTGAGAGTGCTGAAGAACCACATGAAACTATTCCTTTCAGGACAAGCTCTGAGGCTATCTAGTCAGCCACAGCTTGCATTCTGGTCTGTTTCAATCAATAGAGCTTAATTACTGAAATTACCACCAGTGATGGTAATCTCCTCCCTTTACCATTATATGTAATTTAACTGGGATCTCTTCTGGTACACGAGATTAATCAACACACTTCTGTTCAGGCTGGGGACAGTTGGGAGGGAAGTAACTAGTGCAAGGTATAGTAGTTTTGGAGTGACACTGATAAGTGGATATTAGCCCACAAACCTAGAATACCCAAGATAAATTTGCTAAAAACAAGAAAATCAAGAAGGAGGAAGACCAACGTGTGAATACTTCATTCCTGCCTAGAATAGGGAACAAAATACCCATGGAAGGAGTTACAAAGTTTGGAGCTAAGCCGAAAGGTTGGATCATCTAGACACTGCCCCACCTGAGGGTCCATCTCATAATCAGCCACCAAACGCAGACACTATTGGATATGCCAGCAAGATTATGCTGAAAGGACCCTGATATAGATGTCTCTTGTGAGGCTATGCCAGTGCCTGGCAAATACAGAAGTGGATGCTCACAGTCATCTATTGAATAGAACACAGGGCCCCCAATGGAGGAGCTAGAGAAAGTACCCACGGAGCTGAAGGGGTCTGCAACCCTATAGGTGGAACAACAATATGAACTAACCAGTACTCCCAGAGCTGCATATGTAGCAGAAGATGGCCTAGTCGGCCATCACTGGGAAGAGAGGCCCCTTGGTCTTACAAACTTTATATGCCCCAGTACATGAGTACCACAGGGCCAAGAAGTGGGAGTGGGTGGGTAGGGGGACAGGGCAGTGGGAGGGTATAGGGGACATTCGGGATCACCTTTGAAATGTAAATGAAGAAAATATCTAATAAAGAATTTAAAAAATAGAAAGAATGTGAGGGAGAAAACGAAAATCAGAGCTGAACACCACCACATGCTGGAACCAGAAAGTCAAATATCAGGACCTCAGGACGTATTCACTGGGAGCTATATGAACCTTCACTTTCTTTTTTTTTTTTTCCATTTTTTATTAGGTATTTAACTCATTTACATTTCCAATGCTATACCAAAAGTCCCCCATATCCACCCACCCCCACTCCCCTGCCCACCCACTCCCCCTTTTTGGCCCTGGTATTCCCCTGTACTGGGGCATATAAAGTTTGCAAGTCCAATGGGCCTCTCTTTCCAGTGATGGCCGACTAGGCCATCTTTTGATATATATGCAGCTAGAGTCAAGAGCTCCGGGGTACTGGTTAGCTCATAATGTTGTTCCACCTATAGGGTTGCAGATCCCTTTAGCTCCTTGGCTACTTTCTCTAGCTCCTCCATTGGGGGCCCTATGATCCATCCATTAGCTGACTGTGAGCATCCACTTCTGTGTTTGCTGGGCCCCGGCATAGTCTCACAAGAGACAGCTACATCTGCGTCCTTTCAATAAAATCTTGCTAGTGTATGCAATGGTGTCAGCGTTTGGATGCTGATTATGGGGTGGATCCCTGGCTATGGCAGTCTCTACATGGTCCATCCTTTCATCTCAGCTCCAAACTCCGTCTCTATAACTCCTTCCATGGGTGTTTTGTTCCCAAATCTAAGGAGGGGCATAGTGTCCACACTTCAGTCTTCATTCTCCTTGAGTTTCATGTGTTTAGCAAATTATATCTTATATCTTGGGTATCCTAGGTTTGGGGCTAATATCCACTTATCAGTGAATACATATTGTGTGAGTTTCTTTGTGAATGTGTTACCTCACTCAGGATGATGCCCTCCAGGTCCATCCATTTGGCTAGGAATTTCATAAATTCATTCTTTTTAATAGCTGAGTAGTACTCCATTGTGTAGATGTACCACATTTTCTGTATCCATTCCTCTGTTGAGGGGCATCTAGGTTCTTTCCAGCTTCTGGCTATTATAAATAAGGCTGCTATGAACATAGTGGAGCATGTGTCCTTCTTACCTGTTGGGGCATCTTCTGGATATATGCCCAGGAGAGGTATTGCTGGATCCTCCGGTAGTACTATGTCCAATTTTCTGAGGAACCGCCAGACTGATTTCCAGAGTGGTTGTACAAGCCTGCACTCCCACCAACAATGGAGGAGTGTTCCTCTTTCTCCACATCCTCGCCAGCATCTGCTGTCACCTGAATTTTTGATCTTAGCCATTCTGACTGGTGTGAGGTGGAATCTCAGGGTTGTTTTGATTTGCATTTCCCTGATGATTAAGGATGTTGAACATTTTTTCAAGTGCTTCTCTGCCATTCGGTATTCCTCAGGTGAGAATTCTTTGTTCAGTTCTGAGCCCCATTTTTTAATGGGGTTATTTGATTTTCTGAAGTCCACCTTCTTGAGTTCTTTATATATGTTGGATATTAGTCCCCTATCTGATTTAGGATAGGTAAAGATCCTTTCCCAATCTGTTGGTGGTCTTTTTGTCTTATTGACGGTGTCTTTTGCCTTGCAGAAACTTTGGAGTTTCATTAGGTCCCATTTGTCGATTCTCGATCTTACAGCACAAGCCATTGCTGTTCTGTTCAGGAATTTTTCCCCTGTGCCCATATCTTCAAGGCTTTTCCCCACTTTCTCCTCTATAAGTTTCAGTGTCTCTGGTTTTATGTGAAGTTCCTTGATCCACTTAGATTTGACCTTAGTACAAGGAGATAAGTATGGATCGATTCGCATTCTTCTACACGATAACAACCAGTTGTGCCAGCACCAATTGTTGAAAATGCTGTCTTTCTTCCACTGGATGGTTTTAGCTCCCTTGTCAAAGATCAAGTGACCATAGGTGTGTGGGTTCATTTCTGGATCTTCAATTCTATTCCATTGGTCTACTTGTCTGTCTCTATACCAGTACCATGCAGTTTTTATCACAATTGCTCTGTAGTAAAGCTTTAGGTCTGGCATGGTGATTCCGCCAGAAGTTCTTTTATCCTTGAGAAGACTTTTTGCTATCCTAGGTTTTTTGTTATTCCAGACAAATTTGCAAATTGCTCCTTCCAATTCGTTGAAGAATTGAGTTGGAATTTTGATGGGGATTGCATTGAATCTGTAGATTGCTTTTGGCAAGATAGCCATTTTTACAATGTTGATCCTGCCAATCCATGAGCATGGGAGATCTTTCCATCTTCTGAGATCATCTTTAATTTCTTTCTTCAGAGATTTGAAGTTTTTATCATACAGATCTTTCACCTCCTTAGTTAGAGTCACGCCAAGATATTTTATATTATTTGTGACTATTGAGAAGGGTGTTGTTTCCCTAATTTCTTTCTCAGCCTGTTTATTCTTTGTATAGAGAAAGGCCATTGACTTGTTTGAGTTTATTTTATATCCAGCTACTTCACCGAAGCTGTTTATCAGGTTTAGGAGTTCTCTGGTAGAATTTTTAGGGTCACTTATATATACTATCATATCATCTGCAAAAAGTGATATTTTGACTTCCTCTTTTCCAATTTGTATCCCCTTGATCTCCTTTTGTTGTCGAATTGCTCTGGCTAATACTTCAAGTACTATGTTGAAAAGGTAGGGAGAAAGTGGGCAGCCTTGTCTAGTCCCTGATTTTAGTGGGATTGCTTCCAGCTTCTCTCCATTTACTTTGATGTTGGCTACTGGTTTGCTGTAGATTGCTTTTATCATGTTTAGGTATGGGCCTTGAATTCCTGATCTTTCCAAAACTTTTATCATGAATGGGTGTTGGATCTTGTCAAATGCTTTTTCTGCATCTAACGAGATGATCATGTGGTTTTTGTCTTTGAGTTTGTTTATATAATGGATTACATTGATGGATTTTCGTATATTAAACCATCCCTGCATCCCTGGAATAAAACCTACTTGGTCAGGATGGATGATTGCTTTAATGTGTTCTTGGATTCGGTTAGCGAGAATTTTATTGAGGATTTTTGCATCGATATTCATAAGAGAAATTGGTCTGAAGTTCTCTATCTTTGTTGGATCTTTCTGTGGTTTAGGTATCAGAGTAATAGTGGCTTCATAAAATGAGTTGGGTAGAGTACCTTCTACTTCTATTTTGTGAAATAGTTTGTGCAGAATTGGAATTAGATCTTCTTTGAAGGTCTGATAGAACTCTGCACTAAACCCATCTGGTCCTGGGCTTTTTTTGGTTGGGAGATTATTAATAAGTGCTTCTATTTCTTTAGGTGATATGGGACTGTTTAGATGGTCAACTTGATCCTGATTCAACTTTGGTACCTGGTATCTGTCCAGAAATTTGTCCATTTCGTCCAGGTTTTCCAGTTTTGTTGAGTATAGCCTTTTGTAGAAGGATCTGATGGTGTTTTGGATTTCTTCAGGATCTGTTGTTATGTCTCCCTTTTCATTTCTGATTTTGTTAATTAGGATTTTGTCCCTGTGCCCTTTAGTGAGTCTAGCTAAGGGTTTATCTATCTTGTTGATTTTCTCAAAGAACCAACTCCTCGTTTGGTTAATTCTTTGAATAGTTCTTCTTGTTTCCACTTGGTTGATTTCACCCCTGAGTTTGATTATTTCCTGCCGTCTACTCCTCTTGGGTGAATTTGCTTCCTTTTTTTCTAGGGCTTTTAGATGTGTTGTCAAGCTGCTAGTATGTGCTGTCTCCCGTTTCTTCTTGGAGGCACTCAGCGCTATGAGTTTCCCTCTTAGAAATGCTTTCATTGTGTCCCATAGGTTTGGGTACGTTGTGGCTACATTTTCATTAAACTCTAAAAAGTCTTTAATTTCTTTCTTTATTCCTTCCTTGACCAAGGTATCATTGAGAAGAGTGTTATTCAGTTTCCACGTGAATGTTGGCTTTCCATTATTTATGTTGTTATTGAAGATCAGTCTTAGGCCATGGTGGTCTGATAGGATACATGGGACAATTTCAATATTTTTGTATCTATTGAGGCCTGTTTTGTGACCAATTATATGGTCAATTTTGGAGAAGGTCCCGTGAGGTGCTGAGAAGTAGGTATATCCTTTTGTTTTAGGATAAAATGTTCTGTAGATATCTGTCAGGTCCATTTGTTTCATAACTTCTGTTAGTTTCACTGTGTCCCTGTTTAGTTTCTGTTTCCACGATCTGTCCTTTGAAGAAAGTGGTGTGTTGAAGTCTCCCACTATTATTGTGTGAGGTGCAATGTATGCTTTGAGCTTTACTAAAGTGTCTCTAATGAATGTGGCTGCCCTTGCATTTGGAGCGTAGATATTCAGAATTGAGAGTTCCTCTTGGAGGATTTTACCTTTGATGAGTATGAAGTGTCCCTCCTTGTCTTTTTTGATAACTTTGGGTTGGAAGTCGATTTTATCCGATATTAAAATGGCTACTCCAGCTTGTTTCTTCAGTCCATTTGCTTGGAAAATTGTTTTCCAGCCTTTCACTCTGAGGTAGTGTCTGTCTTTTTCCCTGAGATGGGTTTCCTGTAAGCAGCAGAATGTTGGGTCCTGTTTGTGTAGCCAGTCTGTTAGTCTATGTCTTTTTATTGGGGAATTGAGTCCATTGATATTAAGAGATATTAAGGAAAAGTAATTGTTGCTCCCTTTTATTTTTGTTGTTAGAGTTGGCATTCTGTTCTTGTGGCTGTCTTCTTTTTGGTTTGTTGAATGATTACTTTCTTGGTTGTTCTAGGGCGTGATTTCCGTCCTTGTATTGCTTCTTTTCTGTTATTATCCTTTGAAGGCCTGGATTCGTGGAAAGATATTGTGTGAACTTGGTTTTGTCGTGGAATACTTTGGTTTCTCCATCTATGGTAATTGAGAGTTTGGCCGGGTATAGTAGCCTGGGCTGGCATTTGTGTTCTCTTAGTGTCTGTATAACATCTGTCCAGGCTCTTCTGGCTTTCATAGTCTCTGGTGAAAAGTCTGGTGTAATTCTGATAGGCCTTCCTTTATATGTTACTTGACCTTTCTCCCTTACTGCTTTTAATATTCTATCTTTATTTAGTGCATTTGTTGTTCTGATTATTATGTGTCGGGAGGAATTTCTTTTCTGGTCCAGTCTATTTGGAGTTCTGTAGGCTTCTTGTATGATCATGGGCATCTCTTTTTTTATGTTTGGGAAGTTTTCTTCTATTATTTTGTTGAAGATATTAGCTGGCCCTTTAAGTTGAAAATCTTCATTCTCATCAATTCCTATTATCCGTAGGTTTGGTCTTCTCATTGTGTCCTGGATTACCTGGATGTTTTGAGTTAGGATCCTTTTGCATTTTGTATTTTCTTTGACTGTTGTGTCGATGTTCTCTATGGAATCTTCTGCACCTGAGATTCTCTCTTCCATTTCTTGTATTCTGTTGCTGATGCTCGCATCTATGGTTCCAGATCTCTTTCCTAGGGTTTCTATCTCCAGCGTTGCCTCGCTTTGGGTTTTCTTTATTGTGTCTACTTCCCCTTTTAGTTCTAGTATGGTTTTGTTCATTTCCATCACCTGTTTGGCTGTGTTTTCCTGCTTTTCTTTAAGAGCCTGTAACTCTTTAGCAGTGCTCTCCTGTAAATCTTTAAGTGACTTATGAAAGTCCTTCTTGATGTCCTCTATCATCATCATGAGAAATGTTTTTAAATCTGGGTCTAGATTTTCGGTTGTGTTGGGGTGCCCAGGACTAGGTGGGGTGGGAGTGCTGCGTTCTGATGATGGTGAGTGGTCTTGATTTCTGTTAGTAGGATTCTTACGTTTGCCTTTCGCCATCTGGTAATCTCTGAAGCTAGCTGTTTTAGTTGTCACTGTTAAGAGCTTGTTCTTCAGGTGACTCTGTTAGCCTCTATGAGCAGACCTGGAGGGTAGCACTCTCCTTAGTTTCAGTGGGCAGAGTATTCTCTGCAGGCAAGCTCTCTTCTTGCAAGGCAGGTACCCAGATATCTGGTGTTCGAACCAGACTCCTGGCAGAAGTTGTGTTCCACTCACTAGAGGTCTTAGGATCACGTGTGGAATCCTGTGTGGGCCCTTGCGGGTGTCAGGCAACTCAGCTGGCAAGGTAGCCGGGGCTCGAGTGGAGTGGAAGGGGTTTGTGCCCCAGATCAAGCCCGGGTAGCCTGCTTCCCTATGTACAGCAGTCTCAAGTTCCACGCGGTTGGATTGGGGTAGGCGCTGTGTTCCACTCACCAGAGGTCTTAGGGTCCCGTGGGGAGTCCCGTGTGGGCCCTTGCGGGTGTTGGGCAAGACTCTGCTGTCAAGGTAGCCCGGGGCTCGAGTCTCGAGTCGAGCGGAAGGGACTTGTGCCCCAGATCAGGCCCGGGTAGCCTGCTTCCCTATGTACCGCAGTCTCGAGTTCCGCGCGATTGGATTGGGGCAGGCACTGTGATCCACTCACCAGAGGTCTTAGGGTCCCGTGGGGAGTCCTGTGTGGACCCTTGCGGGTGTTGGGCAAGACTCTGCTGGCAAGGTAGCCCGGGGCTCGAGTCTCGAGTCGAGCGGAAGGGACTTGTGCCCCAGATCAGGCCCGGGTAGCCTGCTTCCCTATGTACTGCAGTCTCGAGTTCCGCGCGATTGGATTGGGGCAGGCACTGTGATCCACTCACCAGAGGTCTTAGGGTCCCGTGGGGAGTCCCGTGTGGACCCTTGCGGGTGTTGGGCAAGACTCTGCTGGCAAGGTAGCCCGGGGCTCGAGTCACGAGTTGAGTGGAAGGGACTTGTGCCCCAGATCAGGCCCGGGTAGCCTGCTTCCCTATGTACCGCAGTCTCGAGTTCCGCGCGATTGGATTGGGGCAGGCACTGTGATCCACTCACCAGAGGTCTTAGGGTCCCGTGGGGAGTCCTGTGTGGACCCTTGCGGGTGTTGGGCAAGACTCTGCTGGCAAGGTAGCCCGGGGCTCGAGTCACGAGTTGAGCGGAAGGGACTTGTGCCCCAGATCAGGCCCGGGTAGCCTGCTTCCCTATGTACCGCAGTCTCAAGTTCCGCGCGATTGGATTGGGGCAGGCACTGTGGTCCACTCACCAGAGGTCTTAGGGTCCCGTGGGGAGTCCCGTGTGGACCCTTGCGGGTGTTGGGCAAGACTCTGCTGGCAAGGTAGCCCGGGGCTCGAGTGAACCTTCACTTTCATGCTCTCTGAACACATACTTCTTTCACTTGCTTCTTTGAAGTTGATGAGTTTGATATAGTTCTGTTTTTTTTTTTTGTTCTTTTGGGTTTTTGTTTTTGTTTTTTTGTTGTTTTTTGTTTTGTTTTTCAAGACAGGGTTTCTCTGTGTAGCCCTGACTATCCTGGAACTCACTCTGTAGACCAGGCTGTCCTGGAACTCAGAAATTCACCTGCCTCTGCTTCCCAAGTGCTGGGATTAAAGGTGTGTGCCACCACTGCCATGCTAGAGTTCTGTTTCAAAGGAGTTGAGGCTTGACACCATGAAGAGAATCTATGAGAGGCTATTTGTAAAGTCTAGTTGCAGCATAATACAGCACTGTTTTGCAGATGTCAGTACCATGAGATGACCATCAAAAACAGAAGCACCAGTAGAGCCTGAACAGGCAACTGAAGCCTAGAAGATGAGGTGTGTGTTACAAAGGGCAGAGCTGAAGAAGTGACCCCAGCCCTTAGTGGAGCCTTGAAGATTATGAGTGAATCACAGAGATTGGACAGAGTTTAATTTTGTTTTCTATTGTGACTGTGCCCTAATATGTTTTCTCTCTTGAAGTAAGAAAATACTGTAGTGGAGCCCACAGTTTAGAGACTTTGAACTGTAAAAAAAGAAATTAATTTCAAAAGATATTGCATAATTAAACAAGATTGTAATTTTAGTATGTAAGAACTTATAAAGACTGTTGGATTTTTAAAGTTATTATATCTTGGGGATGAATAAGAAAGTAATGGTTGATGCTTAATAGTGATGTGTTTGTATGTCAAGTTGACAAGGGGTCAATTTTACTGGCTGGTTTGGGGTTTCAACTTGACACAAGCTGGAGTTATCACAGAGAAAGGAGTCTCTCTTGAGAAAATGCCTCCATGAGATTCAGCTATAAGGCATTTTCTCAATAAATTATCAAGGTGGAGGGCCTTGCCCATTGTGGGTGGTACATCCCTGGGCTGGTAGTCTTGGGTTGTATAAGAAAGCAAGCTGAGCAAGCCAGGGGAAGCAAGCCAGTAAGCAGCACTCCTCCATTGTGTTGGCAACCACTCCTGCATTCAAGTTCCTGGCCTGTGTGAGTGCCTATCCTAACTTCCTTTGGTGATTAACAGCAATGTGGAAGTGTAAAAAAGTTTTGGAGTGTATACGGGTCAGACAAGAGTTTGAATAGGTCATGTTCTGTGTGCTATCTACAAAAGAAAAATCAATTAATCAATTGCATTTTGTTGAGATCAGTTTTATAATAGGTATAATTTCCATAAGTCAGAAACATGGCCCCTACTATTCTTTGCCCATACACACACTTTCAATTATAGTACATAAACCTTAGTACAAAAATCAACCTTCATTCTCAAGTATTTTAGTACCATAAACGGTGTGTATGGCCCCATGGGCCATCACTTTCTTAATTTACTGAAAGTCTGAGTGCATTTAATAAATGCTGGATATTCAACGCCAAGGCTAGTCATCATTGGTTATTTACTTCACTTCTCATCTGCAGCAGGAGAGAAAGCCAGATTCCCATCGCTCTTCAAACACCCCTCCTCGCAACTGGGCGGTGGGGAGAGAAAGCTTCTGCCAAAACAGAATTTGTACAGCTCTCCGTGCTTTGGGTGCTGCCAGTTTTCCTAAATCTAGAATCAGAATGAATACACCATCTTGGAACTTTAAATCTCTGATGTTCCTTGACACTTGGAGTGACCCAGGCTCCGAGGGAGTGAGCTCAGTTGTCTACTCTGCTTCTTAGGCAATTTATGCTTTTGTTTCAATCCCCTCATGCAGTTCAAACCATTTGTTGGCATCAGTCTATATGAGGCATGATAGGAAGAAACCCAGAGTGGTTTACGAGTGGCCCTTGGGAAAGGCCATTATGTATTGAATAACAGATTTTCTGACTTATCAAGAAAAGAGGAGTTTGCACTGGTTTCCAAATGTTAAAGTAGTGATGGCAGAACCAGGTAAAACTGGGAGTGATCAGAAAGGATGAAATGTTCAAGATAGGACAGTGGAGGCTTAGAACTTAAAGCCAGCAGGTTCTGGCTTTTCCCGTGATCTACTGAATTCCCAGATTGAATTCAAATTATTTTTCTTGTTAATCTGGGAAGATGGATCTGTGTGTTCTAACCAGACCAACTGATGTCTCACAGATGTCACCGAGAGCTGTGAACAGCGGCCATGCCTGGATGTTGCCAAGTGTTAGTGTGGATATCAAGGAAGGATGAAGAGAACGCGTGGAGTGGAACGGAAATTGTGTTCAAGTAGTGTGCTAGACAGGTGTCTGGAAGCCTGCGTCTTGGCACAATGAATTCGTTGTCTCCGTAATAGGAGGGGCTTACTGACACTCCCTCTGTGTGGTAAAAATACACCCAGCAATTTGACAACACAGTTTATCTTTCTGTTTTAGCGAAGAAACTGCTTTCATTTTGTTAACACCACTCTGGAGTGCTCGGCCACCCAGAAGTAAGACGCTCCAACCTCTTCTTTCTTTGGAGAACTCTCCTGAGATAAGAGTAGACCTATCAATTATCTTCCTGAGAACTGACAACAAATACTTAACTTACCACACTGAAGTGTCACTGTAATAATTGTTCTGCTTTAGTAAATGCCTATTGCATTTTAAACAGCAAAAACATGTCAGCAGCACAGGTCAGCATTATAGAACACACATTTTCTGATGTTGGAAGCACCCTTTCGAATGAAATTGATATTGTTTCTAAATTCCATCTTTACAGGTAATATGGAAATGAGGGCTTTTCAAAGCTAGGCCATGTTGCTCTACTTTCTATTTTTCCCCTCTGTCATACCACAACCAAATGAGAAAACTTTTGTGTATGTGTATGTGTATGTGTGCAAAACCCACTATAATACTAAGCTAGTAATTTTATAGTTGGCAGATGTCTTTACTGTCTGCTTTGTTGCTAAGTTATCTCATTTGAATTTTGCTTTAAGTTCTAAATTGGATCTAATCATTCATTCATTCACTCCTTCCTTCCTTCCTTCCTTCCTTCCTTCCTTCCTTCCTTCATCTTAAGCTGAGTATTAAAGTCAGACCCTTTTTTGTGCTGGGCAAATGCTCTACAACAACTGAGCTATGTCTTCAGCCCCAAAATCACCTGACTTCTACTCATCTTTCAAATTATGTTAATAAAAATACCCACTACACAGCATTTGTTTGGATAGTTAAATAAATTAATTCCTAGGAAGCTTTTAGAACATGTTGAAATTCTCATATAGTGAACTCTAAATTCTTAGCTCTTAATTTTATCTAATGGTATTAGTTTACAGTTAAGAATAGTAAAAGTTAAAGTTAATATTCATAAATCTGAACTCAGAAATTTTATTATTTAAGCCTTTGCCTTGCAATTTAAGGCTTGTGTATTTTCTGTATGAAATGGCAATTCTTATTAATGTTATATCAAAATACATTTATCCCCATGAACCCTGAACTATCCTATTTTGATAGAGTTTTATTTTAGTCTCATATGTGGTCTAGACACACCTAAGAAGTCAATGGTCATGGTCACTTGAACACACCACTCAAGGAAACATGCTTGAATTTCAGCCCCTTTCATTGCAATACATGGGTCACATATTTGAAGAGAAATCTAATCCTAGTAAGATGGCATGAATGGATTCTATATTATAGCCTCTAGGACCTATGTGGTACCACACTCGTAGGCTCAGAAGCATTATTATTACCGAGACATAGCATTATTCCTGATTCTAACGTTATGATTTATTTTTAGTTCTTTGAAAATTTCAAAGAAGTAGATGGAAACCCTGAAAATATGTTATTTTAAAATTTTCCAACTTTTGCTACTCAACTACTTATTTCACATGACCACTAACTAAACCTTTCCAGTGCCCATTTCTTAATGAAATGAAGTGCTCATTGTAATTGCTGTAACCTTTAGAGTCAGCAAGTAGCACTTCTAATCTGAACAAAACAGTTTGCAACATAGAACATAGTTCCAAGAATCATTCATAAGCTCCCAAGAACTCTGGCTAGCCTGTCAGACACCTATCTGTGAATTGTCTCCTGCCAGATGATGGCTGTGGTCCTGTCACCCTCGCCAGCCCCATAAGTCTCATTCACACTCTTTTAATTGGCAGGTTCCCACTCTGGGCACCTCTGTGACCCTTCTAACATTTTTTAAGGCAGATAACTTTACCCTGGACATTTGGCTCAGAGCCCGCTACTGTGAGATTTCTTCACTCCCCTTCCCAATGATCATACTAGTTCATACCCTTCAAGTTCCAGCCTAAACATTTTGAAAAGCACATTCCAGGGCAGAAAGGCACAGTAGCTTCAGGGAGTTGGCTAGACCCTTCAACTGGACAAAAAGGGCATTGGGTCATTGAAGAGGAGGAGGAGGGGGAGTGACAAGGTGTTTTCCTTGGACAGAAAGGAGGAGATTATCTTCCTATCAGCTATTGAGGACTCAAGGAAGCCTAAAGTGTGTGGCATTTGGCTTCCAGCATGATTTTGATTGTGGGAGCTATCTCAGGAGTCCTGATAACAGCTTTGGTGACCTTTGGGGTCTGGAAACAGTTTCACTGATTGAAGTCATATAAGTTCAGCTAAATTTGAATGTGTTGTAAATATTTATCTGACAGCCTGACATACTTGAAATTAGGTGATAAAGCCCCATCTTTCCTAGCATATAATTTTGGAAATCACTTTCTGGATGGGATTAAAGATTATTCATATAACAGAGCTATACTTTTTATGCTAATAATCCTCAGGCTACAACCCTCTTTTACAGAACAGGGAATATTATCTGGCAACTTCATTTTTCTAAATATATTGGACTTTTTATTGGATACCAATGAAATTTCATGGAGGGACTGAACCCCAAGGAAACATAGGCAGACTGATCTGGCCCCAGCAATCTATTTCCCCTCAAAATTTCAGAGACACTGGTATAGACAAGCAGAAATCCAATGGGTATTTTATGTGAGGAAAGAGTTAGCAGAGCAACATTCTGTTCCAGTGAATTATGAAGTTGGATAGTAGCAGGCGAGATGGGAGATGGCCAGTTTCCAAGAGATCATTCTGTGTTGCTTTAAAGACTATACTGGGCTCAACCTCTTGTAGGTAAAGCTACATCTAAGAAAACAGGAGCAACACACAGGAGAGCAAGAGCCCTGGCAGGCCCCACATCCTATGTGCCACTCCCATTCCATCAGCAAAGGCAACATCTTTACTAGCAGGAGTTCAGACTGGAAAGAAGACTGCCAAGAATGAAAATGTCCAGGCTTGGTTGAAACTCAGACCAGAACTGATTTAATGCAGGCATTGTTAATGGACTAGGCTTTGTTCCCATTGTTTGTCTCATTGGCTATAGTAGACATTTAATTGCAATTGTGCCTTTTTGTGCAAATCCTAGTGTCTGTCCACTCAAAGGAAGATATAACATCTCTTCAGTGTAAGATATGTGGATTACTTTTTTCTGATACATATATTTCTATGACATATTTCAATTCATATGCTAGATACAGCACGATCAATGATAAATTATAACAAACTAAATGAAATGGAATAATTTGAGCCATGCTGAGATGGTTCAATGGGTAAGGATGTTACTTGCTTACTACTGCAACTTAGGAAATGCCCACATGTACACCACATGATGAAAAGAGAAAACGTACTTCTTCAAGATTTCCTCTGACTTACACGCTTGCATAGTGTGTGCCCACACATCCAAATACACACAAATACAAAAATAAATAAAATATATTAAGATGTAACAATTATAACAATATACTATAAGGTATTTAATACTTATTAACTGCTGACTTCCGAAAAATTTTATGTGATGTTTTGGACTATGATTGATCCAGAGAATCACACACACAGAAATCAGAAAACTATTATCCACTTCTCAGTGAGGGCATATCTAATGACTTCCTTTGTGATTGGGTTACCTGACTCAGGATGATATCCTCCAGATACATCCATTTGTCCAAGAATTTCATAAATCCATTGTTTTTAATAGCTGAGTAGTACTCCATTGTGTAAATGTACCACATTTTCTGTATCCATTCTTCTGTTGAGGGGCATCTGGGTTCTTTCCAGCTTCTGGCTATTATAAATAAGGCTGCTATGAACATAGTGGAGCATGTGTTCTTATTACCAGTTGGAACTTCTTCTGGGTATATGCCCACGAGAGGTATTGCTGGATCTTCCGATAGTATTATGTCCAATTTTCTGAGGAACTTCCAGACTGATTTCCAGAGTGGTTGCACAAGCTTGCAATCCCACCAGCAGTGGAGGAGTGTTCTTCTTTCTCCACATCCTCAACAGCATCTGCTGTCACCTGAATTTTTGATCTTATCATTCTGACTGGTGTGAGTGTAAACTCAAGGTTGTTTTGATTTGCATTTCCCTGATGGTTAAGGATGTTGAGCATTTTTTCAGGTGCTTCTCAGTCAAACATAGGAAAATCAAGAAGAGGGAAGACCAATGGGTGGATACTTCATTTCTCCTTAAAATAGGGAACAAAATACCCATGAAAGGAGTTACAGAGACAAAGTTTGGAGCTAAGATGAAAGGATGGACTATCCAGAGACTACCCCACCCGGGGATCCATCCCATAATCAGTCACCAAACCCAGACATTATTGCATATGCCAGAAAAATTTTGCTGAAGGGACCCTGTTATAGCTGTCTCTTGTGAGGCTATGCCAGTGCCTGGCAAATACAGAAGTGGATGCTCACAGTCATCTATAAGATGGAACATAGGGTCCCCAATGGAGAAGCTAGAGAAAGCACCCAAGGAGCTGAAGGGGTCTGCAACCGTATAGGTGGAACAACAATATGAACTAACCAGTACCACCAGAGCTCATATCTCTAGCTGCATATGTAGCCGAAGATGGACTAGTTAGCCATCACTGGGAAGAGAGGCCTCTTGGTATTGCAAACTTTATATGCCCCAGTATAGGGGAATGCCAGGGCCAAGAAGTGAAAGTGGGTGGGTAGGGGAGCAGGGAGGAGGGAGAGTATAGGGAACTTTCGGGATAGCATTTGAAATGTATATAAAGAAAATATCTAATAAAAAGAAAGAAAGAGAGAAAGAGAGCGAGAGAGAGGGAGGGAGGGAGGGAGGGAGGTAGAGAGAGAGAGAGGGGAAGAGAGAGAGAGAGAGAGAGAGAGAGAGAGAGAGAGACAGAGAGAGAGAGGAAGGAAGGAAGGAAGGAAGAAAGAAAGAAAGAAAGAAAGAAAGAAAGAAAGAAAGAAAGAAAGAAAGGGGGAAACTATTATTTAATTCTATTTTTCAGTTCAAATCATTTTAGTAGCTAAGACCACCTCTAATTTACCTTTCGAGATGCCACTGGAAAATGTTGTCATGAGGCAAATGCCATCACATTTGAGACAGCTGTAAGCCTGTCCACTGGAAGAAATCCTAAGCCCATACTGTGAATCCCATCTGTGGTGTCTACGCCAAGCATTCATTCATTACAGGTGTAGGATTATAATGCATTACAACATATGAACAGATTCCAGTGAATTAGGCAGTGGACAATCATGCCCAAGAGGAAAGGTGCCCAAGTTTTTCCATCTAACAGATCAGGATATAATTTCAAACGGGATATGTTAGTGAAATGTTTGAGATATCAAATGTCTTCATTGAGAGAGGCATAACCAGACATGTAAATCTAATTATGGAGCCACCTTTAGCCAGGTGAAGTGTATTGTACAACTGAGTTTCTAGAACAGCATATTTTTAGCTAGGGCTCTCATCTTATGGAAGAGAAGTGGTTAGTACTTCATACCCAGAGCAAACTTACTTAAGGAAATACGATACTATAATGAAGAAGGAGTGGTATTTGTGTTCATATTTGTCCCTTCAGTGACCACTACATACATAGAAGTTGATGATAGATCTCTTTCCAAATAAATTTAACCTCAGAATTATTACTCTATAGAGCCTTCTAAAGAATCACTACTAACCAATTCTCATAGACATATATGAATTGGTTTTTATCAACCTCGGTATAAGTAGTCTCAGAAACCATGTTATTAGAACACTGTTCCTATTTTACTCTTGCCTGAATGGTCTTAGAACTCTCATCCAGACACTGATAATTCCTACTGGAGAATAACTTTGGAACTGAATTTCTAGAATTTCATGATGAAAATGACCTATATCTGTTCTGAAATTTCAGCCTGTGATAGTTTGTTTTAGTGTGGCCCAGGGAGCAGCACAATTTGAAGGTGTGGCCTTGTTAGAGTAGGTGTGGCCTTGTTGGAGTAGAGGTGTCACTTTGGGTGTGGGCTTGAAGATCTTCATCCTAGCTGACAGGAAGTCAGTATTCTGGTAGCAATCTTCAGATGAAGATGTAGAACTCAGCTCCTCCTGTACCATGCGTGGCTGGATGCTGCCATGCTCCTGCCTTGATGATAATGGACTGAAACTCTGAACCTGTAAGCCAGCCCCAATTAAAGGTTGTTCTTAGAAGAGTTGCCTTCGTCATGATGTTCACAGCAGTAAAACCCTAACTAAGACAGAAATTGGTATCAGGGACTGGGGTATTGTTGTTATAGGCCTGACCGTGTTTTTGTCTAGAAGAATGTTGATTTTGGGGACTTTTGTGGATTTGGAAAGCAGTGGAATGATTTAAGTGGGGCTTAATGGGCTATCCTAGGAAGAATATAAAAGACTTTGTTGCTGAGAAAGAAAGAAGGAAATCAGTAAGGCGTCTGGACAAGGACCTCAACATAAACTGAATACCCTAAACATAATAGAAGAGAAAGTGGGAGATAACTTTGAATGTATTGGTACAAGAGACAATTTCCTGAACAGAACACCAGTGGTTCAGGCTCTAAGATCAACAACTGAGAAATGGGACCTCCTGAAATTGCAATGCTTTTGTAAGGCAAAGGACACTGTCAACAGGACAAAATGGCAGCCTGGAAAAGATCTTCACTAAGCCTACATCCAACCAAAGGTTAATATCCAAAATATATAAAGAACTCAATAAGTTAGACTCCAAAATCCAAATAACCTAATTAAAAATGGGGCACAGAACTAAACAGAATTCTCAACCAAGGAATCTTGAATGGCCAAGAAGCACTTAAAGAAATATTCGGGCTGCAGAGATGGCTCAGTGGGAGCTGGAGAGATGGTTCAGTGGTTAAGAGCACTAACTGCTCTTCCAGAGGTCCTGAGTTCAATTCCCAGCAACCACATGGTGGCTCACAACCATCTGTAATGGGATCTGATGCCCTCTTCTGCAGTGTCTGAAGATAGCAACAGTATACTCATATACATAAAATAATTAAACAAATAGTTTAAAAAAAAGAAATTTTCACACTTTGGTCATCCTTCTTGAGCTTCATGTGGTCTGTGAATTGTATTCTGGTTATTTGGAGCATTGGGGCTAGTATCCACTTATCAGTGAGTGCATACCATGTGTTTTCTTTTGCGATTGTGTTACCTCACTCAGGATGATATTTCCTAGTTATAACCATTTGCCTAAGAATTTCGTGAATTCATCATTTTTAATGGCTGAGTAGTACTCTATTGTGTAAATGTACCACATTTTCTGTATCCATTCCTCTGTTGAAAGACATCTGGGTTCTTTCCAGCTTCTGGCTATTATAAATAAGGCTGCAATGAACATAGTGGAACATGTGTCCTTATTACATGTTGGAGCATCTTCTGGCACATGAAGCTCAAGAAGAAGGAAGATCAAAGTGTGGATACTTTGGTCCTTCTTAGAAGGAGAACAACGTTCTCACAGGAGCAAATATGGAGATAAAGTGTAGAGCAGAGACTAAAGGAAAGGTTACCCAGAGACAGTCCTACCTGGGGATTCATCCCATATACAGTTACCAAACCCAGACACTATTGTGGATGTCAAGCACATGCTGAAAGGAGCCTGATATGGCTGTTTCCTGAGAGTCCCTGCCAGAGCCTTACAAATACAGAGGTAGATGTTTGTAGCCAACCATTGGACTGAGCACAGAGCCCCTAATAGAGGAGTTAGAGAAGGGATTGAAGGAGTTGAAGCAGTTTGCAACTCCAAAGGAGGAACAATAATATCAAACAACCAGACCCCCCAGAACTCCGAGGGACTAAGCCATCAACAAAGGAGTACACATGGTTCTAGCAGCATATGTAGCAGAGGATAGCCTTGTCATGCACCAATGGAAGGAGAGGTCCTTGGTCCTATGAAGGCTCGATAGATGCCCCAGTATAGGGGAATTGAGGGCAGGGGGAGGGAGGATGTGATAGGTTATTTCCAGGAGGAAGGGAAATTGGGAAAGGTGATAATATTTGAAATGTAAATAAAGAAAATATCCAATAATAAAAAAAAGAAATGTTCAACATTCTTAACCATCGTGGAAATACAAATCAAAACAATGCTGAGATTCCACCTTATACCAATCAGAATGACTAAGATAAAAAATTCACAGGACAGCACATGCTATCAAGGATGTGGAACAAGGGCACTCTTCCATTGCTTGTGGGAATGCAAACTTGCACAACCACTCTGGAAGTCAACCTGAAGATTTCTCAGGAAAATAAAAATAATTCTATCTGAAAATCCTGCTATACCACTCCTGGTCATATAACCAAAAATGCTTCATCATAACCCAAGGAAATGTGTTTCACTATGTTCATAGCAGATTTAGTCATAATAGTTAGAAACTGGAAGCAATCCAGATGTCCCTTAACTGAAGAATAAATACAGCAAACTTGGTTAAATTACACAATGGAATATTACTTAGCTATTAAAAACAAGGACATCATGATTTTTGTAGTCAAAAGATGGAACTGGAAAATATCATCCTAAGTGAGATAACCCAGACCTAAAAGGACAGGCATGGTAAGTATTCACTGATAAATGGATATTAGCCATAAAGTACAGAATACTCATGAAATACCCCACAGATCCAAAGAAGTTAAACAAGAAGAAAGGCCTAAGCAAGGATGCATGAATCACACTTAGAAGGGGAAACAAAATAGTCATAAAAGGCAGAGGGAAGGAGGGACCTGGTTGGGGAGAGAGGAGGAGGAATGGAATCTAGAGCAGGACTAGGTGCCAGGAGATATAGGAGAGAGGCCCAGAGGGTCAGGAGAGTGGATATCTGCTGCTACCTTGGGTAGTGGGTAGGGGAGAATCTCAAGGAAGTAGCAGAAACCTGGACTAGGGGAGCTCCCAGAAGTCAGTGCAGGTGACCTTAGCTGAGATGCCTAACAGTGGGGACATGGAACCTGAAAAGGACACCTGGTGGGAGGGTAAGAACACCAACTCACCCACAACATGTTCAAGTCAAAATTTGTTCTGTCTAAAAGAAGTTCAGGGATGGAGAAGAGACCAAAGGAAAGTGCAACCAACAAATGACCTAACTCAAACCCCATCCTATGGGCAAGCACCAATCCCTGACATTATTAACATCACTCTGTTATGCTTGCAGACAGAAGCCTAGCATGACTATATTCTGTGAGATTCTACCCAGCATTTGACTTAAACAGAAGCAAATACCCACAGCCAAACATTAGACAGAGGTCGAGGGCACTTATAGAAGAGCTAAGGAAAGGACTGAAGGCCCAGAAGTAGACGGGAACCCAACAGGAAGACCAATAGAGTTAGCCAACCTGGACTACTGCGAGCTCTCAGAATCTGAGGCCCCCAAAGAAAGAACATACAGGGCTAGAACAAGATCTCCAACTCATCTATAGCAGAAAGGCAGCTTAGTTTTCATGACTGCCCTGTTTGGCCTCAGTGGGAGAGGAAGTACCTAGTCTGGAAGAGACTTGATGTACCAGGGTGGGAGGATTATAGAGGGGGACAGGGTATTAAACTCTCTCAGAGGAGAAGAGGAGATGTTGGGAGCAGGGACTCAGTGAGGGAAGGACCTGGAGGGTGAGCAGTGTTTGGGATATAAATGAATGAATGAATGAATGAATGAATGAGTTAAAAATAGATACCAAATATTAAAGAAAAAATGAGTAAGGATGAACTGACCAATCTGCAAGCTCCACTATGTTCATTCTAGCACAACTGACAGCGATTGAGCCCTTGCTTCATTCCAGGTAATTGATAGGTATTGTGCTAAGGTCTATACTAAGATTAATTCATACAACAAAACTATATGGCATATAATTCAAATTTTACATGTGAGGCACAGGAGCCTTGAGAGGTTAAGCAGCTTGCTGGATGGTTATCAAGCTAGACAGCAACTAAACTGCTGATGGTGGTTCTTGCATGAACTTGCAATAAAGATATTAGTAGTAGGTAAATTATACTCCATTAGACCAGCATCTCTATTAAAAAGATGGCCTTTAAGCTAATAGTGAGCAGTCAATGAAATGTGGGTAATTGAACAATTTAGTCTGAGGCTACAGCTTTGGGTTATGTCACTTTAATGTGACAGCTTGACTTAATGATGTTCTAGATGAACTCTTCCGGTGATACAGTTTGAGAAAATATGTTGCAGTTTATGGGAACTATAAGGATTTATACTGGCTTTACTCATGATGGAAAACATATCTGCTCATATTTACCACTAGGATATAGAGGGGAAATTACATATGAGCAGTGTGTTAGTTACTTTTAAAGTTTTCTATCAACAGATTTTCACATTCAGCTGAAGCCTTTCTGCTCTAATCCAGCCTTGATGTGCAGCTATTTGATAAGAAATTGTTGTTGCTTTTTTAGATGTATAATAAGTACCCTCCTCACCTTCAGATGTTAAATCACACCTATAATAGCTATAAAGAATGTCCATCAAAGTGGCTGATAAATCATAGTGAGGGGAACAGGATGAATAACTGAAGCATTCCTTGGTTGTCAGGCTCTTGGAGTTCAAACACTAATGTGTTGAACACTGCTGAACTCTGAATGCCTGGGCACATCACTTGACCTCCCTGTGTTTCCATTTCCTTATCTATGGAACCAGGCTAATAATACTGATTGACCTCACAAAGTTTAATTAGACCATTGGGAAGTTCTTTGAAAACGTTGAAGTATCATTTGTTGGCACTTAGCTTCGTGAAAGGTTTGTGTTTTTAACACACCATGCCTTGAGGATGTGTCAGTATGGCTGCCAAATTATTTCCCCATCATATCTCTTTTGGATTCCCTTTGAAGTCAGTGGAAATTAGGCTGATTGAAGGCACTGAGTGGGAGATTTGGGTGTGCATTGTGTTTTGTGGTGTGTTTGTAGTGGGCTGGACTCTCCCTGGACAGAACAAGCCATGCTTCACTCTGGAAAGGGAGTTTCTTGATCCTCCATGTATTGGGAATGAATGCTGGTTCCTCAGTGAGCTAAACCCCAGAGGAGGAAATGTTTGGCAAAGATATATAAAAAAAGTTTAAATTATTTGGCAAACATTAAATCATGTTTTAGGGAACATAAAGGATAACAGGTTCCTCCAGGGGAAGATTAGTCCTTGTACTTTTTGTGCACAGCTGTTTTTCCATAATTATTGTTAAGTAAATGCATTATGAATAAGCAAAATTATTATACTCATAGCACATACAATGATCTTCATGAAACATATAATGAAGCTTTTAGAAAACATTTTGTGACTTTTATTTACTTTCCATTTCTGTTAGAGCAATCACCAGAATACTTTTAATTTCGTCTATAGAAATATGTTATATGGCATGTTTTACATATATAGGAAAATGTTACCATAACTCCATGATTCTCTTTGTATATAAATTTAATAGTTGGTCTGTATTCCTATTTTTTTTGTTTAGGTCCTTTTCAAAAAATAACCTTCAGACACAATAACTATTTTTTATTGTTTCTTGAAACATATAGCAATTTTATTGTTTTACATGCACATGTATACATATGTGTATACAGGTACACATACACAGAATAGCCACTGAGAAGAAAGAGGGGGGAAGAGAAAGGGAGAGAGAGAGAGAGGAGAGGGGATGAGGGGAAGAGAGGGGAGAGGAAAGAGAAGAGAAGAGAAGAGAAGAGAAGAGAAGAGAAGAGAAGAGAAGAGAAGAGAAGAGAAGAGATGGAGAGGAAAGATTGTATTTACTCTAGAAAGGCCTAGAAGTGATGAACAGCTCCATAGTGACAAGAAGCCCAGAATTTAGTTTACATTTTCTAGGTACTTTCCCACAAAGTGGAATGTGAACAACTAATTGTTAAAATTGAAAATAAATTCTTTCCTCGTACAATATATCTTGCTTATAGTTTTCTTTCCCCTCACTCCTTCAAGTTCCTCCTCCTCTTCCATCCCCTCCAGATCCACTACCTTTCTGTCTCTCATTAGAAAAGACCAAGCTTCTAAGACATAGCAACTATACATGACAAAATAGAGTATAATAAGATGAAGCACACATTTTCATATTGAAGTTGGACACCACACCCCAACAGAAGGAAAACGAGTCTTAAGAGCAGGCACAAGAGTCAGAGAATCACTTGTTCCCACAGTCAGAAGTTTAATAAAAATACAAAACCAACCAACCAACCAACCAAACAAACAAACAAACAAAAAGCAAAACAATAAAACAAAGCTGGGCTCAGGGGTTAAGAGCACTGTCTGTTCTTCCAGACACCCTGAGTTCAATACCATCTATACTGGGGTTTGATGCCCTCTTCTGGCTTGCTGGTGTACATGCAGATAGAGTACTTATGCCTAAAATATATAAATAAACCTTTAAAATGTTACTAAACAAATAGCTACAACATATGCACAGAGGACTTGCTGTAGATCCATGTAAGCCCCTTGCTTGGTGTTTCAGTCTCTGTAAGCTCATAGGTGCTTTGCTTAGTTGATTCAGAAGACCTTGTTCTCCTCGTGCCCCCCACCCCCCATCACCTCTGACTACTGCAATGTTTATGCCTCCTCCTCTGGGTGGGGTTACCTGAGCTCTGAGGGGAGGGATTTGATGGGACATCCAATTTAGATTTTTTTCTCTTTGTAATGTCTGCTGTAGGTCTCTGTCGCTGTTCCTGTTTGATACTGGAGCTTCTCTTGTCTCTTGATGATTACTCTATAAGACAATGATGTGTGAGCATAAGAGCATAAGATTAGGAATTATTTCATTAATTTGCCCCCTGACCCATTCTTTGAGGCCAGTAGGGTTTTTTGTTTGTTTGGTTGGTTGGTTTGTTTTGTTTCGTTGGTCTTTGATTTTTCTTTTTTTTGACTCGGAGTTCTGGTCTATCTAGTCTCTGTTTCTTGGTTACCCAAGCAGTATTGGTGTAGGTCTTAAGTCAAATCAGATATTGATTTGTTACTCCTGCAAGTTCTGCGCCAGGGCAGATTGTAAGTCATATGTGTGTGAGTGTTTATGTCTAGTCTAATCATAACTTGTTATGCCATGTTCAGTGGATATCTCTGGGAGGCGTGTTCTCTTCTCAAGGAAAACAGAAGAGGAGTGGATCTGGAGGATAGGTAGGGTGATGTCAGCCTGGGAGGAGTGAATGAAAGGAAAACAGTGGTCCTGAAGTATTGAAAACAAAAACCAAATTTAAAAGGTATTGTGGCTTGGTTGGTTTTTACATTTCTGTTTTGGTAGCCTGCAAAGTATCTTCCCACAGACAGAAAATAGAAAGTAGGGAATATGGTTCCATGCACACACCAGCTTGACATCTTCATGTTCAACAAGTTCTCTGGATGTTGTCCTTTGCAATGGGGTAACCTCTTGTCAGGATTTGGAGAGAAACCTTTGTCTTAACATCTGCCTGGGTTGTTTTGAAATTTCCCAGGGGCCAACTTAACTAACAACTTAATTGAATGCAACCCAGTCCCACCACTGAAAGACTTTCCTAGGCTACATGAGATGTCCAGTTGAGAGTTTCTTCCCCTTTACTAGGAGTGTTTATTAGGAGCACTTTTGCAGACTCCAGCAAGTTTCCAGTACATTAATTTTCATCCCTATTCTCCAAATGCCTTGTCCCCCAATTCCAGCCTTCTCCCTCCTTTCCATCTCCCAACCTGATTTTTCCATCTTCGATCTTCAACTGCCCTCAGTCAACCCACAAAATTTATTCTATTTCCCTTTCCTAGGGAGATCCATGTGTTCTTCCTAGACCTAACTTCTTTGAGTCTACTGATTGAAGCTTTGTTATCATTTACTTAGTGATTAATATCCATTAATAAGTGAATACATACCATATTTGTCTTTCTGGGTCTATATTTCCTCACTAAGGATAATTGATTCTAGTTCTGTCCATTTGTTTGCGAATTTCACAATGTGATTTTTTTAAAAACAACTAAGTAATACTCCATTGAATAAATGTATCATAGTTTGTTTATTTGTGTTTCTGTTGTGGGATAATCTATGTTGGTTCCAGTTTCTGGCTATTATGAATAAAGCTACAATGACCACGATGGAGCAAGTGTGCTTGTGATATAGTGGAGCATACTTGGGGTATATTTTCAAGAGTGGTATAGCTGAGTCTTGAGGTAGATCTATTCACAATATTCTGAGGATCCATATTAATTTTCATAGTGGCTGTACAAGTTTGCATTCCCACCAGCAATGGAGAAGTGTTCCTCTTGCTCCACATCCTTGACAGCATGAGCTCTCTTTTGTTATCTATTCTGCCAGGTCTTAGATAGAATCTCAAAGTAGTTTTGGATTTTATTTCCCTAAAGTACACATTGAACATTTCTTTGAATATTTTTCAGCCATTTGAGAGTCCTCTGTTGAGAATTCTGTTTAGTTCTGTAATCCACTGTTTAATTAGATTATTTGGTTTATTGGTGTCTAGTTTCTTGAGTTCTTAATATAGTTTGGAAATTAGTCCTATACCAGATGTGGAGTTTGTAAAAATATTTTCCCATTCTGGAGCCTGATACTTTCTCCAATTGATAGTGTCCTTTGCCTTACAGAAGCTTTTGGTTTTCATGAGGTTTCATTTATTAATCGTTGATCTTCATGCCTGTGCTATTTGTGTACTGTTCAGAAAGTCATCACCTGTGCCAAACCATTCAAGGCTATTCCCCACTTTCTCTTCTATAAGTTTCAGTATATCTGATCTAGTTTTATGTTAAGGTCTTTGATCCACTTGGATGTGAGTTTTGTGCAAGGTGGAAAGTATGTGTCTATTTGCATTCTTCTACATGCAGACGTCCAGTTTTCCCAGTGTCATTTGTTAAAGAGGCAGTCTTTTCCCAGTGGAACATGACTTTCATTTTGTGTCTTCTTTCATTTGCATTCAAGTACTATTTCTATTGTGTAGTGCCTAGTTCTAATGCTGCAACTTATAGTCATCTATTAGGGAGTGATTTTTGTCTCTTTTCATTTATATGTTGAAGTACCTTAGGAACTGTCCTACTTTGTGTTATTATTGCTATGATGAAACACCATGACCAAAAACAAGTTAGGGAGGAAAGGGTTTATTTGGCTTACACTTCTGTATTCATAGTCCATCACTAAAAGAATCCAGGACTGCAGCTCAAACATAGTTGGATACTAAATACAAGAGCTGATGCAGAGGCCATGGGGGGTATTACTTACTGGCTTGTTCTGCATGATTTTCTTATTCTGCTTCCTTATAGAATCCAAGACCACCAGCCCAAAGACTCCCCCACCCACAAGAGGCTGGGCCTTCCCACAGTCACTGAGAAAATGCTCTCTATAGATTTGCCTACAGCCCAATCTGTTTTTTAATACTTTTATTTATTCACTTTACATCCCCATCGCAGCCCCCTCTCCTCTCAGTTCCCCTCTCAATTGGCCTTCTACCCCAACCCCTCCCCTTTTCCTCTGAGAAAGGGGAGGGCCCCTGAGTACAAACCTACCCTAGAACATCAAGTCTGCAGGATTATTTGCATTCTCTCCCACTGAGGGCAGACATTGCAGCCTAGTTACTGTAGCAGGATTCACAGGCAGGCGGCAGGCGATAGAGTCAGGAACAGCACCTGCTCCAGTTGTTGGGAGACTCACATGAAGACCAACCTGCATATCTGCTACATATCTGTGGCAGACATAGGTTCAGTTCTTGTATATTCTTTGATGGGTGGTTTAGCCTCTGGAAGCCCCTAGGGGTCCAAGTTAGTTGACTCTGTTGCTCTTCCAGTGGAGTCCTTATTCCCTCTGGGTCCTACTTCCCCCTACTCTTCTGCAAGACTCCCTGATCTCTGTCTAAATTGCTGGTCTCTGGATCTGTTTTGGTAAGCTGCTTGGTGGAGCCTCTCCGACAGTTATGCTAGTATTCTGTCTGTAAGAATTTCAGAGCAGCCCAATCTTTTAGAGGCATTTTTTTTCCAGCTGGGATTCCGCCTCTCAGTTGATTCTAGTCTATGTCAAGCTGACTACAAAAAAAAATTAACCTTCATAAAACTGTATTTAAAAACATAGAGTTTACTATAGATATTAAGAAAATATAAGATTTTAGGCAATTACAGTTAATATCCTTTCAGGAAAAGGAAAAAAAATTGAAAATGGTATGAAGGCATGGGAAAAAGATAATTATTTTCAAACCAAACAGAGAGATTTATTCAAAGAAGCCATCCTACTGAAACATTGATCTTGGAGTTCTAGTTTCCATAACTGAAAACAAACTTTTGTTGTTTAAGCCATGTAGACAAGGATTTTTGATTAGCAAACTATTGAACAATTTGATTCATACCATAAAACTTCCTATGCTTTATACTCTCATTTCTCTAGGAATTTGACTTTTCATCATCTGCCTATACCAAAATCATTGTTGTTACATTTAATCTTTTTCTCTATGTTATTACACCATTTACAGAAAGACTGGTGGTTCTGCAAGATCAAGAGAAGGATGCAGAGTTGGAGACACATAAGACATGGCCATACTATCTTTCTCTGCTTTAGTTTGTTTCAAATGCTTATAGGCCTTTAGATGGTGAAGACTGACGTCTTTGGGAGTTAGAGAAAGTCACTTTCATACTTTGTAAGTAACAAAGATTGTCAGTGTTCATGTTCAGCTCCACCCTAATTTGTATCTGAGTTGAGACTGTAATTAGAAGCTATAAATAGACTATCCGGTAGACTCTATAGGTACTTTTGTTGATCAATCCTGTCTACACTAACAAAATTGGCCAAAGTTCCATGGTTTCCTGTATTCTTTATTTTGAGTTTGTTGTTGAATGTGGTTCTTTAAACAACAGCTACCAGCTTCATCACATCAGCTGTGAGGGCTTTCAAGAGACCATTGGGCCTGTGAACCACTAAGTAGTAGGTTGGGAAAGGGTCTTTGGACTCAACACCTGAGAATGCAGTGACTCCTACCAGCTTTTTTTTTTTTTAATTAGGTATTTTCCTCGTTTACATTTTCAATGCTATCCCAAAGGTCCCCCATACCCACCCCCCCAATCCCCTACCCACCCACTCCCCCTTTTTGGCCCTGGCGTTCCCCTGTACTGGGGCATATAAAGTTTGCAAGTCCAATGGGCCTCTCTTTGCAGTGATGGCCGACTAGGCCATCTTTTGATACATATGCAGCTAAAGACAAGAGCTCCCAGGTACTGGTTACCTACCAGCTTTTTGAATGCAATTCTATTCCAATTGCACATGGTCTGAGCAGGAGTCCCTTGAGGTATGAGAATGTAGTGTAAAGACTGAGGAAACATTAACTAATGGGTCTTCATGAAGCTATGGGGAAGCAATTATCAATACCAGGCTAGTATAGTTGCTTTGGGGTAACCTGTGTTGCTCCTGTAGGCAAGCCCTAATCTATACTTTGCAAGTAAACCCAATATACACCATGCTTATTTAAAACTGAACTCTGGTAAAATTCCACTTTGATTTTTTTTGGAATAGGTGTGGGGTGCTTAAAGAGGTATAGAAGTTGTTTTATTCTTTCTAGAGAAGTAATAATCATAATAGATCTCTGAAAGACAATAGCTGGTTGTCTGGTTTCTGTCTTATTTTGCATCCAAGGTCTTTGCTAGAAATAAGGCCCTACACTAAGAAACAACCTGTTTGTTGCAGCTCACAGCATGGCAGCTTGTGTAGCACTTTCCAGCTTCTCTACCAACTGTGGACATTCACATACTGCACTTGTGTTTCAAAATAGAACACATATCTCAACATCACTATAATCCTAGACATGATTTTGCCTTGGGATGATATGAACCATCCAAAAAAGCACATGCCCTGTTTCCAAATACCAGCCTGAAACAATCTAGGCATGCCAGTCTATGGAGAACTTATGATTTTGTCTATGACTTCTCCCCTCCATGGCTAATACCACTGTGAACTTAGTCTCTCTGTACCTGTTCTAACTGTGTTCTTGCTGATTTTAGTCTAATTGGGTATGCCATGTCAGCATATTTCAACACTGATTCACAAATGATTCTATGCAAAGATAAGGGAATCTTTTTATGTTACAGAATCAAGGCAAAGCCCAGTTCTTCTTCTCTATAAATATTGTTCTCTCAGGATATTTTTTTCTTTGAACTTCTAAAGTATTTCCATATATATACATATATATTTCATACATATTCATATGTGTGTATGGTTATTATATACATACACATATATATACATACACACATACATGTCTCTATCTATATCTATCTATCTATCTATCTATCTATCTATCTATCTATCTATCTATCTATAAACCTTAAAAATATATGATCTCATGTTTTTCTTCTCAATTGTGTCATGTGAATTTTTTTTGAGAAACTCTATTTTGAAACCCTGGCCATGTGCAATCATTGAAAATGTATTCCAAGCATAGCAAGATATAAAACTTAAAGATTTTCAAAGCAAAAGACATCCATTTTGTCTTGCTGCACTAGTTATGCTCTTTCAGAACACATTTCAAGATTTGGTGACAGAGGTGTGTTTTGTCATATTTCTTTTCACAGTGCTTTGAGATGCATGAGTTTAAAGTTTAATGTAATTCTGCTTGTTAGTGGGTTTCACTTTACATGTACGCTAAAGTACAGCTCCAATTATATGAACTTGATTGGCCACTTAAATGTATTTCATTTTGGTTCTTAAGTTTAGTTAATAGTTTAATTTGTATAGCACATTATTAAATCTGCCTATTCATGTATACACTGAATATACATAAGAACAACCAACAAGAAACATCAAAATGTTAAAGTAATTAAAAGAGCAAGTCATAGCTATTGAACAATTGCTTGGTATCCTTCTATATTTGCATATACAATTTTATATTTAGATCCTCATTAATAATTAAAAATACTAGATAGAATGGTAGCAGAAAGACCACTTTTTTGTTTTGTTTCGTTTTGTTTTGTTTTGGTTTGGTTTGGTTTGATTTGGTTTAGTTTGTTTTTTTTTTTTTTTTTTTTTTGAGACACGGTTTCTCTATGTAGCTCTGGCTGTAGACCAGACTGGCCTCGAACTCAGAAATCCACCTACCTCTGCCTCCCAAGTGCTGGGATTAAAGGCATGCTCCACCACCGCCTGGCAAAAGAAGTATATAACATGAATGTTCTTTTGGAACTGAGTTAGCTCACTCAGGAAGATATTTTTAGTTCCATCCATTTGCCTGCAAATTCATGATGCCCTTGTTCTTAATAGCTGAGTAGTGCTCCACTGTGTAAATGAACCACAATTTCTGTATCCATTCTTCTGTTGTAGGACATCTGGGTTCTTTCCAGCTTCTGGCTATCACAAATGAGGCTGCTATGAACATAGTGGAACACATGCCTCTGTGGCATGGTGGGGCAACTTTTGGGTATATTCCCAAGAGTAGTATGGCTGGGTCTTGGGTAGATCTATTTCCAATTTTCTAAGGAACCTGCAGATTGCTTTCCAGAGTGGTTGTACCAGTTTGCAATCCCACCAGCAATGGAAGAGTGTTTCTCTTTGTCCACATCCTCACCAACATGTGCTGTCACATGAGGTTTTGATCTTAGCCATTCTGATTGATATAAGGTGGAATTTCAGGGTTGTTTTGATTTGTATTTCCCTGATCACTAAGGACTTTGAACATTTCTTTAAGTGCTTCTCAGCCATTCGAGATTCCTCTGTTGTATTTTGACTGGGTTGTTTAGTTTTTTGGTGGTTAGCTTCTTGAGTTATTAGCCCTCTATCAGATATGAGATTAGGGAAGTTGTTTTTGTTTTTGTTTTTGTTTTAACCAACCTGTAGGTTGCTGATTGTCTTATTGACTATGTCCTTTGCCTTACAAAAGATTTCCAGTTTAAGGAGGTCTCCATTATCAATTCTTGATCTTAGACCCTGAGCCATTGGAGTTCTGTTTAGGAAATACACACCTCAGCTGATCCCCCCAGCTGCCACTCCAGTTGATCCCCTCCCCAGCTGTCAATGACTTCAAGGCTCTTTCACGTTTTCTCTTCTATTAGATTCAGTGTACCTGGTTTTATGTTGAGGTCCTTGATCCACTTGTACTTGAGCTTTGTGCAAGGTGATAAATATGGATCTATTTTCATTTTTCTACATACAGACTGTCAGTTAGAACAGCACCATTTATTGAAGATTCTTCCTTTTTTCTCCCCAATGTATATTTTTGGCTTCTTTGTCAAAGGCCAAGTGTCTGTAAGTGTGTGGTTTTATTTCTGGTTCTTCAATTCTATTCCATTGATCAAACTGTCTATCTCTGTATCAATACTATGCAGTTTTGATCAATATTGCTCTGTAGTATAGTTTGAGGTCGGGGATGGTAATTCTCCAAGAAGTTCTTTTATTGTTAGGAATTCTTTTTGCTATTCTGTTTTGTTTTGTTTTTCCAGATGAATTTGAGAATTGCTTTTTCCATGTCTTTGAAGAATTGTGTTGTGTGAGGAGCGGGTGTAGCGGCAGTCCCAAAGGCACCAGGGACTGCAGCTAAGTCGTATGACTTGCACCTGACTTCCTCATATAAGCCACAAACATCTTGAGAGCTACGCAGGTGTACCAGGAATCCATTTTGGTGGAGATATGACCCTGCTGCCCTGATTAGCTGAAGCTGCGTGCCTGGTGAGGTGGCGTGGCCTGCTGTGCATGGATGAGAACTGAGTATTTAAGAGTGAGAGGCCCAGGGTTCGAGGGAGATATAAACAAGGGAGATATAAACGAGAAGAAACAGGACTGAATAAACATGTGCAGAAGGATCCTGTTGCAGCGTCGTTCTTCCTGGCCAGTTGGGCGCGCACAAGAGTGTTGGGCTTTTAATATTCTTTCTTTGCTCTGTGCATTTAGTGTTTTGATAATTATGTGACAAGAGGATTTTCTTTTCTGGTCTCATTTATTTGGTGTTCTATAGGCTTCTTGTACCTTTATGGCCATCTCTTTCTTTAGGTTGGGAAAGTTTTCTTCTATGATTTTGTTGAAGATGTTTTTGGGTCCTTTGAGCTGGGAATCTTCACTCTATTCCTATTATAATTACAATTGGCCTTTTCATTGTGTCCTTGATTTCCTGGATGTTTTAAGTTAGGAGTTTTTTATGTTTTGAATTTTCTTTGACAGTTGTGTCAACATCTACTAAGGTATTTTCTACTCCTGAGATTCTCTCTTCTATCTCTTGTATTCTGTTGGGGATGCTTACATCTGTAATTCTTGATCTCTTTCCTAGGTTTTCCATTTCAATGGTTGCCTCCATTTGTGTTCATTATTGTTTCTACTTTCACTTTTAGGTCTTGTACTACTTTGTTCCATTCCTTCACCTGTTTGATTGTGTTTTCCTATATTTAAAGGATTTATTTGTTTTCTCTTTAAGGCTTCTACTCGATTACCTGTGTTTTTCTGTATTTCTTTCAGTGAGTTATTTATATCTTCCTTAAGGACTCTATTGTCTTCATGAAACAGGATTTTAGGTCATCTTCCTGGTTTTCAGGTGTCTTGGTGGATCCAGGGCTAGCTGTGGTTTGAGAACTGGGTTCTGATGATGCTATGTTGGCTTCTGTTGCTTACAGTTTTGTGCTTGCCTCTCACCATATGATTATCCCTGGTGTTAGCTGGTCTGGGTGTCTCTGTATGTTGCCTGCCTCTTCTGTCTCTTGGTTGCTGCTGGTCTCCTGGTAGGCCTATGGCCCTCGCTGTATGCCTGTAAGGTCTTAGGACTGTGGAGTCTTCAGAGGGGTATGCATGCTAGTGACCTGTTGCCCTGGCTGCATTGGCTCTTCTGGGAGGCTTTCAGACTTCAGGGGCCTCAGAGGAGCTGTCAAGCTGTTGCCCTGCTTACAGTTGGCCTCCTGGGAGGCCTTTAGACTGTGGAGTCTTCAGAGTAGTGGGCTAGGTAGTGATCTGCCTGGGTATAAGGGACTGGCTGGAAGGCATCAAAGATGTTTGATGTATAGCACCAAAGACTGTTTAAAACTGTTTTATAATTTGCATAAGAGTAGTCTAATGTATTTCCTTCAGTAGTATAAATTACATCTTAACATAAAGCAAACCATTGGCAATGACTTTCCATTAAACGTTTGTACTTTGTGTCTTAAAAATGAGTATATGTTTGATATCTTCACATTAAAATAGTACTAAAGTGAAACTGTAGATGAGATGCAATTAATTGTGAACATAGTATTGAAAGTATAGCTTCTTATGTATTCTGTGTAATTTTAATGGAAAGATAAAGGCTGGGGCTATTTCTTAATTGGTATAGTGCTTTCCTAGCATGCACACAGGCTTGCATCCAGTCCCAGACTATGTGTACTGGTGTGGGACTACACACATGAAATTCCAGCATTCAGACAACAGAGGTGGTAAATCAGAAGTTCAGGACCATCCTCAGCTACATTGTCCTGGAATATATTACTGCCTACTTCAAAAAGCAAAAAGAAGAGAATGACTAGGGATATTATTTTAGCAAATATTTTCATTTTGTGTTGATTGATTCTGAACATAGATTTGAAAGATATAATGTCTTTAGGCAAGGCATTTGACAGGCAAGACAGGGACATCATAAAGCATTAAATATTTGGAATAAGACTGTGATCAAACATCTTTACATTTAGTATAGAAACCCAATAATTTATAGAGCTGCATGAGATAAAGAGGAAAGTGAAATTATTAGATATAATGAGAAAAATATGAGACTCAAACAAACCCATACAAAAGTTGAGAGCACAGCTAGTTTCTAGGTCACCTCAATGATATACTTGGCTCTGAGAGCCAAGTTTTTGAGGGATCTATCCTTTAAAAGTCCTTCAAACCCTGTCCTGATATTTTCCCATAACTGAAAGGGAGGGCCTTAGATAAAATGCTGAAAGAAAGGAGCACACTGACCCTTTCCAATCATTTTCCATTGAAATATTTTCAGTGACCCTGTTAAAGGAAAAATAAATTTTACATCAATAGGTTTAATAAAAAATAATAAATGACCATATCACTTAGTTTTCCTCCAGCTAAGTGGATGTCTTTGTCCAGTCTATGGCTCTGAAAGTGTTTTCCTTTTAGGGAGGCAAGTGGATGATATCATTTATAAGGTTTAAGCTGTCAAATGTGCTGTCATTAGCCCACTAATGTATGTCTGTGGGGGAAACATTCTCTTAGCTGCTGCTGTTCATAAACCACTCAGTCTGTAGTGTAGTATTTTATATTTTCAGCAGGGCACCTCTTGTATATTATAGCTCTTTTCTGACTCTATTTCTATGCTCTATTCCATCTCAAGTATGGATCATGCCAAACTTTGTGATATATTTATTCTTCCCTCTGTAATAACTGCAATGATATGAAGGTATCAGCTTACACTGCTATGTTAACAGGAGTCATTTAAGAAGGACCACATTTGACCTTTCTCTTCCCAAACAATCCCTTTAGTTCGCTGAGAAATGCTTGCATTCAGATGTGAGTACTTGTTAGTTGACAAATTAAAATCCTGAACAATAGAAATTTTGTATTGCACATCATTGGTTTCTGAGAGCTAGATAAGAAACATTTCAGAATGAAATTGTAGTTATTTGGCAAGAATATTTCTGCGGTTATGAGATGGGAGGATTGATGAAGTATCTAGGAGTCTGTTTCAGATGTCAGGAACTGCAGCAGAGCATACTGATACTGGCGACAGTATCTGAATCCTTTATGCAGAGTTTGGGCCTGGATACTCTAAGATCCAGTACAATACTGGATACTATGGACCTAGTACAGTAGAGAGATGAGACTGCAGGATAGAGAGTACTGAAAGAATAGAAATCATCTTCAGATTACTCTTAGGGTATTTGGGGGACCCTGTCTTGATACATTTTAACACTGGGACTAGCATTTATTATGAGGATTCAGACACTGCAACACATCTAAATTATGAGACTCTCTGAAGGCCAGTGTAGTAACGCAAAGGCATTTTTCCTGAAGTCCGTCAGAAGTGAGAATGAGGGGTAGAGGTAAATGAGGATCAGGGGGAATTGTTGTAGCAAATGTTCTTGTCCCACATATAGGATGAAGAAGTCATGCATAATGGATGCCTCCAGACAATTACCTAATTTTCTAATAGCACCCCAGGTATAAGAAATAAGCTTTGAGTATAATTAAACTACACATCTGCATTCATTTTTACCAGATGCCCAAAATGGTGGACCTATAGATTTTATTTGGAAATTGATACGTAGATTTTACTGTATGATTTAAAGATAATGGAGGTCAGTTAAAGATCAGAATAATGTCTGACACAAGGATATTATTACTAGAAAAACTAGTTCACATATTTTCTTAACATGTAATTTTGGACATATATCAGATCTGAGGGGAAAATACAAAGTAAAAGCCAAACCACTTCCTCTTTCAACTTGTGGAAGTGTTGCTATAGTAAAGTCAGTGCTGAATTTGGAACAAGATGAAAGTGATGTAGATTCCAGGCTTTGACAGAAACCACTTCTGTTTCAGCAGCCAGCCACCACAAATGTTTGTTTCGCATCTATAGGAATTACTTAAGAAAAAAATATTTTTGCAGTAGATAGCAGTGCACACAGAGACCCATAACAGTCCAATATGTGGATAATAAGAGATTTTATAGTACTCAATTCTAAAATGGGCATTTATGTGCTACTATGTCCTTCAAAGGGTCAGGGATCATTGGAGAAGAGGAGGAGAAAGATGCTTAAGAGCCAGAGGCATTGGATATGCAGATTAAAGTAGTGATTTCCGAATGCTACAGGGCAGTTGTATAGATAAATTAACAGTAATTGTGACAGTCTACATAAAATGTGTGCTACACCAATTTAGATTAGATTCCAACATAAAGCAGAGAAAAATCCAAGATGCTTGCCCTTAGCCAAGGAGCTACTGGCAACTGATGGCTGCTGTTGGAGGGAGAATTGGTTCTCTTCAAGGACACTTTTTTTGACAGGTTAAATATGCTCCAGAACATGGCCCTACATGAATGACAGATGTACACAGTGGCAGCTGTAAGTAGAATCCGTGGGTTTTAAAAGAGAACACATGAAATTAGGAGATAATAGTAGGAGTAGGCTTCTTTCTTTTTTTCTTTCTTTCTTTCTTTCTTTCTTTCTTTCTTTCTTTCTTTCTTTCTTTCTTTCTTTCTTTCTTTGATATCAGTATAGTTCACAATAGTTAGATGGGAAAATTATTTTCCTTTTCTGCGTTTCCTTTGTATGGAGATCAAACCTGATCAGGTTTTGAATATAATTAGAAGTGTCATATGTGCTACCTTGAAAAGGAAAGATGTGAACCATTTTCTCTTTGGGTTTTCAAATCCTGTCATCTTGCTGTCTGGAATACAGATATAGATGAGGAAGAAAGGACAATATCTTAAGGATAATAAAACAGTGTGTGGGAAGGAACCTGGTTTTGAAATTTTAATGAAGCAGAATCAGTCTTCAGATAATTTGTGGGATAGGATTTGATTTATATTGAATCCAACTATTATTTGTAGTAAACATAACCACTGACAAATGATTATCTTGCAATTAATTAGAATTATTAATTAAAATACTATGTACAAACACTCATGTTAAAATTCTGGCATGAAATGGAGGCATAAGAAGTAATAGTTCATTGAGGAAGTTTTTGCCATAAAACAAGATCGTTACCAATATACAGATGTTCACACTTAAAATTGTAAAATTGCTAGAAATGATGAGAGAAATGGAACAAAAGAAACAGGAAGAAACAATGAAGTCGAGAGATGGGCTCAATTAAGTCACAGAGAAAGTCAACTATTACTCCTTCATGGAGTTTTTTCGCTTTGAACCAACTGCAATTCTCCTCTGTACCCCCAATATCTGAACCTCATCCCATGCATTACTGTCCCATTCATAGCTCTGGGAACACTGTGATTACTTTGTGGTCTCTATTCTGTGGCAGGCACATGTCTTATCAAATCTATCACTGTGAGCTCCAGGGAGGCAGTGCTCATTCTGTAGGGAGTCTCTGCTTCTACATATGATCTGATATAGTTCCCAGAAGTGCTATCACTTGTGAGAAATTTATTTTAGTTTTAAAGGTAGTCCAACTGAAGCATACTGAGTTGGCATGTAGTAAATGCTCAGTGAAAGCTTTGGATTGATTGTGTATTTGTCTTCCAAGCTGCCTGTATAGCACTATAACACTCAATCTTCCCTGCAGTGTACTTGCTTATTGCTTTTTTCAAACACCACTGGTAACATCCTCTACTGCTTGTCTATGCCTTCTTAATGAGGCAACCCATTTTCTGTTGAGGCATTATCAGTCAGCAATATGCTTACGGGAAGCAACAATTTACAAGGAAAATAAAACATAAGCAATTTAAGTTGCTTGTGCTATATTTGTCTGCAAATAACACAGAGTCAAAATAATAATAAATGCAAGAGAACGTTTTTTCTTTTTACTGAACACATCGAAAAAATGAGAGTTCGACGCACCACACGTCTTTGTTTATTGAATCCTCAAGAATTCAAGCTTTTGCTGCTGCAAAGCCACATTTCAAAGTTCTCATTCTTAAAGTCATCTTGTGGCAATTAATATTATCTCAAGATATAGCTATCTAGTTTCCTTTCAAAATAGCAGGCAAGGAGAAGGGATATAGAAGATAGAGATGACAGCTTCCCACTAGGTGTTAAAAAAGGGACCCATAATATACCATTAGACTTGTCTTGTAGAACCCATTGGCTAGAACCTAAACAGTAACTGGATCAAAATTTATTATAAAGGGAGTTGGGAAATGTACTACTCATTCTATTTTATTCTGAGTTCAGCTCAAGAGACAGACGGTAAACAGAACAGAAGAGCCTAAAGAAATATGAACATTCTTTCCTACTCATTTACAAACTACTAGACTAGGAGGTACTTAACCACTGGAATAAGGAACATTCTCCAGGCTAATGCATTTACAGCTCAGCCTCTAGCCAATCATGCTATTGAAAGGTGATTGGATCATGAGATTACAAATCCTACCAACGGATCAAATTACTGAGGAGTTTATAGTGAAAGAGCTACGAGAGAGTGGTAGCAGGAGCTCTCCCTCATTGCTTCTTAGGTGGTCAGCCTCCTTTATTACAGCATCCCATAACCATGATGTTCTGTCTCAACAATAGAGCCAGCCAATCTCAGGCTGAAGTCTGTGAAACTGTGAGTCCAAATAAAATGTCGCTCCTCTGAGTTGGTGTTTCTTGGTACTGCAATGCTGACTCACAAGGGAATGTAGTTTGTCCAATAAAATATGTTTAGATGTTTACTAGAAGATTTTGAGAAAGACCTACCTCTACAATAAAAGTAAAATGAGAGAAAGAAGAGAGTTGGTTAGCTATTTTCTTATCTAATGGGTATTATTTCTAGACTATAAATGCCAGAATGCTTCTGTAACACAAAGCTGGGAGATTCAAAGTAAAAACAAACGTAGATGACTATGAACAGATCCCGTCAGGGAGTCTCTGAATCCCTGTAAACTTATGTACCTGGTGTGTGTTCATATTGCTCAAGCCATGATTATTATGTAATGTGTAGTGTGCAGCTAAAAGCAGTAAAGTTAATACAAGCCTTTTATGGCAGAATGAACCTAAACTCTGACACAGTGGAGAAGATGCTTTAAGATATAGCTTTACCTGTCCTGTTTCTTTTTGCCTCTTCTATATCCCATCTTTCTTCACTTATACATAAGAGAATTAGACCAGCCACCACCACCTGGAACTTCTCTCTTTTATGGTCAGATCTACAAATAAAGGGGCATGGTAAATCTCATGAGTCAGACATACCAACCATACAACCTACAAAATATAGAATTAATCTGAAAGATTTCGAATTTCATAATTACAGGATAAAATGAAAATGGCTTTTAAGTGCACAATGAGAATTACTTACTAATGGGCTGGCAAGATGTCTCAGTCAATAAAATGCTTGCCCTGCAAAGACAAGGATCTGAGATTGACTTCATAAATTTAAAATAAAAACCTCTGGCTCAGCTTGCCAAGCTCAGCATTCTTAGAGTCTCAGTGCTGGGAGGCAGAAACAGACAGATCTCCCTGGGGCTTACTGACCAGTCAAGGCTTTCTCAAAAATTATGCATTGCCAAAGGTAAACAGAGACTAAGAAATGGTACCCAAAGCTGTTGTCAGGACTTCTTTTGCACCTAAAAACATATGCATAAGCACTTGCACACACAACTGCACTTTAACATGCACAAATGCACAATAAGAATACATGCACACAGAAATACGCACTATTGACCTATAGGTTCATTAACTTTTTTGTATCTAATTGCATTATTGAACACAAAATATCATTTACACCTATGTCTGGCTTTTTATGAGACTTTTTTTTTTGAGAACAGTATACCAGTTGATGTCTCAGCAGAAAAATAAAGGCATACAAAAGTGGTGTTTGTTGGAAGTACAGAGAAGAAACTATTATGGATTGTGGGTACTATCCAGATAATGAATCACACAGGACATCCTGACATAGAGTAATATTTATTTCCTTTTCCTCCTCCTCCTCTTTCTCTTCTTCCTCCTCTTCTTTTTCCTCCTACTCTTCTTTCTTCTCCTCCTCCTCTCTTTTCTTCTCCTCCTCCTTGTCCTCGTCTTCCTCGCCCTCCTCATCCTCCTCTTTCTCCTCTTTCTCCTCCTTGTCCTCCTCTTCTTGTCTTCCCTCTCCGGCTTCACCACCACCACCACCACCACCACCACCACCACCACCACCACCACCACCACTACCTTGGGAGAGCCAAAGCAACAGAAGCTGAACCTCTGGATAGGAATTCAACCTCCATTAACATGCAGCCTGGTTTAAAGGATCATGGAGAATAAATATACTTAACAGTTCCTTTTTTTCTCTGACAAGGTCTTCCATTGGGCAAATCGAACAGGGAACCAGAGCAAAACCAAAACAATGCTGACCTACTTGCCAGAGTTCTCTAAATTTCATGGCATAGTAGTTGGGGGAAGATGGGGATCATTTCTGTGGCTTAGTGTCAGTGCATGGCCAAGAGCATCATAGGTATTCATTATCATATATAACATGATAATTAAGAAGTGAGAAATATTCTACCCCTGATAAGTGACCTGAATAAAAATCTTAGTTTAGAGATTTCGGTATGAGTCATAAGATTTGGTTTGGCTATTGGAAGTGAATATCTTGGTGAACTTTGAAAATTACCAAGTGCCTTTGAGCCTGGATGTGCTAGGTAATTCTATATTCAAGGAGTCTGTAAAACAGAACCAAGATTATTCACAGCTCCCTAAGAAACAAGAAGACATTTCCCTTTTAAGGAAAATCATGCAAAAATACTTCTAGTGTGTGGATTGCCAAACCCATATGAGTTCACATTGAGTGGTATGTGATGTTCTTTATCTTTATACATCTTTGCTAGAGTCATAGGGAAAATCTTACATTTCCTAAAGTATGAAACCCAAGTAAATAATACTTTGTGTTTGAAGAGTTTGACCATTACAGACATCAGCAGGGTGCTGATAAGGTTTTTCAGATTGGCAGATTTGGTTCTAGGTGAATGGTCTTCTAGATATCAAGCCTATGGCCCCATGCATCACAATAGATTTTGCAAAGAATTATGTTTTCAGTTTGTAAGACAGTTTCTTACAAAGAAAAGCTAATTTGTTTTTAGTGAGATAGCCAAACCTTTGTATCACATAAGAAAGACATGGTTTCATGTTCCAGAAGAAAATGCACTGCCTGATATCTAGTTGGGCAGTTGATGCAATGAAAAAACAGACTAGAAAAAAGGAAGTCATTTAAATCTGAAGGGCAATTGTGAAGTTGAATGCTACAGGGTACATGACAGATACTGGTGTGAAGTCTCTTCTTAAGATTTAGTCTAGTGAATCAAAATTTTTTTTCATTGAGATTGCTTACAGAAGATTGGGTAACTTCAAGGTAGCTGTATCAGCAAAAAGCCCATTCCAGACAGAGTGAGAGATGACTCGTGAAAGCTATACCTCTTACCAACTTACTGAAGATTCCTAGAAATTTTCTTTCTTTCCACTGCTTAATAACCTTGGGATGGCGAACGGCAAGTCTTGTAACTAAATTTGTAAGCCATGTAAGTTTCATTAGATTCTTGAATCTTCTGAGAACTCCTCTCTCCAGAAAGTAATGATTCAATTTAAAGAAAATAGTTACTCAATTCATGTTTTTTTTTTTCTCGTCTGAGACTAAGCAGTAGTGATCACTAATAGCTTGAAAAAGAAGACGATCTAGAAGAATGCTGGATATCACATGCTACAGCATAATTGTGTGACTGCAGCTCACTGCAATACACATTTTATAATTAGAAACAAAGAAGGACTTAAAGGCCCCCAGTGCAAAATAACAAGGCAATGGAAACATTAATCTGATTCAATCAGTATATATATGTATAAATGCACACATATATGTATTTATTGAAATATCGTGCTGTACCTTGCATGTACAGTTATCACATTATCTCAAAAATGTTGCCTGATGATGGTTTGTTTGATCAGCACATACCATGAACATACATCAAATTGTTCTACATTCTCTCAATGATTTGTATAATTAAAATAAAATAAGAAAGTTCTTTTTATCTCAGATGTGTGCTTAGAGCAAACATGTTATCTCAGAGTAATGGAAGCTGCTGCTGCCTCTGAGCCAATGCAGATATGTTGGGATGCAAATCATTTCTTGGCCAGAATATAAAGGGTTTTTTTTTCTGTCTATTAATTTTGAACCCCGAGGAAAATAGAAATATATGTAGCTAGTTTTCTGGAACTGTAAAAACACTGCAGTGTCCCTAATTCTGACTTAGAATCCTGAGAAGGCTCTATAAAATGTATGGGTAATCACAATTATTTTGGTTATTTGTCTTCCAATACAGTGGCTTTAGCTCATTGTAGGTATGGATAAACTTAGAAGAATTCAGTTTTCATAGCTGAAAGAGTCAACTTTAGTCCCCAAAAGCATAAGAATATATAACTGAACTCCTATATTTCAAAGAAAGAACAACTCATCTGAATCATTGTTAATTTGAAACATATGAAATAGGACATGTAAAACTCCTAGAATCCCATTGTTAACACAAATACAGACTTTTTTTTTATATTATACATGCCATTACTGTTACATATCACACACACACACACACACACACACACACACACACACACACACACAGACACAGAGGGAGAGAGAGAGAGAGAGAGAGAGAGAGAGAGAGAGAGAGAGAGAGAACATTATTTCTGGTGTTGCCAAGCTTATGTTGTAAAATTCGTTTAGGGACATATGTTTATTTTTCAATTAATGAGATATTTTGGTATGTTCCTGTTGTTTATGCTATGAACTAGTAAAATAGTTTTAAATATTTGTAATTATGGCTTTAAGCTCTTTGAATTTTAAAAAGACAAATTTTAAAAAGATAGGGGATATTGGTCAAATCTATACCATCATGAGTAACACGGACAGTATTTAGCTTGGATTGTATAGTTCTGAGTAGTGTCCTTTAATGTATGTGCAGAAAACTAATCCACTTTGGTACCTAGACAAATCAGGCATAATTCAAGATAGGAGCGTCTACTTAAGGACAGGCTAATATTTCATGTGTACACAATTAGTCTTGTTTAATGTTGATTTAATGTGACTGATGGGGATATATGTGATGAAAACACTACAAATTAAAAGACTACCTTAACCATTTACAATGACACTAAAAGACACTTTCTATAATTCCCTGATCAATCTGCTCCCATAACTTTAGTATATTGGCACCAGAGGCAAAGACACAAGTTTGTTCATCTGGAGGTTACCTACTCATGCTTTTCTTTCAAGTGTCCATATTGGAAGAGTCCAACAACTTTTTATTCCATCTTGAAATCAATCAGCAAACACACTACTCCTCAGAATCCTTTTACATTTATATCTTGTCTTCCAATGTTTCCCTTGTCTAATTAACAACAGAAGTGAAAGTTTACAAGTAAGAAAATATGTCTGTGGGACTCCTTTGACTTAAATAATTGAACGAAAAGTAATTTGTCAAACTTATATGCCAAGGTGTTGGGTTGAGGTGGGGCATTTTCGCTTGAATGTACTACAATAAAAGATAAAGATCAAATTCAACAAACTTCATTTTTGCTGAATATAGAAAATATCACCTTCCACTCACCAAATGTGTTTGAATTTCCATTCACGAACAAGTTCTCCAATGGACACCAACTGGAGGGCCATAAGTTTCAATTAAATTCCAATATTATCTATCAGGAAATAGCATCATCAAATCTCACATGTTAACTTGCGATGACAGCTCACTTGAGTCTTTGATTCATATCACAACTGCTTTTATTTAGTAAGGAGAATCTTTCTACATTTAGACATAATAGAAGACTTGCTTTTCCTTGGTAGATATGATCATTAATAGAAGTATATATGTATGCTATATAAGAGGGAAGGCTTTAGATGTTGTTGTGAAAAAAACCAAACAAGAAGAGCATGTGCAATTTGTACATATGTGGAAGGTTCCGGTTTTGGAGAACTGTTAAATGATGCCAATGTTGGTACATTTGAAAGAGATTATTACATGAACTTCCTGAATCCTTTTATCTCTACAGAGCTTCCTCTCCCTCTTCCTTTCTAGATGTGCAGTGCAAGTGGGGGGTACCTTAATGGAGGGCAAAATATCAATTATTCCACAAGCTCATTAGATTTCAGGTTTAAATAATCTGTGTGCTTATGAATGGTGTTTTGAAAGCTCTTGAACATGATTTCAAAATTACTTTCTTTTTCTCATGTATTTTAAGTTCTAAAAGAAACTAGAGCCTTTGGTTTGAACATGGTAAGTTGAAATTAGACCTTGCCCTTAGTTTATGGAATAATCCAAAAGAAGAACAAGAATAAGAAACATAGCTCAGCAAGTACAGCCAAGAGTGAAATCCAAGAATATCAACAGCGAAGACCTCTAGCAATCAGTTACTCACAATGTCTATGACAGTCCTATTTCATAAAGTCTTAATGAAATTTTGACTCATTTTCAAAATTAATTAAACATGTTCAGAACTCTGAGACATGTTTAAGAACAGTGGGGAAATAACAGTAAGATCCCTGTGGTTTCTGTAATTTTAATTTTCACTCTTCCAATGTTTAACTCCCCAGTTGCATGATAGCTTTATAAACCAGCAACCTGAGACCTACAGGAGCTACAGGAAGAGCAGCCTAGCTGCTTGCTGGAAGACGATAGGACAAGTGGGAGCTTCACAGCTCCACCTCAAGAGACCTGTCAGTATTTAGGAACATACTGGAGGTATGTTCCTAAGGGTTTTTATTTGATTTGACTCAACTCAATTCAAATTTTCCTCAATGAAGAAAGCCCTGTCTCTAGGGAGACAATTGGTAATTATTTAAATATATTTGCTGTTTGAGTCAGTACTACAGAGAGAGAAAACAAAAGGCTTTACACAAATACTAGAAGAAACTCTGAGGTACACAAATTTCCCAAGAGTATTAGGAAATTTATCTTAGCATAGGTGTAGCTTTTCTACTTACAGGTATGAGCTTTGCATAGATGACTAAAGAGCAACTAACAGCAGACCTCAGTAATCCATCTGTCATTGGCAAAAGTGTGTCAATAAATTAGTACAATTTTGCTATATTACTCCTTCCACAAGAAGGGTTTTTAAGGATATACAAAGAGAGAAAAGAAGAGAAAAGAGGAGAGAAGAGAGTAAAGAAAGGGAGAAGAAGACAGACAAGGGAGGGAGCTAGAGACAGATACAGAAACAGAAAGGAGATATTAAAAGCCATTGCTGATCATTGAGATCTCTCAAAAGTGGATTAAAACCAAATAATAAAGAAGTTGTTTCTAGGGAGGAATGCAAGGGTTCAAGAAAGGTAGGGAGATGCTAGAGATTTACCCAGGAGCTTTGGGTGAATTTGAAAATGTCAAAAAATGTTGTGATATTAGGTGAGGGAGCAGACATGATCAAAACACATTTTACAAAATTCTCAAAAGACAAAGTTTTTAAAAGTCACTAAATCAACTATACAGACCTGACAACAGAAAATATGGTGAGAATTACCAAGTATAAAATATGAGATGATGAAAAAGAGAAAAAAAAATCAGAAAGCCAAAGCTGGAGATAGACAACAAGGAGATGCTGGAGTCTTAGTGAAGAAAACAAAAATAACAGGTCAAAACAAATACAATAGATTCTCTTGAAATAAACGATGCTTTTGTATACATAGCAACATATTAACTCCAGAGGAGAAAGGAAACCAAAGCTGATCGTGCTGAGCTAGCCCAATAAGCATGTGCAGAATGTCAGCTTGTCTTCTAGCTTCTCCCAGCAATACCAGTTCTGAGAAGCAATGGAAACCTCTACAAAGCTGACAAAGGATTTTATGGTTGCCCAAACATTGGCATCCCTTGACGCTGTGGATGTTCAGGGGACTGACTCATGGAGAATATAATTTCCATGTAACCTGCTTCCGAACTGGCCAGAGAATTTCAACGAAGTGTGTAGCACACACTAGTAATCCCAGCCATCATGTAAGAGGAATGTAAGGCTAGCCTGGGCTGTATAGCAGTGTCCTGTGGGTCAAATCAAAGCTTAGGGATGTTGTTGTGTAGATAGCTCCTCTAGCATGTGATGGCCTGAAGGTCAATCCCTAGCATCCAAAAGTAAAATACAATAAAACTAAAAATAAACACAACTCCCTCCAACTAGACAAGTGAGGAATTAATACAATAGAATACAATAAGCACCTAATCTCTGCTGATTAATCAACATGCAATAGTAACAAAACTTAGGAAAAACACTTTGAATGAATTAGTTTTACTCATTTTATGTAATTGCAATGAAAATGTCAGGCTGATGAATGAATTGATCGAGGATCAAAAAGCATTTAAAACCTGCAGTTTATTTTATTTCTTTTTTCTTTTTTCTTTTGGAAGTAGTTTCTTTTATGGTTGTAAAAAGGCAGCTTGCAAAAACCAGCACTCTATGAAGTTTGAAAATTCTAAATTATATAATAAAGTTTCAACATCACAGAAAATCAACCTAAAAAAATTTAAAAACCTTTAAAATATGAGACTAAAACTGTAGAGACCCAGGGATAATTGTGAAGTGTTCAACACACCTAAAGAACAGCGAAACCCCAAATTTAAATATTAAGAAAGATAATATAATTGGCTAGAATTTGATGGTGGGTAAAAGAAAAGAACAAAGTTAGTAAATGATGTAAGTAAATGAACCAATATTGGCAGCTATAACTTAGAAAGTTATCGTGTCAATCAATAGAGGCGTTAACTCACTTGTGGAAGGAAAGGGGTCGCTGGAGTTGGAGTTGTCATTCCATGATAGAACATATGTTTAACAAGCTGGAGTCTGAGCTCAATTCCTAGCATGAAAAGTAACAGGAAAAGAAATGGGAAGAGCAGAAAAGGAAAGACAAAGAAATAAAAGTTTTCTAGGCTGGATCCCATAAAACTCAGCTTGATCCTGTGTGTTGTACCCAAAGCCACACCTTAAACAAATGAGTCATGAAGACAAGAAATAAAAAAGTGTGTAAACACACACTGAGCCAGTGCAAATAAGAAAGCAGAGCTTGCTCCCTGTGTACCAACTGGAACACTGAGTTCATGCTCCAAAACATCGATTATTTTACAGTTTAACCTTAAAATGTATAACTCATAGTATTTATGAGGAAACAATACCATGCATTTTCTTCTAAAATGAAACATAAGAATAGCAGAAAGGTACTTGCACAGAGATTGTTTGGTCATTATTTCAGAATTTGGAACAGGCCACCAGAACTTAAAAGGGATAGGGGGCAATTTAGGATACCTAAGGTCACATCCTCATATATGCACATGCTGAGACAAACATGAGTATTCAAAATTTTTATTTCATATGACTCGGTGATAGTAATGAAAATTAACTGTGAACCCAAATACAGGAAAAATCTAAAGAAAATTTTTAAAAAATACAACGAGTGCATGCAATAAAACTAAAAAGTATAAAAAATATAGTGGTGGTAAAATAAATACATAATAGAAAAAAATAACACTTTACTATCTCAGGACAATAAAATATTTCAATAGATATACAGTACCTACAAAAGCAAGTTAATGAAAGCTCATCTTGGAGCCACTGAATACAACTAAAATTCTTTGAGTTTTAGGGTCAGGTAAAATTCATGTCTTTAATTACAAGGCTAATGAATAATAAAAAAATAAATGAAATATACAGACAACCCAAGATATTAGCACAATAAGAAAATATACTCACCAAAATATGAGAGAAATTAAGTTTAGAATGAAAGATTAATTGCCTTAGATGAAAGAGTAATATTAGTAACTATATTCAAATCTGTGTTTTCAGGAAAAATATCGAATTAATGCAAAAATATCATATGAGAAATTATAATGAGAATTGAATTATAGAAGAAATTATAAGAATACTACAAGCTAATTCAACTCTGACTCTAGGAGACAGTACAATCCCTATTATCATACATTAGTAACCTAGTGAAGATATCCTAACCATAAACACGAGTTCCAGACATTTCAAAGCAATTTTATTTATACTTTGATACATACATGAACTAGAATTTCCAAAGTTTCATAGTATGCAGAATGACAGAAGTCTTCCAAATCCATTTTATTATTTAGACATTTCATCAATTTCAGGAAAAACTGCCAATTGGTTAACAGAAAAGCATAGACTGCCTTATGACTCCATCAAGGCATTCATATCTACCTGTATTTTAGCAGGATGCACTTTCTGTGAATGCTGCATGGCCAAGGAACTGATGCTTTACTTTATACTGTGTTAGACTCAGAATCAAGAAAACAGATTATGAAATAATTTTTTCAGCAACTAAATATTTCAGCATCTCAAGAAAGTGGATTAGAATCCAACATACATTTTGGGGACAACAAGAATAATTTTAGACATCTCACACAAAATAATTTCCATGTATGTGTTGACTGAATACAATTGATGATGCATGGATATATGGTAATGCAGATATTGTCATTGTCTTCAGACAAGAAACTGACTCTAAGAGAAGGATAGCAAAAAGCTGTATACAGTTGGTTTTTCCATAGAACATCAATCACTGATCATTCTGAATGTCATTTAATACATGACATGCTGGCCTTTTCCTTAAAAGACACTGTTCCTGTATTCTTTAAATCGTGTAATAAAAATTGTTTACAAGGGATTTAAAAAATCATTAAATTAGATGAAAACTATAAAGTGGTAACTTTGCTCCATCCTTAAGTGATTGGTCCTGTTGTTTATTCAGATAAGGAAGAGTTAGCGTTTTAATCAGGTTTTGGAAAGATTCCTTCAATATTTATTGCATTCCTTCTAGGTGGTAGGTATACCCCATGCACTGAATACACAGCTATGAGCAACACAAATCCTGAAAAACGTAATTATCCTGTGCAAATAGCATTGATCGAGCTTAGCAGTTTTAAATGTCTTTGACTGTTGGATAAGGCAACATGAAGGAGGGCTTCCCTAGGAACCTCTGCAGTCACCTCTGTCAAGGAAGGCCAAGGTCACTGGCTCTCCTGCTAACTCTCAGACACCAAGAGTCATTTGTCAGGATGCCTCTCTGGAGTAGCTGACACTTGAATTCTACTTGTCTTGAACACCAGTGCCTGGCATGCAATCTTAACTTCCCAAGGGCATACTTCAGGGAGAAGCATCTAGTTACCATAAGTAATCCTATTCCACAGAGTACCAACGGGGAGTGGAAGCAAGGCCAACACTGGATTGTTGCTCAGTATTTGCCATACAGGACACATGCTATAAAAAGAAAAGCACTTCCTTGAAAAAAAAAAAAGCTCTGGATCCAGTAGATCAGTTAGCTGTCAGGATACAAAAACACTGTGCTCAACAATTCATTCTTGGGATCCCTTGACATTTTGTTTGTCCTAATTGACAGGGATAAATTGAGTTGGGAAAGAGGTTGTGTTTTGTTATCTGGGGAGCATCTGGATATAGGTCAATAGTAAGGAAAGTCACCAACTGGGTAATCATTGTATATTTTCAACCTACTTAGTAACAAAAAATTATTTAACATGATTTTAACCTTGTCTCTAGTTACTATGCATAAAACTCAAGTCATGTCTCAATTATTATAGGCCGATGGGCATTATCAGATAAGGAGGGACCTAGATTTATAGGGCACATCTGCAGAAGTCTCACAGGAGGAACAAACAAGCCAAGTATGGGGAACTGCACACTGACCTAGAACTTCAATCTCACAATCTTAAACTCAACACTTACACAAGAGTGCTTTTCTTTCTGGTAAATAGGAGAGTCTGGCATCAAAATCATTAGTTTCTGCCATTTCCAAAGGCTGTACTGCCAGCCCTTTCTCCTTAAGTAAATTTCTCTGTGTGAGTTCTCTGTAAACAAGCACAGAGATGCTTATCTTTGGTCAGAGTCTCACTCCACTGTTTCAGATTTACCATTGGAATGAACTAGTCCACAAAGAAACTCTGGTCTTCAGTGACAAGGAGGAGTCATCTTGTGGATTCCACTAGATTACAGGAGCAGAAAAAGCCCCCCTTAGGATACAGGATGCCCGCTATGATAGCATTTTACAGAGGTGAAGTTTTCCCCTTTCTTGTTCAAGTTTACAGAATATAATTGCATAACATAGTTAGATTGATTAAATCAAATAAAAATTGCCACCGGCCCACTAAGTGGTCCAGAAGAATGTTGCTGTGCAGAAAGCAGAATTCTTTGAAAAAACTCAGGGCAATGTAAGCTGAAGGAGCTTACGGTTGAGAAAGGACACAAAGCAGGTTCTATATTGAGCAGAGACTCTTTCGGTCTGAGGCAGATTGAGGAGAAATGAGGTGATGGGTAACGTTTGTGGTAAAGTAAGGCATTTATTTCCGTAATTATAAAATCCTGGCTACACTGATTTTTCATTACAATAACTGAATACTTGTGCTGGGCCCCGCAAAAAGCCATTTGAAAAGACAAATCAAATTTGTTTAGTCAGGATGAGAGCAAATACTCTGCTAATGGCATAGAAATATCACCGCAACCAAGAGGTTAGGCAAGAGTGAATTATTAGTGACAGGAAAGTTAGCCCTTCACCAACTGTCTCACTCCTGCAGAGACACCTGCCACTCATCTGATCACAATCCCTAAGAAGTAGCATTTATAGGCTAAGTTAACAACCTCATTATGGCTTTGCTTAGCATGGAAATTAGGTCCTAAAAGCAATGGATATTTATATACTTGTTACCAATTTATTTGTCAAAATAATGGTATTCAGAAAGACTATGAGAATCGTGTGTTGAATAATTAGAAAAGTATTTCAATTGAAAATAATGTAATAACCTGACACCTCTACACATTTAGCAATCTCTAAAGACCTTACTTTGTAAGATCAAAAAATAATTAAATCCAAACTGTCATGATAATCATAAACAGTTGTCCTGAGTAGAAGGAGTTTTAAAAATAGGATATAAAAATTTCCAAACTAATCTCTTTCACTTTCCTTATTACATAAAATTGTCTCACAGAGAAATCTTCCTTATTAGGCAAGCTGCCTGAGCTCCTTGGTGTGAGGAGAAATGTGCAAGTGCCTGTTTAAGCTGAAAAGCATTGTAATAACTGGCGATTCAATGTGCTGTATATTAATTGTTGCTAATGAGTATGTCCATGAAAAGTTAAATTTGATGGTTGGAGAGGTAGCATCTCAGTGCAGAGTACTTGCTGATCTTTCAAAGATCAGGACTTGGTTCCTAGCACTCATACTGGGTTGTTCACAACTGCCTATAACTCCAGTTCTAGACGATCTAATACCCTCTTCTGGCTTCAATGGACACAATCCTCCAACACACACACACACACACACACACACACACACACACACACACACACACACACACACACTGTGATATTTCAAAATCCTTGGGTTGAAAGTAAATACATGCATCTAGGCACACATTGGGATATTATTATATATGTAAGACAAAGTACCACACCTAGAAAATGAGATTTGGTTTTAAAAAATATCTCCCAGTATTAAGAATACCGTGATTACAGTGCTTTGTTGGTTTGCTGAATGGCTTTGGAAATCTGTACCCACCCATTATTAGTTTGTATCAAGTTACAGTTATGAAGTTGGAGTCTGGCATGTATAGTGTTAGGACTTGGAGATGGTCTTAAGTCATAGGTCAATGACCTTCTATAACACGGGTCAGTCTGTATTTTTAGTAGGCATTTCACTGCTATGGTGCTATGTTATCAATGGTTTATTCATGAAAAATGTAATCCACAGAACTATATTTCCATAATGGTTTCCTCATTGTTGGAAGACATGCTCTGAGGCCTTACTCTCGGGGGAATCCACAAATTCATTAATCAGTATGTTCATTGTATTATTATGAACAGTGTTTAAGGAATTTAAAGAGCTGCAGAGTAAAACCTGAGATAATCATTTTTCTATTAAGTAATTAATACTTCTCATGTTTCCCCCTAAATACTGTGGTCTCACTTAAACATATGGTTTAGAATATAGAATGATTTTAAAGTATACTTTCATTAGCGCAAATGCAGGGGTTAGAACTGTGGTGAGTGCAGCTTCAGAAACACAAAGGTTGGAGAAGTGACCCATAAGACAAAGACATGCTCAGTCATCAAAACCATGTCACAGGGTAGACACAAGACTAAGTGAAAGACCGGGTGTTACAACACAAGGTTATGTGAAAGGTAAACACTTTATGAGAAAAATAAAATTGAATAATAAATATTATATTCGGATGATGGGTAAAGGGTGATTCTTTTTTTCCTAACTTATACTATATATGCTGTTCAACATTGTGACTAAAGTTATATAATCTTAGAACTGTTTCTTAGTTCTATATTAATTACCCATTCTAAGCATTTTTTGCACATAAAATAGAGAAAGTAATATCAACTTGTAAAGTCTTCAAGGGAGAAAATATCAATTTTGTAGAGTTGTGTCAAAATTAACATCTACCTTATTGTGTTCACAGACAAACTAATATCTGCATTACAGGATCCCTGCAATGCTTCAGTAAGATATGTATTAGGGCACTTTGTCCAGTACCTTCACGTCTTATCTAAATATCCTAGTTTTCATTATGATATTTAAAAGCTAGCTCTATAAAATTTAAAGTAGTTATAGTCATATTTACATGTAGATTTTTCCAGTTTCTAATATTTTAGAAACTAAAATATTTACAATAGACACTTGTGTCTTATATGAATTATATAAAAATTAGTATTTTGGGTTTTGTTTGAATTAATAATGTCAAGAGAAATTTCCGAGATTGAACTGAGGATTTCAAAGTCTTAGAAAATGTGGATAGTTCATTATGAAAAACAGCTCTTCTAAACTGAATTACTTATTCAAGGTAACATTGTCAAATGAATTTTATTTCTATGTGTTAACAGGAACAAACATCATAAACACGCGAGTAGAGAATGTAAGCTACAACATGATATTGCTCATGAGAGATTACAGGACTTTTAAAGCACAAAGCACATAGATAGATAGATAGATAGATAGATAGATAGATAGATAGATAGATAGATAGACAGACAGACAGACAGATAGGAGAGAGAATAACCCATAATAGGTGCTGATTTCTGGAGTTAGCTTACTTCTGTGAAAAGTAAAAAGGGAGCAGAATTAACAGTAGGACTTCGCCTCAAATATTTATTATTTTAAAAGAAATTTAAGCAGAAAGCTAAAGTCAAAAGATAATTAAATAAGTATGTGTAAAATGTTGGCAATTTGGGTCTCAAAAGTTCAAAGATTAAACTTTTGATGCAAATGATACAAATCTAGTTTTAAGCTAATTTAAGGACAGAAATTGAAATCCTGGTAGTCTTAAATGGACTGTTATTGTCTCTGTGTGGTGGGATTGTGAATTGCTATTGTTCTAATTCTTTTCTCTTTAGAGGGTAGCCCCCTAAATGGTCTGAGAATGTCGAAAAAGTGGCCTGCTAAAAGAGAAGTGGATAACTAGGAGAATTGATGCAGGCAATCTCTGGGGAAGATGTCCCTCTGTTCTTTTGTCTATTGGGACAGCGTCATACATCCTTACCCTTTAGGATGTTCCATAATCTATGTTTATTTGATCTTCAATCAAATTTATTGAGGTGTAATCCATGTAAAATAAACTATATATTTAAAGCATGCAACTTGATGCATTTGGCCATTTTCAGATTCCATGAAATCATCACCATAGTTACACAATGAACATATTATGTCAACTCTCAAGTTTCACAATGTCCCTGTGTAATACTCTCTCAACCCAACTAACTTTGTAGACTTTTCAAATAAATACAATCTTTTAAATCTTGCCATGTTTTTAACTCAGCATGGTTGTTAACCTAACCATGTGAGAGCGTGCCTTCATGGCTCACTTTTTCTTAATGAATATTATCCTAATATGTAGATATATTTCAATTGTTTGCTTACTCAGTTGTTTGTAGACATAGGGATTATAACCAGTTTGGGACAATTACAAATAAAACTGCTATTAACATTTATGCCTATGTCTTTGTATGGAAATATTCATTCTTTTCTCTTGCAAATTCAGTCTATTTTTAAATGCCCAAAGGAAATGTATTTCCATTTCCCTTGAGATCCTTCTATAATGTGAGAGTCCCTGTAGTAAAAATGCTTGGTTAGACCTACACTTCTAGTTCTTTAATTGGTTCATTTAAGTGAATCCAACCTCTCAGCAACGATGCTTACATCTGTCAGATATGTTCTCTGTCACTTTTCCTCTATTTGTTACTTTGATTAATAAATATATTGGGAGAGGGGCTTTTATATTTCATTTGATAAATCTGTCATTTTAATCCCATGCTTATTCTACCTCTTTGCTATTCAGCTCACAGTATGTAGTTCTATGTCACTGAGTTGCAACTGATTGACAAGGTCTGTTCTCATATTCAGTATCTATACACATCAGTTTAGTCTCATTCTTAATTCTCATTAATTTGCATTTACTGATTAGTTATGAGACGGTTAAATTTGTTAATAGTGAAAAGAGTGAGGCAGGTTGACCAAATGATTGAGCAGGACTTTAACGTAGAAGAGCTCAGAGCATTGACTGCTCTTCCGCAGGTCCCGAGATCAAATCCCAGCAACCACATGGTGGCTCACAACCATCCGTAATGATATCTGATGCCCTCTTCTGGTGTGTCTGAAGACAGCTATATTGTACTTACATATAATAATAAATAAATCCTTTTAAAAAAGAAGAAGAGCTCGGTCATTTTCTGTTCTGTAAGTTCTTTTATGTTCTTAAGCAAGTAACTTAATGAGTCCCAAGTAGCTTCTTCATTTATAAACAGGGAGAATAGTACCTTTTCAACCACATTATGAACCCTAAATATGGCGAGTAAGATGCTTAAGAATGCTTACATCAAAAATAAATAAATAAATAAATAAATAAATAAATAAATAAATAATTCATTCTTAAACCAAACACATTCCTTTTCACCAAAACTGTAAAGTCTCATTACTATGACCATGAAACAGAACAAACTAATCAGGACCTTAGAGTATGATGCCATTTTCCTGTTTTACAATATCATCCCATTTGTCTCCTGGATGTTGGGGAGGCCTCTGTCTTTAGTCTTCCTCAACGCTGAGAGACGTCTGAAGCTGCAGGTTCATGCAGACGAGTGAACATTCAACTTTTATCGATAGGTCATTCCTGTAACCAATGTTCTTTTGTTTGTTTGTAGTTGCTTCAACAAGAAAGAATATCACAGCGCAAAGTAGTGCATACCTTGCTAATTTGATGAAACTAATTCTGGTTGTGTCTTTAGGTCTGCAAGGCAAGAGGCTGGCTGAGATTTTTTTGCTTTGTAATTACAGGTACTCTTCATCTCAGTACTGGGAATATAAACAAGACCAAGTGTTTTGGATATTATCAGGCTTCAAAGAAATAAGCAGAGCAATATGGAACACATCCCCACCACATCCTAGAGAATGGAGGATGTGGAGATCTGTGCTGTTTCTGAAACCCCAGAAATATCCATTCCTCTTGCCTTTAGGGGAAGAAGTTTCTAAGGGGCTGGGGTACAGATACAGGTTTGGGGGTTATCCTTCCAGGTGGAGCTGGTCTCTCCTCTCTACACTACCTGCGCAGCCCAGGGATTTCCCTCAGCTCTTGAAATAAGTCATCTTAGTGAGTCAGAGGATGGATAGAAGCACCATGTCAGTGTATCTTATATATCTGCGTCCTCCCCATCACCTCCCTTGGAGTCAGATTTGTGATTCTCTTCCCTTTCCCTTCAGCCTGGGGCAGAGTAATCAACACCATAGAACACAGAGTGATTTTTAAAGTCAGTGTACTCCTGAATAAAGAGAACATGGCCAGGGTGGAGATAGAAAAGTCTATCCTTGGTTCTCTGGCCAAAGGAGAAGGAGCTAATCTTAACAAAACATTTCTCAGCTTTCAAGGCTTTCTCTGGGCTTTGCAGGAGACCCCACACTTCCTTTTATACTCATTGAGAACTTCCAAGAGAGAACATGTTTTCATTTCCCTTTGCACAGGAAGACAGCATTTCAGTTTCTCACAAGTCCTTTTAAAGGGAGACAAGGAGATATAAAGCTTTGAAACCTGCCAGTTTCAATGTTTGAAACTTCCAGGGAGTTGTGTTGTTTGATGCCAACAGATTGCACACAGGCTCCATCCTGCAGAAAGGGTGTTTGTGTGCTGTTTCTTTGTTGCTTAAGCCATCTCATTTCAGCTTTATCTTAATCACATTCCAGCACTGATATCCTATAAGGAAGGTTATAATCCTAAGTGGCACGGTAATAAGAAACAGGAAAGGAATATGTGTTTTGATTGGGGGGGAGGGGTTCTTGGAGTCTTCTCCAAGTATCCAAAGGTGATGCTATGACCTTTATCTTTTGAGGTTTGATAACATTTTTTTTTCAAACACACACATATCAGGCAAGATGAGATTCCCCCCACCCTGAAAACCAAATGAGAAAAACACACCTTGCTGAGCTGTGTTAATTCATGGGCATATGGGCAAACTAAATTCTAAGTCTTGTATGATAATAACAAAAAATATTTCATGTTGTATTGGAGGAGAGACAAAAAATACATTTTCATCTGAATTTAATTGTTCCTTTCTTTCCTTTGGTCCTGGAAATGTTCTTACATAACAATTGAGAAGATATGAAAATAAATCCTTTTCCGCTATTTCTGAATCTTATTGAATAAAAAGTTGTGATTTTCATGTTGATGGTAATGACTTCTGAGGGTTGGAATAATGCCAACTCTTCTAAAATAAGTATTCTGTATCCTGCTTCTCATTTTCAGCTCCTCCTTACACATATACCCCACAGGTAAATTTTTACTATAAGACATCTTTCATTTACTTTACATTCACCACCATTTTTGTCTCTATGGCACAAATTTTAGCTCCTTGTAACATGTGGACAATCAGGAAAGCTCTGCACTATGTCTACTAATGTCACATTCTGTTTTCACTGTGGAAGAAAAATCACCACTTGATATATGGAATGAGTTCATTCATCAATTAAACAAGCTTCATCTAAAATGCTTCAGCAAGTTCTAATTGCTCATTTATAAACATTCTGGCAAAAGTGACATCTTAGATGACAGGCATTAATGATTTACTAGAAGTAGAAAAAAAAAATCAGATCTTTTTCATGACTCAAAAGCAAACATCTCAAGTTTTCCCCAGAAAGAGAAATATGATCTGTTTGAAGGTTTTCTGTGCTCACTAATTGTTTTAACTATATGAAAACATCGATTTGGAGAATTTAGAGTCGCTTATGTCATGAATACTTCCAAAGGCCAATTAAGACTGGGAATTTAGCTGGGATATAAAATAATAAGTCTGTTTTTCTGAGGTACAGACCCATCTTCTCTAGGGTCCTATTTTCTTCCACTTTCCAGATGATCCCAACTAAACTTGGTTTCTAACTGTGCCCAAAGAGACCACATGCCACGATCTGAGCAGCTTTCTAAAATGGGTGGTCACTACTGAGATTTCCTATACCAAAGTGAGAACCTTTCTCCCCCCTTTCTTCTATCATGGATGCTCCTGTTGTGCGCTAACACTGAGGACTCAACCACCTTGGTATGTCTGCCACCAATAACAAGCTCAAGGGTAGAAAGAAGATGACCCCCTCATCTCCATTTCTTCTTGGCAGGTGCTGTAGACATGAAGAAACCCCTAGTTCAGTTGTTCAGATTGGCTGAGATGACACTGAGCAGTACCCTTGGCAATCAGTCCTCTGTTTCTCCATATCGTGTCTGGAAAGGAATATCACTTAAACCTCCCCTCTGTTGCCCAGTCCTTGTGATCACTAAGGAAATAACTCAGATTAGAATTATAGGGGTCAAGCACAGAGTTTATAGTTGAATAAAATGGGATACTCTGGGAGGAGGAGAGTAGACAATAGCTAGAGAGATCATTGTGCTAGCCTACCCTTGAGGGTACACATTATACTATTTCTTATCATTTCTAGACTGAACAGCTTGCTTAGGGGCAATTTTCTATCTGGTAACTAGCAGGATTTTCATATTACACATTTTTATTTTTTTGTTTATTTATTTATTTCACTCCAGATTTTATCTCCTCATCCACCCTCTGACTGTTCCACTTTCCACACCTTCTCCTTACACCTCTGTCTCTACAAGGATGCCCCCACCCAACCAGGCCTCCAAACTCTCTGGGGCCTCCAGTTTCTTTAGGGTTTGGTGCATCTTCTCTGACTAAACCCAGACCAGGCAGTTCTCTGCTGTATACATGTTGGGGGCCTCATATCAGCTGGTGTATGCTGCCTAGATGGTGGTCCAATGTTTGAGAGATCTCAGGGGTCCAGGTTAATTGAGACTGCTGGTCCTCCTACAGGGTCACTTTCCTCCTCCTCAGCTTCTTCCAGCCTTTCCCTAATTCAACCACAGGAGTCAGAAGCTTCTGTCCATTGGTTGGGTGCAAATATCTGCCTTTGACTCTTTCAGCTGCTTATTGGGTCTTCTGAAGTGCTGTCATGGTAGGTCCCTTTTTGTGAGCACTCCATAGCCTTAGTAATCATGTCAGGCCTTGGGACCTCCCCTTGAGCTGGATCCCACTTTGGGCCTGTCGCTGGACCTTCTGTTCCTCAGGCTCCTCTCCATTTCCATCCCTGTAATTTTTTTCAGACGGGAACAATTATGGGTCAGTTTTGACTGTGGGATGGCAAACCCCTCCCTCACTTGATGCACTGACTTCCTGCTGGAGGTGAGCTCTATATGTTCCCTCTCCCTACTTTCAGGTATTTCATCTAAGGTCCCTCCATTTGAGTTCTGAGAGTCTCTCACCCCTCAGGTTTCTGGTGCATTCTGGAGGGTCCCCCCGTACCTCCTACCTCCTGAGGTTGCCTGTTTCCATTCTTTCTGGTGGCCCTCAGGACTTCAGTTCTTTTCCCTCACCCAACACAGATCTGGTTCCCCTTTTTCCCCACACCCCCCATCCACTTTCCCTCCCAGGTCCCTCACCACATGTGATTGTTTTCTTCTCACACCCAAGTGTGACTGAGGTGTCCTCACTTGGGCCCTTCAGCTTGTTGAACTTTATGAGTTCTGTGGACTGAATCTTGGGTATTCTGTACTTTTGTTTTTGGCAATATCCACTTACTAGTGAGCACCTTTTGGGTCTGAGTTACCTCACTCATGATGATATGTTCTAGTTCCATACATTTGCCTGCAAAGCTCAGGATGTCTTCATTCTTATTAGCTGAGTAGTATTCCTTTGTGTAAATGAACCACATTTTCTGTATCAGTTCTTCTGTCATGGGACATCTGGGTTGTTTCCAGCTTCTGGCTATCAAAAATAAGGCTATTATAAACATAGTGGAACATGTGCCCCTATGGATTGGTGTGGCATCTTTTGGGTATATGTCCAAGAGTGGTATAGTTGGGTCTTCAGGTAGATCTATTTCCAATTTTCTGAATAGCACCCATTTTTTGTTGGTGGGTGGGTGTGATGGAAGTATTTGTTACCAGAAAGCCTCTAACTAGATAGTAATCATGAACATATATATATGTATATGTATATGTATATGTATATGTATATGTATATGTATATGTATATGTATATGTATATGTATATGTATATGTATATGTGTATATATATATTTTGCCAGAAAGTGATTCAGGTACTGTTATTTTGTTTAGTAATCAAATTCCTACATTTTGGTAATGGAAGAATAGAGAAGACACTGATGACTAATCTAGGCTAGCTGTAGGGATTATTTGAAGATTGAAAATAGTGTTCCATATTTACAGATGGAATTTCAGCTGGAGCTCATATATTGCTTTCCCAAGTAATACTCACATAAATCAGTGAAGAATCAGAGATGGGGCCTCATGATATGCATACATGTGAGTCATTTTTTCACATGGTCACTGAATTTTAAAGAATTACCCCTTGAGGGTACATAATTGAAACTTGGATATAAATGTGCCCTGGACTCAGAGAAAATAATAAGATTTAGATACTATCATAAGTTATGCTTGAATTACCGCTATGGAATATTCACTGGGCTCCTTAATCGTAGATGTTCTAGCATCTAGTCTTACTAAGTTAATTTTCACATTGTTAATTTCCTCTGATCTTCATTTCCTCACTGTTTATAGTTTATCAGCATTGGTTGTTATTAGCTTTGGATCATGAGTACTGGCACTGTTTATTGGATGTATTTCTTATCCTGTGTGCTAGCACAACAGCTGCTAATTTAAGCAGGCATCTTTTATTCATTATTATAATACATTCTGACAAAGACATTGTGAATATGAACTGTTTCGGATGGAATTATCAGAGTTCTTACGATTACAGTGTAGTGTCTGATCTGAGATATGTTAAAGAGTTGTGATCACAGAACCAAAAGGAGGTGGAACAAAAAATAAACAAACACAAGTATATCTGATTGACTCTGTTCTGAGCTGCTAAACAACTGGATAACACTGTCATTTGAGCACAATATTTATTTAAAGGGGAAGAGATGCCATTAGCTGTGCTAATATGTCCATGTGTACATAATACCATTTCTTTCTGCACTGGTTCTGGGATCTGTTTAGTTGGTTAGGGAATAGTTGGTATGGTCATCACTCAGAATATTACAACAATTTTCCCTCTTGTAGGAAAATTTAAATTCTGGTCACACTTAAAAAAATATAGCTCTCTCTTGTGAGACTATGCTGGGGCCTAGCAAATACAGAAGTGGATGATCACAGTCAGCTATTGGATGGGTCACACGGCCCCCAATGCAGGAGCTAGAGATATTACCCAAGGAGTTAAGGGAACTGCAACCCTATAGGTGGAACAACAATATGAACTAACCAGTACCCTGGAGCTCTTGTCTCTAGCTGCATATGCATCAAAAGATGGCCTAGTCGGCCATCATTGCAAAGAGAGGCCCATTGGACTTGCCAACTTTAGATGCCCCAGTACAGGGGAACGCCAGGGCCAAAAAGGGGGAGTGGGTGGGTAGGGGACTGGGAGGGTGGGTATGGGGGACCTTTGGGATAGCATTGAAAATGTAAACGAGGAATCATCAGGGAAATGCAAATCAAAACAACCCTGAGATTCCACCTCACACCAGTCAGAATGGCTAAGATCAAAAATTCAGGTGACAGCAGATGCTGGCGTGGATGTGGAGAAAGAGGAACACTCCTCCATTGTTGGTGGGAGTGCAGGCTTGTACAACCACTCTGGAAATCAGTCTGGCGGTTCCTCAGAAAATTGGACATAGTACTACTGGAGGATCCAGCAATACCTCTCCTGGGCATATATCCAGAAGATGCCCCAACTGGTAAGAAGGACACATGCTCCACTATGTTCATAGCAGCCTTATTTATAATAGCCAGAAGCTGGAAAGAACCCAGATGCCCCTCAACAGAGGAATGGATACAGAAAATGTGGTACATCTACACAATGGAGTACTACTCAGCTATTAAAAAGAATGAATTTATGAAATTCCTAGCCAAATGGATGGACCTGGAGGGCATCATCCTGAGTGAGGTAACACATTTACAAAGGAACTCACAAAATATGTATTCACTGATAAGTGGATATTAGCCCAAAACCTAGGATACCCAAGATATAAGATACAATTTCCTAAACACATGAAACTCAAGAAAAATGAAGACTGAAGTGTGGACACTATGCCCCTCCTTAGAAGTGGGAACAAAACACCCATGGAAGGAGTTACAGAGACAAAGCTTGGAGCTGAGATGAAAGGATGGACCATGTAGAGACTGCCATATCCAGGGATCCACTCCATAATCAGCTTCCAAATGCTGACACCATTGCATACACTAGCAAGATTTTATTGAAAGGACCCAGATGTAGCTGTCTCTTGTGAGACTATGCCGGGGCCTAGCAAACACAGAAGTGGATGCTCACAGTCAGCTAATGGATGGATCACAGGGCTCCCAATGGAGGAGCTAGAGAAAGTACCCAAGGAGCTAAAGGGATCTGCAACCCTATAGGTGGAACAACATTATGAACTAACCAGTACCCCGGAGCTCTTGACTCTAGCTGAATATGTATCAAAAGATGGCCTAGTTGGCCATCACTGGAAAGAGAGGCCCATTGGACACGCAAACTTTATATGCCCCAGTACAGGGGAACGCCAGGGCCAAAAAGGGGGAGTGGGTGGGTAGGGGAGTGGGGGTGGGTGGATATGGGGGACTTTTGGTATAGCATTGGAAATGTAAATGAGCTAAATACCTAATAAAAAATGAAAAAAAAAAAGAAAATGTAAACGAGGAAAATACCTAATTAAAAAAATATAAAAAAAAGTCAAGATTTTAAACTCCAAAGGATATTAATTTTCACTCAATTTTAATCCCCTTTTCTGCCACTAATAATAAAGAAAGCAATGAGCACATCTACAGATTGTTCTTTGAAAATTTACATTTTCTCCTTTCTTTCTCCTCTCCATCATGTCTTTGGTTATCTTATCTAAATGTTCTTAGTTGTGAATATTTGTAAAGCATTAGCATATGTTAACAGTCCCCTTCCAGATATCCCTAGCTCTTAGTTCTTAGCACTCTGTCTGGCACCTTGAGAACCATAGCACTTGCTTTGTGCTTTCAGAGAAAGATCTAACCATGGAATGAAATCTCCTGACAAAGTTATAAATAGAAAAAAATGTCTCCATAGGAAACAACTAAATATTTATTTATGCCACATTTTGCAAGCCATTTAAGTAAATACTCCTAAACAACAGTTTATAGATAGTAACCGATTGTAGGCACTGTGATTGGCCACTTCATTGTCAATCAGTGTATAAGTGATGCTATTTTGGGAAAATGTGCTATAGCTCTGCATCACATATAAGAATAAATTGTCTTCACTGAGACTTACAAAAGTATGCCCAAACTCATTTTATTTGAATGTAGTTGAAACTTGTGGGTGAATTCTATTTAGTGTAAAGATCCAACATTTGATATATATGCCATATATATATGTATGTATACACACACACACACACACACACACACACACACACACACACACACACATGCCAGTTTTAATTTGTACATACCATTTTTTTTCTTACCCCTTAGCTAAAACCAGAAATGGAAAAGGCAAAAATACCGTGAGAACAGTGGTTTTCTTGTGGTATTTCCAGCTTGTTGGAAGTAGAGTATACTGGAAATCACAGGAGACAGGCCTTTCCCAGGGGGTTCCAGAGCCTAACAACACTAATCCAAGAGGTTTGGTTTATTTAAAGCAATCCTTTCAGGCTCATCTATCACTAGTCTCAAGACCCTGAGCAAAACCCCTTCAATTCAAGCAATTATGCCTGCCTTTTGGCAGTATTCTCTCTATGTAGAGATACTGTCCAAATGCACAAACATTTTCCTTTCAACAAATATGTAATGGGTTTTCTGAACTCTGAAAGATGGGCCTCCAAGTTTAGGTTCTCTTTCAAGTACTGTATGGAGGCTTGGACCACTTCCTGATAGCAAAAGAAAAAACAAACTCCCTTCCCAACTTTCAGTATTTTAATTCCTTCTTCTTTCAATTGAATTTTTGTGATCTGACACAATTGCTACCAACACTGGGGGCAGGGGGTGGGGGGCGTTGCTTAATAAGTTGAATCACCAGGGACATGAGCAGTATGTTAGGGATTTCAAGTTCACTAATGTTTCTTTCAGTTGTTTAAAAACTATATTTCAATTTTAGCCACAAAGAAGCAAAAGAAGTCCCCAAACATATACAGGACAAGAAGGAATTTAATTTCTTACATTTCCCAAGCACCTATTCAGTGGTCAGTTATATGGATTCTACAAGTACAACTAAAGTACCTGGTGTTTGTGAATGGTTACTCTTAACCAGGAGGTCTTCTACTCTCGGAATATACATTATCTCATAAATGTTTACATCACAGATTACAGCCCTGCAAGGTAAGCCTTTGTATTGACTGTGTTTGACAAAGAACTTCAGGTACAGAGAAGTTAATTTTCTTAAAGCCACACAAGTAAAAATCGATAGCCCTGGGGCTTAGTTCTATACCATTTGGGTTTTTTGTTTTTGTTTTTCTGAACATCTACTTCTGTATTAGCCAGGCATTAGCATAGACTCACAAGATAGAGATTTACTTGCTATGTTGTCACTCCTAGGTGGGACATAGCTATATAAACTAACAGCACAATATAACATAATGCAATCAATAATCAAATTTCCAGGGAGACTTGAAGTGATGCTCTGAAGGATTAGAGAGGAAGGATGAGTCAGAGGTGACTTCAGAAAAGAAGCAATGTCGAATAGAGACCAAAGGGTAGGAAGAGATATTGGCTATTTACAGCAGCTTGGGTTTGAGAATAGGAAACAGAAACTACTTCCATGAAAGAATTAACATGTGATAACACCGAAGACAGGAAATAACTGAGAACATTCTGAAAAACACAGCCAATGTGGCAATTATTAGAAATAAACTGATTAAACTTCAAAGTTTCTGCAAGGCAAAAGACACCGTCAATAAGACAAAAAGACCACCAACAGATTGGGAAAGGATCTTTACCTATCCTAAATCAGATAGGGGACTAATATCCAACATATATAAAGAACTCAAGAAGGTGGACTTCAGAAAATCAAATAACCCCATTAAAAAATGGGGCTCAGAACTGAACAAAGAATTCTCACCTGAGGAATACCGAATGGCAGAGAAGCACCTGAAAAAATGTTCAACATCCTTAATCATCAGGGAAATGCAAATCAAAACAACCCTGAGATTCCACCTCACAACAGTCAGAATGGCTAAGATCAAAAATTCAGGTGACAGCAGATGCTGGCGTGGATGTGGAGAAAGAGGAACACTCCTCCATTGTTGGTGGGAGTGCAGGCTTGTACAACCACTCTGGAAATCAGTCTGGCGGTTCCTCAGAAAACTGGACATAGTACTACCGGAGGATCCAGCAATACCTCTCCTGGGCATATATCCAGAAGATGCCCCAACTGGTAAGAAGGACACATGCTCCACTATGTTCATAGCAGCCTTATTTATAATAGCCAGAAGCTGGAAAGAACCTAGATGCCCCTCAACAGAGGAATGGATACAGAAAATGTGGTACATCTACACAATGGAGTACTACTCAGCTATTAAAAAGAATGAATTTATGAAATTCCTAGCCAAATGGATGGACCTGGAGGGCATCATCCTGAGTGAGGTAACACATTCACAAAGAAACTCACACAATATGTACTCACTGATAAGTGGATATTAGCCCCAAACCTAGGATACCCAAGATATAAGATATAATTTGCTAAACACATGAAACTCAAGAAGAATGAAGACTGAAGTGTGGACACTATGCCCCTCCTTAGATATGGGAACAAAACACCCATGGAAGGAGTTACAGAGACAAAGTTTGGAGCTGAGATGAAAGGATGGACCATGTAGAGACTGCCATATCCAGGGATCCACCCCATAATCAGGATCCAAACGCTGACACCATTGCATACACTAGCAAGATTTTATTGAAAGGACCCAGATGTAGCTGTCTCTTGTGAGACTATGCCAGGGCCTAGCAAACACAGAAGTGGATGCTCACAGTCAGCTAATGGATGGATCATAGGGCTCCCAATGGAGGAGCTAGAGAAAGTAGCCAAGGAGCTAAAGGGATCTGCAACCCTATAGGTGGAACAACAATATGAACTAACCAGTACCCCGGAGCTCTTGACTCTAGCTGCATATATATCAAAAGATGGCCTAGTCGGCCATCACTGGAAAGAGAGGCCCATTGGACTTGCAAACTTTATATGCCCCAGTACAGGGGAACACCAGGGCCAAAAAGGGGGAGTGGGTGGGCAGGGGAGTGGGGGTGGGTGGATATGGGGGACTTTTGGTATAGCATTGGAAATGTAAATGAGCTAAATACCTAATAAAAAATGGAAAAAAATACTTTCGGGGTACTAAAGGATATTAATAAAGAAGATGAATGAAATATCAAAAAAAAAAAAAAAAAAAGAAATAAACTGATTAAGAGGGAAGCCACACAAAGCAAGTCTTCATTTGGTCAAGGCTGCTTGACAGAGGACTTCATGGGGCATGACAAGCATGTAATATTTTCCTTGTAAGTCTTCAGTGTTTGGTAGGTATAAAGAAACACCCCCTGGGTTTCTGCCACCATACCCACATAGTCTAAAGACTCTCACTTGAGACGAAGCTTTGACACATATGATTTTTATTTAAACTTATCCAAAATTTCTTTCTACTACATAACAAACTTTGTTTAGAATAATCTGCAAAATGATTAATCACTCAAGGGATCAATGCTTTAGTTTGACTGGCATGTTTTGCCCTATGACATACCCCATGTTTTTGACAATCAGATGAAGAGGTAGATAAGGTGTCAAGGTTTCTATTCCTGCACAAAACATCATCACCAAGAATCAAGTTGAGGAGGAAAGGATTTATTCAGCTTATACTTCCACATTGTTGTTCATAACCAAAGGAAGCCAGGACAGGAGCACACACAGGGCAGGAACTTAGAGGCAGGAGCTGATGCAGAGGCCATGGAGGGGTCCTGCTTACTGCCTTGCTTCCCTAGGCTTGCTCAGCTTGCTTGCTTATAGAACCCAGGAGTACCAACACAGGGATGGCACTGATGCCTTACAGATGGATCTTATGGAGGCATTTCCTCAAGGGAGGCTCCTGACTCTGTGATAACTCCAGCTTGTGTCAAGTTGACACAGGAAACTAGCCAGTGCATAAGGCAAAGGCAGTTCTATGACTGCACTGGCTTCTTTAAATGGTGACTTTAGAATATCCAAGGGAAGAGGAAACTGCTCCAGAGCAGCCTAGAGTTGATGAGGAGATCACCAAGGCAATCACAGTGGCAAAGTAGAAAAGATGATTTGAGAAAGATGTACTAGGAGAATTAGCATGACATTGCTATCACATGAATGTAAAAGTTAAAGAAAAGGACAGTGGTGGGTTTATATTAATTACACAAAGAACAATAACTTAATGAAATAGGGAATACAGCAAAAATTTGTGCTACTTTCAAATACTATGTTACAAGGACTATAAAGACAGAGACCTTTGAAATTTACATTACATCCTGGTCACATCACATCTTCATCCCTCTATCTCATCTGCCCTTCCCCAACATCTCCCTGTCCTCCATTCTCCCTCTCTCCTCAGAAAAGGGGAGAGATTCTATGGGTATCAGCTTGCCTTGGCATATCCAGTTGCAGCAGGACTAGGTGCATCTTCTCCTACTGTAACTAGGAAAGGCAACCCAGTTAGGTAAAAGGCATCCAGAGGCAAGCAACAGTCGGATGCACTACCTGCTCCTGCTATTAGGAATCCCATTTGAAGACAAACTGCAAAAGTGTTCCATATGTGCAGAGGACCTAGGTCCATCCCATGCATGCTCTGTTTGGCAATTTAGTTTCTGTGAGCCACTAATGGGCCCAGGATAGTTGATTCTGTATGTTTTCTTGTAGTTTCTTTGACATCTCTGGCTCCTACAGTCCTTCCTCCTTCCCTTTAATAGGATTCCCCAAGTTCTGTCTAATGTTTGACTGAGTTTCTGCATCTGTTTCCATAAGCTGCTAGATGAAGCATCTTAGATGAGTTATACTAGGCTCCTGTGTTCAAGCATGTCAGGGTATCATTAATAGTGTCAGGGGTAGGCTCTCTTTCCTGGCAAGATTCTCAAACTGACATTGATAGACATTGGTTGACCATTCCCTCAATTTCTCCTTCATCTTTGAACCTGCATATCTTGTAGGCAGGAAAAATTGTAGGGTGAAGGTTTTGTGGAAGTTTTCTCTGATCATAGGAGGTGGCTGTTTCAGGCTCCATATCACCATTGATAGGAGTCTTAGCTAGGGTCATCCTCATAGATTTCTGGGAGTTTCCATTGGTCTACATTTCTAGCTTGCCCCAGAGATGCCTGCTTCACATGGATTCCAGTTCTTTCTTTCTCCCTATACTCTGTCTGTCATACCTCCCTCCAGCTGATCCCTCCTGCTCCCCTCACTGCTGCTGTCCCATTCAGCTGCCTTCTTCCCTCTCCCCTATGTCTATTTTATATTCAGTGAAACCATGCTACATTTATTTTGATTCTATTGTGTTTCTACGTATATTTTCCTCTTCAAAATTGAAAATAATAGTTGTTTATTTTAAAATTTAAAGCTATGTTATGTTTATTATTTTTAGGTAGGTAAGTTAATGTTTAATGATATAGAGAATCTAAGGATCTTGTTCATTGCTGGTACGAATATAAAATGATACATCTGGTGTAGAAAACAGTATGTAATGGGAGTTTCTCAGGATATTTAAAATGGCATTAATGTTTGGTTAGGACACCTCCCCCATAGACTATTGCCTTGGACACTTGATCTTACAGTTAGAGGAGCTCTAGCAGGTGGACACTGGCTGGACTTCATTGGTGACCAAGAGTGGGCCTTTGAAGGTAGTACCAGACCTGGCTCCTATCTTTCTTCCTGCCTTTTGCTTTATAAGATTTGAACCTCAGCCTCTGCCACATGTTCCTGCCAGCACAATATTCTGGCCAAGCAATGATTTCTGTCTCGTTCCTTAAATTATGTCTGAAGATATTCAGTCACAACTACATATTCTTTTTAGGGAATATACCAGAGCTGGAACTTCGTAAGCAGGAAATTTAACAGCTATTTTTACATCCATGTTATAACAACATAGCAGCCCCCAAAGTGAAGGCAACCAAAGACCATCAGAATATGAGTTGTTGGGTGGTAATGTGTAGTATGGAATGTTGTTAGCCTTACAAAGCTTTCAGACTTACAGAGAGCTTTGAAGAAGTTTAAAAAATATTAAAGAGGTCTCATTTACTTTGTTCTAGACTATGATGTTATGAAAAAAATGTGTCTTAGTTATTGTTCTACTGCTTTGAAGAGAAACCATGACCAAGGCAGCTTATAGAAGAAAGAAGTTAATTGGGGGCTGGCTTACAGTTTGAAGGGTGGTCAGTGATCTTCATTTCAGGAGCATGACAGGGCATGACAGCAGGCAGGCAGACATGGTACAGGCTCAGCAGCTGAAAGCTTATGTCCTGATCAGTAGACAGGAAGAAGACAGACAGATACACACACACACACACACACACACACACACACACACACACACACACACACACACAGACTGACAGAGAGGGGGCCTGCTTTGAAACTCTAAAGCCTATGCACAGTAGCACATTTCATCATACAAGGTCATGTTTTGCAATTCTTTCTAAGGAGTCCATGGACTATGAACCAAACATTAGTGTATGAGCTTATGGGTGCCATTTTCATACAAAACCCCACAAAATGTAAATGTTTATTGATTATCAAATGAACTTTCACTACTAAAATTAGCATTTAATCTTCTTTTCCATGAGTCAAATTTATGTTTATAAGAGATTGTATTTCATCAAACTGTAAGGATGGAGAAAATAAGCAAAGGAACCAGGAAGCAAAGAAACTTACAGAGTATGAAAAGGCATGGCTTGAGTATCAATTCCAGATTGTTCAGTTGCATATACTTCTGAAAGTAGGGTCTTCTCTAAGCTTGCCATTGCTCTGACTAATGACATGGAAACTTTTATATTCATTAAAAGCTTCAGGCACTATAGCTGAGCTGATATTCAGCTATTCTAACCTGACAAGGCTGGCCTGAACTATTTCCAAACCATGTGGTCCCTTACCTGTCATTTTAGTCTCACTCTGGCACATCTTTCTTCATCCATGTCCCTATATCAGCTTCACTGGTCCCCACTTGAGAATCTTCCTCTCTGAGCCCAGGAATCCTGCCTTTTCCTCTCCTGCCTAGCTATGAGTTGTTTAGTTCTTTATCCAATCAGAAGGAGAACAACATTTTACAAAATATTGAGAAAAGAAACACATCATACTCACAATATGAATGTCCTGATTGCAACCAAATCTCTGGGTACAGAAGTCAGGATTTGAATATACTGTGCACAAAACATCCTCCAACATATGCTTGGGGAAGTTAGTTAAAATTTATTAACCTTAATTTTTAATTATAAAATAGCAATTGTGATATCAGTTACCTCATAGGATGGTTGCATTTTGGAATGGAAAATTGTGCAGAGTTCTTTGCATATAATTTATCAATATCAGTGATCATTATCACTGTGCTGCACTTTGTCAGACAGAGGGTGTGGTAGATATCACAGATCTGTGATGACTTCACCATAGTGTATTAGATTGCAAGTATTTTTAAGGACATTTTTCTAGAAAGCATCAATGCAGAGCCTAGGTGACTGTGTAGTTACAAAGCTCACATACATTACTCATGTTTCTTTTTGAGATAAACAATAACTCTAAGATCTAAATAGTTACTACCTTCTAAGTTAAGAAATCCTACAAATTGCAAAGTATCAAGGCAAAGACCTGGGGCATCTGCTCAAAGCATCTAAATCCGTGATTCCATGCTTTTTTCTGCTTATAATATTGTCTTCAGTTGTAGGTTCTGAGACTGGTTTGGTACTGAATAACATTGTAAATTGTAACTACTGTGTTTTACTCTAGAAGCATGTCTGTTTTAATCGTATAAGAAGGAATCAAGGGCTGTACATATGCCCATAACTGAAATGTCTCTATGTCCTAAAGCATGAATTAGAAAGATTAAGAATACCACAAAAATAATATATAGTGCAGCAGGTGTTTGATTTATTCCTCTATAAAATTCAGTAGGATTAAAGAGTCATCCAGCAAAAGCATTGTCAAAAATAATTATAACACCTGACTCGAGAGAAACATTTTTCAGACCCAGTTCCATCTGGTAGAAGTTTTCTTGGCAGCTTTCTCTCATCACAAAAAAGGTGTTAGGAGAGAAAGATTTTTCTCTGAGCAGCCAAGTTGTACTGAAATTCCCAGAGCGAGGGGCAGGGGAGTGAGTGTGTCTAAGCATTTTTAGATGTTAAGAAGTAGCTGGAATATTTGTACTGACCATATAGAGTCTCTGTCCATCATTTCTGTCCTATAAGTTGAACCCTTCATGGAAGTATGAATAATAAAATATTGTATATATTTAAGTTTCATTAATGCTTTCCTACTATAATTAGAGTTAAAATGATGTTTCTTGCCTTAATTATTCAGACATAGCCATTCTTCCTAAACCACTTCCAGTGACTACAACTGGTCAGTGTAATTCACTCAAATTTGAAATCCATTTTCAAATAAGTACATTGAAATAAAAGTTTGTCCAGTCAAGAATCTTCCTTGGAAGCTGTGACATACTGTTGGAAAAGTTCCCATTTATTATACAGATTTCAAAAATTCCTCTGTGAGCGTCAACTCCAAAAGTTGGTGTTAACTCACTACAAAGAGTAATAGAAGCCCAAAATATTCGTGAAAATATTTGCTAAACAAATGAATGGTATTTATAGCATTTGCCTATAGATGGAACTATAAGGACTTAAATTTTAATCAGTCACTGTGTCATTTATTTACTGCAAAAAACCTCAATATTTGTCAGGTCTCAATCACTTCTCTCTTAGTACTCAGAACTTCTGAAAAACTCCTGCTTGTTCCCTGTTCAGATCTCTTAGTGTTAATTCACCTCTGGTCCAGGGATGAGCATAGACTAAAGCCTACCTACCCAGAGCAGGTTTTTCTCTTTGGCCAGAGAAACCACTTCAAGAATGGGTTGGTTACTCATGGAAAGCAAGGGAAGATGTTACTGAGAGTCTCAATTGAGTAAAGGACGTTTAACTACTGGTTTTAGGAGAATGTAGCCTTTTAGTCTTATGAGTTCAGGTGGAAACATATTCTCAACAAATGTAGTCAGGGAAGTGTGCCAGTATGTAAATGAATGAAGCTAAGGATGATCAAAAGCTGAGTATTAGTGGTCTCACTGGACACCTCCCACCAGCAAAGTGCTATGGACATTAGTATTTTTGTAAAATTGACAAAGATGTTTCAAGAAAAATTTCCAAAGATTGCATAGAATAAAAGACAATATGAGTTGTCAAATACAGTATAGTATAAAATATGATGATATATGAAAATGGGAATGCTTTAGAAGGTCAGAATAGAAATTCAGAAGGCAGTGGTGACGAATTTTCATTAACTCCTAAATAAAGAGAGTATAGTAGTGAATATTATATGGGGTAGAAGAAGTGAACACAGTGTTCTTCACTAAATGAACAGTTGTGCAAATTCCAGAGTGATCTCTATAAGAATTTTTAAGTAACATCAACAAAGTGTGACAGGACCATAAATTTAGGAAATGGGAATGTTCTCCATAGTTATGACTTTTCAGGCTGGTTGAATAGTCAGAAAATGAAAAATAGATGTGCCATGTTTTCATAATTCCTATGTCAGAGATCTTGAGGTGGTACCACCTACTTCTTATTAAACAAGAAGATTTCATTCTTTAACTTGTATCAGCAAGCTCTTTGTTACACCACAGCTGATTGGCATGGCCCATTTTTTTTTCTGAATTCAATCTTTCACTAATACACACCAAATCCAAAAGTACACGAAATATGAGTTCAAAGTTTCTGAGAAATTTAGTACATTTCAAGTCTGCACTCAAGTTGTAGGCTGCATGTGACCCATCCCACTTCTGAATTGAGTTCATCCAAGCACAGAATCAAATGAGCTTTCAGCTAAATGTCATCCCCTAATTCAGCCTGCAAAGAACAGTTTCCATGAGCAAGCATGTTGTGTGCTCAAAGATTCTTGTTGTTATTCTCTTCCCGTTTCTTGTCTAAGAGAGTGTTTCATTTTGTGAAAAAAAGAACTTGCCATGAAATAAATGTAATAAGAGTACATCTCAGTATCAAAGGACTTCTTTTTCTTTCTTTCTTTTTGTTTGTTTGTTTGTTTTGTTTTGTTTTGTTTTGTTTTGTTTTGTTTTGTTGTTTGAGACAGGGTTTCTCTGTATAGTCCTGGCTGTCCTGTAACTCACTTTGTAGATCAGGCTGGCCTCTAACTCAGAAATCTGCCTACCTCTGCCTCCCCAGTGCTGGGATTAAAGGCGTGTGCCACTACGCCCGGCTATTGAAGGATTTCTGTGTTGGGTACTAAACCATAAAAGATTCAGAATTCTTCCCACTAGCAGAGATAGTACTTCATTGTTAGGATGATGAAGGAAGTAGTGTGAAGACATACATGACTGGCTAGGCTACAGATAGGCATCTGCTTTACTAGCATGGCCAGTTAGAAGTTATGGTGGTCTCTGATTAATTGATTCAGTCTCATTTTTATTATTTAGATTGTGTTTCAATTTACTTGTGGACGAACAAGAGGAGAAGGTAGAGTGAGTCTGAGGACAGCTGGTCTGATATTCTTTTGGTCTAGTTTTACATGCACTTTTTGAAGTTGCCAGAGAATAAAGTTAAGAGGGGTGTATTCTAAATAAAAACATATTCATCAAACCAGTTAAATATGGTAGGGCAAATGGTCTACCACCTCCACCAGACAGGTCTCTCAGCATTTCATTGGCAGCTTTCCTTTGCTTACAATTCTAATGGTACTCTGGCCTTTTAGGAGTTTGATGCTAAATAGCAACCACTGCTCTGCCATTTATGGATGGTCAGGTCACTTCTGATAGAAAAGTTCTGGAACCTTGACATTGGCAGAGAACTCTAGATGAGTATTTACAAGGAAGGCCCGAGGGATAATGATGTCATAAGGAGACTGAAGAAAAGATTTTATTAGCTATCACATAAAAGTCTTGGTAGATTATTTCTTTAAACTGTCTTGTTACTCCAATGTTATTGGCTGTATAAAATGTGTTAAATCTCTTTTGCCTTCGATTTCTTCTCTTTCGTCTTCCTTTCCCTATCTCCCTTTAGACAACCCCGATCTACTTTCTTGGTTTTCCATGTCCCCCCATCAATTTTACCTATTCCCTTTTTGTGTTTTCCCAAAGTGTGTCCTCAGTAGTCATAAAGGCCACTAACATGAGGTATGTCCATTTCCTAACTGGTGTATTACTTTCATGTTGCTGGGATGAAATATTTTTAGCTTTTGGTTTCAGAGAGGCAGAAGCCATCTTCATGGGGAAAGCCTGTTTAGCAGCAGAAGCAAGAAACTGGCAGGTGACATTTCCATTTACACATGGGAAGAGGAAGAGGGACCAGGAAAGACTTGAGACTATAAATCAGAAAGTGTGCCTCCAGGGCTCCCAATGGAGGAGCTAGAGAAAGTAGCCAAGGAGCTAAAGGGATCTGCAACCCTATAGGCGGAACAACATTATGAACTAACCAGTACCCCGGAGCTCTTGACTCTAGCTGCATATGTATCAAAAGATGGCCTAGTCGGCCATCACTGGAAAGAGAGGCCCATTGGACACGCAAACTTTATATGCCCCAGGACAGGGGAACGCCAGGGCCAAAAAGGGGGAGTGGGTGGGTAGGGGATTGGGGGTGGGTGGGTATGGGAGACTTTTGGTATAGCATTGGAAATGTAAATGAGCTAAATACCTAATAAAAATGCGGAAAAAAAAAGAAAAAAAAAAAAAAAGAAAGTGTGCCTCAATGACAGGACTTTCTCCCACCAACCTCCACAACCCAAAGTTTCTATCACCCTCTCTAACAGTATCACCACTGAAACTAAGGGTTAAAATACATGAGTGGATGGAGGACATTTCTTCTTCCGACTAAAAAAGATAGCTTCAGAAAGGGAATTAGATAATGAATACTTGAATGTGAAGCTGATTCCTTCTGCTTAAAACCAGCTTTTTTTTTTCAAAACACTTCATTATGAGCCTTCCTTTCAAAGTTATGTAAAATTTCTGCCTCATGTTACTGTTTTACAAACACTCACTACAAGCTCAATGCCTGTGTCTTAGCTTCATTAGTCTCTATTGTGATAAAAAAAATGCTTTACCATAAAGCAACTTACAGCTGGAAGAATGTATTTTAACTCACAGATCCTGGTTACAGTCCATTATTTCAAGGGAGTTGAAGTAATAGGAACTTGAAACAGCAAATCATTACACACTGACAGTTATACACAGAGAGAAAGGAATATATTCATGCTTAGCAGTCATCTAAACTTCTCTATTTTTATACAGTCCAAAGGAGGGAGTAGCTCCATCCACTCTCAGGCTGGGTCTTCTACCAAGACAATCTTCTACCAACATGTCTTCAGGACAACTTGATCTAGTTAATCCCTCTTTGAGAATCTCTTCCCAGATGATTCTATGCTATGTCAAGTTTATAGTTAAAGCTGGCTCATTAGCTTTTGCAGAAAGTGGCTGCTTATGAAGTGATATACTGGTCACCTGCAATCTGTAACTGCTTGGAAGAGTGATATTAGCCTACTTTTTTCTTTTATACTTACTTTAGATGACCATAAGTATTTATTATTGCAGATTGTCCTTCAAAACTCCAAAGTCTCTTTGCTATCCATGTTAGGAGACATGTGTGAACACCTTCATTGTTCAATTCACGAACTTTCTGAAGGACACAATGCTGCTTCAACAGAAAGCTTGAGCTGACAGTGTACAATACTTATTGATCCTCTGAAACGAACTCACTTTACACTGCCTGCCAATCCTAAGGGATTAGAAGATGACACGAACTCAAGCAAGCCTTCAAAGGAGAGATTTATTTAGGATTCACACCCTAATTTTAAATATCAGCCAAACTTAAGCCGCTGATGAAAAATGGGACTCTACTGAGGTTCTTCTTTACCACAGGAGTAAAAAACCCACCCCTTTGTCTTATTAACAAGCTGTTTGACATTTGCAAAATGAAGATTGAGAGGAAATGCAGTGACAATTCTATATCAATCTGAAGTTTTGAAATTTCTGATTTCCTAGAAGTAAAGATTAGGAAACATTTGTAAATGTTAAGGATGATTCCACTATGATTGTTCCATAGAGTACACACAATTGCATACACACACACACACACACACACACACACACACACACACACACAGAGGAAGCCACAAAATTTGCTCAGCAGGTGAAAGTGTTTGCTGCCAAGCCTGAAGATCTGAGTTTGGTCCTCAGAACCTACTTGGTAGGAGACAACTGACAGGTTGTCGTTTACACCCCTATGCAGTCATATGCCATTTCTCCCCTCAAAATAATGAATATATGTAATAAGAGTTAAAATATAATAAAAGTTATTGAAATTCCCTCATTAAAATTAGAATATTTATTCTTAAACATTTGTATAATTTTTTACTTCTTTTTGAAAACCTCAAAACACCCCCTAAATCACAATGTTAAGAACGAAGTACTTGTTTTCTTAAATATTACAGGCAGTGTGTATCTGTATCTCTTGTATCTGTGTATGTGTCTAATAACTTAATCTTTATTTTTGATGAGACTTTTAGTAATGGAAAACAAATCTTTTTATGGTATTATCAATACTTGTCAGTCTGGTATTACCAGTTAAAGAAATACAGTGGATATTTTTTTTACCAACTTTTTGCTAATCATCATGTATTAATCATGGCAAGGATGGGTCCCATCAGTCACAGACTGTCCGGAGTTTGACTCTCAACTTGACTTTACCTTCCAGCCTCAGTTCCTTATCTTTAAAGATGAAGACATAATCTCCACATGGTTGCTTACAAGACTGAATTTGTGATATGCAAAGTACATACTAGTCTTTCAGCAACATTATTTCTTTCTGTGGTTCCCCTTGTCTGAAGCAGAAAAATAAGAATTTGATGTTCTTTCTCCCAGATTGATGTAAATATGATATAAATGTAAACACAATTTATTGGTTGTTGAAATACTTATACTATGTAACTTCAGAGGTCCAGGCAATTTGTTGTTGTTGGAAAGGGCACTATTTTTTTTTTCCGAGCTTTACTTCTTTCCATGAAATCTGTTAGTCTTGGTCTTTTAAAATATCTCTCAAAATTCTGCCCAAAATAACACTATACGTTAATCTTGTTAAGCCAACCCCATTTTACAGTTGTTTACTCAAAGTGAGGTTTGTTTATGAACTCTCAAGATGTCAAAGAAACATGGAAACAGATAATATTCTCCATATACATCAAATCAACTCTCTCTAAAACTACATGAGTCTGCCAGCTTCGTTTGTCCTGGCTGCACCTGTAAATGAAAGTCTGTGGTGATCAACCATTTATCATCTCAATTTAGGTTGTAGATTGTTTGGGTAATTAAAAGCAGATGGTAGGAGCTGGGAAAAATGTGTAGCAGCTGATTAGGGAAATGAATGGATTTGGAGATATTTGGCGTCCAGATAATAGATGGGTCAAACATAGTTTATATTGCACTGTGTGTACTTTTAGGATAACTCCAAACACAATGTTTGATAATTTATCGAAAAGTAGGTGTTTGTTCTTCATCTTCATTTGTTCATTTTCCCCTGAAAGAACACTCCCCCTCCCTGCACAGGATGAGATTGAACACATTAGTTATTTGGGTCGCCAGTACTTGTGACAAAGATTTGCATTGTCAGTGGGATATCTGGAGGTTAAGCACTATGTGTTGCTTGGAGTTTTATGTATATGGGCTTGACACCAGTTCTCAAAATTAGCATACTACAAAGTAATACCAGAAAGTTCATCTGTCAGCTTGCCTATGTTCATTATACTGCCCAAATTAAAATCTTCATCAAGGACAACCAACTCTTAAGCCAATTAGACTTGTCTTAAACATGTTTATGAGCCTACTTTTATTTCCTTTCTTGTCCTCAGAATTAGGGTGCTAATCCCAACTCTCTTGAGATTTTAAAAACAGTCTAAAGGGTCAGGAGTCTTTCTAATGTCAATAAATCCACATTAAAGGTTATGATGCCATAAAGGTTGAAAAAAACCTTTAAATACAAAACAACAAGTTTTGAAAATTCATGTTCCAAAAATAAAAGAAAAGAATGCAGTAAATCTTTTGTGGAGATTTTCATTAATTTTCAGAGGAATATATATCAGGGCATTAAACTTGAGAGGAAAACAACAACAAAAGCAGCAGCAACAACAAAGATAAACTTTCCTTTTCAACGTAATTGGTTTTTGTATGGAAGAATTTTACTTACATTCTAGAAAAAAACAAAACAAAACTTTTCTTTAATGTACATCTTGCTCCCATACAGTTGTTGATCGATTGTGCTTGTTCTGTCACTAATTTAAGAAATTTACTCTTTCCCAAGGTGAATTATACCTGTTCCTAAAAAGGCTGACTGAAGCCCTAACCTCCAACAGGTCAGCATATGTCCTTGTTTGGGAAGAGTGGCCATGCTGACCAAGATAAAATAAGCAGGACTCTAACCCACCTTATCTAGCCCAATGGCTCTTCTCCTTATAAAAGAGAGAAAACATATCTAGAAAACCTTAAATATCCCAATGACCAGTTACCATTTACAGCAATTGAATAAAAATCTTAGCCTTGAGACCTAAGCAGCGAAAATTCTAGTGGGCACAGAGTAGAAGCATTAACATGTGTTCAGACTCCCCATAGCACTGTTCAATAATTTTCTATCTTTGAGCAATACTTAGCAAAACAGCAATTGGTTTTGGTTTTGTTTCCTGTTTTGGATAATATGTCTCTGTCCCATTTGGAATCATATACTGTGGTTTATGTGGTCCTTTTTTTTTTTTATTTAGATATTTACTTTATTTACATTTCAAATGTTGTCTCCTTTTCTGGTTTCTCCTCCAAAAACCCCTATTCCTTCCTCCTGCTCAGTAGCCCACCCACTCCTGCTTCCTGGCCCTGGCATTCCCCTACACTAGAGTGTAGAGCCCTCACAGGACCAAGGGCCTCTCCTCCCATTGATGACCAACAAGGCCATCCTCTGCTACATATGCAGCTAGAGCCATGAGTCCCACCATGTGTTTTCTTTGGTTGGTGATTTAGTCCCAGGGCGCTCTGGGGGTACTGGTTAGTTCATATTGTTGTTCCTATTAGGGGGCTGCAAACCTCTTCAGCTCCTTGGGTACTTTCTTATTGGGAACCCTGTGATTTGTCCAATGGATGGTTGTGAGCATCCACTTCTATATTTTTCAGGCACTGGCAGAGCCTCTCAGGAGACAGCTATATCAGGCTTCTGTCAGCAAGCTCTTGTTGACATTCACAATAGTGTCTGGGTTTGGTGATTGTATATGGGATGGATCCCCAGGTGGGCCAGTCTCTGCACAGTCATTCCTTTAGTCTCTGTTCCACACTTTGTTTTTGTGACTCCTTTTATGAGTATGTTGTTCCCCCTTCTAAGAAGGAGCAAAGTATCCACATTTTGGTCTTCTTTAGTTTCATGTTGTTTGTGAATTGTATCTTGGGTATTCTGAGCTGCTGGGCTAATATTTACTAATCAGTAAGTCCATACCATGCTTGTTCCTTTGTGATTGGGTTACCTCATTCAGGATGATATTTTCTACTTCCACCCATTTTACTAAGAATTTCATAAATTCATCGTTTTTAATAGCTGAGTAGTACTCCATTGTGTAAAAATACCACATTTTCTGTGTCCGTTCCTCTGTTAAGGGACATCTGGGTTATTTCCAGCTCCTGGCTATTTTAAATAAGACTGCGGTAAACATAATAGAGCATGTGTCCATATTACATGTTGGAGCATCTTCTGAGTATATGCCCAGGAGTGGTTTTAGTGGGTTCTCAGGTAGTATTATGGCCAATTTTCCGTGGAACCGCCAAACTCATTTCTAGAGTAGTTGTACCAGCTTGTAATCCCACCAGCAATGGAGCAGGGTTCCTCTTTCTCCAAGTTTTTGATCTTAGCTGCTCTGACTGGTGTGAGGTGAAATCTCAGGGTTATTTTGATTTGCATTTCCCTGATGACTAAGGATGTTGAGCATTTCTTTAGGTGTTTCTCAGCCATTTGGTATTCCTCAGTTGAGAACTCTTTGTTTAGCTCTCTGCCCCATTTTTTAATAGGGCTATTTTGTTCTTTGGAGTCTAACGTCTTGATATATATATATATATATATATATATATATATATATATATATAATATTAGCCTTTATCAGATGTAGGGTTGGTAGGGATCTTTTCCCAACCTGTTGGTTACCTTTTTGTCTTAGTGACAGTGTCCCTTGCCTCACAGAAGAAGCTTTGCAATTTATGAGGTTCCATTTGTCAATTCTTGATTTTAGAGCATAGACTACTGGTGTTCTGTTCAGGAAATTTTTCCTGTGCCCATGTTCTCAAGGGTCTTCCCCACTTTCTCTTCTATTAGTTTCAGTGTGCCTGGTTTTATGTGAAGGTCCTTGATCCACTTGGATTTGAGCTGTGTACAAGGAGATAAAAATGGATCAATATCCTAACTGCCAGTTGAGACAGCATCGTTTATTGAAAATGCTCTTTTTTTCCACTGGATTGTTTTAACTCCTTTGTCAATGATCAAGTGACCATATAGAGTGTGTGAGTTCATTTCTGGGACTTCAATTCTATTCTATGGATCTACCTGCCTGTCACTGTACCAATACCATGCAGTTTTTATCGTAATTGCTCTGTAATACAACTTGAGGTCAGGGATGGTGATTCCACCAGAAGTTCTTTTATTGTTGAGAATAGTTTTCCTAGGTTTTTTGTTATTACAGAGGAATTTGCAAATTGCTCTTTCTAACTCTGTGAAGAATTAAGTTGGAATTTTGATGGGAATTGCATTGAATCTGTAGATTGCTTTCAGCAGGATAGCCATTTTTTTCTTTTTTTTCCCTTTTCCATTTTTTATTAGGTATTTAGCTCATTTACATTTCCAATGCTATACCATAAGTCCCCGTAGCCACCCACCCCCACTCCCCTACCCACCCACTCCCCCTTTTTGGCCCTGGCGTTCCCCTGTACTGGGGCATATAAAGTTTGCAAGTCCAATGGGCCTCTCTTTCCAGTGATGGCCGACTAGGCCATCTTTTGATACATATGCAGCTAGAGTCAAGAGCTCCGGGGTACTAGTTTGGAGCTGAGATGAAAGGATGGACCATGTAGAGACTGCCATATCCAGGGATCTACCCCATAATCAGCATCCAAACGCTGACACCATTGCATACACTAGCAAGATTTTATCGAAAGGACCCAGATGTAGCTGTCTCTTGTGAGACTATGCCGGGGCCTAGCAAACACAGAAGTGGATGCTCACAGTCAGCTAATAGATGGATCACAGGGCTCCCAATGGAGGAGCTAGAGAAAGAACCCAAGGAGCTAAAGGGATCTGCAACCCTATAGGTGGAACAACATTATGATAGCCATTTTTACTATATTAATCCTGCCAATCCATGAGCATGGGAGATCTTTCCATCTTCTGAGATCTTCTTTGATTTCTTTCTTCAGAGACTTAAAATTCTTATCATACAGATCTTTCACTTGCTTAATTAGAGTCACACCAAGGTATTTTATATTATTTGTGACTATTGTGAAGGGTGTTGTTTCCCTAATTTCTTTCTCAGCCTGTTTATCCTTTGTGTAGAGAAAGGCCACTGATTTGTTTGAGTTAATTTTATATCTAGCTACTTCACTGTGGAACAGCCTTAGCTTGCGGGTGCAGATGGTGGACCAGAAGGATCCTGTCCCAGCTGCTCCACTAATCTTGCACCCCATGTGCTCCTGACTGGCCTCACTCCACACAGTTATTGGAGGGAAAGTGCTGTCTCACCTCTGAGCCCAGGAGTAAAAACACTCCTGGGAGAACAGGTATCTCCTGGCAGGACCCGTGCAAAGTGAGCTATGGAACAGCCTCAGCTCCCGGGTGCAGATGGCTCATGTGGTCTTAAGGATCCATTTTAAAGATGGTCCTCTCACCTGGCTGTGAAGGGAATTTTGGCTATTTCCTTTGAAGTTTATTTAGACTTAAAGGTATGAATTTCCATTTAGCCTCTAGCCTTCCTGAACACAGGTTGCTGGCCTTCCAGAAACTTCCATAGTAGTTTAGGTCCAATATCATGTACTCCAAAAGGATGAAAGATGAAAGTGAGTTGTCTTTGTATAAACTAACTCCAGAAGTTCCATAGCAGTTTTGGGTATTATACTGGTTGAGGTAACTCTTAGGCTAGGTAAGGTTCACTGGAAGGATCAGAGTCCAGTTCTTAATAGAGGAGTGGTGATTTCCAGAAGAGCTGCAGGACAGGAATTACAGCGGTGACTATCTGAAGAAATGTCAATATGGACAATGTTGGGAACTTATTAGAAGGTGACAATGAAAAATGAAATAGGAAGAGAAAGGGTAATTTAGGCAAACTCAGTCTCAAATGGTATGCTTGTTAAAATTATCACCCCAGATAAAGGCAGTGCCATATTGGAATTAGCTAGGGCAGCATGACAGCAGTTTACATGTTCCTAACACCTCATACAGTAACTGCTCAGCACCTTCACTGCATATAACCACCGGATAATTCTTTTGGATGGTAGCAATAGTTTCATAAAAGCAATTGGAGACAGTAGGGGTGTGTGTGTGTGTGTATGTGAGTGTGTGTGTGTGTGTGTGTGTGTGTGTGTGTGTGTGTATGCCACTACATTATTTGGCTCACTGTCGATATCAACTTGAAAACTTGGTAAGATTTCCTAAAGGCATGAAAAAAAGATAAATGTAAAACCAGCCACTGAAATTTAGATGTCTTTGTCTTTAAAAAGACAAGACCCTGGTTTGCTTTTTAAAGGAAATGAGAAGCCATTCCTTCCATGTCACATTTGTTATTTTAAGGGATTAAAAGAGAATTTTCTGACTTAGTATAATCCAAGTTCAAGCACATGCTTCCATGTTGCAGACTACAAACCGGCCCCAAGGGACACAGTGTTGTCTCAGGTAGATTAATTAAATGTTAAAAAGAGAGAGAGCTACTGGAGTCCTTTTAAAAAGTGACTGTTCTGTGTCAGTCCTAGCTCAGACTATTATGTGACTATGGGGAATGATGGATAGATGCTAAGAGGATGTAGACAGAATAGACTTATGGTGTGTCTTTTACTAGCTTCCCCCATTTGACAAGCATCCTAAGGGTCTCTACTACTGCTCTACTGCCTCCATGTGAGTTCCTACTTGCTAGATTTTAAGATAGCAGAAGGAAGGAAAAGGGAAATCCAAGCAGTCCTTTTGGGAGTTGGGGTTCCTTACAACAGTAGGTTTATCACATACTCTGTCTGAATATTCTTCTCTGCAGAATGAATTATGCACATAGCTTCCCAGATCCACTGGTTTTGTCACAGAATAGACCATGAGAATCATGAGAAAGAGAAATAGAATTAAAGGTATTTTATATTTTTGTATTAGAAAGTGGGTAATCATTGTTGTCTTTTTAAGAGAAATAGAGTTTTTTCCTTCTGATTCACTATTATTACATAAATAGATTTGAAAAGAAAATGGACACATGGACTTGGCAGATACTGGTCAAATACAACCTGTGAAACACAGAACCAAAGGTTGTTAGACATTTGCCTAATTGAGGTCTAATTTCGATGGCTTTGCTGATTTTGTAAACATCCATTTTTTGTAGTAAGGGCTCCTTTTCCTTGGCCAAACTGACAAAGCTGCACATTGCCTCACATTTGACTCATCCCAAGGCAGGCTTTTATTGCTGCTTTCTCTTTCCTCAGCTCTTTCATTAACTGTCTGGATGCACATCATAAAATCAGCACTCTTGGCTTTGAAGACATTTATTAAAACAATGCCTTTGTGAGAAGAAACTTTACGAGGCCCCAGGCTTGTAACACTCTTGATGTATTTACTCCAGATGAGTAGATCCTAATTCTTGAAGGAAGGGTAGGTCTTCGTGCCACAGAAACTACAAACTTAATAATTGATATGAGGATAAACCACTTCCTCTCAGTGACTATGAACCTCATATTCACTACTTTTGGTTTTTCTGGCTGTGTCTAGCCAGCAAAACATTCATATGAACCTTATGCTAAGAAGCACTCCAGTGTAGGATACTTGATGACATTTACCACTTCATACATATATTTAGTATCTAACTTAATTTGAGTAAACATGTGTGTGTAATCAAGATCTACACATATATGTTGTGTGTATTGTGTATGTGTTTATTTAAGAGTGAGTGTGAGTGTGTACACCCATTTGTACATGTGTGAATGGTGGAGGCTGACATATCTTCATTTTTTTTTCATTGTACATGAAAGTTTACAATTTTGATTTAGACTGTCTGGCCAGGGTGTCCCCAAAGTTCCAGTTGTTTTTGCACCTTCTGTGTTTGAGTTATAGATATGGACATCCATATTTGTCTTTTTATGTGGGTATTGGGGCTCTGAACTCAGGTTCTCATGCTTGTTCAAGGGTAATGACAAGTACTTTACACACTGAACCAATGCCCCAATGCCACAATATACCCACCTATTCAGAAGGACTTTAAAAAACAATCAGTAGTTATCAAAGAAAAAGTTGAAGGAAACATAGCATAATGAGAAGAAAGGAAGGATATTCTGATGTAGATGGATAGATAACCCACTGGTAAGAGAATATACTGATTTCACAGAGGGCCCGTGCTTAGATTCTATCACCCACATGAAGTGGCTCAAACACTCTGCAAACTCAGCTTCAGAGTAGCACACAGCCTCTTTTAGACTTGTTTGGCACCTGTTCTTATGTGCACATTCAACATGCAGGAACACATCAATACACATAATTTAAAAATGAAATTAGTCTTTCAAAATGTATATTTAGAAGTAGTGAATTTATGCTTCAAAGAAGTCTGAACACTGTGGAAGAGTTGTGCCAAGCAGTAAACACAGACTGGGTAGTCATTAGAGAACCAAACTGTTAACTTAATTTGGGAAGAAGCTGTAGGGAATTGGGGCACCACAAAAATAACACACGAGAATACATGCATTGTAGTTGGCTACAGGAATGACTTGAGGGTGCTGTTCTGGAAAGGAAGACAAGTCAAATGATCCTTTATGCATGACTATAGTTGCTCAGACAAAAAGGTCAGGACATTGTGTTCTGGTCTGTGAACAAATACAAGACATTTTTCAACCAAAGTACCCAACCCTAGGAATGAAAAAAGACTCAGACTCAAGGTAGATGATAACATAGAAACGGTGACAAATATGAAATATTGGTTAGAGCCTGGCAAGATTTGCCACTGAAGAGCTCTTGAAATAGAAATTGAGTGAAAGAGTGAACATCTGCTCATAAACACTGACAACAGCATTTTCCTAGCTAGGGGCAACATCTCAGGGCAGTTACAAGAAGAATGTTCTTAGCCAGACTGGAGGGTTTGCATCACAAATGAACCACTTGCTCTGAGGCCTTGGAAACCTACCTAACTCTGACTTGTTAAAAATAAAATCCATAGACAAATTCAAGTTAGCAGAGATTTTATATAAAAATAAATTGGAGAATCAAGAAGCATTCTAAATCCAAGGAGGTTGAGAGTACTCCATCCAGCAGCAAAAGGAGAAGGCAGTATTCAGAGTCAGAACATGATAGTTCCATTCAAGAGAAACATCCTGATGCATTACAGAATGGCATTTGGCTCCTATGGAAGTTTTCTGATTAGTCTGTAGTATGTCATTGGCTGAAGCTCAAATGTTGTGACTGGCTGAGACTTGGGTACTTATGAGAATTTCCACTAAGCTAGCTGGCAGTTCACTAAGTTATGCAATCATTTTCTATGTAGGTTTTAAAACTATGGAGACAAGTGTAGATCAAATTTAATTTAGTTTAACAGAAACTTAGTTTGTAGGCCAGTGGGGAAAACTGAAGTATAGGAAGAATGTGTAGGAGTGCTGGTCAATGTTTAAATTCAAGAAGCAATGGCACCATGTAGAAAATGCTATTTAAATTCAGACAAAGACTAGCTTTAGGATGTTGACTTGTGACAAAAAGACTAACTGCACAGATAACATAGGATCAGGTATATCTCTGAGGTGTTTTTTTGTTCTTGTTGATTTGTCTTGGTGATTTTTAACTTTGATTAATATGTACTATCCTTCCCCATCATTTTGATAAATTTTGGGTTAAATTCTATTTTTTTATTTTTTAAATTTTTTAATTAGGTATTTTCTTCATTTACATTTCCAATGCTATCCAAAAAGTCCCCCATATGCTAGCCCCACTCCCCCCCCCCACCCCACTCCCACTTCTTGAACCTGGCGTGTCCCTGTACTGAGGCATATAAAGTTTGCAAAACCTATGGGCCTCTCTTTCCAGTGATGGCTGACAAGGCCATCTTCTGATACATATGCAGCTAGAAACACGAGCTCTGGCGGGGTACTGGTTAGTTCATATTGTTGTTCTACCTATAGAGTTGCAGACCCCTTCAGCTCCTTGGGTACTTTCTCTAGCTCCTCCATTGGGGGCCCTGTGATCCATCCAATAGCTGACTGTGAGCATCCACTTCTGTGTTTGCTAGGCCCCAGCATAGTCTCACAAGAAACAGCTATATCAGGGTCCTTTCAGCAAAAACTTGCTAGTGTATGCAATGGTGTCAGGGTTTGGAAGCTGATTATGGGATGGATCCCTAAATATGGCAGTCTCTAGATGGTCCATCCTTTCGTCTCAGCTCCAGACTTTGTCTCTGTAACTCCTTCCATGGGTCTTTTGTTCCCAATTCTAAGAAAGAGCAAAGTGTCCACACTTTGGTCTTCATTCTTCTTGAGTTTCATGTGTTTTGCAAATTGTATCTTATATCTTGGGTATTCTAAGTTTCTGGGCTAATATCTACTTATCAGTGAGTACATATCACTTGAGTTCTTTTGTGATTGGGTTACCTCACTCAGGATGATGCCCTCCAGGTCCATCCATTTGCCTAGGAATTTCATAAATTCATTCTTTTTAATAGCTGAGTAGGACTCCATTTTGTAAATGTACCACATTTTTTTTTTTTTTTTTTTTTTACCAATTCCTCTGTTGAGGGCCATCTGGGTTCTTTCCAGCTTCTGGCTATTATAAATAAGGCTGCTATGAACATACTGGAGCATGTGTCTTTCTTACCAGTTGGAACATCTTCTGGATATATGCCCAGGAGAGGTATTGCGGGATCCTCCGGTAGTACTATGTCCAATTTTCTGAGGAACCGCCAGACTGATTTCCAGAGTGGTTGTACAAGCTTGCAATCCCACCAACAATGGAGGAGTCTCTTTCTGCACATCCTCGCCAGCATCTGCTGTCACCTGAATTTTTGAACTTAGCCATTCTGACTGGTGTGAGATGGAATCTCAGGGTTGTTTTGATTTGCATTTCCCTGATGATTGGGGATGCTGAACATTTTTTCAGGTGCTTCTCAGTCATTTCATATTCCTCAGGTGAGAATTCTTTGTTTAGTTCTGAGCCCCATTTTTAAATGGGGTTATTTGATTTTCTGGAGTCCAACTTCTTGTGTTCTTTACATATATTGGATATTAGTCCCCTATCTGATTTAGGATAGGTAACGATCCTTTCCCAATCTGTTGGTGGCCTTTTTGTCTTATTGATGGTGTCTTTTGCCTTACAGAAGCTTTGCAGTTTTATGAGATCCCATTTGTCTATTCTCGATCTTACAGCACAAACCATTGCTGTTCTATTCAGGAAATTTTCCCCTGTGCCCATATATTTGAGGCTTTTCCCCACTTTCTCCTCTATAAGTTTCAGTGTCTCTGGTTTTATGTGGAGTTCCTTGATCCACTTAGATTTGACCTTAGTACAAGGAGGTAGGAATGGATCGATTCACATTCTTCTACATGATAACCACCAGTTGTGGTGCCAGCACCATTTGTTTAAAATACTATCTTTTTTCCACTGGATGGTTTTAGCACCCTTGTCAAAGATCAAGTGACCATAGGTGTGTGGGTTCATTTCTGGGTCTTCAATTCTATTCCATTGGTCTACTTGTCTGTCGCTATACCAGTACCATGCAGTTTTTATCACAATTGCTCTGTAGTACAGCTTTAGGTCAGGCATGGTGATTCCACCAGAGGTTCTTTTATCCTTGAGAAGAATTTTTTGCTATCCTAGGTTTTTTGTTATTCCAGATAAATTTGCAGATTGCTCTTTCTAATTCATTGAAGAATTGAGTTGGAATTTTGATGGGGATTACATTGAATCTGTAGATTGCTTTTGCCAAGACAGCCATTTTTGTTTTTTATTTTTTTATTTTTTGGCATTTTTTTAAAATTAGGTATTTTCCTCATTTACATTTCCCAATGCTATCCCAAAAGTCCCCCATACCCACCCACCCGCACTCCTCTTCCCACCCACTCCCCTTTTTTGGCCCTGGCGTTCCCCTGTACTGGGGCATATAAAGTTTGCAAGTCCAATGAGCGTCTTTTACCAGTGATGGCCAACTAGGCCATCTTTTGATACATATGCACCTAGAGACAAGAGCTCCGGGGTAATGGTTAGTTCATATTGTTGTTCCACCTATAGGGATGGAGTTCCCTTTAGCTCCTTGGGTACTTTCTCTAGCTCCTCCGTTGGGGGCCCTGTGATCCATCCAATAGCTGACTGTGAGCATCCACTTCTGTGTTTGCTAGGGCCCAGCATAGTCTCACAAGAGACAGCTATATCTGGGTCCTTTCAGCAAAATCTTGCTAGTGTATGCAATGGTGTCAGCGTTTGGAAGCTGATTATGGGATGGATCCCTGGATATGGCAATCTCAAGATGGTCCATCCTTTTGTCACAGCTCCAAATTTTGTCTCTGTAACTCCTTCCATGGGTGTTTTGTTCCTAATTCTAAGAAGGGGCAAAGTGTCCACACTTTGGTCTTCGTTCTTCTTGAGTTTCATACGTTTAGCAAATTGTATCTTATATCTTGGGTATTCTAAGTTTCTGGGCTAATATCCATTTATCAGTGAGTACATGTTGTGTGAGTTCCTTTATGGGTTGTTCCAGTCAGTGTGGGTTACCTCACTCAGGATGATGCCCTCCAGGTCCATCCATTTGCCTAGGAATTTCATAAATTCATTCTTTTTAATAGCTGAGTAGTACTCCATTGTGTAAATGTACCACATTTTCTGTATCCATTCCTCTGTTGAGGGGCATCTGGGTTCTTTCCAGCTTCTGGCTATTATAAATAAGGAAGACAGCCATTTTTAAAATGTTGATTCTGCCAATCCATGAGCATGGGAGATCTTTCCATCTTCTGAGATCTTCTTTAATTTCTTTTTTCAGAGACTTTAAGTTCTTATCATACAGATCTTTCATTTCCTTAATTAGAGTCATGCCAAGGTATTTTATATCATTTGTGACTATTGAGAATGGTATTGTTTCCCTAATTTCTTTCTCAGTCTGTTTATCCTTTGTGTAGAGAAAGGCCATTGACTTGTTTGAGTTAATTTTATATCCAGCTATTTCACTGAAGCTGTTTATCATGTTTAGGAGTTCTCTGGTGGAATTTTTAGGGTCACTTATATATACTATCATATCATCTACAAAAGGTGATATTTTGACTTCTTCCTTTCCAATTTGTATCCCCTTGATCTCCTTTAGTTGTGGAATTGTTCTGGCTAGGACTTCAAGTACAATGTTGAATAGGTAAGGAGAAAGTGGGCAGCCTTGTCTAGTCCCTGATTTTAGTGGGATTGCTTCCAGCTTCTCACCATTTACTTTGATGTTGGCTACTGGTTTGCTGTAGATTGCTTTTATCATGTTTAGGTATGGGCCTTGAATTCCTGATCTTTCCAAGACTTTTATCATGAATGGGTGTTGAATTTTGTCAAATGCTTTCTCCGAGTCTAAGGAGATGATCATGTGGTTTTTTTCTTTGAGTTTGTTTATATACTGGATTACATTGATGGATTTCCGTATATTAAACCATCCCTGCATCCATGGAATAAAACCTACTTGGTCAGGATGGATGATTGTTTTAATATGTTCTTGGATTCGGTTAGCAAGAATTCTATTGAGTATTTTTGCATCGATATTCATAAGGGAAATTGGTCTGAAGTTCTCTATCTTTGTTGGGTCTTTCTGTGGTTTAGGTATCAGAGTAATATTGGCTTCATAGAATGACTTGTGTAGAGTACCTTCTATTTCTATTTTGTGGAATAGTTTGTGCAGAACTGGAATTAGATCTTCTTTGAAGGTCTGATAGAACTCTGCACTAAATCCATCTGGTCCTGGGCTTTTTTTTGGCTGGGAGACTACTAATGACTGCTTCTATTTCTTTAGGGGATATGGGACTGTTCAGATCGTTAACTTGATCTTGATTTAACTTTGATACCTGCTATTTGTCTAGAAATTTGTCCATTTCTTCCAGGTTTTCCAGTTTTGTTGAATATAGCCTTTTGTAGAAGGATCTAATGGTGTTTTGGATTTCTTCAGGATCCGTTGTTATGTCTCCCTTTTCATTTCTGATTTTGTTAATTAGGATGCTGTCCCTATGCCCTCTAGTGAGTCTGGATAAGTGTTTATCTATCTTGTTGATTTTCTCAAAGAACCAGCTCCTCCTTTGGTTGATTCTTTGAATAGTTCTTCTTGTTTCCACTTGGTTGATTTCACCCCTGAATTTGATTATTTCCTGCCATCTACTTTTCTTGGGTGAATTTACTTCCTTTTTTCTAGAGCTTTTAGGTGTGTTGTCAAGCTGCTAGAGTGTGCTCTCTCTAGTTTCTTTTTGGAGGCACTCAGAGCTATGAGTTTTCTTCTTAGAAATGCTTTCATTGTGTCCCATAAGTTTGGGTATGTTGTGCCTTCATTTTCATTAAACTCTAAATAGTCTTTAATTTCTTTCTTTATTCCTTCCTTGACCAAGGTATCATTGAGAAGAGTGTTGTTCAGTTTCCACGTGAATGTTGGATTTCCATTATTTATGTTGTTATTGAAGACCAGCCTTAGTCCATGGTAGTCTGATAGGATGCATGGGACAATTTCAATATTTTTGTATCTGTTGAGGCCTGTTTTGTGACCAATTATATGTTCAATTTTGGTGAAGGTCCCCTGAGGTGCTGAGAAGAAGGTATATCCTTTTGTTTTAGGATAAAATGTTCTGTAGTTATCTGTTAAGTCCATTTGTTTCATAACTTCTGTTAGTTTCACTGTGTCCCTGTCTAGTTTCTGTTTCTACCATCTGTCCATTGATGAAAGTGGTGTGTTGAAGTCTCCCACTATTATTGTGTGAAGTGCAATGTGTGCTTTGAGCTTTTCTAAAGTTTCTTTAATGAATGTGGCTGGCCTTGCATTTGGGGCATAGATATTCAGAATTGAGAGTTCCTCTTGGAGGATTTTACCTTTGATGAGTATGAAGTGTCCCCCCTTGACTTTTTTGATAACTTTGGGTTGGAAGTCGATTTTATTCGATATTAGAATGGCTACTCCAGCTTGTTTCTTCAGACCATTTGCTTGGAAAATTGTTGTCCAGCCTTTCACTCTGAGGTAGTGTCTGTCTTTTTCCCTGAGATGGGTTTCCTGTAAGCAGCAGAATGTTGGGCCCTGTTTGTGTAGCCAGTCTGTTAGTCTATGTCTTTTTTCATTGGGGAATTGAGTCCATTGATATTAAGAGATATCAAGGAAAAATAATTTTTGCTTCCTATTATTTTTGTTGTTAGATTGACATTCTATTCTTGTGGCTGCCTTCTTTTGGGTTTGTTGAAGGATTACTTTCTTGCTTTTTCTAGGGCATGGTATCTGTCCTTGTATTGGTGTTATTATCCTTTGAAGGACTGGATTCGTGGAAAGATAATGTGTGGATTTGGTTTTTTCATGGAATACTTTGGTTTCTCCATCTATGGTAATTGAGAGTTTGGCTGCGTATAGTAGCCTGGACTGGCATTTGTGTTTTCTTATTGTCTGTATACCATCTGTCCAGGCTCTTCTGGCTTTCACAGTCTCTGGTGAAAAATCTGGTGTAATTCTAATAGGCCTGCCTTTATATGTTACTTGACCTTTTTCCCTTACTGCTTTTAATATTCTATTTTTATTTAGTGCATTTGTTGTTCTTATTATTATTTGTTGGGAGGATTTTCTTTTCTGGTCCAGCCTATTTGGAGTTCTGTAGGCTTCTTGTATGTTCATGGGCATCTCTTTCTTTAGGTTTGGGAAGTTTTCTTCTATAATTTTGTTGAAGATATTTGCTGGCCCTTTAAGTTTAAAATCTTCATTCTCATCTACTCCTATTATACGTAGGTTTGGTCTTCTCATTGTGTCCTGGATTTCCTGGATGTTTTGAGTTAGGATCTTTTTACATTTTTTATTTTCTTTGATTGTTGTGCTGATGTTCTCTATGGAATCTTCTGTACCTGAGATTCTCTCTTCCATCTCTTGTATTCTGTTGCTGATGCTTGAATCTATGGTCCCTGATTTCTTTCCTAGGGTTTCTATATACAGCGTTTCCTCACTTTGGGTTTTCTTTATTTTGTCTACTTCCATTTTTAGGTCTTGGATCATTTTATTCAATTCCATCACCTGTTTGGTCATGTTTTCTTGCAATTCTTTAAGGGATTTTTGTGATTTCTCTTTAAGGTCTTCTACCTGTTTAGCAGTGTTCTTCTGTATTTCTTTAAGTGAGTTATTAAAGTCCTTCTTGATGTCCTCTACCATCATCATGAGATATGGTTTTAAATCCAGGTCTATCTTTTTGGGTGTGTTGGGGTGCCCAGGACTAGGTGGGGTGGGAGTGCTGCATTCTGATGATGGTAAGTGGTCTTGGTTTCTGTTATTAAGATTCTTATTTTTGCCTTTCACCATCTGGTAATCTCTGGAGCTAGTTGTTATAGTTGTCTCTGCTTAGAGCTTGTTCCTCAGGTGACTATGTTAGCCTCTATCAGCAGACCTGGGAGACTAGCTCTCGCCTGACTTTCAGTGGTCAGAGTACTCTCTGCAGGCAAGCTCTCCTCTTGCAGGGAAGGTGCCCAGATATCTGGTGTCGAACCTGCCTCCTGGCAGAAGTTGTGTTCCACTCACCAGAGGTCCTAAGATCCCGTGTAGAGTCCTCTGGGGACCTTGGGGTGTCCGCCAACTCTGGGCCCAAGGTGACCCGGTGCTGGTGCTGACCTAAAGGGACTTGTCTGTGCGGTGGTTTTTGAAGTAACAGAAATCCTATAGGCAACGCACATGAAGGGCGTTATTGCAGCAGTGAGGACAAGCATCTTTGATAGGTTCTGGTTACCTTATATCTGTATTTGGGACAAGGTTGTATGAGCTTTGTTTGCATCTCTCTGACATTAGAAACAAGTCAATGAAGGAAGAATTTACTTTGGCTCATTGTTTCAGATGATTTCAGTCAAGCATGATGGAGCAGGTCACAGGGTTGCATGGAGCAGAGACTGTTTAATATCAGGATATAGAGGTGGTGGGGGACTGGAAACAAGGATTCAGTTATTACCTTTATAGACCTCCTAGTGACCTTCTTTCACCAACTAATTCCCACATCCTAAAATTTCCATGTATTTCCAAAACACCACTTAAAGCTGATGAGTACATAATTCAAAACATGAGCGTATGTGGAATATTTTATATTCAAGCCATAAGGAAAAAAACCAAAACCAAAAACGGTTGAATGTAGTTTTAAAGTCACCCCACCCCCTTGCCCAGGAGATGCCCCACCTCCCTTCCTTTCCACATTCCACCCAGCTTATTTCTGGGATCAGCAGCCACCAGCTTCCCTTTCTACCTGCCTTATGCTCTGGGAGTTGACCACTCCACCAGCCCACTATCCCTTGCTCCAGGAAGGGTCAAGTTACTAGCCTCACCTGAAACCCTTGAATCCTCTTATAAAAGACACACACTTAGCTTGTTGCTTTACAGCTTGCCTTCCATGGCACAGTTCCTGGGTGCAGATGCCTCCTGCCTGGAAAAGCATGTCCTCACCAATTTATAAACTCTGTCTCTCCTTCTGCCCTAAACTTAGTGGCTTATTCCAATTAGCTCCTGCTAAACGTCATTGGCCACCCACTTGTAGTGGAGGCCGGAGACCCTAGATATCCCCAGAAACTACATGATTGCTACATGCCTCTCGTTCCAAAGCATGGCAGAAAAAGCCCCTCTCTCTTTCCCTGCATCTCCTTTTCCTCTTGGGACCCAGAAGTCCCATCTGTACCTTCTGCCCAGCAATTGGCTCCCAGCCTTCTTTATTGACAAGTCAAAAACCAATGGGGGAACAAGACCTTAGCGACAGAACCTCCCTTTACAAAAAGCAACACCAACACATGGGAAAAGAGAAGGACTTGTGGTAGGAGAGAAAAAGAAAAGCCTAGGTTTTCAGCTAGTCTCTTGAACCTTCAAGCCTTCTCCCCCACTATATAGATTACCGACAGGATAGGCTGAAGACCTGTTCTGTAAAACAACATTTCTTGTTTGCCCAACATGTAACGGAAATAAGGGAGGTGTCTGGTGGAAGGAGTAGACATGAGCGATGGAGTATAACTCTTCAAGGAAAAGCAGCAGCAGCCAGTGGCTCGGAAATGAAGTGTAATGATGTATGTGAACTGTCAGCATCCGGTTGCTCCAAAATGCAGAGTGCAAACATACCTTCTATCTTCTTTTTTCTGTACCCCTAGAATGTCTGAAAATTCCTTTTTTGGCTGGCAGAAACCTACAATCATTGAGTGAAGAGAATTCTGGTACAGTGGCTCTGGTTTTGAGGAGCTGAAAATACCCAGCTGTTAGTCCTACTCTGTAAAATTAAATAGGGCTATGCCTAAATACTCCCAAGGAGCTCAGCACTGACACACTCAGTTTCAAAAATCACAAGAAAAGCACATGTTCCCTCTTACAATGGAGAAATAAAACTGGTAATTGTTACAACTTATCCAGTGTACCCCTTGCTGTGTCCTAAGTGGTCTGAGTACTCAATAAATATTTTATGCACTCCATTTGTAAAGCGTGAGACAAAGGCTTAGGAAGTTGTAAACCAGCTCCAAATGAAGACACTGTGAGCAAATGACCAAAGTGCCTGGAGGAAAAGCAGTTGTCTTTTTCTAGCGGGAGAAAGAAGAAGAGGGAGAATCTGGATTACTACTCCTGCCTTCAACACTTTTTGGTGGTGGTGGCTCTTTTGTTTTGTTTTTTGTTTGTTTGGGTTAGTTTTTTGTGGTTTTGTTTTGTTTTGTTTTGTTTTGTTTTGACAGATTTTCCATTCCAGCATATATCACTACTACCACTCCAGGTACTCTGGCCACAATCCAAAATTTCATTCTGAGGTTTCTTTCCCCCTTAGCCCCTGGATTTAGCTTATCAGAAAATCATGTCAGCTCTTCCCCAAATTTGTTCAGAACTAATCTCTTGAGATCAGCATCTGTCCCTATCCCTTCTGGTTTGTATCACTGTCATTGCCCCCTATGTGATCTGACCTGAGGCTCTTTACTCTATGTTCCATCTTGGAAGCATTCTCCACTGAAGTTAATGTATACCATGGAGTGCTGCCCCACAGGCAGGACATAGTGCTGTCATCTTGAAATCAGAGCAGCTATGGTGATTCCCCCATGAGATACAAGACTGGGTCCACTAACAATTCCCTGTGGAAGAGCAAAGGACTCATATGGCTCTAAATGCAGGTAGGAGGCACTTGGCTCAAGCAGTGCATGAGGCATGTATGAGGACTTCACAAATGGCTCAAGAGGAAAATCATTAGGCACACAAGTTCTCTCTCTTCCCTCGGGTTATCTAAGTAGTTAATGGTTGTTGGGAGTGGGGTACTCTTTGGTGGTGTAATACCCAAGAAGTTTCCTATGATCCTGCAGGCAAGTTTCACACACTACAAGTCACTCTAGTTAATATTACTAAGCTTGACTTGGATGGACATAAGACTGAGTCACTTGTTTCAGTTTCTTCATCTAAGTCCGTGATAGTGCAACTATGTTACAGTGATTTCAGTTTTAACTCTCCAAAAGTGATAAAACTGACAAGAAGTCTTATGTGTGGTTAGTTAGTGTTGGAAAGGAAGGACACTAGACACTACTGAGCCAGAAACTAATGTGGCAAGTGAGTTGTAGATGCTACCAGGCCCTTCCCTAGTAACTGTAGACAGCAATTTAGTCATGTTCCCTTGAGAACGAAAGCAAGATACCCATCAGCCATAATAATCAAGTGTTAGCCCAGCAAATATAACTTGCTTGTCATTGAAGTTCATGAGTATGAGTGTGTGGGATTTGCAGGCATCCCATTTATTACACAGGCTGGACAAAAGTGGGAAAAGGGCAATTTGGTAAAGGAGAGGTCCAAAGAGCTTCTCTGGCACACTGTAGCTAGAGCAAGCAGGAGAACAGCTGTGAGAACCAGGTGGAGAAAGAATATACATAACTTCCAGTGGTTGTGAGCAGTAAGGGCTAAGTACAGCACTGAACAGTATCTGAAACATTCGTTATACTTCATAAATGCTGTATGAACTGCCTCATAATTATTGTTTTCTATTACATCTTATGATTATTGTATATTCCATTTCTTGTCAACAGATCTTGTCAGTAAAGATTGATGATGCTATTATTTAGTAGAAAGAATGCCAGACTTGAATTCTGGGAAAGTTTTTATTTTAGGTTTACTTTGATAAACTGTTATATTATATTTTCAAATGGGTTTTGAGTTCAGGCAAAGCATACAGTGCTGAGTTTTTACAAGAGATAATATAAAATCACTAGATATAATCTGTGCTTGACTTGAAATCTGTTGCAGGAAATAAAACAAGTAGTTACATTGCTCAAATGAATAAAAAAGTCATGCCGCATTTTCTGCATTATTAAATACTGAACTCTGTTATACCTTGTCTACATCCCTGATTTTGATACCTTTAAAATGGGGACTGTTATAATAAATATAATCTCAGTTGTGATAGGCTGAGAATTTTACCATAATAGCACATACATAGTTCTATGGAAAGCTAAAGAGAGAGTGATTCTATTTAGCTAGTGGTCTATGAGTGAGACAATATGTAGAAAGTGACAAAATAGTAGACATGTTAATAAACATTAGAAAGCATCCTTGGTTACATTGCCTCTGGAATGGATGAATTAACCAAAATGAAAAATCCTCTGTTTATAGCTTGAAGTCCTTGTTAGCTCTTGAAGCTTGCCACAGCTGGTCAGGCCTTGCCTTTCTGTCTTTCTGCAGAAAGAAAAAATCTCTGTTTATGTGACTGCTTTTCAGGAGAGTCATTCATCTGTTGAAGTCTAATGGGACTTATAGATTCTCTTAAGCCTGACAATTTCCCATTGCATAGCCTATCTCTGACATCTTCCAGTGTGTGTCATCAGAAGGAAATTGTAGACATTATGGTTCAGAGACTGTGTCTCCTGAATATGAAAATATGCCATATAATAGGGTGGTTCTTGAACAGAGCTATAGCTGCTCAGTATGCATAAGGCATTAGGTTTGATCCCATTGTAGTATGGCCCCATATGAACAATCAAACAAAAATGAAAAGCAGTGGTTGGCATATCAGTAAATTCTTTGTCAGAATATACTATTGTCTTCCTCGACTGTCCAGATCAATTTAAACATTATGACAATAGAGGTTGTTATTTACATTTCATTTCAACACCTGACAAAGCAATTTGAGAAAGGGGAAATTTATTTGGACCCATTATTTAAAAGGATACAGGGAAAGAAACTCATCCCTACAAAGTCACAACTTATGGCAACTGCAAGTTCAATTTTGGGTGGATCAGGAGGCAGAGAATCCAGTTAGGACAAAATCAAACTTAATACTTAAGCCACAAATCTTTGATCTTTCATCTGGCAGATGGAGTCCAAGTCCAAAAGACTCCACGACTTCCCCAAACAGTGCCAGGAACTAAGGGACCAAGTGTTCAAATACATGAGCATGTTGGGACACATTTCACTTTTAAGGAAAGACCAATTATAAGTATTTTAATAAAAGTAGTTTTGTCTTCTAAAACTAGAATTATATGATGAAAGGTTTTGTTTAAATAAATTCTAATGTTTTGTTGTTGGTTGTGGCTAAAAATTCTAACTAAACTCTTGTTATTTTTCTGTAGGAAGCAAGTGCTTGGTTAAACATTTAAGACTACCTTTTTATGGCAATGCAGCAATATGTAAACATTCACTGAGTATCAAAATAGCCTGAAGCTAATTTAACTGCACTGGACCAGCCATCTTGCTGAAATAGTCAAGAGAAATAACTCATGGCTGATTTTAAAATAATTAGTTCCACAGCTTTTATTTTTGGAAAAAGCATTAGGGCTATCAGTAGTTCAGAAACACAACGATGAGACAGTATAAGAGGGGAAAGAAAATGTCACATTTAACTTGTGCAAAATGTTCAGAGATAAACCAGCAATCTCTCCCTCTGGTAAAACAAACACCCCAGAAGTGGTGAACTAGACCCAGGGAACAGTGCCAACAGCCAATCGCCCCTGGACACTTGCAGCCCCTTGCTCTATTTCACTTGGTTTTTCCCTGCCTTTTCAGTACCTCCATCATCTTTAATCAAGCATAAAGATACACCAAGGGGCACTATTTTCTGGTTTCTATTCTGTTTTTTCATCTTCATTAGAATCTGAAATTATATATGAGCCAAGTTTCATATGGAGATAGAATATTCTGAACTTTACTTACCATGAGGTTGTGGGCTTTTTTTTTTGAGGGGGGGACACTTAAAATGAATCAAATGTTATAGTTACTCTTCTTATAAAATACTACCCAGTGAATAAAGCAAATATTTTGACAATCTTTGAAGCATGTAAGAAAGTTCTCTGTAACTGGCATCTAAAGGTGAAGAATGAGTTCTCTGTGATAAAATGAAGCACAAAAATAGTTTGTTTTTCTAGAAAGGATTAAACCATAGTTTTGTCCAAAAACGTAAAATTTATTAATTTTGCATATAAATTTAAATTTATGATTTTCTCTGAAATTAAAAAAAGAAAAAGAAAAGCCCAACCCTGGATTTTAAATTCTGTGCTCTTCAAGGATAGGCATCATAAAGAAGCAGCAATTTTAGAATTGGCACCATCTACAGTGAGCACCTGTAAGGGCCACGGAGGCAAAATGCCTGTTCCTCAGACTGTAAAGGTCCAAGCACTGCTGTCATGGCTGTCATTCATTAGGAGTTGATTTCCTCTTAGTGGTGTAAAAAAAAATCTTTTGATGAGCATGTACCAGAGACAGCTTGCATCGAATTATGACTTGAGCTTTCTTTGATTAGAACTACCACCAGGTACTATAGTATTATCAGGTTCTGCACACAGTTCACAGCTCCTTTCTTACCTCAGTGTTGGGAGAAATTACCTTTCATGGAATGTGAATCGAAGCAGTAGGTTTTGTTCTTTATAGTTATTATTATTTTTGTTCTTGTTTGCTTTTTAGGAAAGAGTATCTTTTTCTTCTTTTAATATCTGATATGGAAACTCTATACTTTTGCAGATGACCCCTAAATATCCCAGTCCCTCTGCTTCCAGGTGGAAAAAAAAATATCCCTTAGCCCAGTCACAAGCATTTAGCATTAACTTAGGTAAGCCATCATAGATTTACTCAAGAGAGAAGTTCAAGAGGCTGAGAAGGCCTGGGAGTGAGGCTCCATTGTGTACCCCACTAAGGACTTGCTTAGAATGCACAAGTCCCTTAATTCAGTTCTTGACTCTGAACAAAACCCACTGTGTTTCAGAAACAAAAGAATCCACATTAAATTTCATTACATACCTGATGCCTAAATTCCATGAGTTTGAGATCTCTTTCTTAAGTAAACAATTCAGACCTCTAGTTTCCCTAAGATGACTTTTTTGATAATTTTTTTTCTACTCTAGAGTAAGTTTAATCAGATATCTCATAAAATTGAAGAAAAATGTCTTAAAACTTTAGAAAAACAAAATGGCTCGTGAACTAATTCTCAAACAGCCCACATCCCCATGTATTCAAGCCATAATATATAAGGAAAAGAACCACAGAGGTTATTAAATTCAAAGAAGGTCTTATGTCATCTGCCCCTTCTTTGTTTCCGGTGTATGAGTTGTCACACAGTCTTTCCATGGGATCCAACTTCTCTACAAGTATTTTTCAGTGTTGGCGAATTTAGTACTATACGAACCACTTTTCTTGAATAGTCTTTGAGGTAAGATTTATTTTTGCCATTTTATATAAAAATCTGACATTACTACCTACTATTAACTATAACGAATTTTCCCTTTAAACATTTGAGAAAATATAGAGCAATACTGATTTCTCTTCTAAATTTTTGTGCAGCAGCCTTTTAGTTATTGGAAAATAGATATTGAGAGTTATTTCTCTATACTCTCAACTTTTCTAGACCAGAGATCTTCATTGTTACACATAAATTTGTTCCATTATCATCCTGATTTATGCTTTGGAGAATGCGCAGTGACTGTGGTGGTTTAAATAAGAACAGCTCTCATCGGCTCATAGATTTGAGTGCTTGGTTGTCAAGGAGTGGCACTACTTGGGAGAGATTAAAAGGTGTGGCTTTGTTGGAGAAAGTGTATCATTGGAGGTGCACTTTAGAGTTTCAAAACTCTAAGCCAGTCCCAGAATCCCTCTCTTCTTGCTGTCTGCAGATCTGGATATAGAGCTTTCAGCTACTTCTCCAGCACCACAGCTGCCTGTGGGCTGCTATGCTTCTTGCCATGATGATAATGCACTAAACCTGTGGAACTGTAAGCTAGCCTCAATTAGAAGTTTCTTTTTTATAAGAGTTTCTGTGTTCATGGTGTTTATTCCCAGCATGAAACACTGACTAAGACAATGTGCTTCCGGATAAACTCTCACTATATTCTATTTTATAGTTACCTTGAGCCATCGCTTTCAGACTGTTGAAAGATAACTTATTCTTAACTACATATCTTAGCTCTTTCTGGTAACTACAGTCCATAATTTGTTATTAGTTATTTCAACTTTATATATCAATCTTTAATCATTAGCTCAGTTTTACTGTTTCTTGGTACTTAATACTTTACTGTTTATACAGATTTTACCCGAGAGAAAATTCAGTTCACTTGGCTTTTATGGAAACCAAAGAGTTGGTTCTTTAAAAATATACTAGAATTTCTTATTAAGAGATTTAGACAATTTAGAAATTGGGAAGGTCTTCACTGTCTCTCTTAGTCAGGGTTTCTATTCCTGCAAAAAAACATCATGACCAAGAAGCAAGTTGGGGAGGAAAGGGTTTATTTAGCTTATACTTCCACATTGCTGTTCATCACCAAAAGAAGTCAGGACTGGAACTCAAGCAGGATATAGGAGCTGATGCAGAGTTCATGGATGGATGTTACTTAACTGGCTTGCTTCCCCTGGCTTGCCCAGCTTGATTTCTTATAGAACCCAAGAAGACCAGCCCAGGGATGGTACACAAAGCTCCCTCCCCATTTAATCACTAATTGAGAAAATGCCTTACAGCTGGATCTCATGGAGAAATTTCCTCACCTGAAGCTCCTTTCTCTGTGATAAGTGCAGCTTGTGTCAAGTTGACACACAAAACCAGCCAGTACACTATCCTTTTTAAGCAGATCAATATTTTCTTCTCTCTTTTTTATTTCTTAATTGCTTCTAGATTTTTCATTAAATTTGTGCTTTTTATTGTATCTGAAACCTTTTCTATTACAAAGAATCTGTTTAGATATTTCCATGTTCTTGTTAAATCTTTTAAGACAACAGAAATCTATAGGAGTCAATGAAACAACCAGAACAGATAAGTAAAATTCTCATTTGATAACCCTAACAATATTCTTGAAAGAGGAAAGTTTCTTACTATTTAGCTTAGAAAATATATTCTAGGTCAGTTTAGACTGGTACTGAAGCTTCTTTAGTTAAAGTTCACTATTATAGATTGATTGATAACTTTTGTGTACTGTTATTTTCCTCTAACTGTTTCTTGTTAGTTATTGTTAGTCTCCATGCATAAAAATGTTAGAAATTCTAGAACGTTCAGGCAGAGGAAGGAAGTCTGGGTGTGAGTGCTCATATGTCAATACTGGAGAAAAATCCAAACTGTCCCTCAAGGTTGTTATGTTGGATTCAGGTGTTGGCAGTCTTGTGACAGGTAGTTATTGCCTCACAGCAGCAGTCATAACTGTGCATAATTGAGGCATAATATTGTGCCAATATAGCCTTATAATTACAATCTTGTCACCAGAGTATCACATGAGTGGATATGTACCATCTAGAATCCTATCAAGTTTCATGACATGAGTGATCTACAAATTTCATCTAGATAGATTTCTATATATGACTGAATCCACTTGAGTGATGATAAATTAACTAAATGCCCAGATAATACGTACATAAGCACACAGAAAAAGTTAGGATTGTATTTACACTGCTAAGTTGTGGATTGTCTGTGCTCTCTGCAGCCTAGATATGCCTTTCATGTATGATCTAGCCCAGATGTGTCTACAGGTTGTGCTGTTAAATAGTTCTAGTCAAGAACTATGAGTCCTCTAGATCTGACACTCTCTTAACCTTCTGAAGGCTGCCTTTTTGTGGTACTATCTCACTACCCTGTAGTCACCCAAGAAAAGAGTGCAAACTGCAGCATCAATTCCCTGTGCTTTCTCTATATCTCTTCTAACAGATGAAGAAAGATAGCAGTTTTAGGCTTGGCTATGTTCCCCAACTAATTCCCAATGAGCTGTCTTCATGTCAAGTAGCTGAATGCTCATTTACTAGTGTTTCACAACGGAGGATGAAGAAACTATATGAAGATATCGTGATATATGGCCAAACTGAAGCCACAGCTATCCTTCTGTTTCATGCTGTCACCAGAGACAGCTTGAATTTTGGGACTTTATTAGTCATTATTTGAAGATTATTGAAACTGTGTGTTGAGTAAATGGAGACCCATATTTGATGAATTACTTCTCTGAGAAAAATGTAGAACTGAAGAACCAACTCATGTAATTGTGGATATTTGGAAGACAATTTTGGAAACTGTGTTCATTATTTTCATCTTTTCTAAAGCTGCCCTTGAGTTTGACAGTTTCATAACTCAGCTAAGTAGAAAATTAAGCCCATCTCTCAGCCCATCTGTCTATATTTAGTAAACCACTAACTAGGTGGGGCTATAAAAATAAGATCTGGTCCTTGTCTTGAGCCAAGATTTTTTTAATTTAAAAAAAAATCTTACAAAGAGAGCCAGAGTGAGAAAAAGAAACAGTGACAAAGAGTGCATATAGCTCACAAAGCCTGAAGTGGTTACAGTCTTCTTCTTTAGTCAACAGTATGCTGCATTTGAGTTAACAGAGCTCACTATCAACTCACCAGTGGAGATAGCTTCATTCATATTATGTTGTCTTCATAATGCTTAGTTTAAAATTTTCTCATTTCCTGTTTATATCTTACTGTTTTGAGACATTTTTATGTAATTATCAATAGGTTTTTTTTGTCTTCTTTACTTTGTAATTCTTGGTTTTAATTTTGCTTGTTGCAGTTTTAATCTTATTCTTTTGAGATATTTTATGTAATTATCAATAATATATCATATAATAATATATGTTTATTATAATTAATGTAAATTATTATAACTTATCCATTAACTTTTGATGTCTTTACCCTGATTTTCAAATCTAGGCAACTCATCATAATTATATAATTCTGATTTGGTGAGGTGTCTTAGCTACTTTTCTATTACTATGATTAGGCACTACAACCAAGGTGACTTAAGAGTTTGTTTGGGGGCTTACAGTTACAGGATATTAGAGTCCATGACTGTTATGGTGGGGAGCATTGCAGCAGCTAGACAAGGTACTGGAGAGGTAGCTGACAGTTATATGTTGACCAAGCCCATGACAGAGAGAAACTAACAGGGAATAGCATAGGTTTTTGAAACCTCAAAATCCTAATCAAGTGACACACCTATCCAACAAGCCACACCTCTTAATCCTTCCAAAACAGTTCCATCAACTGGGGACCAAGTAATCAAACATATGTAACTATGAAGGCTATTCTCATTTATACTACCACACAAAACAAAATTGGGTTATGCTAATTTATCAAATTAATCTATCTTTGTATTTAGTAAGAAATTGTGCAATATTGTACACTTCTTATTATATGGATAGATTCCTGTGATCTCCAGCTTAGATAATTTTAAATTTCATATAAATGAAATGTGCACATGTGTGTGTATTTGTGTGTGTGTTTGTATGTGTGTATATGGACTTACCTAAGCCCACTGAAATGCTAATAATTAGATATGAGTAAACCAATATCTATTTGGTCAGTTTCTTTACAATATAGTGGAATTCTCTACAGAATACTTAGTTTTGCTATGTCTTTCTATAATTTCATGATTTGAAAGTAAGAGTTGCTGCCATTTTTTTTCAGAGGAGAATGGTTTCTGATTCAACGTGGGAACAAAAGGAGTATTGAATTTGAGATAAAATTTCTGGATTTCAGCCCAGAATCAACTACTTATTGCCAGAGCTTTCATTCAATTACCTGTGGAGGTGAGACTGATGATAGTGTTTCATGCATTTGTAAGAGGCCAAGTGTGGTGCTTCATGTGAAGACATATAAGCATATGAGAAGATTCAGCCCATAAAGTAATATCTAACTATGCATTTCTTTTCTGTTGCCCATTAAGAAGGTTCTCAACACAGCTGATACAGCTTACGAAGGAGAAAAATGAGTTCAAAGGGGAGACAGAATGAACAAACAAAATTTACTCTGTTCATATATAGAGCAAAGATAGCAAACACAGAATATATGCAATATATCGGTGATATAGAGATTTAGAGAGGCAGAGACTAAATGAAAGAAATCTAAAAAGCATAGGCAAACTCTACCTACTTGAGGTCATATCCCTGAAGAAAATTGGTGCTACCTCCCCCAGCAACCATCAGTTGGCAATAACTCCTTAGCTAGCGGCAGACTTTTCTGAGTTTCTCCCACCTATGCTGGGATTTTGACTGACTTATTTGTGTGCAGACAATCATAGCTACTATGAGTTTGAGTCTATTATAGGACTGTCATGTTTTGAAAATAATTTCTCAGTAGTCTTCCCAAACTACAGTTCTTACAATCTTTCTCAAAGCTCAGGTTAATCCCTGAGCTTTGGTTGGAGTGAAAATAGATATAATATAGTTATTCCATTTAGGGCTGTGCACATCACTTAATCCATGCCTTTTGATTAATTTTGAGTCTCTTTATTAACTGCCATTCACATTAAAGGGAATTTTCTACAAGTCAGGTGAGAGCTGCCCTCATATAGTTATGAATATGCTTATTCAGAAGGCAGTCCGATACTATGTCTGCTTAGAAAATTATTGAAATGGGGTCTCACGTAGGTCATACAATAATGTATGACATGTTCTTGATCCATGAACAAACAGGAAGTGGAAATTAGATATAATGAGTTAAAACAAAAGACAGCATTAAACAGGGAGGTAATATGATGAAGGGCATCTGAGAGAGTGTGGGGAGTGGAAGATGGAGATGATCGAAACACATGTATGTACACAAGCATGAAATTCTCAAAGAATGTGTGTGTGCACGCGCATGTGTTAATTGAGAAGACAATAATGTAAAGGTTTCAAACAGAAAAACAGAAAAAGGGGAGAAAGAAGAACAGACTGAGGATGAGTGAGAGTGAAAAAAATGGCGGAGAAACAGTGTGACTCTCCTGAGGCCTACATGTTGAAGACTCTGTTAAAGATTCTCCATTCTGTTGGGCTGTTGGGAGTGGTGGTAACTTTAAAGTGTGGGTCTGGTTTCATGAAGGAAAGTCACTGGGGTATATTCTTAACAGAGGTTTGGAACTCTGGTTACACCATCCCCTCTCTACTTCTATACAATCTCCCACCAGAGTCCTTGCCACCCATGTTCCATTTCTCCACAGGCTCAAAAGCCAAAAAACTAAGTGACTATCGAAATTCTGAAATGGTGAGCCAAAAATCAAGATTTCCTCCTTGTTATCTAATGATGTCAGGTGGTTTTCCAAAATGATAATAATCTAGATAACATACTACGTTAAGCACTATGTGGACTATGTTCAGTCTTATATACAAATCCACTATGAATGAAAACCAACATGGTTTTCTATAATTAAGCTTAAATTTGATTGTATCTGACACAATTATGTGTCCCAGCACCCTCTGCTGCCTCACTTCCAAAGTGATGGATTAGAGACAAGCTGAGGCTTGGGGAGCTACCTGGCCTTTGAAGTCCACACTCACTGTGGAGGTTAGCCTCACTATTGGCACTGTCCCCACCAGTTTCAGTGAACAAACTAAAACTAGCAATGTCCTCACTGCTCAAGAGCTGCAGGGGTTTTCTATATATAGATTTCTGAAGCCTGCTGCCTAGAATCTTCCTACATACTGTTCTGTTTACATTTTAAAACATGAGTAATTCTAGGTATTTGCTAGGTTTGAGCCTTTACCAAATATAGGGACTAAATGTTCTTATACCTTTAATTAAAAACAACAACAAAACATATTACTTCCGTTTTCTTTATGTTACTTCTTCATTCATGGCTCAATCTGTAGCAGGTAGTCTGTGCAGCATGTAAGCCTCATTTGGGAGAAGATCCTCAAAGACCCATCACTTCAAAGTGTATTTCAGTTTAAAGAACGGGAACGTATTTCTTTGTGGCAATGCTTCGATATTTTACTAACATTAGCTTGTAATAAGCCTTCCTACAAGACTGTTCTGTGATATATTTCAACGGATAAGAACCACAAGAGTAAACACAAGGGTGTGAGTGATGTATGTGGTCACGCCCTTCTTCACCAATAAAAGTTTAAGATGATTTTTAACTGTTGGTGTATCATGAACATTAGCATTTTCTTTCTCTGTTAGAAACTGGTAAGCTATAAAGTTCACTCTTTATAATGCACAGTCAAATTACATTTAATTGCAACTTACCTTTAGAAGATTTATAAGCCCATGCAACCATAGGCACAATCAAGCTTTAGAACATTTTTATCACTCTCTAGAAATTCTCAAATGCCTGTTTCTAGTCAATCCTGGCCCATGCTCTATCCTAAAGCAATGGTTCTATAAACTGGCCCTGTTCAGATAGTTCATTGGAATCAAATCAAACAGAACATAGGGTTTCATACCCAATGCCTTTTATTTCAGTTCAGCTGGTGTTTCTAAGGCTCATCCACATTGCACACTTCAGTGTTTATTCCATCTTATTAGCGAGTAGAATTCCATTCTCTAGATCTATGAATTTCACTTATCTGTTAGCCAGGTGACATGTATTTAAATTAGTTACAGCTTTAGCTATAATGAATAACATTTTATGGCCCTTCATATTCAAGTCTTCTTATGAATACTTTTCTTTCTCTTGAGTAGATTCTTAGGAAGTGGTCTTGTGGTCCATGTGTATGATGATATTCATATTTTTAAAGGTACCCAAATATTTTGTACTGAGAAGTTATCCTGTTTAACATTCCTACATGTGCATCATGGGTGCAGTTTCTTTCCATGGCTGTCAGCACTCAGCATCATATAGTATCATTTAGTGATAGTGACTGTTCTATGCCATCCTGGTGTTAATGTGCATTTCCAAAATAGCTGGTGAGACTGAGCATCATCGGTATGTTTGCAAACAACATATATGTCTTTTTAAGTGAAACATCCCTATCATTTATTTACTTATATTAGAACCTGGCTTAATTTTTGGTTAATCGGTGGTATGCATTCTTTATACATTTTGCGTAAAATACATAGTTTCAAACATAGTTTTCAAATACTTTCTCCAAATTAGCAGCTTGTCTTTTCAAAAATTTAAAGGTGCTCTTGGAAGAACAGATTCTTTAATCAACAAAGTTGTATTTACCAGGTTTGTTTTCAATTCTAATGTGTTTTGCCATATTTATGAGTCATGACACTTTGCCTGGCCTAAAATTATTAACATTTTATATTTTTCCTTTGAAAAAGTTATGTTTAAAAGTATCATATTTCAGTTTATGAGTATTTTCCTATATTGTATATTATTCTTGTATTACAATGATTGCCACATTTATACTGGAAATGAGTATTGTCACTGATTTACCACATCAATACTGAGACTAAGCAATTGGACTATGACCAAGAAATCAGACACAGTGAATGAAACACTTACTTGGTCATGCCCTACCATGGTTACCTCTGATTTCTTCCAAACAGGTCCTTGGTGAACAAGGCATTAGAAAGACCTCAACATTAGTGATCCTCTGAATTATCCCAAATAGGAAAATTTACTACAGAAGTGAAAACTTGTAATCCAGAGGCACTACTCTAACTAGACTGTATGAAAGGTATTGATGTAGGAACGGAAATGGCAGAAATATACCTGGTACAACTGGTCCATATCTGCTTTCAGGTGGATTTAGTGTTAAATGTATACAAACATATGAAAAGGAATGGACAGACAGGGAAAGGAATTCCTGGGAGTGTTGGTAAGTCTCTTTGCCTTGCATTTATTTGCTTTGCCTATAGCACAGTACACATGGTCTCTTCATGTCATAGAAATGACAAAGGTGTGGCTTCTTCATGGTTTTGTTCAATATATAGACAATGGGAAATACAAATTACATGTTCAGCTCCATGAAAGTGTCTTCAGAGAGGTGCCTAGGTCCTTGATGGATGCAAGTGTTGTCCACATGGGTTCCTATCAACACACCTTTTCTTGAGCTGAGAAACTATTTATTTGCTCCAGGAGGCAGTGCTATCACCTACATATCTTCCAGCCCTTGTGTTAGATCTGGGTATCTGTGGTTCTTACTGATACTGATATAGAAGGAATGGTCCTGATCCTTTCTAATGGCTCATCTCTGGGACATCTCTAGATTTTATCTGGGCCTCATAGACACAGTCTTGTTCGTGTCAGTCAGCCCTAGTTTCAACTTTTTACAATGTAGAATTCTAGCTACCAGTGTTCAGTATGAACAGCACCATTTAGCACCATACAAAGGATGCCAATTACTTCTCTGAGCCATTGAGGCAAAGCTTGCATCACTTGCAGCCAGCTCCTTTTTGCAGCATCCACCTCTTTACCTCGTTTCCTCATTCTCACTCACAAACTTCATCCATCTGTTGGAAGCAGTCGACTAGGTTCCTTGCCCCCACCATCACCATATATGCAGCACAGTCCAGGTTACTGAGGCAATGGCTGAGACTTGCTAAGATTTTGCAGTTTCATCTCCTAATCCCTGTCTAACCCTACTTTTCCTGTGTTTTCCCATCTCACTGGTACTACTACACATTTTGATTTAGATTTTGCATAATATAATAAAGATCTGTTTTCAGTTGTATTACCAAACAGTTATTTTTTTTTGACTAGTTAAAGGAAAAAGTACCTCCCTTGCAAATTAATTGATCACAAATATAAAGGAAAATTCCCTGAGTTACCCTCTTCTAATTATGCCAATATCTCATTGTCTTCATTACTGCTTCATTAAAAGGTTTAAGATAATCATGTGAGTTCTCCAACTTCATTAATTTCCAAAATTATCTTGACTATTTGCTATCCTTTAACTTTTTGTATTCCATGCCAAGAAATACATTTGGTAGAATCAGCAACATTAGTTATTTGGTGTTTGGTATTGTTCATCTAGGTTTTTTGTTTTTGGTTTTTTGTTTGTTTGTTTCTTCGTTTTTCAAGCTGAGAGTGGAAAATGATTTTTACTTCTTATATTATAAATTTATATTATTTACATTACTTATAATCCATAAAAATTCAGTATCTAAAAGGCTGTCTACTTTTTACTTACCTTGTAACTCGTATTCTCTCTTTTTTTTTTGGTCTGTTTGTCATACATTTTATTGCTTCGTTAAATGAAAGCACTGCCAAATGTATTCATTTATTCAGAGATATATTTGTAAAATTTGAAGAACAGAGGAGATGAACAACCAAAGGACCATATGCTAAGAACATTGGCTGTAGACTAGTGAGGTCACTATTAATGTAACTGGAATAATGCTGGCCTTTTAAAATGGCTTATTTCACCTTCTAAAGTTTCAGACATGCTTTTCCACTTAAATGTCTAAAAACTGTCATAAGTTCAGTGTTAATTCTAGAGTGAGGATTTCCAGGCTCATAGCTGCATCATTGATGCATGGTGACTGTCCTCCAAAATTCACACATGTAGACACAGATATTAAACAAGAATATTTAAATATATGTTACTCCACTCTACTTATTTATGATGAATAAATCTTCAGATTTATTCATTATGATGAATTGGTATTGTGAAGTCATTCAATCAACTTCTCAGTACTAAATGTCATCATAAGAGAGCATGCTTTGTTCTTGCCCTAACTGTAAATCTTTGAATGTAGACTTCACATTGTTTAATAGAAATACCCTAGCAGTACATTACAAAGTATTAATATATATTTAGTCAAATAAATGTAAATTTTTTTCTCTTTCACTCAACCTCACAATGAAAAGTTCTTCATGTTCTATTATCAAAACCTGGAGACAAAAGATAAACACTTCCTGTATATTTAGACAAATATATAAAACTCAATAGTTTTCTTGTCATGTAGCCAATACATTTATTCAGTGTATGCATTGAACCATGTGCTATGATATGTGCTAGGATAGCATTGAATTTCTAAATATTATAATTATGACTTCAGGGCTCAGGAATTGTTTCCTAGTGAGCTAATTATCAATCAATAATAAAATAATCTAAGCCACTGAAATATAAAAGTAGTGGATAGGGTGAAGGAGCTGTGCACAGTATTTACTTTGATAGGATGGCCCGGAGACATCATTGTTTATATCTGCTTTACACTTTTTGGCGTCTATTTTTTACTATTTGAAATTTTTCCTTGAACTTTTCTGTAACGTTTGAAAAAATTAAAAAATAACATTAGTAAAAGAACACCTGCATGCATGTCTTCAGATTTTGACACTAATTTTCTACACCATTACCTCATCTGTTTACAAATGTATTTATCTGTATCTATATATTGGTCATCTATATACATATTCTCTGCCATCTCTGTCTGTCTGTCTGTCTGTCTGTCTGTCTGTCTGCCTGCCTGATGTGTAATTTTTCTGCACCCAGTAAAGGAGTATTGACTGTGAGTATTTAATGTTACTCAGTGTAGCCTATGTTTCTCAACTGACAAAAGATTATTTTATGTAATTCCAGCACTGCAGTGAAAGAGTAAAATTAGTATCAAGGAACCAGTACTACGTAAATCACCATTCATTTACTTCTTAACTAACAACTTCCTGTAAAGCAGTCCTCAGTTTTCAGTACTCAGCATTTCAAGATTCATCCTAGACTATGGTTCTCCCATTAGCTCTGTCACTTCCACTTGCTTTAATATAAATTATTTCCATAGAGAGATGTCTCATCTAGTCTTTCTTTTTTTCTGATCTCTAATTTTGAGCTTGTTTCAAGTTATAGACTCGCTATCAGAAACCACATGGTTAATATCACAGCCTTAACTTATGATGTATCTTTTATAGATTTTTATGTCCCTCCCAACTGGCCCTCCTGCATTGGTGATATTGATAGCGATATTAAAACATTTCCCTACATTACTAACGAGCAGGGAAGCAGCCTGAAACCACGATAGAGTGCCCAGCCCTGGAGTGCCCACAGTGGGGTTAGAATTCATGATCTTTTCTTGGCCCAGTCAAGATAGTTGCAAATTAAGGATTTATCAAACAATCTATTCCTTGTTATTATTATTATTGGAACAATCCTGAAGCCAGTTATTCTTCCAGAAATCCATCTCAATAGCAATATATATATATATATATATATATATATATATATAACCAGTGACACGGAATATTTGCAGTTTCATTTTAAGATAAGCTTTGAAACTAGAAATTGCATGTAATAAAAAATACTCCCTGAAAATATCTTAGGAAGGCCAATGTATCGTACATTTGAAAAAAAAATCCAGGAAAATCGAAGGAAAAGTTTCTTACTTTTTTTCAGTTATTTTAAATGGAAAGCTTTCAAGTACCTGTAGTGTTTTTCTGGAAAAAGACTAGGCTCTGAGCAAAGTGCAATGACAGAAAAGTTAGAACCATAGTCATTCTTAAGTATAACCACATTAATTTATAGGTTATGTCTTTGTTGATGCCATATGAGTCTTCCCATCACTAAATATAATTAGTTAGATGGATTGAAGAATTAATAATCATTATTCAATAGTTTAAATGTCTACAGATGAATATTTAATAGGTCGATATCTTCAGGAATTTTTAAAGTATAAAAACAAAAGGAAAATGTCCAACTAGTACTTACCCACTTCTGTCTGTATTATACATTTCTGCTAAAGTCATTTTCTAGAGCATGTCACAATCCTTGGGATGAAGAATATAGCTTGTGAAGAAAATAATTCCCATATGTCTTAAACATACTCTACAAACAAGTACTTGAAAGGAGCCAGTGCTTTCTGCCTCTGTTCATGGTCACTGTCTCTCCCTTAGCTTATCCCACACACCTGCCGAGAAAGGCTCCATGCTCTTGGAAGGTCCTGGATAAATGTCTTTTTGAGTGAATTAGTCAAAAATATTAGGGAAATGGAATAAATGATTCGTGCATTGCCTCTCAGCTACAGATTAAAAGCAAGCCTCTCTGACTTCATGCCAGTGCTTTCCCAGTGTCTCAAGCCTGCCATTTGAATGCTGCACACTCATATTTGTGCCCTGATATGGGTTGGAATGCGTATGTGTAAATTCACAGCATCCCTAAGAGCCTGTCCTTGCTTGTTCAGTGTTCATTCTCATCCTCTTATGAGCCAATGATGCTAGCCAGAGGACCACCTTAATACTTCCAAGAAAATGATTACTAAGTCCCTCCAAATTCTGAATATCTTGTGTCCTCACATCTTTAGAGTGACTACGATTTGGAGCAAGGAAAAAGGATTGGAAACAGCTTTGGATTCCTGGTAACATTAATAGTATTAGCTTTTGTTCTTCAATATCCATAAGTCATGTTAATAAATAAAAAGAATAAGGTTGTCAGCCTGGACTCAGAGAAATACACTGGAAAGTTCCACGGTGGAAAGTGGCTCCTAAGAATAGTGAATTGCAAGAAACTTGATAAAATATTCATGATGAAACTAAGATGCAATCCCTTTCTGTTTTCTCTTTTAAAGACAGATCTTCCTCTATAGTCTCAACTTTCCTCAAAAGATCCTGCCTCAGCATATCAAATGCAGTTTATAGGCATGCAGTAACATGTCTCACTTCATTATACTACTCTGTATTTTATTTGATTTTACATATGACAATATCTCAGCTTTATTTTTCATGTCCTTGATGAGTGGAATGTTATTGAATATGCTCATATAGAATTTGATCCATAATATACGATGAATTTCATATGTATCAGTTATTTTTCCGTTGTTCTGGTAGAACACCATGACTGATGGCAATTCAAGGAAGAGAAGGTTTATTTGGGTTTTTGGTTCCAGAGGGATAAGTGTCTCTGATAGTGCAGTAAAAGAATGGCAGAAAGTAGAAAGCACGGCCACTGGAAAACAGGCTGAGGGCCCACATCCTGAATCAAGAGCAAGATGCTGAGAACAACAAAATATCCGAGAGGTTTTAAACTCACAAAGCCTGCTATGATTCACTTCCTCTGGAAGGTCACACCTCCTCAACCTCTCCAAACAACATTGTCACCTGGAGACCCAATACTCAAATGCCTGCGACTGTGGGTGGGCAGTTTTCTTAATTCATACCACCAACTTCAAAATAATCATCAACATTATATATTCCTTAATTCTCATAATAAAAGTTGCAGGAAAGCATATTTTGCTCCTTTAAAATATGAGACTCAAGGTCATAAAAAGTCTTCCAAGAACAGGTTACTTTGGTGGTGAAATTTCTCATTCATGTCTGGTTTTGACTTCTAATGAGAAATGTTCCATATAGTTCTAAGAATTTAGGTTTTCTCTCTCTCTCTCTCTCTCTCTCTCTCTCTCTCTCTCTCTCTCTATATATATATATATATATATATATATATATATCCTTCAAATGAGTAAAAACTCATAGTCATACATATGTCATACATATTCCCAGTGTTCTAAGTACACACACCACTGAACTGGGGGAAATAGAACATGAGTGATATATACTGGAATTTAAGACATTAGGTTTTTAAATACCTAAGGTGTTTTAATAACACATTTATATGATGCTACTAAAACTCTGAAACTCATGGATTAGGAAAAGGTCATGGTTTCCAGACAAGTACATGTTTGCATCTTACTGGTCCTTTCTGAAGCCCTGTAATAACCATTGTTATCACAAATCATTTACCTATATACCTATGTGTAATCCCACGACCTACAAATCTATTGTCTTACCTGGCAGAAGGTGTAAACAGGTGTGGATACATTAAGCCGTTTAAGATGAGATTTTCCTGCATGAAAATCAAAATCTTCATGGTGGTCCAGAAGTATAGAAGATGGAGGCAGAAGAGTCAGAGTGAGATGAAGAGCTGTGCCAATGGAGTAGTGGGATCTATACTTGGTATGAAGTTTGTTCCTAGTCTTATTATAACTTGTTATGTTATGATATCCCTGGAAGGCCTGATCTTTTCTGAAGGTAAATGGAGGAGGAATGAATCTGGGGGAGAGGGAAATTGTGGAAAGGATCTGTGAGGAGTGGAAGAAAGGAAACTGCAGTCAGGATGTATGAGAGAAGAGAATATATAGATTAGATATAGATATAGATATAGATATAGATATAGATATAGATATAGATATAGATATAGATATAGATATAGATATAGATATAGAGAGAGTTATATATATATAAAGGGAATGGTAACAATCAGAAGCTGGAGCAGGCAGGGGAATAGGTTCCTTGGACTACATTGGTCCTTGAAAGTTATAAATGCATTCAAGATGTAATTTTGATGCCATTTTGATGATGTGTTAAACTAGCAATGGATGACAAATGCAGTTTTTCAGCACAATGTGCAACAAATCCAGTGTCCTAAGCCTTGCCTCAAATGCCCTCGAAGATACAACCTTCCTCAACTCCCCTGTCTGCAAGTAGAAGTCAAATTTTGGGTCAATTGCCCCATGCTTATAAATATCAAAGTGCTGACAACTTTCCTGCATGGCTTATTTTAGGAAAGTTGGCCTTTCTCGGCTTGGGCCCGTTTCGTCTTCTCTATACTATGGTAGGTCTCCCTCTTCTCATTCACCAGCTCCTTCCACACTTGCATCAGACAGGTAATTAACTTAGTTCGGTTTCTCTTTCAGAAGTTTTCTCAGTAACATCCTATTTTCTTTTCTTTTCTTTTTTAAAAATTAATTATTGTATTCATTTACATTTCAAACAATATCCGCCTTCCCCGTTACTCCACAACCACCCCATCTCCCCTCCCCTTTTGTCTCTATAAGGGTTCTCCACCACCCACTCACCCACTCCCACCTCACTGCTCTAGCATCCCCCTATGCTGGTGCATCAAATCTCCATAGGACTAAGGACCTCCCCTCCCTTTGATGTCAGATAAGGCCATCTTCTGCTACATATGTATCTGGAGCCATGGATCCAGAGTTGGGTTGCTCTGGTCACAGCTCTTCTTCAGCTTCCTTGTCTCATGTATTCCATTACTCTTCTTTATTCTTTTTCCCCCACCCCTTAAGATCTCATCTTCTCTTCTGATTGTCTTGTTTCTAGTTTTATGATACACACACACACACACACACACACACACACTTAAAACTGAGAGGTACTATATAGGAAAGAAAACATGGCATCCTTTGAGGCTGGTTAATTTCCTTATCAATGTATTTTTCATTTTTTCTTTATGATTGGATAAAATTCTATCATGCTTATTTATCACTTTTTTGTTGACGGACATATAGGTTGGTTATATTTCTTAGTTATGAATCGTGCAGTAATAAGCATAACTACATATCTCTGTGTTAGGGATTAGAATCCTTTAGATATTGATACAAGAAATTATTGAAAGAAGAAAAACTACAAGTACTTTTTTTTTTAATTTTAAAATAACATCTATACGGGTTTCCATAGTGATTACATCAGTTTTCCATTGCAACCAGTAATCAATAGTGTTTCTTTTGACCCACATCTTGGACGGAATTTGTAGCTTGATGTTAGCCATTCTTGCTGAGGTGAAATGAAATCTCAAAGTAGATTTAATTTTCGTTTCAAATATTGGTTGAGTGTGTTTCTTATTTCACAAATTACCAATTCAGTTCACTAGCTCACCGACTGGATGGCTTAGGTGTCTTAGAGTGTTTGTTTTTTGTTGCTGTTGTTTTGTTATTTTGCAATATTTTATCTGATCTCGTATTTGTTTTGGGGGGTTGTTGTTGTTGTAGCTCTTGACCCTGCTCTGATGTATTGCTGGCAGAGATGTTTTCCTGTTACTGTTTCTTGAGATTGCTTGCTTTGCTATACAGATTTTTAATTTACACAATCCCCTATGTCTATGCAAATTTTTGATGACTTGCTATTATATTAATTTTCAAAAAGTTCTTGTATATTATAGATCTTGATAAGATCTTTGATCTATTTTTAGTTTATGTTTGTGAAAGATTAGAAATAGTTTTGTTCATATATTATGTGGCTATTTAATTTTCTCAGCACTGTTTGTTAAAGAGGTATTGACACATTTATTTATTAGTCAAAAACTAGGTGGGTATCACTGTGCATTGTTTCTAAGATCTCTGTTCTATTGCACTCACCTTTGTGTTTGCTTTGAGTTTCCAATGCTCAAATAATTCACCCTGACCTCAGTTTATCTCCATGGTATCAGCTGCCATACTCCATGGAACTATTTATAATTTTCTCATCCTGACTGGAGAGTGAGATCTCAAAGGGCAGGGACTGTGGTCTTATTGTTTTATTATAAAGTCTGCAAGGTGCCTGGACAACGTCATTGCTGACAAAATTTTGCTGAGTCCATGTCCTCAAGAATTTTACATTCTAAAAACAACTCTGATATTTAGAAAAGAGTTAAAGCCTATATAAAAACCAGTTCTGAGAAAATGAAACAAAAGTAAATGGTTGCATTGATGGCCTAGCAAATCAATCTTTCATTGCACAATCTTGATGCTCTTGAAAATCATAAAATTGAATTTTGTTAAAGGGGGAGCATGCTGATTTATAAAATGATCCACATCTATAGTTTCTTTTGTCAAAAATATATGTCTTACCTGCTATTCCCATGTATTTAGAGTATGTGCACGAAACAGGGAACTTCTCACAGGTTGGGATTCAGTTTACTTGAAAGATTATTTTCATTTTAACAGTGAAGATAAAGCATCGACCATTCAAGGAGAAAGCCCCAGTCCTATGACAATCTAAGAAATGACTTACTAAGAAGTTAAATAAGTCCTAGGCAGCTTCTAATATCAAGGAGAGAGGAGATTAGACTTAAGAGAAGGGCTGGGATTCACTGGGGAAGTTTGCTTGCCTGATACTTGTTATGCACTAAAAGTTAGGAGTAGAAAACCATGAGAAACATAATTTTAAAGTAGTTTTCTGTTCACATGAATTCAATTAAATTATGTTCTGTCTGTACTTCAGCTTGTAAGAACAATTATACTAAACAAATGTACACTGGAAATCAAGGATAACTTTTTTTTTATCAGCTTTTCTTATCTCAGTCTAAGTCAGGTCCTCCAACGTTTGAAAAGCTTTGATGCTTTGACATGATGTTTGCCAAAGAGGGGTCTATAATGAGCAGCCAAATTCTCTGTATTTCAGGCACTTTCTTTACACTCCCTTTGAAGGAGACTGTCAAGTGTGTCGCATGCTGTTTGTCAGTTAACACTTGGGGAGAGAAATTCACAAAGGGCACTTTATGTACCTTCACAACAAGGATATCTTTGCCAACACTTCAGAGCTATTTTGAGTTTGGGAGTTGTAAGTATCTCGGTTTTTTTAAGGTGATAGTAGCTGACCTAGGATGCCTGGGTCTTAAGTGAGTTTGTACTTTCAAGACCTTTTGACACTTGCCTGTGCCTTCAATTGTGTGTCAGATGACTTGTGTCTTTTATTTATGTGGTTATCTTCATTTGATGAGCCTTATAATAATGACAATGATTATAAAAATCAATAAACTGTATGTGTTATTTTCTAATTATACAGCATTATGATCTTGTTGAATGAACATTAGAATCTGGAAGTAAGTATGATTATTAGTTCTGTGTATAATGAGAACATAGAGCTCAGAAAGTTAAATAAAACAGCTATAGGAACAGTACACAAGAGGAGAAATTAAATCTTCACTGGGAATTGGATGAGTTCAGCACTCTCTGTTTGTTTGTCAGGACTTTTAGAAGACCGCAGGTGCCAAAGGAAGTAGGGGTTAGGAGTTTATGTGGTGGGCAGGGTGGACGTATAAGTAGGGAAGAGCTTGCAAAAAAGCATCTAAGTGCCAAATTGATGTTTTCTTAGCATATCCTAGGCTCATGGTGTGTGTGTGTGTGTGTGTGTGTGTAATGTATTTGTGTGCGTTGCTCATGTGCAAATATGTATGTCTGCATGGTGTATGCATGCTTGTTTTCCCATTTTCTGATTTTTCTTGTATGCTCTTAAAATATTTTGGTAATATGTTTTACCCTGGGATCTTTGGAGGCTAAACTTTTTTTTCCATCTTTTTTTTTGTAACTTATCTAGCTGATAATATTTGTAACTCTCAATACCTACAGATCAGAGCTAGGAAATAAGAGGGCATCCTTTTGTAGCTCTCATTACAAGCTGATCATAGACTTTCTTTGTACATGGTTGCCTTGGAGAATAATGGAAAAATAAAGGAAAACCAAGAATAAAGGCGGTATTCTGGAGACCAGGAAAATAAGCATCAAGCTCATTTTGGAGACAATAGTGGATGGGTTCACCTTGACAATGCCTACACGTTTCTCTCTGGCTCTCATTCTTCATCACAGTTAATTTCTCTCTTCCTTGGCTAAAGAGATGAGTAGTAAGGAAGACAATAGATTTAAAGCCCAACAAAGGGATCTTTTACTCCACATCCTCTCTGTTCCTTCCTGAATAAGGGCTCTTAGCCATGGGAGGTCTATTCTGAGAAGCCTAAGCATTTCTACCTCAATAGCTATGTCTTTCAGAAAAACATGGAAATACTTGTAAAGGAGCAAAGACCCAGTAAACTTGCTGCTTTAAAGGGAATAAACCTTACAAAGGAAACGGTGGACACAGCAAACTCCATCCTCCCTCAGTAGCAGCATAGCGTGAAATACTGGCCATTCACTTGCTTATTTGCTTTGGAAGCAATTTGTTTTGTGTGTGCAGTTTTAAGTTTAGCTTCCCATTTAGAGAGCTGTATTTCTAGCATTTCAAGGTGGTCCTGGGAGTAGTGAGGTGAGTATGTGTTGAGTTGATGAACAAGTCTTTGCTCTTTCTATGACTGTAACTTTGCTTATTAGTTTCCTTTTCTTCAGAATCTATGAATACACTAAGTCTCCCAGGAAGCAATATCAAGAGAATTGGAATAAATCCCTTCTGTGAATTCCAACAACTCACTGTATCCTAACAATTCTCCAATCACAGCTTCTGGAGGGGGTTGGTCTGGTACTGCTATGTATTCAGATGCTAAAAACTATTTCCCAAGATCTTGACAGGGAGCTCATCACATACACCAAATGATGCTATGTAACCTTGCTCTCAAAGGGAATTGGTCACTAAAAGGCTAAATCCTGTGACTGGGCAGTAGATAGAAGTAGGAGGGTTTTCAGTTACCTTGCAGATAGAGGGAGAAGAGAGGAGAGCAAAGAATGAGGAAGCTACCATGAGAGGAGTTGAACCATGAGCATGGGGCCAGAAGAAACAGTGAGTAATAAGGGACATATATCCCCTGGGATATAAGTTTAAATAGTTTCAAGACTTGCCCAACCATTGGCTTTAGCCTTTTATTGACCAATTAACTTGGGGACCAAAGTTACATAGCATCATCTGGTGTATGTGAGGATCTTCTCATCAGGGAGCAGCTAGATCATGCAGGACATTATTTAACTCTTGAATACACAGAAGGACCAGACCAGCTCTCTACATTTAGATTGGTATGATGCTGCTATGCACTCAAAAGCGAAATTCTCTACCTGAAGATTTGACTGGTCTAAAATGAGCAGATCCTCATGTATACCAGCTTTTGTTGTACAAACTTTGTCCCCCAAGTTATCTGTGATTGATTAATAAAGATGTCTATAACTGGGGAGAATGTCCTTGGTTCCTGGGCTTGGTATCTGAGGCAGGGACCACAAGGAAGGGAAAAGAGAGAAAGAGGAAGGATGAAGTTGCCATGGAGTATGTAGATCATGGCCATGAAGGCCTGCCTCTTGGAATAGGAGAAGCCCAAGCAGAACATGGCAAGTGATATCTCCGGGTTATTGACAGGGAAGTAGATAAAATAGCACAAAGGGTTGACACCTGTCCAGTTTAAGGCTTATTATAAATATAAAGATTTTGTGGCTCTTATCTAAGATGGGGTAGATATCCCCAAATAATATTTACTTCAACAAAAGTGCTCTGGAGAAATATAGTGTAAACTGGGTATGATGGCACAGACTTGCTGTCCAAACACTTGCTGTGTTTGGGAAAGACAAGCAGGAGGATGGCTACAAGTTTTAGGCTATCGCATAACCTTTTGGCTAGTGAGTTTCAAGCTAGTGAAAGCTATAGAATGAGAGCTTATCTCAAACAACTAAGAAAAAAAATAGTTTATTTAAAGCACAAACAGCATTTATATGCTTTTGTACTTGTTTTACACACACACACACACACACACACACACACACACACACACACACACACACTGATATACTCTCACAGAAATGCTTAGTTATTATTATTGTTAATGTGTGGTAACCTTGTTTTTGCTTAGGTCCAATTCCACTATCACCCTTACAAATTATGTGATGAATAGGCACCATTTTAAACTTAAAACGTAGAGAAATTTGGTAACTTTATTATGTATTCAGTTATCAGTGATCTGGACCCAAGCTTTGGCAGTCTGAGAAGTGTGTCAACATGCTGCTGCTTTTAACTAGCCTTGGAAGAGTCTGCCTGGAATCTCATGACTCCTTTGTAGTTTCTAATAACAAAATATGTCCACTAAAACCAAGCCAAGAGGACTTAGGGAAGAGATAGTGATAAAATATATCTTTTCCTTTACAGTAAATTTTCCTAATAGTTATCAAGCAATGGAAAAAGACAAAAGTGATGTTTATATGGCTTAGATTAATCTTAAATCCCTTTGTGTTGGCAAATGATTTATAAATTGATGTACCACTTGGTCACTTTCTTTTTTCTCTGTTGCTATTTCTCTATTTTACATTTTCCTGCCATTTTACTATTTGTAGGTATGATCTCTTAGGGTGAAAAGAAAGTTCAAATCCAAGAATAATTTAGTTGAAGGTCAGTTTCCAGCATTGACTAAAAGAACGACCATTTATCTAAGGCAGCTGATACCTGTGAGTTATAACTTTAACTCCTGTCTTGGTAATTGATCCATGGGATCTGCTTTTTTAGGGTAAGGACATGTTTTTCCTACAGACTTCTTTCCATTTGTTCTAGCCATATGAAATAATGATCTATGCAGATGAATCTCAGCATTTGCCAAAGGCTCCTTTAAGCATGAATTGATTTTTAACACTTTTTATTGATTCATTATGAGTTTCACAACACGTACCCCAATTCCACTCATTTTCCCATCCTGATGAATCTGCCTTTTACTCTTGCAACCTTGACCCTACAAAAGAAAACAAAAAATAAAATAATAAGCAAGCAAACAAACAACATAAACTGACCTCACTATGGAAGCTGTGGCGTGTCATAGGAAGTCATGTAGTATACTCTGTTGCAGGAAACAGAGAATACTACCAACTCTCCGCAGTGCCTGACCACATTTCTGCTCTCCTGCCGGTCCAACATTTATCTGTGGCTAGCCCCTGCAGCCTCTGGCTCGCTTGTCCCACAAGCCACTAGTTCCTTCTCTGCTATAATTCTCTGCAACCAGCGGTTCCACACTACAGTAACCAAATAGACCAGCCATCCTGTAGGTTTATAACACAATACCCTGTAACCCAGTTGAATCAAGAATCTTAAAGCTTAATTAACCAATAAGATTTATATATCAACAAAACCACAATTTACAACATGCCAATACAATAATTCCAGAGCCAATTGATAATGATAAAAGCTTTATCCCAATATTTTTAACCTTGTGAAACCATACCTACTTGTGGCTGGAAAAGCCACGAGTGCATATCAGCAGCCATCTTGGTTTTCTTGCTACCTGAGATGCCCTGTCGCTGCAACTCTTAGCTCCGCCTCCCTTTCCCCTGTCCAATCACAGGCCTCCCACTGCCCTAATGTAATTAGACAGGGAAAATCCCAAGACAGTACTCATTTGCCTAAACAGCAGCTTTACTTGCAAATCTTCATTGCCATGAGTCAGTGGTCTAGCTTGAGGCCTCTAGCTTTTGCCATAGTATCAATACTGGATCCTCATAGGGACTCTGTTCAGATGTCCTATTATTGCCCTGTATCATGGGGATCCTGCAGCTTTAGTTCTACAAAGCTGGTTCCAGGAGTTCATAGATGGGGTAGATGGGGTGATTGGAGCCAAGTGAGGATTTCCGAAAATAATTTTTTTTAATGAATTGAAGTCTAGTTTTACGGTCTTTAGAGTAAAATATCCCGAGAACTTCAGTGCGATATTGACAAAAGAAAACTGTAGGGAATGTGGGCATGATTCTATCCCTTTCTCAAGCTCCTCCTGTAACTGTTCCTCGTAGAACAGTTATGCAGCACAATTATCTTTATCCATACTACTGGCATTCAGTTACTCTGGGTTTAAAGATAAAGGTCCCCCACAAAACTCTTTCTTTTACAATAGAAATTATATAGATGTCTATCAAACACCCAGCCTGTCCCTGCAAGCTTAGACAGAAATGGACTTTCACACCTCTTTTTACTGAGATGATATTAGTGTCACTGATGAACAAGAAGCATGTTACTTCCTAAAACTCTAAGAGAAGTAGAGGGAGGGAGAGAGAAAGAGAGAGACAGAGATAGACAGAGAGACAGAGACTGGCAGGGCAGAAAGAGACAAAGAGACAGAAACAGACAGGCAATTTTGTTTAGACTCTTTCTCAAAATATTAGAAATGAAATATAATGGGGTTATTCTAGCTCCATGAGTTAAAAGGGCATATGTAAAGCCGGGAAGTTAATTAAGAGCCATTAACCTCCTACAGTACAAGCATGAGGACATGAGTTTAGATCTCAGGAACACTGGTAAAAATCTGGTGGTGAAAATGTGCCTGCAGCCACAGAACAAGGGGATGGATGTAAAGGCAGAAAGAGCTTTAGATGCCACTGGTCTTCTGGTCTAACTGAATCAAGCAGCCTCAGCAAAAGACTCCTTATCAAAACGTAAAGGTGATGAGTAGTTGAAAAAACACAGATAACATCAATGCTGGGCCTCCACAGCCATGTTCACACACATGCATCTATACTAACAAGTACATACACTGCACACACAAACAATGCATCACACACACAATGAACACATACACGCATGTGCATGTGTGTTTGTCTCTCTTTCCAAACTATGACCAGTGCTATCTAGTTTTACAAACCATATAAACGATAAGGATGATAAACAGATTTAAACATCTTGCTTAAAGTACAAAGACTCAACAACCAAATGAAAGAGAGTTTGAACGTATTGTTTAATTTGAAAATTAATCTAAATTCTCATGTTTTAAATGTTTAGTATTGTTTACAATTTCCATACATCCCAGAAGGAAAAAAAATAAAAAATAAAAAAATATCAACAACCCTGATATTATCGTTGATTGCATACAGTTTTGGTTCATTTTACTCACCCACAGCCAGGAAAGATTGAAAGCACCACTATGTCTCATTTCTATAAGACAATTCGTCAGAGAATTAGAAATCTTTACTATCTTAGTTACGGTTTCCTTTGCTGTAAAGGGAGTCCATGATTAAAGCAACTCTTAAAATGGACAACATTTAATCGCAGCTGGCTTACAGGTTCTGAGGGTTAGTCCATTGTATCATAGCATGAAGCATGGCAGCATCCAGGTAGGCATAGCCCTGGAGGAGCTGTTCTGTAGGCCAACAGGAGAAGACTGTCTTCCAGGCAGTTAAGAGGAGGGTCTCAAATCCCTTTTCCACAGTTACATGCTTCCTCCAACAAGGCCACAGCTACTTCAACAAAGCAAAACCTCCTAATAGTGCCACACCCCGGGCCAAGCATATTCAAGCAACTACATTGAAATAAACGGAAAGGTGCTCATTTGAATGCTTCAAATATGCTCACATAGAAACCAAGTCTTGTTTTGTGTTATCATACTTTTAAAACTTTGCCATAAAGTAAATTTTGCAATCCCTGTATGCGTATATTTATTCAGTAATTCATTAAATAAAATATAGTCAACAGACACATAAAATAATAAAATAGCAATAAAAATTAAAAAAGAGTAAGATGCATATAAATAATCACAATTATAGGCATTTCCCCCTTTCAGTTCTTATATTCAAAACCACAGAGCATCATTGTGTAGAATGAAGACATTTTAGTCCAGCCTCACAACACTACAAATATCAAACCTTTTATTTGGCATCACTCAATTCTCTCATAATCTTCAATGAACATTTTCAGTATTGATCTTTCCTTTCTTTTCCAGACTGAATCAAGATAATTCTCATTCAATAACAAGATGAAAAACATCAAAGCAAGATGTACTTTTGATCACATAAGGCTGGTGGCTTTTTTTGGTAAACTGTTCAATTTTCTTTTTGAATGAAGTCTCTGTCTTAGTCAATTTATCCACCTTTATTCTCCTCTGTGTAGTCCATTTGTCACTTACCACCATCTGTGCACTTCCCAGTGATTTAACTCTCACTGGCTTCTTGCCCCACACCCTGTTTCTAAACATCTCAATGTTTGGCAAGATCCTCACACTCATCCCAGTCACCTTCCTCAACTAAAACTGTCTAGCTGGCAGACAAGCACTTTGAAACTTCATATCTAGTTTCTCATGCTACTGATATATTCTTTTTTTGGCATACAAATGTCAACAGGTAGGATCAAGTGGAAAGAAGCATGAAAGGTTAATTCCCCAATATCAGCATCAACTATAGGAAATGTACCTGCAGAGTATCAGCTAAGTGGAGCCCCTTGAATGAATTGTGGTCTGTGACATCTACTAAATTAGAAGGTTTCTATTGCAGGGAAGACAAAATTAGGTTGTTCCAATGTCATGGCTCACTGGGTAAAGAACAGAGACTGCCTTTACACAAGAGCTTTTCAAACATAGAAAGCTAGTTTTACCCTAATCAAATAATGAAAAGTTTGTGCCAAAATTCAAAAGAACATTACCAAACATAATTATTTTAAATAATTATTCTAAATACCTACTAAGACTTGATTGGCTGAGGATGCACTCACTTGAGGAGTGCCTGCCTAGCATGCACAAGGCCCTACATTTGATCTCTAGTCCTGCAATACAACTTGTAATAAAGACATAACCAAGATATGCCTGTCATCACTATTGTCAAGAAAAATTTAAATTATAATTGTGTTTAGTAGGAAAAAGAACTTTATTTGATCTATCTATCTATCTATCTATCTATCTATCTATCTATCTACCTACCTACCTATCTACCTAATCTATCATCTATCTACCTATTTACATATCTATAATCTATCTAACCTGGCTGCAACTTTGTCTGTGGAATAGAAGCTATAAGATGGATTTTATAAAAATGGATCCTTTTAAGGAAATTATAAAGTGGTTTATGGGAGATTTACTTTTTTACACATTGATTTTTGTGACTGGTATTTCTATGATAAAATAATTAGATTAAAAAAAAGAAACACTGAAACTTATGATGTTTTATTTCACTTAGGAGCCTTGGGAAATTGAAGACATGGAAAGAGAGAAATGTACATGTTATGGAGAGCCACTCAGACATGTGATTGGAGGAAAGGGACAACAAGATCTAGGGAAAGCTGTCTGTTGGCTTCTCCTCCTTGTGCTTGTTCCTTCCTTTGCTCTGGGAACAGAGTAGACCTCCTAAAATGAGGCTCAGATTATGTGCTATAGAAGGCTCAAGAACACTTTTCTGGCTTGCTTCAAGGGTAATGGCAGGTCAGTGAAACACCTCCTTGTTTCTGCTAGTTTCTCAAATGGCAAGTTACCATATTTTGGGGTAGTATTTTCTGACTCTTATCAAGGTAGTTATGTATTTATTGTTGGAAATAAGTGCAGATCTGTACCATTTTTTTCTTCTAAGTACTTTTTCCTTCCAAAATTTCTCGTCATGTGCTATATTTCTAAAGATAATTATTAGAATTGGGAAACTTCAAATAAACACGAAATATTTACTTCTTTCCTTCCTTCTCTCTATCCTTCCTTCCTCTCTTCCTCTTTACTTCTCTCTCTTTCTTCTCCTTCCTCTTTCTTTCCTTCCTTCTTTCCTTTCTTCCTCCCTGCCTCCTTCTGTACCTCCCTTCTTCAGTCTCTCCCTTCCTTCCTTCCTCCTTCCTTGCTTCCTCCTTCCTTTTCTTCCACATGATTTTAGTGTGTGTGTTAGTTTGAAGAAGGGTTCCCATTGGGTCTTATATTTGAATTCTTGGTCCTAGGTTGTTGGAACTGTTTGACAAGGATTAGGGGGTATGGCTCTGTTTGAGAAGGTATACCACTAAAAATGGACTTTGAGTTTTCAAAAGTCCATGTCACTCAGTTCGTTCTCTCTCTCTCTCTCTCTCTCTCTCTCTCTCTCTCTCTCTCTCTCTCTCTCTCTCTCTCTCTCTCATGTTTATGGATGAGAGTAAGGTGTCTCAGCTATTGTTCCCACACCATGCTTGTTTGTCTGCTGCCATGCACTATGCTCACTGCTATGACTGTCATTGACTCACCCTCTGAAAACCATAAGCCCTAATGAAACTTTTCTTCTATAATTTGCTTTGGTCATGAGGTTACTTCAATTTAGTTCAAAGTAACTAAGATAATAAATACATAAATATGACTGACCTTGAACTCCCAATCCCAATTTCTCCATTTTCCAAGAACTGGATGCCAGTTCAGTGCTGCTACACTTGGCTAAAAATAATTTTCTTAGTAAAATATTGAAAAGAATTTGTATGCATGGACACTGATTTCTTTAAAATCATATTTAAGAAAAAGAGCTACTTGTAAAAGTCCATATTGGTCAAGAAGAGACATGTACATATAGTAATGAAAGATGAACTAGGAATGAATGTAGGGTTCATAATTAATTACCTGGACTCATGATTCTTAGTAGTGAAGACCTCATGAGATGAATGAATAAGGATCCCAATACACAGATTTTAGTAGCTTAGGGAAACACAGTTATCTAAGTATTGATCCCAAAACCTCTCTAAAAAGAAGACACACTGTGATGGAGTGAACAAACTACTAAACAATATTACCTCAATTAAGAACATTTTTGTTTACAAAATCACAAAGAACTACAGAACATTTTATATCTTTTAACTTGCTATATTAATTTTTTAGAAAATCATTGCTATTGCCATGCAATGATTAGCATATTATTTATGGTAATTAGTTATTTATTGTTTATTATCTAAAAATTCTAGAGATCAGAAATCAACAGATTGTCTTGAAGTGCTAAAATCCAAGTGACAGTGGAGATGCAGTTCTGGAGAATCTAGAAATACCCTCTTCCTTGTATTTCCAGTTTCTAAGGTCACTCTATATTTCTTGGTTTCTGCACCATCACTCTGACTTTTGTGGCTGTCACTGAATCTCCAGACTCTCTTGTTAGGACCATTGTAATTCTTTGGAGCCCCATTGCCATGGTGACCCAAGATAATTTCTGCACTTTGAGAGCTTTACATCTCTTATGTTACTACATACATTAGAAAGTATAATGTGGCCATCTTTAGGGATTATCAAATGTCTACAGATTCATTTCTCTGGTTCTCTTTACTAATCTAAAAGGAATAAATGAATTACATGGAGTCAGAGCTGCTTTTCTAGATTATTTTGATTAACATTAGCAGGCAAACAGTTTTAAGCTTTGCTCAGTATTGGTAGCTATTGCCTTGCACAGAAACAGGTGGTACCTGTGGTCGAAATAAATGGTGTTAAATATATACACCATACTTAGAACAAAGATCCCCAGTCAGTGCTCCTAATTCAGTTTGGCTTTTTAAAATGAGATAAGTAGTCAGTGAAGACTGGATTTCCTTATAATATAATAGAGACATTTTAATTCAGCAACATTGCTGGTCTGGCAAGAGACTGCGTCCAAAGATCTCCTATGTATGTATGATCTATCTGGAATGCAGACACACATTTAGTACATACCTTTAATCCCAAACAATGTAGGTAAGGTTAGATTGTAGAAAGAGTAGCTATGTGGGAAAGTGATATCTAGTTGGAGGGCTGTTCAGTCTGTTGAGTTCAGTGCAGTGGAGTTAAGTCAGTAAGATAGGATTCAGCATAGTGAATGTAGTGCTGTGGAGGTGACTATGTTCATGAGTTCATGGAATTCAGTGCAGGTTATCAGAGGCCATTGAAGCCAGAGAATAAGAAGGAGCCAAAGATTAGAACAAATTGCCAGAGTTAGTTTGACTACAAGCAGAGCAATTTAGTGAGAAGTTAAGAGAAGCCAGATTGAATTAGCTTGGAGAGGAGTTGGAACTAGAAGACCTTAGTTGAACCAGCCAGCCAAAGTTCAGAAAGAACTAGAAAAGATGAACTTATTCAACAGTACATCTTGGAGGCTGAAAGCATTCTAGGCCAATATTAAATTATATGGAGGCCAGAAGCTTCCAGGCCTAGACCTAGGCCCAGGGATAGTTACCACAAAGAGGAAACACTCTGGGATCAGTCGAAGTCATGTATTTGAACAGCTTGTGGATGGTTCTCATCTCATCCCATCATCCGAGGAAATAGAAGTTACGTTCAGAATAAACAGTACTACTTTAATTTGGATATTCAAAAAAATAGACATAGTATAGCTGTATGCATTAAAATTATTCTCAAAAAATCAATATAATCCACACAACAATTTAAAGATATTTCATGAAAAATGTTTTCTATTGGCATATCCACAAATATTCTATCATTTACTTTATGCATAAGCTAAGTTTTAAGATGTGCTGATATCTTTCATTGATTTATATCCCTTAATATTAGGGTTTTGGGATATACCCAGTAAGTACAGATTAAACATCTCTGCAAGAAGAGATAGTTAAACAATGCATTGATAAACTTTCAATTTAAAAATGAGGAGTTAATTTCAAATGCAGACAGTGTTCTTCTTCAACCCAGTGTTATCACAAAGTGACCGTTTGTCAACATTATCAGCTCATAACAATGGCCAATCTTACTGATATTCTGATCTCTAATTGATTCAATAGCATTTAATTCTCATTTCACTATCTACATTTTGTTCTTTCAATTTCTTCCACTTATAATTTCTCCACTTATTATAAAACCTGTTACTCATGTTTTATTTTAATAACTTCACATTCATCTTCAATCCTTATTACTTAACATACACAGTTATCTCACTGGTCTTCTATTCACCCATCCTGATGGCTATTTCTTCCCTGATTTGATGGTATTTTCCAATGAGATTTGACATCTGGAATATATATATACACACACACAGTATTTGGTTCTGAAATGGTCACTGGATTTGGGAAGTCTAGTCCTGTTCTCATTGCCTCATTAAGCAATGTCAGAGTTGAGAGTTTTAAGTTGTGGGCAGGTGGTAATGAGGTAATGCTTAGGGTGTAGGGAGTACTTTGAATCAGAGCACATGCCAGAGTCCAGTTTCTTTCCAGTTGTTTTTCAGATTTGTGTTTCAGAACTTATATTTTTGACCCTACTTCTTAACATGATTGAAAGACAACATGAACATATGAGTGTGTGTGGGTGTGTGTGTGCATGCATGCAGGAACATGCTTCCATATTTTTCTACTATCTTTGCTTACTGAAAAATCATTAACAAAATTCCTAAGTAAGCATTGTTGCAGGAAATATTAAATAATGGGACTTTTTTTTTTTTTTTTTTTTTGGTGTTTTAAGACAGGGTTTTTCTGTGTAGCCCTGGCTATCCTAGAACTCACTTTGTAGACCAGGCTGGCCTCAAACTCAGAAATCTGCCTGCCTCTGCCTCCCAAGTGCTGGGATTAAAGGCATGCATCACCACTGCCCAACTCTTAATCCCAAGGTTGTGGATTTGAGCCTTACATTGGGTACCACCTATTGTGGGAAAATATTAAAAAGACTGGCAAGTTCCTATGATATTGCTGGGCACCAGCGGGCCACATGACTTCGGTGCTGTGTTCTCATCTTGGCAGACTCTCTGGCCCAAAGCTCCTGAGATGTCTCCACCTGACTCATCAAGTTCCCCTGGCGGAAGTTCCCAAGACTACCTACCTCATGATTAGCTGTCACAATTCCCAGTAACCAGTTAATATCAAAACTCTAGAAGCTTATAATTAAACCGCCAGATTTATATATCAATAAATTCTCAATTCACAAGATGCTCACACAATAATTTCAGAGTCAATTGATAATGATACAAGTTGCCCACCTTGATTAGACAAGTTATCCCAATTATTCTACCCCTATATGGCATTATAGCTAACTGTGGCTATTTAAAGCCACATGGAATCTGGGTTATCTTCTCCTTCCATCTTCCGTTTTTCCCTGTTCTTCTTCCCTATCCCCATCTCTGAAACTTTTCTCTCCACCTCCCTTTTTCCTGTCTAATCACAGGCTCCTTGTAATAATATTTAAAGTGACTGGACAGGAAAAATTCTCGTACAAGCATTATGGCTGAAATTTATGTATTAGATTATAATCACTGGGATATCAAATGATATCAGTGATTTGATATCAGGCCAAAACCACATCAAATGATGCAACTCTGAAAATAAGAAGGTGAACTATTTATAAATTTTACACATATATTATAATGCATATAATATATTAAAATCAAGTGAAACTAATATAGATATCTTAAAAACATTGAATATATGACTTAATATTACCTATCATAAATTTCCTCAGAAGAAATTAAACTAGAGCTTGTAAATAAAATAATTCTTAATTTAGAAGGTATAAAAAATATAGAATCACAGAAGAATTTATCACTTTCTTTATTGATCTTATTTCTATTACTGTGACCCAGGTTTGTTCATGACACATTTTTTTCATCTACATATTTTAATAAAGACAGGAAACAATAGACAAAAGGGGAGACATAAAATATATTTTAAAAATTATTCACTTTTTACAGCTCCTTTTTTGAGATAAAATCTTATCATGTGACTCTGAATGGACTAGAAGGTACTAGGTAGACCAGGGTAACATGTACACTTGTTTGCCTGAATGGCTATGTTTATAAGGAAGGAATTCCTACAGAGTCTAGCTGGGGATAGATAATAAGGGTTCTAATCAAGCAAAAGGGCTCTTAATGAAGCAGGAAGCCCAATACTACTGTCTTTCATGTTGGATTCATTATAGAGTGATTTCTTATCACATTCAATTTATTTATTGATGCCTTGAAACATTTTCTTAAATACTATGTATATAGTATACGACGCACAGCCATGAACCTTGTAAGGACTTTCTGATCAACAAAAGAAGATACATGAACTAGTGCGTCCATGAAACTGAATCACCTACAGGTATGATAATCATCGTAGTCTCTGCAACTTCTCCATAACTTTCACAATTGAGAAGCCACTGAATGACACATTCCTCAGAATAACTTTCTGTGAGTGAGTGACACATGCTTGTATTTGGAAGATCACATAGGCAACCTCAAATTTTCCTGAAGAAACACATTTCTCTTTCTAGTAATTGATAGCATTTCCCTTGCTATTTTCTTGCGAATAGTATAAATAGAATATTTATAATTATGATATTTTCTTTGACTTAGAAAAGAGTGTTTTGGCAACAGTTTGGAAATTCTTAACATCTAAAAATTATTTTAGTTTTCTCTACTTTTGATAAAACAAGTAGCCTGGGGTGATTTTCCTTTAACTTACAAGCTTTGTGTTTTTTGAAGGAAACTCAATCCATATATTGTTGATCAGCTTATATTTAAATCATTAGCATGCTGTCATATAAGACTTCTTTTTCTGTCTTCAAAATAATCTCTTTCCTCTTAAACCAGAAAGCTTTGTTTTGTTTTTCTTTGTGTGTGTGTTTTGTGTTTTATTTTTCTAAGAGTAAAGAAACTTGAAGACTCAAGAGTAAAATCCTATTTGAATACTGAATTTTATGAAAGTAGGATAGGTTTTTCTTCTAGTCATATTGCTAATGACAGAACTGTCAATCTATTTTCCAACTTTAAAAATATAATGAGTGTTTCTTTTTGGCATAGAGCTTCTTTATCCACATTCAACTGGTTCTGTATTAGTACATTACCATCCTATTAGAATATAGAGTCAGGAGGATCAAAAATTCAAGTTCACTTGGGGCTACATAGAAAATTCTGAGGTTCAGAAAGAAAATAGTTTAATTTTGAGACCATGATTTTGAATGACAAACCACCAGGAATATGGGATCATAATAGCTTTATCTCTTCTGATTCTCTTCAGAAAAGGCAGGGCTCCAAGGGATACCAAGCAAACATGGCATAACAACTTATAATAAGACTAGGCACATACCCTCATATCAAGGCTAGTCTAGGCAAACTGGTAGGAGAAAAAGTGTCACCAAAGAAGGAAATGTAGTCAGAGACACTAGCTACACAGCCATAACAAATGTGTAGAAGACCTAGATCAGATCTATACAAGCCAACTTATTGTCAGTTCAGTAACTATGAGTCCCTATGAGCCCTGTTCAGTTGATTCTGTGGTCTGTGTTCTTGTGGTGTCCTTGATCCCTCTGTCTCCTACAAATTTTCCCTCTCTTCTGTAGGATTCCCTAAATTCTACCCCATGTTTGGCTATGAGTCTCTACATCTACTCCCATCAATTGCTATATAAAGCCTCTCTGATGACAATTACACTAGACTCTGGCCTACAAATATAACAGAATACCATTGGAATTTTTTTTTCTGGTCACATTTGTTCTATCTTAGGTTCCTGAGCTATCCAATCTCTGGTTCCAAGCCTTACAGGTAGTGTTGAGTGTGGCTCTCTCTCAGGGCATGAGTCTCAAATTAAACCAGTAATTGGTTGGCCACTCTGACAAATTGTGTGCTACCTCTACCCTAGTTAGACTTTCAAATGGAAAAACATAAGTTGAAGGTTTTGTGGCTGGGTTGGTGTCTTAATCTCTTCACTGGAAACCTTGTCTTGTTATGGAAGATGGCTGGTACAGTCCCTGTGTTTCCTTTATCTGGAGTCTTTGCTAAGGTTACCCTCTTAGATATCTGGGAATTTTCATTAAATTAGGTTTATACCGTGAACCTGCACTATTGGCAATATGTTCAGGAGGTTTTCTCCTGTTCCAGTGCATTCAAAGCTATTCCCTAATTTCTCTTCTATCAGATTCAGTGTATCTGGCTTTAAGCTAAGATCTTTGGTCTACTTGGACTTGAGTTTTGTGCAGGATTATAGATATGGATCTCTTTGGGTTCTTCTATATGCTAACATCAAACTAGTCCAGCATCATTTGTTGAAGGTTATTTCCCTTTGAATATTTTTGGCTTCTTTATCAATTTTCAGGTGTCCATAGATGAGAGTTTATGCTTGAGATTTTGATTCAATTTCGTTGATCAACCTATCTGTTTTTATGTCAATACCATGTGGTTTTTATTACAATAGCTCTGTAGTACAACATGAAATCAGGGATTGTGGTAACTCTGGATGTTCTTTTATTGAATAGAATTGTTTTATCTATCCTGGGGATTTTGTTTTTCCATTGAAGTTGAGTATTGTTCTTTCAAGGTCTGTAAAAAAATGGTTTTGAAATTTTGATTGAATTGCATTGAATCTGTAGATTGCTTTTACTAAGATGACAAGTTAGTGCTATGAACTTTCCACTTAACACCACTTTGTGTCCCATAATTGTTTGGTTATGATTTACATTCATTTCTATTGAATTCTAGAAAGTTTTTTTTTAATTTATTTTTGCCTTTATCCAGCTGTCATTCAGTAGAGAGTTGTTCAGTTTGTAGACTTTCTGTTCTTTCTGTTGTTGAAATGCAGTTTTAAACCATAGTGGCCTGACAGGATAAAGGGGGTTATTACAATTTTCTTATATCTCTTGAGAGTTGCTTTGTGACTGAGTACTTGGTCAGATTTGGAGAATGTTCCATGAGGTTCTGAGAAGAAGGTGTCTTCTTTTGTGTTTGGGTACATTTTTTTGTACATATTTGTTAAGTCAATTTGATTCATAATATTTGTTAGCCTCAGTATTTCTCTGTATGGTTTTTGTCTGAATAACCTGTTCATCAGTGAGAGTGGAGTATTGAAGTCTCCCACTATTGATGTGTGATTGTCAATGTGTAATTTAAGCTTTAATAGCATTTCCTTTAGAAATGTGGATGCCTTTTCTGAAGTCCACCTTCTTGAGTTCTTTATATATGTTGGATATTAGTCCCCTATCTGATTTAGGATAGGTAAAGATCCTTTCCCAATCTGTTGGTGGTCTTTTTGTCTTATTGACAGTGTCTTTTGCCTTGCAGAAACTTTGGAGTTTCATTAGGTCCCATTTGTCAATTCTCGATCTTACAGCACAAGCCATTGCTGTTCTGTTCAGGAATTTTTCCCTGTGCCCATATCTTCAAGGCTTTTCCCCACTTTCTCCTCTATAAGTTTCAGTGTCTCTGGTTTTATGTGAAGTTCCTTGATCCACTTAGATCTGACCTTAGTACAAGGAGAGAAGTATGGATCAATTCACATTCTTCTACACGATAACAACCAGTTGTGCCAGCACCATTTGTTGAAAATGCTGTCTTTCTTCCACTGGATGGTTTTAGCTCCCTTGTTGAAGATCAAGTGACCATAGGTGTGTGGGTTCATTTCTGGGTCTTCAATTCTATTCCATTGGTCTACTTGTCTGTCTCTATACCAGTACCATGCAGTTTTTATCACAATTGCTCTGTAGTAAAGCTTTAGGTCTGGCATGGTGATTCCACCAGAAGTTCTTTTATCCTTGAGAAGACTTTTTGCTATCCTAGGTTTTTTGTTATTCCAGACGAATTTGCAAATTGCTCCTTCCAATTCGTTGAAGAATTGAGTTGGAATTTTGATGGGGATTGCATTGAATCTGTAGATTGCTTTTGGCAAGATAGCCATTTTTACAATGTTGATCCTGCCAATCCATGAGCATGGGAGATCTTTCCATCTTCTGAGATCTTCTTTAATTTCTTTCTTCAGAGATTTGAAGTTTTTATCATACAGATCTTTCACTTCCTTATTTAGAATCACGCCAAGATATTTTATATTATTTGTGACTATTGAGAAGGGTGTTGTTTCCCTAATTTCTTTCTCAGCCTGTTTATTCTTTGTATAGAGAAAGGCCATTGACTTGTTTGAGTTTATTTTATATCCAGCTACTTCACCGAAGCTGTTTATCAGGTTTAGGAGTTCTCTGGTAGAATTTTTAGGGTCACTTATATATACTATCATATCATCTGCAAAAAGTGATATTTTGACTTCCTCTTTTCCAATTTGTATCCCCTTGATCTCCTTTTGTTGTCGAATTGCTCTGGCTAATACTTCAAGTACTATGTTGAAGAGGTAGGGAGAAAGTGGGCAGCCTTGTCTAGTCCCTGATTTTAGTGGGATTGCTTCCAGCTTCTCTCCATTTACTTTGATGTTGGCTACTGGTTTGCTGTATATTGCTTTTATCATGTTTAGGTATGGGCCTTGAATTCCTGATCTTTCCAAAACTTTTATCATGAATGGGTGTTGGATCTTGTCAAATGCTTTTTCTGCATCTAACGAGATGAAAATGGGGCTCAGAACTGAACAAAGAATCCTGAGGAATACCGAATGGCAGAGAAGCACCTGAAAAAATGTTCAACATCCTTAATCATCAGGGAAATGCAAATCAAAACAACCCTGAGATTCCACCTCACACCAGTCAGAATGGCTAAGGTCAAAAATTCAGGTGACAGCATATGCTGGCGTGGATGTGGAGAAAGAGGAACACTCCTCCATTGTTGGTGGGATTGCAGGCTTGTACAACCACTCTGGAAATCAGTCTGGCGGTTCCTCAGAAAATTGGACATAGTACTACCGGAGGATCCAGCAATACCTCTCCTGGGCATATATCCAGAAGATGCCCCAACTGGTAAGAAGGACACATGCTCCACTATGTTCATAGCAGCCTTATTTATAATAGCCAGAAGCTGGATAGAACCCAGATGCCCCTCAACAGAGGAATGGATACAGAAAATGTGGTACATCTACACAATGGAGTACTACTCAGCTATTAAAAAGAATGAATTTATGAAATTCCTAGGCAAATGGATGGACCTGGAGGGCATCATCCTGAGTGAGGTAGCACATTCACAAAGGAACTCACACAATATGTACTCACTGATAAGTGGATATTAGCCCCAAACCTAGGATACCCAAGATATAAGATACAATTTGATAAACACATGAAACTCAAGAAGCATGAAGACTGAAGTGTGGACACTATGCCCCTCCCTAGAATTGGGAACAAAACACCCATGGAAGGAGTTACAAAGACAAAGTTTGGAGCTGAGATGAAAGGATGGACCATGTAGAGACTGCCATATCCAGGGATCCACCCCATAATCAGCATCCAAACGCTGACACCATTGCATATACTAGCAAGATTTTATTGAAAGGACCCAGATGTAGCTGTCTCTTGTGAGACTATGCCGGGGCCTAGCAAACACAGAAGTGGATGCTCACAGTCAGCTAATGGATGGATCACAGGGCTCCCAATGGAGGAGCTAGAGAAAGTACCCAAGGAGCTAAAGGGATCTGCAACCCTATAGGTGGAACAACATTATGAACTAACCAGTACCCCGGAGCTCTTGACTCTAGCTGCATATGTATCAAAAGATGACCTAGTCGGCCATCACTGGAAAGAGAGGCCCATTGGACTTGCAAAGTTTATATGCCCCAGTACAGGGGAACGCCAGGGCCAAAAAGGGGGAGTGGGTGGGTAGGGGAGTGGGGGTGGGTGGGTTTGGGGGACTTTTGGTATAGCATTGGAAATGTAAATGAGCTAAATACCTAATAAAAAATGGAAAAAAAAAAAGAAATGTGGATGCCTTTGTGTTTGTGGCACAGATGCTAAAACTTAAAAAATTCACGGTGATGGATCTTTCCTTTGGTGAATACAAAGTATCCTTCTCTGTCTCTTTTGATTAATTTTGAAGTCTATTTTGTTAGATATTAGAATGGCTATTTCTTAGTTCCATCTATTTGGAAAATATTTTTCCAACCCTTTATTTTAAGGTAACAGTTACCTTTAATGTTGAGATGTGTTTCTTATATGCAGCAGAAGGGTGGGGTGTATTTTTCACATACATTCTCTTAATCTGTAGCTTTATGAATTGGGGAATTGAATCCATTGATATTGATAGACATCAATGACCAATGGATGCTAATTCCTGTAATTTTGTTGTTGGTGGTAGTGTGTGTGTATGCTTTCTTTTGACTTTGCTGATATGAGATTATTTATTTCTTGTGTTTTCATAGTTATAGTTGAATGCATTGAATTGGAGCTTTAATTCTAGTATGTACTGTAGGGCTGGATTTCTGAATGGATACTTTTTAAGTTTTGATTTGTCATAGAATATCTTGTTTTCCTCATCTATAGTTTTGTTGGTGGGAAGGTTTGTATATTCTTGGGCCAGGAAATAGCACCATTTGGAGGTGAGGCCTTGTTCGAATAAGTGTGACCTGGTTGGGGTAGGCGTGTCCCTGTGGATGTGGGCTTAAGATTCTCACCCTAGTTACCTGGAAGTTAGTCTTCCACTAGCAGTCTTTGGATGAAGACATAGAACTCTCAGTTCTGCCTCTGCCATTCCTGCCTGGATACTGCCATGCTCCCACCTTGATGATAATGGACTGAACCTCTGAACCTGTAAGCCAGCCCCAAGTAAATGTTGTTTTTTTTTTTTTTTCTTTCCTTCCTTTTGTTCTATTTATTTTTTATTATTTTCTTTTTTTTTAAATATTTTTTATTACGTATTTTCCTCAATTACATTTCCAATGCTATCCCAAAAGTTCCCCACACCCTCCTCCCCCACACTTCCCTACCCACCCATTCCAATTTTTTGGCCCTGGCATTCCCCTGTACTGGGGCATATAAAGTTTGCAAGTCCAATGGGCCTCTCTTTCCACTGATGGCCGACTAGGCTGTCTTTTGATACATATGCAGCTAGAGACAAGAGCTCCTGATTAGTTCATAATGTTGCACCTACAGGGCTGCAGAACTCTTTAGCTCCTTGGATACTTTCTCTAGCTCCTCTAGTGTATGCAATGGTGTCATCGTTTGGAGGCTAATTATGGGATGGATCCCTGGATATGGCTGTCTCTAGATGGTCCATCCTTTCATCTCAGCTCCAAACTTTGTCTTTGTAACTCCTTCCATGGGTGATTGTTTCCAATTCTAAGAAGGGGCAAAGTGTCCACACTTTGGTCTTCATTCTTCTTCAGTTTCATGTGTTTTGCAAATTGTATCTTATATCTCGTGATACTAAGTTTCTGGGCTAATATCCACTTATCAGTGAGTGCATATCATTTGAGTTCTTGTTTTTTATAAGACTTGCCTTGGTCATGGTGTCTGTTCACAGCAGTAAAACCCTAACTAAGATAGTTGGCTATATAATCTGACACCTTTGATTTCTATGATTCTGAAAGACATTAATCCAGGCCCTTCTGGCTTTAAAAGTCTTCCTTGAGAAGTCTAGTGTAATTTAATAGGTATATCTTTATATGTAACTTTGCATTTTGCCCTTTCTGCTTTTAATATTCTTTGTTTGTTCTTTATGTTTGGTGTTTTATTATGTAGAAGGAGAATCTCTTTTCTGGTCCAACATAATTGGTGTTCCGTAAGCTTCTTGTACCTTTTATAGGCATGTTCTTAGAAAAATATTCTTGTATGATTTTGTTTAGCATACTTTCTAGGCCTTTGATTTTTGGACTCTTCCTTTTTCAATTCCTATTATTTATAGGTTTGGTTTTTTTCAGTGTCCCAGGCTTCCAGGATAACTTGTGCCAGGAATTTTTTAGATTTATCATTTTCATTTTCTTTCACTGATGTATGTATGTCTTCTATCATATCTTCAACACTCGAGATGCTTTCTCCCATCTTTTGAGGATATTCTGGGGATGATGTATGTATCTGTAGTTTCTAGTTACTTACCTAGATTGTTCATTTCTAGAATTTACTCAGTTTGTGTTTTCTTTATTGCTTCTATTACCATTCTCAGGTCTTGAACAGTTTGATTTGTTTCTTTTATCTGCTTAGTTTATTTTTTCTTCTTAAATTCATTCCTTTCCTTTCCTTCCTTCCTTCCTTCCTTCCTTCCTTACTTCCTTCCTTCCCTCCCTCCTTCCTTTCCTTCCTTCTTTCTTTCTTTCTTTCTTTCTTTCTTTCTTTCTTTCTTTCTTTCTTTCTTTCTTTCTTTAAAAAATTATATTGATTCTTTGTGAGAGTCAATCCCCAGTTCCGCTTACCTCCTCATCTCCTCATATCTGCCTTTCGATCATGCAACCTCTCCCTGACAAAATAAAACACACACATGCATACTCTCAAAAACAAAGCATAAAAAACATCTCACTGTGGAAGCTGTAGTATGTCACAGTATGTTCCACAATATATACAGTATACTTCTATCAAGAAATCTTTACAGTATTTTTCTATCATGGTCCTTTCATGTATTTCAACCATTTGTGATTGATACAGGTTTTGGGATGGAGCACCTCAGAGCCCTGGATTTTGGCTTGGGTTGTAGGTGAGTTGGTCATCTCCCTAATTCTCCCTTATCCACACCACCAGTGTGAGTTCTAGCACTGCTCTTGTTAGGCCACTCAATGCTACTATCAGCAAGAGTCAGGGACAGCTCTCATGCCCTCAGGGCTTGCTCACCTACACCCTCACCTCCAGACCAGCTCTACTGTGCTACTCAGTAAAGGTTAAGGGTTGACTCGACTTGCACAAGTGCTGCAACCTTCAAGGGGCTGGGCCATCTCTCTGACTCTCATACCTGTCGTGCTGGTTTACTTTTGCCTTCACCATCCAAAACAATGATGCCCAGGAAAGGTACAGTGCCTGTTCTCCTGAGTGTTGCAACAGATGAGGAGCAGTGAGAGCTCTACACAGCATTTGATGCCTAGTCACCAAGTTGTGCATTGCAAGGGAGGTTCTAGGTTTTCTTTAAGGGATTTATTCATTTCCTCTTCAAGGATCTCTATCATCTTAATAAAGTTGGTGTTAAGGTTGTTTTCCTTCACTTCAGCTGTACTGGGAATTTCAAGGCCTGTTGTAGTATGACAGCTGGGTTCTGGTAGTACTTTGCCCTGGCTGATGTTTGTGTTCTGCTGGGCTTTAAGCATCTGGGTTTGGGTTAATTATAGGACTAGATACTGATTTCTGAGTTTTCTTTGTTGGAAGAGTGTTAGTTCCTTGGTTTCTATTTCTTCTTTGATCTTCTGATCTTTGTGGCCTGGATTTCTGGAGACAGGTATGACCTCTAGTCCAGCAGAGGTCTCCGTCTAACTTGCAGGGTGGATTTCTGATGGATAGCTTGGTCTTTGGTTCACAAGGTGTCTCCTCCTTAGATAGAGAAGAAGATATGGTGATGAGGAAGGGAGTAGCGTTTGGGGCTAGTGTCTATGGGGCACTGAGAGAGTGAAGGATGTCGAAGGGTGGGCCACCTCTCTGGGGTTCTGGAAGTTGGTGTGGTCTCTGGTCCATCAGAGAATCTCTGATTCAGTTTACCTGTTCTGACTGCTGTGACTCACTGTGGGGGGTGGGCAGGAGGGGTAGCAAAGCTTGGGTCTTTTGGATCAAACCTGAGGGCATGGGAGGGTTCCAAGGGTAGATGGAACTCTTGTTCTTCTGACTGTAACAATCTTGTTAAAATGTCATTTATAATTTCATCAAAAATCAAAAACTACCAATAAATGAACTATTCAGAAAATGCCTGAAAAAATGATGGACATATCCAGCAACTATCATTTTTATAAAACCTGAACTAGAAGTAATTCTCTAATTTAAGGCACTTAACAATAAAAAAAATTCACTAATAAAGTCTACAGTGTGTAAATGATGTTAAACTTTGAGATTTATATGAAAAAATTAGCACATAAAGGTTATTAAGTTAAGAAAGATTAAGTTAGTCACAATTAAGAATTAAGGGCTAGAGGTGGTCAAGTTTGCTCAGTTTGGTCAAGTGTGTGCCTAGCATGCAGAAGCCCTGGATCTGATCACCAGCACTTCAGAAACTGTGTGTGTGTGTGTGTGTGTGTGTGTGTGTGTGTGTGTGTGTGTGTGTGCGCGCGCGTGCATATCTGTAGTTCTAACATTGAAAGTGTGGTGAAAATAGAGGAATCTAAATCTAAGATCATCCTCTCCTAGGCAAAGTTCTAGGGACTTCAAGTCCAGGCAAGGTTAGAGGCTCTGATGGAAAGAAACATGAATCAAAACAGTCCAAATTCAATAAAATTCTATTTTAAGGAATATTTTATTTTCAATTAAAAACTTACAAATTTAGCAATTAACATTTTAAGTACTATTCTATGTTGCTTTGCATTTTTCTTTTTTATTATTAACTTTGCATTTGTTTATTAATAAGATAATTGGGTTTGTCATTTATGTTTTCTGGAATAGAGGAAACTAAATTTCTTGAGTATAAGTCAGTGGCTAGTTGCTTGCCTAGCTTGTGTGAGGCCCTGGTTTCAATCCTTTATATTGAAGAAGATAAACATGTAAAGAAATCACACGACTTTTATTTTCCTGTAATGGCTTAGGGTCATTATTCAAACTATAGTGCATGACTTGAGTTTCACAGTAACTTTAAACTTTAGAAATACATACATGGGAACTACATTATAATTTAAGACAGGCTTTGCTTTTGTCTAGTTTTCCCTGATCTAGTAGTTATGACAGAGAATTTCCAAACCCCATTTCTTTGAAAAAGTTAAACACCCATATATTTTCAATATGAAGTTGAGATACATTGAATTCATAGTACAAATAATTAAGACTATTTTCAAAGTTTTTCTTATCAATGGGTATGCTTTTAAAGAACTAGAACCGGGAGAGATAATGAGTTGGTGCTGGTGGCATACCTGAAATCCCAGAATTGGGGAGACTGAAGTGGGAAGATTGTGAATCCTGAGTTATCCTGTAACCTGGTAACCAGGCCAATGAGAGGAAGGGGGGGGGAGAGGGGTGACAGGGAGAGGGAGGAAGGAAGGGAGAGAGGAAGAGAGAGGGGCAGGGAGGGAGGGAGGAGGGAGGGAAGGGAGGAAAGAGAACCAAAGATGACAGGAAGAAAATACCACTAGAAAGAAAGAAAAAAATATAACAGTACTCTGAATTTCTTTCTTCAAAACCTAGGTTACATGTTTGCATCTTACATTGACTCTGCTTTAATACACAATGCAGACTGAGGATAATTATATTTAATGCTGTGGTACAATGCCTTGCTACTGTGTCTTATGTGTCACTTTATATTTTGATCTCATAACAAAAAGCATTGTAAATGCTTTCAAAATTGGTTTGAGTTGAAGACAAAAATGTAAAGAAACAAATTTATAGCCACAGTAAAATGATTCATTTACAATTTTGCCACAATAAAACATGCAGCTTAAAGCTATGGAGTAAAAATAAACTATAAATCTGTTTTATGATTTCCATGTGTTCTTCATATACACTCATGATAAAGAGAGATTGGGCTTGAAATAACACCATAAAATACAAATGAGATCAGAGTCCTTTTTGTAATGTGGCTCATTAGATATTGTGATAGTTAAGAGAAAGAAAGGATGAGGAGTGGGAAATCAATAAGAATTGTGTGATATGGAGATAAGTTTTGATAAAGCCAAAGTTGCTTTTCTCTGTCCTATAACCCTTGAAGGGACACACAGACAACCTGAAGTACAAAGAATATAATTCAGTACTTGGTTCTCAATCACTGGACAGCGCTGGTATTCAGAAACTAGTTTGTTGGTTGTCAAAGCAATGATCTTGTCAACAGGATCCAACTTTGAGAATGTAAACTTCATAGTTTATACAGAAGCCATGAGTGTGACCAACCACATCATAAATGAACAGATGTATAGCAATCAATACAGGAATTCAAGAGTCTAAAGGAGAATCAGATAATAGATGAGGCCAAGTCACTTGCTTCCTCTCTGTCTCTAATCCTGGAGATGCAGAAAGGATGGGGCATCAGAACAAATCTGAGCAAAGCAGGAACTGAAATAAAAATCTAAATCTAGATGCTGAAGAGGAAAACTACCTGAATACAAGTAAAATTAATAGTAAATATCAAGGAGGGCAAGGTTTAAATCAATCTCATTCTGAGATATTTCTGTTGACTTTATCTTCCATAAAACTTTAGAATCAGTCCTTGTTTCTTCCAACACTTGTTCTAGATGGTTATACAAATTGTCTTCTATCCATAGGTTTATAGAAAACTGATAGATGCACAATGAGAACTCAGTGTCTATGTACACTATGGATCTTGTATTTAATCAAACATTATTTTTTGAGATTGGCTGCTTCTTTTATTCATTTTTTCCTTTAGTGTTTGGCAATTTTACATAATAATGGTTTTCATTAATATTTGTTTATCTATATATATTTATATTTTGATCATATCCTTTCTACTGTTCTATTTCTAATTCTACATTTTGTTATTACAAGCAACACCCATACTTTCTAACATATTTTTCTCTTATTATAGAGGTAAAGAAATATCAATTATAATTTATTGAGCTTGTATAATACTGTTGATTCTTATGTCTTTTTAAACTTTAAAATTCTTGTTATTGTATTTTAAAGAAATTCAATCTGAATATCAGTGTCTTGGTCAATAAAGTTATTATATCACCAGTGTGTAATATTTGTGCTAAGCTTACATACATCTGATATTTTGGTTGTAATTTTTATATTTAAATTTATTTTCTTCTCTTCTATGTTTCTTCTACTTTTTCTCATTGATGTTTATTACTTTTAAACATTTTTTATTAGGATCTGTTTCTGGATTTGCTTGGGTTATCAAAGCCTATATGTCCTACTAAAGAGAATGCAGTCCATCATACATTTTAGCCTTCTGGTTATTTCTACCTTGAGCATATAGCATATCATGGTCTTCCTTCATTTCACTGCGTTTTTCTGACATCATAGCACAACTTTAGTGAGAAAACAAAATGTTCAAGATTGTCACTTAAAGAAAAATGAGCTAAATTCTTTCTGTTCTTGCTTTATTTCCGAAATACCTCCCTTTACAATTTACCATTCTTATTGATGCAATAAGTATTCTAAGAAAATGATTTCAAGTAGAGTCTGTCAACTTGCTAGACAGTACCTTCATTTCACTTTGCACAAAAAGATTCCACGCTTGTTCCCGATGAGTAGTAAAGTATCTGAGAAGTAAACATTTGTTGTCACTTGAGTGAATAAACTAGAAGGTTTTCATGTAAAAGCAGTAAGCCCACAGTCATAGAATCAACTATCACAGACATTAACAAGATACCGAAAATCTTTACACAGAAAGACACTATAACTTTTTGTTCTTCATTGACTAGAATTTTCCACAGGAAAATAAAATGGCATATTTAGGTGTTCATATTATCAACAGTCTTTAATTTTTTATTGTGATTTCAATGTACTTACTTTTTTCTTAAAATAGCTGGTTGAAAATTAATTGAAGAAGGAAGGATGTGTAAATGCCCTTCCCTAAGTAGCAATTAGCATTTCAGTGCATTTTAGGATAATTCATTATGCATACAAGAAAAACAAAAACTAAAAGAAGAAAACAATTTTATGCTCCATTTTACTGCAGCTAGATAGCCTAGCATATTAAACAGCTCCCTTCCAGAAGTCGCTCTGTGACCCCCCCAGATTGCTCTATAATCACATGCTTAGTTTTGTCTCTCTTATTCTACCACAAGTCCTTTGCAAAGTGCATCTCTCATTTCATCATTGAACAAATGTCTTTCGATTTTGTCTAAGTTCCAAACATTGTCTCATGTCTCCTGAATGTTTAGAGACACTAGTTAGCTATGACATAGAGACTCAATGAGAATGTCAAATGTATCTGTATGTTGGAGTACTTAACTCTTGGGCCATAGATCCTCAATATATTCACATACCTCTTCCTGAAAAAAATATTTGGAACTCTTACACCAAAAATTCAAATTCCTGTTTGTTATATTTATTTAAATGATGCCCACAATAATGGCTTTTATTAATATTTTCTTATTATTTTTCAAAAATACCTTACTATATAATTTAATGTACAGCTTTGATTTCATTTTAGTGAAAACTCTGACTGAAATTTTTGGAAAGAAAAGATACTAAAATTTATGTAATACAACGAATCTAGAATATTTGAAATAGTGTAAAAAAACAAAGAGAGATATTTGAGTGATCATATCACCTAATTTCAAAATTATAAAATTATAGTAAGGTTGATGGTATGATGATAAAAATAGATTAATAACATAGAAATAGACATATCATACTTTCAGATTAGATCTATCTGATATAGAAATCATGTCAAAATACATACCCATTGTAAGTCTGAAAAGGTGGTCTGGAAAATACTAGATGAATTTAAGACAATCCAACAAATATGATGTTATTTTGGTTTTGCTCATTAAGAAAAATACTTTGAAATGAAAATGATGAAATTCTTTTTTATTTTTATTTTTTTGTTTTTTTAAATGGTGAAATTTTTAGATTGCTAAAATAAGGACACAGTGAAAGCATGTGTTTCTCACAGACAGCTTATTCCACTGATAGTAATTTGATTATATAGGGAGTTGATGTTTCAATTAAAAGAGCAATTGGGATGGATCTGAGTTGTACAATGACGCTCAGTGAAGGCCTGTTGCTGAAGCTCTGGTTTCCACAACCCTTTATTAGTCACACAGAGTCTAAATGATCCTTGGGAACAAAGCTTTCTGCCTGGGTGTGGGTGGGACCCTACTAAATTAACTGGCTGACTTTTATGGAAAGGATAAATACTGTCTCATTCTGAACCACACCTACAAAAATTATTTTTGTGAAGAAAAACAAACAAGAAAATTAATACTTTTTCCATAAGGATTTAAAAATGTATCTGCTGCAAAAGGAAAACAGGGTGAGCTACAAATGTGGCCCTCCTCTGACAACAGAAGGATGGCTCTTAACATTTGATTTCATCCTTCTCTCTCTGAGACTTCATTGCACATGAATCTTTCCTTATAAGTATTCTGAAATTAATAGTGATATTGTCACTACCTCCTAATTAAACAGAAGACATATTACAAACAAAGGAATGGCTATAATGAGAAAAATTATTATTGTTATTATTATTATCATTATTATTATTATTTATTGTTATTATTAAGCTTCTTCCTTGAAATCACCTAGGTTAATTCTAGCATATCCAATAAACTCAGAGGCCAATGATACTATTTTATAGTCTTGGTTATGACTTTGTGGGAGCCATTTTATAGTGTTTGCATAACTGGATTTTGTTACTATTTGTAGTGACTTTTTAGCCTACAGTGATTCATTGGTTAGCAGGACTACATGACTTCATTGTTTCTCTTGTCCTAGAGAGATCAACAATTGATTTAATGACAGCTATGGAGTCAAGGGTTGGATAGGTGGCTTCCCTGTAAACTTGTCACAGGAAGATAGTATAAGAGGTATCCTGATCAAAAAAAAAAAAACTAGACAAAATTTAGAGGCTACATGAGAAAAAATGGTTCCTTGTTATCTGCTAAAATATCTGACTGTTCTTTTAAAAAGTAATGAGGTTTATAACCCCTAAAATAAGATTCGGTAACAACTGAGACAATAAGTTAGACATGCCCACCCTCATATTTAGAACAAAAAATACCAGGATGTATTTCTTCAGTGCAATAAGCAACAGCTCAAAGATATCTATGAAAACCATCACAGCCATGAAGAAGAGAAGATTATAGTCTGAACACAATGCTGAAAGCTAACATCATAGGACAGAGAGGGCAACAATGCCTCTGCTACATATGCTTCCTGCTGTGCCTCAACCTGTGAATGGAAGGGAGATTTGTACATAAATGGGGATGCTCACAGGAAACCATCAGACTGAGCACGGGGACCCCAATGGAGGAGTTAGGGGAAGGACTGAAGGAGCTGAAGGGGATTGCAACCCCATAGGAAGAACAACAATATCAACTCACCAGACCCCCCCAGAACTCCCAGGACTAAAATCACCAACCAAAGATTACGCATGTAAGGACCCTAGGCTTCAGCTGCAGATATAGTAGAGGACTGCCTTATTTGGCATCAGTGGGAGGGGAGGCCCTTGGTCTTGTGGAGGCTCAATGCCCCAGCACAGGGTGATGCTAGGGAGGTGGAGTAGGGGGGCTGAGAGGTAGGAGGGAGGAGGGTGCCCCTCATAGGGGCAGGGGAAGGGGACATGAGATAGAGGGCTTGCAGATTAGAGACCTGGAGGGCATACAACATTTGAAATGTAAACAAATAACCAATTTTTAAAAGTCTACTTTTTTTTTTTTCTTTTCGAGACAGGGTTTCTCTGTGTTCCACTGTCCTGGCTGTCCTGGAACTCACTCTGTAGATCAGGCTGGCCTTGAAATCAGAAATCCGCCTGCCTCAGCCTCCCAAGTGCTGGGATTAAAGGCTTGAGCCACCATTGCCTGGGTACTTTATTTTCTTAGCACCATAATACTCTTTTCTTTGGAAAGCAAAATAATGTTAAAGCTTTCTGTTTTTCTTCTTTGTTTTTTTTAGAATTAATTTTTTTTACTAGGTATTTTCCTCATTTACATTTCCAATGCTATCCAAACACTCCCCCCCCCCCCCGCACACTCCCCTACCCACCCACTCCCACTTTTTGGCCCTGGCGTTCCCCTGTACTGGGGCATATAAAGTTTGCAAGTCAGATGGGCCTCTCTTTCCAGTGATGGCCAACTAGGCCATCTTTTTATACATATGCAACTAGAGTCAAGAGCTCTGGGGTACTGGTTAGTTCATAATGTTGTTCCACCTATAGGGTTGCAGTTCCCTTTAGCTCCTTGGGTACTTTCTCTAGCTCCTCCATTGGGGGCCCTGTGATTCATCCATTAGCTGACTGTGAGCATCCACTTCTGTGTTTGCTAGTCCCAGGCATAGTCTCACAAGAGACATCTATATCTGGGTCCTTTCAGCAAAATCTTGCTAGTGTATACAATGGTGTCAGCGTTTGGAGGCTGATTATGGGATGGATCCCTGGACATGGCAGTCTTTAGATGGTTCATCCTTTCCTCACAGCTCCAAACTTTATCTCTGTAACTCTTTCCATGTGTGTTTTGTTCCCAATTCTAAGAAGGGGCACAGTGTCCACACTTCAGTCTTCATTCTTCTTGAGTTTCAGGCGTTTAACAAATTGTATCTTATATCTTGGGTATCCTAAGTTTTGGGCTAATATCCACTTATCAGTGAGTACATATTGTGTGAGTTTCTTTGTGATTGTGTTACCTCACTCAGGATGATGCCCTCCAGGTCCATCCATTTGCCTAGGAATTTCATAAGTTCATTACTTCTAATAGCTGAGTAGTACTCCATTGTGTAAATGTACCACATTTTCTGTATTCATTCCTTTGTTGAGGGACATCTGGGTTCTTTCCAGCTTCTGGCTATTATAAATAAGGCTGCTATGAACATAGTGGAGCATGTGTCCTTCTTACCGGTTGGAACATCTTCTGGATATATGCCCAGGAGAGGTATTGCTGGATTCTCTGGTACTATTATGCCCAATTTTCTGAGGAACCACCAAACTGATTTCCAGAGTGGTTGTACAAGCTTGCAATCCCACCAACAATGAAGGAGTGTTCCTCTTTCTCCACATCCTTGCCAGCATCTGCTGTCACCTGAATTTTTGATCTTAGCCATTCTGACTGGTGTGAGGTGGAAGGGTTGTTTTGAGTTGCATTTCCCTGATGATTAAGGATGTTGAACATTTTTTCAGGTGCTTCTCTGCCATTCGGTATTCCTCTGGTGAGAATTCTTTGTTCAGTTCTGAGCCCAATTTTTTAATGGGGTTATTTGCTTTTATGGAGTCTACCTTCTTAAGTTCTTTATATATATTGGATATTAGTCCCCTGTCCGATTTGGGATAGGTAAAGATCCTTTCCCAATCTGTTGGTGGTCTTTTTATCTTATTGACGGTGTCTTTTGCCTTGCACAAGCTTTGCAACTTTATTAGGTACCATTTATCGATTCTTGATCTTACAGCAGAAGCCATTGCTGTTCTATTCAGGAATTTTTTTTCCCCTGTACCCATATCTTCGAGGCTTTTCCCCACTTTCTCCTCTATAAGTTTCAGTGTCTCTGGTTTTATGTGGAGTTCCTTGATCCACTTAGATTTGACCTTAGTACAAGGAGATAGAAATGGATCAATTCACATTCTTCTACATGATAACCGCCAGTTGTGCCAGCACCATTTGTTGAAAATGCTGTCTTTTTTGCACTGGATGGTTGTTGCTCCCTTGTCAAAGATCAAGTGACCATAGGTGTGTGGGTTCATCTCAGGGTCTTCAATTCTGTTCCATTGGTCTACTTGTCTGTCACTATACCAGTACCATGCAGTTTTTTTCACAATTGCTCTGTAGTACAGCTTTAGGTCAGGCATGGTGATTCCACCAGAGGTTCTTTTATCCTTGAAAAGAGTTTTTGCTATCATAGGTTTTTTGTTGTTCCAGAAGAATTTGCAGATTGTCCTTTCTAATTCCTTGAAGAATTGATTTGGAATTTTGGTGGGTATTGCATTGAATCTGTAGATTGCTTTTGGCAAGATAGCCATTTTTACAATGTTGATCCTGCCAATCCATGAGCATGGGAGATATTTTCATCTTCTGAGATCTTCTTTAATTTCTTTCTTCAGAGACTTGAATTTCTTGTCATACAGATCTTTCACTTCCTTAGTTAGAGTCACGCCAAGGTATTTTATATTGTTTGTGACTATTGAGAAGGGTGTTGTTTCCCTAATTTCTTTCTCAGCCTGTTTATCCTTTGTGTACAGAAAGGCCATTGACTTGTTTGAGTTAATTTTATATTCAGCTACTTCACTGAAACTGTTTATCAGGCTTAGGAGTTCTCTGGTGGAATTTTTAGGGTCACTTATATATACTATCATATCATCTGCAAAGAGTGATATTTTGACTTCTTCCTTTCCAATTTGTATCCCCTTGATCTCCTTTTGTTATCTAATTGCTCTGGCTAGGACTTCAAATACAATGTTGAATAGGTATGGAGAAAGTGGACAGCCTTGTCTAGTCCCTGATTTTAGTGGGATTTCTTCCAGCTTCTCACCATTTACTTTGATGTTGGCTACTGGTTTGCTGTAGATTGCTTTTATCATGGTTAGGTATGGGCCTTGAATTCCTGATCTTTCCAAGACTTTTATCATGAATGGGTGTTGGATTTTGTCAAATGCTTTCTCAGCATCTAAAGAGATGATCATGTGGTTTTTGTCTTTGAGTTTGTTTATATACTGGATTACGTTGATGGATTTCCATATATTGAACCATCCCTGTGATGAAACCTTCTTGGTCAGGATGGGTGATTGTTTTGATGTGTTCTTGGATTCGGTTAGCAAGAACTTTATTGAGGATTTTTGCATCGATATTCATAAGGGAAATTGGTCTGAAGTTCTCTATCTTTGTTGGGTCTTTTTGTGGTTTAGGTATCAGAGTAATAGTGGCTTCAGAGAATGAGTTGGGTAGAGTACCTTCTCTTTCTCTTTTGTGGAATAGTTTGTGAAGAACTGGGATTAGATCTTCTTTGAAGGTCTGATAGAACTCTGCACTAAACCCATCTGGTCCTGGGCTTTTTTTTGGTTGGGAGACTATTAATTACTGCTTCTATTTCTTTAGGGGATATAGGACTGTTTAGATCATTAACCTGATCTTGATTTAACTTTGGTACCTGGTATCTGTCTAGAAACTTGTCCATTTCATCTAGGTTCTCCAGTTTTGTTGAGTATAGCCTTTTGTAGAAGGATATGATGGTGTTTCAGATTTCTTCAGGATCTGTTGTTATATCTCCCTTTTCATTTCTGATTTTGTTAATTAGGATGCTTTCCCTGTGCCCTCTAGTTTCTGTTTTTCTTATATGCACTACTGAAGTGTATGCCTTTTATTTAACAATTATTTCCAAGGCACTGTAGCAACTGAGTCTGTGTCTCTGAGTCCATTAGTATTGTGTCATGAACATTGAAATGGAGTGCCCATGCCAATGACAATGTTTATATTTGCTAGTGTCCTTTAGAATAACATTGATTATACTATTTATACTTTATATTTTTGTTTTCTTTCTTACTCTTGGCTTTTGGAAATATATATCACACATTAAAACATGAAGTTCATAAAATCTATTAAATGTCTAAGGAAGATGGATACTGCTGTTTTTAAACCACATCTAGGTTTCAACTTAAAAGTACAAAATGAAGTTTTAAAAACACTTAAAGTGTATTTTAAAATGTTTTGAGTAGTCCCATCCCATCATCAGCTAGATTCTGGCATCATTTCATAGTACTTTGTAAAAAATAAGTATTTATGGAAATTAATAATATGTATATGCTATACAATTTAAAAGTATTTTGGGGATATAACACTTTATATTGTTAAAAGTAAAAATTAACTGTATTTTTGCTTTCTCTACTACCAAGCTAGTTACCCTGTAGATGAAACATGATAGAAAACTATTGGATCCACAGTAGAGAGAGAGAGAGAGAGAGAGAGAGAGAGAGAGAGAGAGTAAGTAAATTCTGTGATTGCATCTTTCCTTCTTTCATAGAAAAGTTTGTTTTCCTCATGGACTATTATATGTTGAAATGACAAAAGAACCATATAATTACCAACATTGAAGTTTTCTTGGCTCATTAAACAGATATTAAATGAAGTAGTAGTGAAGATTTGGTCCCTATTCTTTGGAGGACCTGCTGACCTATAGGTGCGTTGATATGTCTGTTTCCCAAGACTAGTTAGTGAAGTTATTAATAAAGGCCATTAGAGGAAAAGCACAGTACAATCAGGTTGGAAGATATTGCTAACGTGTCTAGGGTACCTAGGAATGGTTTTCTTATGGAATTGCTTGGGATGGAAAGTTAATTGACATGAAAGATGTGATTAGCCACAGAAAAACATCCAGGAGAGAGAATGGAAGTGGGTTCCTAGTAAGAAAGGTTTGAATTGTTGAAACAAAGGAAAGCAGAAGAAGGAAGAGAAGGTTTGAAGTTTAAGTGAGTGACATGGAGGCATACTTTAAAAGAATCAAGAAAATACGAACTTTGAGGAGGTTTAAACTTTTTAATGTTTGATCTATTGATGATCTTAAAATTTTTTCACTGTACCAAATTATGCTATACTCCTTGTTTTCTCTATCCTGACAATCAATTTATTTAAAAGTTACATAGTATAGCAAAAATTGCTAAGCTTATCTAAATAGTTTTCAGTATTAAGCATGACATACAGATTATACATTAATCATCAAATAGGCTTCCATTTAAACAATCTCTCTTAAACTTCTCATTTGCTGGGTCAGCTCTCTTAGCCAAAATAGATCCCCAAATGTAAAGAATAAAATACCTTGCAATTGTGGTATATTTTAGCTTGATTATGACTTGTCTACACACAAGACTCCAATGGGTAATTAAGATAATTATCTGAATCACTGCAGGCAAATAATAATTTTATCTTAAATATACAAATAATTATCCAGTTAGAGAATCTCAGCATTAAATAGCTAAGTGGGGGTTTTATAGCAGTATTTTCATGATTTAAATGTAGATGGTTCATAAATATTAGGATTAAATTTCCCCTGAAAGAATTATATGTTGTAAATCTATGGAGAACTGTCTTTTGGACAATTATATTAAAACTGAAGACTCATGAAAATGGTTTGAGAAAGCTTATTGAAACAAAATCTGTTGCTGCATAAAAGAGGCTCAAAACTGAAGCAATCAGCTGCAAGTTTTAAGTCACAAATGTATTTGTCAGAAATCCCATGAGCTCTTATTAACCACTATGCTTACTTTCAGCAAAGTTGTACTTCTGCTTTGTATTAATTTTTGTGATGATTTATAGTTTGTATTTTTTTTGGTAGACCATCTTACTTCACTTTTATAATACCTTTATACATGAATATAAAAAAAAAAGAAGTGGTTCCAGAAAAATTAAGTTCAGAAAAATATGTAAATAACCATCAGTAAACACATACTGAAATATTAAAAGATAGCCTTTCCCCAGAAGAGTCTCAGGATAGACCAATTTAAACGCAATTGCTTGGCAGATACTCTAGATTGTATCTGGGAAAGCTAGGCAGAAAGCTATATCCAGATTCAGGGTACAGTGATCAGATTGGGTTCTACAGCTGTGCTCTGACATCCAACAAGAATAAATAACTCTTATAGGTTGAAAGTAAATGTTTGTTTCAAGAGGCACAAATTCACATCCAAGGACAATCCAGGGAACAGAAGATACCTGAGGTAAAGGCCTTCTGCCTTTTTTGCCTGGAGCCTCTCTCACAGTTCCCCCAAGGCACTGTTCACCACCGGTCATTCTTTTGACTGTGATCTGACAGTCTACTTCATTAAACTTTGGAGGACTCATTACTTTGTTCTTTCAGTTGTTGTCTGGAGTGCATAAGCATTTCCCTTTCACGTCTCCAAACATGTCTCCACATGAGCCCTCAACTGCCGCATGTCTCCTAGCTATCAGGAACCCAATTTCCCTCATAAATGAGGGTGGTGGTAAGCTTAGGCTCAAGGCTGGCCACACAGAACAGTTCCATCTCACAGAAGGTTCCACAGTAGTCTACTAAGAGACATGAAATTCAGATTAATGGCTTTGTGTACAGAGAGGAGAAAGCTCATGTTGACCTCGCCACCTGCCAGCAGAATAATTGGGGACAGATTGTATCTATCTCTCTCTATCTGTTTGTCTGCCTCTTTGTCTATCTCTTTGTCTCTGCATCTCTGTGTCTCTGTCTCTCTCTCTGAGTGTGTGTGTGTGTGTGTGTGTGTGTGTGTGTGTGTGTGTGTGTGTATTTCTCTCTCTATCTATCCTCATTTATAATGATAACAGTTCTTACCTCCAAAGATGATCAGGATTATTCAATGATATTTAAAGATACAGCAAGAAGAGTAGCAAGGTCTTAATAATGTTTAATGTTAGTAGTTATAGTTGTTAACACTCTCTGTTACTTTTAAATCAATGGTCAAATTCTCATGTGAAAATACTGTGTTAAATGGGTCTATTTCATGGCTCTTTCTGATGCCTGACCTCTGCATTTTTCACCTTAATAGTTTCTAAAAAAGAGAACGGGCATTTATTCTTTTTACCTGTTAGGGTTGGACTTCTGTGGCAATCAATGAGTGCTAATAGATGGCTCTCCTTTACACACACACACACACACACACACACACACACACACACACACACACACACCCTGCCCTCAAAGAAAAGACTGGCTTCATTTATATTGCAAGGTAAAGCATCATGAAACAAAGAGACATGTGGAGGAAAGCAGAAGATAACAAAGTCAAGATTGTTAGGTACAAGGCCAGATGCTTCATTGAGGTCAAATTATTCATAGTAGCAGAAAATCGATCATTTGAAGAGGTGGCAAAAGTGCTAATAAATCAGAGCATTTCACCAATGTAAGGGTTTTTAGAGTCAACTAGCAATAACTTATAAAACTAGGAGGCATTTTCCTTTATGTTACTATCTAAGGAAGGACATTAATAAATTGAATGTTGTGTGGAAAGCCTAAAATATGTATGATGTGGTGGAAAGGACATTTAGACACATGCACACACACACCCTTTCTCATTCTCTCTCTCTCTCTCTCTCTCTCTCTCTCTCTCTCACACACACACACACACACACACACACACACAGATATGTGTGTATGTATGTATGCATGTATGTATCTATCAATCTATAATATATAAGTATATAATATATATCCATATCTATAATATATAAGTATATAATATATATCCATATATATCCATATCTCTCTATATATCTATACATTTATGTATCTATATCTGTCTATATCTATATCTATAGAGAGAATCTAGGTAATAGGGCACGTGATAAAGAGGAATTTGTTGGTTGTGGTCATGGAAGCCTGTAGAGAATGTGGGGGAAAGTAATATCTTTGTGGTTTGGTCCTTAAAATGGAAAGTGCTTCAAGCTTACTTTTGCTTAATTGTCAGGAGACTGAATGCAGCAAAACATGTTAACTTTAAATTCTCAACAAATTGTCTACATTTGCTTCATTCCAAAGGAATAGATTGTGTGCACTCATCCTGTTCTCAGCATAATCTCTGATTTTCAAATATCTTGGGCTTAATAAAATAGGAAGTTCATTTTGCCAAGAAAATATCATCTATGATTTTAGGCTTGTTTGTTTTAGAAGAAATATAATCCTAGTGTTTATGATTCTTTGACACTTCAATCCAAATACCACTGAGAAGAACCCACAACACATCCAAGATAGTTATTGTCATTCATGCGTTATTTTTGAAGAAGTTTATCTCAAGTTATGTAACTATAAAGATTAAACCATATCTAATTTGGAAACTTAAATGATATGGTGCTTTAGTTTAGAGAACATAACCACATTGAATCAGGGGTACACAGGCTGGAAGGAATTCCAAGACTCATCTGAGTCTTTCATTATAAAAGAAGAAACAGCAGGGCAGAGAGTTCAGCTGACATATTTGCAATCATATTCAACTAAGGAACTAACCAGAGTAAACCAATCATGTGGTATTTAATTGGTTCTTCATTTTGAGCACATAAGCACTTGAGATAGATTCTTAAACATAAGTGCCAGATAATGTCTCTTTAATGGATAGATCAATGTCATTTGTATGCCTTCTATCTGATAAATGTATTTGGTCATTTAGAATAGCATATTCATCAGTTATCTGCAAATAGGGAATGGGTTCTTGATAGGCTTTTTTTTTTATCAGACACAACTGTTGACCTCAAGAGGCATTTAATAAAATAAATGAATGAATAAATAAATAAACAAATAAGGAAGTAAATAAAATGTTCAGTTATTAAAGAAACCCATTAGATTAATATATGAGGTTATAACTGTCATTTTGCATAGCTATATGGATGGTATTGCCTGTGAATAAAATATGTGTATGTTACTTCAATTCAGAGAGACTTGACTGGAACACTCAGGACACAGGAACTGAGAAGCATAATCCTTCTGGTTTCCATCCATGCTCAGAGCTTATCCTGCACCACAGTGCTCCATACACAAATTCATCCCAGAGTACTGACACAGAGGCTTGCAGGAGGGAAAAATCACAGTCAGAGACAGCAAGACCAGCTAACACCAGAGATAGCCATATGGTGAGAGGCAAGGGCAAGAACATAAGCAACAAAAACCAAAGCGACTTGACATCATCAAAACCCAGTTCTTCCAACACAGCAAGCTCTGGATACCTCCAACACACTAGGAAAGCAAGACTCTGATTTAAAGCCACATCTCATGATGATGATAAAAGACTTTAAGAAGGACATAAATAACTCACTTAAAGAAATACAGGATAACACAGGTAAGTAGGTAGAAGCCCTTAAAAAGGAAACACAAAAATCCTTTAAAGAAATACAGGATAACACAGGTAAATAGGGAGAAACCATTAAAAGGGAAACACGAAAATCCTTTAAAGAATTACAGGATAACAGAGGTAAATAGGGAGAAGCCATTAAAAAGAAAACACAAAAATCCCTTATAGAATTACAGGAAAACACACAAAACAGGTAAAGGAATTGAACAAAATCATCCAGGATCAAAAAAATGGAAATAGAAACAATAAAGAAATCACAAAGGGAGACAACTGTGGAGATAGGAAACCTAGAAAAGAGATCAGAAGTCCTAGACGTAAGCATCACCAACAGAATACAAGAGATAGAAGAGAAAGTCTCAGGTGAATAACATACCATAGGAAACATTGATACAACAGTAAAAGAAAATGAAAAATGAAAAAAAAATCTCCAAAGCATCCAGGAAATCCAGGACAAAATGAGAAGACCAAACCTAAGGATAACAAGTATAGAAGAGATCAAAGATTCCCAAATTAAAGGGCCAATAAATATGTTCAACAAAATTATAGAGTAAACTTCCCTAACTTAAAGAAAGAGATGCTCATAAACATATAGGAAGCCTACAGAGCTCCAAATAGATTGGACCAGAAAAGAAAACCTGTCACATAATAGTCAAAACATCAAATGTACAAAACAAAGAAAGAATATTATGAAAAGTAAGGGAAAAAAGTCAAGTATCATATAAAGGCAGACCTATCAGAATTACACCAGACTTCTCACCAGAGACTATGAAAGCTACACCTGAAAGCTCTAGAACAGAAAGAAGCAAATACACCTAAGAGGAGTGGATGGCAGGAAATAAACAAACTCAGAGCTGAAGTCAACCAGATAGAAACAAAAAGAACTATACAAAGAATCCACAAAACCAGGAGGTGTTTCTTTGAGAAAATCAACAAGATAGATAAACCCTTAGCCAGATTAATCAGAGGGCACAGAGACAGTATCCAAATTAACAAAATCAGAAATGAAGAGGGAGATAAAACAACAGAAACTGAGGAAATTTAAAAAATCATCAGATCCTACTACAAAAGGCTATGATCAACAAAACTGGAAAAATCTGGATGAAATGGACAATTTTCTAGACACATAAACAGTTCCATAACCCCTAAATAAATAGAAGCAGTCATTAAAAGTCTTCCAACCCCTCATAAAACTACAAAGCTTCTTAAGGCAAAAGACATCGTCAATGAGATAAAAGGCCACCAACAGATTAGGAAAGGATCTTTATCTATCCTAAATCAGATAGGGGACTAATATCCAATATATATAAAGAACTCAAGAAGGTGGACTCCAGAAAATCAAATAACCCCATTAAAAAATGGGGCTCAGAGCTAAACAAAGAATTCTCACCTGAGGAATACCGAATGGCTGAGAAGCACCTGAAAAAATGTTCAGCATCCCTAATCATCAGGGAAATGCAAATCAAAACAACCCTGAGATTCCATCTCACCCCAGTCAGAATGGCTAAGATCAAATATTCAGGTGACAGCAGATGCTGGAGAGGATGTGGAGAAAGAGGATCACTCCTCCATTGTTGGTGGGATTGCAAGCTCGTACAACCACTCTGGAAACCAGTCTGGCAGTTCCTCAGAAAATTGGACATAGTACTACTGGAGGATCCTGCAATACCTCTCCTGGGCATGTATCCAGAAGATGTTCCAACCGGTAAGAAGGACACATGCTCCACTATGTTCATAGCAGCCTCATTTGTAATAGCCAGAAGCTGGAAAGAGCCCAGATGCCCCTCAACAGAGGAATGGATAAAAAAAAAATGTGGTACATTTACACAATGGAGTCCTACTCAGCTATTAAAAAGAACGAATTTATGAAATTTTTAGGCAAATGGATGGACCTAGAGGGTATCATCCTGAGTGAGGTAACCCAATCACAAAAGAACTCAAATGATATGTGCTCACTGATAAGTGGATATTAGCCCAGAAACTTAGAATACCCAAGATATAAGATACAATTTGCAAAACACATGAAACTCAAGAAGAATGAAGACCAAAGTGTGGGCACTTTGCCCCTTCTTAGAATTGGGAACAAAACACCCATGGAAGGAGTTACAGAGACAAAGTTTGGAGCTGAGATGGAAGGATGGACCATCTAGAGACTGCCAAATCCAGGGATCCATCCCATAATTAGCCTCCAAACGCTTACACCATTGCATACACTAGCAAGATTTTGCTGAAAGGACCCTGATATAATTGTCTCTTGTGAGACTATGCGGGGGCCTAGCAAACACAGAAGTGGATGCTCACAGTCAGCTAATGGATGGATCACAGGGCTCCCAATGGAGGAGCTAGAGAAAGTATCCAAGGAGCTAAAGGGATCTGCAACCCTATAGGTGGAACAACATTATGAACTAACCAGTACCCTGGAGCTCTTGACTCTAGCTGCATATGTATCAAAAGATGGCCTAGTCGGCCATCACTGGAAAGAGAGGCCCATTGGACACACAAACTTTATATGCCCCAGTACAGGTGAATGCCAGGGCCAAGAAGTGGGAGTGGGTGGGTAGGGAGTTGGGGGGAGGGTATGGGGGACTTTTGGGATAGCATTGGAAGTGTAAATGAGGAAAATAACTAATAAAAAATTTAAAAAAAAAAGTCTTCCAACCAAAAAAAAAAAAAAAAAAAAAAAAGCCCAGGACCAGATGGTTTTAGTGCAGAATTCTATAAGACCTCCAAAAGAGACCTAATACTGATACTCTTCAAACTATTACACAAAGAAGAAACAGAAGGAACACTAACAAATTTGTTCTATTAAGCCAAAATTAAACTCATATCTAAACCACACAAAGACCCAACAAAGAAAGAGAATTTCAGACCAATTTCACTTATGAATATCGATGCAAAAATACTCAATAAAATTCTTGCAAAGTGAATCCAAAAATATATCAAAACGATCATTCTCCAGGATTAAGTTGACTTCATTCCAGGGACACTGGTATGGTTCAATCTATAGAAATCCATCAATGTAATCCAGTACATAAACTAATTCAAGGAAAAAAATATGATCATTTCTTTAGATGCTGAAAAAGCATTTGACAAAATTCAACATTCTTTCATGTTAAAAGTCTTGGAAAGATCAGGAATTCAAGGCCCATAACTGAACAAAGTAAAAGCAATATTCAGCAAATCAGCAGTCAACATCAAACTAGAAATAAACTTGAAGCAATTTCACTAAAATCAGGGACTAGACAAGGCTGCCCACTCTCTCCCTATCTTTTCAATATAGTACTTGAAGTTCTAACTAGAGTAATTAGACAGTAAAAGGAGGTCAAAGGGATAAAAATTGGAAAGAAAGAAGTCAAACTGTCACTATTTACAGATGATATGTTAGCATATTTAAATGACCCCAAAAACTCCACCAGAGAACTACTATAGCTGATAAACAACGTCAGCAAAGTGGCTGGATATTAAATTAACTCAAATAAATCAGTAGCCTTCCTATACTCAAAGAATAAGTGGGCTGTGAAAGAAATTAGGAAAATGTCACCCTTTACAATAGTCACAAACAATATAAAATATCTTGGTGTGACTCTAACCAAACAAATGAAAGATCTGTACAACAAGAATTTCAAGTCTCTGAACAAAGAAATCGAAGAAGACCTCAGAAGATTGAAAGATCTCCCATGTTTATAGAGTGGCAGGATTGATATAGTAAAAATGGCCATCTTGCCAAAAGCAATCTGCAGATTCAGTGCAATCACCATCAAAATTCCAACTCAATTCCTCTTAGAGTTAAAAAGAACAATTCTCAAATATATTTGGAATTAAAAACAAACAAACAAACAAACAAAAAACAAAATCCTAGGATAGCAAAAACTATCCTCAATAATAAAAGAACTTCTGGTGGAATCACCATCCCTGACCTCAAGCTCTACTACAGAGCAATAGTGATTAAAAACTGCCAAGTATTGGTACAGAGTCAGGCAGGTTGATCAATAGGATAGAATTAAAGTCCCAGAAATGAACCCATACACCTATGGTGACTTGATCTTTGACAAAGAAGCTAAAACCACCCAGTGGAAAAAAGGACAACATTTTCAACAAATGCTGCTGGTTCAACTGGAGGTCAACATGTAGGAGAATTAAAATTGATCTATTTTTTATATCCCTGTGCAAAGCTCAAGTAGAATAAGGACCTCCACATAAAACCAGATACACTGAATCTAATAGAAGAGAAAGTGGGGACAAGCCTCAAATACAGGGGAGACGTTCCTGAACAGAATACCAATGGCTTATGCTCTAAGATCAAGAATTGAAAAATGGGACCTCACAAAACGCAAAACTTATGTAAGTCAAAGGACACTGTCAATAGGACAAAATGACAGCCAACAGATTGAGAAAAGATCTTTACCAACCCTATGTCTAATAGAGGCCTAATATCCAATATATACAGAGAACTCAACAAGGTAGACTCCAGAGAACCAAATAACCCTGTTAAAAATGGGGAACAGGGCTAAACAGAGAATTCTCAAATGAGGAAACCCAAATGGCTGAGAAGCACCCAAAGAAATGTTCCACATCCTTAGTCATCAGGGAAATGCAAATCAAAACAACCCCTGGAATTCCACCTCACATCAGTCAGAATGGCTAAGATTAAAAATTCAGGTGACAGCAGGTCTTGGTTAGGATTTGGAGAAAGAGGAACACTCCTCCATTGCTGGGGGGATTGCAAGCTGGTACAACCACTCTGGAAATCAATCTGGCGGTTTTGCAGAATATTGGGCATAGTACTACTCAAAGATCCAGCTATACCACTCCTGGGCATATAGCCAGATAATGCTCCAACATGTAATAAGCACACATGCTCCACTATGTTCACCACAGCTCTATAATAGCCAGAAGCTGGAAACAACCCAGATGTCCCTCAACAGAGGAATGGATACAGAAAATATGTTACATTTACAGAATGGGATACTACCCAGCTATTAAAAACAATGACTTCATGAAATTTGCAGGCAAATGGATGGAACTAGAAAGAGAAAATCCTGAGTGAGGTAACTCAATCACAAAAGAAGACATATGGTGTATACTCACTGATAGATGGATATTAGCTCAAAAGTTCAGAATACCCAAGATTCAATTTATAGACCATATGAAGCCCAAGAAGAAGGAAGACCAAAGTGTAGATTCTTCAGTGCTTCTTAGAAGGGAGAACAAAGTACTCACAGGAGGAAATATGGTGGAAAGTGTGGAGCAGTGACTGAAGGAAAGGCCATCCAGAGACTGTCCCACCTGGGAATCCATCCCATCACCAAATCTGGACGCTATTGTGGATGCTGGGAAGTGTTTGCTGACAGGAGCCTGATATGCTGTCTCCTGAGAGGCTCTGCCAGAGCCTGACAAACACAGAGGCAGATGCTCACAGGCAGCCATTCGACTGAGCTCTGGGTCCCCGATGGAGGAGATGAAGAAGGGACTTAAGGGGCTGAGGCAGCCTCAAAGAAGAGTAACAGTGTCAACTGGACAGATCTCCAGGATCTCCCAGGGACTAGACCACCAACCAAAGAGTACACATGGAGGGACCCATGGCTCTGTCCACGTATGTGGCAGAGGATGGCCTTGTTGGATGTCAGTGGGAAGATTGGCCCTTGAGCCTGAGGGTGTTTGATGCCCCAGTGTAGGTGAATGCCAGGGCTGGAAGACAGGAGTGTGCGGGTGGGTGGAGGAGCCCCCTCATGGAAGTAGGTAGAGACAGGATGTGATAAGATGTTTTTGAAGGGGAGATCCCAAAAGGGGAAAACAATTGAAATGTAAATAGAGAAAATATCCAATAAAAAATATATGTATGTTGTGGGTCATGGTCGTGCATGCCTTTAGTCTCAATACTCAGTAGCATTGAGAGGTAGGTCTAAGAGTTCATGACCAGCCTTGTCTGCACAGCCAGCAAGCCAGAGCTACATAGCAAGGTCTTTTCTCAAAGCAATAAAATAATGTGTACAATTATTAAAGAAGTTTAATCTATCCTTTCATTTTAAGTTCATTGATGTTATTTATGGAGCCTGGAATTTAAGGATTCTCTAATTACACCGTTCTGTTAGAGGAAACGTCTTGTGGAATCCTTGGGTATAACCAGAGAAGTCCTAAGAGCAGGAGGTAAATAGGGTGGGGAGGTTCATAGTCATGGAGAAAAGTGAGGTTGACGAGAAAAAGTGAGAAAATAAGTTCATTGAAAGAAAAAGAGAAACTTCTGAGGGCCTGTAAACCGGCATGTAATAATTCATAGGCATAATGTTAACGCTATAGTTCACTGAAAAACTTTAGCTGTACCATCCACAAAGGCAATTCTGTTAAGTCTTTGTTTTAAGAGGTAATGGTGCGCATGCTTATAATTACAGTACCTATCTAATAGGCTTTTTATAAAGATTCCAATCTTCACAAAGATCAAGCTGAGCCCAGAAATGGATGTTTGGAGACACACTGGACTCTTCTGCGTTCAATCTTGAGTTACGTAGTACCCTGGCAGTTCATTTGGAATTAAGACTCTTCCTCACAGAATTCTATACTGACCATTTTCATGTGCCTTCTATATTCTTGGACCAGTTTTCCTGTTTGAACCTTATTTATTAGCAGGCTCATCTGGATGGTCTCAAGAAAGAATAAGAGTAGTGTTTGATGGGCCTTTAGAGGGGGCTATAACTATCATTTCCATAGGGGTTGGTGCTAGAATAATAAAGTGCAGGTTAGAATGAAGCTTTTGTTTTTACTTGCCTGTGTATGTGATAGAACAGGTAAAACAGACAATGAGGAGCTTAACAGGGAGGGTGAACGGAATCAGCTTTTGTTACTTGCAAGCTGTTAAGAGGTGAACAACTGATTTATTATTTCTGAGGCTTCAGATCTGCCTCGATAAAATACCAATAACAAGACAAATGTCACAAATCCTTATGAAAAAAAGATAACACTTTGTTACACAGCACCGAACTCTGCTCCCCTTTTATCCTAACATGTAAATCTCAAAAAATCTTCAGGTTCTTTAGGAAAGACAAACTAGGGCAGGGGGAGGGTATAGGGGACGTTCGGGATAGCATTTGAAATGTAAATGAAGAAAATATTTAATATTTTTTTAAAGACAAACAGACAAACTAGGGAGAATGTGAGGAGCCAGAGGAGCTGGGAGGTAGGGATGTTGGCTCATAAAATCTAGAGGGGACAGGAAAAGGAACCTCACCAAACCATGAATCACAAAGGACCACCAACTGTTTGAAATTTATATTCAAGAATAAAAATCACTGTGCATTATGCAAATGACATCTGTCCAGAGCTGTCAGATGGATGATGGCTTAATTTGAATTAATTTTCAAAAGTCCTATCATAATTGGAAATGCTTGCAGAATCAAGCTAAATGGTGGAAAAAATCAACCCCTTCAGCCCTGAAATTTGTGACATGATCAAGACAGAGAAACGGAGAGGAATAAAATTAGATGTTGTCGAGGTATTGCTAACAACACAGTAAAGAGTCAATTTTTGTAATGCCGTAGACCACTGGAGAGGCGGGCAGCACTGATCTCTGCACTGTGTCTTTCACAGATCTGAAGGTATCTGTACTGTACTACTTGTGCCATCCATCTGATCTGCAATCATTTGATAGTCTCATCATACTTAATTTTCTATTGCATAGTGTCTCACCTTTATGACTAAGCCTTCCCACAGCAAACTGAGCTCCTCACTGATTACTTACATATCTGCATCAGGTGGGACTTTTTCAATTAATGCTGCTTTTTAAAAGAATAATACACACCTACATACATACATGCATACTCCCTTGTGTATCTCTCTCTCTCTCTCTCTCTCTCTCTCTCTCTCTCTCTCTCTCTCTCTCTCTCTGTGTGTGTGTGTGTGTGTGTGTGTGTGTGTGTGTGTGTGTGTGTGTGAAGATCTCAACCCTCAGTTTTAACTGAGTTTTGGCAAGTTGTTATGTAGATAGAATCCTCACAATTCAAGAGTATCACCTACGAAAAATTAGATCTTTTAGTCAGAGCTGTGATCCCAGATGCTCAGCTATTGAGTGAGCTGAAGCTAAGGATCACAGTGTGTTTGGGTTACAGAAGCCTTTGAAGATCAGCCCGAGTAGCTTACTGAGACTCTTTTTCAAAATGAAAACTACACAAAGGGTACAAGAATTGACTAAATGGTAGAGAATTTGCCTGAGATATGTAAGTCCCTGGGTTCAAGTCCTAATACAGAAAGCAACAGTGTTTTTGAAATTTTAATTCGAATTGGATCTCAAGAAATATGTAGTTTAAGGCAGTTCCTTCACACTTGAAAAATACTGTGATTTTTTTTTTACTCAGTATTCAGAGATAGAAATAGAAAAATCAAGTGACTCTCTCTCTCTCCTTCTCTCTCTCTCTGTCTCTCTCTCTCTTGTGTGTGTGTGTCTGTGTGTGTGTCTGTGTGTCTGTGTGTCAGAGAAAGAGAGATGAGAGAGAGATGTTCACCAGAAAAATTCCCAAACTTATAAACAGAAACCTTCCAATTCTTAACAAAAAAAGAATCTGGTAACCTAATTCCAGAACAATTGCCTGAACTGTACCCAATCATTCAGTTGGCATTCCTCATAGACAATAGACTACCAGATTCTTAAGGAAAGGTTTCAGCCCCATTCTTTGTATGCATCATGTGAACTAAAAACATTTTATTTTTAGAGTCTACAGAAGCTTTCTCTCCTCTGTCTCCCTCCCTCTCCCTCCCTCCCTCCTTCTCCCTCTTCCCTTCCTTCCTTCCTTCCTTCCTTCCTTCCTTCCTTCCTTCCTTCCTTCCTTCCTTTCTTTCTTTCCTCCCTTCTTTCCTAAGGTCTTGCTGCACAGCCCAGGCTGTCTTTAACCACACAATCCCCCGCCTCAGCCTTGAGTTGCTGGGATTACATTCATGGGTGCAAACTGCTCTGAGTAATACTTGTAGTTGAATACTGAATGGAATTTTCCCACTTAATCCTCTCTGATCTAACGTCAAGCTGAAAGTAATACTTCGACGTGGTAGATAAAATTCTCTCTGGTTACCATTTACAGTCTGGGCTTTTTCAGGTTGGTATGGGGTTCAGCTTAGTTCTCCAGACTTGTTTCTTATGTCTGTGTATCTCTTGGCAGTGTGTATGTGTGTGTGTGTGTGTGTGTGTGTGTGTGTGTGTGTGTGCCTCCTCTGCCTTGTTTTTTTTTTTTTTTAAACCTGCAATAGGTTTTTACTATTGTGAAGATACAAGAGAAAGAGGAAGAAGGTTGTGAGTTCCTAAATGACTTAAAAAATATTTGCAAGGTGAAGACAAACACTACACAACTAGACATGGTTATGCACACATGCATGTAATCTGAGAACCCCAGAGGCTGAGACAAGAAAACCACATGATCCCCAAGTTTACTATCCAGCCTAGGCAACATAGTGAGGCTCCAAGCAATCTCAAGTCCCAAAAGCAAGGGCAAAACCTTACACAAGCTGAATATAGATGTAAACAAAAGACAGCTAAGAAGCATGACCTTACATGATCTCTAGGGCAGAAACCACTTGCCAAGGTTCCTGGATTTAACCGGAAGTCCTTTGTTGTGAATCTCTGAAATGCTGAGGGACCAGCACCAAGTCACTAGCATTGAGAATAATTATTGTTTTCAAAGAATATAGGTGTTAGCTCTACATAGTTTAGTGATGGGCTGTGGTGAGTGTTCTGAGAACCTGGATTCCAACAGCAAAACGGTCACATTTTTGTTTGAAAGGCTCCGCGGTTCGTTTCCCACCACTCCCATGCAGAAATGATGACCCAATCCAACTACCCTTGCTTACAAAGCAACTTCCAGCTGGCAGCTCATGCCTGCAAACCTTGCTCTTGGGAAGCTGAGGCGGTATGATTACGGGGAATTACAGGCCAACAAGGGCTATGAATGAGATTCTATCTTAAAACACAAAACACATAAAATCTCTCTGGCTTTTAGAGGATAAAGAATCCAGACCATCAGGAAGAGCAGTGGTAGCAGTCAAGCCCTGCTCCTTAGTAAAAGCTCAGTAAACAAAGTTGTTCACAAGCACAGTACTGGTCCTGCTGACCTTGGGCTGGCGTGAGGGTTGACCGGGAGACTGACAGGCTGTCTCGGGCCACGTATTTTTAAAGATGTAGTTCACATTTGATTTTTCAGCTGGAAGCCAGCAGTTCCTTGGTGATCTACATGTGACCTCTGGCTTTATAAAACTTATAAGCAAAGGGCTATCAGAGAACCTAGCAGACTTCAAATTGTCCAGTGGAAGAAGGAAAATGTGGTGCTTAACTGAACTTAGTAAAAACACTGGCCACTATTTAAGTCCTTAACAATTAACTATTTGAACTTTCATCATGACCTTTACTCAGAGCAAATATTAACCTCAATTCACCTATGAAGAAACTGGGGACAAGAGAAATTTCTAAAAAGCAATGCTACCTTGTAGCTGATAAGTGATGGCTGTGTGGTCTAAATCTAGGCAGCCAGCCTGGCTCCAGGCTGTGTCAGTATTACCAGCCTTGGAAAGAGTAAATGACTTCAGGCAGCTTATTTTTCTTGTAGTCAAGGAAAAGGAAAAACAGTCAGTTACATGGTTTTGTGTTTATAACAAGAGGAATCATGCAGTGGGCCACTTTTTCCTTGGCACTAATCTCAAGTATGAATTAATACCATGATGAGATTTGCATAAAAGCATGCTATAAAACCAGGGGACCCTTGCTTTGGTGGGACAAGTGGCTCTTACACCACAGTCAGTATAGAAATGCTACATAACCTGGTATTTCTTCATGTAAACACTGTGGCAAGCAGAGGACATCCTGTCCTCACGCTCTGTCCCTTGAGCATTTGTAAGAAACACAGGTACCTTCAAGGACTGTCTGGACAACAGGATTATGATTATACCTGTTAGACTGCCTTAAATAGCAGCTGTCTGACGACGGCACAGGTGCTAGATTTTATGTATTTTTTAAACAAATCCTCCCTTGAATACCTTAATTATAGTTATTCTATATTGCTGACTCCTGTGAGAACTCTTTAAGGGGAAGCAAAAGAGACTTTCCACAGGGAATTGAAACGCAAGATCATTCCCTACTGCGCAGAAAAAGACAAGCAGCATCTCTTTCTGATGGCAACAGGATGCCCAAGCTAAGGACAAAAATGTCTCCAGAAAGGGCTGCAGCTGAAAACTATTTCACCTAGCAACCCCGTAGAGAAGGTACTAATGCTGCTTCATGAGTAAAAAAAAAAAAAAAAAAGTATCAAAGTTTCTCATGGGGTTGGAGCCAAGGCCCATATTTTGTGAGTTACAGAGAGTAGGTTACCTAAAATAAGATAGTTGTAATCTGCACGCCTAGGGAGATCACACATACAATTTGCTACTTAGTGTTGTTTCAGACTGACCATTTGATATACTAGCAAATGTCCAAGTCAAACACTGCTCAAAGCCTTTCCTCCAAGCAGTCTTTTTTTTTTTTTTTTCTAATAGGAATCCCATTGCTTTGGCTTCTACATTTGTTACCATGCATGCCTCTAACATTTCTTAACTGTAGCTCTTACCGTTCAGAACCAGATCCTCAATAACAATATATTTATAAAAATGTTTGATCAATTTCAAACAGAGCCAGTATTTTATTGTGTTCTGTTGAAACAATCCTTTAAATTCATTTTCTGTTTTCCATAGCTTTAAAACATGCACCAAAAGGCCTAGTAAGACATGACCCAGGAACCCACACAACGATCATTCAGAGGGCAAATAAACTAAGTGTTTATATAACATTTCATTGATTGCATTTTCCAAAATGGGTTTAAAGTTTTAAAAGGAAAAAAAAAAAACCACAATAAGGGCTCAGTAGCTAAGAATGCTTGCTCTACAGTAGTGAAGGCCTATGTTGTTCAAGGTTCCACCATACACTAGTGCCTGTAACCACAGACCTGTCATAGGCAGAGGCCAAAGCATTTCTATGACTTACTGGCTGCTAGCCTAGTTCTAGGCACAGTAGAAGACTCTGTAGAAAGCCCTGAGATAGAAAGGGATTGAACAGAATACCCAGTGCCTTCCTCTGCCCTCTACATGCATGCACACAGCTACACACACATGTACATACTATACACACACACACAAACAATCGAGAGAAAAAGGTACACTATAGTCTGGTAAAAACCATAAAAGCATTACCTAAACAGGAAACTTATAAAAATGAACAAGGTATTAACACCCAATTTCATTTTCTGTTGGTTGCCAGTGTTAGGCAACAAATGTAACATCTGGCGGACTTGGAAACTGGGAGATGGTAACCAGCACCACGATTCAAGATCTCAAAGACAGAAGTTGTTCAAGAGCAATCCAGCTATTTCTTACACATAACCAATTGCTTCACCTGCAGATTTGCTTGGAAGAGACAAAAATGGAGTTATAAAACCTACTTTAACAACATATTTTAGTTATAAATAGAGAATGTGTTTTGGAATAAAGTTGTCAATGTTCAATCTGGTAAAAGATTTCCAGCGGGGCATTGAATCAAGGGGGAAGCTTATGGCTGGGACAAACACACGCAATTAAACATGAGAAGAATGCGTGGCTGCAGCCTAGAGATTCAGCATTTCTTAGACCAATTCCAAGTGATCATCTACAGTCCTATGTGTCTGGGACATAGTAGTTGTTTTTCTAGAAAGTCCGAGGAATGTGGCAACTTTATTCCAGTGACTTTCACACTTGTATTTTTTGCAAATATGCTCAGTGAAGAAAGGACAATATCCATTAAGAGTTTAAAGGCCCACAAAGAAAGCATGCCTGAGTGGAGGCCATCTCAGGGAGTGTGGTACTTACCGAAAATACACCCTTTAGGGAGGAAGTAAAGAAAACCTTTTAAAAGAGTTAATATTACTTATCCTTCCAACATGCACACATGCAGACACACACACACCATGTAGATCAAAAACTCACCCCCCAAAAAGAGATTTAAGGCACTGATATTTGCATTTCATAAAAGTAAGTTTCAATAACATTAACTTTATTAAAATGATGTAAGTTAATAACTATAAGTGTAACTGTTTTAAAAACATAAAACTAGATACTCCATTTTCCATAAACACCAGGAAAGCATTAACAAAATAGGTACATTTTAGATTTGGATCTCTAGTGTATCTTTTGTTATAAATGTGCATGGAAAATTAAAAATGGCTAATACTTCTTTTTTTTTCCATTTTTTATTAGGTATTTAACTCATTTACATTTCCAATGCTATACCAAAAGTCCCCCATATCCACCCACCCCCACTCCCCTGCCCACCCACTCCCCCTTTTTGGCCCTGGTATTCCCCTGTACTGGGGCATATAAAGTTTGCAAGTCCAATGGGCCTCTCTTTCCAGTGATGGCCGACTAGGCCATCTTTTGATATATATGCAGCTAGAGTCAAGAGCTCCGGGGTACTGGTTAGCTCATAATGTTGTTCCACCTATAGGGTTGCAGATCCCTTTAGCTCCTTGGCTACTTTCTCTAGCTCCTCCATTGGGAGCCCTATGATCCATCCATTAGCTGACTGTGAGCATCCACTTCTGTGTTTGCATGGCTAATACTTCTTGGCTACTCCTCTTAATGAGACACAACAGTTATTCCCTTGTATCTGGAATGGGCTGGATATCTGGCATAACCCAGTGGGACGTGAAGTTCTGGGATGCTCAGGTTAGGTCAGAGGAGGACTTGGAACTTTAAATCCTGTTTGGAAACCCTCCATACCTAAGAAGCTTGCACATCCAAGAGTAAAAATCCCAACTCTATGCAGACTGCATGATTATGAGAACAACACTGGTGTTTCAGTCTCATGTAAGCAAGCTTCCAAGGCACCACACCTGGAAATGAAGCTAAGACCCTTAAGACTTGTTCAAGCTGTTGATTAGGACATGGAAACAAGAAGGACTCAGCAGAAATGGCCTAATTCCTGACCTGCAGAAGGGAAGTTTCATGAAATATCTATAGTTAAGCCTTTGAATATTGAGGAAATTCCAATAGTCGTCAGTAGACAGGAGTATGCTCAGATACATGTGCAAGAAGGTACACACTTGTGAGCACACACACACACACACACACACACACTCACACACACTAATCTGTCTGATTGTGAAACTACAAGTCAGCTAAATTTAAGAGGGGATGGTATCTACTAAAATTGGTAATTTGGGTTTTGAATATGGATGCCCCACGTTTATTAATTGAAGAGTGATGTTTCTTCGGGATGGTTCCTTGTAGCTCACACTCAGACTTTTGGCCCCCCCTTCCATTTTCTCTACTCCCCTCTTTTCTTTTCAAGTTTTGCTTTTTCTATTCAGTCTTCTCTGGAAAATGGGCATCACTGCACTTCTGACTTGTACATCTTGTAACACTTTTAACAGACACTATTCAAATAAATGATGGTCACTTTTACATAAGGGTCAAGATAAGTTTGGATATAGACATTTTAAAGAATTTAAAATTACTTATTTTTTTCACACCTTTTGAAACTTATAGGAAGGTTATTTTAATTTCACACAGCAAACAGAGTTTGTAGTTTGAAATTATATTTCAAAGTGATGGTGAGAATCAGGAATGGGATTTTCCATGCCATTCTTTCCTGCATCTTAGATTGATATATAAATGTGTTTACATACACACATGCAGACACACACAGTTAAATAGACACAGTCCAGACACAGCCCAGTGCTCCAGGTTGTTTGTAAAATGATGTCCAAAAATAATAGAATTCCAAACTATTTTCATGTGATCACTTTGAACACAAACAACAAAACACTATTATCCTGACTTTTCTCCTAGGCTGACTATACTTAAAATTGCATTTAGTTTTGACATCTCTAGCATCAAACTGCAACTTGCCTATTTTCTTGAATTTGCACTTATTTGCATTTGAATTTGACACATTTACATGCCAATCTTGGCATCCCTTCAGATAGTTCACATCTTTCAACTTGCTCCGAAACGTTTCACATTTGAGACCACAGACTTAGAATCTACTGTCCTTTTCTCAGCGAGAATTTTGAATCCGTAAATACACATCCACTTACATTGCATAAAGTAGCCATTTGAAATTTATTACGAACTTATTGTAGTTTTTATGTGCTTTACATCATAGCTTCAGTGAACTTAGTTGTAATGGACACTTTAAGTACCTTTGAGAATCATGTTTAATTGTGCAAATGGTGTTCTTCCTTCAAGAATTCTTTTTGAACGGGATAATTCAGGGGAGCTTGAAGATTAAAACACTTAAAACAATTCAATTGGTTTTTGAGGTGTAATGTGGCAACTCCCTTAGTTCCTTAGGAATCCCCTGCATACATCCAGTTGCATGTACATGGTTATTTATGTCTAAATGTTGGCCTGGTTCATTCACACTGAGAAGTTTCCTCTAACTCCCCTTAGGATAATTCAATTGTATTTGAAGAGTACACTTTGAAGGGGTGACTGTAAATGGTTTACTAGGATTAAATAGAATCTGTTTAAAAAAGAGAAACCTCTCACTTCATCAGAGCTTTGAGAAAGCAGCTGGTTTTGTTCCTGGCTTTTGCCTAATGAAGAGCAGCTTCCCCAATCTACATGTGTTGACATTCACATTTCTAAACATTTCAGATTTTAAATTTTCACTCTGATGAAACAGTGTTGCCCTTTTCAAATGTTTAAACTTATAGAAAAAATACATTTAACTTTGGCATAGCTCAAGACCCAGTGGCTGCTGAGACTGGTGTGCTGCTCAGCATGTATCTAAGAGCACTGCTAAGATGAGTAACAGTGTAAACAATCCCAAAGCTGCCTAATCTAAAGTGATATGCCCAGAGATAGGACCATGTGTGACTGCAATGGGTTGTTTCCCTTAACAATGTCTATTTATTCATAATCTAAATTTCTACAAGGATCTAAGATACATAAGTATGGAGTCTAACACATAGTGTGCATGTATGTGAATATAAATTATTTAGCAAATTGCTTCATTTTGTGAGTGTCTGCTCTAGTATATGAGAAGCTGCAAACGAAGAAGAGTTGTAGCAGAATTGACATTCTTTTAGAACCCACTGATACTTTCTGCTAGGTCTGTGTGTTTAGCAGGTGTCACAGAACAGCACGGTATACAGATGGCTATGAAGGGATATCTCAATTATAAGGCTATTTGTCATATGGAGAGTTTGTACTAGTTTCTTATAATGGAAAGACTTACCTGATACTAACATTTTAATGGTTATATTAACCACCATCTTATAGAAGTTTCTGGAATCTTACAGTTTCTAAGGAATATCCTGACCGGCTGAGATATCATTTTTTGACTTTCGACTCAGCAAAAATAATGCTTGCACTAAATCAAATTTTCAATTCTGTTTTAATATTAGTTTTAATAAAAATCATATTTGATATCTTAGGAGATACATTACTAATCACTCTTTGTATTTGTCTCTGCCACCCTATCATATTTGTGGTAAGTGTTTAAAACAAGAGACTTTTACAAATCAATAATTATAAAAACGTAATGGTGAAATGTCATACATTTGTGAGGAGAGGTTCTTTACCAAGTAAGATAGTTTAATCAAGCAGGATGTGAGGACATAAAAAAAATGAGCAAAAAGTGGAGCCTTGGACTCAAAACCCATTTCACTCATAAAATCTGGTGATGGCAGTCTATAATTACATTTTATGAAAATGTCAAAACAAAGCCTGTACACAGCAGGTTTTATATTATAGAATTTAGTGAAAGTGCCATGTTGAGAGGAATTTTCTCCCCTATTAAAGAGCACTTAATTACAATGAGGATTAACGTTACAAGAAGAATGACTTAAGCCTAATTGATTAAACCTACTCTCTTTTAATAGGACTCCCACAGTACATTTCTGTCTCTCTTAGTTTGAGGAACTTTGAGTATTGGCGTATGTGGTTTTAAAATCCAGCATGTCTAACTAAGAATACAGTCTTTGCCTTCCTTGCGAGTCACTGGGTAAGACAGTAGTAACCTTCCAGGGGTTTACACTGTCGCCACGGAATCTTTTCCAGTAACCAGATACCAAGATTTGGACTCGAAAGGAGATTTATTCTAACATGTGGGAATTTGTGTTCAAATCTGTCGTCAGTTCTCTTACTGGTGTTGCATTTGCTTCTGTGTCCTCTTGTGAACCGAAGTTGCTTGCTTTCCATGGGAAGGAATGTTCAGGCGTGTCTTCTAAACATGTCTGTTTTTTATAACCAAAGAGATTCAGGAGCAAAAGAGGATAAGACTCCATCATAACTAGGAAATCCTCCATCTCCTTCTGCAAGCTTGTCTTCATTACCTTGTCTTATTCTAATTTCAAAATTAGCCTCTATTTTCCCAGCTCAGAACTTGAGCTTGTTTGACCATAAGGGCTCTGGCCAGGTCTGTGTCTAGGTGCAATCTTTGCCTCTCTGCCATGGTTTGCATCCCATAATCCATCTGTTTGTGCGATGTTGTTGGCATGTGCAATCTATTTTTATTACTCTATAAGCCATCTTACTTTTCAGAAAATTGAGTTCATCTGTTGTCACAATACAGTCAAGAATTTTATTAACATTATTGAAATACAAATTTTTGTAAAGAGTTTTTTAGATTTATTGTATTTTAAGTTCGGGGGTGTTTTGCCTGCATGTAGGTATGTATATCAAGCATGTACCTGGCTCGCTAGAAATTCAGAAGAGCATGTCAAGTTTCCCAGCAATGGAGTTAGGGGTGATTATGAGGCACTGAGGGGATGCCGGGAACTGAACCCAGGACATCTTCTAGAACAAGTGTTCATAAACACTGAGCCTCCTCTTCAGTCTCCAAGCAAGTATTTTCCTGAACATTAAACTATAGCTTATATTTCTCTCCCAAAAGTGTTCTAAAATTCTGTCTCTTTATCCAAAGAAAATGTTACTCATTTCTTCCCTGTATACTTCCCTCACTACTACTCTTGGCCCTATATCATTTTTTGTAACTTTAAAAACAGATTTCCTAGTTTTCAGTTCACTCTATTCTGTTGATTTGACTCTCAGTAAATACATTCTCCTTGAAAATAAAACACTGAAATGCTTATCCTGTTGCTCTTTGTCTCTAGTGTAACTGTGACTTCCAAAAGCCAAATCCATCTCCCTGGAGACATAGGGAGGGCAAGTGGTTGTTATTCCTGGTAAATATCCCACAATGAATAAAAGTTAGGACAAACTTTGGGCCCAACCTCAGACCCAGTGCCCTCTAAATAGTTGGCATTCTTTTATTTAAGGGAGTCAACAGGGTCATTTGGTCAGGATACGATAGAGAGGTGAAGAAGAAAGGAAATTAAAGGAAAGGTAGTTATCTCAAATTTGTTGCAAATCTGCTGCAATACTAAATTAACTGAACCAAATTTTATAAAGAAGTGAATTTTTAGGATGTGATACAAAAAAAAATCTATCAGATATGTGAAAAATAACTTCTATGACATAATTTGATTGGCTTCACTAGCCAGCCTACAGTATATTGAGGACTGTTTACTAATAATTACTGGAATACTCTCTTAAATAGAAGTTCTAGTGTGAAATATTAGGAAATGTTCTTTATTGTTGTACTTTATATATGAAACAAATGCCTATGGGGTAGTGTGAAAGACTGGATAATAACCATCATGGGGCGGGGGGATGTGTGCTGGGAAGGTCACTCTTCTGGAAAGTGCTCTCAATGGAAGGAAGATCTCCTTAGAGCATGTGGCATCAGACATGGAGGTAAGCATTATAATCCCAGCAGTGGGAAAGTGGAGACAGGGCCACCACTGGGGCTCACCTACTAGCCAGTCTACTTGAATAGGTGAGCTACAAGTTTAGTGACTCTGTCTCAAAATGTAAGGTGGAAAGTGACTAAGGAAAATGTTGATCTCTGACCTTCACATCTATGCACACTCATCCCGTTCTCAATTATGCACACACATACATATGAAAACCATTCACATACATCAGAATGTGTTATGTTTCTATCTTAGATACAGTACTCCATGATGTTCTTATGAATTTATTTACCTAATTAACTTTCCTTAGGGCTGAGGATATGGATCAGTGGTTAATATTTCATTCTATAATTATTATAGTTATTATTGTTGATGTTGTTGTTGTTATTTCATATATTACATCAGAACTCAGTTGCCTTTCTTTCCCCTCCTCCCAGTCTTACCCCTTCCACCTCCCCTCTTTCCTATATCCACTCTTCCTTAGTTTCCCTTCAGAAAAGAGTCTCCCAGGGATATCAACTGAACACAGCAGAACAAGTTACAGTAAGACTAGATACAAAACCTTTTATCAGGGCTGGATGAGGCAACCCAGTAGGAGGAAATAGTTTCCAAGAGCAGCAGAAAGAGTCAGAGACATGTCCCACTCACACTGTTAAGAATCCCACAGTAATGCTCAGCTACACAACCATAACATGTATGCCGACAACCTAGGTCAAACTCATACAGGGTCGCCAATTGTTGCTTCCATCTCTGTGAACCCCTAAGGGCCCTGGTTAGTTGATTCTGTGGATATATTCTTGTTATGTCCTTGACCTCTCTAGCTCTAGCCTTGCAGAGAACCAGAGATCAGTTTACAGAACCTATATCAGGTATCTTACAACTACCCATAATTCCAGATGATATGACTCACTCTTCAGACCTCTGAACACCCGCACACATGTTCCAATAGCATATGTATGTGTCCATGCTGGTATGTGTGTGTGTACACTCTCACAAATAAACAAACACAAATAAATTAACTATAAACAAATAAATTCATTAGCCTCTATAAGCCATTCCTGCATGCCAATCAGAGTAGTTATCAATATATTGCTGCCACAGCCATTTAGGAGATAATAGTTCAAAATCAAACAAAAAAGGAAGGCATCAGAATAATTGTAATTGTTGTTAATTAAGGAGACTGAAATATTTCTGGTGCAGGGGAGATGGCTCTGCAGTTAAATGCTTTCCATACAAATATAGGGACTAGAGTTCAAATCCTCAAAAACATCTTGAAATGCCAGGAAGACATGGCAGGCTGTCTGTATTTCTAGCATTGGAAGGCAGAAAAGTCCAGAATTAGGCTGGCTAGCAAGGCTAGTGATATTACTGATTGAGAAATCTTCTTCAGTGAATTATGTGGAAAGGGGATGGAGAAAATTCCCAACATCAACCTCAGGCTTCCATTCATGTACACACATGTTTATGTGCACCCACATATCTTTACCTAAATACATGCAAGAAAATTCATGATGATGTACATACAGGGGTGGAGGGAGAGAGGAAAGATGGACAAATGTAATGTTTCTGTGCGGAACTTGGTGATGCTTAGGTAGGAGTTTGAGAAGATCCTATATGTCCAGTAAAATTCTATGGGGAAAAAGTATCAAGCGATTAAAAAAATATCTATCAGCAAGATCATGAAAATACCTTAGAGAAAGACACAGTTGAACTTATGACTATGGCTTCAGAGCTATAGAAGAAGGTATTCGCTCTAGATGCAGTCTTGCAGAAGTTACATGATTTAATAACCAGTGGGAGAGGCAGTGAGAGAGGACACCATGGGTACCAAGAGAAGTGGGAAAAAATAGGAGATGCTGTTGAGACATGTTATTCAGGTGCCTAGGAAATTATTGTCAGTAGAATGTGATGTCTCAGTTTAGTTGTGAACTTGGCATAACTTACAACCACCACCCAGAGAAAAGAGCAGAAGTGAGGAATATCTAGTTTTTGTTGGTCCGTGGCATGTCTGTGGAGGATTGTTCTAATTAAGTTAATTGATGTGGGAAGACCCAGGCCACTGCAAGTGACACTATTCTTTAGGCAAGGGGTCCGGAATTATGGATGGGGGAAATGTAGCTAAGCACAAACAATAAACAATGATTGCATGCATATATAGTAATTGCCATCTCTTCTTTACTGTGGATATGATGTGACTACATATTTCAAATTTCTGCTGCTGTGATTTCCCGACAGTTAGAATATAACCTGAAATTATAGGATAAAACTAACCCTTCCTTCTCAAATAGCTTTTCTTAAGGCAATCAGAGGAATAGAAATGAAACTAGGGGAGAATGTGTGGCAGTGAGCTGGTTTTCAGTAACAGACAGTGAGTAGGTGATGTTAGACATGAATAACAGTTTTAAAATGTAAGAGCCCCACATTTTCCCCTAAATACTTTCCACATGTCAGTTGCTCCTTTTACTTGCTCAGATATATTTTGAGGCCCAAAGGACAGATTCGTTTTCTCGTTGTCCTCTAATGTACCTTGTAGACAATAAACCACAATCTCAAATCAACATTCCTTTGAAATCCAAGCAAGGTAGATGATGGTGACTGTATTGGACCCTCTTGAAAACATGTGGACAGCTTTTATTGCACTTGCCTGCTTAAATGTAAACTTGTCAAGATCCATTTCTCATGCGACATATGAGTATGACACCAACCATAAATACATACATGAATGAACAAACGTAATATCTATTTCCTGATTTCCAAGGTTCACCTCCTTTTTTCTAAGATTTTAGTTCTGTATCAGCCAGTGTTCAACCAGAGAAGTCAAAGGAGTAAGAAATCTGTAATATAGTGTACATGTTGAAGGGTTAACTATAGATAAATGGCTCACACAATGGTGGGTGATGGGTAGAGAGTCTTGGTAAAGCTAATTCATGAGTGATACAGGCTTGAAAAACAGCACTGGCAGTTTCGATGAGTAGGTCATAGTAAGCAGGTATCCCCATGGGAGAAAAATGCCGGTCTTCGGCCTGTTGATGCACAGGGGTATCATGCGGAAGCCCAGCCCCTAGGCCATAACCAAAACATGCAGCACTTGACGCGGTGCTGCATGGCACAGAGGTGAGACCAAGGTCAGCAATTAGCACTAGGTATAAAGTGGCTATTCACTCCTGTCATCTTCCAGATATCTCTTCTCCTGGCTTTGGAAACACTATATATATTCTAAGCCTTATATAGTAGTAATCCTGAAAGTCTAGCATGCAGAGTGCTTGAGGCAGGAGGACAACAAGTAAGAGACCTAGAGTTGTGGTTCTCTTCTCTTCATCTGTTCAGTGTCATTTCAATATATCACAGACTGTAATTTATAAACATGGCCATATTTTCTTACTGTTAGGAAACTGGAAGTCTATGGCCAAGGCTCAAGGCCTCTTATCAGTGTTGGGGGAGAGAGTGTGGAGGGAAAAGGGGAGGGAGGAAGAGAGGGCAGGAGGGAGGAGATTGATGTCTCTTTCCCTATGGATAGTCCTACTCTATTATGGAGCTTTGATTACTGCCTTAGGTACCATCTCCAAATATAACTGCATTTGGAGGTTATGGCATCTGCATGTTAACTTTTGGAAGAAAAAATATTACCAGCCCATAAGAGCTTTCTACAGTTTCATTTATATCCAAACAACAACAAAAGGCTCCCTTATCTCCATTTTCTTTGAGTGATGTCCTTGGGTAAGTCTGGAAGCAGAGCCATGCCAGAGTACCCCCAAATCCACTCCCTCACTAATACTTTCTTCCAAGTCCTTTATTTTTCCAAAGTGATTGCCTCTCCAGTGACTATCCCAATTCTCTCAGGTGTAAAACCCACAGCCTCCTGCTGGTAGCTCTCAGACTGCACCATCTCAGAGAATAGTGATAACACAGTAAAGAATCTTAGATACTGCATAGATGTTACAGATAAAAATTGTAGGTAATACATCTGGAAGCTTGTTTCCTTCTTTGTAACCATCTTTACAGGGTACCCCAAATCCCGCCTAAGTGAATTAATTGGAAAACTGGTACTGAGGATCTAAATGATCTTGAGTCTTTGCCCCTCCACTGGTTTCTCCTCCTAACCATACTAATACTCACATGTTTTTTTTACTTTCTTGAAAGAATAATTTTGACCCTTGTCCCTAGCTGGTTTTCAAACTGGCTCCCACTACAACTATTCTGTCACAGGTTCAATGGCCAGTGGTTCCCTATCTAGCAAACCTAACTACCTTCTCCTCCCTGGCACTCTGCAACACATGTCTGACCACATTCTTTGACACTCTTGTCCCAGATCACTCCCTCATCTCTTGCCAGTTTCCCTATTTTTTAATGCACCTGCTAATTATGGGTGTTCCTCAACACTCTTTCTATAGCCTACACATTCTAATCTCTGTCTTCTATGATTCCTCTGAAAGAGCTCCTTTATGAGAGCAATTAGAATCATCCTGTCCAACACTGGGCAAAACAAAGTAGTTTTAAGGTTCCAAGTTAAACAAACTGGTGAGATTAATTTTAACATTCTTTTCTTAACTCAATATGTTCTTAATATTATCATTCTAAGATTATAAACTATTTTATATCTATTTTGCATATTGTGACTTTAAAATTCCACGGGTCTCTCTACTTACAGAACACCTTCACTTTGAGCTCTTTTCCATTCTTATTAATCAATAATCTCACGAGGCTCCTAAATCTTGTCTCAGAGAATAGAGTCTTGGCATTTATGTCCCCGACATTAGCCCTTGTGTCCAGAGCTGGATAGCAGCCCTTACCTGCATCTCTCAACACCTTGCTTGTCCAAGGCATCAAAGGGGCATCAATTATCAATGGTGCCTTTCACTTTAATGAACTCTGTGAAGATTATAAAAAAGGCTTATTTTAGAACCATTGATACATTTTATGGTTGTGTTTATGTATGATGTAAAATTTATCTTGTTAAATGGGTTTGGAAACTCAGTGATAAAAGTTAAATAATAAACCAGGATGGTGTCACATGCCTACAATTACAACATTTGGGAAACTGAGACAGGAGGATAGCTGGCTCAAGCAACCTAGGAGACATGACCACACACTGTCTTAACTATAAAAAAAACATTAGTAATAATAATAACAATAAAGTATAATATTTGTAAATTTTCACACATAAATTGTACTTTACATAAGCTGATGAAAAACAAAATTTAATTTTGGACATCTCATTATAAGAAACTACATTAGAAGGACCAAATCAGATTCTGGTCTACAATAAAACATTTTAATTATGTTCTTCCTAAAGACAAAGCTAACCAAGACTTTGCTAGTCTTAAAGTGAAACTTATCTTAATTACAACTCTCTTCCAACAATTGTTAGAGCGTAGTGCCTGAATTCAGGATCACTGTGCCATATTCTTGAAGAGAAAACTTTATTAGATATGCTTTGTATATTGGAAAGATAACACATTAACAGTGTTTTGGGTTAATAGCTTATGGCTGAAGGTAGAGAAAAGTTCTAACTATATTAATGAACATTCTTGTTCTCACATCCTTTTTCAAGCTCAGCAAATAAAGAACCCTCTGCTTCAAAAGAAGGAGGTGGCTAAGCATTCACCAGGGTGGACTGGTGAGTGAAAAACAATGACAATGTTGTTAACATTAAAGAAACTTGCTATGGATATGAAGATGCCTCTGAGTCGGCTTCATATAACCATACCTTTCTGAAGCAATGGCAACATCGTAATTTGCATTCTTTCTGTTTCCTTCCAACTGATAATCCAGTTGTCTCCAAAGAAGCAATTGGCCTTGACATGTACAGACAGAGGACATGGTTACCCTGGCAACCAGCACCATGGACCACATGTGACCCTCTACAAAGAGCATCTACACCCTTTCAAAAGATAAACTAAAGCACTCAAAACACTTACACTCTGACCCAAACCCAAATAAAAGCCCTGTTTCTCAATGATGATGAAAATTACAGCTACAACTGATTTTAACTTCATCATCTGACAAAATATTGAACTGTGGGTTTGAAATTGGGCATGGTCATTTTATGTTTATTGCAACAATATGAGTAAAGTTTTTGGTTAGGTAACTAACTATATGGTACTAAACCTCTCCCAGTATTCAGAGTGTGAAGATCCAGCAGAGGGAGCCCACACATAATTGATGATTAAAAGTTGGTCTAAAATGATTTAATTGCATTTAAAGATTTTTAGTAATAAAATTTTTGTTAACTTTGGATCCTATAGATTATCCAATGAAGTATAAATTTTTAATGGTGGCTTGTTCATTTTTATTCATTTAATGTCTTTCACACATTTAAAAACATGCTTATGTATGAAGTGAACACTTTTTTTAGGTCTTTTTTGTATAACTACTTCAGGAATACTCAATGGAGCTAACTCAACTTCATTTTAGATTTCCTAAAGCTTTCAGTCCCATTTTCTCCTTTTTGAGCACCCCCATTTGACTGAACACCTAAGAAAAGTATCATGAAACAGTTTTATAACTGAGTGGAAAAAAAACAAAAACATGTACAACCCCTAGCTGCTAGCTGCTTCCATAAAAAGAACACAAGAGGTTTACTGGGCATTGTTTACATGTCAAGTAAGACGTCTTTGAAAATGACATGCCTTCTATAGGAAGCTGTGAGATCCTAGGACCTGCCTCACTCCAAGAAGACATTGAGAGTCTGCGTGTAGTTCAACAACCAAGGAATATTCGTCTTCTCATTCGTTTCTCCAGAAATATTGATTGACATGCCTTTTCATTCCATTAACTACTCCAAGCTTGAAGAATATAAGTGTGCTAAAGCGACTATCATGTATTCGGTTGCTACGTACTAGAGGCTGTGCTACACTTTCTTTCATAAACCTCATACCATCTAGTTAGGAGAAGAAAGACTGCCTTTCTCAGAATGTAAATAAGTAAATAATACATGACAGACCTGGAATTTGTATATAAATGTGAGACCCTAAAGTACAAGCTGATAATAATTGTGAAGTACATATTTCCAAAAAGTATTCCTGTAAGTCATGGTTGCTTTTGGTGAACCCACAAGTTCTTATCCTCAGCAGAAACACTTGTAGAGAGGATCGGCACACAGGTAATATTTGAAGGTGTTCAATGAAGCAGTTCCCATGCTAGATGATGTGGCGTTGATCTTTTCAATAGAGCAACAAGTATGTGCTGTCCTTTGACAATAAAGACTGACCCGAAAGATTTCATAATAATCTATCCCCTAGCACTGTCATGAGCCTAGGATTTAAAGTCATATAGTTCTGATTGTAAAACCTTCATTGTTAATTTGCATCTATTTTGTATAATCATCCCACCTGGTCAGTTCCCTTGAAATAAAATTTTGTTTGTGTTTATTCGTACTTTGTTCCCCAGCTGAAAAATAGTCTTCTAAACCTCAACTCAAACACTCATTCACAGTACACTTTTTCCATGTATATACTCACACTAATTTTTAAATAAAAATTGGTTTTACATTCTTCAGATAATTAAAAGGTAATTATTAGCTGAGGGGTAAAAAAGAATCATACTGCCTACAAAGTGGAATGCATTGGGATCCATTTCTATTTAAGAACCTTATTTTGTGAATGAGAAAGCTGAGGTTAGGAGTGATTGTTTTCTTAATGTTCACTTATGAGAACCGAGAATATGAAAACATATATATGTACGTATACATAATTATGTATATATAATTAAATATATTTAGAAATATATATTATATTCTCTCTATTTAATATAAATATATAATACATAACACACTAAATTTAAATAATACATGTAATTATATATGTGTTTGTATCTATAATTCAGCACATTCTGTGTCCCATACATGCACATACAGAGTTGTATGTTTTCTAAGTGAATCATAAGCCTTTGTATATGCTGTCCCAGAGATCAAGTTCCTAAGTGAGCGAATGACCAGAAGCAGAGTCCCAAGGAGATCCTGTCTCTTGACTTCTACAGACACTGAACATTGTAGCACGTGCTTGAGCAAAGGTTTCTCGTTGCAGAGACACATTGGTTCCAAAGGTGCTGTTTTCAGAGCTGCCTCTAATCCTCCTGTTCTCTTCAGCTGTCCATCATATGATCTCAGTCGTCACAAGGCTCATAAAGAACTCTGGTAGCCTTAACTTCATTACTGTTCCAGTATGTATGCCCTGTGTTTTCAGAACTGACCTGTGGCAGAGATAAATAAGCCAATACAAATTAACTATTATATCCTAAATGTCACTTAAAGACATTTAAATGGACATTTCATCTTGACAGGATGCATGCAAGCTATCCAAGAAAATAGCATCTGTCCCCAAACTATCTAAGAGCACACAAAAACACAAAACTTAAAAACTTTTTTCCAAAACGTAACAAAACCATTTCTCACCACTGTGTAGTTTTTCTTGTTTATTGCTTTACATTTGTCCGTCTTTGACAATTGTAGACTTTCAATAGCTGAATGAATAAAACCCAGCACACACTACAGAGTGGTTCTTATGTGCCAAGCAGGGGAATGAGAATGTCGAAATACATTAGCACATTGAAACCACATTATAGTTCTGTGAGGTAGACTTGTGGAAAGAGAGAGCACTGTAACATGGCCAAGGTCACTCAGTGAGTGACAGAGGTAGGCTCTGGTGTAAGATTTGTGTTTCTCAAGGTCGGCACTTTAATCACCAGGCAGATTTTCATTGGAGTGCTTCCATCTGAAGCCTAAACAGTTGGTCAACTCCCTGGTTCTATTCATACAATCTCTATTTTTCTTAAATGGCAATAATTATAGCATGATCATATTGTTGCTACAACCTTTCCTGGCTTATGTAAGCATTTTGTTTGGTTTGCTAAAAATGCTCCTTTAAAAAACATCAGGACCACGTTTAAATATAATTCAGATCACTGGTTGACCCAGCTCCAAAATTCCTGTGAAAATATTGTTTCCAACGGGGAAAAAGATACATTAAAGATATGAATTGGTACACAATATCCCAGCCCTTGCCATGAAGCCCAGAATGAAAGTTTTTGTGCATAAATGGAGTTTGGCTCAAGACATGTTATAGCAACTCAGACTTGGGGACATCTAGAATGATTCCTCTCCACTGATAAGTATGTTAAACAAAACTTATAAACCCCAGTATAGGATTTGTTAAACAAAACTTATAAACCCCAGTATAGGATTTGTACTTTAACTCTAAGTTTATGGAAAGGTAAATAGGTCAAAGACCTGGTAAATATGGTCAAAATGTTGGAATACTATGTAGATTTTGTTTTGTTATGTTTTCCTGTTAATTACAAAGGGGACTTCTTTCTCTTGCCAATGAGTGGCCATTAGGTTGGGAATAGTCTATAACCCAGGAAACCATCCTAATAACTTAGCTAGGAGGAAATTGTCCAAGTGTTCTTGATTATGGATTATGGATTATGATGAGATGATGTGTCTAAGCAGGAGTTGAAGTTACAGAACAAAAAGGAATTTGCATGAAGTCCAAGAATTATCTTTTTAAGTATATTCAAGATCAACCATAGTTTTCTGCACCAATCAAATTCCTACAAACTGAGCTGACCAAAGTCTTCTGAAGGAATTTTTGACACATTGGATTTAGAAAAGTATAGATGAGCATTTTTGGAGATCTTATGAGTTATACAATTAGACAAATCAATACTTTTCCTTTTGTGGTCCTTCCATTATGCCAAGTGACGTATCAGCCATGTAGTTTTAATCGTTAGTTCTTTATTGACATGGAATCCAATTAGAGATGATGTTTGTCCCTCTTGAGCCACTCTTTTATGAGTGACCTCTTTTTAAGTGTCTTATTTAGCCCAGTTTACTACTATGAAAATAGCCTGAACAAAATGTGATTATTTTTCAAGAGACAGTCTAGAGATAGAATCTAGGAACAACTAGATTCAGCCACTTCTTTAATCACAGACTCTCTTGCTTGGAAGGTACCTCAAGGGTCATGCAGTGCAACTACATTAACTATAGTTTGTCATTAACTACCATCAGTTAATATTCATCAAATACTAACATCACCATATGCTCAAAAGTTGTCTGATTCAAAAACCTATCATTTTTATTTGATTTAATTAGCCTTTGTTACCTAAAAATCATTGAAGTGATCCCTGCCTGACACTGTTCATTTTCACAGTATGGGTCCAGGAGAGAGCAGGACTGGGGGTTATGATACAATGCACAGTGGCAATGGTATCAGTAATGCTTGGGAACAGAACGTAGGAGTTCTAAGGACTCTGGATCAAACTGTGGCTTTGCTGTTTGCCAATTCTGACTTCACATGAAGAATCAGTGTGTCTAAGTGTTGGCATCTTAATATAGAACAGCAACATACACATGTTATGAATTTTTCTATAAAGGGAATGATCTGAGACACATATATGGCTTAGCATGGCATGTCAAATAGAGTGTACACAAGTAGCCATTGTTTATAGCATTGCTGTATTTATTATTATACTGTGATAGTCTTTGGGAATTGCAGAGAACCAGCACATAGTGGGTCCTCAGCATGCATTAGTTGAGTAAGTAAAAGAGTAAATAATTATTCAGCTCAAGCTTTTATTGTACATGATATCTATAGGCACAATATCTACCCATAAGTAAGTTGACTATTTCACACTTAGTTAATGATTGCTGCTTGCTCTTGGGAACTTATCTTCTGAATATAAGTGAGTTGACAGTTAACAGAAACATGTGGCATAAAGTAATTTTACCCAGAATACAAGCTGTCGTGCTTTATAAGCAGCTGAACAGTAGGATTGGCTCAGATCTGCTTCATAGCCCAAACAGGTTTGATAAGTTGAAAGCAAATGAAATGAAGAGCAGCTGTGGATTAAATAAAATCTGGCAAAGACAGGTTCAGTATCCTAACACTAATTTTAAGGTCTGGTCAGATTCCAGGACCTAACATGGTGTGCTAATTTTTACAGAAGAACGTTGCTGTGGTGAATATTTTGCTTCTTTTTCTTCCTCATTCTTAGGAGAGAATACGTGTTTGAAAATCTGATATGATATTTGAAATACGCAAATGCAAATGAGAAAGAAAAAGGGCACAAAAACCCAGTAACAACATTAACAAGTAAGCAGACTTTATTTATACAGGATGGGAAATACATAGTACTCCTTATTAAAAAATTTCCAAATATATTTTTGAAATATTGAAGAATTATGACATTTTACACATTTCAAAAGACTTTACAGTTTACCTGGTAAGTTTACTTGACTAGGTACTCATTTTGTACTACCAAGGAAGGGTGCTTAAATGAGAGATGTAAGTTGGCTTTAGTTAAAAGGCAGTGCCTGCTATGAGGACATTATGAGAAAAAACATAGCCAGATTAGATTGTCAGAGTTTCCTTGAGGATATGAAACTTAAGATGTATTTTGAAAATGAGTAGTCCAGGAGAGGTGGAAGTAGGGGCGGGGCTAGAATAGGGCACTTCAGGTGAAAACAGCAGCATGCCAATGGTAAATGAGAAGACACATGCTGTCTGTGAGGAACTGTAAGTCAACCAGGATTCCCAGAATGCAAAAGGAAGGTGAGGAGGAAGGAAAGTACTGAAGGAGCAGTAGACTGGATCGGTCTGCACTTTCCTGCCCTAGAATGAGCAGATTGCCAGAGGCCCACATTTTCAAATTTTGTTCCACTAGTTGTTAATGGCTGTCAGCTGAAAAGTAAGAATCATTAGTTAAATGTATATAAAACATGCTTGATTATTCAAATGTCTCAGGCAGTTTGAGCTTACTTAATAAAATGATGAAGGAAGAGTGTCTCATAAACAATAGAAACTTGCTTCTCACCATTGTGTAGGTTGAGATCTGACGTCAAGGGCTCAGGGTGATTTGGTTTGGTGGGGGCTCTCCTCTGCGCTATAGACAGTAGACTTCTTGATATATACTACCATAGTAGAAAGAGTTTCTATCTCTGCCTGTCTCTTCTCTGTTTCTCTCTGTCTCTCTGTGTCTCGCTGTTTCTTTTTTTCTTTGTTTCTATCTTTCTTTTTTCCATCTGTCTGTCTGTCTTTTTCTTTCTCTTTCTCTCCATCTCTCTTTCTCTGCAGATTGAGTTTAGGGCATCAAATAGACAGAGGAAGCATTCCATTCCTATGATATATCCGCAGCCTTAATTTTAGTTTTTATGCTGTGTTGTCCACTTTAGATTTGAATACAATCTGTAGCCCAGGCTACAGATATGTTATGATTTCTCTCAGCATTACAAATAGCTGGGATTACAATCTTACACTTCCAGATTAGCTCTCTTTCACTGGCATTAATATCATTCATGTGGATTCCATCCCCAGAACATAAAAACAAAGTCCCCGTCTTCAAATGCCATCCAACTGGGATTAAACTTTAAATATATGAATTTGAGGATGGCACAATCGTCTAGTCTAATGCAAGACCATTAAACAGATTTCTTTACTTCATGGCTTTTGGGAACCTGTATTATGTCTCAGATCTTTATGGTTGTGTAAGCAGAGAATGCAACATGAATACTTTTGTAAATGAATTTGAACACAGATGATGATGACACAGACCATCTTGAATGACACATTTTGTGAGCTACACTTGAGAAACTATATATAGAGACATCAGAGAATCTTTGAGTACACTAAAGTATGTATAGAATATCGTCCATTCAGGATAAAGAAAGAATGTTAGGGAAAAAAAAAGTTAGACGGACACAAGAATTAATATCTCATTGCAATAGCCCTGGGGTGGCCTGAAGGGAGATGGGTAGATCTGACCTTCATTAACAGATGACAGTGATGAAGAGGAGGCAAGTGATTGAGAAACACTCCAGAACTGTAGGAAACCCAAATCTGATAAATTTCCCTCTCTTGTTTAATTAGGAGGTGAAAATCAGCAAGAGCAGATGATTGATTGGACGCGGAGGCCGAGAAGATAAATGACTCTCTGATGACTCGGGAAAGTGAGTTGTAAGTGGAGCTTCTTGTTGAGATCCAGAACACCGAGGGACATTTGTAACAAAGCTGTCACGAAGAGTTTGACACTTAACAATGTGTAGGGGACATAAAAGTGTAATACTTAAGTGACTCAGGTGTGAGAGAAACACACTTCCTGCAGTGCAATCTCTCTGAGTGGGTAAGGATACTCATTTGGAACAACATACACAGCTTTATCAGAAGGCATGTGCTGGGGATGGGGGTGGGGACCGTTCTAAGGAATTGCTTTTAGAGAATTAGCCATGTACAAAACTGCACTTTGACTAATTGTTCATTGTCAAGTCATTCTAAGTTACCAGTCCTAGAGCTTGCAGGAAGACCACACAATGTAAGAACTGGTGGGAAAGACAATCCTTTAAGAGCTGGTAGGAAAGAGAACTCTAAAGGAGTGAAACAAAATGTTTGGAGGTGCCATCATATATTTACCAGTACAATAATTTAAGTAATCTAACAAAATGTTTGTATGTAAAAAGCAAAATATTAATAAAAATTTGAACTGCAAGATAGCAAGGACAGTGGATTCACTTTATACTTAAATGGCTCAAATTTAGGATTAACTGAACCTTTTGATTTCTAACAATAGTTTGTTGTTATCCTCAATACTTGTGGCTATTTTTGAGTTTTAAGATAGGTCAAACTAAACCTAGGTCATTACTGTCTATAATAGTCCTGGGTGTACATAGCTAGACACATTGCACATGTAGAACTCAGAGCAGTCAGTGTGTTGTAACAAGAAAGTGATATGAGCCCCTTATTTGGGAGATTCCTTAAATAAGAAATGACTGTGATTCTTAGAATCTAACTTTGGCTCTTTAATAACCACATGGATTTCTCCAGCAATGATCAGCCACCTTCAGAATTAATTTCCCATTGCTCTGCTATGCCCAAAGCCCTCTGCCTCAGATCTCTCTAGTTGTGAACAAGAATGAGTGTACAGCAATGTAATAAGTAGGAGACTATCCAGCTGAGTCAGGGCCTCTGTCTGTCTGTCTGTCTGTCTCTCTCTCTCTCTCTCTCTCTGTGTGTGTGTGTGTGTGTGTGAATATACAGGTATGATGAGGCTATAACAAGATGTCATATGTCTTCATTTATTGATCTCTGCTTTACCCACAAGGCACGGTCTCTGACTGAGCTAGGAACTCATCATTTAGATAGTCTGGTTGGCAGTAAGATCTCAGAATCTTGCAACCCACACCCACCACTGCAAGGGTTCCAGGCATTGACAACCAGGCCTGGCATTTTACATAGGTGCTAGAGATTCACACTCAGCTCCTCATGCTTGTAGATCTCATACCCGCTGGGCTATCTCTGTGCCATGTTCATCTGTCTTTAGTTGATAGATGCGGCATTGACTTTTGTGGAAAGGAAGGAAAGTTACATGAATTGAGCATTATTGCAAGCTAGTTTTAAAGCAGACAGGATAAAGAGATCAGAGAACAAGCTGGAAAACAGTGGCAAAGTGAGCAACACATCTTCTGAACTGTAAGTCTGAGTTTCAATTACTCTGTGAATAATGAGATCATGGGATTTGGAAACATGACTCAGTAAAATGCTTACTGTGTAAGTATGAGATCCTGTGTTCACACCTCCCACACACATGTAAAATATTGAGCATGGTGGTATACATACCTGAGGTTGGGGCAGAGGCAGGAGGATCGTGGGAGCTTGTTGGCCAGCCAATCTAGCCGAAATAACGAGTTGAAGGTTCAACTGAGAGACCCAGCCTCAAGAAATAAGGTGGAGATAAGTAAAGATATCATCATTGATTCTGACATATTGATTCATACATATGTATCCAGAGACTGCCCCTTCTGGGGATCCATCCCACAAACAACAACCAAACCCAGACACTATTGCAGATGCCAACAAGAGCTTGCTGACAGGAACCTGATAAAGCTGTCTCCTGAGAGGCTCAGCCAGTGCCTGATAAATACAGAAGTGGATGCTCACAGTCATCCATTGGATAGAGCACAGGGTCCCCAATGAAGGAGCTAGAGAAAGGTCCCAAGGAGCTGAAGGGGTTTGCAGCCCTATAGGAGGAACAAGATGAACTAACCAGTACCCCCAGAGTTCCCTGGAATTAAACCACCAATCAAAGAAAACACATGGTGGAAATCATGGCTCTAGCTGCATATGTAGCAGAGGATGGCCTAGTCTGTCATCAATGGGAGGAGAGGCCCTTGATCCTGTGAAGGTTTTATGCCCCAATATAGGGGAATTTCAGGGCCAGGAAGCAGGAGTGGGTGGGTTGTGGAGCAGGGGGAGGGGATAGGGGATTTTCAGAGGGGAAATTGGGAAAGGGGATAACATTTGAAATGTAGATAAAGAAAATATCTAATCAAGATGAGAAAAAATCTCAAAACAAAACAAAACAAAACACTACAGGCAAGTGTGTGCACACACAGCAAGAGAGACAGAGCCAGAAACAGAGAGACAGAGAGAGAGAGACAGACAGAGAGAATTTGTTCCTTACATGACTCAGAAATCTGCCTGCCTCTACCTCCCGAGTGCTGGGATTAAAGATGTGTGCCACTACTGCCCGGCAAGTTCAGATACTTGAGGTGGGAAATTACTAAGACAATAAATTGTCTCTTTTTCCATGGCTACTTACAGATATAAAATCAGGAATAGAGATGTAGGGATATAGATAGAGAGGTAGTAATAGATGAGCACTAGGTGGTTGGGTGGATGGATAGAAGGAAAAGCTAGTGATAAAGGTATCAGAAGGGCTAGGTAGAAAAATCATGGGAGAATCATCTGCTTGCACATAATGGTAGGCTGATATTTTAGTCTGGATAATATTATCAATCTCTTTAACTACATCGAAGAGAAACACCCCACTGTTCTTCTCTCATTAACACTAGAGCACAGGGTGGAGTTGGGTAACAAGCATCACATAGTTGTTTATTGACATGGCTTCTCACTTTTTGTCCAGATATTTTGGCATCTCATTGAAGCACAGATTTAGTTTCCATTGCAAAGTCAAGCTGGCCTCCACAGGCTGGACTAGGGGTTTGTTTGGTTTCGTAGTTATATGCAAAGCACCATGCTCTAAATAAATCCAAAGGGAATCAATAACAAAGTTTTGGCAGTGGTTTTCCTTCTGTGCATCTATTTTTTTTCTGTTTTGGTTTTCCCCAATGCCTTTTTACTACTGGGAGACTTCTAATGCAGTGGGGAAGGCCCCACCCAGAGACCTTTCACCCTTCCCCTGAACAGATGGACAAATGGAGCCAGCAAGGAAAGCAGGGTCAACACAAAGGTTAGTGGAGAGTGCTGTGTGGATAGGAGACTGTGAGAGTGTGTGCAGATTAAGGCTGCTTGTTCACATAGACTCCTCCTGCCCCAGGTCTTACTATTGCAGAGAAACTGGAGTTGTGCCCAGGAAGTTATCAGGGAACTGCCAGGAAGGAAAAAGAGGAAGGAGGAAAAAGACAAAAAGAGTGGGAGAAGGAAGAAGGACAAGAGAAAAACCCATAAATCTCGGGAAGGTTAAAAGTGAACCAGCCTAAAAATTGTTTTGCCTGGCTCTTGTATCAAGCAAGCATAGTGACCCCAGATACAGTTTCTCAAACCCCATGAACTTTCAAATGATGTTACAAGAAATTCCACTGTGTTTGCAGCTAGGAGAATTTATAGTATTCTTGGAAAGGATTTTTAAACATTGCTGGTCTTCAGAGAAACAACCAATACCATTTAATTTTCTCTATGCTCTTTGTATTTCCTCTTCCTATTTATTAATGCAGTCTTAATGCATGAAAACATTGCTCACTGACTTCAAACACCAGGCGTTCTGTTTGCACTATTTTATTTAAACTTCACAAATGACCCAGGAAGAAGGCATGGTCATTTCTCTACAGGGAGAAAGTGGAGAGGCAAATGTGAAGCAATGGAGAATCCTCCCCCAAAGTACATGAAATCTGAGTGTCAAAGCAGATCTGTATGGCTACAGGCTGAGTCTAACAGCTCTCTGGGTCCTTTACTAAGTCTCAGCTTACTCAGGTGAGAAAGTCCAGGCATTACTGATATCTGAAAATAGAGATGGGATCTAGGAGGTCAGTGTGTCCAAGGCAGTGTGTTATAATGGGGGGTTGAATTCATGCTCTCATTTCCCCCACAGAGTTAGCAGAATATGGAGTGATGTCATTCATCATCATCGCACATCTCTAATCCAAATATAGAGGGATATGAATAGAATAACAGATCATACTGCCTTTCTCTGCTTAATACCATGCATATCTTCTAATAACTTTTTTATTGGTCTGATTCCTTTTGGTCCCTGGGCAAACAGTCTGGCTTTCATGCCTATGGTTATTTATAGATGTGGCTTATTGGTTTGCCACATAAGACTTTATCCCTAGGGTAAACAACTTCCTTACAGGTGTCAAATAGCTTCATCATATTAGAGAGGTATTTTTCTTAATGTAAATTCAGAAAGAATTTAGAGGATTGAAAAGAAAAATATGGTGAATAGAATTTAGTAGTAAAATTTTTAAATGAAAAATCAAATTTGCTTTTGGCAGTTGCACATTAAAATTCTAATTTCAGTAATTTATTTCAAGATTCATTCACTTATAGATTAATGTAACTATAACCTGGAGAAAATTTTTAAGGAAGACTCCTTAAAATGTACAAACTGAAAAGTTATTTATGTCATACAAATTCAAAATTCTATGATATTTTAAATGTTACATTGTATATAATTGGTCATATATGTTGAGCCATTGAAATAAGCTAACTCATCATCCAATATGTAACTCATATTTTGGTCTGGATTTAATTATCCTCACTGATTCTTGGGTAATAGATCCATGTACAGTTTCTGCCCATGAAGTGTCACAGTGGCAGAAATGTTATTAACATTGTGCTGAACCTCTCTCAAGACCTTTTACCTAATAAACTTGATAGAGCAACCTGTCAGAGGGCCAGAAGCTAAGAACGGTAGGCATACAGTAAGCGAGGTGAGCCAAAAGCCTGCTCCTTTGGGTGGCTCCTTAGCCAAAACCATGGGAACAGCTGTCACATGGAGGTCACAACACAAGGTAACAGGGCATGATATCCAGGAAGATGTAAAGCTAAAATTTGAGCAGTTTAAAAACTACTGAAGTAGATTAAAGATCAGAAAGAAAAGGGGTCTTTTTAGGTGAGTGGAAGACAGGAGCCTAAAAAAGTGTTCTTTTGTATCTGTTATAATAAAGAAACCTTTTATAGAAGTCTCTGTAGCTTTGTAGTGAAACCAAGGGCATTCTAAAACCTCTGTTCATCGTGGCATCCTTGGGTAAATTTGGTAGACATGTATTTAAAAGAGAACAAAATGCATTTCAGTGAACGGGATCATGCTTGTGCATTCTCTGAGATCACTGAACATGGAGCCTTACACAGCCTGATACCATATCCCGGTGGGACTGAGACTCATGCTTTAGCTTTTCCATATAATGACAGTAAACCAGAATGTGTGTCTATACTTTAATTCCTTGGGATACCAGATCACCGAAGCACCAAATTTCTTTTCTATTGTATTTTAAAATGTTCACCTTTGGTTAGCTCATTGGGCAAAATCATGTGCAGATAAACTGAGCTTGATCTCTGAAACCCACAAGTTAGAAGAAGAGAAACAACTCCTATAAGTTCTCCTCTGACTCCTGCCTGTATACCATAGCATGCACACACACATGCACATACACACACACAAACATTCCTACATATAAATACACACAGAGACATATGTACCCACACAAATTCACATGCACAAATATGCATACAAAGACACACACACAAACATATACACACATAAACATGCATATTATATACATACATACACACACAAGCATGTATATACACACATACAAGCATACATACACACAAATTTACATACACTCAAACATACAAAGAGAGAAACTAAAAACTTTGTCTTAATTATACTATAGTCTTTCATTTTGAAGGTGAATCTAAATAATTTGATGTTAAAATGTGAAGGAGAAAATAAAAGATCAGAGAGAGGCGGCCCCACACCTTTAATCACAACACTTGGAAGACAGAAGCACGTAGCTCTATGAGTTTGAGGCCAACTTGTTCTACAAGGTGCATTCTAGAACAGAGAAATCCAGTCTGGATAAACCTAAGTCAACAGCAATAAAAATAAAAACAAAAATTGTATCAAAAAGTATAAGTTAGATAGAAAGAAGTGGAGTTGGATAGTAGAGAAGTGGGGAGGATTTGAGAGGAGATGAGGAAGAAGAAATCATGATCAGAATATGTTATATGAAAAATTTTGTCTTATTGATAGTGTCTTTTGCCTTACAGAAGCTTTGCAATTTTATGAGGTCCCATTTGTTGATTCTTGATCTTACAGCACAAGCCATGCTGTTCTGTTCAGGAATTTTTCCCCTGTGCCCATATCTTCGAGGCTTTTCCCTACTTTCTCCTCTATAAGTTTCAGTGTCTCTGGTTTTATAAGGACCATCCAAAGACTGCCCCACCCGGGGATACATCCCATACACAACCACCAAAGGCAGACACTATTGCATATGACAGCAAGATTTAGCTGACAGGACCCTGATATAGTTATCTCTTGTGAGGCTATGCCAGTGCCTGGCAAATACAGAAGTGGATGCTCAGAGTCATCTATTGGATGGAACACAGGACCCCCAATGGAGGAACTAGAGAAAGTACCCAAGGAGCTAAAGGGGTCGGCAACCCTATAGGAAGAACAATAATATGAACTAACCAATAGCCCCCACCCCCAGAAATGTGTCCCTAGTTGCATATGTAGCAGAGGATGGCCTAGTCGGCCATCAATGGGAGGAGAGGCCCTTGTTATTACAAAGATCATATGCCCCAGTACAGGGAAATGCCAGGGTCAGGAAGCAGGAGTGGGAGGGTTGGGGAGCAGGGCGTGGGGGGAGAAAATAGGGGACTTTTGGGATAGCATTTGAAATGTAAATGAAGAAAATATCTAATAAAAAATAAAACTAAAAAATAATTTTATTTTCAATAAAAAGTGAGAAAAATTCTTAGAAGGTGTACATTTGGTTGTTTTTAAATTAACATTATTTTTGTGTGTACATGGTTATGTATATCTGTGTCTGTGTTTGTACGGAGGGTAGATATATGTGCATGTAATTACAAAGGCCCTCAGAGGCCAAGGATGGGATCCTGTGGAGATGGTGTTACAGGCAATTTTAAGCTGCCCAACATGGGTGCTGGCAGCTAAGCAACGGCAGCAAGCACTCTTAGCTACTTCAGTCACTCTGCAAGCCATATTTTTAATTGTCAATTTGGTCTCTTCTAAGTACCATGGGATGGGCAAAATCAGTCTACCTACCAGTTAAATAAGTAACTTATTTTGTCAGCAAGGCACCCTGTGAAGCATAAAGACAATCTGTCTTCTTTGTTTTAAATAATATTAATCAAATCATAAAATAAGCTTCTCTTCCTTCCTTCCTTCCTTCCTTCCTTCCTTCCTTCCTTCCTTCCTTCCTTTCTTTCTTTTCTTTCTTTCTTAGCAATGTTCTTGGCTAGGAAATCAGGGTCAGGATAGCAATGTTGAGATTCATTCTTTAAGATAAAAGCTGTCAGTTGATAGAGTTTATCTTGCATACCATGAAGCCAGCATCGTTTCTACTCAGTTATAATGGGACAATCCAATTGTTCTAAGACCATTTATTGTAAAGATCGTTTGAGCACTGTTCATATGCTAAATTTCTCAAGTATCTGGTAATTTCTATTTTGAAATCGGATATCTGAAATACATGTGAAAAACAGCTATCTAGACACCATGCCTACAAGACAGCAACAAAAATAAAAAAACAAAGCAAAACAAGCAAACAAACAAATAGTATTATTCTGTTATTTCAAAGGATACTTCCAAGCCATTATAGCATATCCTGCCTGTCCTTTTCCACAACTTGCCAAAGGGTAGGAACATATATTGAGGAAAATGAACTCTGAAACATATATCCTTAATGCAAGGATAAATGTCTCACTAACAGTCACTGCTTTTTTAATGAACAAACTACAAATCTTTCATCATGAAAGAGAAAAAAAATGACATGTCCAAAGACTTTACCAAGTCTAGCAAAGTATTATACTCTATTCTCTTGTCTACAGTCACACTGATTCTCTGGCAGCAGTACCACACAGTACAAAGCTTGCTTTTTGTGGAAAGGAGTTTAGTTCTGTATATTGGCAAGTTCAAATATATTGTTTTAGTAACTCTGCTGGCATAATGAGGTATAAAACTAAGAGCAAAGCCAACATCCCTGAGGGCAGCATACCCAGGCTAGTGCATTTCTCACTATTGCTCCTATTCTATGTCCACGTGTGCGCAGAAAATTCAGGAAAATGTGCAGTCTTTCTGACATTTCCTACCATTTGTGTCTCTGCTTAAAACAAATCTCCTCAAGAAGGTGACGAATATGATACTTGCTGGCGCCAATAGATTGCTTTCCATCTGGCTTGGTTGTTTATTGGTGGGGCTGGGAATTGACCACCTCAAGGCCTTATACACTCAAGGACTTCTGCCCAGAACCAGAATCCTAATTCTGTTCAACCAAGTGTAGTCTGGATCAACAGCTCCAACTTGCTCACTTCAGACTCCTCTTCTCTGGGACATGAACCCAGATCATTGGCCAGTTGTCAGCCTCATCATCTCTCATCCGAAGCCCCAACTCTGGTAGTTGACTGTGAGACACATGCTTGCCTTGTTTCCCAAGACATACAGCTACCTCGTTTATCTGTCTCTTTTGGTTTTGTTTATCTTTCCTCCCCTACCATATTTGTCACTCCTCCACGAGCTCAGTGGCTAATTTCTCTTAATTTTCTTCTTCTTTGAACATTATAGTCACTCAGAGCTTGAAGATCAATATATATAACTATATAACTATAACTAGATAGATAGATAGATAGATAGATAGATAGATAGATAGTCTTATCTCTTTCCCCTTCCTACTTTGATCATTGCCTCTATTGTCTATTATCAATACACTCCCCAGATTTAAATTCCAGTCCGAAGATTTAAACAGTCCCCAGATTTAAATTCCATTGTATAAAAATTACCTTGATCTCCAGTTATGGATTCCACAGCTTAACATTTCTCCTCCATGTGAATATCAAGCTTACCTTTAGGTAAAACAGATAATATTCCTTTTCTCAGAAATCCTCAGGTGCATCCCATCTCAGAGTGGAAACCAATGTTGTACTGACTGGGAAGCCCTCTTTCTCTCACCCATACCCTTTACTTTAACCCCATTTTCTCTATTCTCCAGATTTCATGACTGCTCCACTGCCCTTTGAAGAAGTTAGAGGTTCTCTCTTGTGTTAGTCTTCAGTTGCTATTGTAACAAATTGCCATGAACTTAGTGGTTAAGGAAACACAGATTTATTATCTTACAGTTTTGTAGGTCAAAAGTCAATCTCTGATCTCACAGGGCAGAAGTTAAGGTGTTGGGAAGGCTGTGTTTTTTCTTTTCTTTTCTTTTCTTTTTTCCTTCTTCTTTTTTATCCTAGAGGATCTAGGGAAGAATCCATTTCCTTGTTTATCCAACTCTGACGGCCACCCACATACATTGGCTTGTGGGAACTTTCCTCTACCTTCAAAGTATAAAACTGCATCTGTCTGACCTCTCTTCTATATACCTCCCTCTGGTCCTCGCTGGAGAAGCGTATTGACTCTAATGAACCACAGGCTACAATGCTCTCCAATGAAAATTCTCCACATTTTAAGACTGAACATTTTAGGCATATCCAAAACGTTCCTTTGCTATCTAAGGTAATATATTTAGTGCTTTAAGGATCATTCTGTGCTTTTTCATGGAGTTCTACCTTGCAGAGTCATTCCTTTAGACACTTAATGCCTAGTCACTAAGTCACTAAGGCCATTATGGCATTCCAGAACCACCACCATCACCGCAATATATGTCGCATTGTTTCCCTGCTTCATTCTTAAAGTAGTGCTAATACTCTCTTACTTTCTCCTTTTGCTTAAAGTCTGTGTTGTGTCAATAAAGCTTGGCTAAATTTTCATTTAGCTAAAACATTGTTCTGCTGCAATCCTGGAAGCCAAGAATGCCAGCAGGATTTCTGGTTTCTGGTCCATTTTTGTTTCTTTTTTTTAATTGAACATCTTTCCCTGGAACCTATGTGTGATCATATGAAACAAATGGAGAAGCACCTGGACATCTCCTGGGATTCCAACTGGACTGACTCAGTATCTCTTTCTCCCTCACCACATTCTCTTTTGTAACTTCTATTAAAATCCATGGACTGGCAGTTCAGTGGTACCTTGTTTCCTGGAATTCACTCCTCTAATGAATGAACTATGCATTCTTTCTTTCTCTAAGCTCCTTACCATAAAAATCTCTTTCTAAAACTGACTCTTCTGTTGCCTGTGAATTTCATTTTTGGATTTGAGTGACAAGAAAATAAAACTACTGTCATAGAGGAAGATGTCATAGGTTTCAAAAATCCAAACCCCCAAGTTAAAATTCAACTTAGAAGAGAGACAAGAACTTCATCACTCTCAAAGACACCCCATGTCTTCCCATGTCAATATTTTTAAGTTCCTCTATGTTATTGCTTGTATCAGTATTCCTTTTCTGTGAATGATTAAATAATATTCCCCTTATGGATCTCACAAATTTTCTTTGTTCATTCATGTGTTCCCATTTTGCAGACATTATGAATGGCTTTACTTCGAATTATATGGTGCCACTTTGATATAAAAAAATAATTGCTCCAGAATTTCATGATTTCATAACAGAAAGAGGCCCATATAGGTTTTGTAGTTGAAAAGAAGACGATTAGTGATGCCAAACTTTATGTAATTTACTTAAAAAAATCAACTTGTTAATACTAGTTTCCCAATCCTTTCATTCATTCCAAGTCTAAAATCAGATATTGGAACGTATGATAATGAAAACACAGACACTTGTTTCTTATTTTGGGAGAAACTAATGCTTCATGAGAACAAAAAGAATATGTCATCATAACAGCAGTTGTTAATTATTAATTGAGATAAACACCATGTCCTTGTGTGTAAAAGCTCTAAAATATAAATTTAAGAGATAAATTAGTTCAACAAAAATAATATGAGCTCTTGAAAGTGTTTTGTGCTAATCTTCGTGTCCTCAAATGCTCCAAAAATTAAATATACAGTTTTTTTTTTACAGGCACTAACTTCAGTGTTTATTTTCCTAAAATGAAAAACACACTCCAGAAGTATGCCATACATATCCATGGTGGTTAATTCTCTTTATGGTAGACATATTTAATTGTCTTTCTGGCATTTATTTCTTAGTCTTATGCATTCTAACCACAAGTTTTCAACCATGCCTACACATTAAAAACTGATGTCCTTTAATATATACAAATATGTTCAGACTACATCCAGAACTACTGAACCAAAATCAGAAGAGTAAACCCAGGCTTCTTTATTTGTGTAAAAATCACAAGGTGTCACTAGGTTTAAGTTGTGAAGAAGCAACCCACATAAAGTACCTAGCTTAATTTTCAACAAGTCTTGTTTAGAGAAGCCATGCACCATGCAGTCTTCAGTTTCAGTAGAAATGAGGTGGGTCAGGAGTTTACATCACATATATGTTCTCAGGTGGTCCTGATGCTGGTCAATCAGGATGACAATTTTCGAATGATTGATCTACCTTGTTCCTTGCATTCAGGAAAGTCATCACAAATCTCCATACCAATAGCTTTACAATGATTATTCATGCGTTTGAGGGAATTTGCTTTAGTGCATGATTTACAATGATTGGGCCTTTAAGTCACATATTCAGCCCAAAATGTTACTCCCATAGAGCCCGAGTCAAAGTCCTTATTCTTGAGTTTCAATTTCTTCATCTGACAACTGGAACTAGGTAAATTATTTTGCTCAGTGATTAAATTTGAGGGGTCAGAGTAATAGCTTGGCAGGTGAGAGTGCTGGTGGTTCTTACAGAGAACTGGAGTTCAGTTCCCAGAAGCCACATGCAGGTGGGGAGAGAAGGCTCCTAATTATCTGGCACTATGGGATCTCTGTCCGTCTCTGTCTGTCTCTCCCCCAAGTCTATCACATGCACATAGATGTGAATATTTTTAACTAAATTTGGTAATGTATATAAGCCAATTGACATACAATAAATATAATGTAATTATTAACTTTTGGGGGGTTAACAATCATGTTTTAATTTTCAACTCTTAGAACTCTGCATTTGTTTAACTCTCTGTCAAGTGTTCTGCTTCTTATTGGAATGACAAATAGGATAATACTAAAACCAGAAAGAACTAATTTGGGAACCTAAAAAGGCAGTCTATGACAGCGCTGATTGAAGGTTTGTATATATGTTGTGATCAAATGATTATGGCCTGAAACTGGGAAACAGTGAGTCTCTACAGTGCCTGGAATTCTTCAATGTTCTTTCATCTTTAAAATGGCAGCAATAACATAACCTACATATTGGGGTGTTGTGATGATCATAACTGATGAGGTTTTGCTGGAATATTGTGTAGCACAGTTGTTGATATACTTTAGGTACTCAGTAAACGTTAGCTCTTGTTAAGCCAAGGCTAATTGGTTCATAACTGGTTCTTTAAATATTAACTTTCTTCCCCCTGTTTTGAACTGATGTGTTTTTATGGCTTTCTGAAGGGGTTGAGTTAGGAATGTCAGTTCTCCAAAGGGACTGAAACTCTTGAGAAGAAATTTATTTACTATTCCCCTAACACTCTTCCAAATGCAAGTTCATGGAGGAGTGAAGGCTTATCATAGATACTAGATAACATACGATTCTTCCTATTTCCATGTGCAGGGGAAGAGTGACTGGAGTTCGGTCTGTTATTCATTTTGATTCCAGACCTTCAGGTGGGCATTTCTGTTGGTATACAATACTGAAGATGCAGCTGCTGCCAGCAGTTTCTGCAATGGCTTCCCTGTATGAGGCCTAGGGGAGTTCTTCCTCTGTTCTCTGCCAAGATAAATGGATGAACCTGTTTCAGAAGAATTGTTTGCTTTGCTGAAGCTATTACAGAATGAAAGCGATCTTCAAACATGCTGGACCTAATGCAAATTCATCTTAAGAAACTTCCTGACAATATTATTTTCCATAGACATATTGACTGAAGATGTTGTGCCATTTATTTTTTAAGAGGAGAACTAAGTGGTATTGCCCAACATGTGGCCCACATTCCAGTAGGAATCCCAATGTTGGATAGGTTATTCCTGCACAGATATTCATTTTAATATTCTGTGTTTACTTTAACATATGCTAGGGAAAATACAAGTGTTTTATTTTCCAACTGCTGTTGCTTAGGATAAATCTAAGAAAGCTAAAGGCTTAAATTTCAAGGTAGCGAGGAATGCAACAGGAGAGCGGGGATGGCAAACAGGAAGTTAGTATGAGATTACTATAAATTTAGGGAGTATTTTGCAAAATATGTAGGTTTGGCATCCCTGGAGCATGTATTTCACAAGATAATGGAAAATAATGTCAACCAAAACATGGCCACAATGATCTTTTCTCGTTTCCACTCATTTCAGGTTGCTGTTTAGCCTTTTCTTCAATTGCCTAAATTCTTCTTTTTAATACTATTACTATTCTGAAGGAATATGTCAAGGGGAATGAACCGCATCATGTAGTTGGTAGAAAAGGAAGCAGTAACTTTTCAGAATTAAAGGGTATTATGATTAGGATTACCACAAAAAGGTCTAATGTTTGCCAGGCACTATTTGAACTAAGAATCTGATTAAGGCAATCATAGTTTTAAATACTGGAATTTATTTCCTAATTTAATTGCCAAATTCCTAATCAGATTAGAGCCTGGGGTGGTGGTGGGGCACAAAACTGACTTGTGGGGTGGGGGGAGTTGATAAAATAAAACAATGTTTCCTTTGCTGTGTTTATGCCCTGTCACAGTGCATGGTTTTTCTAAGATTAATATTAAAACGTTTCCTTTCATTGTCATTGTGTCAGAGGCAAACATTATCTCCCAGGAAACAGAGTGAAATAATATATGCCCCAAGTCCAGACATAAAAGACGATCTTGCAAATAAAGTCATTTGGTCGAACTGGCTGCAAATGAGTTGGATGACAAGTCATGGTGGTCAAGCTCTGAATGACATCCTCATTGCTCCCATGGGCTCTCTGAGGATCCAGTTCTTCCTTCCAAATGTGACTGATTCCTTGCCTTGTTTGCCTTACCAGTTGCTTCTCTGGCCTCACTACTTAGAGCAGAACTCTCTCCCTAAGTTGTTCCCAAGTTGTTTCATCCACTCAACAAATATTTATTCAGCACCTATTGTGTGCCAGGCCCTCACTGTTCCAGGTGAAGGGGATGGAACAGTGAGGAAGAACATTAAAGCCACTGCCCTCAAAGAAAACAGAGCTGTTTACACAAGCTAATATTGTGGATGTGACCATCCTTTCATTCCAAAATATGCTTCTTAAATTTGTGATTTTTTTAAAGAGGTTCAGAAATGATCTTCAGTGTTTAAGAGGATAAAATGATAGCGAACGGAATTAGATAAACATAGTCATAAAATTCAATTAAACAAGGTCAAAAGTAGGACGAATGTTGAACACAAGAGAGAACACACACGGAGAAAACCAGGAATCACCATTACCTTTTATAGCCTTTCAGCATTGAGCTCAGCACTTTACACTCATTGCATTATCGATTCTTCACTGCGTCTCCACATATGTTATGTTATTATCACTATCTTTATGTTACAGATGAGAAGGCCCAGTTTAAAAGAACTATTTGGTATAATGCCATCCAACTTGTAATAGCTCAGACAGGAACCAATAAAAACCCAAACCAAAATGAAAACAGCCTTCTATGTTCAACCTGGTCCAAAATGTGATCACCTATCCAGGCAAGAAAGAACAAGACAGCTGTGACAATGCTGCACTGGAAGTAAGACTAGGTGAGCAAACATGAAAGTGAGATTCAAAGAGAAGGAGAAGAATATTAACAGAATTAATGTATCTGTTTCCAAATTATTTTAAAACCTGAGCTTACAGATGATGGAGAACACTGCCCTCTGAACATAACTCCTATACCACCTTTATCAACAGGTTATTTGCAAGAGACCCTCTAAAAGTACATCTTGACATTCTCTCAAAGAAACAGGGAATGGGTTATTAGACTCTTTCCTGTATGTTATCTTGTGATATACAGAAAGGAATCATTTCAAGCTTTAGAGATGCCTAACCTATATAATTTGCAAAATATTCCCTAAGTATCCCCAATATTTCCTTCCAGCAGTATGTAATTCTTCTCAAGTTGTTCGTGGTCCTATGGTCACAGAAGGGAATGGAGTTTATAGTGTGTAGACTGAAAGGACACTCTGTCTATGTGGCAAGATGGAGTTGTCAAAGATGTTGGTGTGAATACTTTTTTCAATGATACAGATATAATGGAGACTACTCACCCTCCTACAAGTAACTTGTTAGTCAATCTCTGACAGGAGACTCAATAAACTAATTATGACAAGGTAAATTTAGTAAAGTCCTTAGTTATCTCTCTCTCTCGTCTTATATAGGTTAAGCAGACATTACTCCTATTTCTCTACAGAAACTTCACACAAAAATAGGAATAGTATTTCTTAAAATACTTTAAAATTGGTGTGTAGTACTTGTGAATGAAAGATGTTTCACTGAAGGCCGAGTAGGAGTCACTTTCATCTCAAGATCAAAATGGACAGAAAGCCCAAAGTTATTAAGTCCCAGCTGAGTGGTTATGGTTGGGTGCAATATTAGTTACTTGTTACTGTGATAAAACACATGACCTGGAGGAACTTAAGGAAGGATGGTTCATTTTTACATGTGTTTTCACAAAAAGTCCTTATTAGCAGGAGAGGCTTTACAACCTCATCTGCAAACACCAGCAGAGAGTGAACTAGAAGTGGGACAAGACCATCAACATCTGCCACCAGGGCCACACTACCTTTCCCAAACAGCATCACCAATGAATGACTATGTATTTAAATACCTGAGCCTATGGGGATGTCTCATTCAAACCACCACAATCATTATTTATCAGCTTTTTTTTTTTTTTTTGGTTGTTTTTTCGAGACAGGGTTTCTCTGTATAGCCCTGGCTGTCCTGGAACCCACTTTGTAGACCAGGCTGGCCTCGAACTCAGAAAACTGCCTGCCTCTGCCTCCCGAGTGCTGAGATTAAAGGCGTGTGCCACCACGCCCAGCAGCTTTTATTTTTTTAGACCTTGCTACCATTGGTATTCACGACCCACAGAAGGAAATTTTCAGACTTTCCTAAGAAACAGTTTTGCTTTTGAGAACATGTAAAATATTCTTTCTAAAGTTGGAAAAGTTTCAGATACAGAGAGAGAGGCATTCTTTTCTCTTATCTAGGCAAGTATACCTTCACAGAGAAAAACAGAAAGAGAGGTCATTTTGCAAATGAACTATGTATAATTTTGCCCTAATAAAATTTCTTCTTAATAGGTGCCCAAATAGTAATCTGTCTCTATTCTAGTGCACAGGAATTGCTGGTGTCTGCATTTCTGCTCCATTAAAGCTCATTTCTGATTTCCCTGCTAGGTGCACATAGAGTATCTCCACTATATAAATGACAAGTGATAACATGACAGAGGTAATTCTAAGATGATTGTTGAGTGCCTTTCCATCTTTGTCCATGTCCATACATGGCCAGAACTTTTAGGTATTATTTTGCTACCACATCTGGGATTCCTTTTGGAGTCTTAGTACACAAGTGATGTTCCTATGCCTTCCATTTTCAGCATGGAAATTTAAAGTGAATTTGCCTTTTAGTCTGCTGTATGGTACTTACCCAAGGTCTACTCTGTGCCAAGAAAATGAGTTAGGCAAAAATAAGAAAGTCATAGTCCCTGCATTCAGAACACTGACCTATTTGTTCACAGTAATAGTCTATATAATCCATATGTTGTTCCCATGTAGAAAACAAGGACCAATGGCCCTTTTATCCACAGGAAATCCCATCTTACCCCAATTGTCCCCTTGTCTTGTCTTCCTGTGGCACATAGTAACAAGTCCCATTCCTTTGACCCCATTTCCATGCACCATCCAAACTTCTCTTACTCTAGATCTCTGTTTCCAAATCTTTGCCTGAGTTTCTTAATCCTCCCATCCCTTCTTAGAGCAAATTCTGCCTTAGCTCTTTCTAACTTCATTTGCTGTGGTTAAAAATTAACTTCTCAGCAAGACCTTCACTAATTACTAGGAATTTCTTCCACAGAAGGCAGTTCTATATCAAAGTAGTAGTTTTCTCGTCTGCCTGAGACTCCAGCCCTAGCTCATCTTCTTCAGCGTCTACAGCTTTCAGCCATGTTTCTCAATTAGCCTTAGCAACTTCACCTGTAGCCATGATATGCTGCTAGTTACCAGGAAGTATTGTGAATCGTCTTCTGGATCAGCTTTGTGTAGTATCTTCATCTGCTGTGGATGATCTTACCACTTACAGATGACAGAAGGGCTGTGAGTGATCCGAGGTGGGACTAATTACTCATTATGGACTGAATAGCCTGTGTCCTGTTGGTGAGCAGATGGGACAACAATACCAGAGTGTTCTGATTTAGTATTAAGCCTATTTGGGACGATCATAACATGAATCTATTAGACTTGCGTTGCGAATAGATGCCTGCTGTTCCTGCATCCTGAATTCTAAGAAACACATTCTACTTGAAGCCTAATAATGAAGCATTATTGTAAGTAATGTACTTCACTGAGAAATGTGTGACTAAGATGACTTAGAGATGAAATTCTTACTCTGCCATATAGATAGTCACAGGTCTTTGCTAATTAACCCTTATATGACCTAATTTTCTCATATGCAAGATGATATAATAACATACCATTGTGCAGGTTCAGAAAACATTAAATGAAGAGCATATGTCTAAATTATTTATTTTATATATTTGTATTGATATTGTACTATTGTTTTAAGTCATCTGATTCTTTAGGGTAAGTTTAGATTTACTGTATTGTTCTTAGAGGTTCTAGAAAAGTTTACCTAAGCAAACACAGTGGATGTGGACAGTCTTGTAGTTGCCAGATCGCATCAGTTAAGTAATTAGTTATTCCATCTGTTCCTTTGATTAACCCTTCACTCTTTCAAATTAAGTGTACAGTAAGTGCTAGGGAATCAAGGGTAAGAAGGCCATTTTAGCTGCTCAGAGGTAGAAAGGGCAAGAAACAAAATAAATGAATCAAATAAGCAATTAGAAACAGAAGACGGTGAGAGATATGAAGAGGAGGCTATGGACACTTACTATACTTTATTGAAATCAGAAAAGCTTCACAAAGAAAGCAAAAAAGTCTGGTTCTTGGGGAAAAGTTAGTGTCATTAAGTATCAATTTTACAGGGGTCCCTGCTCTCAATGGAAATTCCGGCATTTACAGGACTGTGTAGATATGACATGTAGATATGACCTGGAATAATAATGGCCTGTATGCCATTATTCCAGGTTTCAACACTAACCTATCCCAGTCTTTAATTTAATGCGATTGTCTCTTTAGAATGATAAAAAAATTTGGAGGTGAGGGAGGAAGAAATTTTAATGGCTTGTTCTTTCAATCACTCCCCAAGTTGCACTTCTCAAGATGTAGAGACAACTGTCACCCTTGGTCAGATCCATGGCCTCTGAGCATGTTAATCTCAGTGAGTGGGGACTCCCCAAACCCTCCACTGCCTTGCAACTGGAACTTCAGAAAAGGGTTTATAGATATCTTCGTGTCTAATCTATGGACATTTTATCTACATTGATACTAGCACTTAGCGTACTGTGGATTTAGATTTTCTGGCAAAAACCTGGAATCGTTTCTTTTTTTCTTGGCCACCTTCAACTCTTTTAGACTTGATTTAGTTTACCTCTTCCTAGATATCCGTGCGTCCCCATGGAAACTGCAATTCCCCTTTATTTGTTCAGATTGCAGAGTTCACATGGACAGCAGGTTCTGACACAGAGAACAGACTTCCAACCGTCATGGCCATTTGGAAACACAGTGGCGCTGTAATAGAGACCTCACCACTCCTCCATTATCTCCCTGCCAGTTTTCAGCTGTATTTAGTTTTTAACAAAGCACTTACAGGTGTTGTTTTTGGACACTCGTCTCTATATGGATGGTTTTTTTTTTTTCAATATAAGCATTGCTGGAAAGCAATACTTTCTCAATCTGCTTCATCCTTGTGGTTGTATAGGGGATGCCCATCACTGGGTGGAGGGGGGGGGGGCTGCAGAGAAGCAATTACATCATATCTGTGCTGAGAAAATAGTTCAGTTAATAGAATGTCTGCCTAGCTTACAGGAAGCCTTGGGTTCAATTCCCAGCACTACACATATATTAGGTGTGTTGATATAGGAGCAGCGGGTAGAAGCATGGATATCAGAAGTTCATGGTCATCCTAGCTACATGAGTTACTTTTTAAAAATAAATAGGTAAACTAGATAATTCTCTTTCCTGGGTGCCATTAAGCTTTGAGTGGCTAACTTTTGAGGGTTTTTTTTATTTTTGTTTTTGTTTTTTTCCTTTCAGAGATTGTCAAAGACAGTTAGGTTCAGAGCCCAAAGAGTTAAACATAATACCTATGTCTTGGGTTTGTTGCCATGATTAAATGACATAATACATAAGGAGTGCTTAAAGTGAGGTGATAAATAACAAACTCTCAAGTGGCATTATCGCTGCCTAAGAGCAACCTTTCCTATGACTCTTATATGTAATGTGGCAAGTCTCTTGCAGGGTCAGAGAACTTTGCTCCTATGTTTGGCATAATGTATCAATCTGCCCAGAAGCCTGTTATTTGGTGTGGAAAGGACCAACGAATCTCATCACTGTTTGTTTACTGTAAGCAAACCACCTCCTCTCTGGAGTCAGTTTTGACCTCTGCTTTCCTTCCTAAAGATGCATCTGTAGCCACCACTGCCCTTACCCACTGCTCTGCCCCCATTCCAGGACTCAAGAGTCATGCTGTGGCTTCTGTTTGTATACATGCCTGAGAGCAGAGGCTCTTTCACTTCCAAAGCCCACGAAGTTCCTAATGAAAATCCTGCATGTACACACATCCAGTATCCTGATTCCACCCTAAATTCTGTAATCATCTCCTGGTCTTTGCACTTGACTGTACCTTTATTCAAATATTTATATTCTGTACTTAGGAAAGCACCTTCGGATCATATGGCTTTCTTTCTTAATAAAAATCGCAGAGGTTTCGCTTGTGTAAGCCATTGGCACACCTGATACACGCTTGTTCTCAGATGGTTTGACTCTGTAGCCACAAAGGATGTGTGTGGAATTTCCATACCAGTGTTAAAGGCAGCCATAGCAATGCCAGAGGTTCTTGTGAAATATATGATTAGCATGTACCACAGGAATTAATAATTCTCAGGCCACTGTCTTAAACTGTAACCACATTGTTGTTGTAGGGAAGTTGCTCAATTTATACTCAGAGAATGTGAACAGCTGCGTTCTGACCAAGAAACCAGCGTCATTTAAAATCCATATCCCAAAAGGTGCTTTCAAAATACTACTTAGTATGCACATGATATGTTGCTTTGAGTGACAAATTATGGTAATTTCCTTGATAATTTGATCCTTTGATTCTTTTATTCTCCTTAAAGCCTATGTAAATACAAAGGGGAGAATGCCATTTCTAAAAATAGTTTTTAAATGTCTTTTCTGGAGTAATTTTTTAAATTTAATAATTTTATACAATTATAAAAAAATCCATTGGAGATTGTGCCAAATTAGGGTTCCTCAATTAAACAATAACTTTGAAAACATACTTCTAGCTTGCTTAGATGTTAGTAGGTCAGCAAGCACACCCGAACCTATTAAGGTGGACTGCTCTGTTTATTGATTTTCCGTGCATCTGCTAAGGACTCAAGGCAATTGTCTGCGGAAGGGGGCGGGAGGCCCATACATGATCGAGGTCATGCGCATCTAGCCAATTTGTAAGCCGATCCGCCGCCCAAAGCCATCAGCAATCCTTAGCATAGGGGCACACTCATGCATTCCTGTCAAGTCATCTTGTGAAGGCTGCCTGCTTCCAGCTTGGCTTGGATGTGCAACCTTAATAAAACTCACTGAGGTCTGGGAGAAAATAGCAGATCTGCTGCAGATAGGGTAGAGGAAAGGGGCTAGAATATGTACTCGCAGCTGACGCGGGCAGGCTCCACGCTGAACGGTTACACAGAGAGGAAACAATAAATCTAAGCTACTATTGCAATAAATATCTCAAGTTTTAACGAAGGAAACTATCATTACAGTTAAAATTTTTTAAAGTAACGCTTTTTTAGAACAAAGCTAACAAATGGCTAGTTTTCTGTGGATCTTCTTCAAACGCTTTCTTTAACGGGGAAAGAGTCAAACAAGCAGTTTTACCTGAAATAAAGAACTAGTTTAAAGGTCAGAAGAGAAGAGCAAGCTTTGCAGGAGGCACGGAAGGCAAGCGCTGGCAGTACAATGACAGTTTTCCTTTCCTTTGCATTCTTCGCTGCCATTCTGACTCACATAGGGTGCAGCAACCAGCGCCGAAATCCAGAAAACGGAGGGAGAAGATATAACCGGATTCAACATGGGCAATGTGCCTACACTTTCATTCTTCCAGAACACGACGGGAACTGCCGTGAGAGTGCGACAGAGCAGTACAACACCAACGCTCTGCAAAGGGATGCTCCACACGTGGAGCCGGATTTCTCTTCCCAGAAACTTCAGCATCTGGAGCATGTGATGGAAAATTATACTCAGTGGCTGCAAAAAGTAAGTGATCGCTTTCGGTTTCTAATTGCTCTGAGCTTTTCCCTTCCCTCTCTGCAGGGAGCTCAGAGTTCCGTAGGGGGCATTTGTGTTTACCTTTTGCTCCGGGGGGCAGTGTTTGCAAAAGAAAAAAGGCTCCCTCTCTGGACTCAACTTCCTGGGTAAGCCAAGGGTCCTGGGCTTGTGGGAACCTCTGATCCTGTAGCTTCCTAAATGTGCGTCTAACATTAGCAAATTTTATGCCAACCCTGTTGTTTTTTAAAGTTTATCTTAGGCATTTTGACTGTCAAAGCCCAACTTTGAAAAAGTAAGCGCGCACTTCTTGGACAAGGTGGTGTAAAAGGAAATCATAATGGTGATATTAACAGAGGTTCAAATGGAATGTACAGCAAGGAGTTTTGTGAGTTGCCATGGGAAATCTTCATAAAATGCTTACCCCCACCAACTTTTAATAAAAGTATGCAATGAGAATAAGTATAAAGTACCCATATTGTCTTCGTTTAGAAAGATTGTATTTGTAAGTTAAAGGAACTTAACTTCACAAGTGGTATATGAGGACTGACATCTGAAATGAAAAAAAAAAAATAGCTTCTGATGGGAAAATTGTAAGAAAGGGGTTTTGCTCACATTGAAGGTAGAAACTGAGTTCAGGAAGTCTCCTGTACCCACCTGCAGATTGGGCTGAACACAAGAAGGCTGTGCTAATTTTTGACAAGCCCTGGTTCCCTGGGTTAGGGACAGAGACGGTGTCATCTGGGAGCCTCAGTCTCCTGGGAAACGTTAATGCTGAGTGCATATTTGATCCCATTTTATAGAAGTCGCATTGATCTCTTGTGGGTCTTTTTTCTTCTTCTTCGTCTTCATAAACCATAGAACATTTTGTAGTTGCTGTTGTTAAGACTGCCCTTTCCATGGTGAGCTCTTGTTTCTGCTCATTCTTTAATCGCTGTTTAGCTATGTAACAGGTAAGTCCACGTTTCTAGAGCCTCGACAGCATTTGTAAACGCTTCTCTTCCAGGATGTGTGCTAAACCCTTGCCTCCATGTGAGCAGAAGGATCATGAGTAGGCTGCAGGTACCACAGCAGACCCTGTGAGAGGATAAGGGATGGGAAAAGGCCAACTTCTGTTCTGTGTGGTCCCAGTCACTTACTTAGCTCTGCCTGCTGCTGACTCATCCCTGGTGGTAGCTCTTCTCCTTTTGTCCACTAGGGACTGAACTAGGATCACAGTTATTTCTTTCAGCGTGTGACCAGGAACTCGGTACTTCTGGAGTTCCCAGACTTGGAACTGCAGCTTCCTGCTACAGATCACAGATGAAAAGTTAAGCCTGCAGCACAAAACATGTGCAACCGTCTTTGAGGATGATAGACACTTTGTCCAGCACTATTCATAGAATTAGTTTATAATAGAACATCTGGTGTTTCTATGGCTGCATTTCATTCTACATAAATAAATGGCTTTGGTTTAATAGTTTGTTATTATGCTCAATATCCCATCTACAGTGTTTTCAATGAGAACTGAATCATGATCAACGTGGGTGCTTTGAGGAGGGCATTGTAGTTCTAAATCATGAATGAGCTATTCTAGCAAAAATGTAATGATGTGCTTTAAGCGTACAACCAAAATAGTGATTCACACAGTGATGCTTATTTTTCTGTTGTTGCTCTGCAGTGACAGGGCAAGTGCACAGTTCTGCCGGACTTACATCGTGCACACATTTGTTACGTTAATTTGTTTTGTGAAATAAATTTGACTCTCATTGGCTTTGTTCTTAGTCAGAGATTATGGCATAGTTTTCAACTTATAGCCAAGCATAAGTATTGAAATGTTTCTTGGTTATATCAATCCTCACAAGAATAAATTGAGCTGAAGAAGGTTGAAGTGGCCCAGTTGGTATGAGTCAGAGCAGTTGGCTTTGCTATTGTCTGCTTGAATTTGCATATCTTTTGTCATTGTTAATGTGATTGGGTGGAGGATCAAGTAACCAAATAAATGCATTCATCAAAGAACTTGGTAAAGACTCTCATAAATTTCCCTTAATTAGTGTTTTCTCCAACTCAGACTCCAAACTTCATGTCATGTTTGTTTTGAACTCATATGCACATTTTTCACTGTAATTACTCAGAAGACAATACTTACAATTTATGCATTTCTATTTTTAGTCTAAGTAGTTGTTATAAGTTAAGAAGGAATGTTGTGCAGGAACTAATGCAAACAGTGAAGATACATCAAATTAGTTCAGCCATTTATTCAAAAAATTATTAATCAAAGTATGATGATAGCTGTCAAGAAGGCTCCTGATGCAGAAAAAAAAAGTGTTATCAAAACAATAGGAATCCAGACTATTGCTGTGATAATCTGTTCATATCCTTAAACACTGGTAAAATGGATTTTTAAAAATATCCATTGTACGATACTGGCTATCCCACAAAATACTTTATAAGACTCTCAACTTGCATTTCTCAACTTTTGTAGCTTTACAATGAACAAGCAAGTTATGCAAGAGGACTGTTATGGTGTGGCTCTCTTGTCATGAGGGGCTTAATTCAAGGAGGTCCATTTCCATGATTATTCCTTTGTTAATGTGATGTAGGATGATCGCACTTGGCAGAAAAGAGAGCTGTGTAATTATATATTTAACATCACAGTAGATGTTTGCATTTGAGGCTCCTATATTATTTGCGGCTCCTATATTATAAAGCTCTTTTTGGAACTATTTCCAGTGGTACCAGATGAATGAGAGTGACCACATCTTGGTAACTAACAGGGAATAGAAATGGATGTTAGGTTTTTGCAATTTTCTATTCTCTGGGGGTGGGGGTGGGGAGTTTAAAAATGCCCCTCCTCTCCTGTGGAGGTTAGAGGACAAGAGTCAGTTTTCTCCTTCTGTTACATGGGTTTCAGAGATCAAGGTAGGGTCTTCAGGCTTGGTGCCAAGCACCTTCACCTCTGAGCCATCTCATTGGCTGCTCTTGAAATTTGTTGTTGTTGCTGCTGCTGCTGTTGCTGTTGCTGTTGCTGTTGCTGCAGCTACTGCTGAAGCTGTTTATTTGTAGGTTTTTATGTTTGGCTGTTTTTTTTTTAAGACAAGGTCTTATTCTGTACCCCAAGGCAGCGCTTGGAAGTCACTATGTAGTGTATGTAGTCCAGGGTCTCCTCAAACCTGTGACTTATCAACCCTCTTGCCTCAGCAGCCTAAATGCTAGGGTTATAGAAGGTTTGATTGTCACTATTGCTATTATTATTGTTATTATTATTATTATTATTATGTGCATATGTTGCATACATGTGAGTGTAGGTGTGTGTGGACATGTGTGGAGTTCAGACAACAACTAGAAGTATCATCTCAGGATCTGTATTTACCACTTTTAAGAAAGAATCTCTTGTGGGCCTGGAGCTCACCAGTTAGGCTAAACTGGCTAGCTGTGTTTTCTTCCACAGAACCTGGAAAGTTGTGCTATTACAGACTCACTTCAAGCTTATGGACAGTATTATTTCTCTTGGTAGAACTCAGAGTTTAGGGCCAAGGCACGTCCTTTTCCTGGAAACTGCAGGCCGGCTTCATCCCTTGTATGCCACCATTTCACATGGACCCTCTTCTTCCTAGTGCTCATTCCATATGTAATTACTGGTTTATGTAATTTAAAACGATTAAAAAAATATGTTACTTTCTCCCTTAAAATCTTCCTATAGCTCCCCATTATGCAGGAATGAAATCCCAACTGCTCACACAAAGCCCCTCCCCATCCTCCCTGGACCAGCTCTCTGGCCTCATCATTGTTACCTTCAAAGGACATTCCAGACACTCAAATGGCATGGCCTTTCTTGTGATTTCTCCAAGACACAAGCTCCTTCCTGCCCCAGGCACTTACAAGCTATTTACTTAGTGTGGAAAATTGGTCTTCAGCAATTAGTCTGGATGCATCTGTCTGTCTTGCTTAGGTCTTCCCTCCTTCAGAAGTTCTCTCTGTACCACCTTCTCCTTCTCAGACTGTTGAGAGACTTGCTAATGTGTTACACTGCCCTATTTTATAGTTTTTAAAAAGTAAAATATAATTATACCATTTCTACCTTAGATTACCTCTCTCCAATCCTTTCTGTAAAAATTGAAAATTTTTTGAATTCATGACCTCTTTGTTTTTAATAGTTTAATTCTTAAATATATAAGTTTAACATGTTCAGGCTGTTTATAATTTGATTAGTAGGTATATGATTCTTGGTATTAGATAATCAACTGGAAGGCTCCTTCCTGAGGAAGACTATTGCTCTCACTCTCAGCATTCCTTAGGTGCCTGTAACTGACTCGCGAGTGTTGGGGCCCCAAGATGTTTCTTCTTTCCATTGTTGATATGTCTATTGATATCATCCTTGTTCAGGTGTTTTGGTCTTGTATAAGGACAAATTATAAGGAACCTTTCATGGGTGTAGCAACTCTGACATTTCTAGGAGACACATTCTCCCATCAAATTTTCTGGTCTTCTGGTTCTTATATTCTTTCCACATCTCCTCTCCTCCTAGTTTAGGAATTGCGCTGTAGATATGTTTTGGAGCTGGGCATTGCACAATCACCGTTCTCTACATTTGGATCAGTTGTAGTTTTCTGAAATGGTCTCCATTTGCTAGAAAGAGACATTTCTTTGATGAGGGGTAAGACCTACACTTATCTGTGGGTATAAGGATGAATTTTTAGATTATAGTTAGATATTATGCTTCTTTAGTAAAGTGGTGGGTGTAGTTTCTCACCCAAGTTCCCCAATGTCCCTAGACTTCGAAAATCATCCATGCCCGGCTAGCTTTCCAGTACTAGGCCTGATTCTTCTCTTGTTGAGTTGGTCTTAAGTCTAGTTAGGGAGCTGTTGGTTACTGCCAAGGCTGGGTACCACTGTTACATGCTTAGGGTTCATAGATGTCATAGCTGGGTAGGACTATTGGTTGCTTCTCTCCCTTGGAAGCTTGAATGGTACATTATGGAACCATGAAAGCTAGTCTTTAGGGAGGAGAATTTCAGGACACAACCAGCTCAGATCCATGGGCTTTGTCTGAAGTGCATGCTACTTGCAACAAAAGGGACTTAACCTCCAATCTCAGGGAAGTTACCAAAACCACATCATCTTTATGGCATTTACTGCTATGTGGCATAATATTAAGAATTGTTCTTCAAATTATTTATTCTGTCTTAGCCATTTGTGGTCATGTAAAATTCCTTATAACACAATTTTTGTCTCTTTTTGATTCAATTTGCTTTATACCTAAAGGCATGTGTGGCACATAATAGGGCCTCAATAAGGAATGGCTTGATTATCACAGGCATGATGTATGATGAAGTAAAAACTTTAATTGCTGGTTAATTTTTATTGACTGCATTATTTATTCTTTTGGTTGCGTAACAGCTGTTTGACAAAATTTCCTAAGACAGTGGGTAGAGAACACAGTTTCAGATCCACAAATTCAACCATCCTCAGATCAAAAATACTTTAAAATCATGCATCTGGACTGAACCACACGTGGGCATTTTGTTATTCTATGGTAAAGCAATCATTTACACAGCACTAGGCTATGTTAGGTTTTATAAGAATTCCAGAGTTGTTTAAGTACATAATGTGTATGAGGAATATGAAATATTCTGGTATTTTGAATAAGAGACTTAAGCATCTACAAATTGTGTCTGCCAACCCCTTGGATCCAAACCCTCTTAAGGATACCAATGGAAGAACCCCCCCCCCCTTTTTTTTTCAACTAGTAATGAAAGAAGTAATTATGTGGAGCTATTCAAAGTATAAATAACATTTATAGCCATAATGCCTAACTATATTCCACATATTACCCCTTAGATATACAGGGTGAGTATCTTTTACATGGTCTACATGAAAAGTCATCAAACCGTTGCCCTTGGGCCAAATCCTGTCTGTCACCATGTTTATAAATAAAGTTTGATTACAACAGAACCACAACCACCCTCCTTCTTGTGTGCATTGTTCAAAGCTGTTTTTGTCCTACAAAGGCAGAATGGAGGAATTATAGTTGAAACTAAATGTCCAATAGAACTTAAATATGTATTTTAATATCTGGCCCTTTAAAAAAATTCTTAAGCCTGTTCTATATCATAAGAGGAAACAGCATTGATATTGGGACTATTGCAAGGTAAACTGTGAAGTTGGTTGTGTGGGAAAAACATTGACCTCCAGCAAGCAAAGTGAGGATTTTGCCAATTGGCAGAAAGCCTTACTAAGCCAATTCTTGGCGTGGTGTTTGGCATGATGTGAGGTGACATTTTGGAGTACAAATAAGGGAATTTTTGTGTCTTTTCTTTCCCCTACTCATTATCATGTGAACAGAGAAATACTCTTGAAGCTGATACATGTCAAAGAGAAAAAGCACCTGGAAAAGAGTTCTGAAAACAGTTTTCCACCTCTGAGTAGCAAGTCTGGGGTCTCCTGTTTCCTGTGCCTGTTCCATCCTGTTGGCTGAGTTGTTAGTAAGGATGTTGACAAGACATCGGAACCATTTAGTGGTCTCAGCCATGAACTTCAGTCAGCCTCTCCACTTGCATTCAGTGTACATGGAAAACAACTTCCTTTCCATTTGTTTCAGATCAAACATTAGAAAGTGAACAGGCTTGCACAGTTGACAGAAGGGTGGAGCCAGGAGTGGGAGGCTCTTTTGTCAAATACAGGGTATTACCAGCCCTGCTAGGACAGACAGGCTGAGTTAGGCAGTTCGCTTTGCTCGGTGCTTTGGCCTGGTATGAACTCATGAATGGCCTTCGCCTAAGCCTTAGTTTCTTTCTTCTCTCTTTCCTTTTTCTCTTTTTCTTTCTATTTCTTTTCCTTTTTTTTTTTCTCTTTTTAATACCACAAGCTATGCTGTGCCATTTGCGCAGATGCACAACACTAATTACATTCTGAGTCACCCATGACTTTTGTTCCAATACAAGATTATCCTTTGCAGTGAAGTTGGGAAATTCCAAACCCCCTTTGGTTTTGGCCCCATGGTCTGAGGGAAGAAGGGCCTCTCAGTGTTTAAATCTTTTTACAATGTGTACAAAAGATGTGCCCCTCTGTTATCAAAGAGTTTCTAAAGAGCAAAGCCCCCTCTGGATTGTGTTCGCCGTATTTGGAGGTGATGTTTACTTAGTTTCTGAATGCTCTCCTTTACATCACATGGAAGTATTAAATGGGAGATGTAGTTAGGCTTGATCGGTCCTAGCTGCCAACCAGTGATCAGAATCCTTTCCTCCAATCAGAAAAACGAACAATTTCTAAATTACAGGCGCTGCATGAGTCAGATGAAACTCATCATTCCACTGGTAATGTGTTTAGGTCTCTTTTCTTTTGCCATTATTAGAAAAATATGGTGTAAGATAAATCCTCCACGTTTTCAATGAAATTCTATTTCTTGTTTGCTTTTACATTGTTGAGGGAATACAAAAGTTACTTCAGACCTCAATGTGTGTGTGGTCAATTAGCAGCTGGGATATTAAGATTCTAATGTGAACATCTTAATTATTCATAACATGTTCATAGCTCTACATTCTTGAACATCAAACTTACATATTTCCATGAGATGGCTGAGGCTGCCTGCAGAATAAGTTATTGGGAAGAGCATATGCTTTGTATGTAGTCTTAGGTTTTATTTATGAAAGTCTAATGAGGTAAACTATAATCTTATTCCTTAAAAGTTATTTTACGTGAAATCAGTAAATATTTTTCAATTCTTAAGTTATATTTTTCTCTAAATTGTTAAGAGTCTCGGGGTGCTATGAGACATGTCAACACTCCTACCACTATTAACATGCAGATAGCTAGTTGGAAGCTCAGTGGGGATTGACTTCTGCTCAAGAACTGCTCTAGCAATCAGGCCTTCTCCATGTTGTCTCCTTGCAAAAATGTCAGATGTAAAATTTGGGTCTTATTACCAATATCTCCAATATCTTCTTTTTTCACTTTCCCTTTGATTTTTAAATAGTAAGAATGGAAGTATCAGATGGAAGTCATTTAATAGTGATTGAGCAGTAGTTCAACAGATATATAACAAGCTGAATATTTAATAATAAAAAATACTAATAATAGAAGTTTACTACTTGTGTATGTGTGTGTGACCATGTATGTGAAGGTACACATGCATGTGTATACATGCAATGTTCAGAGGATGACCTCAGTGGTTATTCATCAGACACTGTCCACTTTTATTCTTTCTTTCTGTCTGTCTATCTATCTATCTATCTATCTATCTATCTATCCATCCATTTGTCATCTATCTATCTATCTATCTATCTATCTATCTATCTATCTATCTATGTAATTTGTTTGTTCATTTGGAGATAGGTTCTCTCTTTGACCTGGGGTTCACCAAGTAGTCTAGGCTGGCTGGTCAGTGAGCCCCACAACCTGCCTGTCCCATCTCCTCCCATAGCCTGTGATTACACCACATACCACCATACTCAGCCTTTTTCCATTATTAACTCCTAGCTCACAGTTTTTTCTTTTCCTGTTTTTCCTTCATTGGAGATAGACTTTACATTTTTCTCTTTTCTTTTTTTGAAAGTAGACTCCCCTTCCCCCCACAATATATTCTGATTGGAGTTTTCCCACCTCCAGTGTCCTTAGCTCAAGGGAACTATCTCTGCTTCTGAATGAATAAACTGATGCACTTGAAGTAATTGACAGTAACAGAACTTGATTTTCAAACAAAGAGATTGAGAGAAATCTGTGTCGTATAGGGGCATGTGGAAGGTCAAAGAGGATGTGTAGGATGAGGCTTGCCCAGGACTCTACCCTACTCCTTTCCAGCAACAACCTGAGAGGCCCCATAGGTTCCAAGAAATGTATTTCAGGCATCCTCAGTAGAGGTTCTAGGTGATTAAATATGAAGCAGGTATATCCTCAATATATAAAATGAAATCCAACAGTTGTTAAATTGAATATTTGTTGCTAGTTTAGTATGAAATCTGTAAGATACAAAGCACTTTAAGGTTATCAGATGTTGAAATCACCAAAACAGAGAAACACACTCACTGTTCTAGACTCTTAAAATGTCCAGCTCCTCCCTATGCAGGATGGCTCAAATGTGATAAAATAATAGATAACTCGTGGTCAGTCCTTGGCAAAGTGTGTTACTTTACTTATTTTACATATCTGTTGTCACATCATTGGTATTTGTCTGCACGAAGGGTTCTGTGATGGTCAATGATTTCCTAGTATTGGAAAGTATCATGTTCACTTTATACAGAATTCTACTGAGGGTCAAAGAAAATCAACCTTGTTTAGGTGTGTTGATATTTTCCAATTCTTCATTTTTTTAAATAATAAGTGACATTTGCTTTTATTTCTATTTTTGTGTTTTTAAAATTGTTATTGGTTATTTTATTTATTTACATTTCAAATGTTATCCCCTTCCCAGTTTCCCCTCCACAAACCCACTGTCCTCTCCCCTTCCCCCTGCCTCTGTGATAGTACTCCCCCACCCACCCACCCACTCCTGCCTCAACACCCTAGCATTTTCCTACTCTGAGTCATTGAGCCTCCACAGAACCAAGGAGCTCCCCTCTCATTGATGCTGAACATATCCATCTGGAGCCCTGGGTCCCCCCACATGTACATTTGGTTGGTGGTTTAGTCCCTGGGAGCTTTGGGGTGGGGGTGGGGGGTCTGGTTGGTTGATATTGTTTTTCTTCTTATGGGGTTGCAAACCTCTCCAGCTCCTTCAATCCTTCCCCTAACTCTTCCATTGGGTTCCCTGCTCCCAGCAGGGTTCAGTTTGGCTGCATTCATCTGCATCTGTATGGATCAGGCTCTGGCAGAGCTTCTCAGGGGACAGCTATACAAAGAAACTTTGTTGTGTCAGTTTTGTGTACACCTGGCAATTTAATGAATATACCAATTTCGTGCGTCATCTCCAGGGACTTTTTAATTTTCTTCAGTAAAAGACTGAAGGGCATCTGATGGGAGTATTGAGGCTGTAGGCACCTGATACCTAGAGGGAGAGCACTTCCTAATGTCCCTCCCTCCCCTCCCTCCCTCCCCTCCCTCCCCTCCCTCCCTCCCCTCCCTCCCCTCCCTCCCTCCCTCCCTCCCTCCCTCCCTCCCTCCTCCCTCTGTTCTCCTCCCCTCCATCCATCTCTCCTTCTCTCTCTGTCCCTCCTTCTCTCATCTCTCTCAGGTCTTTGGGGTGCTTGGTGACTTGCTTTTTCAAACTCCTGTTCTTCCCTTACTCTGCAGCTGGGAGAATTCAGCATAACCAAAGCCCAGGAAGCAGAGGCAGAGGGTTAACCTCAGAGCAGGAAGGACAGAGACTTTTTCCCTGCTCATCTCTGTGTCTTCTCTGCTCCTGTTTTTGTTGAAGAGCTGAGAGAGCCTCCACCAGCTGACCGTGGAGTGAGATGCTGGGAAGCTGAAGGCTGTAGGATGAGCAGAAATGCCAGTGACTGTCCCATTCTGGAGGCCGAGGACAGGGGAGGGGCTAAATCAGGATTTTCCAGAGGGGCAGCAGTGAGTTAGAGCTTGAAATTAAGGATGTAGCAGGAATAGCAGGAGCTCACCTTTAAGGACAGGCAAGCAGCCTGTCAGCCAGTCACCTGACCAAATATACTGTCCCTCCAATGCGGTCTTCAAAGTACAGGGAGGCAGAAATGAATACACTACAGTCTGTTTTGAAGAGTAAACCCACTGAAGTGGACAGACATGAAAGCCAATAGATTGTCCACTGTGCCAATATCAAGTTCAAAGATGATATAACCCACTGATAAAACTTGTGTACCAGAACTACATCACAGGAATTTAGAATCCTGACAGTGGAACTTACTTGCTGTGTGGCCTTAGGCAAGCTCCTTAACTTCTCTGTTTCTCTGTTTCATTATGGATAAAATCAAAGAAATAGCTGCATACGCCATAGAGTTTTTTTAGATGTAAGCATAATTCACATAAATTATTTTGCTTTAGCTTTTTACCCAGCAATTATGAGTTAAATATTAGATAATACCAGGGATGATTTTAGATACTGTATTGGGTACTTTAACCACTACCAGAAACCCTGGAAAAACTTTACAAGCATCAACTTATTGAATATTTTTGAAAATTAATCAGTATTTACCTGATGGACTTGTCCCATGAGGAAACTGATGCGTGGGGAAAGGAGTCCATTTTCACAGGACTATATACAAAGGCACACTTTAGGACCAGCAGGCAAATCGCAGGGAGCCCAGCTCTGTGAACTCTGCCCTTAACCCATACAGAATGAGTTACAGGATTTTAACCATGATGTCTCCCCTTGTTAATCCTAAATTACAAGTCTGCCTTTAGAAGTTTCTGCAGTTGTCTGTGTGGACAAAGCCTTAACTCTTCTTTACCAAATGACTTGCGCCTTCCTCATGCTCTGTCTTAGCCATTTGTCCTCACTGAGGCTTTAAAGCTCATAGTTAAATTGGCTGTGGCAATAGGTTGTATTGCCCAGTGCAACACAATAGCCAGGCTCTGTCCCTCCTGCAGGTCTGGTGACAGACCACACAGACCCCTGTCTGGAGGCCCTCCTGTCTTGCTCAACAGACATACCATCTTCTTGAAGTCACAGTGCTTAATTGAGTCTGATGGTTTATCTAAAAACTTTGAAATGCCAAAGAAAGGCTTACAATTACTTTACATGAGAGCGGAGGGGGTTGCTGTTTTAAATAGCTTCCATTCAATTCATGATCTCCCTCTTGGATTTATCAGTAGGCAGTCTTGCTTGGAAAAGGCAAAGTTCATTCTGGTACTTAAAGTATTATTTGCATGTACTTTTCTTCTGTAGGTCACACAGGGAGTTGTAAAAATGAGAAGAAAAGCCTTGTTTTCTTGGGCGGGGACCTCTTATCTCATTTCCTCTTTTATTTATCATTGTTGCTATTAATTAAAATACTTCTGGTGTTTTGGTCCGAGTTGGAGGCACTTGAGGCAGATATCTCCCTGTCTAGTTTCTTCTTCTGGTCTTGGAGGCCTGGCCATTCAGATGCCTGTGATGCAAGAGTGACTTCGCAGATGACAGAGAACACCTATGTGACTCTAAGCCACCCTAACGCCACACTGTACATGTCCCAACATAGAGTCCCACATAAGAGTTCAGATTGGCAACAAATCTAAATTTAGCTTTCTAATAATTTCTGTGTGGTAGAATAGGCTAAATACCACTTGAGCAACCAAACACTTCATTCTACACTTGCTTGCCCTGGGCTCTTCAGTGTGTGGCATTTTCACATTGTAGTTGCCCAGTACATGCATAAATAAATATGCATGGCAGCATCTACATTATTTGGGGGGAAGTCTACTCTACTCCGGGAAATGTTCCAGGATCTAATGATGATGCTGAATGATAAAGATCTTTGCTCAGTCAGTAGAAAACTATTGAGCCAGGGTATATGATGTTCTCAGTTTTGTGGGTTCATTTCTTCATACACTCACCTGCCTCCTGTTTCTTTCATATTCTACCCATTTATCAATTACTTCCTGTCTAGATATAGGTGTCAAATTGGCAAATACACATTAACAGCAACTGGGAAGCACACTCTTGTGCTTGATTGTACAGTTCATACATTAATAGACACAATTATAATGTCATTTATCTCATCCTTATAACAGAACTAGAGTTGTTGCCAATAATTTTCTTTTATTTGCTGTGTTTGGTGAATTGATTTGTCTGTAAGGAGAAGACTATTGGATATTTGGTCACTAGCAGAAAAATGAAACTGAATGTTCTAGAAAAAGGATTTAAAAACAACCTCAGTATTCACAGTCGTACCTTGGCGAGCAGTGTCATCTTCCAAATACATAAACATATATGGTCTTACAGGTAATAGAGATTATCACACCAGTGTTGAGCACAAGAAAACTAAAGGCTATTGCATTAAATAAATCTTAAAAGGTTGCACATTTCCTTTAAGGAAAATGTAAAGATTAAACTCAGATTTCATGGATGGGTTACATCTGATATTTTTCAGTATTCTTGTCTCTCCAACTGTTTCCTCCACAAATTAAAATTAATTCTCAATGTTGAGCTGGGGGCAGAATCAAAGGTTCTGAACATGAGTGGTGTTTTCCTAGACACTTGGGAGAATCTATTGTTGATAAGCAGCCTTTTGTGGGGATCAGGATAATTTATCTTATATGTGTGTAAACGTCTATGGGAAGTTGTTATTCTAAGAGAACTGTTCTCTATTACCCTTCCCGTTCCAGTAATTCTTTTAAACTTCACAAATATGTCAGATAAAAAATAATTCATTGCTAGTTTTACTTTTTTTGAGCAAATTACTTAGACACAGTGCTTCAAGCGAGGGTTATTTTGATATGGATACCCAAATAAAGATATTGTTTTAAGCTATTAACTACACATTTTTTCTTAGAAAAGTTACAGTGTAGTGACAGATTTTTTTAATTTAAGCACAAAATAGGAGTATAATATGGTCAATAGACTAATTTACAATTTTAATTAGTAATTTTGCAATATTAATGAAATAGTATCCTGCTTAAAGTATTTTGGGGGCAACTATTTATTACCTTTATTCTTTAAGAGCTGTTTTATTTTTAATTGTTTGCATCTGTCTGAGGAATTACACACGTGTCAGCAAACATGTCTGCAAAATCTTGAGGAGGGCTTTTGATTCCCTGGAGCTGGAGAGACAAATGATTATGAATTAAATCAGGTAGGTTCTGAGAAAGGAACTCTGATCTGCTGTAAGTGTGGTGCCAGCTCCTAGCCACTAGGACATCTCTTTAACCACCCCCACCTTTTACCTTTAAATTATTTTCACTTTGTATGTGCTCAGAATGTTTATGCTTTTGCATATATAAGTCTAACTTTTGCTCTCAATTTTGAACTCAAAAGAAAGACCATTGGCAGGCTGGAAGTGAAACTTCTCATGTCTCTTACTAACAGAGACGACTTATGGATTTAGGAGACCTTGATTCAAATAAATGATTAGAGCTGACAGTAACTACAAGGAGAAAGCCCACATTCAGTCTCCAAGAAGGAAAGCCCGTAGCTGAGAGCTGACCATACGGACAGCAAAAGGGTCCACTTGAGAATTTTTATTTCATCATCATTGTGTTTCATATATGACACATGCTTGTATATTTTGAGCTCACAAGTCAAACTTGGACAAGTTGTAGGACAAAGGTCACTATGTAAATGAGTTATTTTGAACATTAATTCTCTTTAATAGTTTCATATTTTGTAATGAATCCCATTTTATCTAATTTTGAAAACCATACGAAAAAGATCTCACAACTTAAAATACTCAAATAAACTCTAAAAGTCTATCTAAAGGTTCTTATGTCTCAAATGATTAACAAAACACCCTCTCCTGTTACATACAAAGTATCTGTCCCCTGTGAGAAATGAAGCAAGTGTATGTTCAGGATGTCTCAGACTTTGGACATTTGAGAGTCAATAGCAAGAAGGTGACCTTCTGCCAAGGATATCTACAGTCACATTTGTCTCTCATGTAATGGTCTTGTGGGTAGATATAGTTTAAAAGTTATATAAAATTTTTACTACTTGAAACCCACAATTTTCTTTCATATTTAAGTATCCTAATAAGAAAATTTTATTTCTTTTAAAGTCTGTGAAGTATAAAGACAGAAAGTAAAGTGTGTGGGAGACAGAATTAGATGATCAGTATGGTGAATATTTTTCAAAGCTCCTTTGACTGGTACCTCCATATTTGTGTGCCTCCCTCACCTGAAATGAGGCTGAGTCACAAAATCCTCTCAGTTTCATCCTGATCATCATAAAATTCATCCTGAGGACACTAAAACACTAAGCTAGAACTCTACCATCTGTCCGTCAAGAGGCCGTAATGTTGTAAAGAGGTGAAGGGATAGAATTAAACTTAACTGTAGGTGATTGATGCACAGGCTCCCTTTTGTCATCCTTCTAGAGCCTCCCAAGGAGTCAAGTCTGTACCCACTGAGTTACTTCTAGCTTCAGCGTTAAAGTCTGCACATTGTAGAATGGGAAGAACCCATCCTCAAAGTAGTGTGTGTGAAACTGACTCACACAGTGAGTGAGATCCTTCTGAGTATTAGGAAGTGTTACATGTCATTCAATTATGGAGAACATGTATTGGTTCTATAGCAGTTAAGATTTACTTAGAGTCACATAGAGTTTACCAAGGTGCTTGTCATGTTGCTAGCTATTAAACAACAGTGAACTGGACATTAACTCTGTCTGCTGGCCACTCACATTCCAAGGTTTAGACATATTTTAAGTGATGGCCCTTAGAGCCTTGTGCTATCCTTACAACTTAAACTTTCATATAAGCTATATTTTGATAAATATAAAAATTGAAGACAATCTGTTTTAATATATGTTTTAATTGTATAAGTAAAATTATTGAAAATAAGGATGTTTTAATCTTCAGAAGAGTATTTTTGAAAATCCCCAAACTATCAAACTTTAAATACACCAGAGTTCCAGAACAGGACTGTACTGAACATATGTAGGCTCTGAAATTCTTCACATTTATATTATTTACAGCTTTTCTGATATGTTAAAAATAAAAATCTCAGTGAAATTTAACATTTGAGAGTATAGGCATGAAGGTGTTTTATAACTCTATACTATTTAACCTGTTGTGTTTGTACTATAAGTCTAAATCCAGATGTTTCTGAAAGTTGTTACAGACCATGGCTGACTGGTGGTCCCCCTGTACACCCAGTGCAAAATTAGTTAGAGGCATCTGTTCAATTCCCAGTGGTTTGGAATTTCTGCAGTAAAATTTATACCAGATTCTTCCCTCCTCAGCTGATGAACCTGGGATCTGGACTCAAATGAAACAGGTACAGAAACAGTCTTTGCATGTATGAGGTGCTTTGTCTGAAAGTTAGTAGAAAAGTAGCATAACAGTAAATATTTCTCCTAAAATACCTAAACATTTATATATTCTTTGACTCAACAGTCTAACATTTGGGAATCATTTCCAAGGAAAAGAACTCAACAGAGAAAAGCATCCATGCACATGAGCATTCCAGTGATCACAGAGGAAATACTAGAAGTGATGGGAGGGGATGTTAGTATCCACTCAGTGTTTACAGTGATTCCTGATCTCTATGCTGAAAAAACAAACACACGCATTTGAAATATAAGCAACATTAATTACAATGAAAATGAAGATAAAGTTCCCATACATGGCAAATGCCAAGAGCAGGGGGTTCTCCAACCTAAGAAAATAGCTGTTAAGAAGGTATAATGGAAGGTTAAGAAGCTATTAATGCCCAAGAGATGTGAAATAAGCAAGTAGATGACTTATCTCTGTAAACTAGAATAATAACATGATAACCAATATTTTCAGGTTTTAGTACATATCAAGTTCTAAGACAGATAATTCAAATATATTTCACTTGTTTAGAAACATTTATTTTCATTTTTTTAATGCTAGATATTTTCATGGCCTTTGACTTTTGTATGGCTTGGGGTGGGATAGAATGTGAAAGTGATTTTATAAGTATTGTCATCAAAACATTAACAGAATAGACCTCAGTACTATCAGTATTAAGGAACAACATTCACAGTAAAAGTAATTTTAAAGTATGTATATTTAGATGGAGGTCAACTAAAAGTAAGCTTGAATGAAAGAAGCTGTGATCATAGAGACTTGACCAAGTTAAATTTGTCCTTACTTTTCATCATGACTATACTTGGGGAAGAAATTATAAAGGAACTTTTAGATAGCATAGCCAATTCTCTAGTGAAGAAAATCTAGGAGAAATGTTAGAGTATGTGATTTCCCCTACTTTCTTCTCTAGTCTCATCTTTCACAGATTTCTCCATTTTTGTTGTTGTTGTTTTTGTTTATTTTGAGTCATATCTAAATCCTAGCAGCCCTGATACAATGTCACTGTCTATTTTCCTTCCTTAATTTTCTGAATGGGCATGCCATCCCACATGTTGTAAGCATGAGTATTCTGCAATCAGCACAAAGGACTCTCACCAGTTACCAAGTCCAGGATGCCTTATAAAGCGTATGTGACTTGATCCAGCACAGAGACTGCTGGCTAACATTAGTCGTCAATATGCCTTGGTAAGCAATCCTTCAAGGTTCTACAAAAATGTGCAAGTTAACAATCTGGTTCTTTGAAAACAGAGAGCCTGTGTTTGCTGGGCAAGGATAACAGTCTTACAACGTGGACCATGTGGGTATTTAAGCAAACACATACTTATCTGTAGAAATAAAACCCACTCACATTCTCTTAAACACACAGCCCTCTAGCCGTCGTATCTTTTTATATCATGAAGCTCATCAATATAATCCATACAACCCTCGGAGAACAGCAGGCTTTAAATAAGTTAAGGACCAGTGTTCCATGAGGATGATGATGCCATTAACATTTGTGTTGGAAAGTGAGTAGAACAAAAATAGAGATCTTTAATTAGTCATGCCTAATGACCAAGGTAGCTAAAACACAAATCAGAATATTTACCATGGTGCAAATCTAGTTATAGGGGGAAGGTGTTATGTATGTGTTTAGAGTTTTGCTTTTAGCATATGATAGGCTATAGATATGACCTGGAGAGGAGTATATTTCAAATCTCTTCGTCTATGAAATTTGAAATAGTTTTGTAGTAGGTGTGCTCTGAGGTTGTGGAACAAAACTCTCTACACATAAGTGAAGGCTGTAAGTAGTGAGTTTTTCCTAGGGAGCATTGCCATTAAAGACCAATCAGGTTTACGATGGGTATGGAGAAGTTTGCCAAACATGACCTCAGGCCAGGCAACTGTTGTTCAAATCAACAATGACTAAATCCTGTTGGATAGGTCCATTTATCAATATTATGAGAACATCACAGAATGTCACCTTCCTTCTGTGGTCACTTGTTTTTTTCACGCTCATAACCACAGTACAGTTATGTCAAGAGCATCAGAAAACCTTGTTAGTAACATTTTACAAAATACCTGGACAGTGCAGGGTCCATAGAGTGAGTCATTTCGAATGTAAAATAATTCCAAAGAATGGATTCTATCTCTCACATCCAAAACATCCACTGTAATCTCAGGTAAAATGCTTTTCTTACGCACTATTAAAACTCTGGGCATGTCCTTGTTTGTGTAGGGTCATGATTGTTATATGAAAGAAAGTTAATACATTTGAAAAGCTAGAAACTTTGGGGGCATATAAAAGTGTGTTTTCAGACCACTGAGGATGTTTTAGGTGTAACCTGATATATTTTATTAGTCTTCTGAAATAATACAAGTAAAAACATTAGTAAATTTGTCAATAGCACATATTAAATCTATCATATACTCTTCAAAAATGTCGTTTTTCTAAGCATTGGGAGGGTCAGGCTAATAAATTGAGAGAGAATGCTCATGATAAGGGTAATTTCTCTTTAAAGTATTTTAACTTTCTTTGCATCATTAAAATGAATGCATCCTGTGCCAGAACAAAAAAAAAATCAGAATTGTGGTAACATTTTATTGAAATATTTACTGTAAAACAAAATGTCCCCCAAACATTTTTTATTACATTATATCAGATCTGTAAGTATTTTGTTCTGTGACTATGGATATGGATTCAACGCCTCTTTTCTGTAAGGACTGTAATGAACATTATACAGATCCTGCACAGATCAATTGCAGTGGAGTTTCTGTTCATGTTAGCCTATAGAGAGTGGTTAAAAGCTACATTCAAGCACAATCTGCATCCTGTTATCCTTGTGTTTGCCTCAAAGAAAGGTATTTTTAAGAAGTGGTATGGCATTGTTCTCCTCATTGCCTCCTGTCAAATCATATTGCTTGGTAACTCATGACAAACCTGTTGTGTGTTAGCTAGAAGCTCATGAAGTAAAATTTGAAATGCCAGCAATCTGGCTTTGCTTTGACAAAAACCAAAGTAGATTGCAATGCTGAAATTGCATAAATCAAGAATGGAAAACAATCTAGGGTTTGGCCAATTTGAGGCTACAATGTGGGTCCTGTATACAGCCTTTCCTGGTCTTCAGAAATGACATAATTATTGGTGTTATTCTCTAGAAGTGTCAGAATGGTTTTGCTTGAACTTATTTTTTACAAAGACAGGTTGGATTTTGTGGTTGTTGTTGCTGTTTAGTAAAATCTCTCTAGATCACATAGCTATAATGCCTTGATTAATAAAATGCTTTCAAAGGTTACAGGAACCATGTGTGTCTCCAAGTATGTGTTAAGAAGCTGGAGACAGACTGAAACATATAAACATTCTGTTGTCATCAAAGGATGTTTGTAGTCCAGCATAGAGTAACCACTTGTCAAGTGACCACAGGAGTTAGTACAGATCAACACAACAAAGAGATATATAGGATACTGAAAATAAAAAACAAAAGACCTGACTTAGTCTGTGTGAAAAAGGCTCAGTTACAGCAATGAGCTAACAGTTTTCCTAAAGGTGAGCTCTGATAGTTGTTTACAAGTAGTCTGATGACTGATGCTATGAAACATTATTGATAAAAAGAAAGGAGTGACATAAAAGAACACAGTCCATATTATTATATGCCACATCTGTCTTGTCTTTATATACAGAGGAATCTTTATAATGACAGGAATCTTGAGGTTCTACCTTGTAAAGTAGCAAGCACCTACCCTGAGCACTGCCCAGTTCATGACTGCCATTCCACATATAACACCTGGTTATTACTGTTCTTTTCAATGTTAAAATTCGACTCTCAAACAAAAGGCAAGAACTGAATTGAATACCTAATGTGCCCATTGCCAAGTTATGCCTGTTGGTAGAGAATATTGTCTTGTGAGTGCTGTGGTGGTTGGTTTTCATCAAAAGGGCTCTTTTCACTTGGTGTGAGTGAGTGTGTGTGTGTGTGTGTGTGTGTGTGTGTGTGTGTGTGTGTGTGTGTGTGTGTTTGTCCTTTGTGCTTGTAGAAGCCTGCAAAAGCCATTAAAGCATCTTGCATCCCTGAGAGGTTAAGTTACAGAACACTGTGAGCTGCCTGATTTGGGTGCTGGAAACCAAATCCGTGTCCTGTGGAGGAATAGCAAGCACATTTGTTAGAAAGATGGCTGTCATGATCCTTTGCATCGCTGTCATGGAAGTGATAATGTTGCTGTAGTTTATTGATTACAGAAGTTTTTCCAACCCAGGCCACACACTAGAGGAATGCAACACAAGAGTCCAAATTTTATGATTCAAGGAGAATTGGGGGTGTGGTAGAGACCCGCCCACCACAGGGATACAAATGGAAGCTGGTCTGCTCCAAGTGGAAGTGGTTAAGACTAAACAAAAGCTTAACTTCCTAGCATTCAAATTATGTGTTCCTCTCTTATTAGAAGTACTGTGTGAGTTTGGGTTTGGGAGAGAGTAAGGGACATTATTGGTTCATTGGTCATTTTATGCATGTTATAACTTTAGGCACTATAAAAATATCAGCCCTTCCGAAGGTTTTTCCTGCCTGCTTGAGTGAATGCATAGCTGAACAGCAGCAGAGCATCATTGTCTGTGCCGTGACTGTGATCATGAAATATCTCATTAATACAGAATCTCCAAACATAGCAGTCAAATTTTATTCTGGTTCCTGTTGTTCTCCAGCACTGGTGGTCACCTCGAAAGAGTGCCATGTGTGACTGCAACATCATATGTTCTATCTAACACATTCTGCCTCCTGCTTTCTAGTGTCAGCTCATCTTTCCTGCATTCGATTCCATGTTGGCACGTCATTACTAAGACACTAATAGTCATAACCAAGCTCCCTGGTCTGTATTGTTTTCCTCATTGGAGACTCTGCTTATGGTCATGCTACTTGAGGCAGAATGTGCTGTGAAAGCGACTGTTGTGCAAGTCAAAACAGAACCAACTTCTGTTTGGACCTTGAGCTTCTGTCTGTATTCTGCCTTGATAGCTTCACTGTCAGTGCCACAGCTACTTAAAACTATATATTTATTTTTCAATTAGATGAAGTACTAATGGCCTACTTAATCCCTGTTGAAATGAAAGCTGACAGCTTGTATCTAAGGCCTATAGTCCAGTGTGAGGAGCCTGTGTTGTAGTCACTATACAGTTAATAAAAAGTACTGACTATTATTAGTGTTCTCAATAAGCAGTTTGCTTATTAAACTCATTTGTTTTATTTTTTCAGTAGAAATGATAATAAATAATTAACTCTGCACCTTGTTTTAGAAGCATGATGTTACCTACCATACTTTGTATGCTTTGGTGCATAGAAAAAGTCTGATATTGCTACCAAATATGCTAATTAAGATATTTATTATTTTATGTGCAAATGGGTTCCATTTGCACACAAGAATCCAGGACCTACATCATACTTTATAGTACACTTTGGCCACAGCAAGATATTCCATTTGAATATTGAAATGACTGTGTTTTAAGTGACAAGCTTGGGCAAATCAAGATGGAATTGAGCAAGTTAAATGTGCTTGGTTGACTGTGAGACTCCAATGATTGTTAGAAGCCCCATTGTTTATGCTAGATGGAGAAAGGAAGAGACGGCCAAGTGTTATCACACCATTTCTTTTTGTCAATTGCAGTATGTGTCCTGGCAATTAGATGCAATAGGATCAAACATTTAGTGTCCTGCCTGATTGACATTAATAACTCAGGTACAGGAACCATTGGTCTATGTTGAGAATTTATGGTGAATGTAGACAAGTCCCACTTGGTGTTACAAAATAGGGCTGCCTTTCATGAAAATGTAATTTCTGTTGGTTCTAGAACAATCATCATAATCTCTCAGCATTTACCCATGAAGTGTACCAAGTAGAGAGATGGAGAAGGGGGTTGGGGGTAGAATGAAAAGCCAAAAGTCTTCAGATTCAGTCTGGACTAATCAAGCTTACTGAAAATGCATAAATATTGATAGCAAGAATGAAAGGTAAAATTATTTTTGAGCAAAATGCTGTTAGATATAAAATAAAATTTTATTTGGAAATAAAAGGAGTGTTTCCAGAAGCCCCATTGTTTTTCCCTTTGGCTTATGTATGTTGGGCAATTTGCAATGTTCTCTGAGGTCCAGGTTCCCTAGAGATACTTGGGCATTTACAGATGATATATGTCATTAGCAGAGGCAGTCATGATTGTTTATTTTTTTTATCTGACCAAAATCAGAAAATAAGTGGTTTTGAATCATTACACAACATTAGCCCAAGTGTTCGACACTGGGGTCTATTTATGTTCTGCCTTTTTATGAAGAATACGACAGTTAAGATTTAAGTGAAAAACGTATCTTAAAGAAAGATAATTACAGTTGCTTAACTGTTGGCCTCAAATTGAATTGAATAGTGGTCTTTCCTCTTACCCCCATGTGCATTATTCAGGCACCAAGCATAGTGTTCTCCACATAACTGTGGTTGCATATTGCAGGATATTTGTTTGGAAAGTCTTTCACATCTGTGGCAAATAATCAAACTGACCAGAAATGAAAACAGTGGCAGAGTCTCCCTGTGATCTGGAGTTGTTCATTGGCCAAACTGCAGAGAATGGCTCACTGGTGCATAGACAAATGTGCTAGCTCACTCTTCTTAATGAGAAAGTAATCTCATTTCACTTTTAGTTTTATTCACACCAGCAGCCACTAATCCCTTTCTGGGCATCCAAAACTCAAGAACTGCTACTTGAACCTTCCATTCATTTTCTCATCTCTATCTGATTCCTCTCCTGAGAGTCTACTTGATGATAGGAAAATCCTACCTGTTACAGAATACACTTGAAAATACAGAGTAAGGATAATCATGTCACATACCACGTCTGGGGATTGTTGAATAGTTTTAGTTTAAGGATCCCAGCGTCTCTTACTAGATTCTGTCTGTGAAACTCTGACATGTTCCTATTCCCTCAAAAGAAGCATAACAGAACAGGAATACCGAATAACAAGTAAGAAAATTGGTGACCCTTCTGTCATGCTTTATGGGACAGAGCAATTCCACTGAAAGTCACTGAAGACCATGGAGCTTATGACATAAGTTATTAGCACTTAGGCACCACACACACCTTTGTTCTCTTTTTATTCATTTCTTCAACAAATGACGAAAAACTCTGTGTTTTAGAATAAATTTCCATTTCCATTGAGTTTCCTGTGCTGCTCATTTCATGTGTCTTTGGAGCCAGCTTCTTTTCCCCCTTCTATTAACATGTCATTCTAGGAAGTTAGTCAAGCATATTTTAAAAGGTTTAACACTATAAAGACAAAGAATGCCTTATTCGATGTCTTAAACTTGTGCTGGCTAATATAAAGTAGAATGGTGCTCTCTGAGATTTGAGCAACTGAACTGTGCACACATTGGTAGTGCAGCCCAGAGCATTTTTTTTTTTTTTGGCTCATGCCCAGCTCTCATTTGTACTTAATTTTTGTGTGATTGACTGATGTCAATTACTTCATTAAAGGAGTTTATGCTGTATCTCCATGTAGTTACTGAGCACTTAGAAAAATGAACTTCTTCAACATCAAACCAAACACAGGTAGACAAGCATGGGGGAAGAAGACTGTAGACACACATGTCTGGAATTAAGACACCAGATAGAGTTGACTCAAATTCTCCTGAGATGGTGTCATTTGCACTGGCGTTTGATAGACAATCCAAGATTTGAACTTGGATCCAGACACAGATTTTGTCATGTTTAATGTTTTGGGAATGTTGATAAGAAAAGGGAGAGACAGATTTATTTGATATTGTTTGGAAACATAAATAAAATAATGTATAAAAGAATTTACTTTGATAAACTATGGTAATGGATTGGCTCAGTAGAAGATCATGTGGGGTCAGGGTTTATTTAGTAGGAGAGTAAAGAAACTAATCTTTAAAGAAGAATTTACATTCTTCACATGTATAAGGAACATTGTCCTGCTTTAAACAGAACATTTTTGATGTATTTGAACTTTCTTTTAATGTTTTACTCCTTAGATAAATTGGACATTGGTTTTCATCAATTGTTATATACTATATGCAACTGCTCACCTGTGTTCAGAATGTTCTACGTTAGCATTTTTTCCTTGCTGTTTAGAAAATGTTGTCTCTTTTATAAACTTATCTGTGTTTGCATGTGCATGTGATGCATTTGTGTGTGTATGTGTGTGTGGATATGATGTAAGGTGTGTACATGTGCATTTGCATGCGACCAGGAATTCATGTGTGCATGTAAAAGTAAGAGAATGTCAGGTGTCAGTCATTGCCTTCCACCTTGTTGGAAGCAGAGTCTACATACTGTTCACTGCTGTGGACTAGGGTACTAGGCAGCCTCCATCCTGTTCACGGCTGTGCACTAGGGTAGTAGGCAGCCTGCATCCTGTTCACGGCTGTGCACTAGGGTAGTAGGCAGCCTGCATCCTGTTCACGGCTGTGCACTAGGGTAGTAGGCAGCCTGCATCCTGTTCACGGCTGTGCACTAGGGTAGTAGGCAGCCTGCATCCTGTTCACGGCTGTGCACTAGGGTACTAGGCAGCCTCCATCCTGTTCACGGCTGTGCACTAGGGTAGTAGGCAGCCTGCATCCTGTTCATGGCTGTGCACTAGGGTAGTAGTCAGCCTGCATCCTGTTCATGGCTGTGCACTAGGGTAGTCGGCAGCAGGGATGTTGTCTCCTATCTCACTGTATAGGCACAGTGAAAGACAAGCACTTCCTATATGACGGTTGAGATTCAGACTCAGATTTTCTTGCTTGTGGAGCTTAATTCTTTACACACTAAGCCACCGCCACACCCTATAGTATATGTTATGTACTTCATGTCACTTATACTTTTTGATTAGTAGTCAGCCAGAGAATTCAGACCCTCCTTTGACATGGGCATCCCTAAAATTTTTTTCCTGCATTTGGTTGTTAAATGGCACAAACTAAATTCACACATTTCCATTAGCATTTTTTCTGTAATGTGTTACAATAAAAACAACAGTAATTATTGGACTCTCAAAAATAAACTCACTGTTCATCCTACATGCATCCTGTGTACTGTAGGATCATGTAAAAATCAATTTAGTCAAAAAGACCAGTGAATAACTAGTCAGTCATATCTTAACAATATATCTTCAGCCATCTTTCCCCTACCCAGGATTTGTGTATGTGTGTATGTATAGGTGTGTATGTACGTTTAGATGTAGAAGTTGAGATCAGAATATCTTTGTCGAGAGCGGTCGCCATCTTGGTCCGAGACCCGCCGAACTTAGGAAATTAGTCTGAACAGGTGAGAGGGTGCGCCAGAGAACCTGACAGCTTCTGGAACAGGCAGAAGCACAGAGGCGCTGAGGCAGCACCCTGTGTGGGCCGGGGACAGCCGGCCACCTTCCGGACCGGAGGACAGGTGCCCACCCAGCTGGGGAGGCGGCCTAAGCCACAGCAGCAGCGGTCGCCATCTTGGTCCGGGACCCGCGGAACTTAGGAAATTAGTCTGAACAGGTGAGAGGGTGCGCCAGAGAACCTGACAGCTTCTGGAACAGGCAGAAGCACAGAGGGGCTGAGGCAGCACCCTGTGTGGGCCGGGGACAGCCGGCCACCTTCCGGACCGGAGGACAGGTGCCCGCCCGGCTGGGGAGGCGACCTAAGCCACAGCAGCAGCGGTCGCCATCTTGGTCCGGGACCCGCCGAACTTAGGAAATTAGTCTGAACAGGTGAGAGGGTGCGCCAGAGAACCTGACAGCTTCTGGAACAGGCGGAAGCACAGAGGCGCTGAGGCAGCACCCTGTGTGGGCCGGGGACAGCCGGCCACCTTCCGGACCGGAGGACAGGTGCCCACCCGGCTGGGGAGGCGGCCTAAGCCACAGCAGCAGCGGTCGCCATCTTGGTCCCGGGACTCCAAGGAACTTAGGAATTTAGTCTGCTTAGGTGAGAGTCTGTACCACCTGGGAACTGCCAAAGCAACACACTGTCTGAGAAAGGTCCTGTTTTGGGCCTTCTTCTTCGGCCAGGAGGAGGTCCAAATACAAGATATCTGCGCACCTTCCCTGTAAGAGAGCTTGCCAGCAGAGAGTGCTCTGAGCACTGAAACTCAGAAGAGAGAATCTGTCTCCCAGGTCTGCTGATAGACGGTAACAGAATCACCAGAAGAACAATCTCTAAACAGAGTCAACTATAACTACTAACTCCAGAGATTACCAGATGGCGAAAGGTAAACGGAGGAATCTTACTAACAGGAACCAAGACCACTCACCATCACCAGAACCCAGCACACCCACTTCGCCCAGTCCAGGGAACCCGAACACACCTGAGAACCTAGACCTAGATTTAAAAGCATATCTCATGATGATGGTAGAGGACATCAAGAAGGACTTTAATAAATCACTTAAAGAAATACAGGAGAACACTGCTAAAGAGTTACAAGTCCTTAAAGAAAAACAGGAAAACACAATCAAACAGGTAGAAGTCCTTACAGAAAAAGAGGAAAAAACATACAAACAGGTGATGGAAATGAACAAAACCATACTAGACCTAAAAAGGGAAGTAGACACAATAAAGAAAACTCAAAGCGAGGCAACACTAGAGATAGAAACCCTAGGAAAGAAATCTGGAACCATAGATTTGAGCATCAGCAACAGAATACAAGAGATGGAAGAGAGAATCTCAGGTGCAGAAGATTCCATAGAGAACATCGGCACAACAATCAAAGAAAATGGAAAATGCAAAAAGATCCTAACTCAAAATATCCAGGAAATCCAGGACACAATAAGAAGACCAAACGTACGGATAATAGGAGTGGATGAGAATGAAGATTTTCAACTCAAAGGTCCAGCAAACATCTTCAACAAAATTATTGAAGAAAACTTCCCAAATCTAAAGAATGAGATGCATATGAACATACAAGAAGCCTACAGAACTCCAAATAGACTGGACCAGAAAAGAAATTCCTCCCGACACATAATAATCAGAACATCAAATGCACTAAATAAAGATAGAATACTAAAAGCAGTAAGGGAAAAAGGTCAAGTAACATATAAAGGCAAGCCTATCAGAATTACACCAGATTTTTCACCAGAGACTATGAAAGCCAGAAGAGCCTGGACAGATGTTATACAGACACTAAGAGAACACAAACTGCAGCCCAGGCTACTATACCCAGCCAAACTCTCAATTATCATAGAGGGAGAAACCAAAGTATTCCACGACAAAACCAAATTCACGCATTATCTCTCCACGAATCCAGCCCTTCAAAGGATAATAACAGAAAAAAACCAATACAAGAACGGGAACAACGCCCTAGAAAAAACAAGAAGGTAATCCCTCAACAAACCTAAAAGAAGACAGCCACAAGAACAGAATGCCACCTTTAACAACTAAAATAACAGGAAGCAACAATTACTTTTCCTTAATATCTCTTAACATCAATGGTCTCAACTCGCCAATAAAAAGACATAGACTAACAAACTGGCTACACAAACAAGACCCAACATTTTGCTGCTTACAGGAAACTCATCTCAGAGAAAAAGATAGACACTACCTCAGAATGAAAGGCTGGAAAACAATTTTCCAAGCAAATGGTATGAAGAAACAAGCAGGAGTAGCCATCCTAATATCTGATAAGATTGACTTCCAACCCAAAGTCATCAAAAAAGACAAGGAGGGACACTTCATTCTCATCAAAGGTAAAATCCTCCAAGAGGAACTCTCAATTCTGAATATCTATGCTCCAAATACAAGAGCAGCCACATTCACTAAAGAAACTTTAGTAAAGCTCAAAGCACACATTGCGCCTCACACAATAATAGTGGGAGACTTCAACACACCACTTTCACCAATGGACAGATCATGGAAACAGAAACTAAACAGGGACACACTGAAACTAACAGAAGTGATGAAACAAATGGATCTGACAGATATCTACAGAACATTTTACCCTAAAACAAAAGGATATACCTTCTTCTCAGCACCTCATGGTACCTTCTCCAAAATTGACCACATAATAGGTCACAAATCAGGCCTCAACAGATTCAAAAATATTGAAATTGTCCCATGTATCCTATCAGATCACCATGCACTAAGGCTGATCTTCAATAACAAAATAAATAACAGAAAGCCAACATTCACATGGAAACTGAACAACACTCTTCTCAATGATACCTTGGTCAAGGAAGGAATAAAGAAAGAAATTAAAGACTTTTTAGAGTTTAATGAAAATGAAGCCACAACGTACCCAAACCTTTGGGACACAATGAAAGCATTTCTAAGAGGGAAACTCATAGCTATGAGTGCCTTCAAGAAAAAACGGGAGAGAGCACATACTAGCAGCTTGACAACACATCTAAAAGCTCTAGAAAAAAAGGAAGCAAATTCACCCAAGAGGAGTAGACGGCAGGAAATAATCAAACTCAGGGGTGAAATCAACCAAGTGGAAACAAGAAGAACTATTCAAAGAATTAACCAAACGAGGAGTTGGTTCTTTGAGAAAATCAACAAGATAGATAAACCCTTAGCTAGACTCACTAAAGGGCACAGGGACAAAATCCTAATTAACAAAATCAGAAATGAAAAGGGAGACATAACAACAGATCCTGAAGAAATCCAAAACACCATCAGATCCTTCTACAAAAGGCTATACTCAACAAAACTGGAAAACCTGGACGAAATGGACAAATTTCTGGACAGATACCAGGTACCAAAGTTGAATCAGGATCAAGTTGACCTTCTAAACAGTCCCATATCCCCTAAAGAAATAGAAGCAGTTATTAATAGTCTCCCAGCCAAAAAAAGCCCAGGACCAGACGGGTTTAGTGCAGAGTTCTATCAGACCTTCAAAGAAGATCTAACTCCAGTTCTGCACAAACTTTTTCACAAGATAGAAGTAGAAGGTATTCTACCCAACTCATTTTATGAAGCCACTATTACTCTGATACCTAAACCACAGAAAGATCCAACAAAGATAGAGAACTTCAGACCAATTTCTCTTATGAACATCGATGCAAAAATTCTTAATAAAATTCTCGCTAACCGAATCCAAGAACACATTAAAGCAATCATCCATCCTGACCAAGTAGGTTTTATTCCAGGGATGCAGGGATGGTTTAATATACGAAAATCCATCAATGTAATCCATTATATAAACAAACTCAAAGACAAAAACCACATGATCATCTCGTTAGATGCAGAAAAAGCATTTGACAAGATCCAACACCCATTCATGATAAAAGTTCTGGAAAGATCAGGAATTCAAGGCCAATACCTAAACATGATAAAAGCAATCTACAGCAAACCAGTAGCCAACATCAAAGTAAATGGAGAGAAGCTGGAAGCAATCCCACTAAAATCAGGGACTAGACAAGGCTGCCCACTTTCTCCCTACCTTTTCAACATAGTACTTGAAGTATTAGCCAGAGCAATTCGACAACAAAAGGAGATCAAGGGGATACAAATTGGAAAAGAGGAAGTCAAAATATCACTTTTTGCAGATGATATGATAGTATATATAAGTGACCCTAAAAATTCCAACAGAGAACTCCTAAACCTGATAAACAGCTTCGGTGAAGTAGCTGGATATAAAATTAACTCAAACAAGTCAATGGCCTTTCTCTACACAAAGAATAAACAGGCTGAGAAAGAAATTAGGGAAACAACACCCTTCTCAATAGCCACAAATAATATAAAATATCTCGGCGTGACTCTAACGAAGGAAGTGAAAGATCTGTATGATAAAAACTTCAAGTCCCTGAAGAAAGAAATTAAAGAAGATCTCAGAAGATGGAAAGATCTCCCATGCTCATGGATTGGCAGGACCAACATTGTAAAAATGGCTATCTTGCCAAAAGCAATCTACAGATTCAATGCAATCCCCATTAAAATTCCAACTCAATTCTTCAACGAATTAGAAGGAGCAATTTGCAAATTCATCTGGAATAACAAAAAACCGAGGATAGCAAAAACTCTTCTCAAGGATAAAAGAACCTCTGGTGGAATCACCATGCCTGACCTAAAGCTTTACTACAGAGCAATTGTGATAAAAACTGCATGGTACTGGTATAGAGACAGACAAGTGGACCAATGGAATAGAATTGAAGACCCAGAAATGAACCCACACACCTATGGTCACTTGATCTTCGACAAGGGAGCCAAAACCATCCAGTGGAAGAAAGACAGCATTTTCAACAATTGGTGCTGGCACAACTGGTTGTTATCATGTAGAAGAATGCGAATTGACCCATTCCTCTCTCCTTGTACTAAGGTCAAATCTAAGTGGATCAAGGAACTTCACATAAAACCAGAGACACTGAAACTTATAGAGGAGAAAGTGGGGAAAAGCCTTGAAGATATGGGCACAGGGGAAAAATTCCTGAACAGAACAGCAATGGCTTGTGCTGTAAGATCGAGAATTGACAAATGGGACCTAATGAAACTCCAAAGTTTCTGCAAGGCAAAAGACACTGTCTATAAGACAAAAAGACCACCAACAGACTGGGAAAGGATCTTTACCTATCCTAAATCAGATAGGGGACTAATATCCAACATATATAAAGAACTCAAGAAGGTGGACCTCAGAAAATCAAATAACCCCCTTAAAAAATGGGGCTCAGAACTGAACAAAGAATTCTCACCTGAGGAATACCGAATGGCAGAGAAGCACCTGAAAAAATGTTCAACATCCTTAATCATCAGGGAAATGCAAATCAAAACAACCCTGAGATTCCACCTCACACCAGTGAGAATGGCTAAGATCAAAAATTCAGGTGACAGCAGATGCTGGCGAGGATGTGGAGAAAGAGGAACACTCCTCCATTGTTGGTGGGATTGCAGGCTTGTACAACCACTCTGGAAATCAGTCTGGCGGTTCCTCAGAAAATTGGACATAGTACTACCAGAGGATCCAGCAATACCTCTCCTGGGCATATATCCAGAAGAAGCCCCAACTGGTAAGAAGGACACATGCTCCACTATGTTCATAGCAGCCTTATTTATAATAGCCAGAAACTGGAAAGAACCCAGATGCCCCTCAACAGAGGAATGGATACAGAAAATGTGGTACATCTACACAATGGAGTACTACTCAGCTATTAAAAAGAATGAATTTATGAAATTCCTAGCCAAATGGATGGACCTGGAGAGCATCATCCTGAGTGAGGTAACACAATCACAAAGGAACTCACACAATATGTACTCACTGATAAGTGGATACTAGCCCAAAACCTAGGATACCCACGATATAAGATACAATTTCCTAAACACATGAAACTCAAGAAAAATGAAGACTGAAGTGTGGACACTATGCCCCTCCTTAGAAGTGGGAACAAAACACCCATGGAAGGAGTTACAGAAACAAAGTATGGAGCTGAGATGAAAGGATGGACCATGTAGAGACTGCCATATCCAGGGATCCACCCCATAATCAGCTTCCAAATGCTGACACCATTGCATACACTAGCAAGATTTTACTGAAAGGACCCAGATGTAGCTGTCTCTTGTGAGACTATGCCGGGGCCTAGCAAACACAGAAGTGGATGCTCACAGTCAGCTAATGGATGGATCACAGGGCTCCCAATGGAGGAGCTAGAGAAAGTACCCAAGGAGCTAAAGGGATCTTCAACCCTATAGGTGGAACAACATTATGAACTAACCAGTACCCCTGAGCTCTTGACTCTAGCTGCATATGTATCAAAAGATGGCCTAGTCGGCCATCACTGGAAAGAGAGGCCCATTGGACACGCAGACTTTGTGTGCCCCGGTACAGGGGAACGCCAGGGCCAAAGGGGGGGAGTGGGTGGGTAGGGGAGTGGGGGTGGGTGGGTAAGGGGGACTTTTGGTATAGCATTGGAAATGTAAATGAGCTAAATACCTAATAAAAAAAAAAAAAAAAAAAAAAAAAGAATATCTTTGTCATTCATTCTTCATCTTGTTTTCTGGATCACTAAACTTGAAGCTCATTGATTGGGTCTCTCTGGGTGACCAAGGAGATCTTAGAATCTGCCTGTCTGCATTCTTCAGCCCTGGGATGTAGCCACATGTCACTATGTGGAGCTTTTACATGCGTTCTGGGTATTTCAGTTCAGATCCTCATGCTTGCACAGCAAATACTTTTCCCACTGAGCCATCCCAGCATTGTTGGTCACATGCCACTTATGAGTATACACTGGGATGTCCATTACTCCTGGACACAAACCACTGTCAAACAACGATGCCTTCCGTTTTAGAAACATGAAATCTGTAATTGGATCAGAAATCAAGTGCTTCTCTCTTTCATCTCAGTTTTACTTTCCAATGAGCATAGTGCGTTGTTGTTCTTGTTGTTGTTGTTTAGAAAAAAGAGCAGATCATAGAAAGAGCTGGTTAAGTCAACTTATTAATTCACTTCTATGTACAATGTACAGAGAAAACTCTTTGTGGGTATTTTATCCGCTTTTTGTGCATCCATTCATGAATATGTGGGTTGTATGAGTGACTCCCCAATCAGAAACTTTTATGAGGTATAACAAGTAGTTTAAACTTCTGACAGTTAAATAAATTATATCATTCGGGTAAAGAAATCTATCCCTAGATTAAGAATTCCAGTCAGCCGAGTTTGTGAAGTATACAAACCCCAGCTCCCCTAATACACGCTTAAAGGTGGAGCTACCAGTTGTAATTTGTAGTTTGACTTTCAAAAAGAGAGATGGAAATTGGAAAAAACCCCATTTTTTAAAATTTTCTTGTTAATGGTACTACTTTAAATTGGCCAGTATCAGTTTTGACCTTAGCAACTATTAATAAGGGCATGTGGCAACTTGACTTAACCTACCATCTGATTAGAATATTTTCCAGTGATGTTTAATGTCCTTTGAAAATGGCACCTTAGTTGTTTGGCTAACTGTATATCTAACAGCATATCTTTCAGTATATGCTGTCTATGGCTCTAGTAGCACATCATGATGAAGGAAATCATTATTATTTGTAAATAAAGGTAAGCTATGGCATATGCTAATTATTCCTCTCCAGTGCATAAAAATATTTGGAGCATCCTGTATTTTTAAGAGTAGTTCTATCTAGCGACAGTTTTCACCAAAAGTATGTGTGACATATTTTGTTGTGTAAAATTATTATTATTCATTACATAAGTACATTCATGATACCAGCCATATTGTATTGTCTAAAGTGTAAACACCTTATGTGCAACTCCACTCTATTGTGTAAAATAATAATTTGTGACACCTTTTCCACAGTCCTATACGGAGTCATTTTCATGATAAAAGAAGTACTTTATTAGATTACATCATAAGGAACCCTTTGTTAAAGTACATATAATTCAGAGTTCTTCATTTTTCAGATTTCCATATGTATTTTATACTGCTTTTAAAAAACATTTGTGCCATATATTTTTGTTTGTTTGGTTGGTTGGTTGGTTTTGGTTTTTGGTTTTTCGAGACAGGGTTTCTCTGTGTAGCCCCGGCTGTCCTGGAGCTCACTTTGTAGACCAGGCTGGCCTCGAACTCAGAAATCCACCTGCCTCTGCCTCCCAAGTGCTGGGATTAAAGGCGTGTGCCACCACCACCCAGCTTTTTAATTAATTAATTAATTAATTAATTAATTATTTTGTACCATAGAGTTTTGAGACTTGGGTCTTATATTGAAGGTGAATGTCAAGAAATGGTAGGCCAATTTCAACATTTTTGTTTCTAGAACTTGATAAACTTTCTTCATGTAGACTGAAAGCCCACTTTATCTTCTTTCCTCTTTAGTATATATGGTAATTTGTTTCCTGTATAGGAACCTCAAATTCTTCAGTGGATTTGGGAGATGAAATTGAGCTAGATAATTAAAAGTTTAGATTCAGAAATGTAAGTAAAATTAAACTTTGCATTCATATGACCTCAAGGCATCTACAGATGTTTTAATGGAGGAGTCAAACTTCTATACACATGTCAGTTCTTTAGAGTGGGATTTGACTTGAGATGTCTTTTATTTGGGCCTTGAACAGAGAATACCACTAAGTGTGGAGTTTCTTTTTAAATAGAAATATGCATGTGGAATGCTGTTGCCACAGAAAAGATTATGCAAGCATCCTAGCTTTGCTCAGGACATCCAAGTTCACAGAGAAATATTTGTGACTTCAATTGCTACCCAGATTTCTGTTTTGTTTTTGTTCCTGGTGAGTGTGTGTGTTTGTGTGTATGTGTGTATGTATGTTGATCAACTCATGATTTGTTGGTTTAAGCAAAATAGTACAAGAATAATTTTGAGCTTATATCACATTTTAAAGAGTTTTTTAAACTTTATAGTCAGCCATTGCCCTCTCACAATTAAAGATGCTGTCCTGCTATCAGCTGACAGACATGAGTCTGGTCTTTAGTACATTCTATGTGGCAGACAGAACACTAATGAAGGCTTTGGACTTCTTGTCCTTGCACAAACATACTTCTTGTGGCTTCATTCCAATTTGAAAGTCATGTGTTTTGGAGTCTTTTTGAGACTGTTAGCATGCTTGAAAAAACTTGCAAAAAGAAACTAAGGATGACCTGATTATTTCTTACAGATAGAAGTTATTATTATTAGTTTAGTCAGCTCCCACAGCTTCTCACATGAGAACTATTCTTATTGCCTGATTTGTCACAGGTACAGAATCTTGAACAATCCAAACAAATCACAGAATTACCCAAAATGGATCACGAGAGTCCAGGAATTGCCAAAAGTATTTATTTTCTTTTTAACCAACTTTCTTTTTTTAAACTTCACTGTGTATATATATATGAAATTCTCAAAGAATAAAAAATAAATAAACAAACCATGCTCTCCTTTCAAAACACTGGGTTCAACTCCACATATGAAGCTAATATAAGCTGTTTCAGAGAGACTCACATTGCAGACTCTTGTGCTCAGTTGACTTGCAGTCCTAGAATGGAAGGCTAAGGTTAACCCTCTTACCAACCACTGTCAGAGAATTCAATGATAGTTATGAATAGTTGGATAAAAGGGAAAAAGGGCATTTTTCGGAAATGAATCAGAAAAATTATTTAAGACTGATATGTACACGTAGGATTTTTAAGTGATGAATATATAAAACAATTCTCATCTAAAATTTGATGAACAGTGATATCCTACTTTAAATTAAAGAGGTTGTTTCAGTTATCAAGCCTTATTCAGAAATAAAATTACTGAAAACAGTTCTGTATATTTCTTAACTATTCACATTGAAACAAAATAGGGAAATGTTCTGAACTCACTCTGAACTCAAGCTTTTGTCTTTAAAGCCCTCCCTTTGTCTTGGCTAATGGGGCAATCTCTAAGAAGGGAAAAATGGGTTGCATAATAAGGTAAGGAGACATCTGGGACCTATTTTTAGATTGAGTAAAAGGCATCTGAATGAATATTTCCAGAAGGTGTCTGGGAAGAAGACATATAGGAGCCAAAGGTCAGTAGACAAGGGTAAGACCTATTTCCAAATGACTTCACTTTACAAGCACAGCTAGGGTCTTGGAGGAAATCCACTCTGGACAATTGTACCTCTTATACAGTTATCCTGCTGTGTCTTCTTTGCCTTCTTGATAAGAACATGAAGATGTCTTGTCAAATACACATATGCACACACACATACACACACACACACATGTATACACACACACACATACACACACACACATATGTATACACACACACATACACACACACACACACACACACATATATATATATATGTATATATATATATATATGAGACAAGAGGAATACTAGGCTATATTAAAGGGTCAGAAATTGCCAGGCGTGATGGCATATGCCTTTAATCCCAGCACTTGGGAGGCAGAGGCAGGTGAATTTCTGAGGCCAGCCTGGTCTACAGAGTGAGTTCCAGGACAGCCAGGACTACACAGAAAAACTCTGTCTTGATAAACCAAAATAAAATAAAATAAAATAAAATAAAATGAAATAAAATAAAATAAAATAAAATGAAATAAAATAAAATAAAATAAAATAAAGGGTCAGAAATAAAGATAGACAAACAAAATTGGTCAGTAAGACCTGGCATTGTAATTTTAAGTAAGTATTGATATAATATTGAGAATTTGTATTACATTGCAATCCATTACCATATTCCAGTTTAGACTAGCTAACGAAGGAAGTGATACTACTCTTCAAAGAAACTGTATAGCTCCCTACGTAGAGTGCATGACTATGCACATGGAAAGCCATGTAGCTATTAGGTTACTGTGTTTGTTAAACAAAAAGTTAAAGCTTTGTATGAAGTTATTTATAACACTATCAGATAAATAAAAGTGAAGGAATGCCAGCTGAAAATGTGTTGTAAGTGATTTTCTTGGGAACGGATTTCTGTTGTAAGAGACTAACAGAATGGGAAGTCTTGACCAATTGAAGCATGTCTTAGGAAAAATTAAAACAAGATCAAATCTAAGCAGTGCTTTCCCTACAAAACTCTTTTTCCAGCTACTGGGCGTCTATGCTTTTAAAGTCACCCAAAATGCCTGTGTTTTTTTTATAAAAGAAGATTGTGGCACACCACATACTGCATGCAGTTCTTTCTTGTACATTTGAAGATGTACAGGTGGCTGGAAATGGAGAGAACCTGGACTTTAGTTATTTGTTAGTTAATGATTCTTTGTTCATAAGTGTCATGTGCTCATTAGTGAAAAACATCACAAAATGCTGACAGACATGTGAACTTATTCCTCTTTAAAAAGAGAGCCATTCCAGAAACTATAAGATCTGCTTTTATTTATGCACATTTTATTTTATGTCATAAAATATATTCCCACTTCATTTAATAGTCATTTTCAAAATAATAGTCCGTATGTGTTCTACCTAATTACCTACTATGGAATATCTCAATTCTGAACCAGTTTTCACAAGTAATAGTGAAATGAACATTTTAGTTAGCGTTCACATTAAACTTTTACTTGATTATTTTCAGCTACCTACAATACAAGTTCCTCTACATTTCCTTTCACCAGTACATCACAAAACGAGCGGTTTAGAACAGAACTGACTGTAACCTGCAGTGCTTGACAATCTTTTCTCATAAAAACAAAGCAACAACAACAACAACAAAAAGAAACCAATAAAAACAAACATCTGCTTGACCTTAACAGCACAAATGTTCAGTAGTTGAGGAAGTTTTTTTGCAATGGGTCACTGCTCAGTTTCTATCTCATCTCAATTTCTGGATCAAAAATGACATTTAAAAAGTTACAGGCCACATAAAAAAATGGTGTCAAATTAACATATAATCTCATTAGCACTATGTGGTAATGATTATCCTTTAAAAACAGTACACATAAATGTACAAACACACACAAACCCACACACAAATGCACCTTTGGAAGTACTAAGCTGCATCATTTAAAAATTAAATTAACCTCCAAATGTGAACATTTAACATCATAAAACACCCTTTTAGCATTATTTTAAAATTTACAACATCTGCTTGAATACAAAATTAAAATGAATTTCTCCCTATGTGATAAAAGAAAATAGAGAAATACACACTATTCATCAGAATTTACTTTTCAAGCAGGCCTGTGGCACCTACTTAGTATCCAAGCATTCAGGTGATGGAGATAGAAGGATCTTTAGTTTAAGTCCAGTCTCTGCCACATAAGTTCCTATCCCAATGCTTAACTAAATAAATCCCATTATTCAGCTTTTCAGTGTGTGTATATTGAATGCATATCAAAGGGATAGAGACTTTTATGACAAGATTGAGAGTGGAGCACATTTATTTAGACTAAATATGCTATAGGTCAGGTTTATTTAATTTCATTTAACCCTTATAGACACAAGGCAAGTAAAAATTATTTCAATTTGCAGATAATATAGCATTTGGAGGTTGTATGAGTAATGAAAATTGACTCAGTTGTCCAAGCAATAAAAACCGGGGTCCACAGCTTCTCACTTCATAGTCCATGGTTGACCCACACAATTGAAATATAAAGGAAAATTGTCTTGTTTCTATTTGTTTCCATATTTCCATATATGCTGTGTGGGAGTATGCAAAGGGTTGCACATATGTTTGTGTGGATGACAATATTTGCATGTGTGTGCAGAGTACTAATATTGATGTCTTGAGCTTTCTGGAATGGTTCTGCACCTTATTAATTGAAGCATGTTGAAACTAATTGAACCTTCAACTCTGCATTCGGAGTGCTGAGTTACAAGAGGAGGCCGTGCCTACTAGGAATTTATATAGGTATTGAGTATATGAATTTTGACCCTTGTACTTGTTAGAGCAAGCCTTTGCTCATTTGACCATCTCTCTAGCCCTGCTCCCACTTTTCTTAATTTCATTTAGGTCAAAGAAAAATTGGCCCTAGAAGCTTCATTGTACTGTGTAGTGGTTAATTTTAAAATGCATTACTAGTTCAAATAGTTGAAGATCAGCAACTGTGAGTTCTCAGCCTTAGATGGGGTATTTATACCAACCTCTCCTACCCAAGGCCCAGAGAATTCAGAAAGTAGAGCCAGAAAGATATGAATAAAACGATTGTAAGGGATTGACATTATCCAATGATGTTTTCTGGATATGAAGTGGCTGTTGCATGCAGGAAGTCAGCTGTGTTTACCTACACAAGGTAAAGCCATTTAACATTTTTGAAAGTCCATCAAGTTTGGGGAGGAACTCGTAAGACCCAGACCCCAGTTGAAGACCTATTCATACTTGATGGCTACAGGGGGAGGAAAAGTCACTCTTTGTTAGAAATGTGGACACTTCTTTATGTCCCCATGGATGACCCCATACCCATACACATAAGGGCAGCATTAACTTGGTTTAGGGTGTTGGAAGGGAGGTGTGATAGGAAGTGTAGGACTTGGGGAAAATTGGGACTGAGTGGTAGCCATGACCAAGATGCAGCTCATACATGTATACAATTCAAAAATGAAAAAGAAATGATAGAATATGTGTTGTGTGAATTATGATTAATTGTGTCCAGCATTATTTTATAATGCTTATGGATTTTTGTCTTTGTAAAGGTTAATTTTCTCCCTTTTGTATTTACTCTAGATGATGCTATAACCAATACACACACATAACTATAAACAGATAATTTACACATAAATATATAATGCATCCACACACAAAGTACTAAAATTTGGTAAGTAGGTAACTAAGGGAAAGCTTGGCATGATGAGATACACATGACTATTCTTTTAAAATTGCTAGCAGTAAATCAAGTATTAATGATTTTATTGTTTTGTTTTGTTTCATAGTGTAGGGAAATGATAACCTCTACGTCTGAGAACTCACCGATTTAGAAGAAGCACAGTTTTCCCATATTAAGGTCACTGAAACATCTTTTATTTCTTAACAAGAAATTCCAAATGCATTTGTTGACATCCCGTGGCTATAACTTTCCTCTGTTGCTTCATCAAATGTCTTCTCACAAACCATTGCCCAAATGATTTATAAAAGAAGTTCCACTTTTACAAAGTCACTCTTTAGTCACCCTGAGCAGGGACGTCACCATATCAATGCTGCTCTGTGTCTTTCATAATATGGTGTTCATAATGTTAGCAAGCAGCTAGAACCTTCTGTTCTCACACCCCTCCACTCCTTATAAGCAGAAAAGCAATGCCTGACAAAACCTATTTCTCTCAGCACGGTAATATTTGAGCCCATAATATTTTAAATAATTATTCAACCTAAAACTTTCAAGCCACAAGTTAAAGTGTGTGTGTGTGTGTGTGTGTGTGTGTGTGTGTCCTTAAATGTAAGTTTGAGGCAAAGCATCCCTCCCTATAAATATCTTTGCTAAAGTTGTATTGCATCAATATTGCCCATTTGATATGTACTGTTTGTAATCTCCATTTAGGAACCAGATGGTAAGAAATAGTTAATGCAGATCCTAGAACTGTAGTGTCATATGCAGGCATTTTTCCTAGCTCTAGCTATAAGTACAGTAATTGAGCGAGGGCAGTACCTATTGTCTAACCATTTTATTTAAATGAAATCTGAAATAAATATACAATGGCACTCACAGAATGTTCTAGTAAGTATGCAGAAGGCAGATTTAAATATCCGCATCTGTAATTTTATACTCGTTATGTGGGGTGAATGTGGTGATTAAATAAGGTAAATAAAGGAAAACAAATATCAGAGTGCCAAGTACAGAATAGATGTTCAATAAATATGAATTAGTCAACTATGATTACATTACACTAATTTTAATTTCTCTTTGTCCTTCCCTGCTCTAAGGATGGAAAATGGGACTGTGTGTGTGTGTGTGTGTGTGTGTGTGTGTGTGTGTGTTTGCGTGCACGCATGTATGTGTGTGTACTCCCATTCTCATTTTATATTCTTGGCAATACCCTTGGAAATACTTTATTTGGGTCAGGCAGGTTTTTTTTTTCAGGATATATTTCTTAAAATAATATTAGACTTTATTTTGTTTGTTTTGGTTGAGTTTGCTCTTTTTTTTTTTTAATGCTTTTGGCAATTTTATATGTGGATGTCATTTTGTTCCAAACCTGGGAGGAAAATATTCCATAAGACTGCACAATTTACAAGACCACACAGTGATTTATAAGGCTCCCCTCCCCCTCAGTTGCGCTTTTAATGGGGAAAACCCATCTATATTGCTGTGTCAAGAAATCACCACCTTTATCACATACCGCAGGCAGAAATGAACCATACAAAAGCAAATAACCCTGAGCTCCCCTGCAGGAAGCTGGGGCAGACATTGAGCTTTAGCAGATGCTCCGAATGTATAGTTAGCTGTAGAGATCGTGAAATATGGACACTAATGACAAGTAACTCCGACAGCTTGTTGAGGCCAGTGGCTTTAAACTCACTTCTTCAAAAACATTAAACATTGTCCAACAATATTCTGAAATCCACATGGTTCCTCTCAGAACCCAAATCACCTTCAGTTTTGTGCCAGCCTTACCTAGATTCAGATGTGACTTACTAGCCTATCATCTTCTTCAGTTTTGTATGTTTAATCAAAATACTAACTAATTTGATGTATTTTTCACAATTTTAGGGATGTACAAAATTAGGAGTTCTTGTATTTACTGTTGAAACCATAATCTTAACAATGGATAGTTTGATACTTCTAAACTCTGAGGTTAGCTACATCATGAGAAAGGGAGAGAAGATAAAAGCATTCTAGTGAAATATATTTGACATATAAATTTAATATATTTTCTTCTTGCCTCATTATCTACACTAAATGATGCATATTCAGTCATTGCCCTGTTGTATATTAATCCACATATAAATTGAAAAGGGAAAACGCATTTCAATCCATGAAATCAATGAATATAACATTATTGCTTAATTGAAAAATGCTTGTTACATGCTGCACGGAGGTCCCGTGACTTCGAAAAAGTGAATCCAAACTAAGATTACAACCATGGTTTGATGCAGAAATGGAGAAAAGGATAGCATTTCTCTTGTGTATCTATCAGAATGCATATTCATACGGATATATTTGTTGAGTTGGCAGTCTCCAAACATTGGCACTTACTTGCTCCTTTTACCTTGGGCCCAAACATCTGAAGTGAAATGTTGGAACCATTCGCACATACTTCCAGTCCATGTTTCTTTAAGAAACCTGATGTTTGCTTTCTTTTACTTGACTAGTGAGGAATTCATAAAGACCCCGAGAAATTGTATATGCTACAGACTGAAACATACAACATATTACACAGGTCAATAATTTATATCATGGGTAAATAATGGACCCAAGCCAAAACTTAGGAGGAGGAAATCCAGGATTTATTCGTTGTTTCACTGATCTCCTCTCAGAAGGTTAGGAGTGATGGAGGATTTTAGTAACTGATGGCCGTTATTTATTTTTGGAGGGGGTGGGGTGAGACAGGGTTTCTCTGTATAGCCCTGGCTGTCCTGGAACTCAACTTTGTAGACCAGACTGGCCTCGAACTCAGAAATCCGCCTGGGATTAAAGTGCTGGGATTAAAGGCGTGCAAATTTGGAAGTAGTACTGAAGTGATGGGAGGTTTCTTATTATGCAGAAAATACCCTTTCTAATAATTTTACCACATCATTGCTGAAAGAAACAACTTCACTATTTTTCTATTGTGTATTTTATCATGTTCCTGTCTACCTGCAGGGTCCTGGTCTCTCCTCCTCAGAAGATGCACTTGGTATCTGTATACATGGATGTACACGCGCACACACACACACACACACACACACACACACACACAATTGGCAGCATAGGGAAAATGAACTGTCTGCCCTGCAGTCCTTTGAAATCAAGCTGCCTTACTGATGATAAGTGAGACCATGTCCTCCTGCCTTTCTGTACTCCAAAGAAGAAAAGAAAACAGAAAAGACAGGAAGGGTGAGAAAGAATAGCATCAATGAAGTTCTTCATTCAAAATTAGTCTTCAACTTCAGGAACAATGTTACAAAAAATTATTTTCAACAAGAAAAATATAGTCCTTGTTACAAAGAATGTTGAGAAATCAAGTTATCTACAATATATATTGAACTATTCATTTTAAGAAGTCCTCCAGGTATTACTATCTACTTATTTATATTTGGAACTTATGAGTCTTGTCATTCAGGTAACTCTCACACAAGGGCCCAGAGTTTGAGCATTCAAACAAGTCATAATTCAGTAAGATTGTTCCTCTGTCTGAGAGCCTGATGAGAAAATAAAAACCTAGACTTAATGACTTTCAGAATTTTTGTAAACTTCAAAACCTTTTTTGAAACCTTATGTAGACATTTGTAAAACATGTCAATATTGATGTTTGTGTGTGTGTGTGTGCGTGCGTGTGTGTGTGTGTGTGTATGTATATAAAACTCCATTGTACCCTGATTGCAGACTCCTTCCAAAGAGTCCCCTGAAGAATCTGTTAAAGAGTATTGTTTGAAAGTCTCTGATCCTGTGACAATCTGAATTTTCTTCAACATCATATTTTTCGTGATTATACATCTGGCTGTATATGCATATTTCCCTGAACTTTTGATTAAGATGGATGTGTCATGATTTCTAACTCATAAATATTTCACTGTTCAGTTCCTAGTAATAAAGCCATTTAAAAACACGGTTGAATTTTTATTTCCAGTCAGGAGATTTAAAGCTGTTGTAGTATCATGGCCCAGTGAGAGCCCTACTCAAAGTTCATAAATGATGCAGTCATGTTCTTCAACACGATTTTCCTGCTCCAGCATCACTCCAAGATTACACACTTCATCTTATCACCAGGTTTTAGCAGTCTCTGATCTAGCATATTCTTGGCCTTTGCTGTGTGTACTTTTTTTGTAAAGTCATTTGAAGCATTTACAGTGACATTAGATTTTGAGTTAGTTTTCTTACTAAACTGAGCCAGGCTATAAAATTATTTTTTAAATAGGGAAAACATTAAAATGATATTCACTCTTCCATAGGCTTCATAACTGGTGCCAGAATATGTTGATGATGATGATATGAAAAGGTTCATGGCATTAGCTTCAATACGCTGGGTAAGGTGGTATTCATCAGGTTCCTTGTTGAAAAGTGGATATTTTGCTTTGTTTATAACACAGGAACAAGTCACTCAGATAGTTACAAAACATGAGATCCTGATTGAATTGTATTGGGTGACAAGGGTGTGGCCATGTCAAGGACCAATGACTCAGCCCAGTAAGAGGAGGAAACATTTCCTCGGGCAAAGTTAAGAAGGATGGAAGGAAGTCTTCCTCTTGTCTGAAGGCAAATATTGACAATGTGCACAGTTAATGTCCATCAAAGTATTTCCTGCAAGTTATTTAGGGCCTAAGACTGCTTCCCATTCAGAGACCTGCTCCTACTAATGTTAGCTAAACCTACCTCCATGTTCAATAAATAATTCTGCCTTCCTCTTCAACTGCATGTAATCACTGCACCTCCCTGTTACACTGTTTATAATAAACATGCTGAGCTTGTATGGTGCTGGGGCTTCTCCATGGGTCCCAGCTTTTCTGTGTGTCTGCACACTTGTCCTTTCTTCATTGCCTCCAATTCCCACATAGGTCAATCCTTAGAACCATGTGGGGTATGTCACAACTAAAGAACTAGAAGGAGGAGTATATATGCACATGGGCCAGCCTTATAGAGAGGCTCTAATGCAAGAGCAATTTGTTCTAATTTCATAAGATATTTACCCAAGCTTAAATTAAGAATAGAAGTAATGTGAACTTGCTTACCTGTTTAAAATACTGGAAACTCACATGGAAAAAAAGGCATGAAATCATGAATACAGTCTATAAATGAACACTATAGTAAGCACAATAGCACAGTTTCTATGAATTGAGTGGGAGAGTAATTGAAAGCATTCAGGGGATATTATAACTTCAATTTCAAAAGTTTGTCTGGTTTTCCTGCAGGAATATTCTGTCTGGCATGTGCAAGAAGACCAAATAGGATATAATTACAGTATGCAGTGAAGTATAGTAATGGGTCTGATGATTAAGATAGTTACAATAGAAGTGTCATGTTTTGACCATGCTCTGTAGATATAATTAGTGGGATTTTCTTAGAAGTTGCCTACTAGAAATGGAGAGAAAAGGGATTCCAATCTTAGAAATTAAACAAGAAAGAGTGACTGTAATCAGAAATGGAAGACACTATATATTAAGCATGATTTTTCATTTCATTTATTTCATTAGCACATGCAAATTATCACAGCAAGGAGCTTCACTGTGAGTTTTCCATAGTTACATATAATATATAGTGATCATAAATATTCCTTTTATTATTCTTTCTTTAAAATGAAAGAAATTTTAGTATGTCTACTACATATGTAAATAAATAAACAAACAAAAAAAAATGCCTAACCCCTGCCAAACATCCTTGGCCACCTACCTGTAGTGGTGGCCTCAGGCCCTAGCTCTCCCATAGACCTCACATAATTACTGTGTTTTTCTTCCTCCAAAGCATGGCACAAAAGCTCTCCTTTGCATCTGCCATTTTTTCCTGGGACCCAAAGTACCACCTGTGTGATTGGCCCCTGGCCTTCTTTACTGAAAAATCAAGAATCAATTGGGGAATAGAAATTATCAACAGAACCTCCCCTTAGAAAAAAGAATGAGCATATCGGAGTAGAAGGTTGGGAGTTGGGTTGCTGTTGTCCTCAGTTATAATTGCCTGTGGATTCCACTTGAATGGAAAGGCCCAACATGGTATTGACATGTCTGGAATTTAAGAGAGAGATCTGGGCAGAAGAGCTAACTCTGGAAGCCTTATGAATATAGTTGCTATTTGGAGAGTAAGACTTAAGCTCAGTGGTAGTTGTTAGCCAGGAAGCACAAGGCCCAAGTTTGGTGCCTAGTACAAACAGGAAAGGAAAAAAAAGAATGTAGACGATGTTTAAATTTATCTCCTATGCTTTTGTAATAATCACATAACTGCTCTATTTGGCTGTACATTTCTATTTTCTCAACCCATCTTTAATCTTGACAACTTTTAACTTTTGTAAAGCAAAACATTCATCTTTCTATTGTCTTTAAAGCTTAGACATAGCTTAAAAGACACATCCAAATTTAATACAGAAATTCACAACCAGGCCAAAATCTATTCTTGTTTTACTAATAAAATCTTTAAATGCCAAACTCAAAGGTCAGCTCTTCTGCTCAGTGTCCATGAGGGTCCTGAGGGAAATCTGTTTCCTCTTCCGTGACTCCTCAGAACTTCTGGTTATGTTTTTCTGTGCTGCCCAGCATGGAAGCCATCAGCTGCATTTTGGGTATCTTGGGTATCATGTAGTTGAAGTGTGGTAAGTCCAAATGTAAATGTACTGCAATTGTCAAATTCTTATTGTCCAAAGGCTCCATAGAAAATACACAGAATAACACAAACACATATCTACTTGTAAAATAGAATGTAAAGAAAATATAATATTAGTTCCATTGATGTATTTTTTTTTAAACAATAAGCTTTTCAGTGGTATATATAGCTTTTAATCCATGCCTTGGAATTTATTTCTATAGAATAGTGTTGGTTTAGAGCTGCCACTTGCAATTAAATTATGTTACTCTTATCTCATCAGTTGGTCAGTAGATTATAAGTTTCTAAAATGGAAATTTGATTTGAGTCCTATTTCTAGAGTGTAGAAAATGACTAGATGGTCATTAACAAGTAACTTAAAATTTGTTTACTCTCTTTGATGCTTACCCTAATACATTAAAGAATCAACAAATCACCTATAATATATATATACAGAGGCAGAATTTGAAAAAGAATTAACTATAGATTTATGACATGCAATTCAGAAACCATGGGACTTTTCTAAAAACTCCCATAATTTGGGCTGACCATATATAATTTTTGAACTACAAGTTGTAATTTTTGAAGGAAATCCAGGGAATCTGCAAAGCTTTCAAGGGATGAAAATAAGGACGAAGCTATTATTTTATCCTCTACATTCTTTCACATCTGATGCCCTCTACAAAGTTAGAAATACATTTAAAATATTCACTGAGCAATGAGATAAGGCCAGTGTCCATCAAAACAAGGAATCCAGTGCATCACAAGCTAATGGATAGCCTTGCAAAGTGGTCCCAGAGTCTCTGCCTCTGAGAAACAACATGCTGATAGGGTAGTGTTGTAATTCACCACAAGGAGCGTGTATAGAGAGCCACCCCAGAAGAAAGGCAATAGAGTGTGCAACATTAGCGTGTACTGTCAACCCTCGTCAACCAAGTACACTGGTCTAGTGACCAGATTGTGTGTCTAGACAGAAATCCCCCTGCAGGGAAGAAGAATAATACCCCAAGATATGTTAATGTGATGTAAATCTCCTCCTGACTTGCAGAATCCTGCCTTCATGGTTCTCTCAACAGGGTTTTGCCTTGTTATTTGATCTCTTGAGTGTTCTGCCCCTCACATAAAAAGAACAATGGTACAACTTCTCTCCCATGCTAAATGCACGGCCACCATCTTACATACAAACCATTGTTTTGTGTGAATAATAATGCTAAATATCTTTTATTCTCATATATTAAAGTATTAAAACTCATGCTTGAAGATGAGACTAAAGAAAATCAATACAAATCAATAATTAGAGCATTCTACACTAGTATAACCCCCTGGTTTGTATGTCTTTTATATTCCATATCAGCTTTAATTAACTAATTTTGAAGATAATTTAGGATATTGCTAATGACATCCTCAAAAAAAACTTAACTCTCTATTCAAAGATATATATATATATATATATATATATATATTCACAGAGTATTTCATCTCAATGAGACCAAACATTGAACCTCACGAACAAATAGTATTGAATCCATTCATGTACTTGACCATATTATTTAAAACCCACTTTCACTAGCTAGCACAAACAGGAGGACAGGGGGATAAGGTTGCCCTATTACCTTGACATATAAACATGTGCTTGAAAATGAAACGCTTTGTGTTTTCCTCATTAAATGCATCTGGCTTCAGTAGGAAGAATAATGATATTCAAAGTTCAATCTAGTCGGAGAAACCTGTCCTTTCCCCTAGGTAACTGAGCCAAAATGAAATGTTCTTTCAGAACTTCCGGTGTTGCTAAATAGCTTGCTCAACAGTTAATAGCTTGGGGTTTAAGAGTTTTGTTTGGTATTAGGCACTGGTGCCAATGATTCAGACATAGAACATCCACATATAACCCGTAGATATTTGAGCCAGATTCTTCCCGCACATAAGATATTCTGAGAGCAATTTAGACCATTTTGAAAGGACACTGAAACTTCTTGGGCACTCTTCATATCACTACTATCAAGCTTAGTAAAATATAACTAAGTGATCTGACTCCGAACTTAAAATCTGAGGATTAGATTTTAACTAGAACTTATTGTATGTTCGTCTGCACCCTAAGTTGAGGTTCAATAACATTAATGGCCCAGACTCATTTATTCTTTCAACTAGAACAGTATATATCTAAAAGTCTTTTATTGTTTCCATTACATTATTGTGTATGTTGTGAATGCCTAAGTAGGATCCAAAAACTGCTAAAGGTGACATAACACCATCTATTTACTTAGATGTCCCCAGAAGTTAATTAACTTTCCCAAATGCGTTGCTTAATAACAAGGCTGGAATCAAATTGAAAACTAAGGTTTCTAAATTCCAGTCAAGATCTTTCCACTGCATAATTAAATCAGAAATTTTATGTATCTGTTGAACTAAGTGCCTTTAGGAAAATTAAGAGATTTTCTTTATCCTCAGAAAATCTATGTGAAGAGTACAGGCCTCTAAGAAGGCAGAGACCTTAAAATATAGATTGTCTTAAAGAAGTGGATTAGATATAGGGGTGGGGTTATAGTTTGGTGGTAGTGTATTACCCCATTATATGTAAGACCCAAGGTTTACATACCAAAATTGCAAGAAAAAAAGGAACACATTGAATATTAAATGAGAAGACACACACAAAAAATGCAAGAAACACTTATAGAAAATTAGAGCACACAGTAAAAAATGAATCTTATGACTTTTAAAGAAAGACAGCTGAGTATGGTATATTAGATGAAACACATTTAAATCTGATCTCCAATTGGAAGAAATTGTGCAGCATGTTAACACAAGTGTGAAAACAGCTGGAAGAAGGGCTTCTATTTGCCCTATGCAGATGGAGCCATGGCATCTTTTAGCCTGACACATTACTAAGACTTAGTGGGGCACAGTGATGTGTTAAGAGGAATTGGCAGGACTTTGTACTACAGTACTTTGGCTGTGTCTGCTTTTTAGATGCAAATGTGATAGGATGAAGCTACTGTATTTGGGAGATAAAGAATTAGTAAACAGCCCAGCAGTGGTGGTGTACACCTTTAATCCCAGCACTTGGGAGGCAGAGGCAGGTGGATTTCTGAGTTCTAGGCCAGCCTGGTGTACAGAATGAGTTCCAGGACAGCCAAGGCTATACAGAGAAACCCTGTCTCAGAAAAAAAAAATAGAATTAGTAAACAGAGGAAAGAGGCTTATCACATGACAAATTTTAAGTTAACCCAAAAGTTTCCATTGTTTAACAGACCTTTGGACAGTGTTTCTAAGGGTTTAGCTTATTTCTAGCTTAATTTTTTTCTGTCATTTATTTTGAATTTAATCTCTATCTCTCCATCTCTCTATCTCTCCGTCTCTCTATCTCTCTCTGTTTTTGTCTTTCTTTGTGTCTCTGTGCCTGTCTCTGTCTATCTCCTTCTCTCTCCCATGTGGTGTGGGTGGGGCGATGCTCACCCACATGTAAGAATTAACATTGGCTGTACTTGTCTCTCATGTTTCATCTTATTTTTTTGAGATATTGTCTCTCACTGGACCTGATGCTGAAGCTTACATAATCATCTAGCTAGCCCCTGGGATCCCTGGTCTCTATCCCCCAGTGTGCTTATAAATGCACACTGTCACACCTGCCTTTAGAATGTACTGGAGATATGAACTCAGGTCCTCATGTTTATACAGAAAATACTTCAACCACTGAGTTAATAAAGGATCGGTAGATCCTTTATTTCTATTGTTGATTTTTAAATAAACTTGATATCTAATAATTACACACAATGGTATATATGCATTTGTAAAGCTTTTACAACACAAATTGACCAGGATACAAAGTGAAATCTATTTTGAAACCAGGCTAGATAATAACATAGCAAAACAAGAGCACAACCTGACCTGTACACAATGGTATTTATTGACCTAAACTAACTTTGCCAAAATGTATTATTTTATTTTTGAGTTCCCTTGCATTTATATTACTAGATGTTCAAAGGAAATACATTTGGGGAAGTGCTTCTCATGACCTTTTTACTGAGAGGGGCTGTGTGAGCTCATGTAAAACATTAAAATATTTTCAATAAACTTTCAGTTTTCCTTGGTTTCCAGCTGGTACACAGAATCTGGATCTAAGAGGTGGTGGAACATTTTTTCTTATCTATGAAGATCTGACTTCTACTGGGGGTGGGGTTTGGATGAGAGCTGGGCCAGGAGCTAGATTATGCATGATCTCATTGAGTACACACACACACACACACACACACACACACACACACACACACTCATACCACTGATGTTATTGTTCTTATTTCCAACTTGACAGATAAGAAAACCAAGGCCCAGGGAGGTTAAACAAATTGTGAGATCTAACCAGACTGTTAATGGCAAAGCAGAGATTCAAATAAAGATTGTCCAACTCCTGGGCCGAGTCTCTCTCCAATTCCATAATACATTAACAAGAATCCCAGGAGTAAGGAGAAAACTCTATGTAAAGAACTCAGGACAGTTCACAGCAGAAATACCCAAGGAACAGGGAAACTCAGAGGGAGCCTGGTTGCTTCTTCAAACACTGAAAAGTTTATTTAGGCCCTAAGGAGCTGTCACGTTTGCTCTTTATGGTCCTAAGGTGTAGAGAAGAAAGCAGTGCCTGAAAACCTTTCAGAGGAATGCTTTTATATGCAAGAGCTTTCCAAAAGAAAGAATTCAGGATAGACATAGTGTACTTGAAAGGCAATCAGGCTTCTGTCATTGGCCTTCGTCAGTTTTAGGCTGCGTAATCATTTGATAGTCTATAACTAGAGAATAATCACTTGGAAAATGCACAAATTAATGCATTTTCCCTTTCTTTATTCTGACAACTGTTAGACAGATAATGTGCAATTAGACTAAATACGAGAGGAGTGATTGATTGTCTAAATTAGAACTGAAAGCTAGCGACATATACTCCTGCCATGGGCTTCTGCTGCATTCATTTCTTTTACATTACTTTTGTCTAAGTGTATAAAAGGTGACTTGAAATGTATGTTTTATTCTGCTTTATGCATTCAACTTAAGCATTTGGGATCAACTTTAAGAAAGCACAAATCTCATGTCTTCAAGTTATGTTTTACAAAGGAATCCTATATGACCCAGAAAGTATTCCCACATTCTCCAACTGCATTAGCTACTGCTGTTGTCACCATGACAGAACATGTGGCAAAGCAACTTAATGAAGAGAGGTTTATTTTGAATCAAAGTTCTTAGGGAACTGGTTATCATGAGGTGTTGCGAGCCGTCCAGCGGGTACACCTGAATGGCAGGCCAGCACTGAAAGAAAGGGAAACTAGGCGACGAGAGAAAGATGGAACCAAGGGAGGCAGGCTACACCCTAAGTAAGCTCCTTAGTGGCAAGCAAGGTCAAGGTCTGGTTCAGCCTGCTTCAGGCTTGTGGGAGGCTATAATGAGGGGAAGACATGGTTGCTATAGTGGCTCAGTCCTCAGTGGAGACAGATACAGTCACCAATCACATACCAGCAACCCAACACCAACAAGGGAGTTTTGGCAAACGTAGGTCCAGGACATTCTTTGAAACCAGCCCCTACCATACTAAACCCGCATGTAGATCCCAACTCCTAAAGGTATCACGGCCTTTCCAAAGAGCACCACCAACTGGGAACCAGGGGTTAGAAAGCATGAGCCTATAAGAGATATTTCACTTTTAAACCTTAACAATCACTAACATAAGGAAGTGTTTCTTTTCTTTTCTCTTCTTTTCTTTTTTTTTTTTGTCTTTTTGTTTTTGTTTGTTTTTTTGAGACAGTTTCTTTGTGTAGTCCTGGCTATCCTGAAACTCACTCTGTAGGCCAGGAAGTGTTTCTTAATATGAACACATTTACACACCATCAGTCTGGTATTTTAAAAAGACAATTTGTTTGATGGAAAAGTCTAGTTTTCAAGTTATGTTATTATTTATGGCTTTGGATCAGATCAGTTATTTAGAACATAAATCGTTTAAGTTAACACAAAACTAATTTTCAAAGTAACAGATGCAAAAGAATTGATGAATTCTAAACACCAATTTACGTCTTTGTGGATTTTTATATCATCAGATATTTGCATTTATTTCCATCTAACCAGTTGTATTTATTGGATACATAAATAAGGAAATTTATTTGTTCAACTCAGTTAACCCCTTTGGTTTCTGTCTGTCTATAAACTGAAGTAATTAGCCAGAAATCTGAAGTTTCTTTTAGTTCTAGAGAGGTAAATAAAACATGTTGCTCTATTAACCCACAGAGAGAATTTTAAAATACATCTTTTAAATCAATGTATCTAAAGTAGAGTTTTAAAAATGATCTTCTGTAGTTTGTAGGTCACAGCCCATAAGCAAGTCTAATGCTTGAGCCCTGGGTTCTGTTTACCACTCGGCACTGTGCAGAGAGTTTCCAGATCTTTCTCTCTTGCCCTGACCTTTCAGACTCTCTTGTTACAGATTTCTTTCTGTTTATGGAACATCTTTACTTAGATGTTCTTCCATCGCCTAAATCTAAACACGGTAGGGAAAGGAATTCATTATCTCCTCTTAGCCCAAGTATTCTGCCACACTTGCTTCTCCTGCGTTTCCTAGGTAGGGAACCTGGCTTCAGCTCCTCTTTCCAGTCACCTCCTTCTCTGGGCTGCTACTGCTACTGCTACTGCAGACTCATATTCAGAGATTTGTTCTTCTGTGTCTAAATTCCTGCATTCTCGCCCTGGTCTCAGCAATACTTTGCCTCTCTCTTCAGGTCCCCCTGCTGACCCCGCCTGTGTCTGTATAAGTTCATGGACATTATAAAGACTTGTAGAATATTTTTATTTAAATGTCATTTGAGAAGCAAGACCAATTCACTTAAGCCTTCTTTAATGTTTTTTTATGTGCCATCAGGATGTGAGTTTATTCTTACACTCAATATTTAAGTATAAATATTTACTTACACATTTTGTTTCTCAAATTAGATTAGGAGTTATTTTAGCATTGGAAGTATGCCCTTTATTTTTAATGGGCTGTAGCTACTTGGATGCAATACTCTTCCAAGCTATCTAAACTATAAATACAGGTTGACTATGTCTCTGATCCTTCAGAAAATCATTTCTACTTCTAAAAGTAGCGGAGCCAGTACAAGTTGAGTACATTAAAGCACCAACCTTAGGGCGTGGCCTAGATCACTTCATCTAAACCTTCTTCAGTGCTGTAGAATGAAACCATTATCCCCATTAAATTGATGACAATAAGGCTGGGAGAAATGAAACCCCACACTGTTCGTTTTGACCCTGAAGCTTCAGGTCCACTTGTTTGTCTTGTGATCTGTATTAATAATTCCTGAATTAATGGCATTTTCTAGAATAGGGCAGTAGTAACAAGTATGCTTAAAAAAAAATGAAGTGAAAAGTAAAAACCCAAACTCATTTGTTCCACATAAATAATTGATGCTGTGGTCACTGACATTAACCGCTACATATTTACATTGCAAACATTACAATGTGCCATGTTCCATGTCCCACATTAGGGTCCAGATGGAAGAACAATGTTACAAAATAATGATGTTGTGTTTGGATCTCATAGAACCTACTCCTTAGAAATGTGCATATTTGTTTGTTAATTAATATTATGTGTTACTTTAAAGAGTATGTGGCTTAAGCGTTCTCTCATATTAATTATTTTATTTATCAGACCTGTTCTGTAAAACTTCATTTGAGGATTTACTTTTTAACTAAATAAAACTAATAGTTTTTGCTAGAAGACCACACACACCATATAAAATGTACTCAAGTCTGGGGTGTTTTTTGTCAACAGACTTCAAAAGAACATATCATATAATTTGTAATACCACAGACTAAAATCTCTTTTGGGCTTAGATTTATGTAAATGGCAAAGGAAAACATATGTGTTAATTTTTAGTTGTTTCTGTTTGCCAATTATCTGTCTTCTAGGATGGCTTTAATAAATAATAACAGTGCATGGAAAATATCTTCCACTGCTTACTTTAGAACAAAATGACTGCTTTGTTTTTATGAACTTATTCTGTTGGAGCTGACATTTTTGTATTTCAAAATTCAAAATGCAATTGTTCAATATATTTTCATTTTAACTTTATCATACTTATATGTGGCTATATATTTTTATAATCTTTTTTTCTGGTTATACAAACAAAATTACTTAAAGTAAGAGTCCTCAAGATGAATATAGGTATTAAAGGCAAAATTGATTAAGGAAGAAGAGTGGGAGTAAAGGAAAGAAGAACGTGGAAGAGACAGGAAAGAGGAGGAAAGGAAGAAAAGAGGATAGGAAGGGAGGGAGAGAAAAAAAGGAAGATGGGGCAAAGGAAGGGGAAGGAAGGAGAGGAGGAAGGAAAGAGAAGAAAAGAGGGAGGGAGGAAAGGAAGGAAAGGAGGGAGAGTGGGAGGAGGGAGGAGGAAGAGGGAGGAAATAATAAAAGAAGGGACACTGAGAGATGAAAGGATGAAAGAAAATGAGACAGAGGAAAAGGAGTAACAATGCCTAAAGTAACCTGCACCACATATGACAATCCATGATTGTGTTTCTCAAACTTGCTATCTTTGCATCCTGAAATGCTTCTAAGGACCTCCTTCCTTCCTGGGCTGAGACAGTATTACCAAGCGTTAAGATGCTGACCCCATCAAGCTCTTGTAGTAATTAAGCAGCCGTGGCCTGGCAGCTGCATCTGAGTGACAGGTCTAGGGGTGGGGTATTCCTGAAGCCATGGTCTGTTATCATCTGGGTCCAGCGGGTCAGAGGTGGTAAAGAGCATGGTCCACCAGCAGTTCCCTGCGCTGTGTCTGGTGGCTCTGTCAATACACTCTTGTCTCCAAGGTTATCAGGCTTTTGTTTTTCAGAGACAACTGAAAAAGATAGCCACTGGGGTCTGTTCTAGCCCATCTGCCATCATCTGTGATTCCAATGATGCATTCCTCCTTCAGCTTGTCAATGAAGTGTGTTCACAGAGACCAAGTCCACACTAATGTTTTTAGCATGTTTAATAGAGTTTTGTTAAGTAAACATCCTCCACGAAACCAGCGCAAGAGTGGAAAATAAACAGAGCTACTGTGCCAAGTTCATAATGACTTACACATTTAGCACTTTGCCCCTCTTCTAAGCAAGGCCATTAAAACCAGATTTGTGTGTTTAGTGTAATTTTTCTAAAGCCATAGCTGTCCAGTTATTATAGGCCTTACACATACTTGAGCAGCACCTTTTTCCTCCTCTCTTCTCCTCAGCTTCATTAAAAATGGATTTTGTTTCCAAACATTTATGTCCAGGTGGCTTGTGATAATTCTGTGTCAACAACTTAGATCTGTAGATTTTCCTTCGACATTACTGGTTCTTACAGAGTCAGCTGTTTACTAAGCCTAGCTAAAATGTCTAAATCAAGTTCTCTTTGGGAGAGTATGAGGATTTTCATATTCCAAACTAGAAGGGAAGCATGGTTAATTTTTTTCAAGTCCAGTACAATGGCCAACAAAATTATATTTTTTATAAAAAATAATAGTAGAAAATTATATGAGTTTCAGAGAAAGATAACCCTAAAAATCTTGCCTTCTCTTATAATCTCTCCTTTCCTTGTCATCAGTGGCTGCGTAGTTATGGTGAGAAATGTAACTACTTTGACAGATTGCTTTTAAAACTGGAGGCATTGATAATACAATTGACTGATAGTTATCTGTGCAGTAGTTTATTCCTATATTGTTTAAATCTGCCGCATATTTCCCTTTCTTTTTAGATATCATTATTCATATCCCTACAAATGCCTTGTGGACTTGAAGTATTTCTCCCACATGTATCTAGGAATTTTTATTCCTGAATAAACCTTAACAGTCTGTTCTCATCCCAGTAGACACAGATTAAGCTTAGAGATTCATGGCTGATTGACATGGAGTTAGCACAAAGATTGAGGGACTGTCCTCCTGGGTCAGTGTTGAATTGTTTTGTTTAACAGCATCATTAGGGAACTGGAAAAAGGGAAGTAAGTAGCATGGACAGCGTCTCCAGATGAGAAATGAAGATGAACTTTACATTTCTAGCAGTGGAGAGTAAAAAAAAAAAAAAAAAAAAAAAAGATCCACAGAAGGCTGCTGAAACTGCTAGCAAAGAAGAGGAAGAAATGCAGTCCTAAATTACAACCTCACACACTAGCGTGAGATGCGCCTTCACAGTGCAAGAGCCAGAAGGTGCACACTCAGCCAACAAAAACAGTGTACAGCTATCCAAGTTCATCACAGTCCCGAGGAACATAGTACACTGTGATAAGAAATCCTATATAAAGTTCACATTTCTTGCATATGACAATGATCTCGAAGACAAGGCAGTTGATTTCTTCCCAAGTTCGAAACCCCACCCTGGAATTGTATGGTCTTGGAGAGAGTATTTGTTATTCTGGCTATTTCATTCTGCTGTGGAAAAGGGAGAGAATTGTATCTCACACTTCATAGCATTATTGTGAACGTGAGTAAAATTAAATAATAGACTTGGCAGGACTGGAAATGGTGGCTTGCTATTCATTTTATTTCTAGTACATGTCATGATTCAATGCACTCAGTAGAGATTGAATAAAGATACTTTTAAACATTATTTGTTTGTTTTGTGTATGTGTATGCATGCTCCTGTGGTCATGCCTGTGTGTAGTTAGCCATGCAAATGGATGCCAGTGGACAGTTTGAGGGAATCCTCCATGTGTGTCTGGGAATCGAACTCAGGCCACAGCAGATGTTATTCTTACTGGTAAACACTTTACCTGCTGGCCTGCTTTACATCCCATTTAAATGCTTCAAAGGAGAGTTGAATCCTAAGGTTTCGAAGGTCATTTGGTGTATATGAAAGTCTTTCATTTCTAGGTTGATCTATATATGGGAGAAAGAAAATAATCTTGATCTCTTGCATTAATGTATCCCCCAGTGGCTTAGAACACGCCGACCTCTAGTAATTTCTCTATTAAATATTACTAGATGAATGACTCTTCACAACATTTAGCATATTTAAAATACCTAATAGGTATGCATCAGTAATTTCCTTAACAGTTTTATTGGACTATGATTTACAATGATACAATTTACCCATTGTAGGGGCAGGAGGTAAATGTGCTGCTGTAGTATGTACAGTAATCTAACTTTAGCATATTTTCTTTCTCTAGAAAGATCCTTATGAGGTCATTTCTCACTCCCAGCTCTGACTTGGACCACTATAATAATGTTATTGAAACAGCCATTGCTTCGAGTCCCCGTTCATAAATGACAAACAAACCTTCTTGTTTACATGTCACTAAATGAAAGTGAGAGCTAGATGAAATTCACTGTATATAACCATTTCTAAACCAACTCTGTAAACAGATGAACACTCAGATATGTTTAAGTGGATGTCCACAACTTTCAGGAAATACAATCCTTCCAAATAGTTTGGTTTTTAAACTCACTGGGCAAACATTTACAAATGAAAATTACCATTCTAACAGTAAAGGAAACACTAGTTGTTTAGGGATGTTCCCCCTTTAATCCATTAATCTCTGCTATCTAATTAGGCTCATGTCTCAGCAAGCATACAGCCTTTTTAATTTGGTTAATTACTACTTAAGCATTTCTTTAAATGTTTGGCTTAGCTGAGATCAACTTTGTTAGCCCAGTCTTATTTAATAGTTAATCTTCTCTATGATATGTAGTTCCTGAAGCTATTTCCCTTGGATTTTCTGAGCAGGCCAATAAATAATTTCACTTATCTTGAGCACTGTAGCCCTATACTGACACTCCCAGTTTGCAACCATACAACTGTGATGTTTACAAAGCTTCCCTGACTTTTAGTAGCTCTTGTAATGGAGTCCAAAATCCCTAGCATATATTTAGCACAACTATTTTTCTTGTCTCTTCCTGCCCAGACTGTTAGATATGCTATACTTCTCCCCTGTCTCAAAAATTGCCAAATGTGTTGTGGAATCCTTGTTCTACACCTTTGCCTATGCTGTTCTTCATGGTGGAGTGACATCCCCTTTCCACACCTATTTGGGTATGAAGCTGATATAGCTCAAATGCTTCTGTGGTCCTCTCTCCATCACAATTACCTCTTTTTCAATTTGTACTGACTAAACTGAAAGAGTCCACAGGAGGATGAGGACTATTCTGCAGTTAATTATGTATTTGTACGACCTGCCATCTGGAGCATCGTCGGAGACTAATAAAGAATATATATAGATTTGTGAATGGTTGAAGGAATATATGGAATTCTGCTTTTGAAGATCAATGAACCTGAAATGACTCAAACATCTGGATGAGACATAGGATTCCATCCCTCCAGCAGAAGTCCGTTTATCTTGTATCTTTGGTCATGCTCCATCTTTTATAAAAAGGAGGAGCATATTGACTATAACATTTAAACCTTTGATTGTCCCTAAGAATAAGATTGAATGGAGCAAGACATTTGCAGACCTTGTTCTGGAAGTTTTATTTCTGATAGATATTAGCCATCTTGTTCTACACTTTATAGGCATCTATTCTACAAAGCTGCAAAGAATTGAAAGATAGTTTTCAAATGAGGAAAAATTTAGACCACATCTTTATTTGGAGATTTTGTTTCCATCTTGTGTGGTGAGGGGTTGGGGCGATCTTACTCAATACTCCTTTACTAACATTTCAGTGAGATGTGTTCTGGAAATGTCCTTTCTCTGCATAGATTGGAGGAGGGGAGACACAGAATGGTCCCATAGACAGAATGGTTTCCTCGGAAAGAACTGACCCTGAGACCCACTTGGAGTAGGGTCCTTGCCTTGCTCTATTTTGCCACTTGGTGTCTATGAGCTCTGTTTGTAATGGAACATGAGCAAATCACTGAGCAAAATGTCTGGAATTCACATCTGCTGATGCTCCCCTCCCCAACACCATCACCTTATGCATCAATTCTGGATATATAAAGGTAACACATGGTAAGGGAATGTGACATAGATTGACAGAATAGAGCAGGATTTAAGTCAGTCTGTGGATGTCCCAAAAGGACCACAAAACAACTTACTCCCAAATCAGTTTTCCATTAGAAAATAGTAATCTTAACTTCAATATAAAATCATATCCATGGCTTCTTTGAAGTTCATTACACATCAAATATTACATTAGAAATCAAAATGCTTTCAAGATCTTTTCTGTACACTGAAATTCAGAATTTAAAGCAAAAATCACAACAACTAATACAAAAGAACTTGTCCACAAATCCCTTCAGTGCAGTCCAGAGCCTTCCCATTGTATGATCATGCATGCAGCACTGCCCACTTAGTGACTTTAAGTAAAAAGAACCAACATGACAAATGGACTTTGTCTCTCAGACATGAAACATGACCAGCTGTAAGTGTCTCACTGAACTTTTATTGCTTTTACTTTTATGTTAACCATAACAAGTCACCATGTTTTCAGGGTCCTAAAACAAAAGACTCATGAAAGCCTCGCTTTTGAAAAGAATATTAGTCTATGGGAAACCCCTTTACTTGTATGAAGAGAATGACAGTTCTTTGATGGATCTACATATTTCTTCTGCAAGACAAAAGCAATCCAGAAATCCACTCACTGAAGGAATCCTGCAGAGTTGAGGGTTTTTTGCCCGCCTGGAATTCAGCGGTTGGCTTTCATACTTCAAGCTCGCATTGGCTTTAAGGAAAAATGCAAATAATTAACCCTGAAGTAAGAGGCATTTCACCTCAGACTCTTCCTGCTGGGTTAACAAACATCTCACAGAAAGGGAGCTCTCTCTGGGAGTGTCTCACTAGGTGTCATTATTGATTAGTGACACCTATTCTCTTAGGAAAGCCTTTGGAAATGTAGAGCTTCAAGGGGGTTTGATAATTGGGGATGAAGTTTTCAGTTGCTTTTTGTCCAAATTTGTTAACTGAACTGTTAAGTGATGAGATGCCCATTAGGAGACTTGCCTGGGAAGTCTGTGTTACCCTCAGTAGCCAGCCATTCCTGCTCCCAGGACTCTCTATGCTTCATATTCTAAAGGACCCTTTCTCAATTCCCATCAAAACACTGCCAGGGGGCTGATAGGGCACAGTGTCATCTCATGACTTGACTTATAACCAGAATCAGCACCAGTTAATTAGAATGATTGGTAGCTAGCTATCCTTAAGTAACCTGATTATCCAATTCTCTGATGTTGATTTTACCTGATTTGATTTTAAATATCTCAATGATTGTATAGTGTAGCACAAATGATTTAAAATATCCCAAAATATCTTAGATTTAAAAATAAAAACCCATGTAATATTTATAAATGAGGTAGTTATAAAAATTTGATAAAAGGAATGTGTAATGGACAGATTTCCCTTTACCGCATCCTCTGAAGGCATGGAAGTTGCTCTCTTATGTAACATAAATGAGGTTGGAAGGTTGGAAATATTGTCATTATGGTTGAAGAATACACCAACTACCAAATATTATGACAAAAAAAAATTCCTGGAATAATCTAAAAAGAACATAACCAGAGAAAACCTTGTAGATGCACAATTTTTTTAATTTAAATCATTTAATAGAGTAGTTCAAAGTAAATCATCATGAAATGTATTTGATAAGAGAAACTAATAAGAATAGTAAATAAAGGATGCATGCATTTTTCTGGGCACATAGTAACAGTGTGGATCTGAGAAGTCAGAAGCTTTTCATCCAATCTTCAAGATTTGCAGAGGTTCATATTTAGTCTTAAAATAAGATATTACACTTAGCAAAGTCTGTTGTTAATCCTGGAATTCAATTCTGTTTCTGCCAGGTTTCTGACCTTCATCTTTGCAATTGTTCAAGTATGTAACATATGTTCAACACACACGAGAAATTATGCACACACCAATGGATTTTGTATATACTGATGGAAATCAGCTAGTAGATGGCTAAATCATGGATGTTATAGATGGGAAAGCAGATAACATGTTTTATTGTTTGTAGCTTTAAAAATTCCACTTTTTCCTTTAAACATGAAGTCTTTCCTGTTGGTAATAAAGCCACAGAAAAAGACAGAAATAAAAATGGTTTTTAGTCTCTGAAAAATTTCCCACAGAAGAGGCTAGCTTTCAAAACATGGCCTTCACCCATTGATAGCCTGCAGTGTGAGGATCTATTTGTCTTTCTCTACTCATTCAGGAAATATAGCTTTCCCAACGTCTTCAAAATCCTACTGATTTAATGACGTGCTCTCAATTTCTTTAACCTATTTAAGATTCTGTGTCTTCTCTATAATTGATACTAAAAAAAAATTACTGTTTCTATTTCTACTTGGACTGAAAGAAACACTAACTCTTTAGCACAGAAAACTTAATCTCAGCACATGAGCACACTTGAGGTTCATAGAGGAAGGGCATCTAAGACATATAGCATTCACAGTTTCAAGCCATCAGCAGCAAAGAGCCCTCCTACATAGAAATTGCAATTATGGTGGAACATCGTCTCTTATAATAAACAAAAATTAGGGAGAAATATTATGGATTAAGAAGATTAAAATATGCAGAAAACAATGAACATGCTAACATTTCACATTTGATTCTGAAGAAAGGGCATTTTCAGGGCAATATCTGCAAATACATTAGGAGCCTCAGCAGTCACCCAGGTGAAGGTAGAGCAGAGGGGAATCAAGAAATATTTAGTAATAATCAGACCTCTTGCTTGCCTGAAGCTGAGCCTCAGTGGGCAGGTGTCTCTTAGCAATTTGTACCTTTGTATGGAATATCACAGTGCTCCAACAGGATCTTAAGTCCTCCGACTCAGGAATTTCAACAGTTCATCTGTGGAGCCTAGAGAGTCCTGAAATGTCCATCCATCTAGATGAATCAAAAAGTTCACTCATAGTTTTGGAAACCAGAGGCTCTGTGCATTTAATTATGTTATTAACAGAACAGGTGAGCCCTGCCTTCAATGACCTGGGTTTCCCAGGTTTAGCCTGACCTTTTAGAATGTATGCTTGTTGATCTGTATCAGGAAAGACAAAAATGTAGGGGAAAAGAGTTTGGTCCCTCCAATTTTTTCTGTTAGAATTCTTGTGTGAATTCTGAGAGGAGATGAAATTATTTATTTATTTGCTTCAAAACCTTCATCACTATCTTCACTTATACAGTGTTATTTTCTTTCATTGAAAAGCTTGCCTCTGTTTTTCACCCTTCTCCACTTGGCACACTGGTGAACTCTTGGTGACATGGATCCTATACTGAAAAGAGTAGAGTTTTATTATTCCTGCTAAGCTCCTTGATGGCTTCAGGATCTTGGCATCGAGGGAAAATCTCCTGTCATTTGTTATTGTTGTACCCCTTTATTCTTTTCTTCTCTGAGTGCTGTGTTTATTTTAAGGACAAGGACAAATATTGGGATTTGGTAGAATATCCTGCCAAGAGAAAGCACATGCAAAACATAAAAATCCTGGAAACATTTGAAGACTCCTCCTCCTCAAACTGAAAGCCAGGGAAGGAAGCAGGGTGGAAAAGAGCAGCACACAAGCAGGGAAAGGAAGAAGGGAAAGGAAATGTCACCAGACCTGTTCTAGAATGGACTTGATGGTCACTTTCACTTTTTGCCATTTGTCTTCATCTTCATTTGGATACTTTGAGCCAGATATATAATCCCATCAATGACATTGAGAGTTCCAGGTCAGCCAGAACTACAGAGCAAGTTAGAAGAGACCTCATCTTAAAAAAACATCATATAAACTCTTTTGAGTATGATGTCTTTCTTAGAAGCATAAAATAGTACAGAAATTTACACAATCTTGGTCCCCACCCACAGCCTCTGTTTAAGGACTTTCTGGTAATATAGTTGCTTTTTCTGTCTTTAATTTATTTACCTTAGACATGTGTGTTGATGGCGGCTCATTTACCCTGACTTCCAAGTTGCCCCCAGTGCAGGACTGTTTTATGTCCTAGTTGGAAATATGTCCTCCAGGCCTGTTGTTGTAGAGAGCTCTGTGTGTAGCAAGAGGCTGGTTCTCACCGAGACAGTGATTCTGTATTTGCTTCCTTTTGTAAATTACCCAAGATGCTACCTTCCCAAGTCTTATAAGTTGTATTTTCATTGTCTTCCAAAATTGATGGTACTTGTACTTTATTATGCATGCACAATTTGGTTTTTATTTTCTAAGAGGATTCTCAAGTGGCATAAGGTTCAGTACCATTATAGCTGAGTATATTTATGTGATATAAATCTGAAGAGACTTGAGAAAGAAGCAAAGGTGGTCAAGGTAACCTGTAGCAGCTGCTGCCTATGCTGTGTATACTTTCTGTTAAATGCTAGAGAAACTCAACTCTAATTTGTTTCAAGGGTTTCCAAAGGCCTCTGTATTAATCATGGGAGTTACCCTTGGGGCTTATGCTAGATAACTTGAAAACACTTCCTATCATTATTATACATTGTTATTACAGAAGTGGAAAAATACTGTCTGTAAGCACTCATTCACACCTATCCAGGCTCAAAGGCCAACAATCTCAGTTGGACATGCCATACTAAGCCCTGCAGGGCCCCAACTTGAATCCAATGTGTCCAAGGCTTTGTTTCTCTAATTCTTTGTTACCAACAGAGCCATGCAGAACAGTAATGAGGATAAGCAATGTTGGAAAGAGGCATGTTTTAGATACAATGCATTGTAGGTATAGATTTTCAAAATCACAAGCTTTTTTTAGAATCACCCAAATATATGAGCATATCTCTGAGAGAAAATCTAGATTAAGTTAACTTCTAAGCATGCTTGTGAGAGATTTTCTAGATTAGTTTAATTGAGATAGAAAGATCCAGCCTAAATGTAGGCATATCTTTACATGGGCTATAATTCTAGAATTTTTAGGGTGAGGCTGGAGAGGGGAAAGAAGCCAAGCTGAACAGCAACATTCATCATTATTTTGCACTTCCTGCCAGTGGACTGCCAGTGGATGTAATATGAGCAGCCACTTCAAGCTCCTGCCACCAAAATTTCCTTGCCACACTGGATTGTACCCTCAAACTGTAAGCTAAAAGAAATCATTCCGTCTTTAAGTTGGTTTTGCTGGAAATTTTATCATAGCAACAAGAAACTGACTGATACACATGCCAAACATAAGTTCTGAAGGAATCCATCAGATTGTTTTTCTCTGAATTGACTGATTTTCTTTTCTTTTTTTTTTCTCAGTGTGTCTTCCCTATGCATCTTGTCATAGCAACAACCTTTACTTATTCCTCTCATTGTTTTTGTGTCTTTGTCTTGGTCAGTGATGTCTAAAACTATTAGTAAGCAAAGGAATGCCCAAGTCATTGTAGATACCCCCTGTAGCAATTGTAGTGCAGGACTGTTATACTGATAATACTCTGAATTCAATTCTAGAAGTCAGAAACTGGGGAAGATTCCTTTAATGTGATTTTTCAAAGTATGGAAAAGAAATGGTTAAAAATTGTCCACCTGAGAGGCTCTGCCAGTGCCTGACAAATACAGAGGTGGATGCTCACAGCCAACCATTGGACTGAGCACAAGGTCCCCAATGGAGCGTCTAAAGAAAGAATCGAAAAAGCTGAAGGAGCTTGCAGCCTCATAAGAGGAACAACAATATGAATCAACCAGCACCCCCAGAGCTTCCAGGGGCTAAACTACCAACTAAATAATACATATGGAGGGACTCATGGCTCCAGCTGCATATCTAGCAGAGAATGGCCTTGTCAGACATCAATGGGAGGAGAGGCCCTTGGTCCTGAGAAGGCTCAATGTCCCAGTATAGGGAAATGCCAGGACAGGGAAGTGGGAGTGCGTGGGTGGGTGAGCAGGGGGAGTGGGGATGGTATGGGGGGGGGTTGAAGGGGAAACCAGGAAAGGGATGTAAATAAAGAAAATATCTAATTAAAAAATTGTTCACCTAATATATTTGAGATATTTTAATATGTGATCAAATTTTGAATTATTATGACTTAATTTTGAAAAGTTCCTCCTGGTGTTCTAAGTATTGTTATGATTCCAAATAAAATAATGAATCCCTTAGAAGTCATCGTGACATTCATGCATAACCAAGAATGTGCCCAGAATAGTGTATCACTGGATAGCTGCAAATGTTTTCCCAGTGCCTTTCAGCTGGGATTTGTACTGAATTCTCTCTAGGGATGCACTCTGCTTAAGTCCTGTGCAGTTTCTGGGGGAGATTAACATGGCCCTCATACTCAATGTATTTTTTTTGATTGATCAAGGAAGGGTTTTATTAAGCCAATCAGTAAAGAATCACTTTCTTGGCACTGTAGTGTGATGGATTTTGTATTTACATTAACAAAAGACTACTAATTACATTTTTTTTTTATTAGATATTTTCTTTATTTACATTTCAAATGCTATCCCGAAAGGAAAGTTTCCTATACACTCCCCCCACCCTGCTCCCCTTTCCACCCACTCCCACTTCTTGACCCTGGAGTTCCCTTGTACTGGGGCATATAAAGTTTGCAAGACCTAGGGACCTCTCTTCCCAATGATGACCGACTAGGCCATCTTCTGCTATATATGCAGCTAGAGACACGACCTCTGGGGGTACTGGTTAGTTAATATTGTTGTTCCACCTATAGGGTTGCAGACCTCTTCAGCTCCTTTAGTACTTTATCTAGCTCCTCCACTGGGGACCCTGTGTTCCATCATATAGATGACTGTGAGCATCCACTTCTGTATTTTCCAGGCACTGGCATAGCCTCATACAAGACAGTTATATCAGGGTCCCTTCAGCAAAATCATGCCGGCATATGCAATAGTGTCTGGGTTTGGTGGCTGATTATGTCATGGATACCCAGGAATACCCAAGATACAATTTGCAAAACACAAGAAAATCAAGAAGAAGGAAGACCAGCGTGTGGATACTTTATTCCTCCTTAGAATAGGGAACAAAATACCCATGAAAGGAGTTACAGAGACAAAGTTTGGAGCTAAGACCTTTTTTTTTTTTTTTATCGAGAAGTCAAATATGTTTAAAAGTTACCAAAATAAATCAGATGAACTACTGAAATTCTTTAATTACTTAAATCAATACAACTTGAATATTTGCTGCTGTCTATTGGTTTCAGATTGAGCATTATAAGAAACAGCTTTGCTTATAGACAACAACAATTGCTCCTTGTCCATAGCAGAATTCTTTTCAGGTTAAAAAGAGAAGTTACTCAAACCATTCCCCTCTATCTCTAACAGTGCAGTCAGAGAATGATTACAGGTATTGGAGAATAACTTTTATTGAGCATTAATGATGTTCCTGGTAGAACATGAACCTAAGACATAACCTAGAAAATTCAGGCAGTTTTGTTTGTCTGTTTGTTTTGTCTTGTTTTGTTGTTTAGAGATGGGAGAATTTATCCTTAAGAGCAGTACCTTTAAAAACAACAACAACAACAAAAACAGAGGGAAGCAATCCTGGGTAGGAAGATGAGCTACACACTAAGACAGCTGTAACAGAACCCAGTGCTAATCCCAGAAGTCACTGTGGCTGTATAATCACCTTTTGGAGAGTCATATCTTTGTGACTCTGTATCCAAGAATCTGTCAAACATGGAAGGGACAAAATCCTAAGGACAAGCAGTGCCCTTCAACTAAAGGCATGTATAATCCTGAGTGCCAAGCAGTCAGCACTCCATGCCTGTCTCATTTTGTTGGTGTTGTGCTGAGAAATTCGTAGAACCTGGCTCTGAATAGGGGGCAGGTTGGGGTCTGCTTCCCCTACTGTCTGTGCATTTCAATGGTGTGAAGCTCTCAGCATGCAAATGTGGGTTACCAATTTGACTTAAGTGAACCTAAGGTTGAGAAGAAATTTGTTCACGTCTGTCTAAGGTTGAGAAGATATTCGTTCACATCTGTCTCTTGCTGCAGCATGTGCGGGTTCTCACCTACAACTATGTTGGTCTTTGCAAAGCCTTCATCAAAAGGAATATTAGCAGTATTTGCGAAATTCTTGTTCCATTCCTGTTTCCACACAGCCTACAGTCACAGGGTCATTACAAACTTTGCTGCAAAAAAATAAGCCAAACCAAAGCAAAACAACCCAAAATTCTGAGGCTGTAGGGCCTGGCCTGATGCTTTCCCTTTTCAGTTCTATGTAAGTCTGAGTAAAAGTATACTTTTAAAGTTTTATTCAAGTGCAGATTCTGGCAGCTGATACAGTGATTTCCATTAACTGAAACACTTAGACTGAATGATAAGGAAATTTATGAGTCAAGTTAGCCCAGGGCTTTTTGTGCTCTAAACCTAATAATATTCAGGAGTTCTGAATGTTTCAGACTAAAGAAACTTTCACAAATGCAGGTGTTCATGTTGAAATAAAAAAAAAAAAAGCTTTTACTAAAATATATTTAAATATTCTCTCAAATTGCAAATGGAGACTTGCTGGCAGACCAAGGAAAAAAAACCCAATTATCAGCTGTGCGTGGAATTTCACAGACTATATGGTTCATTGGTCCCAGAAATACTCTTATTCTTTTGTTTAAAAAAATCACTTTTTTTATAAAAAGCATTTTGTGAATATTAGGGTATAACTAAAATCTAACATAATGAGAACATTGAGAGTTTATAGAAAGACTCGTTGGATTCATGAGTGCATGCATGTCCTTAGGCAAAGCCCTGACTAGTTGACTCCCAGGTTCTCTGTGAGAAGGCAGTACCTCTTTCACAGGTTGTTGGCAAGTTCAAATGGGGTACCAAATTGCTTACTGCATAAGCCTTTAGCAATCTCTAACAGTTGTCATTATCCTGGAAGCTAAACATTAGCCCTTCCAGTGGACCAAAGTAACCGTCTCATATTTGTAGAAAGGAAATAGATAATCAAAGAGTCATAGACATAGTTGGTATCTCTTAGATCCAGAGAAGTGTTTAAGACTTCTATTCTCATAACATGGTCAGAAAACACGAATGGCCAGAGAAGGGAAGTGAGTTACACAGGGAGTTAATTGGGTACAGCTCTCTGTTTTGCCTTAAACCAATCAGTTGGCCACAGGCGACTCACTGACTCTCAGCTGCTGTAATTGACTGGAACGCAGCTACCTGCTCTGAGAACATGATCCTGAATTAGGCTTTCAGTTTGTGCACACAGCAAATGGCACTTTCTTGTGTTTGGAAGTACTCACAGGCCACGTTTAGTTTTATTTGTGATCTCTAGAATTATCCTTAAATGTGGGGTGAATTATTTTTACTTGTAGTGGAGGGATGAGTTGAATCTAGACAGATGTATGGGCTTATTCCCTGTAGAGTGCCTGCAAGGGTGATTTCTAATAGATGTTTAACATGGAACTCATTAAAATTCTATACCAGCAAGCCACAAATGGAGCACAGACAATGAATAGCAGCCAATACAAAATTGAACATCCCGGAGAAAAATCCAATAGATCAGACAAAGTATCTGAATGACCATGACAGTACTTATGGACAATGTTTAGCAAATCCACCTTGTTTTCAGAACAAACACTAGAACTATATTAAAATGACAAGCTGACCATATCCACTTGCTTTATTGAAACTAACCTCTTTCCTATGTAAAATAACACAGCATTGTGTTCCCAGTAAAGCCCAGGCTGCAGATACAGGCCATTCACCAGGAGATCTTATTAAGCAAACAATTCAAAGGGCGGCTTTGCTTTTGTCCCAAGCCTGATACTGACAGATGCTAACCTTGCCAGCAAGACTCCTCTTTTGTATACTTGTGATGGGGAAGGCGGTTTTCTTTCCCCTTTGTAGGTAGCTTGGGAGAGGATTGACAGAGACACCAAAGTGGACTTTGCCACAGCGTAAGGGTACTTGTAGGCGCTCCTAGACCAGCAAGAGTTTTCCATGCTCTTCCTTGCTCCTGTTTTGCTCTGTTTGGGCTAGTATATGAGTCATATTTTACATCCTTACAAAAGGCCTCTGGACGTTTTTATGAGGCTTGAAGAGAAATGTTATTTAACTTTATTTTATTGGCAGATTTCCATGCGTACTGTGACTAATACTATTTCCATTGTTAACTGATGAGAGAGAGAGAGAGAGAGAGAGAATTTTTCACTCACCATTAGAAAAACTGGGTAGTTGATACATAATGTACAGACTCTTCACCATCCCATACTGTACTTATATTTTTAAAATATGATAGAACAATTTAATGATATTTAGTAATATTCACATTGTATTATTTCTATCAAAATAAAATTAAATATTATCTTGTTATTTCTAAAATAACTATCGCCATTGAAAATTACCAGAATTTACTAATCTCTAAAATAATTCCAAAGAGAAAAAATATTTTCTAAAATTCAATAATCAAAAATATTTTGGCCTACTATTAGTTTCTGTAATGATGTGTTAGTTTTATTAATGAATACATATATTTTACATGTAAGATTTGTTTAATGATTCCTAATGTGAGGTATTTCTATATTAGTTCTATCTTTTTAAGGAATTGGGCATAATTTTAGAGTTAAAATTTACTAGGAAAATAAAAACTTTAATTTTGAATATTTTGAGCTATGTGTGTGTTCCTGCTTAGCAAAAGCATACTTCAAATATCTCATGATTCATTCTCCAAAGACTATGTATGAGTGATGACCTCAGTGACAGATTGAAAACAAAAGTTTTGGCAAAGTCCCAGTTTCTCTCGGTTGACAAGCACAGCATTGTATGGAGAAGGGGCCTGGCAACCTGAGACTGTTCTCCACCTGTTTGGCAGTGGTGAGCTAAGAACTCACCCTTCTAAGTCATCACGTAGAAAAGTCAAGTAAATAGAGATGGTGCCCATGACTGACCATGAGCGCCCGATGCTTGCTATGGGGACATGTAAGCACTGTGCTAACTCTTACTGATTCCTTTATTAGTCAAACAAAAGTTTAGGCTTTAGGTTTTATTTTATACTGTTTTCTGCCTAAGAAAACTTAGACTGTCTCACTCATGGTTCCAAACTTTTATTTTGTTTATTTACTTTTTTAAGTGGGCAAGAGTGAAAGGTTAAAAACATTTGGACTGGGAATAAGCAAACTTAGAAGTTTTTTTAGGGACTTATATAGGAGAATTTTTTTCTGCTATAATACTAGTGAGTCCTTTTTGTTTATACCTGTAAATTATTCATTTAATTGTCAACACAAATAATTTCAGATGTCAAGTGAATAATTAATTTCTCATTAAATTAAATGGATAGGAGCCATGGGCAATGTCAGTGTATTAAACCAATTAGGTACTTATTCTGTGAATGCTCATAGTTAGTAGCAAGTGGAATCTAAAAATAACCTCAAATTGATATCTTGGCCCTTGCTCTTATTCTCTCAAAGTCTAAATTTGTTCTTTATTTATTAATAGACACAAATGAATTGGGGATATTACTGTAGACATGAGATGAAATAAAGCACTTAAAGAATTCAGAATGAGAGTACTGTGCAGGTGTCCAGATCAAGCATGCCCAATTAGGATACCCGAACTCTCTGGGTTCTAGAAATGTTTCTGTATGTATGTTGTTTTGTCCAATAGCCAGATATTCCAACCATGATCTCATGCAACAGGATGAACTCAAAACATGGCCATGCCAAAAAGTTGTACAGAATTATATCTTGAGGCTCATTTAAGGTATATATGAAATAAATGAATTTCCTCTTAGTCTTATATTCCAGCCTCAATATATTGCATTACGTCTATGCAAATATTCCAAAATTGCAAAGAACTGAAATTTGAAGCATTTCTGGTCCCTTACTAGAAGTAAGGCTTATTTATCCTGTAAAGACAAATAGAAAGCGTTATGGTATGGAATCATACAAAATGAATCAGACCTAAATATCTATTCTTCTCTATTCATAAGGAAATCCTTATAATCACCTAACATTTTGCCTGATTAATGTCACCCTGCTGGACCAGCCTCCATATATTTGCCCCTGGCTTTCTCTTTGTCTCTGTAAAAGTAGATGGTCTTCTGTGATCTACAAACAGCTTAAGGGAAACCATTATGCAACCTTAATATACTGATGTGACACAAGAGCAGATACAAAGATCCAAAGAAACAAGGAACTGCATGGTTGTTGTGTTGGATTGATGTAGATAATCCTAGAAAAAACATGATCAGAAGACAAAGGGGTCTGGAGTGATCAAAGAAACTGGAGGGAATCCACTGAGGGTGGTGGCTCAAATTCCTGGAATCTCTTTTTCTTCCAAGATGAGGTTGTTCCTTTCCTCTAAGTTTAGGAATGAAGGTTTTATGATCTCCATCAGGAGAAAGACTGATAATGCCTTTACAGGCTTACTTCAGAACAGGAGGGCAGGGTAAGGGCAGGAGACACTCTAATTTTGCTCTTGTCTTATACAGTAACATTGCAAGTTATGATTGCGACCAAAATATGGAGTTCACTACATCCTGACATCCTACATTCTCTGGTTACTTCTTTCTCTCACCATTTCCTACAAGGCAGAACAGGGAAAGTCATGGATGAGTTACATTTAGAATGTTTATTATTAATGGCTCTGTGAATTAGTCCTTGACTTTAGGATACTAGTTTAAGTCTCTATAAGAAAAAGTAAAGAGTGTGTGTTGACATTTTCTGTAAAGAATTGAATGAATAAAATGCACGGTGGGAGGATTGCTTTTCTTTTATTTTGAGAGAACTGTTATCATTAGGCAGCCTTACAGTTTTGAATAGAATCGAATCTCCATCAGCTCAGGAAGCTACAGGACAGCCTGGTGACTAAGGCTGCTATTCTGTCTTTGCCTGGTCCCAGCTGAATTTCATTGTGTAAGTAAAAAGCAAGCTTCTGAATTGGATCTAAATTTCCTATTTTCATGAGAAAAAAACATTTTTTAATTACCCCTTGTCTCTATTTCTTTTTTCTTTCTTTTTTTTAATTAGGTATTTATTTCAGTTACATTTCCAATGCAATCACAAAAGTCCCCCACATGCTCCCCCACCCACTCCCCCACCCTCCCACTCCCACTTCTTGGCCCTGGCGTTCCCCTATACTGAGGCATATAAAGTTTGCACGACCAAAGGGCCTCTCTTTCCACTGATGGCCAACTAGGCCAACTTCTGATATATATGCAGCAAGAGACACGAGCTCTGGGGGTACTGGTTAGTTCATATTGTTGTTCCAACTATAGGGTTGCAGGTCCCTTTAGCTCCTTGGTTACTTTCTCTAGCTCCTCCATTGGGGGCCATGTGACCCATCCAATAGCTAACTGTAAGCATCCACTTCTGTGTTTGCTAGGCCCCGGCATAGTCTCACAAGAGACAGCTATATCTGGGTCCTTTCAGCAAAATCTTGCTAGTGTGTGCAATGGTGTCAGCATTTGAAAGCTGATTATGAGATGGATCCCCGGATATGGCAGTCTCTAGATGGTCCATCCTTTCGTCTCAGCTCTAAACTTTGTCTCTGTAACTCCTTCCATGGGTGTTTTGTTCCCAATTCTAAGAAGGGGCAAAGTGTCCACACTTTGGTCTTCGTTCTTCTTGAGTTTCATGTGTTTTGCAAATTGTATCTTATATCTTGGGTATTCTAAGTTTCTGGGCTAATATCCACTTATCAGTGAGTACAAATGGTGTGAGTTCTTTTGTGATTGAGTTACTTCACTCAAGATGATGCCCTCCAGGTCCATCCATTTGCCAAGGAATTTCATAAATTCATTCTTTTTAATAGCTGAGTAGTACTCCATTGTGTAAATGTACCACATTTTCTGTATCCATTCCTCTGTTGAGGGGGCATCTGGGTTCTTTCCAGCTTCTAGCTATTATAAATAAGGCTGCTATGAACATAGTGGAGCATGTGTCCTTCTTACCGGTTGGAACATCTTCTGGATATATGCCCAAGAGAGGTATTGCGGGATCCTCCAGTAGTACTATGTCCAATTTTCTGAGGAACTGCCAGACTGATTTCCAGAGTGGTTGTACAAGCTGGCAATCCCACCAACAGTGGAAGAGTGTTCCTCTTTCTCCACATCCTTGCCAGGATCTGCCCTCATCTGAATTTTTGATCTTAGCCATTCTGACTGGTGTGAGGTGGAATCTCAGGGTTGTTTTGATTTGCATTTCTCTGATGATTAAGGATGTTGAACATTTTTTCAGGTGCTTCTCAGCCATTCGGTATTCCTCAGGTGAGAATTCTTTGTTTAGCTCTGAGTCCCATTTTTTAATGGGGTTATTTGATTTTCTGGAGTCCACCTTCTTGAGTTCTTTATATATATTGGATATTAGTCCCCTATCTGATTTAGAATAGGTAAAGATCCTTTCCCACTCTGTTGGTGGCCTTTTTGTCTTATTGACAGTGTCTTTGCCTTTTGTCTTTTGTCTTTTGCTTTGCAATTTTATGAGGTCCCATTTGTCAATTCTCCATCTTAAAGCACAATCCATTGCTGTTCTATTCAGGAGTTTTTCCCCTGTACCCATATCTTCGAGGCTTTTCCCCTACTTTCTCCTCTATAAGTTTCAGTGTCCTTAATCCACTTAGATTTGACCTTAGTACAAGGAGATAGGAATGGATCAATTCGCATTCTTCTACATGATAACCACCAGTTGTGCCAGCATCATTTGTTGAAGATGCCTTCTTTTTTCCACTGGATGGTTTTTGCTCCCTTGTCAAATATCAAGTGACCATAGGTGTGTGGGTTTATTTCTGGGTCTTCAATTCTATTCCATTGGTCTACTTGTCTGTCACTATACCAGTACCATGCAGTTTTTAATCACAATTGCTCTGTAGTACAGCTTTAGGTCAGGCAAGGTGATTCCACAGGAGGTTTTTTTTTTTTATCCTTGAGCAGAGTTTTTGCTATCCTAGGTTTTTTGTTACTCCAGATGTATTTGCAGATTGCCCTTTCTAATTCATTGAAGAATTGAGTTGGAATTTTGATGGGGATTGCATTGAATCTGTAGATTGCTTTTGTCAAGATAGCCATTTTTACTATATTGATCCTGCCAATCCGTGAGCATGGAAGATATTTCCATCTGCTGAGATCTTCTTTAATTTCTTTCTTCAGAGACTTGATGTTGTTATCATAGAGATCTTTTACTTCCTTAGTTAGAGTCATGCCAAGGTATTTTATATTATTTGTGACTATTGAGAAAGATGTTGTTTCCCTAATTTCTTTCTCAGCCTGTTTATCCTTTGAGTACAGCAAGGCCATTGATTTGTTTGAGTTAATTTTATATCCAGCTACTTCATTGAAGCTGTTTATCAGGTTTCGGAGTTCACTGGTGGAATTTTTAGGGTCACTTATATATACTATCATATCATCTTCAAAAAGTGATATTTTGATTTCTTCCTTTCCAATTTGTATCCCCTTGATCTCCTTTTGTTGTCGAATTGCTCTGATTAGGACTTCAAGTACAATCTTGGATAGGTACAAGGTTGGATGGCTTTCTATTATTTATGTTGTTATTGAAGATCATCCTTAGTCCATGGTGATCTGATAGGATGCATGAAGCAATTTCAGTATTTTTGTATATGTTGAGGATTGTTTTGTGACCAACTATGTGGTCAGTTTTGGAGAAGGTACCATGAGGTGCTGAGAAGAAGGTATATCCTTTTGTTTTAGGATAAAATGTTCTGTAGATATCTGTTAGAGCCATTTGTTTCATAACTTCTGTTAGTTTCACTGTGTCCCTATTTAGTTTCTGTTTCCATGATTTGTCCATTGATGAAATTTGTGTGTTGAAGTCTCCCACTATTATTGTGTGAGGTGCAATGTGTGCTTTGAGCTTTACTAAAGTTTCTTTTTTTTTTTCCATTTTTTATTAGGTATTTAACTCATTTACATTTCCAATGCTATACCAAAAGTCCCCCATATCCACCCACCCCCACTCCCCTGCCCACCCACTCCCCCTTTTTGGCCCTGGTATTCCCCTGTACTGGGGCATATAAAGTTTGCAAGTCCAATGGGCCTCTCTTTCCAGTGATGGCCGACTAGGCCATCTTTTGATATATATGCAGCTAGAGTCAAGAGCTCCGGGGTACTGGTTAGCTCATAATGTTGTTCCACCTATAGGGTTGCAGATCCCTTTAGCTCCTTGGCTACTTTCTCTAGCTCCTCCATTGGGAGCCCTATGATCCATCCATTAGCTGACTGTGAGCATCCACTTCTGTGTTTGCTGGGCCCCGGCATAGTCTCACAAGAGACAGCTACATCTGCGTCCTTTCAATAAAATCTTGCTAGTGTATGCAATGGTGTCAGCGTTTGGATGCTGATTATGGGGTGGATCCCTGGCTATGGCAGTCTCTACATGGTCCATCCTTTCATCTCAGCTCCAAACTCCGTCTCTGTAACTCCTTCCATGGGTGTTTTGTTCCCAAATCTAAGGAGGGGCATAGTGTCCACACTTCAGTCTTCATTCTCCTTGAGTTTCATGTGTTTAGCAAATTATATCTTATATCTTGGGTATCCTAGGTTTGGGGCTAATATCCACTTATCAGTGAATACATATTGTGTGAGTTTCTTTGTGAATGTGTTACCTCACTCAGGATGATGCCCTCCAGGTCCATCCATTTGGCTAGGAATTTCATAAATTCATTCTTTTTAATAGCTGAGTAGTACTCCATTGTGTAGATGTACCACATTTTCTGTATCCATTCCTCTGTTGAGGGGCATCTAGGTTCTTTCCAGCTTCTGGCTATTATAAATAAGGCTGCTATGAACATAGTGGAGCATGTGTCCTTCTTACCTGTTGGGGCATCTTCTGGATATATGCCCAGGAGAGGTATTGCTGGATCCTCCGGTAGTACTATGTCCAGTTTTCTGAGGAACCGCAGACTGATTTCCAGAGTGGTTGTACAAGCCTGCACTCCCACCAACAATGGAGGAGTGTTCCTCTTTCTCCACATCCTCGCCAGCATCTGCTGTCACCTGAATTTTTGATCTTAGCCATTCTGACTGGTGTGAGGTGGAATCTCAGGGTTGTTTTGATTTGCATTTCCCTGATGATTAAGGATGTTGAACATTTTTTCAAGTGCTTCTCTGCCATTCGGTATTCCTCAGGTGAGAATTCTTTGTTCAGTTCTGAGCCCCATTTTTTAATGGGGTTATTTGATTTTCTGAAGTCCACCTTCTTGAGTTCTTTGTATATGTTGGATATTAGTCCCCTATCTGATTTAGGATAGGTAAAGATCTTTTCCCAATCTGTTGGTGGTATTTTTGTCTTATTGAAGGTGTCTTTTGCCTTGCAGAAACTTTGGAGTTTCATTAGGTCCCATTTGTCGATTCTCGATCTTACAGCACAAGCCATTGCTGTTCTGTTCAGGAATTTTTCCCCTGTGCCCATATCTTCAAGGCTTTTCCCCACTTTCTCCTCTATAAGTTTCAGTGTCTCTGGTTTTATGTGAAGTTCCTTGATCCACTTAGATTTGACCTTAGTACAAGGAGATAAGTATGGATCGATTCGCATTCTTCTACATGATAACAACCAGTTGTGCCAGCACCAATTGTTGAAAATGCTGTCTTTCTTCCACTGGATGGTTTTAGCTCCCTTGTCGAAGATCAAGTGACCATAGGTGTGTGGGTTCATTTCTGGATCTTCAATTCTATTCCATTGGTCTACTTGTCTGTCTCTATACCAGTACCATGCAGTTTTTATCACAATTGCTCTGTAGTAAAGCTTTAGGTCTGGCATGGTGATTCCACCAGAAGTTCTTTTATCCTTGAGAAGACTTTTTGCTATCCTAGGTTTTTTGTTATTCCAGACAAATTTGCAAATTGCTCCTTCCAATTCGTTGAAGAATTGAGTTGGAATTTTGATGGGGATTGCATTGAATCTGTAGATTGCTTTTGGCAAGATAGCCATTTTTACAATGTTGATCCTGCCAATCCATGAGCATGGGAGATCTTTCCATCTTCTGAGATCTTCTTTAATTTCTTTCTTCAGAGATTTGAAGTTTTTATCATACAGATCTTTCACCTCCTTAGTTAGAGTCACGCCAAGATATTTTATATTATTTGTGACTATTGAGAAGGGTGTTGTTTCCCTAATTTCTTTCTCAGCCTGTTTATCCTTTGAGTACAGCAAGGCCATTGATTTGTTTGAGTTAATTTTATATCCAGCTACTTCATTGAAGCTGTTTATCAGGTTTAGGAGTTCTCTGGTGTAATTTTTAGGGTCACTTATATATACTATCATATCATCTTCAAAAAGTGATATTTTGATTTCTTCCTTTCCAATTTGTATCCCCTTGATCTCCTTTTGTTGTCGAATTGCTCTGATTAGGACTTCAAGTACAATCTTGGATAGGTACAAGGTTGGATGGCTTTCTATTATTTATGTTGTTATTGAAGATCATCCTTAGTCCATGGTGATCTGATAGGATGCATGAAGCAATTTCAGTATTTTTGTATATGTTGAGGATTGTTTTGTGACCAACTATGTGGTCAGTTTTGGAGAAGGTACCATGAGGTGCTGAGAAGAAGGTATATCCTTTTGTTTTAGGATAAAATGTTCTGTAGATATCTGTTAGAGCCATTTGTTTCATAACTTCTGTTAGTTTCACTGTGTCCCTATTTAGTTTCTGTTTCCATGATTTGTCCATTGATGAAATTTGTGTGTTGAAGTCTCCCACTATTATTGTGTGAAGTGCAATGTGTGCTTTGAGCTTTAGTAAAGTTTCTTTAATGAATGTGGCTGCCCTTGTATTTGGAGCATAGATATTCAGAACTGAGAGTTCCTCTTGGAAGATTTTACCTTTGATGAGTATGAAGTGTCCCTCCTTGTCTTTTTTGATGACTTTTGGTTGGAAGTCGATTTTATTAGATACTAGAATGGCTACTCCAGCTTGTTTTTTCAGACCATTTCCTTGGAAAGTTGTTTTCCGGACTTTCATTCTGAGGTAGTATCTGTCTTTTTCCCTGAGTTGTGCTTCCTGTAAGCAGCAAAATGTTGGGTCCTGTTTGTTTAGCCAGTCTGTTAGTCTATGTCTTTTTATTGGGGAATTGAATCCATTGATATTAAGAGATGTTAAGGAAAAGTAATTGTTGCTTCCTATTATTTTTGCTGTTAAAGTTGGCATTGTGTTCTTGTGGCTGTCTTGTTTTAGGTTTGTTGAGGGATTGCCTTCTTGCTGTTTCTAGGATGTGGTTTCTGTCCTTGTATTTTTTTTTTTCTGTTATTATCCTTTGAAGGGCAGGATTCATGGAAAAATAATGTGTAAATTTGGTTCTGTCCTGGAATAATTTTGTTTCTCTATCTAAGGTAGTTGAAAGTTTGGCTGGGTATAGTAGCCTGGGCTGGCATTTGTGTTCTCTTAGTGTCTGTATAACATCTGTCTGGGCTCTTCTGGGTTTCACAGTCTCTGGTGAAAAATCTGGTGTAATTCTGATAGGCTTGACTTTATATGTTACTTGACCTTTCACCCTTACTGCTTTTAATATTCTATCTTTATTTAGTTCATTTGTTGTTCTGATTATTATGTGTCGGGAGGATTTTCTTTTCTGGTCCACTCTATTTGGAGTTCTGTAGGTTTCTTGTATGTTCATAGGCATCTCTTTCTTTAGGTTTGAGAAGTTTTCTTCTATAATTTTGTTGAAGATATTTGCTGGCCCTGTGAGTTGAAAATCTTCATTCTCATCTACCTCTATTATCTGTAGTTTTGGTCTTCTCATTGTGTCCTGGATTTCCTGGATGTTTTGAGTTAGGATCTTTTTGCGTTTTGTATTATCTTTGATTGTTGTGCCGATGTTCTCTATGGAATCTTCTGCACCTGAGATTCTCTCTTCCATCTCTTGTATTCTGTTGCTGATGCTCGTGTCTATGGTTCCAGATTTCTTTCCTAGGGTTTCTATCTCCAGTGTTGCCTTACTTTGGGTTTTCTTTATTGTGTCTACTTCCCTTTTTAGGTCTTGGATGGTTTTATTCAATTCCATCACCTGTTTGGTCCTGTTTTCCTGCAAATCTTTAAGAGATTTTTGTGCTTCCTCTTTTATGTCTTCTACCTGTTTAGAAGTGTTCTCCTGTATTTCTTTAAGTAAGTTATTAAATTCCTTCTTGATGTCCTCTACCATCATCATGAGATATGCTTTAAATCTGGGTCTAGCTTTTTGGGTATGTTGGGGTGCCCTGGACTGGGCAAGGTGGAAGTGCTCGGTTCTGATGATGGTGAGTGGTCTTGGTGTCTGTTAGTAAGATTCTTATGTTTGCCTTTAGCCATCTGGCAATCTCTGGAGTTAGTTTTTATAGTTGTCTCTGGTTAGAGATTGTTCCTCTTGTGATTCTGTTATCTCCTATCAGCAGACTTGGGAGACTAGCTCTCTCCTCTGAGTTTCAGTGGTCAGAGCACTCTCTGCAGGCAAGCTCTCCTCTTACAAGGAACGTGAACAGATATCTGGCATTCGGACCTCCCTCCTGGCCGAAGATGAAGGCCCAAAACAGGACCTGTCCCAGAAGCTGTGTTGCTTCATCCTGTCACAGAAGCTGTTAGCTTCTGTAGTCCACACTCTCACCTGCACAGACTAGTCTCAGAGGCATCCGGGAACCAAGATGGATCCCCCAGGTGCTCCCGCAAAGCCCTCCCGGGCCGCGTGGACACCTATCCTCTGGCAGGGAAGGTGCCTGGATGTCTGGAGTCTGAAAAAGGGGGCAGCCTAGAAGCTCTGTGTCTCCTGCCTGTCCCAGAAGCTGTTAGCTTCTGTAGTCCACACTCTCACCTGTGCAGACTAGTCTTGGTGGAGTCCCGGAACCAAGATGTCTCCAGCAGATGCCCAGGCAAACTTCTCTACTTTCATTTTCATAAGAATCATTGCTTTATTGGCACACACAAATAAATGCATTAGCTTTTAAATCTTCACTTTTGTATAATGTCAGATTTATTTTCTTTTTTCTTTTTTTTAATAAGTCTTTCTTTTTATTTTCTTTTATTTTTTTAAGATATTTTCTTTATTTACATTTCAAATGCTATCCTGAAAGTTCCCTATACCCTCCCCCTGCCCTGCTCCCCTACACACCCACTTCCACTTCTTGGCCATGGTGTTCCCCTGTACTGGGACATATAAAGATTGCAAGAACAAGGGGCCTCTCTTCCCAATGATGGCCGACTAGGCCATCTTCTGCTACATATGCAGCTAGAGACATGAGCTCTGGGGGTACTGGTTAGTTCATATTGTTGTTCCACCTATAGGGTTGCAGACCCCTTCAGCTCCTTGGGTACTTTCTCTAGTTCCTCCATTGAGGTCCTGTGTTCCACCCAATAGATGACTGTGAGCATCCACTTCTGTGTTTGTCAGGCACTGGCATAACCTCACAAGAGACAGCTATATCAGAGTCCTTTCAGCAAAATCTTGTTGGCATATGTAATAGTGTCTGCATTTGGTGGCTCATTATGGGATGGATCCCCAGGAGGAGTAGTCTCTGGATGGTCTATTCTTTCGCCTTAGCTCCAAACTTTGTCTCTGTAACTCCTTCCATGGGTATTTTGTTCCCTATTCTAAGGAGGAATGCAGTGTCCACACTTTGGTCTTTCTTCATCTTGAGTTTCATGTGTTTTACACATTTTATATTTTGATGCTATTATATGTAACATTTCATCACTTTATTTTCTGGTATTTGTGTACAGATATAATTTAACTAACTTTTTAGTTTGCATGCAAAATAAATGGATTCATAGCGACACTCACATTCATGAATGTCATTGTACTTTTCTTATATTTACCTCCCACTACCATCCCCTCCCATTCTCCCACTCCTCTTCTTTATCACTTTCTGCTTTCTAAGCTGTCTCTCTTTTGCTTTCGTGTGTGTGTGTGTGTGTGTGTGTTTTGCTAAATCTAGATTCTTCATATGAAGGAAATCATGCAGTATTTATTCTTTTGAATCTGGGTTATTTTGCTAAACATGATGTTCTCTGGTTTCCATCCACATTTCTGTACTAACCAGTACCCCCCCGGATCTCGTGTCTCTAGCTGCATATGTATCAGAAGATGACCTAGTCGGCCATCAGTGGAAAGAGAGGCCCATTGTTCTTGCAAACTTTATATGCCTCAGTACAGGGGAACGCCAGGGCCAAGAAGTGGGGGGAGGGGAGTGGGGTACAGGGTATGGGGGACTTTTGGGATAGCATTGGAAATGTAAATGAAGAAAATACCTAATAAAAATAATAATAAAATAAAAAACAAAACAAAAAACTGGGTTTTTCAAATATTTTAGAGCCTGTCAGCCAATGGTGTACTAGTTCTTTGCATTTCCTACAAATAACTATACAAACAGAACTGCCAATATAGACTCCTAAGAGAACTTGCTTAATCTGCTGGATTTTCAAGGGCAGTGCCAAATTCAACTAAATGTCATGTAATCAATAATCAAGTTGGTATCATCCCAATCCAGGGAGCGTACAGATATATGTACTCATTTTTATTACTGTTTTTCTAAAGTCCTTCTTTAGATTTTTGTCTTGAAGCTATAATAATTTTGGCTTGAAAACTCTTATTTGTTCAGCTAAACATAATTATCAGAAAAATAATAAAATTGTGAAAGGGGATTGATTGAGAAAGATAAAGTCAATCACTAGTTCCCATATCATTTGATTCAATTATCTTTTCTGTGTGTTATGTCTTTTGTTCTCTGCCTTTAACCAGAGAAGTCTAAACCCTCCTTTTATTCCAAGAGAAACAACAACTTCGTATGCAGCATCTCTGTTTAAAAGGAACTGAGTATGGCATGGTTCATATGTCTCTTGAAGTTGTTGCAGAGTTTTAATTTCTTGTTTTATTCATTTGTCATGCATATATGTGTGTTTTGACTATATTCATGCCTGTATGCTACGTGCAAGCTTGGTAACTGTGGAGGTCATTTGATCTCTTGGTACTACAGTTCTAGATGGTTGTGAGCCATCATCTGGGTGCTAAGAACTGAAACAGAGTCCTCTACTAGGGCGAGAATCAGTGCTTTTTACTGCTAATCAATCTCTCCAGAACTATAGTTTTAGTTTATAGTGAGTTATCTGAGATCATACAGATATAAAAAGGCAGCTCTAGAAAGGTAAGTATAGAATGACCAATTTGCAGAGAGAGAATAAATCTATCTACTTTGTTTGATATATTTCTAATTTTTAATAATAGCAAAGAAAACCATAACTTAAAAACATTGCATCCATACTATAAAACTGCATGATTTCTAAAGGCTAGTGGAATTTAAATAGATGTGTTTAGGTGGATTGAGATTGAAGCAAACTGATTATATTCACATCTGTAGAGAATTTCTTTCCCGTAGCCTGGCTTCTTAGTTTATGTTGAAACCTTCTGGTTGTTTTATTTCAGATATTTCCTGGTCACATTTTTGTTTGTGCAGTGTGTGTGTGTGTGTGTGTGTGTGTGTGTGTGTGTGTGTGTATGTACGTGCATGATAAGGCAATATGTGGGGAATTAGACCATGTACACACCTGCAGAGGCCAGAGGAGTATATCTGATGTCTCCCTCCATCTCTCTTCCCCTTTAACAGGGTCTCTCAGTGAACATAAAGCTTCTGTTTTTTCATGAAGATTGACTGTCCTGTGAGATTCCAGGACTACTCATCTCTACCCAAAATGTTGGGGTATACCATGCACATCCACATTTGACTTTTTACATGGATGATGGAGATTCAAATTCAGGTTTTCTGTGCTTGTAGAGCAAGCTTTTACCAACCAAACTATTTCTCTACTGCCCTCCCTGGTCAGATAGGCTTCTCCATGTGTTTGTAGCTTTATTTAATGACTTCATATACAGTGTTTTTGCTAACAGTTCCCTGCTGGTGCTCCTGGAATGACCACAGTCTGTTTTGATAAAACATAATATCTAAGTGTAGACAGATGCAAAATTCTGTTGTAGGAAATAAAAATAATGGGAGATAGGAAATACTGATCTAGAGAGATTTTTGACAGAAGATGAATCACAATGTTGAAGCTTGGCAGCCTTCCTCCTCAAGAGGAGGGATTTGGCAAAGAGGAATACAGATATTTCTCACTTAGAATAAAGTCATGTCCTGATAAACTCATCGAGACTATCTTAATGTATTTTATCCTCCTAACTTACTGAGGATCACAGTTTAGTCTAGCCTGCCCTAATCCTACCCAGAACACTTGCATAGTTAGCAAAATCATCTAGCTCATCACCACAGTCTATCTATAATGAAGAGTTTGAAAATCTCATGTAATTTGTTGACTGGCTATACACAACCAGCACTGGCAAGACAGTACATTGTGGTGTATTGGTCATTTATTCCAACCACTGACTTGGAGCTGAAGCTCACTCATGGCCTCTCCTCAGCACTGGAACAGAGTAACCGTGTATTGATTCTGATCCTTGGGAAATGTCAAAATTTGCAATGGCTTACATTGAATGTATATGCGTTCTGTAGTATTATAAAGTGAATTGAGCCATCATAATGAAGAAATCATCTGCCTTTTCTCCTTCATATTTCTGAGTGGCTCATGTGGTCCTGGAGTTGGAACTTGTGATAATAATGGCAGTAGTCTCTAACCAGACTTCTCAATCACTACATCTGACCTACAATGTTAGTCACAATTCTATTTCTGTGAAGAGATACCATGAGAACTCTTATAAAAGAAGACATTTAATTAGGAGCTTGTTCACAGTTTCAGATACATCATGACAACGGTGGGGAGAATGGCAGTAAGCATGGTGCTATAAAAGTAGTTGAGAGCTACAAACTGATCAATAGGCATGGGGATGGGGGCTGGGCCTGACATGGGATTTTGAAATCTTAAAGCACACTCCCATTAACATATTTTCTCCAACAAAGCCATACCTCTTAATCCTTCTCAAATAGTGCCACTCTCTGATGACTAAATATTCATATAAATAGCCCTAGGAGGGCCATTCTTATTCAAATCACCATGCCTACTGATACCAGACCTATATCACAATCTAGACTTATTAGTAGGAATCTAGAATGAATACTGTCCAAGTTTTAATTCTGTGATAAAATACTTCTACAAAACAGCTCATGGATAAAAGACTTTAGCTTAGTTCAGAATTTTAGGTTATTGCCTATCATAACCATCAGTTACAGAAACTAAAAGTATTTGACATATTATTTTTACAGTGATAAGACTTCAATAAATATATACATTAGAAATCTACTTCAGCTAACCCAATTAAGAAAGTTCCTCGTGGACTTGCACACAAGCTAAATTAATCCAGACAGTTCTTTATTGAACCTCATTCCTCACATGAAACTATATTCCTCACAGTGACAATCAAAATTAATCATCAGAGTTATCATTTCTTTCCCTTATGACTATCCTTTAGAGTGTGGCTGCTCTGCTGTGGTCCATTCTTCATGATGCATTTATACTTGCTCTATGTACCAAAACCAGTGACAGCTAGCAAACTGTATGTTCCTGTCCCATAGCTCCTCCCCAAACTCCCTTTTCCCTGTAAGAGTTGTCTTATTGCTTCAGATAACTATGTTTTGTTCTTTGTTAAGCTCTGCATTGCTGCCATATTTGTGGTAAGAAATCAGTTGTAAGATGATTGGGTCGGAGAGCCTGTGTGTTTTGGTTATATTCCCTTATCTGTTTGAATATTACCAGTATTAGCTGTGTAAAAACTCAGAATTCTATGTTATCTGTTTATTTTTCTCCTGTAGCTTCTAGTACATTGTTGCAAAAACAATAATTCATCAGCTGTACTATGATCGTATCATAAAAGGAAGCTCAACAAGGCCAGGAAGTGCTGGACATAAGAAAGAACTAGCGTCAATTATGGAAGGGAATTGATGGGTTAAAATAACTTGCTTATTGGTGCTACACAATGTGGGAGCAGATGAGTTTCATTCACTGATTGTCCAGAATGGGTCAAGTTGTGACCTGGTAGATCACCTTTTCCTTATCAGTGACATGCACCATTGCCTACATTGAGAAAGATTTTAACTTCCTGGTTAAAGCAAAGCACAGAGAGTTTCAGACTTAAATTACATCACCGACAGGACAAGAGATATCTGATATCCATTCGAGTGAGCTTTTAATGGGTAAAGTAAACCCTTTTTGCCAATGGGGAATACTTCAATAAATTCACATTCAATCTGACACACAGAGCTAGATGATGAGAAACTTGAGTATGGTTTTTGAAAGGTTTCAGGTCTGTTTTATAAAATTATCAATGGTTTTTCACTTAGGGTAGGATGTTACTCAAGAAATTGTAGTTGACTCTAAATGTGAACTTTGACAATGTTAGCAGTTACTGAGTTCTTTCATTCCATTCAAAATTAGGTTGTGCATAAATATTTTCCCTATAATAAAATCCTTCTGTGTATGCAGCCTTTTCTGTGTGACAAGTCTGTGGGTAGATTACCATGTAATCATGGCAAACAGAAACACCACAATAGCTAACTTTAGCTCTAACCCCTTTATCCAAAACATTTTTAAATCACTCTGGGTTTGAGTGATATAGCCCATATTTTTAATCAGGGCAGTAAGAACTGGATTTGGCAACCTATAAGTCTAACAACCACTTGGAATTAAAGGCCCAAAAGGCCCACTTCAACCTTCACTCTATGATCATCTGCTCTTCTGTAATCAAAGCAGTTGATAATATGAATATTTTAGCTAGTTTGCCTATATTCAGAGTGTAGGTTTGTTGGCAGTTCAAGTACTCTACCTCTTATTTCTGTTGCACCTCTTCTTCACTGACTGCCATGTCTAAGGCCACATGTTTTACTTTATGTTCATGTTTATTTATGTTGTATTTCTTGCTTATAAAATATGGATTCTCGAAATACACCCATGGGCATTTTATATGCATATTAGATTTTTCAGTATTTACACTTTTCCTTAAACACATCTATTTACTAATTAGATATTTTTTGATTCTTTTAGCCCCCCTTCTTAATTTTTTAAAAAGGGAATTGATAATAAGTCATTAAGAATAAATGTTGATTGGTTAATCATGTGTTAAAAACATCTAATATGTAGCCTAACTAGAATACACTGTAGAGGCCTGTGGGTGACCTTGGTGAGAGAATCCTTGCTTTTCATAAGGCACTAGATTTAAATCTTAGCACTGAAAGAAAAATTAAGGGAGAAAAAAGAAAGGGAATCCAGACATGATGTTGACACAAAGTATAATACAGAAAATTGTGTAGAGGCTAATTATGCTCTGGAGGAATTGCTTTTAATGAAGAGGTAAGAAAATCAACTTCTTAACTGAACTTTGGTTTCCTTTACATCCTTCTGCAAGGAACGGAAAACATTTGAAAGAAGTTGACACCTTCCTTATTGCCAGATGGCTCTGTGTGTGTGTGTGTGTGTGTGTGTGTGTGTGTGTGTGTGTGTGCGCGCGCGCACATGTGAACACTCACACTTGTTCACTTACCACCACACTATTTTTCATGCAAGTGTTTCTAACCATCCTGGCAGGGAGAAATCTGAGAATGCCAAAGGTGTATATCTCATGGGAAGTTGTTTTCTTGGGGCTTCTGGAAATTTTCATAATATTCTTCTAGAAAGCTTTTCTTCTACAACTCTGAGGTATTTTGCCTCCTAGAAGACATTTGGCATGGGTTGTAGTCAGCGGTTGATCGATCTATTGATATATTTCTCTCTATCTCTCTCATCTATCAACCAATCATGTAACTATCTATCTATGCATCTGTCTAACATCTATTTATTGTGTATATCTTAGTTACTTTTCAACTGTTGTGATCAGACACCATGACCAAATAAAAGAGTTTATTGGGGGCTTACAGGTTCAGAGGGTCAGTCCATGACCACCATGGGAGGGAAAATGGCACCAGAAAGGCAAGCATGTCACTGGAGCAGTAGCTGAGAGCTTATGTATGATTCAACAAGCATGAGGGAAAGAGAACATGGTAACTGGGATGGCATGGGATTTTGAAACCTCAAAGTCAGCCCTCCAGTGATGCCTCTTTCCCAACAAGGCCATAATCCCCAAAGAGTTCCACCAACTAATAGCTATGAGGACCATTCTCACTCGCACCACCACACTTTGTGAGACTGTATGCCAGGGCTTGAGTTTGGATATCAGATTGTGGGAGGTAATTCTCTCCACAAACCATGCGATCCTGAGGGATTGAACTCAGTCTCTTTGGCAAGCACCTTCAGCTGCTGAGCCATCTCTAGGTCCCCGAAGTCATTCTTGATTGTCACAGTGTGTGGGGTGCCAAGTAGTAACTGAAGATGGTGATAGGAAGCTTTCTACAAGTCACAGACCAGCCTCTCCATATAAACCAATGACTGCTCAATTATCAACAGTATCAAGGATAAGAATCCCTGACCATATATGAAAGGGAAACATACAGATTTCTCCTGTGATCTCTATCAACCATGTGCAGGAAAAACAGCCTAAAGATAAAACACTGTAGATCACTTAAAGAAGAGAAGCAGTGGTTCCCTGCTCCTGCTCATGACTAGTGGGTAGAGTGACTAACCTTGAAGCTGACCTTGATTTTGTACTTTAAGTCATCAAGTCCAAGTATTTCTCAATTGCCATGTTTGTTTAGGTAAAATAGGTTCAATGTTTATAAAAACATGTCCTAAGTTGCCCAAGTGATGCATATTTCTTTATGAAATACCACGATTCTAGCTCCTGATTTGCCTGGTTTTTGTTTTTAAACCCAAACTAGTTTTCCCCTCAATCTCAATTACTACACCTGCATATCAAAATCCAAATTTTCTACATGATCCCATTTAAAGTAATATTTATGTATGTTTCCCTGAATTTAATAGTACACATATGCTGAAAGTATCTTTGTTAGTGTTACTGAGTGTTAAAGGTAAGATAAAATAACACCTAGATATGAGAAAAATGAAGATAAAGTTAAGAATAAATACACTCCAAATATTTCATTTACTAGTATTAACATGATTAGTATTAAATCTATTCTTCAAAGATTATATCTGAAACTTATGTATTCTCGGAATCAGTATAGAGATCAAAATGCTGTACTGCTAAAAGAGCAAATCTTATGAATTTAATGCTTATTTCACTGTTTTCATGCCTAGACATTCTCTTCTTGAGAAACAATACAAGAAGAGGGAAGATAAGCTTTCTTATTATCTATAGTATATGCAACAAATAATTATTTCTTGAAAAGCTCAATTAAGATATAAGGATTTTGAGTCCTTAGCTTATTGTTAGCAGTTTCACAGTGTCTGTCATGTAAGTTTGGAGACAGTTTTATTTCATGGGGAAGCTATAGCTCGAAAAACTGTGGAGGCTTTTGAAAACATTAACCTGATAAGTAATTGGCTGCCTAACATTCTGGGTAGCTAACATAACAACATATCATAACATAACACAGTAATAATAATAATAATAATAATAATAATAATAATAACAACAATAACAATAACAATAACAACAACACCATCAATGATAGACTGGCAAAAGTTTTTGAGAGAAAATTATAAGCTACCAAGGTCTCATTTTAAAAAGCCCATGATTTTACTTTCATCCATACATACTAATTGAATATTTTATGCTAACTGTAATTGTCTATCCAGAAAAACTTCCATGCTTTCTATTTATTCCCTTTGCCAGATCACCCATTCTGGCACTTTGGGGATAATATGAAAGCTACTGTTGTATAAAATTATTCACCGGCTAGGGCTCCCATTCATTTAATCTCTGAAACAATCTCCTTTGTGTAAGGTTCAAATTAAGCACCTTGTTATTTAGACAAACAGTCTCAGCCATCAAAAAAATTAGCTCCCATTATAGAATGTGGGAAAGGTAGGCAGAGAAAACAGCAGCAGCTCCAGCAGCCCCAGCAGCCCCAGCAGCCCCAGCAGCCCCAGCAGCCCCAGCAGCCCCAGCAGCCCCAGCAGCCCCAGCAGCCCCAGCAGCCCCAGCAGCCCCAGCAGCCCCAGCAGCCCCAGCAGCCCCAGCAGCCCCAGCAGCCCCAGCAGCCCCAGCTGCCCCAGCAGCCCATGTACTTTGTGGACTTCAGTTCAAAAGGCAGGCTTTTACATGCTGTCTGAGTTGAAAAAAGCAGAAAGTTAGAAATGGCCTTCAGTACTTGAGGATCCTGACCTATAGACTTTATCCTCTGTTCTGAGTTAGATCACAATGTTAAAAGGTTAAAATGTCGCAAGTCTTACTCTAGTGTGTCCTAGAGGTCTTGAAGTTGAAGGTTGCAGTTAAAATGCTTTCAGAATGCTGCAAGTGTTAGGGTCCAGCAGTTTGTGAGCTCTGTCCTTGCTCTTGCTTTGCCTGCTAACCTTTGTGTCCAGGACTGTCTACACAAAAGGAGCATGCAGCTGCCAATGGAGTGAGATATGAAGGACAGCAAGAAGGCTACTTTGTCTCTTGAGTCTGTCACAACCTCAACATCACCTAGTACAGCACCTAGCTTAATACATCTTGTTGGATGTAGGACTAATAGGTATTACATTCTATGCGGTAGACAAAAGCAGAGGATCTTAAAACATAGATATAATCAAATGTTCCTAATTTTCAGGAGACCCATGATGTAGACAGAAAAGTAGGTAAACTTAATGCAATTAAGTTTAATAAATACATTTCTGAGTAAGTGTAGGTGTAAACCTTTAGAAGTTATCAAAAAGAACACTAAAGGTCCTGGTTTTAGAAAAGTCTGTAGAGAGAAGTGTTTTTCATCCTCACTGAAGTGTAACATTAATCGCAGGAAAAGCTACCATAATGGTATTGGTCCCTTAGGTATTTGTAAAGGATAAAAGTATGTTGCTGAGACCTAAGAACTGATTTGGGAGAAGGGAAAATAGAATGAGTCCTCAGACTGCTCTCAAAGCAGAGACTGGAAGGAGGACCCGAGCCTACCAGGACAGACCCATGCAGCCCAAGGACACAGGTTGAGGGACCAGGCATTTCTCCACCAAGGAAAACTGCACTCTGGGCTTCTCATCCCAGCAGACCAGCTGCACTAAGACAGACTCCTCATAAATAGTCATGTTCTTTGGAGTAAAGATATGTTAGTTGTGCTGTTTTCCATCTTCTATTTAAGTATGGAGAAGAGAGAATATTGTATTGACTAGAGATGCCAGAACTAGTTTTGAGGTTACTGGCTTAGAGACAGGATGGGAGGTCATTTAAATGATTCCTTTACTTCAGATTAAATAATCCCTTGCCACCTTTTGAAGCCCTTCTATGTTGTCATTATCATCTGCACTTGGATTAGCCAGAGAAAATAGTAAAAATAGTAATCATAGTAAAAATGAGCTTCCTGACTGATCATAGGTGTTTTCAAATGGGAGGAGCTACTGTTGATAGTAGGTAAATCTCTAAATGAGCAAATAGATCAGTGAGTGAAGGGCGATGAATGACAAACATGATTCAATATCCCAATGTCCCTGACATCAGTGTTCCATAGACCCCCATTCTCTGAGCTCTGCTTAGGAGAACATATTTATTTTAAGTCTTTTCCCCAAATTGCTGCTTCCTACATCACATGCTGTAGTTTTATTTTCTGTGTGATTTTTTTTTTTTTTTTTTTTTTTTTTTGTCTGAACCCAAAGCTTCAATATATATTCTGGAAACCAACAAGCAGAGAAGGACCTACAAAAGATAAAAGCTCAACTTTAGGCATAAGCCTTAAACAAAATATGCCCTGCTTCCTCCTGTCCACTTTAAAATTCCAAAGATAAGAGTGCCTGTATTTGCAATCCATTATCGCTATTTAAACATCTTTCACTGCCTTCACTGTGCTTTCTAAGGAGAGGGATAGAGTGACTCTGAACAGTAGCAGTTCATAGACAGCAGGGCCCTCCCCTCCCACCTCTTTCCCCCTCTTTGTATTTTTCCTACTTTCAGATGAACACTTTAGTAACAGATGGAAGCACACTTAATTTTTTTTTTCTGTGTGAAAATTCTCAAGACAAATGAAGGAAAACAAAACCTTTTTTACAGCAATCTTTTCAGACTTGTAAAAATTCCCTCTAACAAGTGACAATTTCTACTTTCTAAGAATAACTAAGCAACCACTGGAACCAGACAGCTCTTGCAAGATAAGTTTTATTTCGCTGTTTAGCGTACACAACAAGAAACATATGGAGAAGATAGCAGACACTTAGAAGTAGAGAATTAAAAGGGAATCCCCACTGAAAGCACATTTTACGTTGTTATTGCAAAACCACAAAGTCATTGACAATAGTGAGCTCTGGAAACAGCTGAGTTTGGCTTTCTCAAATGGTGGCCGACTAAATTGCTGTGTTTTTTTTTTTTTTTTTTTTTTTTTTTTTTTTTTTTTTTTTTTTAAGAGAATGACATTTCTGTACATTACTCTCAATTGAAAGTTGAGTTCAGGGCTCTGTGGGGATGTTTTCTGAATTCACTTTCTACTATGGGCGTGAATGAGGAAGTGAGCTTACAGCCCACCAGTGGTTTTCATAATAATAGGGGAACAATGGCTTTTGAAAGTCACAGATAATCCCCAGTCCTCATTGTAGTCATCTGTTCTAACCCAGCCTCCCTTTAACAGCTAGCAAACTGCAAAATTGACTGATGATCTCTCCTCCTTTTTTGACCCAGCAGACACAGCCTCTTGTAGAAGTACCAAGAGCAATGAACTGACCCAAAGTCAGTGAGTAGGAGGGAGAAGAAAAATCAAACCAAGAGATTAACCCTTAACTCTTTGTTGGCTATTTTCCATTTTCAGTCCATTTAAGCTGTCTTGGATATGGTTTCTTCAAATAAAGATTAATGATAATAATGATAATAATTTTTGAGTTCATAATATGTCATTTTTTTCTCTTCCTCATCTTTCTCCACAAACCCACTCTCCAAATATGCTCCTCCTTGCTCTCTTTCAAAGTCCTTCCTTCTTTGGGGATATGATCTTTACTGAAGACATTTTTGTTGATTTTTTTCCCTTTAGAGGTGACCAACCATTTCCCATGTGCAAGCTAGAGGGAATGCAAAGCACTTAAGTGAGGTCCAGATAGGATGTCACATCTCATGATACTAAATACAATATTCTCATCTTACATCAGAGCAAAGAGCACAGCCTTCTAAGTTGTGCACAAAGCCATGCAAACTGAGAACAAAAATAAAAGTCATAAAGTCCAGAATTAAGTCCAGAGGCTGTTCCTCAGTGTTTGATACATACTGTCTGTATATGTTGATTTTTTTTTTCTCCAGTGTGTCTTCTGATATTTGTTATATCCACTTCAAAAAGGGCACCCTGCTGTTTATAGAAATATGATCTACAATGAGTTATGTTTTGACCTTCCCTAGTTATCATAGTGCTTTTAAGTCCCTGCATCATGAATTAAACATAGAACAATCTTATTAATTTAAATAAAATCCACCTACTGGGGGCCATATGTATGGCCTGGGTCAGCTCTGTGGAATCACCATTGTGGAACAGAACGCCCCCCTCGGCCCGTCTTTTCTGTTTCGATTGTACAAGAGCTAAGAATGAGCACCAAAGAGGAAGGAACCCATCAATCCAAGTCCCCTGCACTTCAAAGATGCTGCACTTTCTCAAAGGGCCAATGCACTAGCAAGCTTTCAACAGACACAAATTCACTGTGAGCAGTTTCCTAAAAGAGTAGAGTTTATGTAAAATGGCCTTTTGTTTGCTGAAGGATTTAATGGTAGAGAGAATTTCTTTGTAAGTATAAAAATACTTCTAGAATGGCCATTCCTATGATGATTTATGGAGGAACAATTCTGTTCCGAACATTTTGCCAAGCGCTTTACATAAATTACATGATTTAATTATTCTCAAAACCTTGTAAGATAGCAATTATCATTATTCCTCATCTGTGTTGGTATAAATAACAGAAAGGACGCACAGGCGTCTTTGCTGAAGCTTAGACAGCAAGAGAATTTGTATTGCCTTTATGTTACTCCACAATATAATTAAATTAAAAGGACCTACATGAGAATATTTATTTATTTTTCCTTCAAGAGTTTCCTGATGGTCATAAAATTCCATTCTTGCATCCTTTTAAAAAGACATTTCTTATAATTTTAACTGCCACTGGTCACTTGTCATAGGAAGTGTTGCTTTTCCCTGTCTGTCCATGTGTAAGGCATGGTTTATAACCTTAGGACATTTTCTTCCATGCTTGTTTCCATTTTATATTATCAAATATAAAATTTTCTCAGGTTAAAGTTATACATCCTACATATGTGATACTTGTTAATGTGATGTATTAACAGAAACATTGAACTAGGACAAATACTAATGTCATTATTTACAAATAGTTTTCATGAATAGATATGAGTATTGTATATATCATATATAGATATGTAGGGAAGTAGATAGGATACTGGTCAAAAAATATGATGAGGGATTCTATAAATATAATTTGCCAGACTTCAATATATGTAACAAAAGGTTGAAAATTATGTTATTATAAACAATAAAACTGTCATTAGTCATGTAATTTTCTCAAGGATTTAAACATATACTCTATTTTTAATAATTTTAATTTTTATAAAAAGTAAAATTTTACAAACAATATGTTCTGAACATAGTTCGCCCTCCTCTAACTCCTCTTAGACCCTCCCACCTTCCCACCCACCCAAATCCAAACCCTTTATTTCTTTCCCTTGTTAGAAAACAATTAGGCAATTAAAAAATAAATCTGCCTACATGTACCACATGTAAATTCTTGAAATATGCATAAGTATGTACATAGTTTAAAACAGTTTATCCGGGTGGTGGTGGCACACTCCTTTAATCCCAGCACTTGGGAGGCAAAGGCAGGCAGATTTCTGAGTTCAAGGCCAGCCTGGTCTACAGAGTAACTTCCAGGACAGCCAGACCTACACAGAGAAACCCTGGCTTGAAAAAACATGAACAAAAAACAAAAACAAAAAACAACAAAAAACCAGGTTAAAATAAGTATATTACTTATAAATATTTTATATTTATAATCTGAGCTAATAATTTTATTTATAGTAACATACAAAGAAAACACAGAGGCTCATCAATTTTTATTTGCACAAGTAATTGTCATAACTATATTTTAAACAAAACTTAAATAATATAAATTCGACAAAATTTATATACATTTGTATTATAATCATTTGTTTACATTATGTTAGTTTGAAATTAATTATTTTAAAACTATAATTTACTTATTTATAATATATTACTATGGAGGAAAAGACAAGAAGTTATATATATGTTTGTAATTTCAATGTTGAAAATAAATGCTTTCTAAATGTAACTAGATATTTACCAAACTACATTATGTAGTTTATACATACTATATACATAAATATGAATTTCTAAATTATAAAGATGAAATAAGCCATTATCTAATGGTGGTGATATTATAAAGGAATTTTTACCATTAAAATGTATTTTTACTTAAAATTACTACAATTAATATTCATTTCTTTCATAATTATAAATCTCATTTAAGCTTAGAAGAGGACATTTCTTATGAATATATCAATGGCTTATACACTAGGTTATAGATGCAGATATTTCAAGCAGTTATAGTCCAGTGCAAATATAAGATGCTTTAGTATATGTGTAAGTTTGGAGCAAGTCAGTTTTGCCCTTACTCCAAGATCCGTGAGCTATAGCAAGTATAGTAATTTCCTCCACATTGTTCAGGCTCAATTCAGCTTAAACTAGAAATGGGTTATTTCCAAACTCTGATTTGTACTGTCTATGATGACATCAGTTTGTCACTATCAACACTTTAAATTGTCAACTACATTCATTAGAGTACAATTTTCAAAAAATTGATTTCAATGTCTTCTTACAGAAGCAAAACAATGGGGCTTATTCTAAGAAAAATGTGCATATTAAGTTAGCAGCTGTTATGCAGTGAAACGGACAGCTATGCAGGATATATTTTACTTGAATTCAAAAAGCACATGTATTAATCCTCAAGTGAAGCTTAAAATATCTGAAAATGAGGAAAATACTTGAAGAGATAAATGTTAAATATAACAGTTTTATATCTGCAGCAAAAAATGAGCCAAGTTTCATTAGAGACATTGAAATAAGGTGTTATGTTTGTTTTGTTTGATGTTCTGTAGACAGAGTCTCATAGAACCCAGAATGGCATCCGACCGAAGCTGAAGCCAAGGCTGGACTTGAACTATTGATCTTTCAGGGTCTGCCTTCCAAGTTCTGGGATTACAAAGATGCGCCCCCATGCCCAGCAGGAATTTTATTTTTAATGTTTATTCTTCAGTACTGTTTGAAGTTTATGCAGCAAGAAGTATTTAGTGTAAAACATACAATTAAAATGATTTAAAGTGATCAATGATCCAAGAAAACTGTTATTCCTTTGCTTAAAACAAACACTGACATATTGGCAGATATCAACACATAGTTAGAACTGTGAATTACTTTCCACAAAATATGAGTATTTTTCTTCTTCCTTTCAAACTGTTTTAATTTTTGTGGCCAGCACAAAGCTGACTTTGGCAAGAGTGGAAGGTGTTCTCACAGGGGGAGGAATCCACAGAGCAAAGCATCTAATATGTTAAGTTGCAACAGCCCTTTCTTTAAGGCTGTGGGTCAGACCGTCATCTTTAACAAAACATTTTTATTTTTCCAATTTAAAAATTCTCCAGTGACCATTACTCCTTTGTCTTTCTCATTTCTGCATGACAGTAATGCAAAGTACATATTTGATAAAAATGTCTTGTTCACTTTCTGACTGCTCAGCTCTCAGCTTCCAAGTACTCCCAAATAGCACCAATATTTTGTTAGCAAATAATGGATTTTTATTTGAGTTGTATTTTTTTTAAAAACTAAAAATGTTTATAGATGCAATTTAAGCTCCTAAAATAGCACTATTATATAAAATACAAAGAACTAAAACTACTTTAATCCAAATGCAAACATGCTCAAACACACACACTCACAAACACAAACACACACACTCACACACATTCCCTCACATACTCTTTCTCTCACACACACATTTTCTCACACACTCTTTCTCACCACACACACATGTACACATGTACACGTACACACACACACACACACACACACACACACACACACACACACACACACACATATGTTAACATTATGGGTTTTGTGTTCATCAGCTTTCCTATATGACTTGATTTTTCCACGTTACACTCTCTTTGTCCTCGTCATTTTTAACAGCAGTGAAGGATGCTAGCAGATGAAGATTCCCTTTTTAAACATTAAAGCTTTGCCAGTGACATAGCGCCTCCTTCCTCCTTGAAAAAACCTGCCTACCATAACAGAGACTGTACGGAAGTGCTTTGCATGCTGTATCCTTTGCAGTCACACTGTGGGATGAAAGCCCAAATCTCAGCAGTAGATAAATACTACATTCTTTTTTTTTATTTTGTTTTTGTTTTTTAATATTTTTATTAGGTATTTTCCTCATTTTCATTTCCAATGCTATCCTAAAAGTCCCCAATACCCTCCCCCCCACTCCCCTACTTACCCACTCCCCCTTTTTGGCCCTGGCGTTCCCCTGTACTGGGACATATAAAGTTTGCAAGTCCAATGGGCCTCTCTTTCCAGTGATGGCCGACTAAGCCATCTTTTGATACATATGCAGCTAGAGTCAAGAGCTCCGGGGTACTGTTTAGTTCATAATATTGTTACACCTATAGGGTTGCAGATCCCTTTAGCTCCTTGGGTACTTTCTCTAGCTCCTCCATTGGGGGCCCTGTGATCCATTCAATAGATGACTGTGAGCATCCACTTCTGTTTTTGCTAGGCCCCAGCATAGACTCACAAGAGAGAGCTCTGGGTCCTTTCAGCAAAATCTTGCTAGTGTGTGCAATGGTGTCAGCATTTGGAAGCTGATTATGGGATGGATCCCCGGATATGGCAGTCTCTAGATGGTCCATCCTTTCGTCTCAGCTCCAAACTTTGTCTCTGTAACTCCTTCCATGGGTATTTTGTTCCCAATTCTAAGAAAGGGCAAAGTGTCCCCACTTTGGTCTTTGTTCTTCTTGAGTTTCATTTGTTTTGCAAATTATATCTTATATCTTGGGTATCCTAAGTTTCTGGGCTAATATCCACTTATCAGGGAGTACATATTGTGTGAGTTCCTTTGTGATTAGGTTACCTCACTCAGGATGATGCCCTCCAGGTCCACCCATTTGCCTAGGAATTTCATAAATTCATTGTTTTTAATAGCTGAGTAGTACTCCATTGTGTAAATGTACCACATTTTCTGTATCCATTCCTAAGTTGAGGGGCATCTGGGTTCTTTCCAGCTTCTAGCTATTATAAATAAGGCTGCTATGAACATAGTGGAGCATGTGTCCTTTTATATCCAGCTACTTCACTGAAGCTGTTTAATCAGCCTCAGGAGTTCTCTGGTGGAATTTTTAGGGTCACTTATATATACTATCATATCATCTGCAAAAAGTGATATTTTGCAAAAAGTGATATCATATCATATGCAAAAAGGAAGGACTTCTTCCTTTCCAATTTGTATCCCCTTGATCTCCTTTTGTTGTCTAATTGCTCTGGCTAGGACTTCAAGTACAATGTTGAAGAGGTAGGGAGAAAGTGGGCAGCCTTGTCTAGTCCCTGATTTTGGTGGGATTGCTTCCAGCTTCTCACCATTTACTTTGATGTTGTCTACTGGTTTGCTGTAGATTGCTTTTATTATGGTTAGGTATGGGCCTTGAATTCCTGATCTTTCCAAGACTTTTATTATGAATGGGTGTTGGATTTTGTCAAATGCTTTCTCAGCATCTAACGAGATGATCATGTGGTTTTTGTCTTTGAGTTTGTTTATATACTGGATTACGTTGATGGATTTCCATATATTGAACCATCCCTGCATCCCTGGGATGAAACCTACTTGGTCAGAATGGATGATTGTTTTGATGTGTTCTTGGATTCGGTTAGCGAGAACTTTATTGAGGATTTTTGCAAATACTGCATTCTTACAATAGGTTTCATCTTTGCTAAACACCAGTTAACCAACCAAACAAGCAAGCACAGTGGAAGAAATTACCCTTGGGGTCATCCTTGAATATAACTGTGATGCATGTAGCTGCATACACATTTTTGTGACTATGAGAAATGATGCCTCAGACCAACACCATCTCAAAGATTACAGTAGAGTTTGAAGATGAGAAGATGTGGGCTCTTTGATAACATCTTTGAACCACTGAACTAAAACTAGAATCTACTTTATATGTAGGTGTGTGTGTGTGTGAGTGTGTGTGTGTGTGTGTGTGTGTGTGTGTGTGTGTGTGTGTATGTTACACCTGTGAATGAATAAAGTCAGTATCAGTGGATGTTCCATAGGCACTCACTTTGAGGTTATTAGTTTGTTTTTGATTGGCTGGTTGGTTAGGTTTTGAGACAGTTTCTCATTGGCTTGGGACTTTCTGTAGGCTTTACATAGGCTTTATTTTGCCACCCCACTCTGGTACTGATGATTGAGTCTCTTGGCTTGTACTTTACTAGCTGAGCCATGTCCCTGGCCCCTTTCAAAAAAAAAAAAAAAAAAAAAAAAAAAGAAAGAATGTAATGGAAGAATAAACAATGCTGTTTTAGCCAATCTAATCAAACTACTTTCTATCCTACATCCAAAACCCATCTAACTGAATTTTCAAATTCTGAAACAAAATTGAAACATTCAGTGTTCAGTATATAATTTTATAAGCTTGTGCAGAGTTTTCTTGAAAGTGTAATTCAGCTACCAAAGCTTAGTTAACCTTAAGTAGAAATTTAAAGTTCTTTTAAGTGCACTTTAGCCAGCTTGTCTTACTCTATTCCCCATTCTTACATTTCTTAACTCTGACAGTGGTTTGAATTAGGAATTAAGAGTGTGGCCTAAGGTCATACATGCTACTGACTATGTTCTTAACCACATTGCTTTCTGCTTGGTTGACTTTGGGAATGTCACTTAACCAGTCATTGCCTGGGTTTACAATTTCCCTAAAGGATAGAGTGGAAAATGGTGCCTTTCCATAGGGTTTCTATGAGATTCCAAAGTGAGTGTCTGCAAGCCTAGTGGACTCATTTAGGGCAGCACTAGAACAAGTGTTTGTACTGTTCATTGCTCCCTCTCATCTTGTCCCTGTAACCGATACATATCAGTCTGAGGTTTTAATTTGGACTAGTGTTTTCTCTTGTGTAAGTTCACTGAGGTACTCTCTCCTTGCTCTTGGCTGTGCTATTTGTTTTTCTGCCAAGACCATAAATTGGGCTGGAATATAAAGTTACAGTTATGAGTCAGCATAGATTTTTGACACAGAATAGGCACAACTATAAAATATTCTTAAGCTTCCTTTTTTACACTTCACATAATCCTTATGTTAAAAAAAGCATTGCAAGAAAAAAAAAATATCAAACATTCAAATTAACCAGACCCAAATTTTATGCAAGTTAATAAACTTATGTACTGTTAGAGTTGGCATTCAAAAAAGAAGCTGTGAAGCTTCACATTAAAATTTACACATTCAGTATCAAATACATTTTTATCTACTCTCCACTATTAAAACTAAAAACACAAATCCACAAAGAATTAGAAGTTGAAGAACAGTTAGCCTTTTATCTTCTTTCATAACTTATGCCCAATGTCTATGTTCAGTTTCTTCCTCATAATTAGCTTCCTTATTCACAGCTTTTCTTATTTTGACAAATGGGCAACACAAAGGATTGTTTTACATATGGGTACCAATATACCCTTTGAAAATCTTGGAGTCATTACATTAGATCTTCATGGAGAAACACTCCTATAGACATGCCATCTTTCTCTTTAACCAATAAAGCAATTACCTTTCCAGATAATCACCTAAAGTCTAATTGAGGTTTGTTTTTTCCTTTATTATTCAATGTTTCAATTTTATTATTTGTCCTGCAGGTCAAAGAAATGGAGAAGTAACAACAGGACGACATTATTTTCATTTTAACTATAAAAGCAAATAACAGAATCATGTTTTCTAGGTTATGGATGTTTTACCCATTGATTTTATATTTTTATTTAATATTTTGCTTGTCCCTCCTGCAGTCTGTTTCAGAGAATAAAATCCAGAAAACAGAAAGGTATGTGCTGACACCTTTTTTTGATAATCAGGAGATTAAGGTGAATCTTGTTTGCATAAATGCTGATTTTAAAGCCAGCCTGAGCTATATGAGATCCTGTCTCAAAGATGTTTTTTTTTTTTTTTTTTTCCATTTTTTATTAGGTATTTAGCTCATTTACATTTCCAATGCTATACCAAAAGTCCCCCTTACCCACCCACCCCCACTCCCCTACCCACCCACTCCCCCCCTTTGGCCCTGGCGTTCCCCTGTACCGGGGCACACAAAGTCTGCGTGTCCAATGGGCCTCTCTTTCCAGTGATGGCCGACTAGGCCATCTTTTGATACATATGCAGCTAGAGTCAAGAGCTCAGGGGTACTGGTTAGTTCATAATGTTGTTCCACCTATAGGGTTGAAGATCCCTTTAGCTCCTTGGGTACTTTCTCTAGCTCCTCCATTGGGAGCCCTGTGATCCATCCATTAGCTGACTGTGAGCATCCACTTCTGTGTTTGCTAGGCCCCGGCATAGTCTCACAAGAGACAGCTACATCTGGGTCCTTTCGATAAAATCTTGCTAGTATATGCAATGGTGTCAGCGTTTGGATGCTGATTATGGGGTGGATCCCTGGATATGGCAGTCTCTACATGGTCCATCCTTTCATCTCAGCTCCAAACTTTGTTTCTGTAACTCCTTCCATGGGTGTTTTGTTCCCACTTCTAAGGAGGGGCATAGTGTCCACACTTCAGTCTTCATTTTTCTTGAGTTTCATGTGTTTAGGAAATTGTATCTTATATCGTGGGTATCCTAGGTTTTGGGCTAATATCCACTTATCAGTGAGTACATATTGTGTGAGTTCCTTTGTGATTGTGTTACCTCACTCAGGATGATGCTCTCCAGGTCCATCCATTTGGCTAGGAATTTCATAAATTCATTCTTTTTAATAGCTGAGTAGTACTCCATTGTGTAGATGTACCACATTTTCTGTATCCATTCCTCTGTTGAGGGGCATCTGGGTTCTTTCCAGTTTCTGGCTATTATAAATAAGGCTGCTATGAACATAGTGGAGCATGTGTCCTTCTTACCAGTTGGGGCTTCTTCTGGATATATGCCCAGGAGAGGTATTGCTGGATCCTCCGGTAGTACTATGTCCAATTTTCTGAGGAACCGCCAAAGATGTTGATAAAATAACCAAATAGTACTACCATTACAGTATAACTCATTATAATACGTGTGACGTGTATATGTATGCATAATATGAGTCTTACAGCATACATGCAAATCTGAGTTTTATAATACATTTCACCAAGTTTCTAACTTCAAATGTTATAGACCTAAATGAAAAGGTTCTGGAACTTGCTGAAGCTTTATATGAAGTCCATCTATAATACCCTCAGGCTAGTGATTGCCCAGCAACCAACTCATTGACCTTGCTTATGAATTATCCTTTGTGGATTTAAAAGCAGGTCACTTCAGATTGTCAGTTCATGATCTCATCCCTCTAATCTGCTCAGCAGCACAGAAGTCTGCCAAATTGAAGCAGCTATTCTAACCCACAGAATCAGCTAATGTAGTTACACTGGGCCCCTGAATAATTCTTTTCCTTTAGTGGTTCCCTAAGAGCATTTTTGTATGTGAATATAATTTTTTTAGTATAATGAGCATAAAAGAAAAGAAAAATGAAGAATCTAAATTTCATTTAGTGACAGATAATCAGTTGGTATATACAGATTATTGAGATTATGCCACTAAAAGATACCAAAATTACATGTGAATCATGGGGGCTGAAAATTGAAGCAGTTTTGAACATTTTACCTAGGTCTTTCTTACCAAATGGCAGAAGTTTATACACTCAAAGGACTGCCTAGGCAGCAAGCCTCAAAACAGATTACAAGCGCTCCAGAAACACACATCAAAGGTTAACTCTTTTATAGCAGGATTAAGAGTTAGAAAGAGTGTTTTATGGTAAAGTCAATCATGTGGGCAGGGGCGAGGAGTGAGTTCTTGTGTATTTGAAGATCAGCCAGTTCCTTGCTGTCACTACTATAAATCCATATGTGTTTCAGTTATTTTTTTAAAGAACTTTGAACTACAAGATCACCCTAGTGTTGTTCCATACTTAACAAACTTCATTAGTTCCTGCCTGTATCCTCTTGTATTTTCTAGTTAATAATTACAGCATTTCCCATGGGCTAGATGTTTGATGTTTATTAGGGTAAAAACTTTCATTCATGAATTCGTTGACCCTTCATTGAGAACATACTATGCTGTTGTGTGCTGGCCACTGTTCTAAGCAGTCAAAATACAGAGAATCTGATCTCCCGGAGTGTTATAAGTGTATCAGTTTGGACTAAGATCTGCATATTTGGTGAACAGCAGTGTGATGTTGAGGATCAGCAAATGCCTCTAGGTAAACAACTAAAAGTAAACTGACTTCTCTCTTCATGTGATTTTTCACAAACAAGAATGGTAAGATTGAGGTCTTGCCTTAAAGAGTTGGTATGCATTCAGTAAATATTAATTTCACTAAAAGCCCCACTCTTTTGGGGATACCCAGGGGCCTCCACTGTGTTCTAGCAAAGGCAGTCTCTGAAAGAAGTGAGAACTTTGCATCTCATTCATGCTCTTTAAGCTGGATTTGGCAGTGATGAGGTCCAAGCATAGTATGAAAATAAACTAGTTCCCCTGTAGTTTCCTTACCTATGGCTGCCTCACAAATGTGGCATGTGGCTACCTGTCTGTGAAACTGACATCTCAAACCAGTGGTGATATTTGAGGTATGACTGATCAGTGTTATTGTGGACCATTTCAAAGACATGTCATATTGCCATGTGGATTATGGTTTGGGAAAACAGTTGGAGTCAGAGTGCCTATGTGTTCCTCAAAGATTTTGTAGACACTAAGTTTGGCAAGTTTATGAGACATGTATTTCATTCTTGTCCACAACAAACTTGAATAACCATTACTGTTTTATGTCTGCAAGCCAATGAGTCTCCAATATTTAACATGGTAAATTTTGTAATTTGACAAAATTAAGGACTTGCCAATAAACATTTGGGAAAAAATGGGAATATTTCTTCATACTTATCAATATTAAAAGGAACAAAAAGTTTTTTCCCCAATACAAAAAAAGCTATTGCCATTTCTATTTATTTCTTCTTTTTGAAACTTCCTATAACATGTAAGAAAAACTCCTGGCTTCAAGAAGCAGTTCTTTAAATGCCAGTTGTCATGTATTCCTTCTTTTAGAAGGAAAATCCCATTCCATTTTGACATTCCAATTTTGATTTCACAAAGAATATTACTAGTGATTGAGAAGGTTAGAAAAAAGGCTTAGGAACACAGAGAAGAAAAACTTACAGTTTGGCAGTGGGCTGAGAACCTTTCTCAGGAAGTTGCCCCCTCTTTGAATGAATGTTGAACATCTGTTCTACCCACTAACTGTAAGAGTAAATTGTATATTTTCAGAACATTGCACTTGACTGGATTTAAGCTAGGAAGACACTGAATATTATGAAATCCTGATGGTAACTTTGAACATTGTTTGTTTGTTTTAAATACATATTCTAACTTCTGTTACATTGCAAATGATCTATGACTTCCAAATTTGGTTACTACAGCTACTGAAATAACTCTGGACAAATATTTGTCATGATTTTCCCAGAACATTGAGAACTATGAAATACCAAAAATGCCCTAGTGTCATCTCAGGTCCCATTTCCTAGTGACATGGTGACTGCTCTTCCCTCTCCAGCTCATCAGTCATGTTGGCTCATTCCCACCCTACCCCTGTAGGAAACAATCTGAAAAACAAAATATCAGAAACCATCAATTTTATAATAATAATAAGTGTAATTAAGATTTTTCTCAAGATTAAAAAATAGAATGTTGGGTAGTACTCTGTACTCTGTCCATGGAAGTTTTAATGTGAGCAGAGAGTGACTTCTCTGACCTATCTAGAGGCTACTCATGTGTGTGAGTCCTGCAGAAACACAAGATCTCTGATTCTTTGACTCAAAAGGAAAATTAACTCTTAGCAGAAATTTGAAAATTACGAGGAAATTTAATCTTAAAGAAGAGAATCTGTTTTTACAACCAAGGCAATGTTTGCATAAACCTTATGCATCCCTTCAACAAAAAGTTTAAAAGAAACTAAAGATGATTAATTTCATTCTTTCCAATGTACTTGGAGATTTTTCTGGATAAATTGTACATAAAACTAGAGTATAGGTCTTCATGTACCTGACATCAAATATTTGTGTACTTGTGTGTGTGCCCATATGTAAGTATGCCATATGGAAGCCAGAAATTAACATCAGATCTCATTCTTTAATTGCCTTTCTATTTTATCATTTAAAACACCACCTGTCACTGAATTTGGAATTTAATGATTTGACTAGACTTCAGATCAGCAAGCATCAGTCTGCCTCTCCAGTTCGGGTATTTCAAACACCACTTAATATTTAAAAAGGTACTGGGGATAGAACTCAGGTCTTTACACTTTCATAGTAAGTACTTTACTGATGGCGCCATCTTCCCAAACTACTGTGTTCAAAATTACTAATGTAAGAGAATGAGGAGTCAGAAGATTAGTACCATCAAGAATTATTTACTTGAATGATGCAAGTGTTTTGTGAAACTTTTTCTAGTAGAATTGGTGTTTTAGTTACTGTTCTGTTGCTGTAAAGAGACACCATGGCCAAGGTACATCTTATAAAAGATTTAATAGAGGCTTTACTTACAGTTTCAGAGTCCAAGAAGCAGACAGGCTTCACATTGGAGAAGTAGCTTGAAGTTTTACAATCTGAGCCCTGTCCCCTCCCCTCCCCTGAGATAGTAGGCAGGAGAGAGAGAGAGAGAGAGAGAGAGAGAGAGAGAGAGAGAGAGAGACAGAGAGACACAGAGAGAGAGAGACAGAGAGAGAGACAGAGAGAGAGACAGAGAGAGAGAGAGAGAAAGAGATCAGAAAGACAAACCACAAAACCTACTCTCAGTGGCACACCTTCTCCAAATAGACCAGGCTTCCAAGTCCTTTCCAAACAGTTCCACTAACTGGTGACCAAGCATTCAATAATAGGAGTCCATGGAGACCACTCTCATTCAAATCACCACAACAGTTTAGGTGGAAATATTAAAATTTTCATAATTCAGTAATATGCTATGTAATGTTATCCTGTTTTATATCCTTATACCCAGTTAGCAATTGTAAAACATATTATGTTTAATAGAACTCACATCCTTCCCCACAAGAAACTATACTTGTGATAGTCATTTTGGATGCTTTGAGCATATTTACTGTATTTATTTAGGAACCTTTATAATTAATTATATATGATACCAACAAATATTAAATGCTTCTATCCTTCCCATAACTCATAGTGGGAGAGGCAACACTTGAACACAAGCCATCTCAGCACTCAAATGTTTTATAAGGAAAACAGCATCAGAAAAACCTTGATAATAATTTGATTTACTTTCATTTCAACTTTGGAATTTGAATCATTGGATGCTGAAGTCTTCTGTACACTGAGGAGTTGGTCTTCTGAATATTTGTTAAATAGAATAGACTTTTTTGAGTGAGAGAATGTGGCTGTGCTAGATGACTTTTTTTTTTTTTTTTTTTTTTTTTTTTTTTGGCTATCAATGACTTTTATCATGGTCCCATCAAAACCCCAAGCAAGATCATAGGTCTACAACAGACTAGGGAATATAGATACAAATTAGAAAATATTCTTGATGCTGTAGTTGCTGGTTCTAAGATTTGCTTTTCAACACTTCCCTTAGATAGTTTAATTTATTTTAAGGGAGAGGGGGAGAGGGAGAGGGAGAGGGAGAGGGAGAGGGAGAGGGAGAGGGAGAGGGAGAGAGGGAGAGAGGGAGAGAGGGAGAGAGGGAGAGAGGGAGAGAGGGAGAGAGGGAGAGAGGGAGAAGGAGAGAGGGAGAGGGAGAGGGAGAGAGGGAGAGAGGGAGAGAGGGAGAGAGGGAGAAGGAGAGAGGGAGAGGGAGAGGGAGAGGGAGAGGGAGAGGGAGAGGGAGAGGGAGAGGGAGAGGGAGAGAGGGAATATGGGACTTTTACCAGGACAGTTTTACAGATATAGGCTGCAACTTCAGACACAACCAGCCAGAGAATGAGGATCCAGAAAATTAGAACAGATTGGCAGAGTTAGTTTGAGACCAAGCAGAGCAATTTAGTCAGAAGCCATGAGAAGCCAGTTTGAATCAGTCAACTTGGAGAGGAGTTTGGGTCAGAGCAGCTGAATTGAAACAGCCATCCAGAGTTCAGAAATGCTAGAAAGGGTAAGCTTATTAAGCAAGAAACACCTGAGATGACAATTTTACACCTGGGGAATAAAAGTTACATTTACAAGGACAAAGATCTTTCATATCACATAAGAAATAGAGCTTCTAGCTTTGTATTACTTAAGACTGAAGTTGTCCAACTGGCAACAATTTAATATTGTTAGCCATTGGCTGTTCAGGTATCCTTGGTATGATGTCATTTCCAGAAGGAAGCATAGATGAAAAACAAATAAATATATGAGTTTCATAAGAAAGAAGGTTTAAAGTATTGACATACTAAATTTAAAAATAAAACTGTTACATTTCTTCTGTGGGTAGCAGATGTCATTATTGATGAGGCTAAAAGCAAGAGACTTATTCAGTGTCTCTTTAAGGTATCAGAAACTTTGGAGTTCTAGAGCATGGAGCTATGATCCCCCTGCCTTCCTTTGCTCAGACATTCATCATTATGCTTGAGAATTTACGTTTTTTTCTCACATTATAAAAGTTCAATTTAAAAACAATCTTTTACCTTAAATAAAAGTTGCAGTATCTCCTCTCATTTGAAAACATTTTTATTCACCATTTAAAATTTTTATACTAAATTTTTAAAAATTTTATGTGTCTGGGTATTTTATTTGTATGTATATTTGTATGTGCCATGAGAGTGCTTACTGTCTACAGAGGCCAGAATAGGGTGTTGAATCCTCTGAAACTATAGGTAAATATAGCTGTAAGCTGCCATGTGGGTGCTGGGAACTAAACTTGGGTCCTCTGAAAGAGCAGGAAGTGCTCTTAACCATCGAGCTATCTCTCCAGCTCCTTCCATTTAAAAATTTTTTTTCATAACTTATTAACAATGTCCCTTTAAGCATTTCCTCTCTAATTGTCCTCTCCTATCTCCTTACTTCCCCCAGTCCCTCCTTCCCAACAAGTACCCTTCTACTTTCATCTCTTTTTTATGGCATTTAATTAGTGTACCTCAGTGAGCATTTGAATAATATAACATACCAGTGGTAATGCCACTGAGTATTATAATTTCCCCTCCATTAACAATCATTAACTATTTATAGCTCTTTAAGGAGGGGCATGGCCTTATGAGCTGTGGACCAATTTTTATGTGTTTCATAGAAGATTTATGTCCAGGTTTCTTACAAAAGTAACAAATGAATATAACAGGTATTCCAATTCTCTATATGCTTTGAATGCTATAACTGGAAAAGTTAGTTAAACAGGTATGGTATGATTTAAAGAAACATAAGCATTATTATCCATGTGTTTACTTATTTCCTAACTTACTAAAACAGTGACATATTTGTGTTGCAGATGTTATGAAATGCTCATATTGATACCTTAAGTCAAAGTTAAATATAAAAATACATCTTCAAATTTTGTTATGACTTTCATGTCAATTGATGTACAGGTGCTTAGTTACATTAATTGGTACAGGGCATTAAAAGAAATTATTTGGGAAAGCAAAAAATTATGAAGTACTGAATTATGCATGCACCAGTATCTTTTATAAAGGATTCTCTCTCTCTCTCTCTCTCTCTCTCTCTCTCTCTCTCTCTCTCTCTCTGTATTCATATGAATAGAGGCCAGAAGTAGGCACTGGGAGTATTCCTATATCACTCTCTGCCTTATCCTGGAACCTGGAACTCTTCCTTTTGGCTAGACTGGTAGCACAGAAGGCCCGTTGATCCTCCTATCTTCATCTTCCACAGTGCTGGGATTAGAGGTATACACAAATCTATCACCCATTTGTTGCATAGATACTGGGGCATGTATTCAGAACAGAGTGAACAGTCCTGAATCATTGAGCTATCTCTCTAGCCTTTCCACTTCTGGAGATGCTAAAAATATGTAGAAAGTGGAATTTTACAAAACAACATTACAAAGAAAGAAATCTTAGAGGTCACTGCCAAGTTCTACAGCTCCACATGAGGCCTTTCACTATATCCCAGGTAGCATTCTGCAGATGCTGAGAGCTCATACAGTGGTTGGATGAAGATCAGAAAGAAAACATGTAGGCTCTGCTAGACATTCCTCAGATTCCTTCTACAAGACCGCTCACTCTATGTTGAACCATTCAGACTTGAGAGTTCTCCTGTGTGTTCCTTACATTATTTATTTCTTCAGTATTTATTATTACTATCGTCTAGATGGTTTTTAAGTCTGTAGCAAGTTACCACTTATGAGAAAGAGACCAATTTGTCAAAATTAATATTTCTTGGATTTTTTGGGAGGATCCACAGGAAGCTCTTAGAAGAGACATTATTTGTTAATGGGTCATTAATATTCTGTATTGCTATAAAATGAACTTATCCTTTCCAAATGATAAATTTAAAAAATTGTTTAAGTATTAAACATAGCAGAACAAGCTTTGCAAAACCCATCCTGAAAACTAGACTAGTTTGGGATATATATATATATATATATATATATATATATATATACATACCTCAGAACATAAGATTGCATAGGCAAATAGGAAATATCATTCTGGTTTGATATGGGGTAGTGTGTTAGTGGGTTGGCAGGTATATAGTCCGGGAAAAATAATACTAAGGTTATGAGAAATAGCACTATAATAAATACCCTAGTAAGTTTTTGATTGTAAAATATAGGTGGAATGGAACTTTGCCTGCATCTGAATTTAGGGCAGTGGGGTTGTTTGAGCCGTGTGTGTGTGTGTGTGTGTGTGTGTGTGTATTATTCTGCACTTTGGATAAGTGGCTGAAGGCATTAGTGATAATCTGCTAGCTCAAGATGGGTCCTATCATCTTACCTCCACACAGGCTACATTTTCACAAGTGAGATAAAACAGGCACATTGTCATGATAACTCTAAAACTCCTCGTTTCATATCCCCCTGGACCCTGAAATTGAACTCCTCCTGGATAAACCCAGATAACACCGAATCTGGAGCCCATAAGAGTTATTTGAACGGATCACCTCTCCAGACTTGCTGGACCTCTAACATGGAGAGAGCCTGGGGCTCTCTTACAGAAATGTGCATTAATCTTCCCTTGCCCCTGGACTCTGGTCGATGAAAGACAGCCCCAGGTCTTGCACAGATATTCAAGAAAGAGGCGACTGAGTTTCTTTACAATGCACCAATCAAAGCAGAGAAAGCTATGAATGCTTCTTCTTGTGGTGCCATCAATCAGGACCTTCTCCACTGTCTTCTCAAGTGGGAAATTACTGCTTCTGATGTTCTTGAATATCTGCCTCCTATTCTGAGCCCCAGCTTCTTGGGAACAGTGATATCTTTCACAGCTCGGAGATCAGTTGTTGGACACTGTAATAAACTCTGCAAGCTTGCATAAGCGTGAGTGCCTTTTCTCCCAGGATGAATGCCATCCACAGTTAAAGCTGTGTCAAACCAGGTCAATTGTGAATCATGTAAACAGAGGTAGGAATCACTAAGCTCTGATTTAGGATTTTGCTCTTGACCTGCAAGAACGAATCTGGGTTAAATCTCCCCAATGGTCCACATTTTAAACTTACAAAGACTTTAAAAAGTCAACTTTACTGCGATCGAATTAGTATTTACTGTATTCTATACAGTATAGTCTACACTTCTTAAACAACTCAGTCATGATCTCAAACAAATATGACTAGCTCGAGTGCACGTAAACTACAGAGTATCTCCAAGAACTGAAAAAAGTCCCTTGTGACCTTGTGCTGCCAATCTCTAGCCTAAGATCCTAGGAACACTGATCTATATTTAGTCCCTATAATTTGTATGAGGGTCACACTCAAATTTGCTTATAAGTGCAATAATATTTCAAACTAACATGTTAAGAGATCAACAAGTGTTGGTGGAAAGAAACTATGGTTGGTTCGAGATACTATTTTGCATTTTCTGACTTGGAAAAAAAGTAGCCTTTCTCTACTTGTGTACAACTTGTTCAAATAGGGGCTGTTCCCGGTATGAGGTTCTACCCTACCTCATGAAGAGTAGAACTGAAGTTGTCATCAGTACAACTGTTATTGAAGGAAAACCATGAAGTTTGTCTAGAACTGGATAGAACAAACAAATTCTAAATTAAGAATCAGAAATGTGTACATATACAAACTTGGTGTGTGGCAAAGGAATCATTTAATTAAATGAGAATACACTAAGTAGACAGCTTAGGAAAATCAAGTTCATTTTCAAGGTCATTTATAAATATCTTCTACCACAGGTGACACTAAATCCAGGAAGTATGAAATTTAAAATTTTAATATATTACCTAAATGTTTTGGAGAAAAAAGTAGGAGTATTGAAATTGTTCTTGGAAAAAATAGGAAACCCAAAAGGTAGACATACAAAACATACAATCTTTTTGTAAAAAAAGACAATACAAAATAAACAGATCATGATAAACAATTATATCTTTCCTATTCAAACATATGCATGAATATAAGAGAAAAGTAATCATGGTAGTAATGTGGTAGAAACAGTATTATCTTAGTAGGCTTGTGACATCAACAGTTGATAAGCAGTTCATCCTCATTACTAGTTAAAAATAGAAACAAATAAGAGTAAAATGTATTTTATCACATTTGCAGGTTTTTAAAGAAAAGTCATAACTTGTAGTGTTTTAAATATGAGTGGAAAGATAGATAAATAAATAGATAGATAGATATCAATATAGATATACACAAAATGGGTAAAAATGGCTTGTGTTATTTTGAAAATAAAGCTGGTAACATTGAAATTTTACATACCATTCAAGGAATACATTCTATGAGAATTATACTACTAGTACTCACATGATTTTATGCAAGAATAATTCCAAGTGTATTTACATCATTGGGATGCTTACTGTTAACTGTGTGATTATGGTGATCTGGTGTAATTTGGAAAAGAGGCCTCTGGGAAAGTCTGTGGACATGTCTTGATTATATTGACTGATGTGGGAAGACCTATCTTAATTGAAGTTGGAACCATTTCCTGGACAGGAGCTCCTGGTCAGTCTAAGGTAAAAAGGACAGTTGAGAAAGTGCACATATTTGCTGCTCTCTGTTCTTGAGTCTGGGTGACATGGGACCAGCTACTTTCATGATCCCTCTGCTTTGGCTTCTGTGCTATGACAAGTTTACTGTACCTTGATCTGTGAGCTAAACTGGATCTCCTGTTTTTAAGTTGCTTTTGTTAGAGTATGATCACAGAAGTGGGAAGAAAAATTCAGACAGGAAAATAAGAAAGATCACTTAAGAGGCAAAGGACAAGACAAATGTGTTTTCAAGAGTAAAACACAACAAATCGCGAGACACCCCCGTTTTGAAGCATCATCATATAGCCATTGAAAGGAATGAATTGCTTTTATGATTTTCCTCAAGTAATACATCTTATGTTCTTTTGATTGTGTTTACTGTACAATAATTTGCAATCATACCTTTTTGAAATAAATAGCATATGTTTTCAGGTGAATGACCACGTGAAACACACATCAAACATACTTAGAGAAAATGGTACACTAATACATGAGGTAAATCACGCAAGAATGTTAAGTGAAGAAATTATTCTGAAAAGCATACCTGTGAGACAATATACATTTTATCCTAAGAAAATATAAATTTTAAACATAGTAAGAGATCAATGGAGAAATAAAAAGTGTTGGCTAGGCTTCCAAGTTATCTGAGACAAATGCTAATGTATTAGCTGTCACACATACTATCAAGCTTGCTTTACTATGCCCAACAGAACTAGTTTATAATATCATGGGAGATTTAAGTGTTGAATTTCATAATATTTTAGGCCACATACCAAACTCTGGATTTTAGCAATTACATTTGTGAGTAAAATTATTCTTGAATAATACTTTACTGTTTAATTAAGAAAAATTATTTGCAATGATACCTGGTGATTGATAAACCAAGTCACACATATAATCTATTTTTAAATAATGAGGAATATTGGACATTTGGAATCTGATTCAGAAAGACCTTTTTTCTTGCCATCTATTCAAATGTGTGGCCTATGAAAACAGATTAGCAGAGAGCAGTTTCTGGAGTCAAACTTTCTGGATTCCCGAATCTGCCTAATCAGTAAAACAGTTTCTGAACTTATCACCTCATTTCCTCTGCATATATTGAGTATCTACCTCATAGGTTCATTCTGATAATTCACTTATAAAACGTTTAAAATAATAATGAACAGATTAATTGCTTTTCCTATGTTTAGGCAGTAGACAATAAGATTCTTTTCTGGCCATTCTGCATTCCATATCTGAGGAATCCTTGATGCTTGATCTTTCACACATACATCCTTTATGGTTTCATCTGACATTTGATTTTGATTGCCACCATGGACAATAACAGCATGGTAAACCATGTGGTAGAATCCAGGAGGACAGGAGCTCAGTCACTCATCTCAACAGCAGCACTTACCACAAGAGGTATTTCCAAGCATCCAGCCTCAAAGTCTGAACTCCACTGAATAGATGGGAGGATCCAGGACCATTAACACAATGAATGATGTATGTCTTGCTCTCTGATTATAGACAGATGCATATCCAATTAAAGATTAGCATGACAATCTAGAATACTTTCTTTCATCTATCTCAGACCTATGTCTAACACATACTTTTAAAGTTGTTTTAAGTAGAATTGCATTTGCTGAGCATGAAATGAAAACTAGAAGCTCTACAAATCATTGAATAGTATGATGATGTGTGCAAAATTATTTTGGGAAATTTGCTTTATGGTATAATTGACTGGTTAACCTTAAAGAAAATGTTGTTATTGAGTTTTCATTTAAAGACTTTGAATTTTGTAAATTGGCATGCATTTTGAAATGCAAGTCATGCATTTTGAAATGCAAGTAGGAACTGCGAGATATTGGTTTTATATTCTCTAAGTGATTGCTACAATCTTTACATTTTTAAAAATACAAAATAATGTTATATGCTATATTATAATACACTGGTAAGATCGGTTGACAATAATTATCCTTAGGTGGAAGAAATAGCCTTAAAATTTTTCTGTAACACACATAAACACAGACACACACGCACGCACGCACGCACGCACGCACGCGTATAATGTTTTGAAGGACTTCAAATTCCTGTTCTTGAACAGGCGTTTGCTTTGTCACCGTGTAATTTTTTTTTACACGTTATCTTCTTCTGTTTGGCTTTATTGTAAGCTAAACAGACAAAAGATGTCCTGGAAAATTAAGTGTACTATCCAATCTGGAGAGGATGTGAAGAGTTCCCAGTGGGAGATTTGCAGAGGATCTACTAGACACTAAAAAATCCCTTTAATTGCTGTCCTCTTGAGGTTCTGTTACATCCATCATTATGAAGTATAATTGCTCTGCATATCAAATTCATGCTCCCAGACTTCTGGAGAAGGAGTCTTTTTTTCAGTGCCAGGACTAAGCTGACTTTCTATAACTGAACTGCAGGGTGATTTTCATGACAGATGAAAGTCTCACTTTCTAAAACAGCAAGGGCTGACACTGAATAAACAGAGCATTTAGACTTTACTGTGATCAGATCAAACTTGTGAAAAAGACAGAGAACATGCTTTCTCCATTTCATATGAGAGGGAAAGAAAGTAATGACACTGGGAAGTGGCTCTTGTCACAGTTGGATTTCTATTGCGGCAGTAAAGACCACAACCAAAGGCAACTTAGGTAGGCATATATATTCTGGCTCAGTCCATTGAAGGATCCAAGGCATGAACTCCAGGCAGGAAGCTACAGGCAGGAACTACAGAGGAAGCAAGGAAGGAACCTGGAGGCAAGAGCTGAAGTAGAAGCCATTGGGGAGTAATTCTTACTGGCTTGCTTCTTATGGTTTTCTTAGCCTGCTTTTCTATACAACCCAGGGGTTGTACCTACCATAGTGAGCAGGCACTTCCACATCAATTATTATACAACAAAATATCCTATAGCTTTGATGCAGGAAATCTGATGGAAGCAGTCTCTTAGTTTAGCTTTTTATTTCCAGATATGTCTAGGCTTGTGTCAAGTTGACCAAAATAATAACAGTGATAATGAGGAGGAGGAGGAGGAACAGGGGGAAGAGGAAGAGGAAGAGGAGGAGGAGGAAGAAGAAGAAGAAGAAGAAGAAGAAGAAGAAGAAGAAGAAGAAGAAGAAGAAGAAGAAGAAGAAGAAGAAGAAGGAAAGAAGAGCCAGTACAGCTCCCCAGAAACAAATTCTTCATTTTTGATACCACATTGTTTTTCTCACTGGAGCCATATGAAGGCTGATCTGTCATGACTAAAAGGAAGTGGTTCCACTAAGCCCATCTGAACTTCTAAAGTCTATTTGTAATGCTGGGAAGGGATATATTGCCATTGTGCGTCCACAATGCATTGGGATTGTAAATGCATGGAAGTGCCTAGCTTCAGGTGGATTCTGGAAATTTGACCTCAGGTGTGATTGTGTGTGATTTTGCAGTAAGTGCTTTAGCCACTCAGCCCCTCTCCTTCATATCATTTTCATCTTGGGGGATTTAGATCACCTACAAATCATTCCTTCGTGTCTGTGATGGTCTCTCCAGAGAGTTCTAACTGAGGATGTAAGATTCCTAAATTCGGGTGGCACTGTCACATGAACCACGATCCCCAAGTAAATAAAGAAAACAAGCAAAGCCCCAACATTCATCTCTGCTCCTGTAGTGTGGCTTCAATATGGATGGTTGCCTCCTTGACCTGTCACAAAAGCCTATTGTGATGTGCCTCAAAAATGTGAGCCAAAATAAGTCCTTCTCCCTTGAGTTGTTCATCCCTGGAGTTATGTTGTCATGGTCACAAGGAAAGTAACTATTACATGTATTAAAACACCTACAGGTACCCAAGTACCCATTAGTAGTCATTTGAGCCATAAAATGCAGAAAGTTTTCCACAGCAGGAAATATAACAAATGGTTCACAGTTTCTCAGCTCATTTCTTGAGGTGCTCCACCAAATCCTGCCCTGATGCAAAAGGATGTTGCTTCTGTCTTTGAACAGATTACAGGAGTGGCACTGAGAAAAAGTTTCTCCCACTCTGTATTTTTTTCCTTTTTTTAAATTAGGTATTTTCTCCATTTATATTTCCAATGCTATCCCAAAAGTCCCCCATACCCTACCCCCCACTCCCCTACCCACCCACTTCTTGCCCCTGGCATTCCCCTGTATGAGGCATATAAAGTTTGCAAGAGCAATGGGCCTCTCTTTCTAATGATGGCCAACTAGGCCATCTTCTGACTCGTATGCAGCTAGAGACACGAGCTCCGGGGGTACGGTTAGTTCATATTGTTGTTCCTATAGGGTTCCTAAAGTACCCTTTAGCTCCTTGGGTACTTTCTCTAGCTCCTCCATTGGGGGCCCTGTGTTCCATCCAATAGCTGACTGTGAGCATCCACTTCTGTGTTTGCTAGGTCCAAGAATAGCCTCACAAGAGCGAGCTATACCAGGGTCCTTTCAGCAAAATCTTGCTAGTGTATGCAATGGTGTCAGCGTTTGGAGGCTGATTATGGGATGGATCACCGGGTATGGCAGTCTCTAGATGGTCCATCCTTTCATCTCAGCTCCAAACTTTGTCTCTGTAACTCTTTCCATGGGTGTTTTGTTCCCAATTCTAAGAAGGGGCAAAGTGTCCACACTTTCGTCTTTGTTCTTGAGTTTCCTGTGTTTTGCAAATTGTATCATGTTTCTTGGGTATTCTGTGTTTCTGGGCTAATATCCACTTATCAGTGAGTACATATCATGTGAGTTCTTTTGTGATTGGGTTCCCTCAGCATGATGCCCTCCAGGTCCATCCATTTGCCTAGGAATTTCATAAATTCATTCTTTTTAATAGCTAAGTGTCTATCAGACTTCTGACAAGAAAATTTAGACATAAAGTTGGTTTATTCAAAAGACAATAGGACTAATATGCTTTTGGGAGAGAGTTCTAGAAAACTCTTTGTTTGTTTTACAAAATAGAACTTCTTACTTCTCCAGTAAATATAGTGACATTCCTTTTTTTCTTAGCAATTATGGTTTCCATGTAGTTAATGTTTCTAGAGACTAGGCATCAAAATAAAAATAAATTTATATTGATAAAACTTAGGTTTTGTAGCCACATATGATCATTATACCTGCAATCCCAGCACCAGGAAACCTGAGGCAGGAGAATCTCTACAATGAGTTTGGGCAAGCCTGGCTACATAGTAAACTGAACCACAGCCAGAACTACAGAGGGAAAAATCTGTCTTTAAAAGTTCAAGGAAAGTATCTCATTTGTATAAATTGAAATGAAGCTTTAAAAAATATAATTTATATTACTAACAATTATATCACTTTATGTTAGTACACAGAAAATAATTGTTAACATTCTATGAATGTTCTTTAAAAGAACAAAATTTTAAAGCAATTTAAATTATGGGTTATTTTTACTGTTTATGAAAGACAGAAATTTAGTTTGTGTTTAATATGGAAAACCTAGAGAAGAATTTCAATTATAATGATTATAATGGTACTTGAAATCATTGAATATCAGTGTTAGACATCAACACTTGAAATTTTTCTACATTTTCTTGTTAAGTGTTTTTTATCCAAAATTTACCCTTCCTCAAGATTGTGAAACATTAACTAGTGGTAAAATTACTGTTGATTTTTTCAAGTGATCACTAAATATCTCATGGTATTTGGCTTAAGTATTTGAGAGGTTTGGAACCTTAAGTTTCTCAATATACACATGAAGGTATATGTTAACATTTGGTGAGGTTCATTTTATCAGTAATGGCTTACCAATAAGCTCAACAGATGAAGTTAGCCAAATACTTTAGCAACTCCCATGTCATATCACTATATTAAGGAACAGAGCAGATGAATGCAAACATGTAGGCTATCTTCATGTCATTATATCATTGATGGATAGTCAGAATCTTTAACCAATGCCATGTTCCTTTCCTTATTCAATCTTAGAATACATGAGCTCATTTGAGAGATGTTCCATACAAATCATAACAATATCTGATAAATTATTCTTAAAATAATAAAAAAATACCCATTGAAAAGTGTCACAGTAGGGGCCAGTAAGACATATTTATACCTTATACTTACAGTCAAAGTACTTAACACCTAGCCTGATGAGTTTGATCATTAGGACCAACATGGTACAGGGTGACAATTAACTGCCTCCACTTGTCCTCTAGAGAAAGGAGGACCCCAAGAATTTAGCTAATAAAATCTTAATGGTAAGCCATAGGTCCCAATATGAGACTTAGTCTAAAAGCATAATGGATGCCTTTTGAATGACACCACCCCAGGTTGATCTCTGGCTTCTACATATGTGTGTTTATGTGTCCTTGCACACAAGTGGGTACCTACACATGCAAGCACACAACACAATACTATACCAAGACCAAATACAAAGTTGAACACAATATTCCGGGCTTCTGACTCCTACTGTGAAGTGCCATGTCCAGCTCCTCAAACAAGCCATTGTGGGTGTCCTTTTCTAGAGGTCATTGACACCCTTCATTATGATACCACATGTGCAACTGGAATGCTCTTTATTCATTCTTAACAGCAAGTATGATTGGACAGTATCCATTACTGGTGGCCTAAATTGCCCCCTTCTGAAAATCTCATTTAAATTATAGAAAGATGAGGTGCTATGAAAGGCCTGTGGGAAACACCCACTCCCACCCACATTATCCTCAGTTCTTATAATGCTTCCCACTAGACAACTTAATGTGAAACACCATCTTTGATAGGCAACTCTAGTTTTAAAAGAAGTTTCAGGATCCTTTCCCCAAAACATAGCATTCCAACTCTTTATGAATATAAATCTCTGGTTTTCTCTGCTAGTATAACATTGTCTCTTGAAGGTTTGCTGATTGAATCACTTTATCTAAGCATCCGTTCTGGTTGAGTTGCTTTCAGAATGTCTATGTGTGTGTGTTAGAGAGGTTTGGATTAACAAGAGCTTCCCAGTTGAGGAGATTTTGAATAATTCTGACTGAGGTAGATAGGTTTGGTAGTGCCTTTTTGTTTTCCCAATACTTGAAGTATGACATGATGTATGAAGGTGACTATGGCACTAAATATGGTATCAGTTTCAACAGTTCACGTGTTTTGGTTATCCAAAAGCTCAGCTGAAGTATTTTGTGATTAAGACAAGGGTTTCAGGTTTACCTTCTGCTCTGCTTATGGTGAGCATGTGATATACCTCTCATAGTCTCAATTCACCACCTACCCAGTTCTAAGAATTCTGCTCTGAATCACTCTTCCGGGCTTAGGCAATCATGAGTCTAATTCTCAGTGGACTCTTCTTCTGGCTTCTTTACTCTTTGACTCTGTGTCCTCAGGCCATGCTTAGGATATTAACCCAAACAACATTATTAAAAGAAAACAGATTCTTTTTATTTTTTTTTAAATTTTAATTTTGTGCTGGTAAAGAATGCTGGCTGATATTAACGGCTGACAGTGCCTTGATTTACTATTGCAAAACACAAGAAAATCAAGAAGGAAAACCAGCATGTGGATACTTCATTCCTCCTTAGAATAGGGAACAAAATACCCATGGCAGCAGTTACAGAGACAAAGTTTGGAGCTAAAATGAAAGGATGGACCATCCAGAGACTGCCCCACCCAGGGATTCATCTCATAATCAGCCACCAAACCCAGACACTATTGCATATACCAGCAAGATTTTGCTGAAAGGACCCTGATATAGCTGTCTCTTGTGAGGCTATGCCAGTGCCTGGAAAATACAGAAGTGGATGCTCACAGTCATCTATAGGATGGAACACAGGACCCCCAATGGAGGATCTAGAGAAAGTACCCAAGGAGCTGAAGGGGTGTGCAACCCTATAGGTGGAACAGAGCTCATGTCTCTAGCTGCATATGTAGCAGGAGATGGCCTAGTTGGCCATTATCGGGAAGAGAAGCTCCTTGGTCTTGCAAACTTTATATGCCCCAATACAGGGGAACAACAGGGCCAAGAAGTGGCAGTGGGTGGGTAGGGGAACAGGGCAGGGGGCGGGGGAGAGTTTAGGGAACTTTTGTGATAGCATTTGAAATGTAAATGAAGAAAATATCTAATAAAAATTAAAAAAAATAAGAACAGTTTAACCTACTTCAGCTTTTCTGCTATCAAAAAAAAAGTGTCAACAGAGAACAAGGGTCAAATATCATCTGAATTTTAACATAAGAGATGATTTTGAGTTTGTAGATGCACTTAAGGGGACCTGAAGTATTCTCTGGAGCCTACAAACTGTATTTTGAGCAGCATCGCTGTAGATCAAGTATGAAGTCGATGACTGTATTAGTTTTTGACCTCTGAGGGGTCACAAAGCATGAGGTGTTCTAAACTGACATGGCCAACAATAACAAAATTCCTGGTGGTATGCAATGCTCCACCATGGAGGAATATGGAACTTGTATCCCTATATAACTAGTTTCCAGATAGTACCTATTTAAAACTGTATCTCCATGGCAATGATATGAAGAAGTAAGGACAATAATGTCTTAGTTAATTTTCTATTGCTGTAAATAAGATGCCATGACCAAGGCAACTTATAGAATTAGTTTATTTAGGAATTACTGTGTTAGAGGATGTAGTGGTTAGACTAAGAATGGCCCCCATAGCCTCACATATTTGAATGCCTAGACAACATGGAGTGACACTATTTAAAAAGATTAGGAGATGTGACCTTATTGGAGTAAATGTGTCAATGGAGGTGGGCCTTGAAGGTTCAAAATCATAAACAAGTTCTTTGTATTTTTCTTTTCCTGGTAGCTGTAGTATGTAGTATTCAGTTAATTCTTCAGCACTGTGTCTGCCTGTGGGCTACAATGATCCCTGCCATGATGATAATGGACTAAGCATCTGAAACTGTAAGCAAATCCCAAGTAAATACTTTCTGTTATAAGAGTTCTTAGGGTGAGGAATAGGGTCCATGACCATCATGTCAGGGAACAGGGTAGCAAGAAGGAAGGCATGGTGCTAAAGAAACTGAGAGCTTACCGATTGATCTATTAGCACAAGGCAGAGAGGGCTAATTGGGAATGGTATGGGGTTTTTGCAGGTTCAAAGGTGGCTCCAGTGACACATCTCTAACAAGGCTACATCCCTTAGTCATGCCCAAACAGTTCTATCAATACGGGGCCAAGCAAGCATCCAAACATATGATCCTACAGGTTTTATTCTCACTCAAATGATCACAAAGAGAGAGAAATAAAGATAGCTTTTCAGTACAAACTGCTTTCTGTCTCAATATATCATCTTATACGTTTACTTTTAAAATATAATCAATGACTGTCTAATGTTATTGTTAGTATTGAAATATAATTTGCTATATTAAAATCTATTGGTCTGTTTTGTATTTTGTGGTCTCATCCAGTACTGGCAGATTTATAAGCTAAACTTTAACATGAAAAAAAGTTCTATATTAGAAAAAAGATCAATTCCCAGCTTGACTATTCTTACTTACCTTTAAATAAGTCTCAAAGACTCATCTCTTCCTTCCAAAAATGAGAGGTTTAGGGTAGGTTCTTTCTAAGTTGCCTCTCAATTCCAAGTATCAATACGATTGGATGGCCCAGAATCACAAGAACCAATGATGTACATCTTTTCCTCAGTCTGTTTAGTGACATCAGTTGGTAGCTCAAAATCTGTCATGATGGGAGGGTTTTTACCACAAGCAATGGTGAATTCTACAAATAGGGTCATGTTTCCCAAAGAGCTAACATCCTTGCAAAGCATTTGTCAGATCTCTGCTTTTTTATGTGGAGCTCATCCATATAACTGGAAATATGGTGTCTACTTCAACCCATGGGCAATCGCAACAGATCACATTGTGACACATATAACAGTCAAATGTGCTTAACCTTGGCATGGATGCCCTTAATTAACACTTGCAGTTCTCATAAACTGCCCTGTGTTATTTTATCTGCTTTGTTGAAAGAAAGAAATAAAATATCGGGAAGCAAAAGTTGAGTAAACTATGCCAAAATTCCATTTTAAATTGAATTTTGTTCATTGATGTTTCTTGCATTTCATATATAAAAATTAAATTTTAAGTTATATCTTTTTCTCTGAACTAACAAGTTAGCAGCTCTCTTGTCCACTTAAGAATGTAGAGGTAAGTAAATAATAGAATCAATAATATGTACCAAAATTTATTATCTTTATCAAGCCCCAAGTCTTATCAAGATTCCTAATCATCTGTGTGTGAGGTCACTATGGTGAGTCAGTCAGACATGATGTTATGTGTTCTTTGGCTGGGTCATACATAGGTAAGACAAGTATAAAATAGAGAAATAGTTCTTCTTAGTATCATAATATGTACACATACAAATAAATATGCATGTAACATTTACAAGGAATAATAGGCAAAGTGCAAGAAAATTTTGAGATACTCAATAAAGGATCATGAACTTTAGGTAGGTCTAAAATCTAATACCTGGTAGGATGTACTTTGCTTTGGGAAAGTACTTTCCCATTTTCCATTCCTGTCATGTGGCCACCTCAGTACCCAGTTGTCATAACGTCCTAGTCTGACATGGAAAAATGTTGCAGTTGGCTTTTGGAACTGTGATTTAATCTTGCCAGCAGGGATTCCTTTGCAAGACCCTTGACCCATTCTCAGGATGTTCTCAGTTTGCCAGAAGCAAGCAACAAAGGAGATGGAATTTCACAAAGAGAGAATTCAGAAGTCTTCACCAGTGTAATACCTCCTTGGGGCTGCCCTTCTGATTCTGCCAAGACCCAGCAAGAGGCTTTCAGGAGGGCATCTACATCTCTTCAGAGATATCCAATTACTCAGGCTCTTGGCTATAACCAGGGGCTCAGTAAGCTGGAGTAGTTCCTGGGAACCTCTAGAGAAGCAAACATTGACAGGTAGTGTCAGAGCTGCCCATCAGAGACTTACAGGGCTAGTCTGGGAGAGGTCCTGGCATTGGCTGTTGCTTTTGAATCCTGCTGATTTGAATTCAAGGTTTTCCCCTCTTAAGCATTCTGCTTGGAATTTCTGTTTGACTTGGAACCCTCCAAATACCAAATTAAGTGAAGGGAGCATGATACAAAAAAAGAAAAAAAAATCATTGAAATAATCTGCAGCCATTTGAAGAAACTTCCAAGAAAAACCAGAAAAAGAGCCAATGGCCATCTGCCCAGTGACATAAAACAAAAAGCTGCCCAATAGGAGATTAAATTAAAACACCAAGGAAATCAGGGTCAGGAGGAGTCCAACTTTTCTGCGCTGAACTTCAGGACTTCCCAAGAATCAGTAAAATCCATCTGGACCTAGACATGTTCTCAGCACACTCCCAGCAGAGAGGAGCTCGCTTTTATTTGGCTGATGGCAAAGTATTAAATATACACAGACACAACTTCTATAAACAAGCAGGAGTGAGTAACTGTTGGGCACTTTGATGTACTTGGCCCAGACAGGGTCACTGTGCAGAGTAAGCCAGAGCGTGTTGTGTTCTGTGGCTTTTGCTTACCTAATAGAGACATATGAGGGTGAGAAGTATAAGATGGTGAAAAAGGTTTCCATCCTGAAAAGCCATGTGTCCACTTCTATTAACATATTTCCTGTTTGGTAGACTAAGAAAGCATTGACCTCACACCTGATTAGGGTTAAACAGTAATCTCTTTGATAAAGGCATCCTTGTTCATAGAAAGTCAACTTACATCCTGACTTTGTCCTTATCTTATAAAATACTAATCACCATAAGAATTGATAAAATTGATATACCATGGGAATAAAAGAGTCTTCAAACCAAGTGAAGACAAGTATGTAGCTTCTAATGGTTATGTAGAAATGTGTCTGTCCCATGATAAATACATGTATGTGTGAGTGAATACAAAAAATATATATATATACATATATATATGTGTGTGTGTGTGTGCATGTATGTATATGTACATATACATATATACAACACACATATATACTCATATACATATATGTATACAACATACATATATATAGAGAAAGCAACAGAGAGACAGAGAGTGAACAAGCTTTTACCTAACTAATAACCATCAGCTGTATACTGACAGCTGGCTGACAATCAGAACATGTAACATTTAGTTATTTTCATATTTATCTATGTGTGCATGTATGTACAGGTGCATATGCATGTATGTAAACATGTATGGAAAGCAGAGGACAACATCATGTATCCTCCCTCTGACATCATATGTGTATATATCTCAGTTATTTTTGTTAGTTTCTGTGATTAAAACTCTCTTAAAAAAAAAACCCAACATAAAGAAGCAAAGCCTTATTTCGGATCACAGTTCAAGGGTCCAAGGTCAAGGCAGGAGCTTGGGACAGCTTGTCACATTGCATCTAATAGTCAAGGAGCAAAGACCTATGATTTTTTTTTTTTTTTTTTTTTTGGCTCAGCCCACTTTCTCCTATTTTTTTTATTCAGTTCTAGATCTTTATCCAAGAAATGGTTCCACTCACTCTGTGGTGTGTGTGTGTGTGTGTGTGTGTGTGTGTGTGTGTGTGTGTGTGCACGCATCATACTTTCTTTCCCACCTCAAATAACATGATCAGGACAATCCCTCGTGCATGCCCAGAGGCCTGTCTCCATCTGGCTGGATGATTCTAGCTTTCATCAAATTGACAATTGATCTTGACCATCACACAATTGTTCTTGGTTATTTTTTTTTCCAGTTTGTTTCCTTGTTTTGCTTTGTTTGGGGGACATTTTCTTTTTCTGACAAGGTTCCTCAGATCGGGAGTTCTTGGATTTGGCATGGCTTTTCTCTGCCTCCCAGATCTGAGATCACAAGCTGGATCAACACACATGGATTTTTATTTGACTGCTTGGGATTGAAGTTTTGTACTTGTGATTGTATAGCAAGTTCTTTACCAATGAAGCCATTTCCCCGTGCCATATGTGACCTTTATTTATTCACTGTTCTCTATTTTATTTTTTAAAGTGCATGTACATAAACACTATTAGACATCATTGTGGAATTTACAGACAAAGTTAGATTGTGTTAATCCTCCTCTCCCTTTTCTCCCTCACCCTCCGGAACCACCTTTTGCTCCCACCCCTCCCCAGCTCCCTTTACTTTCCCCTGGGCTTTATTTATAGACTGAACAGTTTATTGCCTCACCTGATATTTAAGTTCTTGGTACAATTGTTGTAGTAACATATTCCTAGTAAGATTTTGTAACTCATTTTAATTTTTTTCTGTCTTAAACCACAATTTCAAAACAAAGGTATTGTAGGCCTTCAATATCTGATGATAAAGCACATTTGCCCACGTTTTGCAAACAATATTCATACTTGTAACATGTGTACAGAGTTTCTGAGATTTTTGTGTGTAAGCTATTTCATCATATTTTACCAGTATTCCTTTGGGATATCTCAAGACCCAACATGTGGTAAGCGGTTTCTTAGAAAGGCACACACTTTCCTTACAGAATATTCTTGTCCCTCAACAACAGCTTAATTTAAGTGCTTTTAGGAATTCAAAAAGTTGAATTATACTAAAATTTTCTTAATCAATATCATCAACTCCTTAATTGTATCTGAATGTATTTGTTAAGTAACATAAAGGTAAAACTATATATGCAACTGAATACATGGTAGACTTAGTATGGCAAGATGGGGATTACTTGATAAAAGCAAAAAATAATCTAGTGGTGTGTATATGAGACTTTAAACCTCAGACTTTGATGTTTGATGAGTTTTTTTTTTAATTCTTTCATAGACTCAGTCCTGTCTATAAAATTAACAGCCTTAAGTTTTCATTTAAAAAAAATGTTTATTCACTTTACATCCTGATCGAAGAACCCTCCCTTTTCTCTTCCATGTCAGACGCTCATATGATCCTCCACCCAGTAAACCCTCCCCTTCTTGTCAAAGAAGGGGAAGCCCTCTATGGGTACCAATCTGCCCTGGCATATCACATCACAGGAGGACTAATCGCATCCTCTCCTATTCCACTGAGATGAGACAAGGCAGCTCAGCTATCAGAGTGATATCCAATAGCAGGCATCTCTCTCTCTCTCTCTCTCTCTCTCTCTCTCTCTCTCATTGTTAGGGAAGCCACATTTACTACAAAATGGTAGGAGGCCTAGGTCCAGCTCATGAATGTTCTTTGGTTGGTGGTTTAGTCTCTGTGATTTTCATGGCCTAAGGTTAATTAACTCTGCAGGTCTTCTTTGTGGTGTCCTTGACTCCTCAGTCTCCCCCAATCCTCCACATTCCCACTCTTCTGCAAGACTCCCAAGCTCTGCCCAATATTTGGGTCTTTATATCTGTTTCCATCAGCTGCTGAATGAAGACTCTCAGAAGACAGTTATGCTAGGCTCCTGTCTGCAAGCACAACAGAGTATTATTAATAGTATTAATAGGTTGTTTGGCTCTCTCCCTCATGGGATAGGTCTCGGTTGGGCTAGTCATTGGTTGGCCTTTCCGACAAACTATGCTCCATCTCTTTATCCCTGTATATCTTGTAGGCAGAACAAATTTTGGGTCAAAGGTTTTGTGGGTGGGTTGGTGTCCTCTACCTTCCAATGGAAGTCCTGCTTGGATACAGGAGGTGGCCACTTCAGTCTCTGTATCCCCAGCTGCTAGAAGTCCCAGCTAGGGTCACCCCCATAGATTCCTCGGAGCCTCCTCTGTCTCAGGTCTCCTGTTTATCCCTGAGATGCCCCATTCTCTAATCCAACCCTCTCTCTAGCTCCTTAACCCTCTCTTTAGCTCCTTTCCCCTACCTGATCTCTACCCCTGTTCTCCTCCTTATTCCCTTTCTCACATCCCTCCCTTCCTTCACATCTGATGTCTACTTATTTCTGCTTCTGAGTGAGATTCAAGCATCCTCCCTTGGGCCATCCTTGTTATTTAGCCTCTTTGGGTCTGTAGATTGTTGCATGGTTATCTGGTACTTTATGATTAATATCTACTTAAAAGTTAGTACATACCACATGTGTCTTCATCAAAATTGACTAGTTAGAGCAAGAAATTCTGTGGATAATTTTTCATTTGCCTCCTTGGCCAGGCTGCCAGTTCTCTTGGTACAACCTAAGCAGCATTGCACAGGAACATAATGGAGTCTATTTTGGCAACTGAAATTATAAAAGCTTATTTTGGAGAGACGCACCCTCAAGAGTCAAGCTAACCAAAATAATTTTTGAAATTTACACAATACTTTGGTAATTTTTCTTCTACCCTGTCCACTAAGGTTATATTGCCCCACCAAGGTTATACATGAGCATTGTACTCTCAGAGGTTTTAGGGTTAAATATTATTCCACCACTGACCTGTAACATAACAGTGGTTTCTGTTAGTTATAGGAGCACATAGTTGAAGGAAGGTTCTAGAGTGTAGATGAATTAAGTATGATATCTAGTTTTGTGTTGGTTAGTTTCTAGCCTAACTTTCTTTCTCATACTTCTCCAATAGCCACAGTGCTCTAATGTGCTTCCTTGAGTAACTGTCTTTGAGTTTTTCCACCAATGCTCTCTTTAGAAAGTTCCTAAGGAATCTGTGGGTATGGAGGAACTCTCCACATCTATAAGTAAGCTTTGCCTCACCCATGCGGGGGACTCACACAGTGAAGATCATGACCACAATCCTCTTTCCTTCCTGCTTTATTGGTCAGAGCATGTCAGGGAAGGTTAAGCCTGTTCATTTTGAATAAACTCTCAAAAGTATCCAGTATGTCTTATGTATAGTTATTTTGGAATAAAGGACAAATGAAAACTATATTTCAACATTTAAAAGATGTTGCTATATACTTAGAATTTTTTTTATTGCTGCCAAAAGAAATAGAACATTCCCTTGCATCATTGTGTACTGAAATGAAATGAAACAAATGGTCCTTATTTATTTATGTAAGGGTAGACACAGGGCACATTGCATCATTTTAGCTTCATCCTTACACTTCATTACCTACTAAAAATGGACTCTGCTTGTAAGTATTTGAACAATCAGTGATGAGCTGTGCTTTGAAATAGAGTGGAGCAGATGAGAGAGTAGAAAAAGGAAAAAGAATATTGTGATTGATCTTCTGAAACAGCGAGAGAATATATACTTTCAAATTAGACATTTCCTTAATTTCAAGTTCAAACCCTTTAGAAATACTCTATTTCCCAGACACATGGAACTACAAATAGCATATTGAGAGCCAGGAGGCAGTATTTCCAGAAGCTATAACATTTAAAACATTTGGAGAATTTAGTTAGAATCCAGAGTCAGAACCAAGGGCCTACAGTCTTGGATTTCATATTTTCCACATGAAATAAAATTCAAATTATATTTAGCTAACACTAAACACCTGTCACAATTTGGCCAAGCTTGGTCTTATTTCTTACTAGTTTCTGAAGGTTGTAGGTAGACAGAATAGAAGATGAGCAATCTTCTTGTGCCTTAATCTGAATCTAAGACTCATTCATTCTATGAGCATTTTTTTACACTCTTCTCTAGACAACCATCATAGTTGACTTTCACTTCTACCTCTCCCAAGAATATTTCCCTCTGTCCTCTCCCTCTTCACAATCTCTCCTTTAAGACACTATTGAGGACTTTCACATTTCCATATTGAAATGATTTCTTGAAAATCTCCTAAACATAAGTACCTTGACCTTTTTCTTTTGGCCAGTTGGTATGCAGATTGTAGTATGAGTATGAATTTATACCTTGTTTCCCAATGTGTTTAGTGTGAATTATATGCAGAAACTTAGGCATAGAATATTAGTCACAGAAAGAGAAGGAAAAGATCTTTCCTGATTATCTCTCTTATTTTTCACCTTCTTTGTGGTCCTAGGGATCAAACCTATAACCCTCTACATGCAAGAAAAGAAGTTTATCACTGAGCTATATCTTCAGTTACATGTTCTATATCTTAACATGCAAAGACATGATAGCTTTGAGAAGTGATACACTCAGGAAGTACTTGCCTAAGAAGAGTATACTGGTCTATTTACACAAATGGTTTAAGATTCTGAGGGAGTATAAATATTAACTGAATAATGTTTTCTTGCATTTTCTTGTCTCTCCTGACTCAGTCTCCAAAATAGGAAGATATACTAGTATATTTAACCACTGTCTAAGACAGTAACTATAATATAATACATTATTGAAATCAAAGACAGACTACCCTAAAACATCAGACACTGACATCAGGGTGTTCACGCTGCTAATCTCAGAATTTGCTATGCAGAGGAAGGAGGAGTTCCACTGGAGGGGGCCAGCCTAGGCTTCCTTTCTGCATCAGAAAACAAAGCAGACCCTTTATTTTCCTCTTATCAGGACTGTTCTCCACTGTTCTTGTTTCCCCTTTTCATGAGATTTAAACAGGAGCATGGATGTATTAGTTTTGGCGCTTTCTTCTATGTTACATTTTATTCCTTCCATCATACATTCCAGATGTGAAAAACAAGCCTCTTTTAATGCTCCAGTGGGGAGCTTGGCTGGATCACATGGGCCACTTCCTACCCCTATATGTGTGTGATCAGTACAGATGTGGATTCTCTCACCTATGACCTGCAAGAAGACAGTAGAACACTAACTATGCTGATGGTCTAGAGTTTGCACAGGAGGCTTTTGCATGTCAGAGCTAGATACAAGTTCTATTGTGAGATTTGACATAAAAATTTTAACTAATAGAGTGGCTCACGGTGCCCACGACTTTCATCCCAGACCAGAGTAAGAAGCAGTTGGATCTCTGTGAGTTCTAGGCCAGTCAGTGTTACATGGTAAGACCATGTCCCAAAACAAAACAAAACAAAACAAAACAAAACAACAGGACAGAATAAAACAAAAGAGAACTAATGACAATGTAGAACTTAGCTTTCTTTACACCATTATATAAAGAATTGGTACTAATTTTATACTTCCTTAGGTTACCCCAAAGATTAAAACTGCATAAAAGAAGGATTAAACTCTTATTTTTCCCTTTGCTGAGCATCACATGATACCCTAGCTTCCAGAAGTTTCTAAGAGTGCAACACGGTCTGCTTTAGCTGCTTTGTGAAGGAATGGGGCACAGGGAGTCAAACTGAAATGTTAATCTAAGCTGATCTTTGGTATACTAGTCTAAAACTCTGCACCACTCCACTCATTTCAGTCTATGTGAGTGTTCTTAGGAAAGTGCATCTTGGGTGCTTACATTTCAGACATTTTGAACCACAAATATTTCAGGAGTGTCTTCTGTTAATTCATGCACTGCTACTGAGAGCACTCAACCCCCCCTGCCCCCCAGGCATCTTCAAACAGCTAATAGTGGCTTAGATTTTCACATTCACTCATGCCTGTGGTTGGACAGTGCTAGCCAGGATAGATCCTGCAGTACTCTATGGTAACCTCTAGACCAAATATACACTGCATATGAGCATATTGATTCAATTTATTTGCCATTTTTAGAGATATACTTCTTTATGAAAACTTGCATTGTGGAAAGTACAATTAAATGTAAACATTATACTTTCTAATCTTATAATAACTTCCCTATAAATATACCCCATAAAGTAGTCTATAGCATTATGTTACAGACTATTACAGTTGGCTCTTTTGGCTTCTTATTTACTTACCACAAATATATTTAATCACACTTTTAGGACGGAAATAACCTGGTCTTAATCCTTACAATAGCAAAAAAAAAAAAAGTTGGCAACCTCCTTTATGAGTAAATGGAAAGGGCTTTGAAAGGTAATATGTATAAAACAGAAACACTAATCCTAACCCTTCACTCTCTTAAATGGGAATTAAGGTCAACATTCTTAAGGCAGCCAACCGAAATGGTGCTAAGTTCAAAAATTCTTCAGTAGAGAAACCAAACAGCCAGCTTTTTATGGAGAAAAGAACTATTTAAGCCTTAGGTACATGTACTGCTGGTGTCTTTCCAAGTTGTTTTTTTTTTTTCCTTCTCTTCTCTTCTCTTCTCTTCTCTTCTCTTCTCTTCTCTTCTCTTCTCTTCTCTTCTCTTCTCTTCTCTTCTCTTCTCTTCTCTTCTCTTCTCTTCCCTTCCCTTCCCTTCCCTTCCCTTCCCTTCCCTTCCCTCCCCTCCCCTCCCCTCCCCTCCCCTCCCCTCCCCTCCCCTCCCCTCTCCTCTCCTCTCTTTTTCTTCTTCTTTTTTGTTTTAAAAACTAGATCATTAAATTTAAGAGAATAATGAGAGATGTTTTTAAGGTAAACATCAGCTTCATCAACTTAATTATTCTTAATTGTCTTATTTCATTATAAGGAGCAATAACCAAATTCCCATGAAAGCCCAAGTTCTTCCACCTGGGAAGGATAGACATTTAAAAACACATAAGCCTTTGATTCACCAGAAATTTCTGTTGTTCTGAGGACTATGCTTGAGTAACAAGAACAAAAACCTTCTGCCTATGTGGGGAAGCAGAAGCAGGTGCATCTCTAAGTTTAAGGGCAGCCTGTAACTCCTTTCATGGGTATTTTGTTCTCATTCTAAGAAGGAATGAAGTATCCATACTGTGGTCTTCATTCTTCTTGAGTTTCATGTGTTTTGCAAATTGTATCTTGGATATTCTAACTTTCAGGGCTAATATCCACTTATCAGTGAGTGTATATCATGTGAGTTCTTTTGTGATTGGGTTGCCTCACTCAGGCTGATATCCTCCAGATCCATCCATTTGCCTAAGAATTTCATAAATTTATTGTTTTGAATAGCTGAGTAGTACTCAATTGTGTAAATATACCATGGAGCTAGAGAAAGTACCCAAGGAGCTGAAGGGGTCTGCAACCCTATAGGAGTTACAACAATATGAACTAACCAGTACCCCCAGAGCTTGTGTCTCTAGCTGCATATGTAGCAGAAGATGGCCTAGTAGGCCATCATTGGGAGGAGAGGCCCTTTGTCTTGGGATTATATGCCCCAGTAGAGGGGAATGCCAGGGCCAGGAAGCCGGAGTAGGTAGGTTAGGGAGCAGGGAGGTGGGGGAGGGTATAAGGGACTTTCAGGATATCATTTGAAATGTAAATGAAGAAAATATCTAATTAAAAAAAAAAAGAGGGGCAGCCTGGCCTATAGAGCAAGTTCGAGGATACAGCCAGTGCTACTACACACAAAGAAACCATGTCAAAAACAAACAAACAACCCCCAAAACAAACAAACAAAACAAAACAAACACACCCCTTCTGCCAAGTTAGAATGTACCTGTTTGCTTTCTGTGTTTCAGTAGTACCTAACCATTTTTTGGAGTAGATGCTTGTGTCTTCTCTCCTGGATCCCATGATTTCACTGCTTCAATCTACACCCTTCATTCTCTCTTCCACAGGACAGAACACATCACGGACCTGCTTGCTACACCCTAGTCAGAGTGGTCAGTTAAAGAGAGTCATGCTCTAACACACTTTAAAACACAACTTTAGGATCTTGGATGTTATACTGTGACAATTTTCTTTAAAGACCATCTATTTTGTTCAAATATCTCTAAATACATTCTCTGATTCACAAAAATAAATCTATTTTGAACTTGACTAAAAATAGTGTTGAAGTTAATTCCCACTTGAGGGAGTGGGGGATTGAGATACTGAAAGGGACAGTTCGGAAATGGAAAAGGATTTACACATTGTCAGAGAACATTTTTAGCACCTTATCACTGGCACAACATAAATGCTTTGTAAATGTAGTTTGCACCACAGCGAGATGGTCACTTTTTTTTTTCTATCTGAAATAACTATGACATGACTTTCCCATCTGTGCCTTAGCTGTAAATGTTTTTCATATGACAATAAACTAAATTACATTTTCACTGCACATGAGGTTTGAAAAAAATATTTCATTATAAAATGTTGATGTTATCATTAAAGTTAGAGTGAGAAAACTGGAGCAAAGATATATTGTAGTGCCTAGAGGTCATTTAAATACATGATGGAGTCCTCACTCAAGAGCTAGTCTTCTTGGTGCACTACGGCAGACTTACAACACTTAAATCCAGGGGAAATCATGTCACCAATCTAGAAGAAAGTGCCTTTTGCTGTTTAACCCTCATTGGGGACTCTATGAAGTTTAGAAGTGTGGATTTTAGTGTTGAGTATATTTTGAGTTTTTGTGAGATCTTCTTTATCTGGGCCTTAAAAAATTAAGATATCAAAAAAAAAAAAAAAAAAAAGGAAGATGCCAACATGTCAAGTCTTAACATTGAGTAAGTCTCCAATTCTGCATTGTAAATGTAGTCCAGTTTCAGTTATCTGTTAAGGGATTTAACTATAGATTAGTAGTATCTTTGCTTTTTGTTAGAATTCAGAACACAAAGCAGCTAAACATTTTGATTCTGTGATATGATTGTGGTTTTAAGAGATACTGAGAGATCAAATGCTTGCATCCTAAATACTCCCTCCCCCCATTTTCTGAAATTGTATTCTTGCATCTCTTCCTAGATGCACACAGAGACATTCTCAAAAATTACAGAAAGTATTTTGTAGCAGTGGTTCTCATTGGGTGCAATATTTTCACCCTATGGACATATGGTAAATGGCTGGAGATACTTTGGGTTGCCATAACCAGTACATCCTGTGACACCTATGAGTAAAGACGCTACTGAACATCTCATTATACATAAGATTTCCACATAATCACAGGGACACACACCAGAATGCTTTTGTGCCCAGAGAGCCAATAATTCTGAAACATTGAGAAATCCTTTTATAAGTTATAAGGGATCCTAATACCATGAAACAACTTTACTTTTTTTCTAATGGTTTCTGCTTTGTTTCATATAACAAGTAAAGTATATTTACCTTCAACATAGAAATCTTCACATATACTTGTAATGATCCTTGGTATACAAAGCAGCAGAATTTAATTAAATACACAGAACATTATATAACATTAAAATAACCAAAAGCATGCTCCATGCACTTGTATGAATCAATATAGTGAGAGCCATTGTGGTAGAGGGTGGGTTTGGGTGAGGGCCATGCAAGAAGGATTGCAGTAGCTAGACTGAGCTAGGGTGAGAAATGAGGAGATCTAGGAGAGAAGGAAATCAAGAAGGAAGATGTTACACACCATTGCCTAGGTTCAAATTTAGTTCAACTACTCCACATCAGTCTCCTTCAAAAGTAACAAAACTCATGTAAGTGGGTACCAATTCTTTCCTCTCATTCTCTTTCAAATGAGATGTCATTTTTAAAATAGTCAAGAGGGAGAACAAAAGTAAACATACACTGAAGGATTAATAGATAAGCTGAGAAATAATTTTAGTGGCCACTTGGGTTTAAGAACTCAATGATTCATAAATTGCCTCAACAGTCTGTAGCATGCACTGTGGAGTTAACTCAAAGCCAGAAGTAAACTGTCAGACTGTGTCCATAATTCATGATTGAATTTTCTTTGTTGTTTTTTTCCTGACCTACATATTCTGTTACATTGCAGTCTGATTTTATTTTTTAAATCCTCTGTGTAATACACTGGGACATAGCCTTGCTGAGCCATCATCCTTCAAGGTTTGATCTGTAAGTGCTTGTACTTATGATCTACGGTTTTCTAAAAAGAAATCAGACCAAAAATACATTGGCTTGGGATAATCAGTTAATCATCTCACATAGTCTGTGAGTTTCAGGGATGCAGGGATGCCTGAACAACATGGGTCAATCTTAGGAGCTACAGTTTTTGAGACTACTAGGTCTGAAAAGATCTATTCTCAAGCTCATTCACTCAGGGTAGGCATGAATCTTTATTTCTCCATAGCATTTCCTATTATTATCTCCCCTCAAAATAAATGAGTAAGGATGGGGAGAGTGACAGAAAAACAGACACCCACAGAAAGACAGACAGGCACACACGCGCACACACACACACACACACACACACACACACACACACATACGTACACACATACATACACACACACATACACACACACACACACACAGGGATAATAGGTGGTGGTGAATTCAAAATAGGATACATATACCACAAATACACTACCATTATCAGCCACAGATTACCTTTATCATAATACTTTCTGTATTGAATTATATGAGAGAATGGATGGCTCATTTCCAAATTAGTGATCTATAAACCAATTATATGGCATTAAATATAAACCTGAGTCTCTTCAAATTATTGATTGCATATATCATTACAAAAATAAATTTTGCAATTGGAAAAATAAAAATAACAGCAATCAACTTTGTTGGCAGCATCCATGTTTATATGATGAACTGTGTTGGTTTATTGTCCTCATGCACAAACTATCAACATGAAGACTGAGAAGACAGGGAGGCAGTTAAATGCTCTCATCCTACCAGCATGAGGGCCTGAGTATGAGTCCCAAAACCCATGCAAAAAAAAGCCAGATAGAGTCTTTTTGTTTGTTTGTTATGTTTTTTAGTAGAGCATAAAAACTGTGGTACAAACACAAAATAAGAACAATTTTTGGACATTGGAGTTCATTGTAATAAGGCTGTACTTCAGTGTTCCTCACATCACCAAAGGATTTTACCTCCATAGTAGCTACACTAAGAGTTGACAGTTCTGCTGTGCCAAGGAATGAATTGTAGGCATGATTTTGGGATACAGATTTTACCTATTCATTCAAAAAAAAAACTAATAGTGAAATATTATTTTAAAATATAATACAGTTTATATAATTGGAGTTATTTAAAATTTATATTGAGAAAAAGTATGTATTTTCAGTGCTATAGACAAGCGTCTATATGACTGTTCAATTGATTGTTGTTTTGTATCAAACAACTTTTATAATACTCATTTTTACTGTTACAATATTTTATAAATTTTAAAGAATATGATAAGAAATGAAAGGTATTGAAGGTTTTGAAGGGGGGCTCTCAGGGAGGAGTTGGGGTACAAAAGTGAAAGAAGAATGTGATGCAAGTCTATTTGCTCAAAATATGTTTTTAAATGTTAACAAATTCAGATAAATTGAAATTATGTATCTTTCTCATCATAATGCAATAAAACTTAAATTAAAAAAAAAAGTCAGATAGAGTGATTCAAACTCATAATTGCAGAGCTCCAAGACAGAGACAAATTACGTGGGCTAGCTAGGCAGTGAACCTGAATGAACCCCTTACCAAGAGGAGAATGTGTATCAAAATAAAATGGTAGACAGAACCAGAGGGATGACATGTGAGGTTAAACGGTGGCCTCGTGCACATGGATGCATGTCCATCTGCCATTTATTATCTATCTGTCTGTCTGTCTACCTGCCTGCCTGCCTGCCTGCCTGCCTGTCTGTCTATATGGCCTCATGCAGGCCGATGTATATTCATTTGGGTTTATTATCTATCTGCCTATTATTTAGTTACTGATTTGTAGAGTGGTAGCTTTGTGTTGCACTAGACAGACGCTACCTAGGCTTTCCTACTGCATTACCTTCATTTTTTGGTTCTATAAGTACAATTTTTAATTAAAACTAGGAAAAAAAGCTCATATGGAAAAAATGAGCAGCTTGGTCCCTACAATAGGAGAGGGGACTCTCCCTAATCTGTTGCCTGCCTGCCTGCTAGTGGAGCCCATTCCCTAATTGGACTGCCTTGTCTGGCTTCAGTGGGAGAGGATGTGCCTAGTCCTGCAGCAACTTGGTGGTCTGGGAGTTTGGGGTACAGGGATTATAGTGGATACTGAGGGTGATACCTAGAGGGAGCTCCCCTTTCTCAAAGGAGAAAAGGAGGAAGGAGTGGGAGGGGAGTTATGTGTAAGGAGTACTGGAAGGAGATTGGAAAGTTGATATTGGGATGTAAGGTGAACAAATAAACAATTTTTTAAAAATTTAGAGAGAACTGACTTATAGTCTATAATCTCCAGTTTCATGGCTCTATAAATAGAGATAATTTTCATCTTGAATGCCTCATTTATAGAATAGATATATATTTAAGTACTGGTCTCTGATGGTTGCTTGAGGACTCGGTGACATAGTGAACAACCTATTTAGCACATTACAGAACACACAGTGAGAAAGTAATAGTAAATAAACCACTGACTTCCAGGCCAGTGTTTTTGATCTGAACTAGTTTAGTAGGCTGAGAAAAAATTTCAAGGCATTGAGTTGAGCTTTATAGTATAAAAGAAGCAAAAATGAATGGAAATCAGAGTAGCAGATTTGAGCTTCAGATGTCCCTATACTATTATGATAAGTATCTTTTTGTAAACTTTTTACTTGTGTGTGTGTGTGTGTGTGTGTGTGTGTGTGTGTGTGAGACAGAGAGAGAGAGAGAGAGAGAGAGAGAGAGAGAGAGAGAGAGAGAGAGAGAGAGACTTGTGTGTGTGAGACTGTGTTTGTGTGTGTGGTGTGTATATGGTCTGTATCTATGTGTATATGTTTGATAGTAGCTCCTTGTTGCATTAAATGTATGCTTTAACTTGCTGTGAGTCACAGTAAAACACAAGAGAGACCTTCCATAGCTAGCACCTTTCATGTCATGGCCTCTTTATATCAGAGATTTTTTTATGAGACCCTGAACATATAGAATGCACAATTACTTTGTAAATAGAATACTTACTATTTATAAACCTTAAATGTAATTTATGACAGTTTTTGGTATATGTAAAATTTTATCATGTATTAAAGAGTGAAACAAGAATTTTCATAATGAGATGAGTGTTGCTTGTTTATTTCTATACAGACAAATAACCTTGACTGACTATTTTGCACTGAAGTGTACAGAATATCTTCAATACTTTGTGGAATTGAATTTTGATTTTGTATTTTGTAGTATTGAGAAGGCTGTTCCACTAAATATTTAGAACAGAAAGTCAGAATTATGTTCAGGGCTATTTCAGGAATAACTAAAAATTCTGTTTTGAATTCACTTAACATTTTTTTAAAAAAAATTGCCAGAAACACAAATATTTAAACCCCAAAACTTCAAAACATAATATAATTCAAAAGTATATTAGCATGCTGATTTGTGAAGGTAGGAAAACATTAAAAGTCTGTTTTCTGTGATTAAATAATTAACTTTAGTGTACAATATAAAACAGTGCAGTTCCCATTGTGCAGTAGGTGAAGTGTGTCAGTTGATGTCCACTGGCATTTGTGGTGGTGTTAGAGCATGCATGATGTAAAATATGCATGTGGTGTATTCAGAAGGAAGGCTGCCATGAAGCCAATGTTTCCCAAGGGAGTACTTCCAGAAACACCTCTGAATCACTGCATTCAAATTTGAATTAATACTTGATTATTGCATACTCACAAACCTTTCATTATTGACAAATGTTTCCAGACCCTCACATTCAGTGGCCACAAGTGTCACCACGCACTGTTTAAGATGGCGGCCTTCTAAGAGACTTTAGGATATGTGTGTGTACTTTCTGGGGAGCTGAACCAGCCTTCTCAGTTCCAGTGTCTAGGTTTTTAGAAGTTTGAATATCTTAATATTTCTTTAATAAAGGTTCCTTTTCTACTAAGAATCTGGTTTTAAGATGAAATTTCAATGCTCACAGAATGAAGGCATTCAGGCACATACACTACTAGCCATAACCATGTGTAGACAAGGCTCAGTATTTTCTGCCACCAACTGTCTAGTGGCAGCAGCAGACACATTAATAGAATGTCACAAGAGAGGCGTCTCCATGTGCACCCTCAATTAGAATATTTGATATATCAGGCAAGCATTCACAAGGATGCCCTTGAGGTTTAAGAAGTTCTGGACATCAACCTGTCTCCATGGAGGCCTTGTTTCCTCAAAGGACAACAGTGATTTGAGCCTGTCAGTGTCATTCAAACTGCTGGCGGAGAACAACAAAGGCCAGCACCAGCTTTGTAATTATAATGTTGCATTTCTATTGTTTGATAGTTACCATCAATAACCAACAAATTCATCACAAAACCTAAACAAACAAACAAACAAACAAACAAACAAACATCAAGCCGTTGAAACCCTCCCATACAGACTTTCAGAATTCCGTCCTCTCCGTACATCATGCTGCCAGTGTTGGACTTCTCACTTGGAGGTAGATATGGACTTGAAAAACTAAAACAATGAATAATATTAGCTGCCATTGCCTTCTCTTGACTACACTCCATAGTTACACTAGGAGTTCACCCCTCTACTATATTCCAAAAACATTTCCCACTTGCTAATTCCATAAAAGTAGAAGTACCTAACATTTCCAAGCACCTTGCAATTGGATAAATATTTCGACCCTCCTTACTTCATGTGAGCATGGCAGCAAACTTCTGAGAACATAGGATCTGAAGTCACGTATAATCAGTCTGTGTGATCTCCTGATGAGAGATATTTATCTCAAAGAAGTGAAAGACCATACAGTTCACATGGAGGGAGGTAATAGCAAGTGCATCTCTTAGGTTCCCTGGTGATACATTTTGGAACCTCTCCACCCGGGCTAAAGATAGCCCTACTTGCAGCGAGATTCCACCTGGCTGAGGGACTTCAGTAAGACCTTTCTCCACTGTGGAAGAGACTGGGGAGACTTTAAATATTTATGACATTGATGTGAGAAAGCTTTTAACATTTTTTTAAAAAATATGTATGCATATGGACATCTGCCAGCATATATGTCTGTGTGTGCTTTGTGTCTGTGTAGGCCAGAATATGGTATTGGATTACCTGGAATGGGAATTACAAAAGGCTATGCGCTATCATGTGGGTGCTAGCAATCAAACCCAGGTCTGTAAGATCAGCCAGTGCTCATAATCACTTAGCCATGTCTTTAGCTCCCCTATTCTAAATGTAACAAACCTTTATAACTGGGCAGAGTGAGTATTATACATATGTACCAATTAATATTTTCTGAGTATATATATTTAGCTTTCAATAAAATTTGTCCTTTCACAGTTCAGAAGATTTTGAATTATTTGTCTTCATTTCAGTAGCTTCAGTTCAGAAACAGTGTGTAAACCATTAGCTAAGTAAACCATTTTTAAAATTGTTGATTGGATTTTGTTGGCAAACATCTAAAAAGCAAATGACTGAGGTTATTTTCTCTAAGAATGATTTTTCTGATCAGGTAAGTACCTATATGAGTGTTAGAGAAGTGTTTATTTGACATTCATGATTATTTGAAGAGTGATGGTGTGATGAATTGGGGAACAAGCATGATATTAAACCATGTGCATACTCCTGATGCTATCTCTGTTCTAAACTAGTAGATGAGAGAAAGCACTGGTGCTTTTCAGCAAGCATAATTAATGCAGCTAAAATAGCATACAGCTATGCTGGTGAGGAAAGAATAAGTCATCTTAACATGAAGTAGCATTACATATTTATGCTGTGTTTCAAAGGCCCCAAATAGTCTACTATGTCTTCATATCTTGACCTAGTTATTCTTTCAGTAGGATAGTAGTGAAGGGGAATTTTCATTGTTACTGGGATGACCAAATAACTCTAATGACTTTTATCTTTTCCTGTGGGAAGCTGCTTACCAATTGTTGAGATGATTTATTGCTTGCCTTTGGGATCCAGGCAATATAACAAGGCTGTTGCATACAAACATGCACACATACATATATACACGCATGCATACTTATGGATATACATACAAACTTCACCAGCCAAGGAGCTTAGGACTGGATGCACTAGGACAGCATGGGTTCTAGGGATACTTGGATTGGAACCCTGATTATAACATAAGTGCTATGATTGGTCATGACACTTGTCTTCTCCTGTTTGATCAGTCTATGATCATAGCCATGCTTGTCCCACAGAATGGCTGGGAAAAGAATTGAAGGAGATATCTAGGGGCAAAAGAGATGATTCAATATTTCCAAGCACAGGCTGTTCTTCCAGAGGACTCGGGTTAAATTCCCAAAACTCACATGGAAGTACACAACTATCTATAAATCCAGTATCAGGCCACCTAACAATCTCTTTTGACATCTGTAGGCACCACACAGACACACTCACAGAAACACACAGACACATGCACACATGATGCACAGATACATAAATACAGGGAAACATCAGTATACATAAAATAATATTTTTTTTTAAAAAGGCAATAAAACCTAAAGAACTTGGCCATTGTCTAACCCTTGAAAATCACCCTCAGTGGAGATAATTTAAGTTGTTTCTGCTATTTAAATTTTGTGTGTGTGTGTGTGTGTGTGTGTGTGTGTGTGTGTGTGTGTTTTCTTCCCTGTGAAGCCAAAGAATCAATGTGATGAGATTTGGATGGCAATAAGATGAGGGGGCTTGCCAATGGACAACAGCATTGCTATCCATGATTTCTTGTCCCAGGATGCACTCAAGGGTGATAGGTGGTTACCACTGCTAGCATGGAAGGCATTCTGACCACATTTGTTTCCATATTCCTTTTTTTTTCTGCTGTAACTGTAAAATTAAACTCTTGCTTTCATAAGGCAAATAGAAAATCCAAAACCATTAAATGATATGCAATAGACTTATTCCTGCAATAACAAAAGATAGGCAACATTCACAACGTTTCTTCTTCCAGTGCATACAAATGTGCTCTTAAATATGCTTACCATAACTTAGAACATGCTAAATATATCACATTGTATAGTGCTCATTATGTAGAGCAGAAATGGGTTTTTCTTTGAGTCATGAAGACCTAGTAATTTTTAGTCACTTTGTACCTTAAAATCTAGGCTTATTCTCAATAGAAGCTTAAGATGTTGGGAACTCTGTCTTTCTAGTTGTGGTTGTGGTTATTTTAAACCCTTGATGTAGTAATTTATGTTTGAGAAGAACTATAGAATCAATTTTTAGTTCTGGTAACTTGCTTCTTTTTTTCTTCTCAACCCTTAATTGCTCTCTCTGGGAAATAGCTATTTGCCAAAAACAAAAATATTCATTCAGATTCGTGAGATGCAGTTTTTAAATAGGGGAAGATTCATCACACAGCTTTCTTTCAGTTCCTCAGAGAAGAAATCCTGGGGGGGTTGTGAGAATCTGAGAAATAGTGCATTCCTTCTTGCATCTGAGATAGAACTGAGCATACTATGAGCCCAAAGGGCTTGGAGCTTCTCTCTAGAGGGGTCAGACTACAGTTATATTTTATTTACGGTCAGAACTTTTTAACCTAACTCAGTCACTTAATTCATTATAAAGCTATCTAACTAGTATGCTTGCTATATCCAAAAAGCATAGTGTTGATCAAAAATAAAGCATTTGAAAGAACCTTACAATCATTCATGCAAATAATACTTTTATAAATATTAAGAACATATTACTCACTATGGTGTATTATTTTGTGTATGTACTTGCATAGTAAAAAGCCAACTTTAACTTTAAAATAAAGATTATTTCTGGCTGAGTAGCAGAAGACATGTTGGTAATCCATGCAATGCTTTATTTCCTACTAAAAGTTAAAATATACAAAGCAGATATGTCAAAATGAAACATTTATTGAATATATTATAGCCCCATGTAATGTCTTATGGGTACTATATGATTTTAAAAATATCTCTAGGGAAGAAAGCCAATACAGAGGAAGAAGGGTGGAATACATAATACTAAGGATTTAAAAAAAATAAGGAAACATACAATTTTATGCTTATTTAAAAACATATACACATAGTTTGAGTGAAGTTAAGCTACATGTGGAGATAATGCTCTCTGTAAGCATTGTAGACTATATAACCAGAGCTCCAGTAACAGACTTGAAAAACTTCCTCTGAGCTGTTGATTAGGACACTGAAGGCTTCCAACTATTGCCATTGCCTATGGTTGCTTTCTAGACCTTGAAGGAAGACCCTGTTTCTGAAGCCAGCACATATTTCCAACAGGAGACTCATAGTAACGATGCTATATCTCATTTGGAAGCCTTCTTCCTTAGGTCAAGTTCATAGTACTGGAAAGACACATGCAATTTGCCAAGGAAAAAGAGCAATCAATAGTTCTACTCATCTGTAATGGATGATAATCTGCATGAAAAAATTTTAATGGCACAATAGTGGCATTTATATCTTGATGCAACCAACAACTTTCTAATTATTCCTAAGGTAAACTCAGTAGGGAGGAATTTATGTCTGATACTTATAAACCTAGACAACTACCATGTTAGGTCACATTTTTGATTAGGAACTAGTATAATTCCTAAATATGTTCTAAATACTCATACTTATAGCCACAGATAAGTGTAGCTCTCACGAATCTCCCATCAAAGCTTCTTTTTAATCAGGAGACCATTGCAGAATTCTACATTTGTTCAAAATTCATACAATTGACCATGGGATGCCAAGCCCAAAGTGCTACCTCTATAACACAACCCCTACACCCAAGACTCCAAGATCACAGAAGAAGGAGTCAGAAAGATTGTAATAGCTAGAGGATCAGGACATCTGCTGTGAAATAGTGTCTTTTGTATTTGACAGGTAATCAACACACATGAAATCTTAACAATAAGGATACCTCAACCAGACTTACAATACACCAGCTGGCCATGCCAACATGGGTGGGAAAAACTCACAAGACCCTTCCTAGAGGAAAGGCTGTACAGGCAATTAATGGCTACCTAGAGAAGTAAAATCAACCTTCTTGAGGGGAGAGCAACTGATAGGTTATCTAATCCAAAGTGGTCAGCCCTATAAAGGTGAACATATGAACAACATTAAAAGTATTCATCTGGCTGTATTTGTATAGATGAATGTATACATGTGTGCCTACACAATGCACACATGCTTTATCACAATGTCAACTTTAGCTCATATAGTACACTAGAAAACAGTCCCAGAGCACCAAATTGTCTCTGTGAATAACAAATGATGCCTAGGGTCTGTAGTCTTTTGATCAAAGTGAGAAAAAAATGTGTATTTTTATACTATATATAAGATGTCAGCAATCATTATTCCTATTTTTATTCTTTAAATGGCCAGTTTCATCCTATTTTCCCAAGGGCAATTTAAATAAGAACTACCCAAAAATATGATTGAAGAAGAAATAGTTGGACCTCACACATTATGCCTTGGAATGTTTCCTATATAATGTCATTGATAGTTTTATGATTGTGCAGGCTTATTGCAAGTCCAGTTAAGTAATCCCATATTGTAGGAGAAAACACATAAAAGCCTGGGCACACACACACAACAGTACCATTTCTTTTGCCTATGTAAGTTGAAGAAAGAGTAATTTGAAGCTTCATATTTGAGATACATCTTGCAGGATAAAGACAACAAATGGAAGGGTTTGTTTTATGAAGAGAAATAGCATGAGTGGAAAAGACATTTTTGAATGTCAGAAGGTGGAACCAAGACATTGTACTGGAGTAAAGTTTGATTTAAGAACCAATACCATTTAAATTTCATGCAAAATACCAGAGATAAATGATGGCAACTTTTCACTTACCAGTGATGTTATTGAAAAAAATCTACAAATCCCTAGATGAAGACTATATATAGATATAGAGTACATTTCACAGTATGTCCTGAAATGTTTCATTTAATGTAATTTCCCTTAAAAATAGCCATCATACACTATTATTTTCATTTCTGTTACTTGTCATTGGAAAAAATATTTTTATGTAGAAGTTTTGTTTTAGAAATAGAATTTCTCCATTTTACCTATTTATCCCCATAACCCTATTTTCTGCACATGTGGTCTGCTGTTCACAGTGGACACTTTGCTTTTTTGTTTAAGTAAACCAGAATGCATTTTGTAGAGTACGTGTTACTGCTAGAAAAACAAGGCATGCTATGCGATTTTGTGGTTCCTCCACTTTCTTTTTTATTTAAATATAAACTAAGAGTTTAGGAATAGGATTGCTAGCTTTTAAGGAAGCATATTGGGCTTGCCACTAAAGATTAACAAACATCATCTATAATAATTAAGTTTTCTATAAGTTTTAATATTTAAAATTTACTGGTTATAAAATATTGTATATATTTGTGTGTTACTATGTAATGTCTCAGTAATTCACATATTCATAAGGTTTAATTTTTTGAGAATTTTATATATTTTGATCATATTCTTTCCTCTTCTCTTTTTTTCTCCCTTACCCTTTTTCTCTCTACCTACCCAACTCCATATTTTTTTCTCTCTCTTAAAAATAAAGACCAAAAACGATACACCATCAGCAAATATTCCAAAGGAAAGTACGTATTTATTACTTTTATTGGATCTTTAACAACAAAAACAAAATGCTACATAGAAATGAATGTATTTATATATGCATATGTATGTATGTGTATGTACATGTATGTATATATATACATACATACACACACACACACACACATATATATATATATATATACACACACACATATATAGAGGTTTAATATCTATTGAAGAATGAGAAACATTTAGAACACTCAGTCCTAATGGGAAGTTTTCATCAAATACCTCTCATCAGGGCTCAGGGAGCTCTGTGGAAGAGAAGATGGAAAGATTGTAAGACCCAATGGGATGGAAGACTCCAAGGAAACAGTGTCTTTCAGACACTACAGGATTGATGCACATATGGAATCCCAGAGACTGTGGCAACAGGAACAGAGTATGTTCAAGCCAGCCATGGTAGCGGTGCTGAGAGAGGGAATTGGTCCCATTCACCATCCCTAATCAAGAAGCTATATCCAACTGACAAGCACTTTACAAAGGAAACAAAATAAATATTATTTTTCTCCAATGGAGTCTTACTGGATGTATAAACCACAATTAAGGAAAGGCCCCTATATGCCCCAGAACAGGGGAACGCCAGGGCCAAAAAGGGGGAGTGGGCGGGTAGGGGAGTGGGGGTGGGTGGGTATGGGGGACTTTTGGTATAGCATTGGAAATGTAAATGAGCTAAATACCTAATAAAAAATGGAAAGAAAAAAAAAAAAAAAAAAAGGAAAGGCCCCATACCCAGAAGTAGATAGTCAATAACAAAATGGATTCAATGATATCTCTGCAGAATTCTTGGCTCATATTGCTTCATTTGTGCATTTTAATGACTTAGTCGTCTTCTACTTGTATACTATTATATGTCCAAAAGAGTTCATAGAGGAGAAAATTGAATTGTGTTTTCAACAACAAGCCCTAGCTCAAAAGAACAGGAAGTATGGTTGACCAAAAATTTTAGTCATGGTCTTTTACAAAAACATTTTGGAGAGCAAAACAAATTAATATTTGGTGAGTAATAAATAGCCAGAGATTTGATGAGTTATAGTGTAAGATTGAGGTAAGAAGAGAAAACATGTTCCAGACTATCAAGAATCTTCTATTATGGTGTTAGGGATGTAAATTAGTGGTTAAGAATGCTTGCTATGTAAGCATGAAGACCCTGGTTTGAATCTTCAGCACCCATATAAAATTCCATGTGTGTTTGCACGTACATTTATAACTCTAATGCTGTGAGGAGCAGACACAGAAGTATGATTGGAGATTGGTAGCTGCTGCTTAGGACCAAACTCAATGAGAGATCCTGTCTCTTGGGAACAAGGTAGAAATCACACCTGACAGCCAACTTTTGCTTCTATACACACCCATACAGCTCCATGCGTGTATACTGCACACACATATTATGCATTCACAAATTTAATTAGTCAAAGAAATCAAATAAAAAACTATGCTGATTAAACTGATGTGATTTGACTGACAGATAGCAGACACCATTAAAAGAGTTTAAGCCTGGGATGAAAAGGCCAAGTTTGTGCTTAGATAGACCGCCTCTGGTTACACTGTGGATGATGGATTGAGGAAAGCAAATCTGGAGTCAAGAGACCAGTTATGTAGTCATTAACAGATCTAGAAGAAAAATGATGAGTCTGACCTCAGCTGGAGGCTGTGAGGATAAAGGGATAATGTAGGGAGTAAGCCAGTGGGAGCACAGATCCAGGCTACCTTCAAGAGATTGATTGGAGAAAATGAAGAATTGACAGGAGGATTGCCTGTGGCTCAGAGGGCAGATAGGTATAGTAGTATTTTTCACTGAGATAAAAACACACACACACAGAAGGAAAAACATATTGTGTAGGAAAAGGACAATGAATGTCTTTTGGACAGGATGGTGCCTGGGGATTAAGAGATTCAGATGTTCTTACTCTTTATCTTAAAACAGATGTGCCTGCTCTGAAGAGTTGACACAGGGCTTTTCTATTGTGTTTCTGGTGCCATGGCTTCTGGACTGCCAATAAGGACATGGTAGGACACATTTTATAGATATTAATAGATACATCCCTGGTTCTTTCTTCTATAATAAATGAAACTAATTGAAATTGTACAAATTCGTATCTCACAACAGGAGTTCTAAAGAAAGTTATGTGAAAACTCCAGGAAGCATTGGAAGAACTCTAGTAGTCTTTTGTTTAGTAGATGAAGATCTTACACTCAAATACTTTGAATGCCTCGCTAAAGATTGTGGGGTATATCAAAGATTGGACTTGGGATAAACTTCAGTTATCTGACTCCTTTTTGGCTTAAGATGCTGTTCACATATCATCGCCCTTTGAAAATATACAGAGGGAAAATTAAGCAGACACTGATTTCTTAACTATGATATCTTCATAGTGTGAAAAGCTGAGCGTAAAAGAGATTCTAGGACAGTGAAATGTGGCTGGGCCCAGGTAATTTCTCTTTTTGTTAAACAAATGGATAATGACTTTCTGTCAAAAGCACAAAAATACTGATTTAAAATATCAATTTTCAAAGTTCTTGCAAGAGCATCTGTTCATCAGGATTCTGTGGTGTTCTTTGAAGTCTTTTGCTAATGTTTCAGTAATACGCTGATACTTCTTTGTGGGTGATATAACAAATGCTCACTCACATTTTAAATATCAGTAAGTACGAATATGTTCCTGGGAGACAGATATAAGTATGTTTATAGGGAGAAATGTAGATGCTCTGGCAGTATACTTGTACATGTTTATTTCCCACTGGGCTGGATTCTGTCTTTGTGAAGTCAGGCACAAGCTTAATTCACAGTACACACTTATCACACATATGATTAAACTACACTGAACTAACAAGGGATCTAATTCCGATGAGCTGCAAGAATTATAGAGATCAATTTCTATTCTGCTGCTCATAGAGTGATGCATAAGAATCAATCAGTGGGTTCATAGGGATCAATGACTGAGAATCTGGAAGACTTTAGTGACAAGAAGCAAACATTGAGTCTAGATCATGAACATTGACTTTCTGAAATGTGAGACTCAAACTAGCAACCAGCAGACATAAAGCAAGCCACGGAGCTAGGTTTTAATATGGCATGTGAGGTGGGACAACAATCAACCTTCAAATATACAACTGATTTTCCCAGTCACCAATTGTCGCAACCTGGTATCTGACATTAATGATCCCTGCCACTTTGTTTTCTATAACTTCTTTTAACTTCTCTCACTGAGTCAATAAAGTGAAGTTTCTTATCCTACGAGCCTCAGATAATAACAGGATGGATGTCAAGACAAAGGACAACACAGCAACTGAGAGGAGAGAAACTCTTTTGGATGTTAGCTAAATCTATGGTCTAGGAAGATAATTATCTTAAACTTAGTAAAAGTTAAGTTGTATATTCGAAAATCTAATAACAGAAATTCCTTCAAATAATATAGTTGCCCTTAGTCATTTCTTTTTATAAGACCATAAACCTAGATATAGCTGAGTTTTCAATATTGCCACTGATTTATGAAATGATGGTATTAGATAAAACCATCAACATTTAAGGCATTTTTTGAAGTGCTTTACCTTTTTATTGTTTCCCCATATTTACTCATCTATTTTGTTCCATGGTTCTTTGGCCATAACTGAGTAATACCATATGCACCCTGTTTCAATGAGGGTCCACTTAATCTATAACATATTTTAAGCCAACATGCCTTTGTCAGATTTTATAGGATTTAAAATATTGTTTTCTTAAGACTTACATAGAGGAATTATATTCTTGGAGCAAGTCACTTGAAGAGACTCTTTGAAAACAGACATGCTGGAAAATGTATTCTACATACAAAAAATGTCATAATCTCACTGAGACTGTCCTTCTCATGATCATGAATCAACAAAGATTTTGAGCCTATTAAGGAATTTTTGCTCATGTCTGCCATGATGGAAAACAGCCTACCTCTCACTTCTCTAGCTAGCCATTGCATACAAACAAGTAATTTATAAAGAAATTAAAATAACTTGTAACCTTGACTTTTAAAAATTTTTTTCATCGTTTAAAATACTATTAAGGACTTGATAGCTAACTGGGTATTATGTGTTTTCACCAACTGCTTTATTTCTTAGAATATAATAGTCATCAGTTACTGCACACTATTTAAATTATAAATGCCAAAATCGTCTTGAACAAGTTTTATCCCAGTATTTGTTTGCCTTCTATTTCACATGTTCCTTAGATAAATATGTTGTGCTAAATAATTTGTCAGTGATAGTGGTGACCCTGTGTTGGTTTTTGACCGGGTTATTTTTCCTCACTCAGAGAGTAAAACCTGCTAGCTCTTCTGGCCTTCACTCAAGGCAATGGACTTGCTTCGCCATCAGCATATAGAGTCTAAGCAACTCACTGTACTTCTTTAGTCATACTCGTGAACTAAGAAAATAGCACAATTCAGGCTATTGTGAGCACAGAATGAGTTTCATGCTGATAGATCTTGGAACGTTCTTAGCGTCAGGAGAAGCTTCTTATGGTCTTTCGTTCTCTTGGTATGGTTTACATAGTTTCTGAATAACACAATGGGCAGAACAAACATGATATGACAATTGTATCAATATAGCTGGTAAATGAAGCTCTCCAGATACCTGGGCCTAGGGCCTCTGAGCCCACCTTAAAATCATTTGGCTGCCTCTATACGAAAGCTGGGTGAAAATCATCACCTTCTAATACTATTTTTCCAAATAGATCACAAGTAAATGGATCTTCATGAACTACCAGTGAAATTAATCATCCAGTTGACCAATGTGCTAGAGACCAGTGTGTACAGTTCTGGGGGTACAGGAACATCAGTAGGTAGAGGACCTTGCTCACTTCAATTTCTATCAAGTCCTCTAAGGCCTCTGCTTCTCAAACAAGCAAATGGAACTAGCTTTTCCTTTGTAGCGTTAGTAGAAAGATCTAGGGAGAGAAATTTTGTGAAAGTTCATAATAAATACTAAATCACTTTATAAAGTTAACACTATTTCTTTACGTTAAAAAAAATCATTGATTTTTATTTCGATATTTGTTCCAGAGTCTGCATGCCCCTTTCTTCCTTTGTTGGACCATTCTTTATAAACTCTGCAGGCAGACACTGACAGTGGTAATAATACAAATACCTTTATCACTCAAATGTCTCCACATTATTCATCAGCTCTTGTGGTTTGTGACTTCTCAGCTAAAATTCACTCCTCAGATGTTTTTTAAAATACTAAGCCTTGATGTGGCCATTATTTTTCTGTAAATATATATATTAGAGCCCTCAGAGGATAGATGAAGACAATCAAATTTGTTACAAATCCCTCCTGAGCATGGCTGATTGGGAGAATGGACATAGATTTTACAGTTCTATATCTAGAGGAATGTTTAGAGATAAGATGAAAGCAGGCTTCGTATTCATCACACATTGTATATTTGACTTCAGCCTCCCCCACAGCCTTTAAATCAATGGCATCTGGTTCTTGCTACTTAAGAGTGCCATTACTTTCCAAACTAAAAGGCAGTTAGTGCTGGATATAGCAGCCCCATTTGATTAAAAAATAATTAACTCGAGTTACATGCATCCCAGAAGCTTAAATGAGGATTTCTGTTTGGGTGGGGGACAAACTTTATTTCTACAGCAGAGACAGCTGAACTGGGAGGCTCCCTGTGGTTGGGATAGACATTGTCATGACACAGTCATTTTGATTTGATGACCTAAAGTTCAGCATTTAATAGAGAAACTCAGTAGTGAAGAGTGGTGGTCAACATTTGACCAGTCAATAGGATCACAAAGCAGCTGAACCTTGGTGTAACCCCAGTGTGTCTTTCACTACAATGCCTGGGGCACCTCATTGCTTTCATGTCTGTAACAACACAAACACTGGAATCATTCTCTGTGAGACAATTATATTTTTAAAAAAACCTGATATTTTATTATTATCAATCATTTAATTGTAATGGAGACCACTGATTGGTGAGTTCTTTCTCAGAAGTAGAAAAAAAATTTACTTAGAAAGTCAAATTGTTATTTGAATTTCTTGAAACCATGAAATCTGACATACTAGTACAAGTTTGGTTGCCTAAGTGAGTAATTTTTTGCCCCCTGCCATTACGGGAACAATGTAATGTTGGAATAGCTTGTAAATCACATTTTTTTAAACTGAGGAAGTCTTTTTCCTACTTACCAATCAGGTGAATTAAGACAATGTGTTAGTGACACCAATAATTTCCATTTTGTCTCTGCTTCCTTCTTTAATGGCAAGTGATTTCTAAACAATTTTCATAGAGGAAGTTCTTCCATGGACAATGTTTTAAGAAGCACTTCTTCCTTAGCTCAGTCAGGGAGCTATAAGGCAGTTTTTAGAATATAGTCTGTCTTGTTGGGATTTTCTAGAATGTTGTGCCTCATCTGCATTTTGAAAATCTTCTCCTGCTGCTTTGACAAATAATCAGGGAATCTGTAGTTAAATGTAAAGTACATAAGATCTCTAGATAGTTCTGGCTTGATAGATGAATGGTTAAGAATGCTAACCCAAAAGTGCAAAAAAAAAAAGTGGAGTTTTAATGATTGCAGGTGAGTGGGGTTCCTAAGCTTTCATTGTTCCACTTCTAAAACAACATAGCACAGGAAATTTCTGTGAGTTTAACACTGTACGATTTTATCCTATAAAGAAAAAGAGCTTAGTTCAAGTTTGCCATGTAAGAGACAGAATATCAATGTTGGCTATAAATGGACGTTGTCTTCACAATGGTAACTCAGATGCCATTTTATAGAATTTCCATAAAAGCCCCAAATTTCCTGGGCAACAAAGGATCATGCTACTAATGTTTGCCTGTCAGAGGCTTCTTTTACACATCTATCAAATGTAGTAGGCCAATAATCTTTTGATTATGCTAAGGCATAAATCAATGTGATTGAAGGAAAAAAAAATACCTTGGCTGCTCAAGGGAAATTTTTGGATCACGCAACTTACAAGTGGCTGTCCAGAGGTCAATGTGATTAAAACCTGGACCCAGTGGCCGGGAACATTCCATCTATCTATATCACCTGGCTCCCCATCTCTCAGCTTTCTGTCTGTCTTTTTATCCCCTACATTGCTTTTCTTTTTAGGCTGACTTTGTTTTTTGTGCTGGCAAAATTGAACCTCTACAGGACCAAGCATCTATGTTGCTAGTTTAAGAATCCCAGGGGCAAAGGAGGTTCTTGTAAAGAACTGTGAACCTGGGGCTAAATGGTATTGCTTCCTATACTTTTCCATTTTTGAGTAACTTGTATGGCAAACTAAAAGCAAAGCACTGTAGTTTTCCGGGTTCACACGTGAACATACTCAGGAACTGTGATAACTTAATCACACAAAGCACTAACTCTTCAAAGAGGTAAAGATAATTTCCCAAATGACAACGAAGGGCCTTCATTAGGAATATGTAACCCAACACGAGAGAGTCTCACTGTTCTAATCTAGCCTTTGGTCGTTGAAATGAGGTAATTTAATGAGAATAAACCCAGGATTTGACTCAGAGGTTATATATTTTGTTAAAGTAATGCTTAGATACTTTATAAATTAATTTGCATTTGTAATGAAGGATGGTAGACTTATAGACTTATATTGATAAAATATAAATACAGAATTTATCACCAATCATATAAGTGATTTCATTCTTGGTCAACTGGACCAGAGTCAAGTTAGATAAGTAGAAAAATGCAATGGCTGGAGTTAGAAAGGAAACTGCCAAAGTTTCAGAGGGGATTTTACACTTAAGACTCCATTTATTGCATGATAATGATACAATAGAACTTACAATATGCATGTATTATAGTTCACTGAATCAATAAAAATCACATAGCTGTTAATGATTTCAAACTCAGCTTGCTAAGTAAGACTTGGCAGAGCTACCAAGTGGTTAAAAGTGTTTGTATGAGAGTTAAGGAGTTCCATGCTCAAGTCCAAGTCTGACTGTGTGTGTGGTGTGTGGCCTTAGATTTGATGTCTTTGGGACTTAGGTTCTCCATTGAAAAATTAGGTAATAAAATGCAGTCGCCACACTGAAGTGGGAGGGAAGAGTTAAGCACACTGACAGGGAAGTGCTGGCTTCTGCATTCTTCAGGCAATGCCTATGCTGTTTCATTCTCCCAGGTGCCTAACAAGCCCCCCACCCCCACCCCAATCAGTCACTTAATAATTCTCATTGGCCCCTATGGTACTATCATTTTAATGCTCATTGTGTTCTCTAAGATGGTATCATAAAGGAATAAATTTTACCCACAGCAAGAAGGGCAAATGGTGTTTTATGAACTGCAATTTCAATGCCTTCTTTTTGAGCTTTCAAAGGAGCAAGGAGAATATTTAAAGCTAGCTCTTGGGCTCTGTAGGTCATACAGTACATCACTGTTGATGTTTCAGTGTTTTCAAAGGCTTTTTTTCATGGATGACTGCCCTCCTCCTACTTCCTGTCTTTTTCTCCCAATGTGACCTGCCTTTATTTATGATCCTGAAACAGAGACAGGATGCTGAATTCTTCTGAGATGGGTAGTCAACATGGTAGACCAAAGCAATAGGATTTACCTTTAGGTTATTTGCTAAGTCTCCTGCATTCACTGGTTTATTTCTGGCTCTTTCATGTTCTGTTTTCTTGGCTATGAGAGAGAGAGAGAGAGAGAGAGTGAGAGAGAGAGAGAGAGAGAGAGCCAACAGCCTCATTCACATCTTTGCAGTGAGGGTTAATTGAGATCATGTCCACAACAGGAAAGTGGAATCCAAGTGAAAATTTTCATTATGATTTGTGATTACCATGTGTATGTGTCTGTGTATCCAGAGTGTGTTAGCAGCTGAATTGGTGTGTGTTCTGCTCTCATTCCTCAACTCCCCAACATGCAGAGGCTCTCTGCCAGATGGCTTCTCTGCCAGCTGTGTCTTGTTTTGTCCTTGTAAACACTGCATGCCCCAACAGGGGAGGCTTTACTTATAATCTAACATGCCTTGTCCTTTATCTCTTTCAGCTTGAGAATTACATTGTGGAAAATATGAAGTCGGAGATGGCCCAGATACAACAGAATGCTGTTCAAAACCACACGGCCACCATGCTTGAGATAGGAACCAGTCTCTTATCTCAGACTGCAGAGCAGACCCGAAAGCTGACAGATGTTGAGACCCAGGTATGTCCTCAAGGCCAGAGTCACATACTCAACAAGAAGATTATTTTAGAAATAGTCTTTAGTCTACTCCATAAACAAAGAGCATATGTCAGCATGAGATTTGGGAAAACATACATTTTTTGTTTATTGGTAACAACAACAATGAGTGCTTGACAAGCTATGAGTGCCTTAATGAGGGGGATTATATTTAGGCTTACATGTGTTTGCAAAAAGAGAGCAGGGAAAAAACCTAATCAGCATTAAGTTCAAATAAACACTGCAGCTACCAACTGTGATATGACTTGTGTAAACCAAAATAGTCACGTGGTGACTGCTGACTGTTGACGAGCTTTCTGAGCTGTCTTGCTTTATCTCTGGCAATGCATTCTTGATAATGGCATCTGTGATACCAGTAAATTGAAAGGAAAGCTTCAGGTTCTCTGAGCAAGAATTAGCATGAGTCTGCATAAACCTGTACGTTTGAGTGGAAATTAGTACAATGTAAGGATGCCTTTAAATTATCACTGTCATAAGTATAGTGTCATATGCACTGGAAGATGGCCTCTCAGTGCAGTTAACTGTGGCTAGTGTGACTCCGTTGTGATAGCATTCTGAAACTTGGAATGAGAGGTGGCTCTGTTCTGATGTAGCTGATTTCTATCAAGGCACAAAATTTGCATGTGTAAATATTTCTACTTTATTTAATCTGTGTCAGTGATATTGTAAATCATGTTAATAGTTAAAGAGAAGTAGCAAAGATGCTTTGTAGAGATAAAACAATTTGTATGAAATACAGGTTGCCTAGACAAACGAAACAAAGCAAAACAAAACAACAAAAAAATTAAAAATCACACACATTTATGAAAATCATTTAAAGAATGTAGGTAAGGAAGATATTCTTATCTCTTTCACTAACACAGTTATTGAACTCTAGAGTCTTCATATCTCTTTCACTGACTAATGATACTAATAATCAACTAGTGAAATCAGAATTTAAATGCTGATTGCAATGGAGGAATAAATTGCCTGGATTTTGAAGAACACTTTTTTTTTTTCTGTAGACCACTATCAGATATACAGGAAATATAGGGAATGGCAACTAGATCTCATAACTGAACAACATGATATGTATTGACTCATTTATAATCATGTAAAGCAAGCATGCTCATTTATAAAATATTGATTTCCTATATTACACACAATGAAAGTGTTTGTTTTGTTCTTTTTTTTTTTTTTTTTACTTTATCTAATGCCAAATGCTTACTTCCTGCAACAAACAGTTTCATAAGTTCCAACCCTGAAACACTAGCAGGTGAGATGGTTCAATCGTGTAAGGTGCTTTTCACCAAGCTTACGGACATGATTTCAAGTCTCAGAATTCAGAATTCATGGAGAAGGAGAGGACTCCAGTGTGTGTGTGTGTGTATGTGTGTGTGTGTGTGTGTGTGTGTGTGTGTGTGTGTGTGTGTGCAAGGATCTTTATTTATTTTTATGTCACTCCAAAACCTTCTCTGATATTGTTTTTATTCTTTTCTCATCAAGGAAGTACTGATGTGGTGGAGAAAAAAAAAGTCTTGTCAATATTTTAATCTTCAATCTGTAAAGATTTTTGTTTTGCAAGTTTTTAAAAGTAGCAATTTATTCTATGTTCCAAAGACTGGGAAACATGTACTTTCTGAAAGATAATACAGAGAAGGCAATGAATAAAGAGAAAATAGAACTCTGAAAATTCATCATAAACAGTGAAAATTCATCATAAAGGCCAATTAAAGTTTACTAGATATAGCAAGAATATTTTTAGGATAGACAAACTCAAAATTAATCACAAATCCTTCAGAATTATCAACCAGAGTCAATTAGACAAGAGAATGCTCAGACAGGCCTCCTTGTGCTTTACAAAGTGAAGCCCCTGCATTCTTCTCATCTTCCTTTGAACATGTGGCAGTCATTGGTGTTTACACTCCAAACTTTTCTTTATCAAGTGTGCATCCACATGGTGTATATTTGAACTCTTGTGTGTGTTTTGCTTCAACCTAACCATGAAAGTGCACCCTGTTCCTGCCACAGAGTCATTTACAAAATGAATACTCAGTGCCTTTACATGATTCACTCAAGAGCTGAAGGAGCCTTCTACTCAGTCCATGTTTGCTCTGGTATTTTGCTCTGATATCCTCCTAACTCGGTTTCACACTTTTGTGGTTTCCTTTCCTGAAAATTGACTTCAGGCTGTTTTAGAATCTGAGGATCATGTAGCAAGAGCTTTGCCCCGTTGTGCACCCTGGCTCTCACATGATGATCTTATAAAGATAAGCTCCTTATTGCTTACTAGTCCTCTGTTGACCTTCTAGATTTGTACTTTCAAAGGCAGTAGGAAGGCCTTGGTTTTGCTGCAGGGCATAAAGAATCCCTACACCCAATGAACATTATAATCAGAAAAGGGGTCCTGGGATGAGCACCTCTAGAAAAGATTGCTGGCCATGGGCGTGCTAATGAGAAATTGAAACCAGAGAAAGCCTTTTCCTTCTCCCTATCTCAGTGGAGAACAGCACTCATTCAGACACATCAGTATCTGCAAACATCCCTTCCTCTCCAAGTTCCTCTTTTTCATAAAGGAGTGAGGATCATGAATTATTCATGTGCCCCTCCTGTTGTGCAATCTCACTCTCACTTTGTCCTCAGGCAAATTTGGTGTCAAGGGAGAGAATTTATCAGATCAACAAACCAAATTAAGTTCTACTTTTAATTGTCCCCTTGCCTCAGTCTAATCTTACACACATATTAACTAGTATCAGCAAATACGTCCTATAAAGTATGTCATATTTTCATTCCTTGTTGGAAGATGAGGAAACTAAAATAAAGAATGATGCAAAAAGTCGGTTCAGATGAAAGAATTAGTGACCATTAAAGTGAGAATTTAAAGTGAAGCAGTCTGGTGTCAAAATCTGCATGACGAGTATCTTTCTACCAGTGCTGATCTCTCTCCTGTGGTTCTGCTTTTTTCTTTAAGATTATGGAATTATCATCAACGGGTGCAAACAGAGAACAAGATTTAGCTCAGAGCAATACTCTTAAAACTACTGAGCGCCTCTTATATGTAATACCATGGCTTTGCTGCTTATGGGAATGGCAGTCTCCCCCTTCCCACACATACACCATTCATTCTCTCAGGTGCCAGTGACCTCATCACATGCAGCCTTCAAGCTGTCCTTGCCAGCTGCCAGCTGTGTCAACTGTAGGGAATGTCTTCAGACAGCTATCTCAAGTTTCCTCCAGTCTCCAATAGTTCCAGCACTATGGTATTAGAAACAGAATTTAATGTCATTTGAACAGATGTATTTTGCATATTTCCATGGGGCAAGATGTCACAATAAGCAGTCCTTATGTTCACTGTCTTTGAGTTAAGGTGGTATAAAGTCTCTAGATCAAGTCTCTTTCTCCAATTTCTGTCACATTTAAAACACACCTTTTGAGTATGCTGTTGTGGGAAGTCTGATTGAACAGGGACCCCAGCTGCTGTAGTCTCAAGCCCATCAGGTATTGGTGCAGAGACCACAATTCTCAACAGCCATTTCTAAGCAATGACTCACTGTGGCAGGATACTTAGCATCCTTCCCAGGAGCTTTAGAACTTTGCTGACACATGACTTTGGCTAGTGTTTTCCCATCGCCTGTTGCATATAATTACAGCTGTCTTGAGGACTAAGACTTCCACTGAGTACTCCTTTTGCCTGCTCTCTTCCTCACTGGGGTAAAGCCTGGACCTCAATCTGAAGACCATCTCTGGCTCCTCCCACTAAGTTTCCCTCCATAGACATTTGCTCTAATAAATCCCCTGCACTTTAATCCCACTTCCCTTCTGCTTCTCAGAGGTCACTAAGGACTATAACTTCATGGATCACAACAGCACAGTTAGAAACTTGAAGCAGTTCAGAAGTAGTCTGTTGAAAGAGCACATCTTTCTTAGATAAGACGGTAGACATAAGTTTCTTCTTATGTCTACCGTCAAAGGCTGACTCTAAAAATTGAACTGTCTTCCTTGATAGGACATTCGAATAAACTTTAAACCTTGAACTAGCTGAAATGATGGTGAAATAAATTAGCGAGAGGGTCTTATAAGGAAAATACATTGGTAATTAATTTGCATAAAGTGCTGGATGACGATTCAGAAAATGTTGGCTCAATTTGACAAGTGTTCTTTTTTGAAGCTGCATTAACACAACCACATTTATCTATGCATATGCTGTGTGTGGCTGTGTTACTGTTCTCACATCGGGGTGGTAATGCCAGAGTTATAGTAAAGACAACATGCCCTAGAGATCAGGGTTTCTGCCTCCCTCCCCCTCCCCTGTTAATGTGACAAAATATGTAACAGATACAACTTAAGGGAGTAAGAATTTATTTTGGCTTACAGTTTGAGAGTACAAAATTCATGATGTGGGGAAGGCCACATTGTGAGTGTGTAGCTGTGAATGCTCACGTTTAACTATATCAGAAAGCAGAAAGGTCTGAGGCTACACTACAAATAAGACAAGCTACAAACCTGAAGACTTACCCGTAGGGATCCATTTCTTCCACTGAGGCCCCAAGCCATAAAGATTCTATAATTCCCCAAAACAGCATTGCCAGCTGGAGACCAAATGTTCAAACACATGAACCTTTTGGGAACATTTTACATCCAAATAATGACAGCTCACCAAGCTAAGATAGTTACTACTTGGCTACTGACTGAAAAAAAAAAAAAATCTAACTAGTTCTTCAAACACATGTTAATTGGAAAGTAAGGATTTTCTTTCCTCCTTTGAAGCTCTATCACTGGGATTTGGAGTAGAACATGATGTATATCAAAACCTTAGTAAGTTCTAATTAAGTAATTAACAACCCTGATTGTAATATATTTGGATTTTAACCCAAGGCTGTGTTGGTAGTAATATAACTAAAAACTTAGCTGATGGGCTGAGTATGACTTCAAAGAAAAGTAAGCTACTGAAAAAGATTGGGCTGCAGGAGTAATCATCCCAATGTAGGTTTTTGTACTCTGAAGAACATGATAAATTTAGCCCCTTCCTGCCTTATTGTGATAATTTGATCTGTATAATAAGGAGAAATCAGATGATGCCATCAGCTGCCACAAACTGAAGACGTCAGGATGCCTGGAAAGGCAACAGTTTGTAGCAGTAGTTAATGGTCAAAATGGCATTTTCTTAGGCAGAGAAGCTGTGGGTTCTTAGTTACTTTTAAGGAAGAACTGAGACTCTAAATTTAGAGAAGCCACATAGTTCACTCTAATAAACAAGATAATTCAACCTACAATATCTGCATGTTTTAAAAAGTACTGTACTTACCAAATTCCATAGCCACATGCAGTTATTATATTTTAAATATGGCACAAAGTTACATTGTTAGGTTATAAATGGTATATATTAATATTCAATATATATTATTCGATATATATTATATTCAAATATAATGAGGTTACTATGAACATTACAAATACTGATATGGATGGTTAATATAAACATATATGACATAAATATAATACATTATAATTTTATACAGTATTAAATATCTATTACTATAACCTATATTAACAATATTTTTCCAAGGTTCCTTAATTTTTCAAGTGATTTTGCAGATAATTTGTTTTCCAAGTTTGATGGGCTCAGTAAACTTGGGTGTCTCTTTTCTTTCTGGCTCCCTCCCCACTTAAGAATAACATATTTAAGCTACTTAGACAACCATTCGATCATCTCTCATATTCTGGGATTGCCAGAGTGTTTATTTGGCATACCTTTTGATTTGTTTTTCCAACACTTCTACTTGTTTAAACCAGAAGTCACTCCGTGTTAAGGATTTCCTGAGCTGAGGTAAGAAGCAGAGCCACTTAAGGAAACTGTTGCTCACTTCATATGGCATCTCATCAAGAGGCAGAGAAAAATCATCATCTTGCTCTTAGTAATGTAAGGTGTGTGATGTGGGCAGGATACTAGGGGCCATATCACTCCATCCCAGATGTTCACTTTCCTCTATGAAGAGAGAGAGAGAGAGAGAGAGAGAGAGAGAGAGAGAGAGAGAGAGAGAGGGAGAGAGAGAGAGAGAGAGAGAGAGAGCAAACAAACAAACAAAAAAACCCACAGTAAATCAATGGCCCTGAGATCAATGTGCTACAAAAAAAGGTATTTTATTTTGTGGTTTCTGTATTTCCTTTCAATAACTACCTTTCAGTTAGTGTGGATTTGAAATGAAATACTCTTAAAAGCATTACAAGAAGCTGTCTGAAAATTCTTACCTCACTTTCTCTAGAAAGTGAATACTTTTTATTTTTTTATTTTATTTTTTTAAATAGCTAAGCTCTTTAAACTACATAAATCCTCCATTTCAGATCTTACTTTCCTCAGCCTATGGAAAACTCTGGGAAATTTAAGCTTTGACACTGGTCCTTAGGGACTTATTGCGTTTATTCTTCACTCTTTCCTTTCTTCCTTTTCTCCCCTTTCCTCTTAAACATTTTTTCCCAGGGATGTGCTTTTGGGATGTGTTTAAGCTAAGAAGGAAATGTCTTTTGTCATTTTAATGGAATACTTCAGTTATTGCCAACAGTAAGTTTCATAGACTCATGCAAGGCAGTGGTCAATTTATCATAGTTTTCTACAGTTCCCCTGCATGCCCAGATTTGAACTTCAAGCCTGTTTGAAAACATCAGTGGAGTGACTTGAAATAAAGCAGCAATAGAGTCAAGCTGATGGGAAAAGAGAAGAGTTTGGCATTTGTGCTTAAACTAAGTTGACCAGCCCTTAGCCTGGATCTCTAAGATAGGTCTGCTTTCTTCTTCCATGCCCAATAATTCAAATTTGGCCTGTAAGAGTGTAACTATGCCTGTGGGGCTGTTACCTTCCATAATCAGTATCTGACTTGCAAACAACCCATTGTGCACTGCCAGCACATAGTTGAATATTCCAGTGGGCATGACTTTGTTCTGCAGGACTATGGACACAGCAGTGCAGGCCCTGTGTAATCATAGTGTAGCAGAAAAACATAGCATGGATAAAAAAGAAGAATCATCTTCAGCAATGGAGATTCCAGAAGGAAAGCAAGATGGGTGAACTACAGGAGAGCACGGAGGTAGATGTTTTTCTAGGCATGGCCAGAACATACTTCTAAGCATGCCTTGAGTATGAAAACAAGCTAACTCGTCAGATGGGATGGGATGGAAATTTCAACCAGACAGAAGTGCAGGTACAAAGACCTTGAGGTGAAAAGGATTTGGCAAATTGAATTGACAAAAAGACAGTAGATGGAGCATAGTGTGGCAGATGGGGGACAGAAGTGATATCCAAGAACTAAGAGATCACAGAGTAAAAAATATGTTACTACAAAACTAAGTCCTTACAAATGTAAACCAACTGAAGAGAGGGTCCATTAGCATATTCAACATGGCAAATGCCGTGATCTGACTTGTTTTCATGAAGGATTTTTGCTCTGTGATAATGTAGACTAGAGGCAAAGGAGAACAAGAAGAAGTTAATACTGGCTGTTGTTGCAAGAGTTAGATACAGGCAGCCTCAATGTTAATCCCAGATAATGATTCTAGTCTGTTTCCAGAGAACATGGGTAAAAATGTAGATTATTCTTCAAAAGCCAAAATGTTGGTCTTTGAATGTGTCGCAAGGTGTGCCTCAGGGTTTCTATATGCTGAAACACCATGACAAAAGTAACTTGGGAGAGAAATTCTTTCAGTTGACAAACTCCCAGGTTATACTTCATCATAGAGCAAGGTCAGAGTAGAAACTCATGCGGGAATAAGGAGGCAGGAACTGAAGCCAAGGTCATGGAGGAGTGCTGCTTACTGGCTCACCTTCCATGGGCTGCTCATCATGCTTTCGTATAACATTTGAGATTGCCTGCCAAGGAGTGACACAGCCCACCATGATCTGGGGCCCCCACTTCAAACATTAGTCAAAGTAGTACCTCACTGACTTCTCTATAGGCCAATTTCAGAAAAGGATTTTGTTGAATAAGAGTCATTCTTCCAGGTGTGGTAAGAGTAGATGAGCTGTTCTCGAGTGTGAGAGCAGGAGAGCTGGCCATGTCCCTTATCAGCTGTGGGCACTGGGTGAGATAGCTGGGGCAGTGCTGGGGAACTTGGCCTGGTGGTATGGGTGCAGGAGAACTTGCCAGCTGACAAACTCAGCTACAGAGCCAGCCCAGATCCAATGCTTCAAGTTGATCCCATCTGTGAAATGCTGGAGCATGTGACGAGGCTGGTCCTACAGATCCAAAGCTGCAAAATCTCAATGACACAGGGCAACAACAGAATGTTCAAGAGGAGTCCCTGTGAGGATCCAGTGTAGCATATAGTATAGCAGAAGCCAGAGGCCTCTAAGCAGACCAATGACTCAATACAATGAACATTAGCAAGTAAAGATGTGTGGACAACAGGGTATACTGTGGGGCACACAGCGACACACCACAGCTTCCATTATGAGATGTGTGTTTGTGTGTGTATGTGTTTGTGTGTGTGTGTGTGTGTGTGTGTGTGTTATATCTTTTAAAACATTTTTTTTACACTTTACTTGTTTTTAAATTTTTCTTTTGTGGAGGATATTTCAGGGGCAGAGGGTAGATATGAAGGGACAGGCAGGTGAGTGGGATCAGGGTAAATGATGTGAAATTCACAATGCATGAATAACAAATAGTAAAAAGAAAGAAATCATTCTTCTGCAATGGTTTCTCAAGTTGTCAAGTTGACAGAAACCAACCAACACGATGTGCCCTCAGAGAGTATGGCAAACCAAAGCAAACACAGGTTTGATGTACCTGTGACCAATGTATTTCATTCCATGAGATGCCATGCCCACCTTTGATTCATACATAAGCATTGTGTGTCTTCTCATTCACGGTACTGGTTGTCACACAGAAATACAAAGTGATTCACGTCTCATTTCAAATATTTATAAGTGCTCATTCAGTAAGCAAAGAAACCAGAAACTGACCTGGGTAAACTATTTGCTGAATGCAGCCTCAGTCTTAATATTCACTACCATGTTTTTCAAATTCTATTTTTCCTTGAGTAAACTGATAAGGACAATAATTTAAAAATAATACTTATGTTAATTCTCTGAGAATTTCATACAATATATTCTGATCATATTCACCCTTCCCTCACCATCCCTTTCTTTCCCCTCTCCCTTGACCCGTCTCAAGCTTTCAGGGCTTTCTACTTTCCCCCACTGAGTGTACTTGTAATGTTGCACAGCTACTCTTGTGAGTGGGGTCCACCCTTGAGTGTGTTCAACCTAGTAAGGTCACATTATTAAAGAAAACTTACTCATCTAACAGTAACCAAATGTCAGTATGCTGGGAATTTGTCTCTTTTGAGCTTATGCAAATATTGTGCATAATGTCAAAATCTTTGAGTTCATGTATGTTTAGGAAAAATGCATTATTGACAAAGTTTTAAAGTCAATAGACAGAGAAGTAATTATAAAACAAATATAGTCCTTGAAAGTTAATACTCCAGTCCTATGTGGTTTTGTTGGCCTTACACTGTTCATAGCCTAGAAAGGAGTGAGATGCTAGAGAAGGAGTAGAAAATGGCAAGATGAGACATTTATACTTTGAAATAGTTAACTGGTTATGATTTGTTTATATATTATGTTTCCATGGATATGAATTTGAAACCACTCCATAGACTAATAGTAATGATTTCATCTAATATTTATGGGATATGTTAGAATTTTAAAAACTCTGCTCTGAAGTACTCCACAAATGTATACCATGTACTTTAGCTTGGTTGCCTAGGTGAGAAGAAGCCCTTCTTTAAATTTAGCATCTGAAGCCGTTGTCTCTCACCTCCAACCTAGTTCCTTCTCTGTCCTACTACAAATACAGAGCCCAGTTGCCTTGCAGTCATAGCTCAACCAAGTAGTTGAGTACGTGTTCCAAAGATCCAGATCCAATCCCAGCTTTAGTCCTGTGCAAAGGTGGAGGAACACAGCAACACTTCCAGTTTTACAGCAGAACCCTGTACTTGATAGTGACACTGCAAAAACAAAGCAAGCAAACAAAAACAAAACAAAAAACAACCCCCCCCCCAAAAAAAAAACAAAAAACAAACAAACAAAAACTTCTCATGTCCCTTTTAACAAGTAGATCTAAGTAAACTATGATGGAAAAAAATGATTTAAGGAGAATTTAAAACCAATATAACCTTTCCCTCCCCTTTTTAAAATCTTCCTTAGTGCAAAGATAGGGAGGGAGGATAGAGAAAGAGAAGGGCAGATGTTGACACCATTTGAAAACCACTTCTAAGGCTGCTCTCTTTGCCTGGAGCATGGTAGAGTTGGGTGTAAAAGTATAGACTTTTATCCTATTAGTCTCTGAGTAGAAGTGTAGATCTTTTGTGACTCTTTTGAGGATTCCAGTCAGTGCAGGTAGAGAAATAATAGCAATATCTTTTTAAAAAATTTCATGTCTGAATGTTGAGCTTTCCAATAATTACTAGAGTGCAGCTTCTCAGATTACTGTGCAAATTTGTGGACTCAAAGAAAGTCTTTGCTTAGAAACTCAGATCTGGAATCTGGATTACACTGGACTCCAGTGTCCTCGTCTATAATGTAACAGGGCCAACAGATGAGATTGTCAAATAAATGAAATAGTATGTGAAAGTTCTTTTGAATGAACTACCTGCCATGACAGCCATCCAATAAATATGGTAAAAAATCTCCCCAGACTAACACAAGAGTTGTTTGGATTTCTAGTTTAATTTAGTAAGGTGATAGGCTTCAGTAGGTATATATCATATATCTCTTAATTCAAAATGACCTGTAATATCAAGATCTTGTACTAATAATATATCTTGCACTTATAAATGTTGGACAGAACAAAAAGGAAACTTTCAAAATATATTATCCTAGGATGTAAGGGTATAAAATTTGGAATATTCAAACAAACTTAGTTCCCATCTGCCTGTGTTTCCACTTACAAAGCTATATTTGATAGATTGACCATCATATGCCTAAGTCATTCGGAAAAATATTAAGAACAAAACCCATTTTAAAATCTCAAGGATTTTTTGCTACTTGTTTTGTGATTGAAATTTTATTTTTCAAAAATGTTTCAAGGTACTAAATCAAACATCCCGACTTGAAATACAACTGCTAGAGAATTCATTATCAACATACAAGCTAGAGAAGCAACTTCTCCAACAGACAAATGAAATTCTGAAGATTCACGAAAAAAACAGGTAAGGACTATTTTATTATGAAAATGCTTTTATGTATACCTCTCGAAATCCTTTATCTCACCGGCAACTGAAAGTTTCTTTTGAGGTAACTGAAAAACTATATCCACAAGAGAAGAGAAAGATGCAGGTACAGCCAATGTGTCAACCATTGGGCCTGTGTTCTGATTCCATCTGGAGTTGCTTAGCCCTCAGTCTTAACTTCTGCCACGGGCCATTTTTCTAATAGTACCATATATACAAAAATTGTTTGCCATTTTGGCTAAATAGACTGACATTTCTTCAGCAGCACCAACTTTGTAACCTTAGAGAGAAGAATGGACAGCTGCTCTTGGATTATTACTCAGCCAGTCATTTACTCCACTCTTCGGATCATGGTAAAACACAATTCAATTCAATTCAGAGAGCTTGGATTACAGGAAAGCAGATTTATAATTTTCCTCAGAAAATACTTGCCTATAAAATAACTAATAAGAGTTTTTTTTTTCATTTAAAGTCATTTAAATTTGACATAAATTTTCTTGATTGATTAATAGATATCCTCATATCAGGCATCTCAGGTCAGTGGAGCATAACAGATTTTGAAAGGTGGGACAGTGAAACTAGCTCACTTTGATGTCATTAGTACTGATGATTGGTGCTTGTCACAAAGAACCATCTTCTATAGAATGAGTGTCGTTCACTTCATTGCATTTTCTTCTGGATATTGATTGTCTACAGGATGGTTTAGCTCTTATGCTGCATTCAGTAAAGACAACTGTCTGATAAGTAGTCACTAAATACCACTATCTGCTGGAGCTAGAATCTGCTGTCTAGATTCTCTTCCAAGGCCAGGGGAGCATGTAGCAGGACTATGGCCCTTCCTCCTCTGCAGAAGGACCAGGGAATCAGACCAAATGAGTAGCCTGCCCAGGGTCACACAGCTTGCTATTGATGGAAGCAGGAATGCAATCCATTTGCTTTGCTGGTAGCTCTCTTCTTTCACCCTCACAGAAGGCGTCTCATGATCTACAGCCTAAAGGCTTTCCCAGTATCAAGCAAAGAGTAGACCTCAATGCCAAGGATTACAATCAAACTTCTGCACGAATAAAATAAACCTGACTGTTGATTTAGCATCTGCAAGGGGTCACAAGTGTTACATTTATTTATTCTTGTAGGGTGATATGGGATAAACTATTTAAGTATAAATAAACTTGACAGCACTTGACCCTGAACTGGCTGTTTGATGAAATGTTCTGAAATTGAAAAGCCTCTTGAAAATTACTGTTTATCCCAACACAGTCCCACGATAACCAGAAATATGCAAGTGTATAACAGGTATGCTTTACTTCAGTCACCCTCAATTTAGGGTTACCACCAAATGCCTTAACTTTCTTGCTGAAGGGAACCCCACTTACAATAATGTATTTCAAGATCTCTGTCCAGGAATTTTGAGTATGTCGATCAATTGCATGTAATTTTGTTTTTCTGAGTCATTATATTTAGGATCTTTAGAAAGGGAATAGATAGATACATAGATAGAAAGATAGATAGATAGATAGATACATAGATAGATAGATAGATAGATAGGCAGACACATACAAATATATATATATATATATATATATATATATATATATATATATCAAACCTATCACTAAATGATGATAAAGGGCTGGTCAAAGATAAAGTAAGTTCAAAGGACTGAACTTATCTGAAAACTTACTGAAAGTGTAAAATGAAATATCTGTTATAGAAACAAATGAAAGAAAGTAACGAAGAAAGGTCACATGAGTTACTGGGCCAGCTAAAACTTTATGTTCTGTTGACTTGAACCTAGTTCATTTCACAACAACCAAAGAGTACTTATAATGGACTTGTTATAACCAACAAAGAGGTAGTTCTAGGGGCAAACTGGTCAGGAGAAGCAGGCTTAGCATGGGGATGGGGGAAATGGCTACTTTTCATTCTCAGCTTGATAGATTTACAGTCACGTAGGGGAAATACCTCTGGGCTGTCTGTGAGGAATTTTCCAGAGAAATTTAAAGCAGGAGGGAAGAGCCACCCTGAGTGTGGGCAGCAGCACGGCAGGTACAGGTACTCCAGTCCTAGACTTAGCAAAAAGGAGGGATTCAGCTACTCCCAGTGTTTGCCTCTCACTGGCTCTAGACAGGGGAAGATGCCATGTGATCCCTTGTCTCTACGCCACTACTGTTAGACCCTGTCATAACATCCTGTTTCCCTGGAAGCAGGAGCCAAAATGAACCCTTCCTCAAATGGCTTTAGTCAGGTATGTCATCACAGCAGTAAGAGAAGTGACTAATATAAAAGTGAAGGAAACAAACAGATGCCATCTGCAACAGCGGGTCACTTCCTGTCCTTTCTTCCTTAAGCCAGAGGACTGTGAGTATTTTTCTCACTAGTGTTTTCCCCCAAGCACGACTTTTCAGGCTCCCTGTCCAACTAAGTATGCATTTTATATGTTAAACTTGGTTGTGCAGCTATTTTTATTGATATTTAAAATTTATTAAAATTTAATTTAAATAAGAATGCCCTTGAGAGAGCTAAAGGGGTCTGCAACCCTATGGGTGGAACAACAATATGAACTAACTGGTAGCCCCAGAGCTTGTGTCTTTATCTGCATATGTAGCAGATGATGGCCTAGTCTGCCATCATTGGAAAAAGAGGCCCCTGGGTCTTGCAAACTTTATATGCCTCAGTATAGGGGAACACCAGGGCCAAGGAGTGGGAGTGGGTGGGTAGGGGAGTGGCGGGGGAGGATATGGGGGACTTTTGGGATGGCATTTGAAATGTAAATGAAGAAAAAAATTTAAAAACCACTTTAAAAAATAAACTTAAGTTAAAAAAAAAAAAAAAAAAAGAAAGAAAGCCCTTGAGAAGTCAGGAAAATCCCAGTAGCAAGTCAACTTCAGTAAAGCAGTGCTCTGGGAGCTGTGGTTGATATTAGCATAGTGAAGCTGACTCCAGACCCTCAGAACTGACCATCTTGTTTCCGGAGTCATAACTTCAGTAGTTTTAAAGAAACACATTGAGAATATAAACTCAAACTCTCTGCACCTAAATTCAGGTATGTTTCTAACCAGATGCTTTTCCACCTTAATAAGCTAGGTGAAGACTCTTTTATTAAACTAAGCAATGTGCCCTTCACTTTTAGGATAGACCTGATTGTCTAATGAGTAGATTAGAGTCATTAGATTGACAGAAGGTTTGAGTCATCCTCGTGTTAGCACCAATGCTTTAGTGTGTGGATTGCATCACACAGCTTTTCTCTATTTAAAGACTTAGCTTGGTAAGCTGCATTGTGAGAACACTCACAAGTTCTATTTTATAATGAAGAGCTGGGTATGTAGCCAGGTGGCATATACGCTGCCTAGCAAGCATGGGACCTGAGTTTGATCTGTAGCCCCAGTAAATATGTAGAAAAACAAACAAATAAATGCTTAAAATTAAATAGACAATTGTTGTTTTGAAGTATGTAGTGTATAAGGATACTAGAAAGCAGTATTATTTTCAAATTAGTTTATATTTGTATATTTCACCATAAACAAAAAGGATTTAGGAATTGAATAACTGGATGTATCTATGCATAAAGAATTTTATCGAGTCAATCAAGAGGAATTCACTTTCTTCTGCTTTTTTTTGACTTGCGATTCTGTAAACATCACAAAGATACACATTAATGTGAATAAAATGTCCTACAATACAAGGTTTTTTTGTTTTTGTTTTTGTTTTTTTGTTTTTGCATTGCATTGCATTTTGTTGTATAGAGACACACTAGAATGGCTTTGATCCATCTCTCAGCAGATGTATTACTATCTATGATTAATATCTTAAAAAGTTACTACCATACATTCTTCACTGTTTCTCCTACTGACTGTGATAATGCCTTCTGCTTTGAAGCTTGTACACTCATTCCTAGGATACCATGGGTTTCAAATGCGAACCTGAAAGGAACCATGATGAATCAGAAAAATAAATGGATACCCTGAACTGTCAGCTATATTTAAAACAAACAAACAAACAAACAAACAAACAAACAAACCACTTATGTTCTTCACTGTCAAGCATATTCACATGTCCCATCACTTCCCTACATCTTTCCTTCCTCAACTTAATTTTATTTATTCCTGTTCTTCCGTAATAGATACATATGCTATATTTATATCCATATGCATTATACACACACACACACACACACACACACACACACATACATGTACATGTATGCATGCATATACCTCTTGGCTTTTTTATCATTCCAGCATGTTTTAAGTGTTTCTTTTTTCTTTTTTGTTAGAAATCTATTTAACCAGACTTCTCACATTGTTCTTTACTAAATCTGGCAAACTTATCCCAGAAAACCTTTAGACTAGGGTCTCAATCCCATAGTATGAAACTAGAAGCATAGCTGTGGTAACAGGAATGTTGAAAGCCTACCTTAGAAAGAGTGCACCAACATGATTTGGACATAGCACCTACTATTATTTCATATTTATGTATTGACATTGGGTAATATTGTTGTATTTCATACACTTAAGTAAGAAGGAGAATATTAGAAAGCAAGCTCTGTTTCCTCCCTGGGGTTGTTTCAGGCTGTGTCTGGCTATGAGTATATTAGGGGCTTTCACTAACAAGTCTGGGAGTTGGCCTTCAGGAGTGTTGCACATCTTTGTCAGAACAAGGTGACATCTCTTATGGTTAAGAATATACTTCACAGGAAAACCAACGAAAAACCTATCTGTCTTTATCAGTAAAGTGGAGTCAGGCTGCTCTTTTATATGAATTTGAATTCTGGTATTACTTCATATGTGCTCCCTTAGGGCATTGTGCAAGTAGATTTAGTTTCCAGTATGGCTGGATTCTTATAGCTATCTTACTGTCTTCCTGTTGAAGGGTCCAGTTCATGCAATGGACTGTAGGCCAAATAGCTGCTTTTAAGTCACATGTATCCTTGCCTACACCATTTTTAAGAAATGATTTTCTTCAAACAAACCAAAAATATCCCATTTGTGACACATAGTCTATCTCCCTATTCTATTTATTGTTATTGTTTATTTTCATATGATCAGTGGAATGAGAAGCACTCTGCCAAGCCCTGTCTAAAACAAAGCAAAGCCAGTGTTCTCCCAAGTAAGCAGAGAAGAGGTCAAAGTCAAATGTGTACATTTTTAGAAATAGTTAATTGATCATACCTACCTCTTTTTTATGTGAATATTAATCTTACAGATACAAGGAAAAGTTATTTCTATATGGAGGCATCTCTGAAATGTAAGAACACCGTGCCCAAGTCAGCCAGGTCTGGTTTGAATCAGCCAATCTACTTTCCAGAGGGGATTATCTAAATTAAGCTCGGTTTCCTCCCCCAGGAATGTCAGGAGCCCTGTCTGGGTGTGTGACTTAGCAGCTTTGAGAAAGATCCATGCCTGTGCAGCCAAGCCAGTGAGCTGGCCTTAAGAGTATCTCCCACCTCTTTGGCAGAAAAAAGAAAGTTTTATAGTTAGGATTATAGTACACACACACGCTGAGAGGTCTTGCTGACTTACATCCTGAAAAATTAAGTAGAACATTTGCAGAGTTGAGTGTGGATTTTTTACTTCATTGGATTCACTTTTTCAACCCCTAAATACACAGATGCACAAAGCAGAGGAGGATAGCATTACTGTTTGTTTTTCCAGAAGTCTAAAAAGAGGTGACTATGGATAATCCTAGTCTGCTTTCTTTAGCAAATTTTATTTTTGTTGGTTGAATTCTGCCCTAATTTCAAAACACAGTTTTAAAAAATCACTTAGAAGAAAGAGACATTGCACTCCGATTCTAGATTTAAAATAAACAATTAAGAACGCAAGCAAATGGAAAACCTCTAGCCCTTGCCTATGATTAGGTTGGTGTGAGCACAAAAGGCAGCAGCCTATGTACCAAACTTTATAACATTCTTCTAGTATGTCTCCCATTTCTTCTCATTAAAGCAAGGGAACAGGAAGCTGGGTGTGGTGGTACCCACCTCTAGTCCCAACACTTGAGAGGCAGAGGGAAGCGATCTCTCAGACTTTGAGGTCAGACTGGTCTACATAGTGAGTTCTGGGACAGTGAGGCAGCAGTGATTCATAGGGGGACTGTCTTAAGGAAACAATGGCAAAGGAAAGAAAAGAAAAGGGCCCTGTGGTGGTGATGTATGGCTTTAACCCCATCACTCAGGAGACAGAAGCCACATGATATAGCCTGGGGTAAAACAGGAGTGGTCATCAAGTGATTATCTTAAAACAAACAAATATAAAATTGAAGAAAGGGACAGACTGGTTGATTTGAGCCTACCGAGGTAAAGTCCGCTACATAGTCCTTCTAATGATGGACTAGGAGATAGGAACTATTTATTTTACACTGGGAATTCATGGACTTCAGTTGACAAGGCTCATCTTGCTTCCTGCTGGAGTAAACTTAATTATTCTTAAGTGACTGAATCTTATACAATTGCAAGATAATAAACTCTGTCTTACGGACAAGGTATTGTAATAGTATAAGGAAATATTGATTTTAGTAATATTCCTAGGAAAGTGGAAAGCTTTCTAATTGAAGCTTACCCACCCTGCCTGCATTTGATAAGACCTTTAAGAAGTACCAAAGAGAAGACTTGTTAAATCCTAGCTTTAGATTTTAGGCTGGATTTAATTATATTAGCTGTGTATGGTATTGACCAAGGACAAGTGTTCTAAAATGTAAGGTAGTCAGGGCTGAGCAAATAGTTCAACAGTAGAGCACTTGACTAAGAGGTTCAAATCCTTCATTTCTGCCCCAAAAGCAGTAAAAGAAGAACTCAATGTTTACTGCGGTAGCCTCTTTTTTATAACTAGAACTGGAGGGAGAATTTTATTCTCCATTTTAAGTTTTTTTGCATATTGAACTGAATGGCAGACAGCATGTTCCTTCTCGGTTTCTTTAGCCTTAGGAGCTGAGAGTGACAAACGTCCTGAGCCGATTGGGAATCTTAATTCTTCCCTCCCCTGCGTTCTCTACATCTCGCAGACCTCTCAGGATCGTGATGATTTCCACCACTGAACTGCTTTTTCTAACTCATGCGGTTCTTTCTAACTTCATTGATTACTATGTTTAGGTCAAACTGTTATCAACTCTCATCTCTCCCACTGCATCAACTTTGGTATCTTTAGCTTTGTGCCAGTATAACCTAGTCAGGTCTCAGAAAAAAAAAATTTTTTTTTTCTGAAATGCGAGGCTTTTTCCTTGTAAGGTTCTTCTACTGTAACAGGTAGGAAGAAGATTGAGTTCTCTATTTGTGTACTTATTTTATTTTTTTATTCACTTTACATCCTGATCACAGTCCACCCTTGTCATCTCTTCCCAGTCTCACATTTACAAACCCCTCTACCATTGCCCCTTCCCCTTCTCCTCAGAGAAGGAGAGAAGCCCATGGGTACCACCTCATCTTGGGGCATCTACTCCCAGCAGGACTTGGCTCATCCTCTCCCACTGAAGCCCAACGAGGCAATGGAGGTAGGGAGAAGGGATCCGACAGCAGCACAGAACACAGTATCTGGCCAGCCTTACAATCATCATGCAGCGTCCCTCCCTCCCCTGCCCCTTACTCTCAGCAGTCATTTTAGACCAGACTAACTAGGGTTCATTTTCTTCTAGTCCGGTGACTCGACACAGACACCGAGCCAGTTAATGAGACTCTCTCTGGCTATTGGTTAACCTGGAGATGATGATGATAACAATTTTGTATGAAGTTGATATGCAGATTAATGAGTGAATGTATGTGAAACACAAAGGACAATGCCTGGCAGGCATATCTGCGTTTAATTATGTTAGATTTATCCTGCTTTACCACATTATGTTATTCTATACTAATCTGATGCTTGAATTGCCTATCATGGCTGACATTCCTTATTTAGTTGGCAAACTCCTATTCATCCTTTAAAACTCAGTGCACATACTATTTTCTTCAAGCCATGCTCTGCCTAGGAGAGTTAAGCTTTCTCTTTACAGCCTACACCATCCCTGTCTCCCCACCATTATTCCAGTGATTCCATGACATATGTATCTATGTATGTGTAAATGCATGATTATTCCCTTATGTGTACAACATTAGGAAGTAATCTTATAAAGTAGGGTCTGAATTTGATTAATCATTATCTTTGTACTACCAGGCCCAAGTTCCCCCACATTGTACATATAATTTTAAATGATTTTTTAAATGTTGGATGAATAATGGCCGGTATCACACTAGCAGTTCTAGCCCCAAAGTTTCTTTTACACATATACATACAACATAAACTAACATGTATAAAAATGCTTTTAGTAGAAAAACACAAATAATATGATTTATATTAAGTACTAAAATCTGTGAATTGTTCCCCCCCCCCTTTTTTTTTTCTTTTTGGCTTTTCGAGACAGGGTTTCTCTGTATAGCCTTGGCTGTCCTGGAACTCACTTTGTAGACCAGGCTGGCCTTGAACTCAGAAATCCACCTGCCTCTGCCTCCCAAGTGCTGGGATTAAACACGCCCGGCCTATTGAAGCATAGTGTTCACATCACAATTATGCATCCCTAAAGTCTTACTGCTTTGCACCTGATTTTAATAATCTATTCCCTGAGATTCACCAATTCAGTCCAACTTTTAAACTTCTTAACTGTGTTTTTTTCAAGTCTATTATATACTTCTAGATTTCATTCCTTTAATTTTTTTTAAAAAGTAAGACAGATTACAAATTACATTTCTGTTTATACAGTCAAAAATTCAAAGTTTTCCTGATTCCACATCACCATCATCCCTTTCATGTCCTTCACACCCATTGCTAAAATGATTGGTGTTTTTCTTCTAATTTTTCTACTAGTACACTATCAACATAATCATGAGTATGCAACATACTCATTTCTGTGAATGTTTAAATGAACACATACCAATATACAATTGCATGTATGTTTGAATTTATACACTACATACATATATTTTAACAATTATTTCAAATGTTAGACTTATTCCTCTTATTTATTTCATAAAATATGTTATGAATATCTTATATTAATCTATGTAATTATATGCAGTTATACATCACTTATTCTAAAGAATGACTGCCAACATATTTAATACTATATAGATTATTCATTTTTGTTGTATTTTGTTTTGTTTCATTTTACATTTTTGATTCAAGATCTCTGCAAGAAGCCCATGTTATCTGGAGAATTACTATGTGGGAAAGACTACCTTTAAATTTTCCATAGTGCTCTGATTTAGCTTCCCAAATGTGGAGATTAGAGGTGTTGCAATTATACCCAATATATATCAATTTCATACTAGTAAAATATCATTCATTAGAAATATGACAATTATTTAAATTTTTTGTAATATGCAGACAATCATATTGAGTACTCTAGTCTCTGTTTATATGTGTGTGTGTACATGTGTGTGTGCACATATGTATGTGTGTACATGTTTGTGTTTGTGCACATGTGCATACCTGCTCCTGTTAGTGTTCTTATTTTCCAAAACCTTTCTGCTATGTGCTTTTGTGTCCATGTATTTTTATTTCATTGCTTCACTTGTATTTACTTTATTACTTCATATACAATCTTTCTGGCATCTACATTCTGTTATATATATTGGAAATGCTTTACCTTGTTAAACATTTATTTTCAACCTATTTTTAAATAATCATATTACATTTCATAATCTGTGTCAATCATTTGACTTCTTTATTTCTGCTTTTATAATAAATTGAGCTTATTCTTATTTTATCAAGCTTTGAAAAGTTTGCTATCTAATTTTTGCATATGCATATAGTATTTATAATTCTGCCCCAAATTTGAATCACCAAACAAGTAGAACAATATTTTGAAAGAGAATTTAGTATTTAATTTAATAACAAATAATAAGTTTAATCTAGAAAGAAAACTCATGCTCTGCATGCCCATATTTGTACCATATGGTGACACTCTACATGCTATAAACAAGGAAAAATGAAAGCATTTATAAATAAGTTCAGACAGATAAGAATGAGGTTTTAATATTTTCAACATCTCTTCCTTGTATCACAGCTATATTTACACAGCACAGGCAGCTCTTACCACTAGGCATTCATTGGCTGCTATGTTAAGAATTCTGTTGTGGGAAACAATTTGAAAGGGAGAGCTTTATGTGAAAGTTTCAAGATGTATCCCATGGTCTTAAGTATTTCCAATAAGATACAATGTAGAAAAGGACAGTGTGGGCAGTGCAGACAAATCAAACCCAGTGTCCAAATTACACACACTCTTTCCTGAGCTTTCAGTGAAGTGCAGGACCTAGATTAGTTTGTTTATTTTATTCTTCATTAAAGTGCACCTCTGCCTCAAACTGGAAGTTAAGTGCCAAAATCCTATGCATGTCTCTTCTCAAAGTTCTCCCAGGAAGATGGGAAACAGGAAGCACGGCAAGTCCTGTGAGAAACTCTGTTTTGGAATTTGCAATTTGTATAGATTGACTGCACGGTTGGTAAACTATTGCTCCATGTAACAGTAACGTCTAAAGAGGCATCGCAAGAGAAATGGCTGATTCAATCCAAACCTTCCAAAAACTCGACAGCGAAGCTCCCTTTCTGTATAATCAACTCTGACAGAAAACTCCATGCACTGATGTCTGGAGTCAGCCTACCCATGTTTTGTTATGTGATTAAACTTCAGCTAAAACTTTTGAATGTTATCATCAGGAAAACTAACAACATGCCTGTCTGATTTTAGGATCTAAGGTCTTATGACTGTACTTTCCTCTCTAGTGGTCTCTTGCCAAACGGAGAAAGACTTTTTCAGACTTTTCTGATTAGGGGAAACAATAAAGAACCTATAGAAAGATTCTGGGACCAAAGAGAATATGATCAGTCTATTGAATAAGAAAATTAAATTTGATGGCAGACATTTTAAGGTAGAGCTATAACTGAGAAACTCTTTGCACTGAGATTGTGGCTCACTGATTAAAAGCATACACTGCTTTTGCAAATGACTCCAGTTCAGTTCCTACTATCCAAAGTGAACAGCTGATATCTCCCGGTAATTGCAGCAGGGGTCTGATGTCTCTGGACTTCTTTTGTGGGCACATGCATGTGTGTACATACACACGCAAATTAAATATAAAAGAATCCTTTCAAAAAATCTAAGTTTGGATATTTAAGACATTTCTTACAGATGGGGAAAATAGGTAAGTTCAAATGCTGTGACTCACAATTTCCCCAAATAATCAGATGAACAGCATATGTTAAGGACATGTTTCATTGGCACCATTATTGGTGTGATGTAAATAGTGCAATAGATTGTACTCATCACTCTCTATTGCACAACAAAATGCTATGACGGAGGTAACTTATAGAAGCATATACTTGGGCTTATGGTTCCAGATCACTGGAGGTCATGATGATGGGGTGGAGGCATGGCAGCAGGAATAGGACTTTAAGGGCTCAGATCTTCAACTGTAAGCATGAGACAGACAAGAAGAAAACTTGGAATGGATTATTTCTTTGAAAACAAAATGCTCACTGCCAGTGACATACTACCTCCATCAAGGCCACATCTGCTAAACCTACCCAAGCAAGAGCACACACTGGGGATCAAGAATATGCTCAAGTCCATGGTGCCCATCTCTGATACTGCATTAAGATGATGGCTATGAGTGTGGGCCACTTTCATAACAGCGGGGTGCTCTGAGTGGATTTCTAACATAACACAATTGAAAACATGTTTTGTAAACCCTGGTTCCAAAACTTAATGTATTTGTTAAGGGTTTACATAAAAGAAAAATTTAGATTAGTAAAAATTTGTATTCTATGGGTTGAAAAATCAATTCAGTTGATATCAACTCTAATGCCTTAAGAATCAAAGGACAGACTGAGGAAATGTTTCAGTTGTTGTGCTAGCCCAAGACACAGGGTCAGATCCTAGCACCCACATGGCAGCTAAAAATATTCCAGTTTCACAGAATCGGATTTTTTTTCTTCTAGTCTTCATGGGCACTGCATGTCTATTGTGCACAGACATACATAAGACAAAGCACCAATACACATAAAATTTTAAAAAAGAATCGAAAGAAATAATGATTTCTGTTAAGTGCTATCCAACTATAATATTATATTTCTCTGTGTTAATAGCTACAAATTGTAGAAATATATTTGGAAAGTGAATCTTGGATTCAAACCACTTTGCAATTAACAGGGAAGAAAGGTTTACTCCCAAAGTGTGCAACATCCAAATAGATAGGAAGAAACAAAGAGATGAGTCATATGGAAACCACACATTGAGACTACATGGAAAAGAGGGTGTTTGTCTTCAAAAAGATCAAAAGCTCATGAAGAGAAAGTCATCGTGAAGGAGTCTAAGGGGGTCTTACTCATATAAAAGGTGTTCTATAGCAGTACTACAAAAATAATTGGACTGCAAGGGCTACTACAAGAGACCTGAGGGAAGAAATGATTTGGGGGAATGCCCTGGTGATAGTTTCTTGGTAGAAAATGCTTTCAGGGTAGCTATCAATCCCATGTGACAAAGTCCCAGCATTCTTGTAGCCAGAAAGATGCTGCTTTGTTCTCTCAGTCCAGCTAGATACCTGTGCCCATAGTCTTCTTGCATCCTGATGACCAATGCGCCTTCATCTTCATGAACATCTTTTCTAAGGTGACACACTGGCTTGATGCCACTTGATATCTGGAAGTCATGTTACATTAATACCTGTTTACTGAGTCATGAAAATCAATGCTCTTTCCAATATGATAATGCATATTATTTTTTGCAAAGGAAGACTTCTTTTCCACAACCCAGTATTCATGACTATCTTCTTTTGGGTAGGAATTTCTTTGATCAACTATTAGTTTTCATATCTTTTCAAATTGTACTGAAAAAAAAAAAAAAACAAACCAAAACAAAACAACCAGTGTCTTTTTCTGATACCTTCTGTAGCAGCCATCCCCAGTGTATATTCTGTCCTGTGCAGACACATCAAAAGCAAAAGTGAAAAAATATTGAGGCAAAATATGAAAAATGTATTATGTTGGAAACAATTTTCTTGTTGCTCATAATTTTTCTCTGAGGATTACTGTCTATAAAGAAAATCTTTTCTGAAGAAATACTACCATCTTATATTCTGCATAAATATTGGCATTTAGCAACTAATAAGTATGACTTATAACTAGAATCTGATATCGCCTGCTAATTAGGAAACCTGGAAGGTCAGCTCTGATTTTGCTTGTGGAAAATAACTGTTTATTTAGAGCTTTTGTACCACATCATATGACGCTTTAGCTTCCAAGTCATGAGCTATATATACACGATCCTCATTTTAATAGTTAATGCTAAAGGTTTCCTGGTGGTATACCGTAACTCATGTGAGTCTGAGGCACAGTTTCCTAATAAGTTAATGACTATAAATTGTGGGAGTCATGTATCTGATCACTATTCCAGAAATAGGAGCAAACATAACTAAAAAGTAGGCTAAAAATGAGCTGAAGTATCAGTTGTGGTTAACGCTCAGATCAAAAGCCAAAAATCTCCAAGCAGAGAGGAAGGCTCCTCTGTACCCACAGCAGTGAACTTGCCAGTTAACTACTAAGTGGATGGCATTTTTAACCACTATGAACAATAGAAACATTGACTGCCTTTGTCCCTCCACCCCTCTCTGTACCTTATTTTTGTTTTTTAACAATGAGTTTCTCTAGCAGCAACAAACTCTGGCACAGAAAAAAAGACACTTTATCATCTTAGCCCCTAGAAATATTTTCTTTCATCTCCCTCAACTTACTTGACTAACCTTTTCACTCCTAAACAGGGATTTAAACAAATAGAAATGACCCTCAGGATTTCAGCTACTTACTTTCCAAATTGAGTTCCCTGTATGCTCAGCAGAAGGTAGGGATTCTTCCTGTACAGGCGTGGAGTAAAAGAAAGGAAACTCAATGGAGTAAAAGAAAGGAAACTCAATGGACTAAAAGAAAGGAAACTCAATGGAGTAAAAGAAAGGAAACTCAATGGAGTAAAAGAAAGGAAACTCAATGGAGTAAAAGAAAGGAAACTCAATGGAGTAACAGAAAGGAAACTCAATGGAGTAAAAGAAAGGAAACTCAATGGAGTAAAAGAAAGGAAACTCAATGGAGTAAAAGAAAGGAAACTCAATGGAGTAAAAGAAAGGAAACTCAATGGAGTAAAAGAAAGGAAACTCAATGGAGTAACAGAAAGGAAACTCAATGGAGTAAAAGAAAGGAAACTCAATGGAGTAACAGAAAGGAAACTCAATGGAGTAAAAGAAAGGAAACTCAAGAGAGAAAAATGGCTTGTTTTTTTTTGGGGGGGGGTGGGGGGCGAAGTATCAATGTGAAAATTTCATTTGTCAATCTTGGCACACTCTCAAAAATTCTGTGAGTTAGGCAGGACTCACACATAGACCCAGCTTCCCAGCAGCTGTTCTGCTATATCCTGGGCCACCTTCTTCTTAGGAGAGCAAATTTGTTAGCAGAGACCTGGAATCCCCTTGAGCATTTCTTGCCACACTTCTTCATCTGTGCAAAAGCCAATCAGATGTTGCATCTTGCCCCTTAGCACAAACAGTTGGAAAGTTTGACTCTTCAAACACACTAGATTGTATAATTTAAGTATTAAATTTAAAATACTCCCCAGTGTCTTCTTTTTGAAGACTTATAGGAGTGATTCAGCTCTATATTTCTCCAAGGTAAATTAAGTGCCCATTCTGGGTGTGCTGCATTGGAATAGCACCTTGTAAACTAAGATCTGCTAGAATGGCCTGAAAACAGAACTAAGAAAACTGCGTAAGCCTTTTCCCTGAAGAATACTAGTATATTAGACACTCTATAAAGTGAAAAAATGCTTTTTATTTTAAGTCAGTTCCTCTGATCCAAAAGGGCTTCTGCGGTTTTGTAGGTTTTCCTGCACAGTATACAAGGAAAGTATCATTTAGAGAGTGTTGAGAGAAGCTTTGTAAGGTTGCGTCACTCTGGGCAAAGTACTCCATGTTTCCTGTAAGACTATGATATTCACCTAATGAGTTCTTCCTTACCCAAGACAACTGCATAGTGATTTCAGAGCCCATGATGCTCTTATCCAGAAGTCTGGTGTCACATGTAAAGCTAGGAGTTGTGATGATGCAGGCTAGATTTATTAAGAATTGGTTAATAAATAGTGAAGAACCTGCCTTAGTAGATTCTTATGTATATAAGCATTTCATTTGGTCCATATTTTGTCAGCATTTGATGATATTGTTGTAATTGTTTAATTATGTGTATACATGCACCATGTGCATGCATGGGCCAATAGAAGTTAGAAGAGGCATTCAGCCTTCTGGAAATGAAGTTGCAGGTTGAAATGCCATGTGGTTACTGAGCACAGAGCCTGAGTCCTCCAGAAGAGCAGTAAGTGCTCCGGGGCTCTGTTGCTATTCTCTTAATGATGACATTCTGCCCAGGGTGAAGTAGAATCTCAGGGGAGTTTTGATGTGTGTTTTTCAAATGGCTAATACTACATAGACTTTTGTCTCTTAAAAGAAATACTTTTATGAGCCAGCAGGACTGCTCAGGGCTTAGGGTCCTTTAATGCCAAGTCTGATGATTTGAGTTCTATCCTCAGATAGAGATAGGAAGGGACTGACTCCTATATGTCATTGTATGAAATCTGCATGCATCATGGCATGTCTGAGCACATGTGCATAGCTGTACATATATACACATGCACACAGACATATATACTTAATAATTAAAGCTTCTAATCTTACTCTTGGGAACAAGTAGAATTGCAGTATTGTCTCTCCAGCACTGTATGAATTATGTCTTATTTTCATTTCCTTGTAGTTTACTAGAGCACAAAATCTTAGAAATGGAGGGAAAACACAAAGAAGAATTGGACACCTTGAAGGAGGAGAAAGAAAACCTTCAAGGCTTGGTTTCTCGTCAGACATTCATCATCCAGGAGTTGGAGAAGCAACTTAGTAGAGCTACCAACAACAACAGCATCCTGCAGAAGCAACAACTGGAGCTCATGGACACAGTTCATAACCTTATCAGCCTTTGCACTAAAGAAGGTGGTAAGAGTTCTTTCCTTCTGGCTTTGGAAATATTTTCTTTCATGCAGGAGAGTAGATTTTTGCTACTATGTCCTCTGCAGCTTCAATGCCAGTGCAAAAATCTGTGGACAGACATTATTTTGAAAAGCATTTATAAGATTTAGTTGACAATTTTCACAGCTCTCTAAGTTCAGAACATTTATTTTTAAGTTTTTGGATCTGCAATTTCATTCTAAAAGAAATTTTAGAATTTGTCTTTCATTCTTGATATTTTGTAACCTTGATAAAATCTCTCATACTGTCATTGTTATATATTTGACATTACAATGTAACTTATGTCTAGGACATAAATTAAGGAACACTTAGAATTAGTTCAGACTTCTGGGGTAACCTGGGGTATTTCTGGTTTCATAATTAATTTTAATTGCTTCCATTTTCAGGAGACAGGAGAGGGGACTTTATTACAAGTAGAAAAATGGTGAAAGAGATAGTCCACAATAGTTATTATCATAAGAAAAGATGGTTCTAAAGTATCCATTAAGATCCCTTGTTCTTGGTTTTATGCAGAGATATAACAGAGATATCTAAGCACTTTTGGGATGTGTTTGTCATGATGGAACTTACAATTCTCTATGACTTGAATACCTGGAACCGTATAACCACACAGCTTGTCAATATGTCCATGCATTATTTTTCTTTATTGTGTGTGGGGCTGCTGCAAGTGTGAATATGTGCATATGTGTGCCATAATGTGCATGTGTAGATCAGGGGCCAACTTCATGGACTTTCTTCTCTGCTTGCACATTTATATGGGTGCTGGAAAGCAAATTTATGTCACCAGACTCATGCAGCAAATTCCTTTTCCTTCTGAACATCCCTCCCCATTCTCACCCAGTCATTCTTGAAGAAATGCCATTTTATACATATACAGTTTAAGCAGACCCATGACCTGCAGTATGAGGCTTTAAAGTTCAGAGCATGTGATCATCTTGTGCAGTTTCACATTGCCATTGGTCTTTCTGCATGGAGATGGGCCAGTAAGTGGGGAGGAGCAAGAGAGCTGCTTACATCTGAAACTGATTGCAGTCATTGAGCTGTGGCTTATGTGACCACTCACATCACGGTTCAGTGTGAGTGTGCAATGAACGCATGTGGCAGATGCTTGCTCCAAAAGAAAAATAAAAAACTTTGTTCAGTACTTTCATGTATAGATAGGAATACACAAGATAAGTCTACATGATCTTGTTTTATAGCCATTTCACATTTCTCTGTTACACTCCATTTCCTTACATTGTATCTCATTTAGATAGTCTAAACAAGCCACAGAGATATTTTGTAAAGAACTTGTTTTAAACAGTGAGTCCCAAGAGCTCCATTTGGGTGTGCTCAGTAATGTGATTGAGAAGGAAAAAACCTGCTAATCAGACAGAGCCTGCCAAACTCTGAACTAGAGTCCACTGGAAGGAAAGCATGGTAGAATTTTGCCAGAGAATTTTAATAGAGCTCATGAGTATTTATAAATTAAGTATTAATATGAGACATATCTTTTCTCATTGAGATGAATACATTTGGGGGAAAGATTGAAAACACATTTTTCTTATCATCCCGAGACTTAAGTACACAGACGTGGGTAGTGGTTTGTGCATGATTTTAAGAATGTCCAGCATTGGAGATTCTCACAGAGCTCATATGTCTGCCAACCTATCACATTTGTATGTCATCCCCCAGTATTTGTCTAATAAACATGTCTTTAAGCTGTTAGAAGCAGGCAGTATGACTTTATCACTTCTGCCTTGATTGGAAGTTTGACTGTAGTCTCAGCAACGGAGTGTCTTGTTTATTTACTGAACATAATAGAAGACATGTCAGATGCCACATGAGCGTCCACTCAAGGTGTGAGAAAGGGGCCTCTGTCTGCTCTATGATGAGACCATCCAAAGACAAACGGCAATAATAACACGCATTGAATTGTCTGACACTCTAACACTTCCAATATATTTCTTCCTTTAAATGATGCAACATAAGATGCATCTTGTCTTAGCTCTGCAAGATTTAAGAATTTGTTGAGTAATATGAACTAACCAGTATCCCCTGAAGCTCGTGTTTCTAGCTGCATATGTATCAGAAGATGGCCTAGTCAGCCATCACTGGAAAGAGAGGCCCATTGGTCATGCAAACGTTATATGCCTCAGTACAGGGGAAAGCCAGGGCCAAGAAGAGGGAGTGGGTGGGTAGGGGAGTGGGGGGAGAGGGTATGGGGGACTTTTGGGATAGCATTGGAAATGTAAATGAAGAAAATACCTAATTTAAAAAAAAGAAAGAAAAAATAAAAAGAATTTGTTGAGTACTGGTTGATTCTCCACTGAGTTTTATACGCTCATAGCTGCAGACTTTTTTTCTCATTAGTTTGTACTGACTTTAGTCTCAGTTAAAAATCCTAACCATTTTAATTCTCTTAAGAGACACATAGTAGGAGTCTCTCAAAATGTTAACCTTCTTCATATTTATAATTTTATTTGAGCCATAGTCTTTAGTTATTGTATAATTAAAATTTAAAGTCCAAATACTACAGTATTGAACCAAATATAACTTGCTAAGGTTAACATTGATTTAATTTCAGTTATGAAACACACTTCCAAGCTTTCTTTATGTTGTGGCCAAAAATTATTTATTATTCTTTTCTATTATTTATCAGATGAGTATGTGAAAATATTTTACTTTTAACTTCATACATATAAAAATATTACAAAATTAATATACCATCATATAAAATTAAACTTTCTAAAATAAATATTAAAATTCAAACAGTGTCATAATGCATATTACATGAAATTCATAAAAAAAAACCCAAAATTTAATTTTAGGCTAAATTTAATTTGGTTATCTGGATCATGATCTCAAATATAATGCCATACACCCTAGAAGAATGTGGAGAGCCTTGCTGTGAGCAATCGCCATTATAAGATGGCGCTGGCTTCCACTGCGCCTAACTAGTAAATAAGCCTTATGCGCAAGTGCAAGAGTAAATTCACACCCAGTCACTGCCCATCTCCGGCCGTAGTAATGGGGTGATGGGCGAGCAACTAATCAGGTGCTGTCATGCCACATCAGGTGCTGAAACGTCACACTGTGGGCTATATAATCAGCGCCACTTTCCGGGTTCGAGGTCTTCCTTTTGTTGAAGCAATAAAAGCTTTGCCGTAGAAGGATCCGGTTGTCCGAGTGAATTCTTGCTAGCGAGATACTAGCTCAGGCGAGAAGAATACATTGTTAATGAGTTGTTGTTGTCAGATATTCAGGTAGAACAAAAACTGTCAGGATAATCTGCCTACTTTTCCATGACAGAAAAAGAATTAGGTGAGATGTATGAGATAATGCAAAGCATGCAGTTTCAATGACACAGAGTGGGCACTAAGTTTTAGTCCTTTCTACCTCTACTAAGGAACAAAATTCAGTTGAACTAGCATTAAATAAGTTGTCTACAGCAAGACTTCTTCAGAGCATATCTAAACACAGTGCTTAAGACTCCCTACAAAGAGTGGTCCAAACTGCTTCTTCCAGCCTAAATTTCCTGATATCTAAAATGGGATCATAGCTTTACCTTATAAGATCATGGTAACATTATAAATACATACACATTATCTTTATGTATTGGATAGATCAAGTGTGGGTGAGAATCAAGTTTATATGTTTTACCTCAAGAAATGAAAACTGTGATAATGTGTTAATATTCCATGGCAAAGGTATGTCTAGGACACAATAAGCAGATATGCATCTTTCCCTAAACATCTTTTGATGGAAACACTGTAAAGTGAATTTTCCATATAGTGAGCACTCAATTTCATATTGCTTTCACACTAGAACATATAATTCCATTAGAAACATTTATTCTGAATATTGCTAAGAAACATATTTTCAGAAATGATCCAGCAAACTTTCTTCTTGCAATGGGCAGGAGGATATCTTGGACTAGTAGTCATTTCAAGGTGCATCATATCCACTTTTGGCAGAGTCCTGATACCACATTTATAATTGTGTAATCTTTGCAAACATTTGGTCACGTTTATTCTTGGGCACATTATGTAGTTGAGAAGTATGGCCTTCAGGGTTATTGCAGGGTCAGAGTTTAGCTGGCTGCATCATGCCATGCATTTTGTCAGAGCATATGTATTGTTAGGATTAAACAGAACACACTGCATGGAAACAATGCTTAATATGCAGTAGAGAGGACGATTGAGCACTCTGATGTCCACCAGTCCTCACCAGTCTTTGTCATCCCTGTACACTCACGGTTAAGATACCATCACATGCATTGGAAGCACTAGAAACTACATCATAATATGAAATAGAGAATTAAATTCAAAGAGAAAAAAGTAAGAAAGAAAAGAAAAACTGCAAAAGGAATCACTATTTAGTCTACTCACGAGGTGACATATTCATTATTTAAGTCAGCTTGGAGTGCAGTCCTGCTGTACAAAAATATGAAGTATGAATTTATTCATTTGAACAAAGTTTTGTAACACTTACTCTTCAATACATTTTTCCTGGGGAATAATGTTGGGAAGGTGAAGAGAGATGAATCTGCTGGCTTCTACTAGCCAAACCACCTAGCCAACTTGGCAAGATCCAGGTCAGTGAGAAATCCTATCTCAATATACAAGGTGGATGATATTTGAGAAAGAAAACCTGAGATTGACCTCTGGGTTCAAGTGTACCCCCACATACAGGAAAACACACATACACGCACATACACACATACACTACAACACCACATAAAATATTACCACTAGGGCAAAATGAGAGTAACATCTAGTATCTATATGCCTCTCTTTATTAAATGTGCATTATGACTCTAATACTGTGTAAACTTTGTGTTAAATTTGTTCTTGCTATGACAATATAAAGGAGTTACTACGAAGTCCAGCACATTTTGTAAGTTCCATAATGAACTTAAGAATTCGACCAGTTCATCTTTATAGCTAGAAAAAGTGGATCCAGTAGTAAAGCATATGTAGACTGGTTCTAATAAAGACGTGATGGTCCAATCGTTGAAAGCAAACTGGGATCTGAACCCTTGGAAACAGAACCCAGAGTCTGTGCTTTACTTACTACGCTGTGCTGAGAAAACAAAAAAATGAAGTAAAGGTAATAGGCCTTCCTGCAAACTTTCAAGGCAGCTCCTAGGAAAGAAATAAGGTCAGAGTCAAACAAGGGCAGAAGGGAGGGCAAGCATAACAACTTATGCATATAATTAGAATCAATAGAAATAGCTAACTATAAAAATCTAGGTTGCAGATTTCTGGGGTAAATAACTACAATTGTATCAATGACTTTCTTTTTTAAAAAAGTTTAGTTTTGAACCACTTACTAAGGTACTCATGACACAAGGTCTTACTGACAGAGAAATAGTAACTTTGAGTTTAAGAGATAACTCTGTTGCAGATGCCAGCAAGATTTTGCTGACAGGACCCTGATATAGCTGTCTCTTATGAGGCTATGCCAGTGCCTGGCAAATACAGAAGTGGATGCTCACAGTCATCTATTGGATGGAAAACAGGGCCCTAATGGAGGAGCTAGAAAAAGTCCCCAAGGAGCTAAAGGGATCTGCAACCCTATAGGACGAACAACAATATGAACTAACCAGTAACCACCCCCCCTGCCCCCCAGCTTGTGTCTCTAGATGCATATGTAGCAGAGGATGGCCTAGTAGGCCATCAATGGGAGGAGAGGCCCTTGGTATTGTGAAGATTATATGTCCCAGTACAGGGGAATGCCAGGGCCAGGTAGCGGAAGTGGGTGGGTTGGGGAGCAGAGCAGGGGGAGGGTATAGGGACTTTCGGGATAGCATTTGAAATGTAAATGAAGAAAATATCTAATAAAAATGATAACTCTGTATCTTCCCATTGCTCTGTCCTCATAGGAAACAGACTATAAGGTCCAAATAAAATGCCTTTTTTTTTTTCCATTTGGTGAGCCACAGATCCAATTGAAAAACAAAACATTAACAGATTACCTCTTCTTAACACTCAACTTAATCCCACAGCATAATTATATGGGACACACATTTGCTTACAATTCCAGATAATTTAATTCCTAAGGTTATGAGCTCATTTTATAAAATAGTGTGTGTAAAATCAAGTTAAGACAGGGAATTTGGAATTCTTTATAGAACGGATTTAAAATAAATAGTAACACCAGCAAATTAGGGGGTAGACATTAGTGGATAGTGTGATGGGGAGAGATGATAAGGATGATGTTCCCTCCCCAGCAGAAGGTAAATGTAAAGCCATCTACTTTTAATAAAGGTACAGGGAGATTTGGGAGCTGGGATGTGACTATGATAGGCAAAGTTAATTGCATAGCTCATTTGCATGGATGGAAGAATATCTGCATTCAAAAAAACTTGAATTTCAAAGGACAGGTGAAAGTTTTACGTTGGGAAATGCACAGGAGAGAAAGGAAACAAAAAATGAGTAAAAAGGACACGGGGATAGGAATATATTCAATATACAGAGGATATAGAAATAGGAATATACTCAGTGTACAGAGGACACAGGGATAGGAATATATTCAGTGTACAGAGGATATGAGGGGTAAGAATGTACTTAGTGTACACAAGACATGCGGACAGGAATATCCTCAGTGTACAGAGGACACGGGGATAGGAATATCCTCAGTGTACAGAGGACACGGGGATAGGAATATACTCAGTGCACAGAGGACACAGTAATAGGAATAACCTCAGTGTACAGAGGACATGGGATAGGAATATCCTCAGTGTACAGAGGACACAGGAATAGGAATATCCTCAGTGTACAGAGGACATGGGGATAGGAATATACTCAGTGTGCAGAGGACATGGGGATAGGAATATCCTCAGTGTGCAGAGGACATGGGGATAGGAATATCCTCAGTGTACAGAGGACACAGGGATAGGAATATCCTCAGTGTGCAGAGGACATGGGGATAGGAATATACTCAGTGTGCAGAGGACATGGGGTTAGGAATATACTCAGTGTACAGAGGACATGAGGATAGGAATATACTCAGTGTACATAGGACAAGGGATAGGAATATCCTCAGTGTACAGAGGACACAGGAATAGGAACATCCTCAGTGTACAGAGGACAAGGGATAGGAATATCCTCAGTGTACAGAGGACACAGGAATAGGAATATCCTCAGTGTACAGAGGACACAGGGATAGGAATATCCTCAGTGTACAGAGGACACGGGGATAGGAATATCCTCAGTGTACAGAGGACACAGGAATAGGAATATCCTCAGTGTACAGAGGACACAGGGATATGAATATCCTCAGTGTACAGAGGACATGGGGATAAGAATATCCTCAGTGTACAGAGGACACAGGGATAGGAATATCCTCGGTGTACAGAGGACACAGGAATAGGAATATACTCAGTTCCTTACCTAGAGATCCACATTACAAGTTATGGAAGCTTCCCACAAGAGTCTCTTTAAAAGAATTCTTTCACACCATCTCAGAGCCATAATGACTGATAAGATAATTTTTTTCACTGCTCTGCATTATTTGGACTAAAGTGCCTTTCCCATAGCCTGATTACAATGGTATGAACATGCGATCATTATTTTCGGTCTCTGGCCTTCTTTAAGAAGGTGCTGCAAAGCATCTGCTTCCTTCCTCAGACTGCAGAGTCCTTTGGCTCTGTTCTCAGAATAATTCTACCATCTGAAAGGAATTTACCTCCTGTGCAGTGTCTACTGAGGTTGCGAGGTAAATCATCCAGTCAAGAGATGGGATAGTTTGAACTGCATGTCTCTTGGGTTCAGAATGACTCTAAAAACACGGCAAGAGGTGGGAGGAAATTAAAAGTTTTTGAAGGCCACTCAGATAAATGTTGGGAAAATAGGAAATATCACTTTCATTGACTGAGTGAAATACCTGATATTTTTGCTGACCACTTGTAATGCACAATTTAATGTTAGGTAGAAAGAGAAAGGAAAATAAACACAGACATCAGCTACACACTACAGTGAGAGCTTGTTCCCATTTAGCAGGGAAAATGCTTTATCTTAACAGAAAATTGTATGTCAGAAATTTACAATTTCTGTAAAATGAACTACACTATCTAGCACTTCCTTTCACAAAACAGAGCGGCTTTAGGGGGAAGGGGCTGTTTATGTTTAGACACGGCTTGCTTCTCCTTGTAGAGTGAGCATGTTATCTGCCTTTTGAAAAGTTGTAATTTCTGTAAAAGGAATAAAAACGATAAATAGTGAATAGCTGAACTAGTGATAACAAAATTAAAAACTCCAGTTGCTGACCTCATGCATGAACTATTTGTAAACCACATCTTTTGAGGGAGATTTGAAATTTTGTGGTTCTCTTTTGGAATTAGAGTTTCAACTTCAGAGACTAGTTGAACTATCTATAAAGCACTATCTCTTGGTTCCGGCTAGGCTGTATATTCCCATGATGAAAGGCCCTGAATAAAGCTTCCCTTGATGTTCTAACATAACAATGAACAAACTAACTTCCAGGTTCTCTTGTGCACCCATAGCTTGCTCAGTTCAGGCAACAAAGTACAAATGGTTAGAATAAGTAAACTACTTTTACCACACATAAGTAAAACTCTGTAACTACTTTATGAATCCAGGTTTCACTGTGACAACAGACTTTAGTTAGACATAAGATATGGCCTTTAATTACTCTGATAGAAATAAAACAACTTTGCTAGTATTCTTCAAAAATTCAAAATATATACATCTTATCACCTACAGAATAAAAATATCCAGAAAGTTTTTATGCTTTCTGAAGGGAGGATAAAGAATAAAATTTGAGACATATTACTCTATATACTTAGCTTTAAATACACACAACAGTATTTTAGCATATTATTTTTCTAAAGCTCATGGCCAAACATCTTTAGAATTCTTGTAATACATAAAAATTTTAAGCTCTGACAGAGTGGTTCAGTGAGTAAAGTCATTTAATGTGTAGGCCATATGACCTGAGTTCCTCCTCCACAGTAGACAGAGAGGACCATTGCCTAAGGATTATTCTATGAGCTACACACACATGCTATGGCACATATATTCCTGAAACACATAATAATAATAATAATAATAATAATAATAATAATGAGGAGGAGGAGGAGGAGAAAGAGGAGGAGCAGGAGGAGGAGAAGGAAGAGGAAAAGGAGAAGGAGAAAGAAGAGGAAAAGGAGAAGGAGGCGGAGGAGGAGAAGAAGAAGAAGAAGAAGAAGAAGAAGAAGAAGAAGAAGAAGAAGAAGAAGAAGAAAAGAAAAGAAAAGAAAAGAAAAGAAAGAAAGCATTCTAGCTCCTTAATTAAATTCATAATTAACTTTAGATAAAGACTTTAATGACATTGAGTTCTATCATATCTTATCCTAGAGATGACTATGACATTCATATCCTTAGTCTTATCACCCATGTTGAGTTGTATTAATATGAGTCCTACCAAAGGTGACACACATTTATAATGGATTTATAAAATCAGATTTATTAAGGTAATAGCAATGTCAGGCCTCTTTTAATTTGTATATTTTATGTATTTTACATGAATTTATACTTAAATATGAACATTCTGATTGCACATTAGAATGATTTCTTAAATAATGAATTTGAACTTAAGGTTCAGTTTTAAGTAGAGATGTAGTTGTGAAGGGAGGTATGGCCAGTTATTTAAACTTGTCAACACACATATACACACAGCTAATCTTAACCAAAATAAATCCTGAAGCTCCACACATCCATCAGTCTTGGATGTTTCTTTCAGAGTTTTTGTATCTATTGGGTACACCATTATATATATGGTAGACAGTACAGAGAGGCATAGATAGAAAAAGACAGAAACAAGGATATCATCTGTGGGTCCTCTTTGCTGCTAGATAGCTTAATATAAACTATCACACACCTGAGAGCATGCCTAGTGTCCTAGAATATCCCAGCCTCCTCATGGTTCTATGCAACTGTTCCCTGTCTTCTAATGCCTTAGGAAGCTCTGTGATCGTGTGAACCATATGTAGTCCCTGAATAAACATTCCAGAATTCCAGTTTATTATATCACAAATGTCAGAGACGAAGTGATGGTCACATGGTGCCCATCAGCCTTTGTTTTCTTTAAAACCTTGAAGACTTCCTAGTGCACCAGTGTTCAGGGGCATCTGACACTGACTCTGTGTTTCTAGCATTACCCAGGGACATTCGTTCATTCCACATTAATAGATTTGACTGAAATCAGTTATGCTCACAACAGAGTATAAAAACATGTCTTTAAAGTTTTCCCACCAGCACTGGAAGTCTTTTGTGTAAAATCAATACAGTTCAGCCAGGCTGAAAACATTACATGGGAAATTAACACACTTGAAACCTGAAGTATCTTTGTTAATGAAGTGACTTCATGAACAAATGACAGAGGTCACACAGCATTCAAGACTGCCTGTTGGGGCCCCAAAGAGAAAATATAGAAAAAGAATTTCTGAAAAATGAATGGCTACATCATTAAACAAAGTTAAAAAATTTAGCCAAATATTTTTGTTCTACTCTTATTTTAATACTGGGGATGTGAATGTACATTAAGTTTTATGTATGAATTATTTTTTATTAGAGGGACATTGAAGGAAGGAACTAGATATACCAATCAAACCACACCAGAGCTATGTACCATCATTTTTTCATATTAAAACAACATGTACGATGAGACTAGAGGTTCATCTGTAGTGCTGATTTAAACACAGAGCCTTATGGACACAAGACTGCTTTGTTGCCTCTGAACTTCATCTCCCAGTTCCAGGCCCAGCTCCACAAACCTATTAATTCCTATTAATCTCATTAGCTTTTGAAGTTGTGGATCATCACAGATGCACATTTCTGACACGGATTCCCATCTCATGGACAATTCTTCTGCCTGTGTCTCCTTTTATCCTCATGTCAACATCTGTCACATCTACCTCTTGTCACTTCCTTGTGTAGCCTACTTCATTGAGAAAACCCTGTACTGATTCAGAATGAAGGCCTATGTTAAACTACCCCAGAAACTCGGTATGACTTTTCAGCTGAAAATAGCATTTCAGAGGCATCTAGGTCAGATGATCTATTGGCATTTTATTTGGGCTCAGTTTTACTGTGGCTAGGAAAACACACAGCCACATCTCTCATCATTGTTATCACTGAGCTTTGCCACAAGTTTTAATGAGATAAAACATTATCACTGAGCCTTGCTTTATCTAAGTAATATGTTCCAAAACTTCTTGTTAAGATGTATATAAGGATGGAATGAAACACTTAAAACAAACTGCACATACAAAATTCAGAATGTAGCACTGGGTAATAGTTAATGAACACTAGTTCACTTGATCATGATTATTATTGTACCACTGTGAAATTAAGAATTTATAGGTTATATAATATATATAAGTATTTTAGGTGAAGATCAAATAACTAATTGTTTTAAGATATGCCAATTGAAATAATGAGAGAGTATGTGGAGCATTCATTGGCAGCTTTGAAAAGAAGAGGAACATCTACTAACTTAATTCAAACTTCAGATTAAGAGTGTTTAAGAACAGAATGTATGTATTATGTGTATATATGTTATGCGATATTATACATATATATATTATGTAAACACATTTACTGTTCTCTGTAGGCTAAAATTGTTACACAAAGTTAGCAATCAACAGACATTTATCTTTGCACGTGCATTTTAGATGGGACAAAAATGTCACACACTTCTAAGCATAAGACTTGACTGTATTCTTGCAGCTATAAATATTTGCACATGGGCTGTAACATCACTGGGAAGTAGCTTTCATCTTCATACCTATGTCTTCAAATACTGAATGGTGGAGTACTTGTAAATAACTCAGTTTTCACACCCTTGTAATGAAAAAAAATGCTTTTTTCTTTTACTTCTGAAAGTCAGTTTAAATTATTTTAGATTTCTGGGGAAGGTCTTCAGAGTCACAGACTTTTTGTTTTGTTTTTTTTTTTTTTAATTTATTTTTTACTGTTTGATTTTGTTTTTGTTAATGTCTATATACCTGCTTGGGTAGTACAGAATCAAATGTTTCAACTTTGAGACTATTTGTTCCTTGTCAGGTTTGCCATTTTTGCTTATACTTATGCTCCCAGAACTTCGGTGACCTATTGAACCCACTGATTTAGGTCATTTCCAAACGTCGGTACATCCCTAATGATTCTGAGTCATAAAGTTCCCCATTTTTTTCCTTGAACAGATAATTTTATCCATGTGTATTTTAATATTTGCGAAACTTGAAAAGCTTTGACTCACTCACTCACCACATTTCAGTCCTAAAAGAATGTCTCAGTAATTGATTTCTTACACCAGGCTATTGGCTAAAAAGAAGAGCCAGTGCTTTGCCTTGCCTCTCAAAGCAAGGCTAATGGGTCTCTGTGTTCTCTAGGGTGGCTAAGATTAAGAATTAATAAGTCCACATTCCAGGAAGTTTTCTCTTGAAGGTTCATATGGATTCAAGTGACCCTCTGCCTCAGCTTTCCTGGCCCTTCCCTGAAGTAAATTGGGTGGTCGGTACTCCATCTGGGTTGAGATTGGTTCCTCAAATGAAGGGAAATGCAGTGAACAGTCAACAGCTGCCGGTCTCACTTTCCAGTTGCTTACTGACCAAATGTTGCCTGGTGACAGATAGACATGCACCTGCTCATGTTCCTGATCTTCACTTTAGAAGACAAAGATTTGGCTATACAGATAAGGCTAAATGAATAGAATGAAGAATGACCCTTCCCCAAGCCTTTCTAGATTTATTGCTGATATGTGCATGAGTGAAGTCTTTGAACTGACATACCAGGCGCTTAGACTTTACTTCTGCTGAGCTGTTCTGCAGGTTTTATTATTTTAAGTGTTATCTCTTTGAGGCAGCTCTCCTGAGTCTGCTTGGCAGATGGAGCTCATTCTCCTTGAAAGTTCCCAATGTACTTGACATATGTCTTTAAGATAACAATTATCTGCATTCTTTCTTTTTGATATTCTGTTTACACTAGTAATATGATAGCCCTAGAGACTGTTGCCAGCCATCCTGTGACCAGGTAGAGAACCAACAAAGTGACTCATGAGGAAGATAAAGAAACACATCTTAGAGTCACATGGTTGGAAACCTAATCATGTTTTACCTAAAGTTATCTTTTTTGCTTATGCCAGTAAGGAGCTAAGTTTTTGTGCTGTCATGAAGTTATTTATCATAGATGCAATTATCATGAAAGATCTACTGCTATAATAGACAACCCCCAATTCTGACTGTGATCTCACTGAGAACATGTTTGATAGTCCTTTTGTCTGCATCGTTATTGCCGAGACAAAATTCTACACCTAGGTGCTGTTCAATTAATATGTTTTGAATTAATTAAAAAGAAGTGACAAGAAATAAAGAGAACAATTATAAAACCATAAGGTCATTGTTTTTTATTTATAGTTTCATTCATTTTTCATTGATAATAACTGGGAGACGAAAGAGATCAATAAAGGGGAAGAGAGTAATGTAGCTAGACAGATTGGCTAGCCTAAGTTGAATGAAAGCTGGGGTAGCAGGAGGGACTCTGACAGATAAATAGAAATAAAACATGTGAAATCAATCAATAATCACGGAAACATGCAGTTAAGCCTTCTTTTATATTATAATCATCTCCGTAGTACTTTGAAGCCACGATAGATAGTGTGTGAAGGAGTCTTAATACACATCCAAAGTTATTTAATGTGCAGATAAAACAATAAAGAAAGGAGTGGTGAACTTAGAGGAAGAGAAGTGGGGCTGTAAGTGTTCAGTGTGCAAAGTGAAAGAGAAGCAATGATTACTTCTGAAGTACAAAGGGATGTCAAGGATACAGAAGGAACAATGCATTCTGAAGAACAAAGGGATTGGCTCCTCATAGGAAACCAAGCAGTTGTATAGATTGAATACAAAGAATGACAGAAGACCAGAGTGAGATGCAGTGTTGAAAAAAGAAGTGTAACAGTTGAGATACTCAGTATAGCAAACAAGATTTAAGATGCCAGAAATGATAGTATTGCATTGAAGAAGCTGGATTGAGAATGCCTCCTGAGTGAGGAGAAAGCAGATAGAGATCACCACAAAAGCTAAATGCAACCTTAGCCCTTCTTCAGCACCTGATTCATGATCAAGGGTAGGATGAAAGAAAGGGAATGTTAGGATAAGGCAGGTTAGAACAGTGACATTCAAGACTCTCAATTAGAGGAAAAGTATACCCATTGGGAGCTACAGTACAGGAGAGGAAAAATATAATACTGTCAAAGAGAAATCTTTAGGTATAAAGGTCAAGAGTTAAATTCATTTTTTTAAATTGTTCTACACTGTGGTGTAATAGTGCTCAAATGTGGTATCACATTGCTCCACTGTGCTGTCACAGTTCTGCACTGTGGTGTCACAGTGCTGAACTCTGGTGTCACCATGCTCCACTGTTGTGTTACATTTCTTAACTGTGATGCCACAGTGCTCCAATGTTTTATTTTTTTATTTATTTATTTTATTAGGCATTTTCCTCGTTTACATTTCCAATGCTACCCCAAAAATCCCCCCTACTCTTCCCACCCCCACTCCCCTACCCACCCACTCCCACTTTTTGGCCCTGGTGTTCCCCTGTACTGGGGCATATAAAGTTTGCGAGTCCAATGGGCCTCTCTTTCCAGTGATGGCCGACTAGGCCATCTTTTGATACATATGCAGCTAGAGTCAAGAGCTCCAGGGTACTGGTTAGTTCATAATGTTGTTCCACCTATAGGGTTGCAGATCCCTTTAGCTCCCTTTTTAATCTTTTTTTATTAGATATTTTCTTTATTTACATTTCAAATGCTATCCCAAAAGTTCCCTATACCCTACCCTGCCCTGCTCCCCTACCCACCCACTCCCACTTCTTGGCCCTGGCATTCCCCTCTACTGGGGCATATGAAGTTTGCAAGACCAAGGGGCCTCTCTTCTCAATGATGGCCAACTAGGCCATCTTCTGCTACATATGCAGCTAGAGACACGAGCTCTGGGGGTACTGGTTAGTTCATATTGTTGTTAAATTAATGCTTTCAAGTATGTCTACTTTTACAAGAAGTTTAAAGCCTCTGGAAGATAGCCAAAGACATTGAGCCAGTTTCTGGATCATTCCACAGCTCAGAATAGCTGATGCCTCTTACATCCTCTTCCATTCATTCTCTCTCTCTCTCTCTCTCTCTCTCTCTCTCTCTCTCTCTCTCTCTCTGTGTGTGTGTGTGTGTGTGTGTGTGTGTGTGTGTGTGTATGGCTATGTGTGTGTTGTGTTATTTACTTTGTCCTCCTCCAGGCTCCACTGGTCTAATGAATCTAAAAACTTCTGTAAAAAGTTTATCACTGTATCTGACACTTGTAAAGTTCAACAAATTCATCTTTTTTATTCTTTCTTTGCTTCTCCCAATTTTCATAATATCTAAGCATTACACTAAATTTCAGAACACTCTAATATTTAACAGTGAAATTATTCAAATGATAAAAACCAAAATATGGTCTATGTATCACAATGCTATTATTTAATATTAAGGATCTTTGAATTTCTACTATTAGATAAAGATTTCAGCATACCCTGAAATTTCTTCTGGCTTTTTTACTTAAAGCAATTATTATACCCCAATTGACACAATGATTGAAATAAGCCAATTAAGTTTTATAAGAAGAGGCCAATTCAATAAAATCTATAAAGGACCAGATAACTTTGGCTTTTCTGGATTTGATAAGCTACAGGGTTTGAACTTGGGGAGAGAAAGGTCATAGCAGCTACTACTCCCTGTGGACTTCCATGTTTCAGTTGTATTTATTTCAGAAAAGTGAAGGGAGTGTAACGTTGCCATTACCAATGCTTTCTACGATCATTACGTCAGTGATAGTAATTATTATTTCCCTAGCATTATTGTTCTTGACTCCGCTTAGTTTGTGATTTACATGCCTGCTCTCAAAATATGTAGAACTACTTTATAAGTTGATTAATTTTAATGAACACCTTGGAAGTCAATCTACCTATTTCAATGCATTCTTCTTTATGCCCCAAATATAAAATAAAAATACCCAAAATATGCAGTGGATGAATCTGTTCAATTAAGTTTATTTTTTTTCAATATTTTAACATCCAAAAATCAAAGTTTTCAAGACAAATTTTAATGATGTAGAAGAAGCAGTCTAGTGTTTGGGAAAAGAAAGTTTCTCCTGGACAGAACATCTATCAGATTGTCAAAAATGCTGATTAAAACACAGATCAAACCAAAGATCTATGTCACACACATTACTGTCACAACAAAAATGTAACCATAGTATATTTTCCTTGGTAAAGAATTTATGCTACTAATTTAAACCTCACTGACACAAATCCCACAATGTAATCCAATAGACAACCTTTCCCCTCCTCGTGTTTGTGAAAGAGCTTCTCTGGCACAGCACAGCCCTTTCACCCACATCTTCCTGAAGTGGAAAAGCAAAGGACACAGGAGGTGAAGAAAGGAGGAAGGGGAGTGTGCTCCCCTTAAATAACCACATGCAGGAGTACAGGAAGTGGTGTGTTCAATGGGAGAAACATTTTCTTGCTAGATAAACGACTTTCTTCTTTTCTCACCCTAAAAGGGAAACTGAGTTTCCTCTATGGGTTTCTGTTCACCACATTTTCCTGTGTTTATCATCCTCATATGCTATAATAAATTTCAGGCAGTCTTCCTACACAGTACTGTTCAGGGCATTCAATGACGATATTTTTCACTTTTACACTAAGAAGGGATCAAGTATAAAGTGTGTAGAAACAATTGATTTTGAAAACTAATGGCCCAACATACAGATTTCATAAGTAAATCCTACCAAACTGTTTCTTTGTTTTTAGATATGGCGTTGTGATACTCAGTGTTACTAAAAATGGCTTTTTTAGTAAACATTTACCTATATGTTTTAAATGTTTCTTTGCATACATTTAGAAAAAACAAAAACAAACAAACAAACAAGCAAGCAAACTGAGAACTATGCTTCACTGTCAAAGCTTCCAGTTTGTGTACTCATTCTGTGTTGACACTGTAGTTTTTTATAATGATGCTTAAATATTGCTTTGAATATAACTATGCAAAAACCATTAGCACAGGCATCAGTTGCATATAAAATGATGAGTTATTAAGCATTTTATTGTTTACATTATGGAAATGTACCTCACACAAATACTTTGCTTTCTTGGAACACAATCTAGCAGTTTAAAGGGTTAAAATATTTACATTAACATAACTTATTCTATAAATATTAGATTGCTTATTACTTATAAAAGAAAAATGTGATTAAGTTACACTTAAGTCAAGCCAGTATTTTTAGAGCCTTTTCATGTAGTACAAATCTGTTTAATAACAGTTACTTAGAGTGGATATTTGATGTTTTTATTATGTAGGAACATTGTGAATTAAAATGATTGAAAACATATTCATTAAACACAAAATATTACTACAAAAAATTTAATTAAATGAAACCAATTTTTAAAATATCATATATTTGTTAGAAAATACTGTCATTAATGTTTTATACAGCATATATATCTCTAGACAGAAACTTTTAAATGGTCAATTTGTACTTTTATTTCATTTAATGAGAACTTATAAATGGGAAAAGCTCACTGAGTAAAATAAGGCGTTTCTCATTAGTTTCTCATTAAAAAAACTCATTATTAGCTTTTGTTACAATGGAATAGTGACTGATATGGCCAAAGTACTTCTTAAAGAAAGAATTTATACATCAAATGTAATGTGAATGTTTAAAGTATCAAACATAGGCAGTAGTGTTATGTGGGCTTAGATTGAAGAGTTCTAGAAATTAAAAAACTATTAAAGCCAAAGTTATTAAAACAACTAGATTTTGAAAGTATAAAACCGTAGCTGCCAGTGGCTACATGAACTGGGTTCCTGAGAGGAAGGCTGAGGCTGCATGGGAGAGACTGTGAGAGAAGACTCCACTCTAGGTGGGCTACACTGCTGTGGCAGACCAGGTCTGAGCCAGCCTGCTCAAGGCTGGAGGAGGGTACAGTACATAAAACAAGAATCAGGCATGGTGGCAAATGCAGACAGGCAGATCTCTAAGTTCAAAGGCAACCTGGTCTACAGTGTGAGTTCCAGGACAGCCAGAGTTATACAAAGAAACTCTGAAACTCTGTCTCATAATATATATGTATATGTATATATATAAATATGCAATATTATATATGTATTATATACACATATATATTAGAAAGAAAAAAGGGAAAATAAAGTTTATAAATTTATAAGCCAATTTAAAAACCTAGAAAGTTTAACTGCACGTTGTGTGTTATTTAATACCCAGAAGTCAGATCATTGCACAGATGGTACAAAATGAGCAAATTAATAGTATTTAGAAATTAAGTTTAGGAATAAGTTTAGAAATACGTCACCTTAAATTCTAGAAATCAAAAAAGTGTATAAATTTAATTAGAGCTACTCTGTATAGTTTTAAGAGTGTGATAAAGGTACAAGTGGCATGTGGGCAACCAACTTCATTGTGATTATATCTACAAGAAGAAAGGAATTTCTGATACTGTAGATGTATACAACAACAGAGGCCACAAGCCTTAGAGGCAAATATACTATTATGATGTAAAATGGACATAGTATCAAACTGCCTTCTGATTTCATTTTTCTAATACCACTGAAGAAATGTCTTTGTGCAGTGGCTGGTGGTTAATGCAGAAACTCAAAGTTGGATATAGTGCAGAAAATAAGTGTCTGCGGAGGGTTCAGCTGGAAATGGGACATATATAATCAACCCTTTTCACCAAGTCTTGGGAACCATTGGAAAGAGAGGAAGAAATGTTTTTAAAAGGCAGAGGTCAGGGAAGACTGGGACAACCAGTGTTATCCTGGCATTACGGAACCACTATACTCATGGAAGCTATGATTGCCTCCATAAGACCTTCACATGAGGCCAAGCCAGTCAACATTCTAGCACAGGGGAAGCAGGGATTCAACTTCTAAGGGAAAGAGAATTAGTTTTATTTAAGGGTGTGGCTGCTGGCGAGTCAACTATGCTCCACTGGGTAGCCCCACATTGAACAGTATTTAGACATAAAACAATGGACTGTATGAGTTGTTAAAAAAAACAACAACAACAGAACATCAAGAGGGGTGTGAGTGGGAGGCACCGGAAAGAGTAAGGGATGAGTCAATCAAAAGACACTATATGAATGTAGGAAGTTCTCAAAGAATTAATTAGTTTGTACTTTTTAAAGGTTTTGGGATATTTTTAAACCTGGAGTTTGAGCTACATATAACTCATTGAGAACATATACCTAAATGTGAGATTCCCAACAATGAAATAAATAAATTAAACTTTTTTTTGAAATTTAAATAGAACTGTTTCATAAATTGGACAGGAAACATTGACATAAATTGCTAACAGTAGGAAGCACTACATAATCATGTGATTTGTCCAACAGGATGAGGTTTTGAGGATATAGAAAAACCAAAATAAATAAATTAATATAAGATTACTATGTAATTGGAAATTGATCCACAGGGTTTTCTCTCAATTTTTTAACCTTACCAGTTATTTGGTAGGTGGGTATGTTTTAGTTTTTAATATATACAGTGTGGATATTAAGTCAAGACAACGAAGACCTGCTATGTTTGTAATCCATTGGGTGGTAATAATACTGAAGTTCTTATTTATATATTAAAGTTTCTCTCTTTTAAATTTGCAGTTTTGCTAAAGGGAGGAAAAAGAGAAGAAGAGAAACCATTTCGAGACTGTGCAGATGTATATCAAGCTGGTTTTAATAAAAGTGGAATCTACACTATTTATTTTAATAATATGCCAGAACCCAAAAAGGTAAGATCAGAAGTGCTTGTTTATGGGATGGAAAGCAGATCCTGGTTGAATTGCTATATAATCAAACAAATTTGTGAGTTTTTGAACACAATACACATTGGATACACATTCTCTCTCTCTCTCTCATACACACACACACGCACACATGCATGCGTGCATGTCATCTACTCTTTTTCTGTTACCTGAGGGATTCTATTTTTAGGATGATCCATGGACAATGAAACCAATATTCTGCAGACATTCCTCTAACCTCAGTACCTCGGATCTGTTTATTACATAAACTTTTGTTTTCTTCTGTTTCTTGGATGTGCTCAGGCATGCTTGTTGTACAAATTATATGCTGTTTTCACATTTCCCCTCTGTACATAAGAACATATTAGAGTGATCTTCCAAAGTCCCAAGATGTCAGAGAGCAGGCCAACTCCAGGTATTTACAGAATTATTGCTCCTGTTAACATGAAAGGATTGTAGCCTGTCTTATCATACAATAGTGAAAGAATGAGCTCTCATAGATACTTGAATGCAAGTGGGGAGAACATCCCATTCTTCATGTTGACCAATGCTTAAAGTAAACTTGGAAGTAATTAAGCAACATCTTGCTATCCTATCTCTTTTAGAGACCCTCCACTGCATTCGTCCATTAAACATCCATCTATGTACAATTAATTGGATGTCATTCATTTTCCAGTAACTGTCAAAGAACATAAATAAAAAACAGAATTCTCAGTGTAATGGAGAAAATGGTTATTTAGAGTTTATCAAATATTACAGAAGTGTAGTGCTTGAGGTGGCTCTTTGAAGGAGGTTATATAGGGACCTTTAGGTGAGGCAGTCAAAGACACCGGGATCAGAGGCAACAAACCTACCTGTATTTCAACATGCAAAAGTTTTGCTGCATTTAGAAGGCTCAAAGACAGATGACAATTCTTGGATAGAACACTTTCCTCTAACCACCAACCAGGGAATACACAGGGAGTACACTCATGGCTCCAGCGGCATATGTAGCAGAGGATGGCCTTGTTGGACACCAATGGGAGGAGAGGCCCTTGGTCCTGTGAAGGCTCGATGCCCCAGTGTAGGGGAATGTTAAGACGGGGAAGCAGGAGTGGCTGGGTGGGTGGAGAAGCACCGTCATAGAAGCATGGGGACGAGGGATGGGATAGGGGGTTTTCAGAGGGAAAACTAGGAAAGGGAATAACATTTGAAATGCAAATAAAGAAATTATAGAATAAAAAAATAAAATAAAAACCACTTTCCTCTGTCCTTTGTAGCACCTGTTTATGCATCTTCACTTTCTTTGAATCCTGTGAAAAAATGCACATATTTTGACCTTCCATTTCCCCAGGTAACTTTGTAGGACATTTCTGTAATTAGAGTTCTACAAAGAAGGGACTGTGGCATCTTTTTTACAAACATGCCAAGCATGTTTTCTTCACACACTAGGTCCTTAATAAATCAATGAGCAAATGAAGAAAAGCATGAACTAGCCATGACATCATCAGCATGTCGATCTAGTATCACTAATCCCAACAGTTTTCCTGACTTCGGGACCTTTTGATAAGCAAGGGAGTTGAATCTTGGATACCAGTGTGCCACATACTATACAAGGCCTCATGTCCGGTCTAAAGTCCTGGTCCAGTCAAAAGCTAAATCTCTTATACTCCTGTCTCTTGATCCTGATTTCAATAAGGACTACTGGGTATGGCTGTTTTGCTATTTTTCTCTTTTCTTGAGATAATTTTCTTCTTGAAAGAAGCCTTCGGATTTGCTCTATAGGTGGGAGTGAGAAAGATGGGGTAGAAGGCACAAGATGTGGGAAAGACTCACAAATGCTCTTTGATTTCACCTGACATTTTTTTATATGCATTCTGGGCAACATTCTTTGAACCAAGTAATGTGTGACTTAAAAATAAAATAAAACAAAGAATCATACAAAAATATGAATATACAAGAAATGAGAAAAACTGATGGTAGGGAGGGGCATTTGGATATCCTAAAATAAGTCTACACACACTCTCTCTTGAGGAATTCAATGTAAGAGCCAGCCACCTCATTATAATAGGGTTTTCCAGACATTTTGTTGTGTAAACTAAAAGTGTTCTCATTAGGAGTTTAAAGGAATATATATTTTTTCTTTTCCCTAAGAGAACTCTTTTTTTTCCATCATGATTTTTACACACTTCTTTTATTTATTTACATCAGAAATGTTGTCCTGCCCTCCTGTGTGTCACATATGTAGCAGAAGTCTGACACGCCTAATAGAATTCTTCCACAAGTATCAGTATTCATTGATTCAGACTGATTTTCCTACACTTTTTAAGGCTGGTAACACATTTTGTTTGAAATCTCTTAGTATAATCATTTAACATGGCCTTGGAAATAACACATGTTTATGAGTTCATTACAAGAATTTCAGAAGCTGATTATTGAATTTAAAAGCTAATATAAAATGAGAAAATTCATTATTTGTCTTTTCTAATTAGACTGGGGTATGGTCACTACTATAACATAACAGTCACTACTATTCTTGAATATGCTTAGCAAACGCTCATCTCTTTTCTTTTATTCTTTCTGCAATGTTCTCACAAGTTCATCAGAGGTTAACTATACTTGTCTCTAAAAATTAGCAATACTAATATTAAGTGTGTATGATATGGTATATGAAGTAATCAATAAAATAGTTAAGATGACAGAGTACATATGGGGGAACTCATGGCTCTAGCTGCATATCTAGCAGAGGATTACCTTACATGGCATCAATGGGAGGGGATTCCTTTGGTCCTGGATGACCCAGAGTAGGGGAATGCTAGGGCTCTGAGGTAGGAGTGGATGGGCAGATGGGGGAGAAGGGAAGAGATTGGGACGTGTGGAGGGGAAACTGGGAAGGATGATAACATTTGAAATATAAATAAATAAAATAATCAATAAATAAAACAAAACAAAGATAACAGAAAAGAGTGAATAACAGCAAATACTCATCTATTTGGAGATGCCAGGACTGTAATATACCAGAATATCTATCTATCTATCTATCTATCTATCTATCTATCTATCTATCTATCTATCTATCTATCTGTCTATTAAATTGAGTACCCATCTTTTCATATCCTATATTCTAACCATGGTTCCCTTCCCCTACTTCCCAGACCCTACCCCTCTCATCCACCCAACTCCATGATTTCTGCCTTTCTTTAAAACAAGAAAATAAACCAGAATAAAAAAGAATAAGTGAAAACACAGAAACACACACACACACACACACACACACACACACACACACACACACCACCACCACCACCACCACCACCAACAACAACAACAACAACAACAACAAAAAAAAACAAAATTTCAAAAGCCATAATATACAAGCCAAAAAACTGTAACACAAAAAATGCCCAGACACAGTACTGTGGAACTAAAATTCTACAAAATATTACTGAGTTCCTTTTGTACTGGGCCTCTACTGGTGGGAATGGGGTCTACTCTGAAGTGTGGTTAATCCACCCAGTGAGACTGCATTAAAGAATTGTTTTCCTTTGTAAGCAGATGTCTGTTGGAGGTGGCTTCTTAGTTAAGGATGGGAACTCCTGTCTGCTTCCTCCTCTGACCACTGGACCTCATCTGTTTTGAACCTTTGAAGGTCCTGTGCATGCTGCCACAGTCTATTTTGACTGGCATCATAGAAAGAAATGATTGCTAAAGTTTGGAAAGCATTGTTTTAAATGTCATGTGGAAGGCAAAAGCAGTAGTTTAGGGTGATTTAGTTTTTCAAGCAGATAGAAGATGAGAATTCTATCTTTTATATCTTTCTTTTGTTTCGTAGTATTCATGGTTTGTGGTTATTTCACTCTGCATTCCCTTCGAGACACAGTAGTGGGAAACAGAATTTCTCTTTTCATTGCACAAGTGTTTAAAGCCAAATGCCCTGTAGTCAGCTTAGCTTCGTCCAAAAACAAACCATTAAATCATAAGTCTTATTGTAAAATATTAAAAATTTGTTTCTGAACGCATAATTCCTCTAATTCTGAAGAAAGTACTGTAACAAATATGTTAAGCCTTTTCCATTTAAGGTTATTAAAAAATAATTAGCATCCAGAAGGTTAATCATTCCAATTTGTATAAAGCAAAGAAGCGTAAAAACTATGTGAATCAAATTCTCCCCTTTTGTTTGGATTTAAAACTCCGTATTAAGTTAAAAGGTGTTTAATGCTTGAGAGCTTTGACCTTGCCTGGGGAAGAAGCCAGTTCAGCCTTTTCTTGGACAGAGCTAAGCCCCAGTCATAGAATAAATAGATGCAACCGACGTAGCAAATGGAGCACGGCCCCTGTCCACAGGAAAAACATGCCAGATAGCACAGACCACACAAGACCAGCAAATGAACTCTTCAGGACTCTCATGTCTCAGAGCCTTCTGAAATTGATCATTACATGGAATGTCCTTAATATGTTAGGAAGGGACTTTTTATTTTTCTTCTGAATATAGATTTTAAAATTGGCTCTTCTTTCCTTTTTTTTCAAGACTGAACCCAACTTAAGTAGATACAGATTAAAAATTTAGCATGATCAGTAATCATGATAGCAGTAGTAATAAACAGAGCCCCATAATCATGCTTATAAAGCAAATGTGTTGAACATTTGAATAATTTGGTTTTGAACAGGTTATTCTATTCATAATAAATTATAACTAATATAAATAATATTCAATGTCATGTATATCAATACTTCAATTCAATATATATTATGCTAAATTCAAACAATAAATATTAAATAATAAAAACCTGCTTTTTATTATCTGTAAAACATATCTAAGATCTAAGAGCACTTATTCTAAATTCTGCTAGAAGAGTTTTCTGTGCCTTTAATCTACACACACACACACACACACACACACACACACACACACACTCATTCACAAATGAGAGAAAGCAGAGTTGAAGCTTTATCTAACCCTCAAGTCAGCTTAGTTCTATTGTCCCTATAGCCTGTCAATGGCATTTGATATCATTGTTACTGTTGCATGTTCATAAGAATCAGACCATCTTACATCTCTTAACATCTTTCCCTCTGTTTTTCTCTGGGCTTTCTCAAAATGTATTCTTAACACTTAATATTGCAAGTTGTTGTCAGATGCCTCCTTTTAAAAGGAAAGCTGTGTTTCAGGGGAAAAATGTGGGTGATTTAGAATAAAGTATGTAGAATTACATTAAGTAACTGTCTTTAACAACTCATAGCAAAGTTTTCTCTGTACTTTGTAAGTGTACAAATGTGGTGATGACTTTACTGAGTGGCTAGGTAGATTTATAGCTTGGGACACTAACTTTTGTTAGTAGCTAAAGTTCCATAAAGAAATAAATGGGGGTGGAGACAATGGGTAGAATGGGGATGGATAGATAGAAGGAAAGGTAGATAGGTAGGTAGGTGGTGAGTGGATGGATGGATGGATGGATGGATGGATGATGGATAGATGTATGGGTAGGTGGGTGGGTGAGTGAGTAGATGGGTAGATAGATTCATACATATACATACATATATACATATACATAAATAAATACACAACCGAGATTGTTTGGATTAATCAATTAACACATTTTGAAATTTCATTAAGAAACCAGTGACATTACTTTCTCATAGCAGAATATTTTTTTGATATTCTAACTTCTATTACTTTCAAATGTTAGTTGGCCCTGGTGTTTCTTTGGAATCTCTAATGCTCCACTTAAACTCTTTTACCTGAGTTTAGACTTATAGGGATCCTGAAATCTCTTGGGCCAAGGTCACTAATGCCTCCTTCATTTCAAATTTGTAGGTATTTAAAAAAAATACTCATTTAACTTGACTTCTCTGAAATGACTGATTAATTTTATCTCCTTCACAACCCCACATATAACTCATTTTCTTGGGATTCTGTTAGTCACATTTTCTTATCTATGACTGCAGTGAATATTAATTTAATATCTACAATAGGTTACTATGTAAGAAATGATAGATAAAAAATAAAATCAAATATGTGCCCATTCACAACTTACCGGTGTGTATTGTGTATATAGCAATTATTTACTAAAACCTATTCATGGACTGCCCCTTCTATCTCTAAGCACTTTTTCTTTCTTTATTTATTTAAATTTACTTTTAGTTATCTTACTACCAATAAATTTGAATTAGGCATATGAAAGGTTCAAATCCTAAATCTTTGTTACAATCCAAGTCAACTGCTAAGTTCACCATTATTGCTAATTATAACCATTGATAGGCTACTACAAATCTCTGTGTGGCATTTGCAGAATAGATTTAATAAGTATACCTTCATAGGCTGTGCTGGATCAAGTTAGAAAATGCACATTAACTGTTCAAATTATCTGATATAAGTAACCTTGTCATTGTTAATGACACTTCCTTATCCTCCCATTTTCTTGCACATATACCCTTGGTCTGTCTCCAGTAGATCATCTCATCTTTAGCTACCCTTTGATACTCCTTCTATTGAGTGGCCATGCTACATATAACTCAACATCCTAAATGACAATCATTTCTTTTCTTACTCATTAGCTCTTTGTATGAAGTCTATTTATATCACTACTGCTATTATTTCTTGAGATCACTGAAGTTGGAAAATTATGGACTCTGCTGCCTTCTTACCCTTATGAGAGCAATCAGTGTCGAAATGTCAAGGTGTTTTGAGAGCATGATCCATCTTCTATTTATCATAATTTCCTCTATTGTAATATATAGACTCAATGCCAAAGAATGCGTGTTGAATGAAGGAACAAGTGGGTGAATATAGTAGAATTAAGGGGAAATTTGTTAGGAGTCATGGCGAGGACACACAGCAGATGCAGAAAGGTAGAAGAATAGCAGAAGAGTGATCTTGGAAATAGAAATGGAATTTAAATGTATGAATTTGGAGATGAGTCAATTCCTAGGATAATAAAGACATAAGGGTAAGTGTCAAGTTAGAGGAAGAGCCCTCTGGAGGCCAGGTATCCTAACTCCTATGCACACACATTCCTATGCATGTCTTAGTCCCTTCACTCTCAAGACGTAGAGGAAAGAACTCTGCTGTGAATGATGGTTCTTGCCATTGTTTCCATACCCTTTGGCCATCTGTGCTCTAACACAGAGCCAGCTTGCTGGTGGTGCCTCTTGTGTACACTTTTCACCAGTCTTCACTATGCTTGACTATTCCGTTGGTGAACGAATGCTGCTCCTCATATTTCAGCTCTTGAAGAATCAAACTGCCAGATGCACATGTCATGAGTCACAGTGACTGCTTTCCAGAGTAATCACTTTGCAATGTATTTCTGTAAATGCCATTACAGCTGTATGGGGAGAATGAATCAGTTTTAAAATAAATGTTCCTGTATGTAGAGTAATTGAAACGATCATTGAATCTTTGAATGACTATTCTACATAGGGAAGGAAAGCTTGACACAGTTAAGAGGCATACACTCAGCCATATTGTTCATGACTAAAATTGAAACAATTTATTTCTAACAATCCATTCACCAAATTTTGTCCCCTGGGTAATATTGAACAAGCAAGAGTAATTATTACAGTATGCAATATAGTATGCAAGCATGAGTCCTGAAAATACAAAATTGAATATTTTGTTCTTAATTACATTAATATTTCAATAAAACATTAAATAAAATTGAACCGTTATATATTGGCCAAAAAATGATATATAATATTGGGAACATTAGTAATTGTTTTAAAATGTAAACTTCCATAAGTGCCTATTTCAGTTTGAGACTTCTAAGTTTTTCAGGGGGTAATAGAAGTTGATGCTGGTCAGGGCTTTTCACATACCTGATAAGCCTGCTACCACTGACCTATATCTCAACCTCTAAAATTGTATTGTGCTCTGAAAATAAGGTTATACTTTTCAGCCACACAATTTACACTTTTAGAAGTAATTAAATGTTTCTGCTTGAATTTTATCAGGTGCAGCAAAAATGTGAATTGTGGGAGAAATAACCAATAAATATGTGTGAAGTGTAACTGTTTTCCTCTTCTTACAGGACAGTCCTGCCATCCTATTTATATTTTGAAATATATTAGATTTACATGTTTTAGAGATGTATATAATTTCTACTTTCCATTATTTTCCTGTTGTTTCCCAGGTATTTTGCAATATGGATGTGAATGGGGGAGGTTGGACAGTAATACAACACCGGGAAGATGGAAGCCTGGATTTCCAGAGGGGCTGGAAGGAGTATAAAATGGTAAGATGGAAGAATTTACAGTGCCCTTTGATGTTTTATCATGGGTTATCTTCATGCACAATATACGATAAACCCTTGCACTTCTAGATGCTTTTGAGTTATTTAAAATAACAACTCTTAAATTAAAGACATTATTTGCATTAGACACAGAACATTCATAAATCATGTTCACTAAATTATTTCCATGTGTGTAATAGAAAGAACATGTATTATTATAATGATTTGGTGATCTGTTATGCACTCTTGAATTTGTTCCTAGTGGGAGAAACTAGAACTCCAACCCAGGTTGGTTATGTGATCAGGACAGGAAGCTGTTCAGGGCCACAGGTCATGGAGCAAGACGAATACTAGCTGTGACCTCTCTCACACTGTTTCAAGCTGTGGAGCTCTGAATGGGAGTGGCTCCATATAATCTTTGCATGTGACCATCTAGGACTTCTCTCATGGGATTGTCACATTTCTCATGTCAAAGTTAGCATTTCCCAAGTACAGATGTAAACTTTTAGAACCATTTTAAGGGTAGAAGTTTTTCATTATTTTACATTGAAATTTCTTCATAGTTCTTGATTTGGTTTTCTATCTCCAGTAATCCCTTCTATCATGAAATAGATTTCTATTAAGATATAACCCCGGTTCTTTGTTCAACTATACAAAGCAGATGCAGAAGGTAAGCTATGATGTAATACAAGAGGAAGACACTGTGAGTTAAGTGATTTCTCCAGAACTGATCTACCAGTGAATGGCAGAATAAAAACTTGACCTATTTGTACAGACTCATTTCAGGGCTGTGTTTTCAAACTCAGAACTCCCACACTCATGTTTGTGTAAAATCACATAAAAGGAAAGGGGCCTTAGAAACTAAACCACCATTCTAGTTCCTCATAACAATCCTGTAAGATAATGTTCTATGTGTTACATATCCATTCTCTGACAATTGTATTTTCATTATTGGAATGGAATTATTCGTTAACCATTGGAATTTATCCTTTCCCCTCATTTTTAAATAAGAAAAGCTATCATGCTTTATTCAAACTTGAAAAATGTATCACCCCCGTGTCAATTATTTATGGTCTGAGAGTAAAATTAGTTCCGAATTTTTTAAACGTTTTAGCAAAATTGACTATGAAGATTTTCTAAATTAAAAGAATCCATTAGTTAAATGTTCATCAAAGCACAGGGTCAAAAGTGCTACAGCTTTCTCAGAACTTTCTTCCCTTTTTATTTTCCCCTAAAAGCAAACTAGCAAGGTGGAGCTGAGCCTGCATCAGTCTTGCCTACACCTGCTCCCTTTGTGTGGGACACTGGCTTCAGGCTTCCTTGGCTTGAATGTGTTTGAGGAAAACTACACTTGTGTGCATGCAGCATTTCCTCCGTCGTCTTCCTAGTCTCCACTCTGGGGACATTGAATGTAGCTATGACCTTTGACTCGCCCCCTACACCCATCTTGCTGGCTAGCCCAATGTCATTACTTCCTACTGACTGCTACATGTGGCCTGCCTCTTTCCTGATACATTTTCCAGAATTTGGTGTCAATGTCATCAACCCCCCAAAATTACAAAGTAGTTTTTCTTTTCCTTTTTAAGCCCCTCAAAACATGGAAGTTGCAAAGGACTTGCTTCTCAACATTGGCTTTTGCCCAGGGAAGCATTCTGAACTTTGCTGTCTCTTAAGTCTTCCTTAGGAGGAAATCCGATAAAACCTGAGTTACAGACTTGTAAAGGCATTTACTGCTGAGAAAAAAAGCCTGTGGGAGTTCTCCTAATGGGGCATTGATGGACTCTAGTACTCCTTCAGGCCATAGAGACACCACAGTCACCACCAGTCTTCCTGCAAATAAAGCCAATGAACCAGAGAGTCCGACAAACTTCTTTAAGTGGCAGCTTTATGACAGGCAGTCTCTAATGCCCTGGGGACAGACTTGGTTTGTTTTAAAGACAATTATCTCTATAAACAAAGCTTCCTATTGAAAACAACATTTCCTTTTAGCAGCTATGTACTTTCTAGGAGTTGTTGTTTAGGAAAAAAATTCAATGCATCTTTTAAATTGCATTTCTACATGTCTATATTGAAAGAAAGTAAGAAAAATGTCTTTAAATCAAAGTTCCTTTCTGTCTTTCTTGGGCTAGGTGTTTCAGGAGTACGAGGAGATACTTCTAATGTGGGCTTTAATTGTAGAGTAAAAAGAACCTTTGGGAAACCAGACTTATCTGCTTTCTTTAATAATTTGTATGAAAGAAAAATGAAGCCCGTAGAGTACAAGGACTGTGTCTGGTTTCAATTTTGATTCTTCTATAAAAAGTCAATACTTCCTGTGAGCATTATCAGACAAAACAAATAAAGTATCAGAGACAATTATTTTATTAACTTGGAAAAATTGCAAACTGAAATTGAACATTTTTTCAGGTTTTGGCAAAATTAATGAATATTGGTCCTTTCCTCTCGCTGTATTTTAAAAGTATAATGTGACTCTTGAGGCCAATTTGAAGTCAGCATTGTTTTTCTTTAAATTCCAGTGTTTCCCCTTTTATTAAACTACTGGAAGACAAATGAAATTAACCAGCATCTGTTTCATGGCATCTAAGTTCTTTGTGCAAATACGACTGACAGAACAGAACAAACTAATTGCCATGAGCATGCATGGGTGTCCATTTTATTCCTAACAGAAGAATCCACTCTGTCTACTGAAGTTTGTTTATCTCTGTCTCCTTAGCCTCAGAACAGAGTTCTTATCATTTTTAAAAAGTTTTTAAAAATTAATTATTTTATTTATTTACATCCCAAATGTTGTGCCCTCCTGGTCTCCCCTCCCAGAGTTCTTCATCCACCCACCCTCCCCTTCACCTGTGAGAGGTGCCCCACACTCCACACATCCCCCTTCTCTGGAGAATCAAGTTTTTACAGAAAATTTGAGATAAAAGAATGTCTTGTGATAACGTATTGTATACAAAAATAATTAAAAATGCTTTTGAGCTATTCATTACTATATTTTATGAACAATTTGAATTCTTTGTATCAGTCCCATACTCAAAAGTGTCTCCTGGTATGGAGACCATTATTAATATATGATGTCCTGCCTCCTTCATTTAGATAATTTTACCTGATTATTATATTTTTCCTAATTTGTACATAGTTTTTTAATGTCACATTCATATGAATCTTCACCATTATTGCATAGCGAACTTATCTATGGAACTTTTTGAATATACTGCTTTTCAGGCCCACTGCAGACATTCACAATCATATGTGTGTGTGTGTGTGTGTGTGTGTATGTGTGTGTGTGTGTGTGTGTAAGTCATCTCTGTTCATAAATAGCGCACAGCTCTGTCTAGTACTCATTTCCAAGTAAAAGGAGCCATCAGAATTATTAATGATTAGTTATTGATGTGGGTATAAGAACTTAAAATTTTCTTTGCTAGATCCTAAAGCATTTAAGCTATATAGAAAGAGAAAGAGAGAAATAGGGTCAAAGAAGAGGAAAAAGGAGACAGGTACTTTCCCATTAAGACAGGTTGATGCTCAATCATAACACTGACCTCAAAGGGGGTTAGAGACAGTTTATTTGGCTTGGGATCCACAGACTTAGGTTACCCTAATTCTATGTTCCATCATGGAAGCAATGTTTCAAAGTTTTCTATAGTAACAGAAGAAAGAGGTTCGTAAGTCAAGACATATCAAACATGCATTAGTGGAAACATCAGTGAGCAGGATTAGAGCAAAATAGGAGAAGTCTGCTGTAGACCTGAGGTGCTGTCTGCATCGGTAGCCATTTCTTTCATTGGTGGAAACTAGGATTTTGTCAGTTTATGGATTCCAAGATGTTTTTACCTGTTAGTTATAGGACATTAGATGACACTGAAATGAGCAAAGAAAAATCCATCTGGGGAGCTAAAGATGGCTTCAAGATAAATTGTAATTAGGCCCTGGACCTCCAGCATTGCAAACTCCATTATCACCAAATCAGCTAATCAGCTTTGCAGAAGGTTCAGTTTGAAGGGAACACTCTGGGAATTCTTCACAGGCAAGCAGCAAAGACTGAGGAGGGAGTGGTCAGCGTCTTCATTTGTACAAACAGTTGGCTTTAAGTTTTCATTTCTTAATTAAGTTTTTGGGTTAAAATAACATTTGTTCCTCTAAGCAATGCTCAGGTTATCATAACACATTCATGTCTAAAAACTGGTTGAAGAAAGCTATTGATGTACACACATTACATTTCAGCCAAGTAAGGCCCTTGGATAATTAGATCATACAGAGTAGGAGGATACCTGTGCCCTCAAATAACTTGTCATCTTACAGAAGAAAAGCAGGAAGCAGAGAGTGACTGTGTACTGTGACAGATCCTCTCAGTAGGTTTTCCTTAAGTGCTGCTCCTGTATGAACACTCAAGCATCTCAGATAGTTGTCATTTTTATAACACTGAACACTTAACCGCTGATTTGCACATGGGGAAACTGAGTCTCTTAATTGAAGCAGAAAGTCCCACTGAAACTGTATGTCAAAGTGAGTATTCAAGTGTAGCGGAGATAAGGGGACTGGTTACTTAATCCAAGCCAAGCCGTTGTTCCCCACATCAGATATGTGGTGGTGTCTGATAAACTACCCAACAGTTTACTAATGTGGGAACCCACTTCCATTTCCCCCTTTTGGCCTATCTGTCAACTTATTGAGGAAGCAGTTGTTTCTGCTTCATCACACGTGGCCATTAGATGGTTTTCTCCCTCCCCCTACTTCTCCAATATCCATATTGCTTCCTTGTAGTCAAACTGCTCATTTAGAAAGTTTTCTAGGTGAGGTGCATGAAATTAAAATTTGGTTTCCAAAGGCAACTTGCAGTGTTTTTCTCTTCAGTTGCTTCCTCCTGAAAGGAAAAAAAATAAGTTTACAAAGCCAACTGTTTAGCAAGAAATGTTTAAATTTTTAGGAATTCCTTCAGAACTACATGCTGAGAGCAGGAGCAGGGGCTTTCTTTTTTGTAGGAATGGCTCTCATGTTTGTCCATTTTTTTTTTTTTTTGAGGTTCACCCGGGATCGATGCTCTTTCCCCTGGGGAAGCTGGGAGTTTATCCACACAACACTTTCAACAGCATGGAAATATGTGACCTAAGACTTAACACTTCATCATTCCCAGCCTCTCTGCTCACATTTAATATGGTTGCTGATTCTTTGTTTCAATGCTTCATAGCAAAAGGACTTGTCAAGTGGCTGTAGGGACAGCTCTGGCTTGTCTGAACTGAAAACTACAAGGGAAATCCCAGCGGTCCTCCTTGTCTTTCAAACAATTGGTGCAGTTGAAGAGTTTTAACTCCGAGTTTCGGCTCCCTATAACTTTTGATGCTGTGCATGCCTTGTGAAAGGAAAACTTTGGATTTCGTAGAATGTAGCACTTGCTCCTGTGAGATGCTGTAAAGTCTTTAGCACATCCTAAAATTTACAGATATTTTCTACTACTGAGTAGCTTTCAGCAAGTGTGGCCTGAGAGTCTTAGGGAAGCAAAAATGAGGACCTGGATTAAAACCCCAGAACCCACATAAAAACTATATATTGTGTCCAACACTTGTAATCCCATTACTGGAAGACTGAGCCAGGAGGCCAGCCATGCTATCCGATGGGCTCTCATTCAGTAAGAGATCCTGTCTCAAAAAGTAAGGCGAGAAGTGACAAAGGGAACACAATAAAGGAAGACCCCAAATGTCGAACTTAGGCCACCACATGCAGTTGCATGAGTGTGTGCAGACTCACACACACACACACACACACACACAAACCCAACAGAGGGAGTCACTGGAGTACTAATGTTTTATATTTTCCTTTAAATTTTGCAAATAATCTTCTGGAGAGTATGTATACAATATCATCCAGACAAATAATGTGCAATAAGTTAAAAAAAAAGAAAGAAGAAAGAAAAGATGAAAGTTGTGTGTGTGTGTGTGTGTGTGTGTGTGTGTGTGTTTGTGTGTGTGTGTGTAGCAAACTTAACTCCAGGCATTTGCTCTAACTACTAAGCTGAAACAAAATGGACTGTGATCTGTTAATATTGCAATAACAGACCTGGCCTGTGGCGATCTGATATCAACACTATTAATTGTTGAGAAGTGATTCGATTGGCAGAGGCAATGGAAAAAGATTAGAGCATTATTAGTAGTCACTGAGGACCGGCATATTTTAAAAACGAATTAGGGAGCATCAATTCATTTTCTTAGGTTGACTAATGGGAGAAAAGTTAAGTAAACTTCTGTTTAACGATAAAATTGATTTTAAGTTGGAAAAGAAAGAAATGTCAGTATTTTATCTCTTTTGAGAAAGTCAGGACTGCTGTAATTATTATAATACTTCCTTCACACTTTCAAATATAGATTAAGTCTTCGTTATAAATGCCCCCAATTAACCATGGTCCATTTCTTTGTAAAACAACCACGTATAATATATATCGTGTGCTCATAGGACCTAGCCTTTTAAACATTTGTATGTATAATTATGATTAAGGAGTTTGTCCAGATGAAGATTTGTATGGAATGTTCTCAAGCACAAGACACTGGCTGGAAGTGAACTCTTTTTTTTTCTTTTTTCTTTCCTTTCCTTTTCTTTTTTTCTTTCCTTTTCTTTTCTTTTTTTCTTTTCTTTTCTTTTTTCTCTTTCTATCTTTCTTTCTCTCTTTCTCTCTTTTCTTCTTTCTTTCTCTTTCTTTCTTTCCTTCTTCTTCTTCTTCTTTTTCTTCTTCTTCTTCTTCTTCTTCTTCTTCTTCTTCTTCTTCTTCTTCTTCTTCTTCTCCTTCTCCTTCTCCTTCTCCTTCTCCTTCTCCTTCTCCTTCTCCTTCTCCTTCTCCTTCTCCTTCTCCTTCTCCTTCTCCTTCTCCTCCTCCTCCTCCTCCTCCTCCTCCTCCTCCTTCTTCTTCTTCTTCTTCCTCTTCCTCCTCTTCTTCCTCCTCCTCCTCTTCTTCTTCTTCTTCTTCTTCTTCTCCTTCTTCTTCTTCTTCTTCTTCTTCTTCTTCCTCCTCCTCCTCCTCCTCCTCCTCTCTCCCTCTCCCTCTCCCTCTCCCTCTCCCTCTCCCTCTCCCTCTCCCTCTCCCTCTCCCTCTCCCTCTCCCTCTCCCTCTCCCTCTCCCTCTCCCTCTCCCTCTCCCTCTCCCTCTCCCTCTCCCTCTCCCTCTCCCTCTCCCTCTCCCTCTCCCTCTTCTTCTTCTTCTTCTTCTTCTTCTTCTTCTTCTTCTTCTTCTTCTTCTTCTTCTTCTTCTTCTTCTTCTTCTCCTTCTTTTTTAACCAGAACACAGCTGTATGGCTGAGAAGCAACAAAATGTCCCACTACAATGACCACGTTTAGATGTCCCTTCTCTGACATTCTGTAACATTTGCTTCTTTTGCCTTCTGTTCTTTCCTTTCAGTGTCTGTAAACTTTGTTGTCCATTGCTCACCCTATGTCACCTCTTCAATCATCTTTGAGAATTCACAAAGACAGTACAGCTTCTTTTGCTAGGCAGCCCAAAACTGATTCAATAAGACAAATGGATAGACAAGGAACTAAATTGATCATCAAGTATTACCAAGGAAGAGCTTTCTGAGCAACTATCAAAGCCCCCAATTCTATATCAGTAATTTCTCAGTTTCTTTCTTGTTAATATCTTCAGTTAGGCATCAGTTTTGGTGGAGTACTTTTTGTCCCTCCCGCCCCAAAATGGAAGTACTTACTTTCATGACTCCAAAGAAAACAATCAGGTCCCAGTGAGCTTCAGATACAATGATGTCAGTTCATGTACTCCCTAGCCCTTGCTTGTCTGCCTTCTACCTCCAACCCCAAATCTTTGCCAATGAAAAATCTAAGTGATAATGCCTACTGTTTTCTAAGCTCAATTATTAAAATTAATTATGAACTCATTAAAGAATTGAATGATCTGAAAAAGTATAGTATAAAGGCATAGGATAGTCAAAATGTATAGCTGAATAATAACAGCAAATACATTAGTATTAAATAAGGTGTAGGATCCTGATACTATTCACTTAGGAATATTCCAATTATGTTTAAAATGTCAACTAACATTTTTAAAACTTTGTCAGGAGAAAATTTTGAATTGGGAATTGTTTTCTGCTCAATTATACTAACTAGATTAATTTAACCCAAGAATGTCACAGTAAACAGAGTTTACTATGTCAAAAATTAGATGGAAACTTCAATGGAGAAAAAGACAGGAGAAGAGTACTAGAATAAGTTAGTAATTACAATAAAGTGTAAAATGCAAGCAAAACTATGTTTGTTATTGTTTTTTAGAGAGTAGACATGGAACATGAAAAAGTTCCCTCTGGAGTAATGAGTATGTGTTCTATTCTTTCCCAGGGTTTTGGGAATCCCTCTGGTGAATATTGGCTTGGGAACGAGTTCATTTTTGCAATAACCAGTCAGAGGCAGTACATGCTGAGGATTGAGCTGATGGACTGGGAAGGGAACCGAGCCTACTCACAGTACGACAGATTCCACATAGGAAATGAAAAGCAGAACTATAGGTAAGCTCCGGCCTTCCCTGCACTCAGAATTCTCTGGCTTTGTAACCAAGTGATAGCATGATGTGGAAAGAAAGACATGATGCAGATGATCCTCTTCACTGGACAGTCAAGGTTTCCGTCTAGGCCTATGATGCAGAGATGCTGAAAACGCTGGAAGGACATCTCATGGGCTTCTGTGTTAAGTCATAGATTGACATTTATATTCTGGCTCAGTCTTAGAGGATAGTGAGCTAAGTGGTCTAAAGGTGTCTCTGTTGTGAGGCCTCTGAAGGTGTAGAGGCTTCATACAGCTAAGACTGCAACCAGAAACCATGTGACTCAAAGGCTTCTAATAATCTGCTGGCTCTAACAAAAGACTTTAAGTTATTTTTTCTTTTTCTTTCTTTCTTTTTAGTTATCTTAAATTTTATTATTTTTTTCAAATTACATCCAATATGACTAGAGGAAATGGTTTTAGTTATTTGAGTGATTTTCATAAGTGGAGACAAGGCTTTATCAGGATTTTTTGTTGTTGTTGTTGTTGTTGTTTTTCCAGGGGAGGATTTTTTTTTAAATAACATAAACTTCAAATGTAAAATAGACAGATAATACTATTAATTTTAAGTTTTTCTGATTAATTTTTAATGAGCAGCTCATAGCTTAGGAAAAGTAAAAACGATGGCTAAAGAGATAATATACATTTACTCAACAGATACTTACTATGTCACTACAAAGAGCTTGACTAGGCACTGGCCAGTCTCAGTCTCATAGACCTCGTGGTTGAGCTCTGTGACTAAGAAGTCCTAAAATCTGGTTGGCATTCCTTGATACCAGGTGAATATTTTACTTGGTGTTATTTCATGAACTACCAATACAATACCATCATATAACAGATCTTTAATTGCATGTACCTTGATTTCATAACCAGTAAGTAGGAATTGTAATGGTTTTGCATTATCAGTATTCTCTATCTGTCTTGAAAATATAGTAGTGCACATTAAAGGGGTGGCATACGACAGCATGCAACTTGTAATGCTAACAAACACTTCCTGTGGTTCTTCATGCAGTGTGACTGGCTGTTTCCTCAGAGATCAACTATTTCATTTGTCTTTTTAGTCATAATAATCTTTGGAAATAGAAATCTACATCTTTTGAATGGCACAGCTAATTTTTAATAGGTTACATATATGATTGGAACTTTGGAGATGTAATAATCACGTGCTTAACAAATAGCGACGATGTCACATAAAAGAGGATGAGATATAGTTCTACAAAGTAGATAATCTCATGGTGGAAGCAAGGGTATACTTTCAGGCAGCTCCAGAAACCAGCACAGACATTTATAAAATACAATGAAGTGTAAGGAGAAATGTTTCTAAGGAGGTCAATATTTTGAGAGTTTTGTAACAATAAAAACCACTGTAAAACATCAGGGGTACTCTTATGTAAATGTTTTTTTCTGAAACTTGAAACTACATGAAACTTGGCTAGTGTTAGGTAGCTTGACAATAGAGCTAGCAAGTAATTAGTCTCCTCTTTTTCTAGGCTCCTGAAGAATTTGCCCTGGTTCTTTTCCAAAATGTCACTCAGATTCCTATAGGTGGTTGTGGTGGAGGGTCTTTGTGTGTGTGTGTGTGTGTGTGTGTGTACATGCAAGCACACGTGCTCGCATGTAAAGTGTGGTGTTTTTTGGAGAATAGAGTTAGGGCAAGCTTGAGATAGCCAGTGTCTGCAAGGCTTCTGCACTGGTGCAAGGTGTCTATCACTCTTGCATATTAGAAGGAGTGCTGGCTTCCTGTTAGAGCCCAGACCCATTATCTTTATTAAATATTCCCTAAACCTTTTGTATCTATGATTCTTTTGCCCATATGTTTTTCACACATATGATAGCTTGCTATGGTTAAAATAAAAGGCTTCCCAGCTTTGGAATGGTATGTACTACAGAATTTCTGTCATGAAATGATGGATGAAACTCGAGAATTAGAATTACAAAATTAGAACTGTGATTTAATGTAAAACTTCTGGATTTAAAAGAGAGATGAGGTTAAAAAGTACATTATTTTTATCAAGGCTAGAGAGGCAATTTTTACTACTATTTTCTTCATGGTGGTTTCTGTTACAGTATTGTTGTAACACAGTGGGTGGTTCTGGCTTTCTCTGTTAGGAAAACCAAACAAAATGTAGATGTGCCATATAATACAATTAAGTATAGGATTCTTGTTTTCTTCAAATAGAAAATTATGGTGCATTAAATCATAAGTCTGCTCTGGTAGATGGTTAAAGTAAGTATGCCATAGAAGATACTACTCATTCTTAAAGAAAAGGAAAAGGCTACTACTGTAGTTTGAATATAAAATGTTCCCCATAAGTTTGTGTGTTGGAGTGCTTCTGTTGGAGTGCCAGCTAACACAGGCTGGTGGCTCTGTGTCAGAGGGTAGTAGAGGTTTTAGGAAACCTCACTTAATGAAGACTAGAGAATGGGCCTTGAGACTTTAAAGGCTCACTCTACTTCCTGTCTGTTCTCTGCTCCTTGATTTTAGATTCTACATGACCAGAAATCTTGCATGAGTGTTGCCATGCCTTCACCTTCAGCATAGGCTGTAGCACTTTATTTTATGTGTATAGATGTTTTGTCTGCATGTGTGTTTGCGAACCACATTTAGACTTGGTGTCTATGGAATCCAGAAGAGGATATCAAATCCCCAGGATCTAGAGTTCTGTTTGGCTCTTAGAAGCATGGGGGTGCTGGGAATTGAACCCAGGTCCTCTGCAAGAGCAGCCAGTGCTCTTAAGGACTGAACCATTCCTCCATCCCCTGTAGTGCTTCTTAAATGCCAAAACGAACCCTTCCTTTTGTGAGTTGTTTATATCAAGCATTTTATAACAACCGTGAGAAAATTAACTTATACAGTGGAAGGAAAGCTGAAATTGAAAAGCTGATTGCTGAAGCTTCCATTCCTAATCTTGTCATTGAGGTTTCTCCAGGGACAGTAATACATGGTGACATCTGCATACAGTTCCAGCTGTCAGGATGAGATCTTCATCCATTTTCCTTCTGAACCACCTTACCCCTGTCCTAGTCAAACTATTAATAATAAGGTGCACATAGTACATCATATTTAATGATTTTTTATATTCCAGAATTAGTCCACCTACATAGTGTTTTTGAAGCAAGACATTTTAAAGATGAGGAACGTGAGGTTAGAGTCCACTGCTTGGCTCCGACTCAGTTTAATTTCAGCTGACATTCAAAACCTTGAGGGTTATTGCTTCAAATTTTTGCATTTTTCCATGTTTTTATTTTTCAATGTTTTGAATTAAATTCAGAGTTTCTTGTTAAGATTTTAAACATATTATTGTTTTGGATGTTTTTAATTGAAATAGTACTTTGTTTCCTCCCTTTCTTGTTCTTACTCCAGTCTCTTTCCAGTTACTCTCACTTGAACCCCTCTTCTTTCAAGGTACTATTTTCTTTTTGTAATGTGCTTGCTACACACACACACACACACACACACACACACACACACACACATTTATGCATGCACACATGTGTGCACATACAGGCACACATGTACACTTGTACGCACAAACATACATAAATAAAAACTGAGTCTGTTTCTATTGTTTGTCTTGTATAATTACAAAGGTGACCACTCTGTAATGAATAACTAATAAGGGGCTCATTGCTGGGATTGACTAATTCTACTCCTCTCAGTCACTAGTTGCATGTAGTTCTTAGACAGTTTGTTCTAAAGATGCATTTAGTCACCGACCTTGATTTAAAAGGAAAACCCATACTGATGTTCTTGACATACTGATTAAAAGTAAGTGTTATAAAAGATCAGATTAACTAAGAGATGTGCATATCATACACAGTTTCCCCTGTTAACCTCCAAGGAAACTTTAAGTGGTTTTCTCAGATAAAAACAGAATCTACAGAACCCAAGAGAACATGAACCAGAAAAAGAAAATAATAATCTAGGAGTGTTGTGATAAACATATCATGTGGACTGACAGGCAGTCAATGTGGAATTATTAAACACTGCCCCTGGAGAGGTGGCATTACCCACGTTCTCATCCTCTAACATGCAGGCTAGTATGCAGCTCTCCTTGCTATTCTCAAATACTTCTTCCCACAATAGCTAGAATGAGTTTCCGATAGACAATTGGATTTGATATTTATCCTATTTCATACATATGAACAATGTTTCAACATATATAAGTAAAGTCTACCACTAAGTCTTTCATGCTTTTTTTGATTATCCAGCTGTTGCCTCTGGCCTTATTCAATCTAAAAGTTCCTCATTGTGATGATATTTCGGTAGCTGTTGACAAGTTTTCTACAACTGTGCTGCTTTGTTGGTTCTGTACTCATGCCGTGCATATACAAACCTAAGTTTCTTACATGACTATGATTTCTACAATTATGATACTGTCTTAACTGAACATAACTTCCCTGACACCTTCCCTAGTAAATGCTGTGATGTGCCAGCCCATTGTTCCCTTGAGATCTGGATCTCCTCCCTATCTCCTGGGAATATTGGTGGCAGACTGCTGGCAGCTGAAGCCACGTCTCGAAGTATTGTTGTGGCCAAGAAAAGTCATATCACTCAAGGTCATTCCTCCTTTCTACAGGCAAATTATGCTCAGAGATTGGTCAATATGGAAGTATAACTGCTCCCCCTATCCCTCCCCCATTCAAGGCCAAGGTTCACAATATTCTTACTGTGGCTTGGTTTTAGGACGACCTCTCCAGCCACAATGTTGATCCCTTAACTACACCACAAAAACTAGAAGTACCTTCTAAAGCACCCCTATGCTGTGTTTCCAGAAAAACCTATCATCCTCATTCGCAAGCCAATTTGAATTCTGTGCTTCTATTGCCCTGTGAATGGCTCTCCAGAATCTACATTCCATCACATCATAAGTACTTATTAACTATCTCCAGTCAGCATTGTTTCTCTGTACATTAGTCCATAGCTTAAGGCTGTTGACCTTTTTGCTGGGACAGTCTCTCAGCTAGCTTCTAACTTAACCTAATGTCTCTGCCTTTGTGTCCTCTCTGCAGGACACTGTCATTTCTCTACCTCTCCACCTTGCTGACCTTCTTTTTTGCTGTCCTTCCTTCTATCTCCTGAGCCTCTGTCTTGTCCTGTTGGTCAGCCTGTCCATCCTCCTGTCCCAGCTCAAGGCACCAGCACTTTACTATGTAAAGTCACTTGACCTTCCCCACCTCAGCTTCCCTTTCTTTTTTTGGGAAGGTCAAGAAGCTATAAACATTTACATATCCTGCTAGCCTGGAGCTCTTGGCTCAGCAATTAACACCTGAAAACACGGGGGCACACTTTTTCATAGCCAGGAAATACAATATTTGTGTGTCATCCCAACATATACATCTAGGAACACTTTCCCTAAAAATTCAACTTCTAACTGTTAGCACAATTAACAAGAGTTGATAAATAGTACAAGTGCTTATACATACTTAATATTTCTATGTATCAGTTGTTCTCTTTTCAAGTCAGAAAACTGGAGCATAACATTTTTCATAAAATCACAAGAATTAATATAACTACAAGAAAGAATTTAACGTTCGGTCTTGTAGTTGCTGACTATACATACAGCTATCTCCCAATAATGGAAACTCCGTTACCTAGTTCTTTAAATTAAATAAAATCCAAACGCCCACTCTATGGCAGCATGTTTCTTTTAGTCCTGTTTTGTTTGTAGACAAATTGCCACATCTCATTTAGTCTCATATTATCTCCTTTTTCCTCTTCTTCCTTGTTTTCTCTCTTCTTTCATCCTTTTTGTGCCTTTCGATAGTGTTTCACTCTGTCAGTTAGATTGGCCTTCGAACTTACCCTGTAAGAGATGACCTTAAAGTAACAGTAATGCTCATGCCCTGATCTCCTGAGGGAGAGGGGGTGGGCTACAGGGATGAACCTCTGCATCCTGGTGTGATTCACAACTTTCCATCCCTATAAATTAAGGTATTTTGTGAAACTTTTGAAGCTCAAAAATTATTTTTCTAGATAGGTACTTTCAAAAAGAGATATTTTATTTTAGCAGTACAAATCTTTGCATGCAAGTATGTATGTGCACTATGTGAGTGCCTAGTGCCTACAGAGGTCATAAGAGTGTAACTGCACTCTGGGACTTGAGGTATGGATGGTTGTGAACCACCATGTGGGTACTGCGAACTTGAACCCAGCTCCTCTGCAAAAGTAACAAGTGCTCTAACCACAGAGTCCTCACTCCAGCTGTGGCCCTAGTTTTCTGCATACATTTCTTTTCTATTTTATGGGCTTTGAATTACTTGATAAACAATTGGATTTTTATGTCTCTAATAAATAGTTAAGAGTTTCTGTCAGTTTAGGGATTAGGGTGGCCTTTTACATCTCATAAAAATTTACTATCTAAAAGTAGTTAAAAAATAAATATACAATCATCAACATAACAATAAATACATCTTTAAAAATAACAGATTAATTGTGGAATTGACAAGATGCTGTGCTCAGTGGAGTGAAAAGAAAACAGTTCTGCAATGACAATCAGAGTTGTGCAGACTGTGAAGATATCAGAGTTCAATGTAAAACCAATATGAATATACTGGTTATGGTGATGAAGATAATAGTGCTGTGATGCTTGCCATTAAAGCTATATTAAAATACACACAATGCGGCATGGTGAAAGAACCAGGGCAATGCGTTTACCATGGTCACCTCCTTTCCTCCAATTCTTCCTAGATTCATCTGTTTTTGCCTTCCTTGCCTAACCAATTTAAAGATCTATTTCTTTTCCCTTTAATCCTTCAAGATCTGTTTATGCTGCTCAAATGTGGAAGCTATTCAGGTTTTATATTCAATCTATTTTGTTTGAGGAGGTGGAGAGATGTCTCAGTGGTTAAGAGCACTGGGTGCTCTTCTAGAGGATTCATTTGATCCCTAGCATCCATATTGTATTTTACAACTATCTGTTTATTCATTATTCATTATATGGATTCAGAATCCAAACTAGATCCACTCATTGCATTGGTCATAACTCTATAAATACTGTATACCCAGGACATGTTACCAAGTACTAAATGCTAACAAAATATTAATGTATATTAATAAAAATTATAGTATTTATATAAGAAATTATTGAAGATTTCAGGGTTTTTTTTCTAGGACATTTCTTTTCTTGATTTTTTTCCTGGTTAGATTCAAATCATAGTTTTTAGATGATTGGTATATTTCATATTCTCTAACATTAAAGCCCATAAAATGTCAATTCATCCCATTATTGTTTGGACTAAGTTAAAGTGTTTATGAAGAATTGGAATTTACATAATTTATTAAACTAATAATTTTGAAATGGGCTTAGCATTGATCATCCTTTTGCTAATATCCTAAAAGTTTTTGATACATAATTAAAAACTATTTTATGCTATTATAACTAAAGAATGAGATTTACCATTTGAAAACAAATGTAATTTTACTACTACTTTCAGGAAAGAACAACTAAATAACAATCTTCTAATTTTAATATGATACATAATTAAAATCATACATTTCAATAAATAGTGTCTTTACAAGTGGTGTGTGTGTGTGTGTGTGTGTGTGTGTGTGTGTGTATGATTGTTTTTCTTTTCTTCAGATATTGGGGAATTTTTTTTTAAATATAAACTTAGTTTTTGTGTTATGTGTTTGTGGTTTGAACATACTTAGTAATTACAGTATTATTCTCATTATAGCATCACAGATATTAAAATGAATACTTCTGCACCTAGAAGAAACTTGACTTACTTAAATATGAAGGTAGAATAAGTACTTTATAATGTCCCTCCCATCATACTCTGCCTATAATCTATACTTATTATGGGTGGATTTTTAATTTTGTTGTTTTTAATGTTTGGGCTTGAATGGTACTGTTAGGTCAGAAGTTACTGATTGATGGCTATTATTAGCTTTGTCTGAAAAAAATTCTATGTGAATAGAAGAATAAAATATTGAAAAAATTGTATGTAGAGAAAAACTTGAAATGATTTAGCCAGGACATACATCTTTTTTGCACAAGTTTTATTTTTGGTTGGGATCTTTGCTGGGAGGTAGCTTTTCGAAACATATTAAATAGTGCACTGGGAACTCAGCGACATGAACTCTAGTCTTGGATCTGCAGTTGCTTTTCTGATCGACCTTGGACACTTTGCTTTGCTTTTCCAAATCTCAGATCCTCGGGAGTAAAATGAGGAGGTAAAGCTGAAGTGCATTCCAAATCTACAAAACAAATTCAGATGAACTGAAAAAAAAAATTCTCCTGAGCTTCTCATGTAAATTTGAGCCTTGCATTTTTGGAGGTATTGGAAAACTTGCTTCACTTTTTTTTGAGTGAAATGTTTCTCATTTCTCCGATCCTCGAGGCTACATGGCCCTGTGGTCCTGGCTGGAACCAGTAGCAGATGTTGTGAAATACCAAGAAGAAAGTTATTTCTGCAGAACTGTACTGCTCTCGTAAATATCTAACATAGGTTTCCAAACTGAAGTTTTAAAAGGAGTTTTATTTGAACTTGCAAAGCATCTCTGTCCCACTTGATCTCTCTTTTGAAACAGCATCACATTATGTATTTTACTCTAGCCTTGAACTTAGGAGCCTCCTTACCTCAGGCACTTGATTACAGGAATGTGCTGCCATACCTGACTACAACATTTCTCCAGTTTAGTAGATGTCATAATTCTATTTAATCTGTTGCTAATGTTGTGATTATGTCCTAAACCCAGAGATAATTATTTTGATGAATGGAATTTATAGTATATACTTCTTGCCTGAGATGAAATATTTATGAGGTACAACCACTTTGGAGGTAGGAGAAGAGCTGGGAAGTAAATAGCCTCACAAGCTATATATATAATGCACAAACACAAACAAAAATGACATGGGATGAGGAAGGGTCCATGAACCATTTGAGAAACCTGGGAAGGCTCGCCAGGCGTAGTTGGGAATAACATAAAATGGGAAAATAGTAATTATCTGAAGAATAATGCAGACAGTTGGTAATAGATGAAACAGGAGAGAAGAAAGTTAAGAAATTAGGTTTCATGGAATGCAATGGTGTCCCATTTATTGTTGAACACATAGGAGGCATGTGTCCTCAGCATCTTGTGAAGCTGTGAGTCTGCATTAGCTGTTTGATGCAAAGAGAAGTATTGATTGCTCAATACTGAGAGCAGTGCTAGTCTACAGATATAAACACAAATACTTAGGATTTTGGCAATATATCCATTTAGCAAACTGTAAGCACTGGGTCATGGCACCTTTGTGCCTATGACTTCCTTGGTCATAGGCTTCTGACTAAATCCACAGTACTAAGCATAAATTATCTTCAATGGAGCCAGCCTCAGATCCAATCAGAAATTATTAAAACAAAAACGAAACAAACAAAAACTAAGAAAAATAAAAAGAAATATAGATTTTCTTCCCCAGAATAAGAAAGAAACACAAAATTTCGCTTGCATATATTTGTTATTTAGTTTCACATTCAAGTCCTTGGTTAACAACATGATTCAGATGATAGTTGCGAACTTCAGAGATTAGTTCTGCTGAGAGTGAGGAAGATTGAGAAAGGCTTCCTGGAGGAAACCCCTGGTGCTTTATAAAATGTGAGTACATGTGTGCGGGGCAAGTTTAAAGGATGGTGGCAGAGGAGGGAGCTCAGCATTCCAAGAAGAACGATGTGGTCAAAACACAGAGGTAGGAAAGGACACCTCATTTAAAGAACAGCCACAATCTCCAAAGTGGGGTTCACTGTGCTGCAGATAACAGAAGGCCATACCCCATGCTGAAGAGTTGGGAATTATACTAATTGTAAAGAGAAGTAAACACAGGCACGGTTTTGGTGTACAGAAGAATCTGCTTATCCACACTGGGTTCTTAATTGCAGACCTGTTGTAACATTCCATCCAACACAAGAAGAGAAAGTATTTTCCCCTGCAGGAAACCTCACACAATGCCTCCCAATGGTTTTTAGCATCATAATTGCTCCACTCTGTCTTCAGTCTAGAAAAAGCTGGGAAGGAATTTTCCTGCTGCTCTCTAAATAGAAATAATACAATGAGAATATTTCTTCTTTTCTTGAGCATTTCTATACAACGAAACATCATTTAAGATCTCAGGTTTTACAATGGTTTTACTTATTTTCTGGTAAAAGAAAAATCCATGATTCTTTGAAGTAGTTATTGACCTTGAGATTTTAGGGACTGAAAGAAGGTCCAGCTAGGGAGAGGTTCATGTTCACTCTGTAAGGCACATAAGACCTCAAAGAATTGAAATACAATTTAAGGACCTGTATATGTTTTGTAGTTATTTTATGCCACATAACTCATTTTGACATTCAAATTTTCTAATGTGTTACTAGAAAAGGCAAGGTACACTGGAAGAATTGGTTTTGGTTTTGATTTTTTGGTTTTGTTTACGATTTTGTCTTGAACTAAGAGCAGCTAAGTTTTGTATTTTTCTAAACTTTAGAAGATAAAATTATATTTCCTTAGAACTCACAAAGATATGTATGTATCTGAGTTTACATGTGTGTTTAGATTCAAAATATGTTATAATTTCATCTCTTCCCAACAGAAAGCCAAGCAAATAATATTTGATGTCAGGATTTTCTTTGAAAGAAAGTATGATCACTGATTTTTTAAATCATACACATTTCATGGCCTTTCTTGAGAATCACTGAGCTCTGACTTTCCCCATGGTATTAAAATTGTTGCTGTGACTGTGTTTCTGGTGTCAAAAACTCAAGGAGTCTGAGTCTTGAAAAACAAAACACCTTCTTAGCAAATCTCTGGTAATTCCTCAGTGGCTCAATTCTCTGTCAAAACACTTTACTTCAGTCAAGAAAGATTTCTCGTAACAAACTTCTCTGAAAGTAAGCATGAAACTGAAAGGACAGGTTAGGTGGGAATCTTTCTAAAGATTCCAGGGTCCTTTACAAGTAAAGAAACACACACCCAAAACAAACAAACAAACAAACAACAAAAACAACAACAAAGAAGTAGAGGTTCTCAACTCAAAAAATAAAATACTCTATTAAAAAAGTAAAAGAATACCAAGAGTTCTTAAAAGATTGTTGCCTGATTAAGGAGTAGACATTAGAATGACTGTTCTTTAGCTTCTGTGTTTGAAAATAACATTGACCTTAACCTAGGTAATCCATATAAAAATCTACTCCAAGGTTGCTTTTCCTTTGGACCTAGTATTCTGTTTATTCATTTAAGTAGTATTAGACTGCTTAGACCATCAGTAACATCAGTTTCTGCCATTAGCCATGCAATAATTGGCCATGTCTCCACCTCACTATGTTTACAAATTTTACACCTACCAAGGTGTGTTTGTTTAACGTAGATTCATTCATTCACCTAACTCATGGTTACTGAGGTACTCTGTGACACAGTTCAGCCTTTCTTTGGAAGCTAATAATCTGTTTCTTTACATGTATTTATTACTTATTTCCTGGGTGTAGGTGAGAAGAAGGAAGTAAGACCTTCAGTTATTGACCTTATTGGCAGGGTTTTTTTCTTTCAGGTTATATTTATTTTGTACTGAACCACTTCTATATGCCTGATTCTTATTTATCTCTGGTGTCAGTTGCTCTCGTAAACTCACCTCTTAACTGGTGAAACTGCACACTACCCGTTGTTTTAATCTTCCTACTCACACAACTTTCTTTGCAATCTTCCTTTGAACTTTGCTTCCACTTACAGATTTGGGTCTGTGGTTGCTGATCAACATCCTAACAGGAGCTCTCCTGGAAATTTAATCACTGACTTTGATTTATATATTTTCTTACATATTCAATTACAGACTTTTGGGAACAAGTAAATTATCATTTTCATTTTGGAGAGTTTAGTAAAACACTGCTTCGCCAATATGTAAAAAAAATTGTTGCAGAAGGCTTATGGAGACATCTCCAGCTGCGATGACTATCCCAAGATTCAAGACCAATAAACAAGCCTTCTGTTCCTTAGCAAAGAGTATGAAGCTATTGGAAGAGATGAAAAAATTTAATGCCTGGGTTCCAAAGGAAATTATCCAATAGAATGGGCACTTGTATGTGATATAAGTCTGTTCATAAAACTTGATACTTTCATTTCTCATTTGCACTAAAGTAGTCATTTTACTGGGGTGTTTTATGAGTTATTTCCTTAAGTCTTTTTCTGTTGGCAGCCATAGACCAATTCTATATTCACTAAAGCAGTGGACCAATACAATGTGAACAGACCATTAAATCATTAATATTGGCTAAATGTCAAATCATGAAAAATAATGCCCTTGGGACTTGAATTCTAAAAGATAATTATGTAACTAGAGTTAGAGTGTTACAACATATAGACCATCTCTTGGGATGCTTAAAATTTAATCTCCAAACAATTTCAATTCTTAGTCTCAATAAATAGTGATTCGATGCTTATTATGTGTATGGGACACAAGAGTTCACAAGGAATAATAAATTTCCAATCTAGTCAAGCAGATAAGGCATGTATATTATTAATAATATTACATTAGAAAAGATGAGTTGTCTATCTATCTAATGATAGTTTAAAGAAAAAAAGGTGTCCTAGTCTCTCTCATTAGGAGAGATCTGTTCAAGGATAAGTTCAGATCCCTAGCACCCATGCAAATGCTGAGGGTAGCACTACTTCAATAAATCTCAGGTTGTATATTAACATAAGCTATATAATTAGATGAGTTTTGAGTAATTTTGGATGAATTAATAAGATGTTGCATTGCAGATGTCATAGAAATAATTTTAAAAGTTGTTTAATTAGAAGTAATTTAACAATATAATGAAAGTCTAATACAAGACTCGAAGTCATCCTTATGCTGTTATGAACATACATTCTTACATTATGAAAGTGTGTTTTAGCTTCAAATACAGAAAATGAATCAGAATATACTAAGATTGTTGACATCTTTAAATAAATGATGACTGTAACACGCTCACTTAACCCAAGGAATTTATATTTTCTTTTCTTTTCTTGATGTTAGATAACCTTAAAACATACTAATTCTCGAATTTCAGAAGCCTTTTAGGAAACCTCTCCATCCCCCACATCTTCAAAGACAAACTTATGCTATTATTTTTTTCATTTATAGACCTCTGTCATTCACTGCTAATCATTTGTATAATCCAACAAGATGCCTTCATATTGTCAAAGATGAAATGCCTGTGGATATAAAAACATATATGTAAAATATTGTTAGGGATTATGCTGGTAAAATGGTAGCTATAGGCTTTCCTTCAAGATCCATGACTTTATTGGCCCTGGGTATTTGGCTAGGTTTCCAGTGTCAACCATTATTTAACTCTTTCTTGGGGCATCTTATGTCCAATTAGAGAATTGTTGGTTACCGCAAAGTACATATGCCACCCATGCACCCTTGGGGTGATCATGACACATTGGTCATTGTTGTAGATCATACATATTATCGCTGGTTAGGATTCTTGATTTCTTCATACCTTTGGCAGCTTGCATGGCAACTTCTGGCACCATAAAAGTGAGTCCTCAGGGAAGCGACTTTTAGGTCTGTTCTAGCACAGATGTCTCTGGGCACAGGGCTGTAGTGGAATGGGGAAAACCAGAGAATAAATAGCCTATATGAATAAATTAGTAGTTTCTTGCACTATAGTGGCCAAAAACTTAAAGTAGGGCCTCTCACACATGATGTTGTGATCTTTGTTAGATGTTCTTTGGACCTTTGATGGTACATTGTAAGCCCAAATGGAATTTCTTTATTTAGGGAAAAAAAAAAAAATATATATATATATATATATATATATATATGCCAAAGCTGTGTGTATTATAAGTGCTTTAAGTAAATAATCTGATTTCTTATGATTTTCTAGACACCCTTACTATTATTTTACCCTCCTCTCTCTTTCTTCAATATTTATTTTCATCTTCTTTCCCTAATGAGAGCCTGTCTCATTAGGCTCCATTTTCTCCTTCAGATTCTACATCTTAACATCTGTGGCTCCTCTACCAGTTATTGCTAAAATGATCCCTTTTTATTTGCCTGGTTTCTGGAACCATCCCAGGTCCTTTACTCACATCTAAAGATTTGGAGCTAGTAAGATCAGATGAGAGAATATGTGGTTTGTCTTTCTGGGTCTGGCTTAACTCACTCTTTTCTAGTTCCATCCATTTAACTTCATTATTTCAGCTTTTTTTTTTTTTTTACAGTGGAATAGTATTTCATAGCTCATGTATGCAACATTTTCATTCCTTTAAGAATATACCCAGCGTTTGGGAGCTGATTATGGGATGGATCCCTGCATATAGCAATCACTAGATGGTCCATCCTTTCGTCACAGCTCCAAATTTTGTCTCTGTAACTCCTTCAATGGGTGTTTAGTTCCCATTTCTAAGAAGGGGCAAAGTGTCCACACTTTGGTCTTCGTTCTTCTTGAATTTCATGTGTTTAGCAAATTGTATCTTATATCTTGGGTATCCTAAGTTTCTGGGCTAATATCCACGATTTTGCTGAAAGGACCCAGATATAGCTGTCTCTTGTGAGACTATGCCGGGGCCTAGCAAACACAGAAGTGGATGATCACAGTTAGCTATTGGATGGGTCACACGGTCCCCAATGGAGGAGCTAGAGAAATTACCCAAGGAGCTAAAGGGAACTGCAACCCTATAGGTGGAACAACATTATGAACTAACCAATACCCCGGAGCTCTTGACTCTAGCTGCATATGTATCAAAAGATGGCCTAGTCGGCCATCACTGCAAAGAGAGGCCCATTGGACTTGCAAACTGTATATGCCCCAGTACAGGGGAACCCCAGGGCCAAAACGGGGGAGTGGGTGGGTAGTGGATTGGGGGGGGTGGGTATGGCGGACTTTTGGGATAGCATTGAAAATGTAAACGAGGAAAATACCTAATGAAAATAAAATAAAATTTAAAAAAAGAAAAAAAAAAAAGAATACACCCAGGAGTGATATGGCTTGCTCATGTGGTAGTCTACTTTTTAAAAATTTTTGATGATTTTCCATACTGATTTCCAAAGTGGCTCTACCAATTTGAATTCCCATCAACAATGAATGGGGTTTCTTTTACCCACTTCTCTTCTAGTATTTGTTTTCGGCTCTTTTGTTGCTCTTTGCCATTATGACTGTGATAAAATGAAATCTCAAAGTTGTTTTGAATCACATTTCCTTCATTTTTAGGAATGATGAAGCTTTTTGCAATATTTCTAAGTCATCTTTTTTTTTTTCTATTGAGAACTTTGTGTTCAAATCACAGGTCCATTTTTGAGTAGGTCATTTGTGGATTGACTTATTTTTAAAAAACTCTCTATATTTTAGATATTAATCCTCGACAGACATAGAGCTGGCATTGGTCCACATGCCCAGAGATGTCCTCAATCTTTGTCAAGGACATTTTTGTTTGCAGTAGATGGAGACAATCTTAGAAAATTATAACCAATGAAAATATAGACTAGTGAAGTTCAGTTGCAAATGATTCATCTACAATACAACTCTAGTGCCCAAGGCTCAGGGATCTTCAAGGAAGAGGGGCTGGGAAGATCGGAAGAGCTAAAGGGACAGGGAGTTTTCTGTTAGGTTGTGTCTCCTATAGCTTAATAAACATTACCCAAACAAGTAAGACACCAATACCCATGGCAACACAGATGGGGAAAAGCCCAGCAAGATTCAACATGACACAAAGAAGTACAGGCACCTAAGTAATGCTGAGAGGAAGAGAAAGAGCCTTATCCAGGGGAGACCATACCAATTGGTATCCACTTCTAAATGGGCAGCTTTGAAAACATATATATACAAGTAACATTATACAGACTGACCAGGTTATATTTATGTATATTTAGGAATACACACACACACACACACACACACACACACACACACACACACACACACACACAAGCAATTACTGCAAAGAGAGGTCATGAATTTGAAAGCCAGCAAGGAATAATTGCTTATGGGAGGATTCAAAGTGAGAGAGGATAAGTGAAAAATGATTTAATTATGATTTCAAAAATTAAAAACACTAAGAATGGAAATGTCTTTCTCCCCAGAAGTCCTAAAATTAAACATAATTTTCTCTCTATGTAAATCATTACAAGAAATGTTGCGTTTACTTTCTGCTATGGGTTTTACCTGTCTCACTCAGTTGCGGTAGTGATGCCTTCCTTGCTGACAAAACCTTGCTCTTTTAGTGGTGGTGCAGGCTGGGGACGTTGGTTAAATCAGAAACAGTCCTGGGCTGCCATGGCAGAGCTATGGCTCTATTAAGCAACTCTCTGATTGAGTCCCTGCTACCAGGCTCTAAAAATATATGGGGTGGAGAGATCTCATTGGCAATTTCTTCAAGTAATTGTTAAAAAAGACTAACTGCTTTAAAATGGTGACAGGGAGAGATATTAAATCGAAAATAAAAGTGTGCTCTGCTTGTGAGCACCTAAGACCTTAAGTTTGATAACTCACACTACCTATTGTTTAAGATTTAAGGACAAGCATCTATTTGTCATACATATAAATCAGTCTGCTTTAGATGATGAAAAAGACTCTTGGCATCCTAAAAAGAAAGTTAAAATGGAAATCTTTTTAGCAGATAAAATTAGTGTGAAACTAGGTTTATGGGACCGGGATGCTATCCAAAAGAAAAGAGTGAGGTTAGCAAGAAACCTTAGTGGGTCAGTGTGCTTACTACCAAGACTGAAAGCTTCAGCTCTATCTTCAGGATCTGCCTGATAGAGAAAAGAGACGACACCAAGGTTCCCTCTGTTTGGGTGGCAGACAGACAGAGAGAGAGAGAGAGAGAGAGAGAGAGAGAGAGAGAGAGAGAGAGAGAGAGAGAGTCATTGAAGTTATTTTATGATGTATAAAGATACTTGAAAGCCTAATGCCACAGAATAGAGTCTATTGCTACTATGAATGCACTAAGAAATGTAATAACTTCATCCTTCCACATGTGAAATTTCCAAACCTGAAGGGTACTATATTTTTCATATAGATATATGGAGAAATATGCTTATGCTGACTAGCAGTGATGTAATAACAAACATTTTTTTCCTTAATTAAGAAAAAAATAAAGACACAAGCTATGACAGTCTCCCACCTATGTCTTTAGTCATATACAATTGTCTCCTATAGAGCATCCTTCTTTTTTTGTTGAACACCCTACTCCCGTTCTTTCCTGCTTCATTATTTTTGTCCCTTTAAATTTTTGCTCTGGAAGAGCATTTTAATTTAATCTTGTAACACACAATCTGTCTTGCCATCCACTTTTTCCTGGTTGGATAATGAAAAAAGTGATTAGGATTTCTGTGGAGTTGTTTTAGAAGACGAGTCATCATTAATGGCTCACACTTCAAGTTCTTGGGGTTTTTTGTTTGTTTGTTTGTTTGTTTGTTTTGTTTTTGTTTTTTAATTTTTAATTTTTTTTCAAGATAGGTTTCTCTGTGTAGCCCTGGCTGTCCTGTAACTCACTTTGTAGACCAGGCTGGCCTCGAAATCAGGAATCTACCTGCCTCTGCCTCCTGAGTGCTGGGATTAAAGGCGTGCGCCACCATGCCCAGCCCTCACTTCAAGTTCTATTTCACCAGAATGAACTGCAAAGGTAGTCTTGACTTTTATTTTGTGAAGTGAAGTTCCACTTGCAATAACTCTCAGCTGAATAGACAAGCAGAAGTTCTTATTTATACACAAGGATTTGAATTCAAACTAACAGTCTATGATTTCATTAGTCTCAATTCAAGGAAGTTTCCTTAACTAATTATAAAAATATCTGCCAGCAATAATGAGTGGGTAGCCTTTGTTTACCTGTGGTAACTATGTACTTTAACTTTGGGTCAACAACTGTGGCTCTATTACAACAATGAAGCTATGTAGTCCCTGGGTTACTATTCCTTGGCCTGGATTTCTCTGGAATCCCTATAGGGCTCCACAGAATCATAGTTGTCCTTATTTGTAGATTTCTTTAAATAATTTTGGCAAAATGTTAATGTATGAAATTCTGTCTCTGTCTCCCAGTGCAAGAGAATGAGTACAAAAATGAGTATCTCTTCTTACATCATGAGCTGCCCCTGTGTGCCACACTAAGAACATGAAAATAATATCAGATACATTATTAATGCAATCTCATCTTGTTCATGGAAAGTTCATTATACTCAAGATACTGGTCTTGTGTACTTTTTTTTTTTTTTTTTTAAATATCAGTATACTTAGAAGTGTTTGTGAGTTTAATGTGAGTATGTGCCTGCATGTGTAGAGGTCAGAGGAAAACACTGGATGTCATTCCAGGCTTTCCACCACATAGGAGTCAGTGTCCTATCACCAGCTTCTGTCTACAGCAGGAGGGCTGCCAACCTGTGTACTTCTGGTGATCCTCGATCTCTTCCTTCCATTTCACTGGGGCAGTTTTCTGATGGCAGGCGACACTGCCACTCTCTGTTCTATGTGTGCTCTGGGTAGACCAACTCAGCTCTTCCATTTTCATGAGAAGTACTTTACCCACTGAGCCATCTTCCCAGTATTCATCTTCATTCAAATCACTCCAACCTATATGCTAATATTTTATTATTATATTGGACCTTTGCTTCTTGTTTTAGTAATTTGTGAATTGACCAGGACCTTAAGAAAATATTTATCTTATTAGACCTTTCTTCTTTAAAAAATAATGTTAGCTAAGGAATTTACCTTAGGCATGATTTTACTTTGAGATAGTTGCTTAATCTCCATTGTCTGTAACACAGAAGAAATGAATAATCACTAAGGACAGAAGAACTAATGGAAAATGAGATGAAGCCTTTTTTGCTTTGGTCTGTGCATATAATATATTGAACATGGTTTTGTCTTTTGGAAAAATGCAAAACTCAGACAAAATAGGACTGGGGAAGATTAGAAGGAAGTGGGCCCGACATAAGACATAAATATTCCGCCAGAGGAAGGACACAGATGTTACAGATATCATTCTCACTTCAGCATATACTTCCACATGCATACTGACGGGCAGAAAGGTCTCTCAAACATATTACAGTATATTCATACCACAGCTTCCAGGAGATAGCTGAGAACATGTGATGCCTGGGAAAACACTGCATATTCATACCACAACATCCAGGTGATGCTGAAGAGCAGGATGTGATCCCTGGGAAATGGTAAAATTCACATTGTAAAGAACTGTGTAAAAGGTAATGTTGCTTCCATTTTTATTAATACATGAGGAAAAATTACTTTGCAAGATCCAAAATGGACAACAATGATTTCTTTTAAAGAAAGAGACCACGGGCTAGAAAGATGGCTTGGTAGTTAGAACATTTGCTGGTCATTCAGAAGACCTGGGTTTGATTCCCAGCATCTACATGATGGTACAGAAATAAAATATCTGTCACTCCATTTACAGAAGAGGGATCCCCCCCGCCCCCGCTGACCTCCTCAGGCAGCAGACACAAATGAAGTGCATGCAGAGGCATGCAAGCAAAACATGTGTGTTATAAAATGAAAAATAAAAGGAAATCTCTAAAGGCGAGGGAGGGGGGACAGTGGCTATGACTTATTATTGTTTGATATTCTTATAGGGATGTATTCAGATATTAAAAATCATAATCAAAATAGATATCTTAGATCGTAAAGGAAAAAGACTTAAGAATCACAACATCAGGAACAGGGTTTTGTATTTATTGTCTGCATTAGCTTGTGGAACATTTTTTTCTACCTCTCAGAGTTTGAAAATAAAATCTTATATGTGACTATTCAGTATTAGCAGGTCACGGTTAAAAACTTTTTGTGCTATTCTGAACTGGAAATTCTGTTAGTGACTGACACCAGGCAAACAAAATGGAACATAATTGAATGCTTTATTCTGGCCTAAAAAATCTGAAAAAAAAAAACCCTTCAAACATGAAGCAATAATATTATTTCCTAAAACAAAAATTATTAAAGATCACAGAATAAAGACAAAACATTACCTTGTACATATATCTAAGTGGAACACTAGTCACGTGTATTTTCATAGCTCCCGATTTTATTTTACTTTTATTATTACTGTTTCATATTTTGCCAGAGCTGGTCGAGATTCTGGGAGACTTTCATTCATGTGACATTAATCGCCACTGATTTTGTGTAGGTATGATTCAAAGAAGTGGAGTTCGGAAGGAAATGTTGCGAGATGATGTAGGTGAAAATCCACATTGATAGAGAGTACCAAACTGCTGATCCTGATGAGTGTAGTGCAAATGCTCGGGGCCTATGGAAGCAAACAAAAGATCTGGGCAAGTTCACATTGCTCAGGACAGAAAGGAAAGAGGAAAGAAGAGGATAACCACCAGACAGGAAGCTGCGCCAGACAACTTCTGTGATTTCCCATGGTTCCCATGTGTAATCCATAGATAGTCTGCATATCTCTAGTAATCTCAGAAGGTTCTTAACAGCCCAATTTGTTTTGCCTGTTGAGCAGACCTTTGCTCAAAGTATCTCTTAACTTGCTGCACACGTGCCATTGATTGAAGTTTTTGAAAAATACATGTAAGAAATATTTGTAGAGAATAAGTTGGGTTCTTTAAATAGTATTGTTTATAAGATCAAACAACTGCTGGAATTTGAACATAGTTTGTGTTAAGTCACTAGAAACAAATCTTTCAGACTTAGAAGTAGTGCATGAGACCTTTGTTATAAGGCCTAAAGAGCTATAAAAAGTGAGACATAGAGTGTGTGCTCAGCAAATGTTTGTGTGGTGAATGCTACTTGCAGGTTTGGGTCCTTCACCTTTTCTATGAGATGTACCAAAACAAGCCCCTGTCAATGAGACTTGTGTATTTGTTGTATCAATAGTAAAAAAAAAAAAATACTTAGAATAATTTGTTTGAAATATTAATGAAATTGTCTGCTGTATTGACATTCTAATGGAGATTTCTGTTTAGTAACACCTAACTACAAGAATAAATTCCACTTCTTTTTTGTGGTCCCTGCACTATCAGTGAACCACGTGGGTTCATGTATGCATATCAAACAAGAACAACACCCACTAAGCTGCAGCCACAGGGATTTGTACCCATTCATAATTCGGAACCTGTGACTCCTGTCTGCAATCTTTATCCCTCTGACCCTCCTCCCTCTCTCTTTCCTCCTTTTATCTATTGACTTTAGGTTCATAAAGTGATTTGTTGGAAGGGTTGAGTTCAGAGACAGGAGGCAAAACAGAAGTTTAAACACTCAACAAATTATCTTCTAGGTCATGTTCTGTCAAGTGGATGATCTTTCTTTCTGTTTTACCGCAGGTTATATTTAAAAGGTCACACAGGGACAGCAGGCAAACAGAGCAGCTTGATCTTACACGGTGCCGATTTCAGCACGAAGGATGCTGATAACGACAACTGTATGTGCAAATGCGCTCTCATGCTAACAGGAGGTGAGTCTCCCAGGCTGTTTCCTAAACTGCCTTTCATTGGGTTGAGGTTTGGGGTTTCTTATCTCTGAGAAAAGGGTATGATCTCCTGGTCAGGAAACTGAAAAGCAAGTCCCTAGAGGTCATTTAGCTCTGCACAGGGGTTTATCCTGTTCTTCAGCAGGACATTGCTGGCATAATTCAAAGTACCCCCTCCCACCCCTGCCCCTTCATCTGTGATAGGAATGTCCTAAGCTTCATTCTCATGAATTTGTGTCTTTGAAGATACAGACACTCTCCCTTTAAGATCATCTATGGTTTGCTCGTCAACTTACATAGAATGTTATTTCTTAGCAAATGCTTTGCAGCTATGCGGTCAAGCTTAGGGATAAATTTTTCACATTGAATAAAAACAAAAAAGGGAGAAATTATTTAAACCTAATGTTATACATCCAGACCAAGCTTTACCTGGGTTTTGAGAAAGATTTTAGATGATATGGGAGACATCATTAAATAGCATTGTATTACTATTTAAGAAAGTTAATACTTTTTATATGATTCCAAGTCTTTTCTGATACTTTGAGTGTGTCAAAAAAAAAACAAAAAACAAAAACAAACTGCAACTTGCTACTTAAATAACTGTAGCATTTATCCAGCACTTAATAATCACTTTCTTACTCAAGAAAGAGCAGAAGTTTCCTGAGTCTCAGAGCCCTTGGTGGGTAAAGTGGCTTCCCCTGGATTCAGAATTCCTTATGTCTCATCTCTCTTCCGTTACCCAACATGTACTGATTTCTTCTTTTGAGGAACGCTATAAAGCTTGCATGTTAAAATACCTCTATACTTACCTAATTGTTGACTTAAAAAGGCATGAGTTAACAAGATACCATAATCATATACAAAATATTTTAGATGTCGTTACAATATTTGGCTGACACAAAGAGAATACTAGCCTAAAAACCAGCCATGAAATATATGGATGGTCTTTCTGGAACAGAGTTAACTCCAAACTAAACTGTGATCAAAATCGCAATCGTAATGACTCAGAGGCTTGTTTCCCTCAGAATTGTAATAACCTCTCTCTCTCTGTCTCTCTCTCTCTCTCCTTTAAAATATTTTCTTTGTTTACATTTCAAATGTTATCCTCTTTCCTAGTTTCCCCTCTGAAAATCCCTTATCCCCTCCCTCATCCCCATGCTCCCCAACCCACCCACTCGTGCTTCCTGGTCCACACATTCTCCTATACTGGGGCCTAGAACCAGGACCAAGGGCCTCTCCTGCCATTGATGACTGACTAGGCCATCCTTTACTACATATGCAGCTAGAGCCATGAGACCCACCATGTGATTTCTTTGATTGGTGGTTTAGAAGCGTAGGCACCCCTATCATCAACCACTCTGACTTTCTTACTGTGTTACACTAAAAAAATATTATATTTTTCCCATGGGAAAGAAACTGCCCTTCTTCTAATGGTATGCGTAGGCACTCAGTAGAAACTGTGGTGCATGGTGGATTGGTGTTCATATTTTAGTCATTGAAATTGCTCTCGAGTTTTAAATCCAGTACAATGAAATTTTAAGTTAGCATTTCTGTCCTGTGTTACTAGAACACAGAAAAATGAAGGTTTTAGAGTAATGTTCAAGGAGGCCCTTATGACATTCCCCCTGCCTTTCTGCAACTATCAAATCACAGCCTTAAAAACACTTCACCAACAGTGACATTATTTCAATACAAGATCAGTGTATTACAAAGGATAGCATGGCATGAATATGCTTCTAAAGTATTTACTATCATATTCCACTTCTGAATAAATAATTCTGGCATCATAATTTAATCTCATCAAGCATATACAAGCTACCTATAGGTAACTCTTTGACCTGTATCCAAGGAACAACATTAGAAATTTGAGAATTATTTTAATATGGTAGCCACTGATGCATCTTGTGCACCAACCACCTTGTTCAACAAATAACATTATTGGTAACTTTATATGAAGACTGGAACATTCCAGTTCCCTGCCTGTTTGAGTGTTGAAATATAACTCATGTTCTCCATTTATATTTTGACCCACAAATTTTCCTAGTAAAGAAATACAGTCCTGGACCAACCAACAGGGAGATCATTCAAATATTTCATAGAAGAGCAACATTGGTGTTCATGTTCCTGTAAGGAAAACACACAAGGAGTAAAGAGGAGTGCATGTCTCAGTTGTTGAGAAACCTCTACATCTCTGAGTTAGGACATTGCTTCTGCCTCATGACTGAATTCTGTCAGATTCCTTCATCCATAATTGCCCTTATATTTGCTGCTTCTTACTCACCAATAAACACATACATGCGAAGAGAAAAGTTCCATTTATTGCTTGGGCTGGATTAGCCTAAGTAAGTGTGTTTTTGCAATAAACACTATTACCCTATCAAATATCCTTCTGAAGGAACCCAGGTCTTGTAAAGCCATTCACACTGAAAATCTAAGCTGTGGAATTTTGAGAGCTGAGAACTGGAAACCATAGGCATGAATGTCAATGGCTGTCCAAGTCACTGGAGCATGGCATAGAGCATATATCCTACAGAGTTACTACCCACCACTCTGCTCCCTGTCAGATTTTCCCTTAGAAATGTGACCATTTTGTTGTCTAATGACTTTTCCTTTCCTTTTCTTTATAAATCATGTTTGAGCTAACTCCTGCTTGATAGTGTCTCTTTTAAGCAAGCGAGAGTCTTTTGCTGACCTCCTTAGTTCTATTAGTTCTATCAACTTACCATATGTTTAATGAGTACATTTTATTAAAGGGAATTACTGCAAGAGTAATAAACTGGATAGACTAGAGCTCATGTCAATAAAAAAAAAGAGGTGGTCAGAAAAATAATGCACAAAGAATGACACAATCTTGAACACAAATCTTTAGAAGGAGTGTCCAGAAGCCAGTTGCTAGAATGAGCTGCTGGGAGGGGGTGACTTCCTCATTATGGACATTTGTAAGAATGGAAGGGAAAGCTACTTATTTCATAGAATTTAGTTGTGATCTTCCCTATAGTAAAATAGGATATAGTTTTGCCATACCCATGGTGAACATAGTCTCAACCTTCCTTCTGGTTCTGTGGTTTTGTTGGACAATGTAGACATTATAGTGCTAATAGAGAAAAGCACATGATAATGCTTTTCAGCATATAGGTAGGTGATAATTCATACGCTCAACACTTTTGAGTTGAAAGAGGGTACACCACAGTCTGAGGCAGCATCATGTATTCACATGTGCAGAAGCAAACAGCAGACTCTTTTATAGTATCTCCCAAGTATGTAGATTTATTTCTGTTACCACGAAGCCAGCAATCCTTCTACCCAGTTTAAATATTGAATAATTTTATGTTTCATTAAAATTTTTTATTACACTAGACCATATATTTCAATATAAATATTGTCACACAGACTTTTCTATTGAAATGACTTCTCAAAGGAGCACTAAATAGAATGAGATGTCAGCAGAGACTTATAAGCCAGATGAAACTCTGCTGGGTGACTGTCATTGACCTTAGGGACCGTTCTCAGCTTTTGCCATAGGTTCTTTCCTGTCAACAGTGCAGCACTGTGAAGCTCTGTCTGTGGTAAATGGGAGACAATGACGAAGAGATAGGGAACACTTCCTTAGACCATCAGACGACTTTGCTTTATACTCTCAAGTCCAAAGCGGCTGATCAGATCCAGTCCAACTGATCAGTTTTAATTTTGAGTTAACATCAAGATAAAACAAGTGTAATGTCATTCCATGCATGATTTTGTTTGTCTACATTATTGTAATTAAAATACTTGACCAAAAAAATTCTTCTAAATCTAAAACCAGGAAAATAAAGAGCTTCTACTGTTAGACTGTTACTTTCAAAGTAAATTTATTTTCGACTAGATCACAGTCTTTGGTATTAAATCAGGAATCTTCAAACTAAACAGTTGTAAAAGTCAGTCTAAACCTCAATTACTAAACTTGAGTTTTTCAGTCAATCTATATATCAAGTAATTATATAAATAATCTTGTCTAAAAGTTCATAATAAAATACAATTATTAGAAGTTGCTAACAACAAAAAGCAAACAAGCATGGTTTTATTTTACTTCTCTTTCCTTATGTAAGTTTTGTTTCAATGTGATTTCCATATTTAGTATATAATATAAAAACTATGTAAAAATGTGACCTAACCTTCCTCTAAAAGAATCTGTTGTGGTGGAAACGCTGCCTTCTTTTCCCACATATAAACCATGTCAGCTGACAAGCAAGGCTTTCTAAAGCTAACAAAGGACATTTTTTTCCAGTTTCATCCTAAAAGAGAGGATAAAGCCATATACATAAATTTTTCATTATGTCCTAGGACTTACCAGATGCTCACAGTGGTTGATAAATGCTTACTCGGCTTGTGCTCCAACCTTGACAAAGACAGAGGGGGAAATAGCTACTTCTTCAAGTAATGTGGAGGTTGATGTGGCAATGACAGGATCCTTGGGAAAATGTAGTCAAGTTGGCATTTTTATTAAGTCAGGAAGGGCTGGGCAAAATTTTATGAGATGGTTGGCAATCCTTACAAGGTATGTTTAAATGTTATGGATTATCTGAGGCTGAGTGTAGAAAATCTACATTGAGTTTCTCTTATTTCAACTCACATCTTAAATTTAGTGAAAACTGTACCTGTCAAAAACATATGATCTCTGCACACTAACTGTGTGCTAACTCTCATTGGGTCTTCAGATGGCCTTCGTGTGTAACACATATGATGAGTTCAGTAAATAAAGATTTCTTTAATGAATATGTTATCTGAGACTGTATGGTGATCTCAAACTCACATAGTTTGCTTGTAAAAAGGCAAAAGTAAAATAAAATAAAATAAAATAAAATAAAATAAAATAGGAGTGCTCCTCTTGCATTAAGTTGAATTCAAAGCACGTGGTTACACATTAGCTTTTCATAGAGAAATATATAATAAAAGGATGGTTAACTATCAAAAACAGATTCCAATCTCTAAGAATCACAAAACACGGGAAGAATTGACCTCCGGAATTATAACAGTTTAATTTTGGGCTTCTGACTTTTATATCAAGTTGGTCTTCTCAAGGTTAGTGCTTAGAATTTGAATTTTATTTCTGTTTTTTTCAGTGTGTAGTATATTTGTTTTAATAGGGAGAATCACTCACAAATTTATAGGACAGGACATTAGAACTATATATGCACAACTGTACTGATGGCAAAATGCTACATACAACTCCAGGCTAGTAGTTTGTTATCTGTGAGAAATAACCAAATACATACTTTTATTTGTATTATAATACATAAGACAGAAAATAGATATCTAGCTTTGATTGTCTCACAGACGGTTTCCATTAACCTAAACGATCTGTGTTTCATTATTCAGATTCAGCTTACCCAAACCCTTTTGATTAGGGAAAATATGGGCCATCCTAACTCCTTTCACAAGATCTGAGATACAGAAAGGTGGGGTCAGTTGCCTATGTTCACAGAACTAGAGTCAGAAGTAAGAGCTGCACACATGTGCTCAACCCCAGAGGTCATCACTCTATTGCCTGTACTGCTTCTGTTGGGAGTAAAGGCATTTAGAGAAGATGAAGGAGTTGTATGCAAATGTTGGAAGGGTATTTTCACAAGCGGTTCCTCACTCAATCTGCTTAAAGGTGAAATGAAGTCCACAGGAGAAGAAAGACAGCAAGAGTCCATGTGCAGGATTTAAATAAATTCAATATTGCAGGCAAGAGTAAACAACAACTTGACATCATAATGAAACAGGCAAGCAAGCACACACACACACTCACATCACACACACACACACACACACACACACACACTGGGATGGATATAATAAGAGATAAAGGAAGGAAGACAGACAGACAGCAGACAGATCTCTGAAAAGGCTGTTCTCCCATTCACAGTAGTCCTGCAGCTGTTCTCAAAGCTGGGCCATGCAGAGGGTGAAGTGCATTACACAGAAAATCAGCGTGTACCTTCTGCACTATGACTTTAGTCATACCAATGACACCAGAGCTTTAACTCAGCCTCACCCCATCCTCACTGAGGAAGAGGGAAGTCTTACTTTCTGCGGAAACTCTTCTGCATACTGATAATAAGATTGCGTGCATTAACAGTGGGGAGGAGAGCAACCCACAGATATCTTTTCCGTTTGCTGTATGTTTTACCTTTAAAAAAGAAGTGCTGAGAGACGTTTTGTTTAGGATCAGAGGGTTGTGAGAGTTGAATTTCTTGACTTTCAAATAAATTTGAACTTCCTGGGTAGAAAGTTTAGAATCCAATTTCTATTTTCTGGGCAGAGTTTCATTTATTAGTGATAAAATGTGAATTTTCTGCTTCAAAGATAAAAGGGTCAAATAATTCTAAAGTCCTGGGAAGCCTGAGATAGTTATTACAAAACTAACTTTTAATGAGTTAAGTGTAAATGAATTAGAAGCATGCGTCTCGGATTTCTTATTAAAATATACATGAGGTTACAGGTTATAATGAAAAATACTTGGCAAAGCCAATTGAAGAGTTGCCAGCCTTCAAACATCTGAGACATTCTATCAGTTCTCCCAGTGACAAATGGAAGCTGCTCTCTTCTGTCTCTCTACTGCCTCACTGGGTTCCTCTGAGCACAAATGTCTGTCCTGGGTACCACTCAGCATGTGTGGCTATGCATGCTGTGTTTGTTACTGCATGCAGCCATGCACATGCCTATGTGTGTGAGAGTGTGGGGGTGGTGTGAGTGGAGGTTGGGTATAGACCAGAGGTCAATGCCAATGTCTTTCTTTGTTCACTTTCTACCATTATTTTTCAACACAGAATCTCTCACTGAACCTAAAAGTCATGATTAGCCCAGGCTAGCTTGCCAATGAAGTTCAAGGGTCTGGTTTCCACTCTAAGTGTTAGGATTAACTCACCACCTTGTCTCACTTTGAAAGTGGGTTGCTGGCCTCTGAAATCAGGTCTTCATGCTTTCAGGTAGGCAGTCTACTGACAGAGTCATCTCCTCAGTCTCCCTTCTCAATGCATTTCCTATTTGTCAGTCCACGGAAAGCATAGGGTAAAGTGTAGAGTTAACAATTTCTTACTCCCGAGTGCTACAATTCAGGCATCTCACAGATTGTTGATGCAAACACAGCTCTGTCGCTTTGGTTGTTCTTGCAGAATTTCATGCTGGCAAACAAAGTGTTAACACTGTAGCTACGAATTTCAGCCACATCAATACTACACACTTTTATTTTTTATACCATGCCTTCCACCATCTGGGTATATACATTTTAAAGGTCTGATTATGCTGAACAATTTTAGTAAAATTATAACAAGTGAAATAAAATAACCTGTTACAAATATTTGACAAAAAGAAATGTCCCTAGTTGTTAATTTGTTTTAATGCATATATCAAAACCTTACATCATGAAAATGACTGCTTCCTCTACATTGAAGTTCAGAATATTTTCTTAAGAAACTGAAATTTGCATGAGAGATGTTTACGTTTTGGTCTCTGTTGTGTTAGTTCATCATCTTAGCTGTGCTTAATTGCTGTATAACAGTTCCAACTACCTGTGGCCCATTGATCCTTAGAATTAACTGGATATTTCAAGTTTGTATCCCTTATCATATCAAGACCTTCAGTAGACAATCAATATTAGATTCAGAGATACAATGCTTTATACTAAGATCATAATGAATGGAACTCATTTGCATATCAGTTATGTTCATATTTTTCTAATAGAACTACTGAGGAAATAATATAAAACAATGGCACCTATAACTTTATCTTCATTGTGGCAATGCAAGACATGGAGCATCTGAGTCTTTTGTTCTGACGATAGCTCTTACCCTGTACGTCTCCTTCGCACTATGTACCTAGATAAAATTGTATAGGCCGCCATAGGCAGTAAACCAGCTTATTTGGTTCTAATTGTGCTGCGGTGTAATAACTCAGACATAGTCCATGTACTGTGAATGTCACCTTAGAAGAGTTCTTTCAACTCTCTGAGCATTGATGTCTCTATAATGGAACTTGTACTCTGTAAGACCATTTGGAGAACAAAGAGACTGAGACCAGATCTAAGTATCATTCCTTAGTCAGTGATACACATTAACTAAGCAAGTAAATATCAAATAATATTAGGACTGCTTAGGATTTCCTGGCTGTTGGCCAATGAGGTCAATATCAAACAAGGTTTTCTCTCTCACAATTCGCCTTTCTCGTGGCTCCCCACTGTTCACAGAAAGTTTCCCAAACATAGTAACTAACTCTGTGTTCTCTCTTCTATTTGTTTTCCCCAAATTTCCTTTCCACTGGCACTCAGCAAACCCAGCTGCTGGCAGACAGTCTCTTGCTCTTCCAGGGTACACACTGTATTTAGAATTGGTTTCCGGCCAATAATTCATGCTCCTGGATCTGATGCAAGTGGTAAATGAATACATTTTTGAAGCTTCTCGGGCAATTAGAGTCTTGAGCCAATTTATATAATACTTTCATTCTACAAGTTTTAATAGCTGCTGCCTAATTTTTGACAGTCTTTGTCAATACAAATGCCCTGAAGTCAGGAATTTTGTTTTAATTAACTCCTAGTCCTCTCTGCCTGTCCATGGATTTGTATGTGTGAAATTGATTCTAGACTTGATTTTCCCCTTCATCATACCAGTTTTATGCTCAGAATGGCTTTGGCAGTCCATATAGGATAGAGGCTATCCCTGTTTAAGCTGGCAGATCTGTTTCCTTTGGTTAAATACAAGTTCCCATCACTAGAGAATATCTTACTTGTTCACCTGATGATAGACAAGTAAGCTAGGTAAATTACAGACGTTTCCACAGGGATTGCTCTGAAGTCATTCTCTACCTTCATTTCCTGAAGGTCCCTGTTCACTTCATGTAGGCAATAGTTAGGTTCTGTTAGTCAGTACACACAAAGACTGGGCTCCTCTGACTTCCTATGGGCATTTGCTGCAGCTCATCTTCCCCTAGTTCCTTCCTTTCCCAGACCTCTAGAAACATCAGCTTCTCCCAGCACCGTGAGACGTCCCTTATTTTCATCATGGTGCTCCTGATCATCATCAGTAATGACCTTTTCACATTTTGTTCCTGTTTCTCATTCTGCATGCAGGTTCTGTGAAGGCAAGAACCATGGCTGTCATGATGACAATTGCATCTCATTTGCACTGAGATAAATCACTTCATAAAAAGAACTAGTTTGTCAGAGTCAGTGAATGAGAAGCATGTAGCCTCCACACACCATTGCTTAGCAAGCTCAACTTGGTGAAGTACTAAATATTTATAGTCATAGAGTCATGAAGAAAAGCTTGGCTTTTTCCATTCTGGAGTCTTTTGTGCTTTGGGTGACTATTTCTCATCTTGAGGGTATCCCAGCAGTGACAGTTTTTCTCTGTCTCCAGAATGCCATTGTCACTGCACCCACTTGTGTCACTCATAGATAAAGCACACAGGATAGATTTGTCTTATTTTCTCACAGGATACATGTGTCCTATCTCTATCCTAAGCTCAGTTCAAGGTGACTTCATGACTTCATCATTTAGATTCTCTTTATGGCCACGTCATGTCTATTGTCACACATCTTTTTTCTGGAACTGTTGTGACTTTCTATAAACCAGATAAGGTTTACATTTGACATGAGTCCCTGAACTAATGTAATTCAGATATAGTTCTGAGAATTTTCATGACTTTCTTTATTGAGTTAGAGCCAGTGTTTTGGACACAAGGAGGGGCAATGACAAGACTGAACAATTGAGTAAGGTGACAGGAGAGTCTTGGGAATTGGAGGAAACTGAATACACAGAAGCAATAAGGTTGACTTTCATTTTAGACTTTCAGTTTGGTCTCTTAAAGAGAATGTTTGGGGTAAATCTACTCCCTAAAGTTAAAATATCTTCTACAAGATAAATCATATGTTTTTGCTTGAAATTCTGACCAGATATTAGGGAATTAATTATAAGGAAGAAAATACAGAATCATATGGTTCCTTCTTTTGTGCCAAATAAGAGCTTTCTTGTCCCTTGTGTTTTGATCATGTTAACATTCAGGTAGTGTGCATACAACAAGGAATCCAGGACCTCTCAGAATCCATCACATACCTTACTGCTCCTCCAATGGACTGGTGACAGAGGCAGCTTGTTATACTCCTGGTGTGACTTTATAAACATGCCCCAACTGCATTAACCTTCTCAAGTTGAAAGCAAGGAGAACTAGTGTGACTTTGTTGAACTTTTTCTAAAGTTTCTGCAAGACAATGCTCATGTTACCATCAGACAGCAGCTGGACAACTTTCCCTTTCGTTAGCTATTAGTCCCTTAGGTACGGCTCTGCAATCAAATAGAGGTCAAGTGTATCCAAATAAAAATATTCTAGAATGTCTCTGGCATAAATCTCTCCCTAAAGACTTCAATAGTGTTACTTCAGGAGAAAAGAACTATGATTTATCGGAAAAGTCTAAAACTTTAGTTCATCATGAAAACAGAGCTAACTTGTTCAGTTATTCTAACAGACTGTGTAAGCACTGGGCCGCGGCATTACTTTTTGTGTAGTTTTCCTTCTACTATATTTAAAAACAATCTGAACAATCATAGATGAACTATTGCTAAATACAAACTGTTTGGACACTATTGGAAACACTCCCATGTTGCTATAAATTTATAGACAGGCTAGATAACAATTTGAGCATCATCAACACTATAGTGTCCAATTAATTTTAGGATCAATTCTTTAAAAAGTTATAAAAACATATTTTTTCTTATCTTTTGAGTCACATTTGTCTAAGTTTCTGAATTTACTAATACACTAATAATCATTTCACTGTCAGAGACATGAAGTCAAATTCTACTTTCATATTAGGCCTGACTTTACCTTAAAATCTAAGCTTCGAGACTGCATAATTACAGTGGGAAGGAAGACTCAACACAGTCACACAGAATATGAGTTTGCTTGAGTTTCCCTTCCTCTGGTTACACGTACATTTTTTAAAAGTGTCACTGGGAACACTTCTGCTGGGAGGATACTGTTTCAATGCTTCCTGTTTGCAAATAATCAGAACAAGGTTGATCAATCTCCAATCACTCATGACATTGATTTTTAAGTATTAAACCTGACCTGCTTCTATTTCTTCTCATTTTTCTTTCCATTGGCTCATTTTTCAGGTTGGTGGTTCGATGCCTGTGGCCCTTCCAATCTAAATGGAATGTTCTACACTGCGGGACAAAATCATGGAAAACTGAATGGGATAAAGTGGCACTACTTCAAAGGGCCCAGTTACTCCTTACGTTCCACCACCATGATGATCCGGCCCTTGGACTTTTGAAGGTGCTCTGCCAGTATTAGAAAGCTGCAAAGAAAGCTGGGCATGTTCCCAGATGAGAAGCTAGTCAGAGGCTTCAGAAACAACCAACATTGTCTCCATTCCAGCAGCAAGTGGTTATGTCATGTCACCTGGGTTTGGAGCCTTCTGAGGTCAACAGAATCGCCACTTGGGTCCAGAGAATGCCACTCACAATCATGTTTAAAAGGGAAGAAACTTCTCAGCTTGCTGCACTTCAAAGTGCTACTGGATCACATTCTGAACTTATAACATCCTGATGCTGAATGCAACTTGTTTCATGTAAAAGCAAAAGAAGAAGAAACAGCAAATGGGAACAGGCTTTCCAGAATCTGTTGAAGATGGATTGTGGAGGTGACCTGGTATCACTGTAGGAAATCCTGCTAACAATACATCACTGCCCAAAAGAGACATAAAGAAAAGTTTTGTCTACTGAGTTGGCTAAAAGTTAGTGGAGTTCACCTGCCCATTTCCAGTATCATATTTACTAGCTGATTTCAGGTTTCCTGTGTTCAAATGTAAACTCTGTTCTTGTAAGCCATGATACAATATAGTACATGGAGGATAAGAGTTGGGGGTAGAAGGTGCCTAAAGACTCTTGAGTTTCTGGGGATTCAGTTTTCAAAAGATATAAAATATAATCAAGAATGGATAAAACAGGTGAAAATCACACTCATGCTACAGTGTTCCTTTACATGAAATTTGATTAACTGATCCACAAGAATGTTTAGAGCCTGAGTATATATAAAGACTGGAAGTGTTATCACCCAGTTCTCAAAACAATAAGCAGGCAGTTAACATTCTCATTGACAGTATGTAGGAGAGCAATATGTGGAGTACTTGAGTTGGAACAGCCCATTGTACAGATCTTGCATGTATTTGCATATGTATGGCATTATTATTTTTAAAGTGTTCGTAGGCCTTCAATTCTTCATACAGATTTTTCATGCTAATTTAATTTTTGTTAATTAACTGCAATGTACTTACTAAATATATCCTACTCCAGTTTTTTATGAGTTATACTTTAAAGTCTACAAATAATAGAAGAATTTTAAATATCATTGTACATAATATCTTATACCTGTCCATGCTAAACTCAATAATTGTTTAGTCTGGAATATATGATGCTGTCCACAACTGATGACTATAAATATGATTGTTTAAAGACAGTTACCATACTATTGATTAAATATATTACTCTGCATAGTTTTTCTCCTCCAGGATCTGTTTCTTCAAGCAATTTCTACCTTGTAAAATAATGGTAGTAGAGAAAATTGACATAACTCCTTGTACAAAAGAATTATAGAAAAAATTACAGTCATTTGACTAGGAAGTTTCTGATTGTTAGCTGCTATAAGTGCCTTAGTTAAGATGCCCCTGTGTTATAATATGTAGTAAATGAAGTTTTGGACACAGGATTCTGTGATAACCTGATGTGACTGCAGTATTCTATCAAGTTCTCTTTGTTGTTAAATGTTCAAGGTTATAGTAGAAAAAAAACATTCAATCAAACACAATTTGCCATGAAAGGAGAGAACTAAATGTAGGCACCAGTTCTGTTTTCTCAGAGAAGGAGAAGACTTTCTGGGACGTACATGTACCAAAATATAAATCTTGATAACCGCAGCCACAAAGCCTTAGTGACTTTCCTCTACCTGGTAAGACAGAGCTCTTCATGCTTTTAAGAAAAGATTCTGAATGCTTCCCACCACATCTTTCTTATATTTATATGTGTTCATAAAGTACTATTTTGCCTTACAAGAGGTATGTGCCGACATTACAGGATTTTTCTACTATAGTGACTCCTTCACAGCTTTCTTAAGCCTAGCCCTCTAAAAGCTTCCTTCTCATTTAGATGAAAGAAAATGAGTATTTTTGTGATTCTGGTGATTGTGGTGGTTGTTGTTGTTGTTGTTGTTGTTCCCACAGATGTTCGAAAACTCATCTTGGGTAAATTGTTTTTCAATCCACATTACAAAAATAAAGCGAAACAAGGAGAAAAAAAAGCATGGAATTTACTGATTTGTTATGTGGGTTTGAAAAATAAGATATTGTTTTCAGTTATTTATAATAAAGCAGTATAATGTGTACATTGTATAATGCCAACATGTGTGTAGCAATTTGATACGCATAGCTTTTTGCATTTAATTAATGCAGGGCAGAAAAATTAGATAACTCGAACTTTGTCTTGAAGTTTCTATTTCAATAAAAGCTGTGTCATTTCTATGAAAATGTCTTCATAAGATTACATTATTTCATTTAAATAAAATTGAAAATAATGTGGGCAACTTCATTTTGTTTTAATTACATAATTTAAAAAGCTAAACCTTGCAACCTATGGAAGTATAGAATTACTATGAGGCAGAGGCAGGTGGACTTCTGAGTTCCAGGCCAGCCTGGTCTACAGAGTGAGTTCCAGGACAGCCAGGGCTATACCGAGAAACTCTGTTTCAAAAAACAAAACAAACAAAAGAAAAATTACGAGATGAACAAAGGCCTCAGTAGTTGAAAAAAAAATCTCATTCTGGCATGCAATAAATAGGAATGCTTAGACCCATTATAATATAAGGCCAAATGGTTGGGTCTTGTTCCTACATCTTTATGATTTTATGTTTGCCCTGACAATGATTGGGTTCTGTATCATCATGTGACATTTGGTGATCTTTTTTGTGGACTCTGGCAAAAGATAAATTGTTTGGGTATCTGAGTTTGACATAGAGAGTTGGAAACAGCATAAAAGAAACATGACTTTATCCCTATGCCTCACATACTGTGTGTGGACTCAGTTGCAGACTAAGTAACGAAGTCTGGACATACTTAGAATTTTCTCAGTTCTCTTCTTCTTGCTGCCCTCATCCTTCAGACTATCACCAATTTCAACACTGAATACTGAAAAGATACTTTTTCTTCAGCCTCCGTCTTCCCAGGACACACTAACGAGAGTTTAGAGACCACACAGGACAAGGCTAAGTTTATCAGCTGAGACCACCCTAGACAAGTTAATTTCCAGCTGACTTGCAGACAGTTATTAACTCCATGATTCATCTAAACTGAGGTCAGCAGAACCTGGTTCAAATCATCCTAACTCCCTAGATGGCATACATCATATGAGAAGCGTATGAGTGGTAGTTTTAAGTCATGTTGTTTAGGAGTGTTTTCTTAACCAATAATAACCAATCGATGGTATAGTATACACCAGTCATCACCCGTGCTTCCAAGTCTCAGAAATATTCTAAGCTTTAAAATGATGTTATTTTTGTTCAAATCTGTGTGTGCAAAATAACTTGTCTAGATTGCATCAAAATATTAGTTATTCTCAACCCTTTTTCTGAAGAAAACTTTTTAAACATTTTACTATTTTTTTTCATTTATTAAAAATGGATTTTTCCCACATAATAAATCCTGAAAATGATCTCCTCTCCCTCTACTCCTTCCAGTTCTTTCCTTCTTCCCTTCGCATTCAGATCCACTTCCAAACTGTTATCCTTCATATATATATATATATATATATATATATATATATATATATATTATCTTAACTTGTCTGAATATTATAATCCCATACATTATTTTAAGAGATTGCCTTGCATCTTTCTGTGTTTGCGGCTCTAGGATTTCAACCCAGCCCCTTATGTATACGACAAAAGTGTTCTATACCTAAACTACATTGTTTATTGTTATTATTATTATTATTATTATTATTATGAGGACAAGTCTCACTGAGATACTCCTACTGGCCTTGAATTCCTTATATAACCCAGGCAGACATTCCACTCACAGTCAAGAAGGTATATTTTACTTATTTTTATTTCCCCACAATACCTGAAAATATTATTATTTGTTGAATAGAATTTAATTGTTAGGAAAAAACCTAACTAATTTATCTATGGTACAAATGGAAATCAGAAAATGAACAGATTGCTGTTATTCACATTCTACCTTCTTGAGACAGAGTCTCTTGCTCTATAGATGCAATGTAGACAAGTTATTTACTGTTATGTAAGCTAAGAAATCTGGCCTGCAGTCTCCCAGGAACTCTTCTGCCTCCGTTTCCTAACAAATCATAGAAAAGCTGACGTGGCCAGCTACCGTATCTGTTTTTATGTGGAGTCTGAGGAATCTAAAATCAGATTCTCATGGCTACACACCACACATTTTACCCACTGAACTGTCTCCACAGCTCTCTAATCGTTATCATTGCTCTTTAAGTGATTGTCATTATTTTTATTTGTTTAAGGCCAGCCTTAAGCTATAAAATTCCATTGATGACTATTGTATGTTGGTTTGGCTGCTCTCATGAGGTCAAGGTCAATATTTCTTTGCTTTCTCTGGTCATTATTTTATCAGTTACTTACTGAGTGTCTGCCATCAGGCTTATTGAAAGGAACATAAAAAGGGGTTTCTAGGAAAAACTAAAGTTAAAGTTATTATGTCTCACATATTTTCAAAAGAGAACTCAGAGTGACTGAGACCTCAGTAAAAAGTTCAATGAAACATGAGAAAGATGGCTCAGGGGTTAAGATTGCTCTTCCAGAGGCCCTGAGTTCAATTCCCAGCAACCACATGGTGGCTCACAACCATCTGTAATGGGGATCCAATAACCTGTTCTGGTGTGTCTGAAGACAGTTATAGTGTATACTCATATAAGTAAAATAAATAAATCTTTTTTAAAAAGAAACACAGGAAGTTCTAAGGAGCAGGCAAGCAAGAGGTTGGAAACAACAAACTGTGAAATGAATAGACAGGGTAAAGCAAGAAGGACTAGGCCAGAGATGCTGGTGAGAACAATGCATCAGGTATTATGGAACTTACCACAGAGAAGGGCAGCATTACAGTTGCCCAGTATCCGTTGACTTTATAATTCAAGAACCATTGGTCATATTGAGAACCATATTGGAAAGCTAGAGATTCAACTTCACATCCTATGATGAGGATGAATACATGACAAGCAAGGCTCTGCAACTGGAGTGATATCCATCTTGATTCCCAGGGTAACAGAGCTGACTGGGACCCCAAGAGAAATGCAGAATCTTGGGGATTAACCTATAGAACTCAACCCATTTAATAAGATCCTCTGCCAGGCAGAGGTGGCGCACGCCTTTAATCCCAGCACTTGGGAAGCAGAGGCAGGCGGATTTCTGATTTCGAGGCCAGCCAGGTCTACAGAGTGAGTTCCAGGACAGCCAGGGCTACACAGAGAAACATCTGTCTCAAAACAAACAAACAAACAAACAAAACAAACAAACAAACAAAATCCTCAAGTGGCTTAAAGGCATTAACATTTGAGAATCTCTAGGATAAATGGGGTTTCAAGGACGCTTGAGAATGGAAGGAAAAGGGGATGTCAAGGGATAAGGATTAGGAAGTGATAGATTTTAAAATGAGAAGCCCTTGGATGTATTTTCATACCATATGTTTAAACATATATGTAAATATCCCTAAGTGATGGGAAGACATATACGTGGTAAAAATGTTTACACTACAAATGAAAGGACCCGAGTTTGAACCCTTAGAACACACACAAAATGCAGAAACAGAATGAATGTCTAAAATCCCAGACATCTTTCCAGGATTTAAGACAGATTCAGGAGGCTCTTCAGAAACTTGAGAGCCAAGTAGCCTGGCATATCCTGTACAAAACAGAAACACTGTCCTAGGGTAGGAAGAAAAGACAGAGTTTGGTCTCCATATTCATGTTGTGTTTATAATGTACACACACACACACACACACATAGACAAACACAATCACATACATACAAAGAGAATGATGATAATTAATAATAATAACAATAAAAGGACTAATGCCAGCGCTCAACTTGAAAGCTTCATTCTATCATGTAACTTAAGTGAGTTTACAGCATCTGTGTGTAGCTCAGCTTATAACATTTGTGTCTGTGAAAATGAACACCCATAAAACCTTTTCTTCTCTTTGAAGTCCACCTTAATTATCCCAAATTCCTTAACAAGGATGCCCTGGAGTTATTTTGAGTCTGGGGCTTTATGACCACAATAAAGAGACTATCTCAATAAAATGACTCACAGCTGTTTTTGTTGTTGTTTTTGAGTACATATGTTTTGTTTATACTATACTATAATTAAGTAAATCTGAAATAACATTAGACAGCAATTTTGTTGTAAATAACAATGTATATAACCTCATTAATACTTCATTGGCAAAAACTGTGCCCAATCATCTGAGACCTCAGTGGGTTATAATCTTTTTGGTGGAGGCTATCGCTGTGATGCTAATGGCAGCTGACTAATCAGCAAGTGTGTTTTCTGGAGGATGGAGTGTGTTTTGCTTAAAATAAGACAGTAATATGTATGAATCCACTTATGTTTCTTCTCCTGGACAAGTTCTCTGTAGCATGCAATGCTATTTGATAGTAGCTTACCCACATCAGAATTCCATTGAGAACCAGACACAAACCTCTGAAATCCACTGGGGTGAAAGCTGTAGATCCTTCATGATCACTCAAAAGTATCCAAAGCCACCTTCAGGAAGAATAGATTTTATCTTAGGCTATCACTTTCTTTGCTCGTCAAGAAGCAGACTTCCATCTTTTCGATTTTCTCTTGAGATTGTAGCAGTTTAAATGTATGCCTTGTCTCCAAATTCTAGATTACTTCATATTTCTACCACACCCAAATTATTTCCTACTTAACAATTTTGAGTCCTTCAAACTTATCCAAGAGGCTTGGAAACACTGTCTCCAAACTCCCCTTAGTGTTGTCATATTTCCCTCCTTGCATGAATCAAGAATGTTTTTATTAAGCATGGCGACTGATTTCTTTCCAGATCTTCAATTAATTTGGCCTAAATGTATCAAACAAGTTACTGTAGGCTTGTTGGGTTTAGTCCTTAAAGATAAAGATTGAAAGTCAAAATTCCTCCTTGCTCCACAGGCTGCAGAATAGACATTGTGTCAGCGGGTATGAAGACAACATTCATTTCCTTGTGCATCTCCATAAGAACTCTTTGTTGGGCAGATGAATTGCCAATTGGCACTGATACTCTGAAAACCATCTTTTCTGTAGGTCCCAACACTGAGACGAAGATTTTCAGTCACCAGGTTGCAAACAGATGTGCTGTCATCTGGGCACTATAGTTCCATTAAGAGTATACAGACAGGAGATGTAAAATGTTCTAGTTTGGTTGGTTGGTTTTCTGTTTGTCTGTTTGTTTGTTTTGACCACAGACATTTTCAGTATGACAAATGACATGAGTGTTAACTTAAAGTTACCAGCTACCATATAGTCTTGGCCAAAAGTGCTAACTTGATCTCCGAAGTGTCTAAGCCAAGCATTAACTGTTCCGTTTTCGTCCATTATAGAGTGGTTTCATCCACATTGCAAACCTACTACTTGCCTCAGCTCTAACTTTTGGCATAGCTTGCTGCTGCTTCCCTACCAGAACTTGCTTTACCTTGAATTGGTGTGTTAAATTGGTCTTGAGAAGATCATATGCCCCAGTACAGGGGAATGCCAGGGCCAGGAAGTGGGAGTGGGTGGGTTGGGGAGCGAGTGGGGGGAGAGTATAGGGGGCTTTGGGGATAGCATTTGAAATGTAAATGAAGAAAATATCTAATAAAAAAAAAGAAACACACACACACACAAAGATGTCTTACCTCCTTAAATCCCAGAAGCCATCTCAATTACCTTCAGATTTTTCTCTTGAAGCTTATTTTTATAAAACAATCTTTCATTGCCTTTGTAGAAATAAGAGTATCCAGGAGGAGAGGATCCAGTCTCTTCTTGGGTATGCCCTTGGCTTAAGAGAACACAAAGGGTGGTTTGATCTACTACAATGAGACTGCTCAGCTTTCTTGTCACTGTGAGTACAGGGGAATAGTGCTTTTGAGTTTCCTTCAAGAACTTTTTCTTTCTTCACATTTATAGCTTGTCTAAATGTTTGACACAAGAGGCTCTGGAATGGTCTCAGCTCTCTACACCTTTCCTCGCTAAATGTAGCTTTTTCTATCGTAATTGAAAAGCAAGAGCTGTATGTAACTCTTCCTTGCATCTGATCATTAAGCAGTGGATTGCAAGCTTTCCAATGATACGAGCCTTTAGCATGCTTCCTCATATTGTGGGGACCCCCAGCCATAAAATTTGATGGCACATCTGATATGGGATCCCAAAGGGGTCACAACCCACAAATTGAGAACCACTGGTTTAAAGTCTACTCTAGGGTTATTAATGAGTCAATATTTCTATATGGTTCAAAACCAGGGATGGACTCGTCAACAGAGCATGAAGAACACACAGAAAATGTATACAGTAATATTAGTATCTTATCTTGGGGGGATGGTGATGCCACTTAACAATTAGAATATTAACATCAAAGATTACTAACCATATATCACTATGAAAATCATGATAATCAAGACCTTTGAAATAGAAAGTTTCAAAAACATAACTCTTACAAAGAAAGGGAGTACCGAGTTGCCAAAAACCCTTAAATAATAGATGTTTTGTTGTTGTTTTGTTTTAATCTGCAAAGCTTAATAAAGATATACAATAAACCATGCCTGGGTTCATCTTGTTTCTGCACTCTTACCATATTTCATTTTCTTATTGTCAGGATTTCAGTGAGAATGGCACCCATATGCTTGCGTATATGTTTGAATGATTGATGCCCAGCTAGTAGAACTAGTGGGAAAGAATTAGAAAGGATAGGCTTGTTGGAGGAGATCTACCACCCAAATTAAATCCTTTCTTTATAATAGTTGCCTTGGTCAAGGTGTCTCTTCACAGGAACTGAACAGTAACTAAGACACTTACGTTGCAGACTTTACACAATCTGGCTTGTGCTCTCCTCAGTTGTGCATATCCTAGTTCTCTTGAAAGATAAGTTGTTTGCTTTTGTAACCAAATTTGCTTAGTTTTAAAATTTAGGGCTGTGTCTAAGATTTTCTTCAACCCAGTTATGTGTTAAAATTCCCAGTTATTTTCTGTGCTCCTCTTTACTGTTGTATTCAATGAGTTACTTGAGGTCTTAGTCTTGTGTGTGTGTGTGTGTTAAATGTTCCTTACACAATATTTGGTGATAAATAATGTTAAGTTAAATAATAATGATTAGACACATGAATGAAAACAATGTGATCTCATAATGGTCTACCAAGGCACTTCACCCCCAATAGTTTATATTTCAAAAAAAAAAAATTCCTTCTAAGTTTTAAGGCAAAGATCATAAAGACACATGTTTCCCCGTAAACATCAAAGAACTCATGCAGAAAGGACATCAGAATATTTATGTGCTAATGAGACTCATGTGGGCTTCATTTCCTCAAAGTAACCACAAGTGAGCCCTGGACCATAGCATAGCAGATCCATCCCATAGTGAGGTAAATGAGGATGTTTATAATAAAATAAACGTCTATCAGCCAGAGAACAGACACTCTGACCCAGTCTCTCTCTCTATTATAACCCCAGCTCTAACGTATCAAGCCCAGGATGGTGATGGCATTTCTTGGGACAGTAGGTAGAGAGGAATTTTCTTTGTTATAAACAGACAAAAGTTCCCATTGTGGTCTCTGTTGGACTGAAACTGTCTTTGGAAATTTTCTAGGTATTGATAGGCAGGAACACTCTGGAGAATATACCTGATATACATAGATATATTCGATCCACTATCTGTGAGCAGATCTGTGTCAAGATTGGCCTAGGAGCAAACCTTTTGGTGACTCAGACATGTCCTTCTACATTGTAGGAGCAGTTACAGTTACAAGTCTCCAAGCCTAGAGACTTGCAGTTCTCTACCTAACCCCCATTCTTCCTTCCTCCCTCCCTCCCTTCCTTCCTTCCTTCCTTCCTTCCTTCCTTCCTTCCTTTCTTTATTGCACACCTGGCACAGGACAAGCTGGAAGTGCTAAATAGTTAGTATCTCAATAAATGAACTTCTTCCCATGAATGGTGTCATGTGGATAAGGGCCCTGTCTCTTCGTTCCTGACAAAGAAGTTGAAAAAATTGTGCGTGTATTCTGTTTTCCCAGTTTTTGTTTTGTTTGTGTTATGATCTTCAATTGCTAAATATGTTTTTTTCAACAATATTTTATGTATAGCAACTTAATATAAGTATATGATTTGGTGCTTTCAAAAATTGGGAACTAACACACCATTTATTGTTATATTTGAAACTCTTATTGGCATTTGTTCCCTCCAAAAGCTACTTGCCCTTCTTTGGTATATCATAACGTACTTCTATCAGGGTATATTCCTGACAATTGTGAAGACTTCCTGTCTGATAGAAGAAATTTTCCCTATAAAAATGGTCTCAGAGGACCAGATCCTGTGAAGACAACAGGAAGTAGGCCACAATGGTCACCTCAATATCAACTGTGAATTGAATTATATTTATTTCATTCACAATTATCCATCCCTTTATGGAGTGGTCTCACAGTATGCGTCTAGATTCACACTAGAGATTACCGAAGAAGGATTTGTGCCCATTCTGAATTACAGTATAAGATTGGGGGAAAGGATCGTTCCTCAAGCCGTGTTAAGGATGGCCTTGGGGAATCAGAAACTCCCCAAAGACATTTGTGAATTAGAACACTTTATCACACTGGCCTCTCTTGTGACAAATCACTTCTGTGCTCACAGTCTGGGAATACTTAAATATTAAAAGAGTCATTCTATTTGTAGAAAGTATTCTCTCAATTTAAATGTTTTCTAATTTAAAATGTAACAGATACCTCAGTCCAGGGTGAGGACACTGGCCTTCTTAACTTTGTTCTCCCTATTCTGTAGTTTTGGCAGACCTGATCTTGCATCCTGGCTATTTCTGCTGTCCATAACCATTCCCACCCACAACATACTCAGTTCTTTAAAGCACAGAGCTCAAGCTTCAAATAAATGCAAATGCAAGCTATTTTTAGAATTATTATTTCAACGGCAAACATTTATTTGGCTTTAAATATTTCCAGATATATTATTGCTTTCCAACATAAAACCTATGTCTCAAGAAACATTTTAGCAAAATGTTTGTTTCAAGGTGTCATATTGTTTTGTGTTAATGCATTGAGGTTTCTGCTAAGTGTCTCTCTTGACTGAAATCACTGTCATCGGACTGCATTCTGTTTTGGAACTGATGGTCCGCTTCCAAGCTCTTGGCTGGCAGAATTCGTTTACTGAGGCTGTAGAATTCAGGTCCTATTTTCTTGTTGGACAACAGCTCATGGCCATCCTTTGCACAGAATATCTTAATTGAATTTGATCTAATAGTATAGATCTTTTAAGTCTATATCCGAAGGTCAGATGCAGCAATGGAATTTAGCACATTCACTTTGCAGTTATGTCACATAAACACAACAGGGAAGAGAACGTATTCTGCATACTGCCCACTATGCATGAAAACCAAATGTAACTAATTCTGACAGATAGGTTAAAGGATTAAAGATGGCAATTGTCTACTGAACAGTGGTAATAGGAGTTGAGCTAGCATTGTGACCTGTACCTTACACTGTCCATTTCTGCTGCCACATTGGCATTTAAAAGATGGTTAATTCAACTTGAAAAGGGCGAGAAAATGCACCTTATATATGGAAGTTTCCATAATTTTTGAAAAGATATGTTTATTCATTTTATATTCATTAATTTTATATATTGTGGTTGCTTGAATATATAGAATTAAGTACATATTATTTTAATCAATTTTATCTTTTCTCCTTTTTTACCCTTTTTGATGTACAGACTAGAAAAATTGAAGTTCCCTGTCTCATGCAATATGTGTTTCTTTATTACAGAAATGGCCATACAGAAAAAATAGACCCTAGATCCACACCCTAGCACAGCATCAAAGACAGTGCTAAATTCACTATGCGTGCTAATTTATTTAGGGTCTCCTGAACCCATACAAGATACACTCATCTTAATAGTAAAGAAATAAAAATGTGGATAGCTTAGTAGTAGACGACTTTCCTTTTCTAGTATCGCAATGGTCTGGGTTCAGTCCTCAGCAAAAAGAGGAGACGGCGAAGGAGGAAAGAAAAAACAATGAAGAAAAAAGAGGAGAGAAGAAAAGAGGGGAGATGAGAGATGAAAAGTTCACAGAGAAAGGAGAGGGATCTGTTGGAACTTAGAGAAGAAAGCAGGGGAGGATGGGAGCGGGGGTCAAAGAGAACAGCAAGAGGGATCAAGATGGTAGTGAGATGTAAGAAGATAGACAAGAGATGTGGAATAGAAAGATGGAGAAGATGAGGAGGAGTGGAAAGTGGGGGAGTGAATGGCAGGGGAAAGTAGTAGAGGGAAAGGGATGAGGGGGCAAAAAGTAAGGGAGGGGAGGGAAGGGGAAGAGAGGATACTAAAGCTGTAGCATCTAAAACTCCTGTCAATGATGTATAGCAAACTTGGTCTCTTGCTGCTTCACCCAGTGTTATCTATACTCTATACTAACCATCTATAACTATGCTGAAATGACATGTTAGTACTTTTTAGCATTTTATGCCTTCTGCCTTGACTATATATTTTTCTTGGAAAATAAATAAATAACAAGATAAAATACCCTTATGTGTTTAACATATCATATCAACTTACAACTGGATTACAAGTCCTACCATGTCTGTTGAACAAAATCTTTCAAAGAAAATGGTACACTTGACCTAGAGTAATTTTTCATAAATCTTATTAAATATGAACATCAGCCTAAATAGTAACTATATTATATATAGCAATGAATTTTCACTAAAGATTGAAATATATTGCATATAACCTTATCTAAACAGAAAACAATGAAGAACATAACATGTTTCAGTAAAAAGCCTCTATTATGTATAATATAGAATGACCATTTTGTGATTCTAAAATGTTATGCTTGCAAACTGTAACTGTACATCTCAGTTTTTACCAGCTGAAATGACCTCAAATACTTTTGAAGGCAACCTGTCCTCTATACACATTGATCTGCCATTCTGAGATCAGGTTTAAAAGCTGTGCTAGAAATGAATCCCACTGTGCTATTTTAAGTGTGGTTCCTCAAGTGCAAGCACTGGCTCTGTATCCTTGTGGATTTGGGTCCTGCTGCTTGAAGTACGGTTCTGAATTTTTGCCCTATATCCATGGCCCAGAGGCACCTGTAAATTCCTACAAATGTTTTGAAAAAATTGTTTCTTCTGGACTTCTCTCCCTCACCCACAGTGGTTGCTCATGCCTGGCTATGAGCCCTTAATCTGTTACTAGGGAGCCAGGGTTCCCTTCTGCTGATATCGGTCTTCTTAACAAGATCGTTTTCAAGTGGACTCAGGAAGATGCTCCAGCACAATTTTATTAGAGTTTGAAAGAAAAATAGGACAGTCAAGGTGAAAATCTTGGCAGCTACCAAGGGGCACAGCGAGAAGGAAGAGAGAGGGTCCAACCCTTTAAGATCCAAAGAAAGCAGGTCTGTTTAGCAATGGATGTCAGCAAATAGCTGCGTGGAAGAGAGAGGAGAGGAGCTGCAGAGAGAATGAGGAAGCCCAGAGGATCAGCAAAGCAAGGCCTTAGGCCAGTATCACAGCGAGAGGGGTGGGAGAAGGAGGGAGGGAGGGAGGGAGGGAGGGAGGGAGGGAGGGAGGGAGGGAGGGAGGGAGGGAGAAAAGGAAATCTTCTCTTCTCTTCTCTTCTCTTCTCTTCTCTTCTCTTCTCTTCTCTTCTCTTCTCTTCTCTTCTCTTCTTTTCTTTTTCTTTTTCTTTTTCTTTTTCTTTTTTTCTTTTTTTGGAGTTAGAAAGAACTCAGAAAGGAAAGCAGGCTTAGCAGTGTGGCAGGGCTGTTCTATCAGAGGCTGCACCCAGGGGAGGTTTCTGGGAAGGATAAGAACTTTGTCTCCTTAAGGGGATACTTACTCCTCTCCTCTCTTTAATATATCCTCAGTGAATCAGCTTTCCAATTGTGTGGGGTTTTTGGCCAGGAGATTGGCAGGTCAAATCTGAAAAAGAAAAAAAAAAAGAGAGAGAGAGGAAATATGTAATGTTTTAATATTTGGAGTCATGCCTCTATCCAGAGCCAGAGGTATTCTCTTTCTGTCAGAAGGGCTAAGGAAGGTCAGTTGTAATGTTTTCTATTGTTACCATGGGAACTGAGAGGGTCCATTGTCAATGACCTCTAAGGCTACTAAACCTTTCTAGTGCCCTGGACACCACCTCCCAAAAAATGGGCTGAAGGGCTGAAGCACTGAAGGGCTGACAGGCTGAAGGCCTGAAGGCCTGAATTGGGACTCGAGGCTGAAGGAGAAGCTCAGAGTTTAAGAGAACTTGTTTTGATTTGCATTTCCCTGATGATTAAGGATGCTAAACATTTTGTCAGGTGCTTCTCAGCCATATGGTATTTCTCAGGAAAGAATTCTTTGTTTAGCTCTGAGCCCCATTTTTAATGGGGTTATTTGATTTTCTGGAGTCCACCTTCTTGAGTTCTTTATATATATTGGATATTAGTCCCCTATCTGATTTAGGATAAATATAGATCCTTTCCCAATCTGTTGGTGGCCTTTTTGTCTTAGCAAATGGATGGATCTGGAGGGCATCATCCTGAGTGAGATAACACAATCACAAAAGAACTCAAATGATATGTACTCACTGATAAGTAGATATTAGCCCAGAAACTTAGAATACCCAAGATATAAGATACAATTTGCAAAACACATGAAACTCAAGAAGAACGAAGACCAAAGTGGGGACACTTTGCCCCTTCTTAGAACTGGGAATAAAACACCCATGGAAGGAGTTACAGAGACACAGTTTGGAGCTGAGACGAAAGGATGGACCATCTAGAGACTGCCATACCCGGGGATCCATCCCATAATCAGCCTCCAAATGCTGACACCATTGCATACACTAACAAGATTTTGCTGAAAGGACCCAGATATAGCTGTCTCTTGTGACACTATGCCGGGGCCTAGCGAACACAGAAGTGGATGCTCACAGTCAGCTATTGGATGGATCACAGGGCCCCCAATGGAGGAACTAGAGAAAGTAACCAAAGAGCTCAAGGGATCTGCAAGCCTATAGGTGGAACAACAATATGAACTAACCAGTACCCCCTGGAGCTCATGTCTCTATCTGCATATGTATCAGAAGATGGCCTAGTCAGCCATCAGTGGAAAGAGAGGCCCATTGGTCTTGCAAACTTGATATGCCTCAGTACAGGGGAATGCCATGGCCAAGAAGTGGGAGTGGGTGGGGGACTTTTGGGATAGCATTGGAAATGTAAATGAAGAAAATACCTAATTTAAAAGAGAGAGAGAGAGAGAGAGAGAGAGAGAGAGAGAACTTGTTGCTTCTGCTAGGCTTTGGCTACCAGAAGCACACCAGGTGACCCACAAGTGCCTTTTCTGGCCTCTGTGGCATTCATATGCACATACCTACTCCCCCTGCCCACCCCAGAAATAAAAATAAAAACCAAACTTTGAAAAAACTTGAGAACTTAAAATTGTTTAAGAGATGGGCTGAATTTGAGGAAAAGACACAATTCATTTCTACCATGAGAAACTAGAGACCCAAATAACCCAGCTTTTCAGCAGAGGGACCTGTGCTTCGGCTGGAGTCTGCCTCGGTCCTTCTCATGGAGCTTCTAGGCATTGGTGCTCATCAAGAAGTGAGGGATTATGGGAAATCAGAGCTCACTCTGGCCTTTTTGTCTCTGTCTAGAACAGAACCAAGGACATTTCTGGCTTGTGACCAAGGACAAGAATTAGAACCATTCATGTCCAGGCTCTCTTTTTCAAAAATTAACTTAACCAGTTTCTATGCCTCCAGTTCCTGTCAATACTGTTAAGTACATAACACAGGGTGTAAAACCTGTTTATTAGCAACCAGCATTCTTTCCCAGCAGATCATGGGTGTCATGAGAGGATGACCTTTGCTAATTAAATGTCAGACTCATAACTCTATGCAAATTCAATTCTATTAAGCATAGAAAACCGACGAAACCAGGCATTAAAATCATTTTAGCATTTTTTCCTCCCTCTCTTCCAATCTGTATCTTAACTCTCTTGAAGGTTCAGTGCATGCTATTTACCTGATTCGTTGCTATATTTGTATCTTATAAACAATATCGAATAATCGTATAAATGCATGTTACATTTATGTCTGTTTCTTATATATGTTAAATATGATAATATTGGTACTGTGAGTAGTTTTGGAGGTCATTGAGGATGAATTCATTCCTCATTATCCTATTTGGGCCATCCCTCCAGTTTCTCTGCTAAACATAAAAGGGTAAGACTCAAATTGCCCCATTACGGTTTAAATTACCATATGAAAAACTGGCAGTTTGGGGGCTTTGGTTGGATACATGACATTCTAGTCTTATCCAAAAATTACATTACATACTACATCTTCTTTAAGCACTGATCCAGATGGGCCTGTCAATCATCTGGCCAGGAGATCTCACCATTGGAAACCTGATGCACCCCGATGACAGGGTAAGGAGACATAATTAGTCCTTTAATGAGATAATGTGCTTATCCTTCCAGCAAGACCCTCCTGATGCTGGTGGAGCTTCCAAGCTGAAACACTGCTGAGCATTCCCATTGCTCTGAGTTCTAACTCAGAAAGACATAATTTTTGCTTTAATTTCTTTCTATCTCTTTTTCTTCACACACTGGCCGGAAGCCCAAGCTTCCTTTTGCTGACAGCCGGGGCTTCCTTGATTTCTTTGAAACTCCTCTCACCATGTCCTCCATGCAGCTATTTACTGACTTCAATTAATAAAGAGACCTGTTTTTTTTGAAATTCAACTTAAACGGAATGGATTTCTCTCTTCTCCCTCCCTAGCAGCTTTCCAAGACTTGCAGCTTGCCTTTCCTGATGTTTTCCCCTTAAACTCTAAGAACATTGTCCAGGAACTTCCTTCTGAGAGCATTTTTATATTGTTTTATTAATAAGACTAAGAACCTAAAAGAAAATCCTGATTTCCCACAGAAATATGCTACACTCTGGTACTGTATGACACACTACACTGCAGCACAATACTATATGATATGAGATGAAATGTTGTGATATAATGTGGTACTGTGATCAGGACTCTGCTTATAGAGCTACTCTGGGTCCTTCTTGCTCAGTAAACTGACCATCCACTCTTACTCTTTTTTCTTAATGGTCTTCTTGACCATGAAGAACAGAACTCTCAAGTCTTCACAGCCAGGTATCAATTTTTCTACCACACCTTTCTGGAAACAACCTCAGGGAAGAGGCCATGCTAGCTCTCTTTACCAGTGTGTCTTATGCCTAAGAAACCAGTATAACCAATTGCCTAAGGAGCTCTTTGAGTAGAAGCAGAGGCTCGGTGACTATTTCTGACACAAGTAGAGAGATGAAATTTCCTTAAACATGTGTAGTCCCTATGCTCTACTAAAGCCTTCACTGTATTTAGAGTATATTACTCAGCTATGCAAGGAAAAATAACACAGCATAAATGAACTCTAGGAAACAAACGTAATACAATTATAAATGCTTTTCTGGAGGGTTTGTTTTTCAGTAACAGAAACTGGTAGCTATCAGAGTGGAAATGAAGTACATGGTGACTCTGGAGGAGCAAATCCTTGGGGCAGACTTTACTAAGTAGCTTTTCTAATGTCCCCCTTTGATACTGAACACAGTTCCCAGCATCAGGCTCAGCTACCCAAGCTACTCAGGATCTTTCTCTGGCATTAGCCATCTTTCTCTCTACCTCATGACTCAGATTACCCCTAATCACTGGATTCTCTAGGCTGTAGCCTTTGAATTACCCTTAAACACAATCTTTCTTTTGTCTGCATCTTTATTACCAACATTCTACACTACTATAGTACACTCTCCCTGTTTCTATAACTCCAATTTTGTGCCTCTCAAGTTCATCATCCTGTCACTCCTGGATTATTATACAGTAAGAAATTACTCCCCTCTTTAAAGGACTCCAGTTGGGGACTCCAAGTCACTTTGAATTTCTTGAGTTGGCTGAATCAGAATGGCAAACAGCCCTTAAAAGGGGTCTCATCTACCACTTCAATTTCTTCTCATATTTACAATTCTAATGATATAAAATGTAATCCCCCCCTTAAATTATAAGACTTCACAGTAAACTTCCTTAAAACAAGTGATAGTTTATCAAGGTTCTCTAGGAATACTCTTTGCTGTGATTTTGAAATCTTTTCCAGAATGTCAAACATATCTGCAATGTTTAAAGTGAATCTCTAACCATAAAATATTATTATGCTCATCTCAAAGTCATTTCCCACATGTAAGCAGGCAGGAGTTTAACCACAAAGTCATTACCATGGAAAGATGTGTGTGTTTCTCTTGGATATTTAGTGTCTATGACCAAAATAAATAATATTTCTTGACCTCCACTTAATTATATTAGTAGGCTGAGTCTCTAAAAACATGCCTGAAACTTAAGACTTTCTCCATTATTAACCACTATTTATTGCCCTTAAATAATACTTGAAGCTATGAAAAGGGATAATTTCTATTGCAAGGATTTTCTGTGTAACATAGATGAAATCTCCATGGAAATGCCTTAGGTAGAGATCCAATATTAGCTGCATTTGTAGTTCACAAAGGCAATTAAAAGAAGCCCAATAACCTCAAAGGTATGATGCTTGAAATTCCAAATTTCAACCAGTCAATATTTATAGAGCACCCACTGAGTGGGAAATGTTGCGGTGGCACCATGCATAAAATCAAAGTAAGCATTTTATTACAAGGAATGAGCAATTCAGCTGGGACACCACTGTGTAAAATTCTCAGTACACTGCTAGTCACTTGAAACATAAAATGGAATGGCATGTTAATAAAAGAACTCACTGGAGGACTTGTTTCTACAGTACTAATATGTTACCCATAATCCTGTCACATGACGAATGCTAAGAAAGGTGCATTTCACTGTATTTAGTATCCAAATAGAGATTATTCATATTTCTACCTTGTCAGTGGAATGCTAAGGCACATTTCCCAGTTTCTATTTGCTTAAGGACTATTAATCTCTTTCCTGAAAAACAGCGAAACCTGATTCCCAAAGGAGACAGAAAGACTCAGTGAAGAAAGGACTAAATAATGCTACTCTAGCAATGGCAAGGGGACCTCAACCATAAAAGGCATAACTGACTGATATATTGCATCATACCCAACTATTGGTCCATAAGTATCTATTGTCAGGTACAAGAGAAACTCAGGACAATCAGCTAACTGTGGTGCCTAGTAGCATACCAAAGCCCATGCTACCCTCCAGGCTTCTTCAGCGTCACAAATACTTATTATAGATTACAGGCTGGCATGCTGCCTCTTTTCATTCCATCCCCTATCCTAAACTTTAAGCTCCTGGGATTTTATCCCCACAAGCTTTTCATTCCTAAATAAATTTGCCAATTTAGCCATGCACTCTCTTGGTTGTCTTCCTCTCTTGGTCCTCCCTTCTCTCTCTCCCCATTTTCTCTCTCCTCTCAAGTCCCATTCCAATCTGCTACCCATGTTTAGTCTACCACTTTCCTTGCTTTGAACTCTTTCTGATGCCTCTGTCTGTAGTCTTCCTCATATCTACAACAAACATTCCCCTCAACCATGACCTCGGATCCCTCACTTTATGTATCTGTGAGCAACAAAGACTTCTATTAAGTATGATAAGGCTGATGGAAGATCCCACTTAGACACAAAATTATCAGAAGAGTTCCACCATGACATGTACATCTAAGTGAGGGAAAGATAGCTCTATGGATAAAGTACTTGCCACTTAAGTGTGAGAAGATGTCTTGGATCCACAGAACCCATATAAAAGCTGACAAGTGAGGTAGCCAACTGTAACACTACTAGTTGGGAGGCGAAGAGAAACACAGGTGAGCTGGCTACCTAGTCTAGCCAGAACCACTTCTCTATGTGCTTACTAAATCAAATGGTGAGCAAATGAAAAAGATACTCAGTATCAACTTTGGGCCTCCTCATGGACTTATACACATGTTTGTGATCATTTGTATACATGAGTACCTATGCTACTAGCAAGAGCACACATACATATAATGCACACAGATACATATACCTCAAATTGTGCATCTCAAAAAAGTCAGTAATGATTCTATGAGTGTCATATGGAAAGTCTGGAATATAGGTGCGTACGTGGATATGGTTTGAACCAATTTTGGGAGTTTGAACTGTGCCCCAGGGGAAAAGGTAATTATACTCATGCTTTAGAGTGTTAAATAGCAGAACACCCAAAGGGATTTTAGTCAATAGACCATAAAGTAGGCAAAAGAGCTGGCTTGGTCAGGTTTCTATTCCTGGACAAAACATCATGACCAAGAAGCAAGTTGGGGAGGAAAGGGTTTATTCAGCTTACACTTCCATATTGCTGTTCATCACCAAGGAAGTCAGAAGTGGAACTCAAGCAGGTCAGAAAGCAGGAGCTGATGCAGAGGCCATGGAGGGATGTTTCTCTTTGCCTTGCTTCTTCTGGCTTGCTCAGCTTGCTTTCTTATAGAACCTAAGACTAGCAGCCCAGAAATGGCACCACCCACAAGGGGCCCTCCACTCTTGATCACTAATTGAGAAAATGCCCCACAGCTGGATCTCATGGAGGCACTTCCCCAACTGAAGCTCCTTTCTCTGTGATAACTCCAGCTTGTGTCTAGTTGACACACAAAACCAGCCAGTACAAGAGCCAAGCCTGGTTTAGAAAAGGTAGGCGTGAGCATGAGGGAGGTAAAGCAGCAATAAGACAGAAGAATAAGTCTATGAAGATGCCATAGATAAATAATAATCCATAGATCAAAGTAGCACATTCACTGAAAGCATACCTGTTCACACCTGTTGGTGTGAAAACCCTGGAGAGGAAGAATGGCTTAGAAGACTGACTGTAAGCTAGGATTCTAATGAACCATCCTTTTCCTGCAGGCCTCAAGTATAAAACTGAGATAGCAGGACAGGTTGCAAGCCAAGGAGAAGAGGACTCACATGTCTCCTAGGAAATGTTGATTTATTTTCTTGTTTGGGTATTGAAGATTTAACTAAGTTTTAGATACTAGATCTTCTCTAAGTTGGGAATAAGATTGATGTAGTCCCTCCCTTATGGACTTTGTACATTTTTATTTTAGAAGAAATTTAGTCAGGAAATAATGTTTTTTCAGATAACAACAAGAAAATACAAACCAAACTTCTAACCAAACAAACAAACAAACAAAAAACTGTGAATAGAACATTTAAGTGTAAGACCTGAAGCAAAGGTTTACAGGACGAGGATCCAATGCAGAGAAGGTTGTTATATGATCAATTGCATGGAATTTCTTAAAGAAATAAATCTGAAAAAAACAGTAAGGAGAAGGCATTTTGGTGAAGAAACATTGGATGTCAAGTGCTGGAGGTGGCACCAGTGAGATATGCTCAGAAGAAAAACATTGACTTCAGCAGCCAATGCCAAACATATTGAAAACAGTGGAGACCAAAATGCTGCAAACACCTCTCCTTAGGTGTTCAGGACTTGGTCTTCATTCCAGGTGGGAAGCACTAGAGGACTTTGACCAAGATGCAATACAACTTTGTTAGGCTTTTGAAATGTGATTTCAATGTTCTAGCTTTGTGAATGGACTGCAGCTGATCTGTGATAGTCTTCATGTTTTCTTTACCATGGAGATTATGGTGGGTCAAACAACTTCCTAAATATGACTCCAGAAATGTCTAGCAGTCAGAGGTTTACTTTTTTGAATAATACTTTTTAAAATTATTTTATTTATTGTCATTCCAAATGTTGTCCCCCGCTCCTGGTCCCCCTACCAGAGTTCTTCACCCCATACACCCTCCCTGTTGTTCTTGATGAGTGTCCCTCCACCCCCATCTCTTCTCACCTTACCTCAACCTCCCCCCATCCCCTTTCCCTGGGGCATCAACTCTCTACAGAATTAGGCAAATCCTCTCCCACTGAGGTCAGACAAGGCAGTCCTCTGCTACATATGTACCAGGGGCCACAGACTAAAGCATGTATGCTCTTTAGTTGATTGCTTAGTCTCTGGGAGCTCTGAGGGGTCCAGGTTAGTTAACACTGTTCCTCTTCCTATGAGTTGCCATCCCCTTCAGTTCCTTCAGTCCTTCCCCTAACTATTCCATAGGGGTCCCGACCTCAGTCCAATGGTTGGCTGTAAGTATCGGCATCTTTCTCAGTCAGCTGCTAGAAGAGCCTCTCAAAGAGCAGCCATGCTAGGCTGTTGTCTGTAAGCACAACACAGCATCAGTAATAGTGTTTTTGGTGGCTGAATGTGTGATGGATCACAAGTTGGGTCAGTCACTGGTAGGTCTTTCCTTCTGTCTCTGCTTCATTTTTGTTCCTGCATTTCTTTAGACACGAACAGTCTGGGTCAAAATTTTTGAATGTGGGTTGGTGACCCCACCCTTCCACTGAGGGCCCTGTCTATCTACTAGAGGTGGTCTCTTCAGATTCCATCTCCCCACTGTTGGACATTTTGGCTAAGGTCACCCACATTGAGTCCTGGGAGCATCAAACATCCCAGGTCTCTGGGACTTTCTAGAGGTTCTCCTATGTCCCCACCTCCTGTAGCTGCGTATTTCCATCCATTCTGCAGGCACTCTGGGCTTCTCTCCTGTCTCCCCTATGTCTGATCAAGCTCCCCATTTTTATAGGTGATATTCATGTGTGCAAGAACATTTTGGAAAAATAATGAATGTGAACTAATTTTAACTGAATCCCGTGAAGCTAAACATTCATGTTTACATTGAATTTCAAGCATACATTGTTCCCTAAGAGAGCAAAGTCCTTCTCTTGTGGCAGATGCAGCAGCAGTCAAACATGTTTGTCTTTAAATATTTCACTTTTTTCTAAATCAGTGCTATGAAATTTTTGAACAATGATCAGAATCCTAATAACACCCATGGAAATCAAACTGTTGGAGGGAGGTTCTTCTGGATTCAACATGTGCACCATGGTGTTCTTACAATGGCTGCCACCCCTTGGCAATCCATGGAGACATGTACTTGCTACAGCTATGCTTGCTGCTCATTGGCACCAGGACAGGCATAATTTTATTGCTGGGAAATTTCCAGAGGAAATAAATTCAGATGGCCTATTCTACTCCATGCTGACTGTAGTTAGCAACAATGTATAATATACTTGAAAACTGCTTAGAGTATACTTTAAATGTTTCACTCACTAAAACAAACAGACAAAAAAACCCACAAAAATAAATACAGAACAAATGAACAAGTAAAAACTATAAAAAACAGCAGGTATGTGAGGTGATAAGACCTTGCTTGATAGAAGTAGCCATTCTACATTATGTACATATGTAAGATCAACATGATGCATACTTGATAGCATATTAGAAGAATATCACATGGCCTTTATATTGCAATTTTTCAATATTATGTAGCTGTGAAAACAGTTTTATATAAAAAAAATTCTTCTGTATGTGCTTCCTTCTTCAGTCAAATCAGTTACCTGTTTATACACATTGTCCAAAGTCCTTGATTGGGTCTTATAAATTCATGCAATCCATTGATATTCTTTTACCTATTTTATGAGTTATACGCAGAGTAAATAGGAAATTTTTCAAAGATTTTTTTACTAAATTTAATTTTTTTTAAAGTTTTTATTTATGGTGTCCTAACCCTAATCCTAACCCTAACCATTTTTAGTTTACTGGACAATATACTTGATGTAATGAAATGAAAAAGAAAAATGCTAAGCTCCAATAGATAAAACACCAGAGGAAGGTATATCTAACCAATGCTACATCACATTTATCACTAGCTGCATTTTTTTCCATTTTTTATTAGGTATTTAGCTCATTTACATTTCCAATGCTATACCAAAAGTCCCCCATACACACCCACCCCCACTCCCCTACCCACCCACTCCCCCTTTTTGGCCCTGGCATTCCCCTGTACTGGGGCATATAAAGTTTGCAAGTCCAATGGGCCTCTCTTTGCAGTGATGGCCGACTAGGCCATCTTTTGATACATATGCAGCTAGAGACAAGAGCTCCGGGGTACTGCTTAGTTCATATTGTTGTTCCACCTATAGGGTTGCAGTTCCCTTTAGTTCCTTGGGTGCTTTCTCTAGTTCCTCCATTGGGGGCCCTGTGGTCCATTCAATAGCTGACTGTGAGCATCCACTTCTGTGTTTGCTAGGCCCTGGCATAGTCTCATAAGAGACAGCTATATCTGGGTCCTTTCAGCAAAATCTTGCTAGTGTATGCAATGGTGTCAGCGTTTGGAAGCTGATCATGGGATGGATCTCTGGATATGGCAATCACTAGATAGTCCATCCTTTCGTCATACTTCCAAATTTTGTCTCTGTAACTCCTTCCATGGGTGTTTTGTTTCCTATTCTAAGAAGGGGCAAAGTGTCCACACTTTGGTCTTCGTTCTCTTGGGTTTAATGTTTTTAGCAAATTATATCTTATATCTTGGGTATCCTAAGTTTCTGGGCTAATATCCACTTATCAGTGAGTACATATTGTGAGAGTTCCTTTGTGATTGGGTTACCTCACTCAGGATGATGCCCTCCAGGTCCATCCATTTGGCTAGGAATTTCATAAATTCATTCTTTTTAATAGCTGGGTAGTACTCCATTGTGTAAATGTATCACATTTTTTGTATCCATTCCTCTGTTGAGGGCCATCTGGGTTCTTTCCAGCTTCTGGCTATTATAAATAAGGCTGCTATGAACATAGTGGAGCATGTGTCCTTCTTATCGGTTGGGGCATCTTCTGGATATATGCCCAGAAGAGGTATTGCTGGATCTTCCCGTAGTATTATGTCCAATTTTCTGAGGAACTGCCAGACTAATTTCCAGAGTGGTTGTACAAGCTTGCAATCCCACCAACAATGGAGGAGTGTTCCTCTTTCTCCACATCCTCGCCAGCATCTGCTGTCACCTGAGTTTTTGATCTTAGCCATTCTGACTGGTGTGAGGTGGAATCTCAGGGTTGTTTTGATTTGCATTTCCCTGATGATTAAGGATGTTGAACATTTTTTCAGGTGCTTCTCTGCCATTCGGTATTCCTCAGGTGAGAATTCTTTGTTCAGTTCTGAGCCCCATTTTTTAATGGGGTTATTTGATTTTCTAAAGTCCACCTTCTTGAGTTCTTTATATATGTTGGATATTAGTCCCCTATCTGATTTAGGATAGGTAAGGATCCTTTCCCAATCTGTTGGTGGTCTTTTTGTCTTATTGACGGTGTCTTTTGCCTTGCAGAAACTTTGGAGTTTCATTAGGTCCCATTTGTCAATTCTTGATCTTACAGTACAAGCCATTGCTGTTCTGTTCAGGAATTTTTCCCCTGTACCCATATCTTCGAGGCTTTTCCCTACTTTCTTCTCTATAAGTTTCAGTGTCTCTGGTTTTATGTGGAGATCCTTAATCCACTTAGATTTGACCTTAGTACAAGGAGATAGTACTGGATCAATTCGAAATCTTCTACATGATAACAGCCAGTTGTGCCAGCACCATTTGTTGAAAATGCTGTTTTTTTTCCACTGGATGGTTTTAGCTCCCTTGTCAAAGATCAAGTGACCATAGGTGTGTGGGTTCATCTCTGGGTCTTCAATCTGTTCCATTGGTCTACTTCTGTCACTATACCAGTACCATGCAGTTTTTATCACAATTGTTCTGTAGTACATCTTTAGGTCGGGCATGGTGATTCCACCAGAGGTTCTTTTATCCTTGAGAAGACTTTTTGCTATCCTAGGTTTTTTGTTATTCCAGATGAATCTGCAGATTGCCCTTTCTAATTCGTTGAAGAATTGAGTTGGAATTTTGATGGGGATTGCATTGAATCTGTAGATTGCTTTTGGCAAGATAGCCATTTTTACTATATTGATCCTGCCGATCCATGAGCATGGGAGATCTTTCCATCTTCTGAGATCTTCTTTAATTTCTTTCTTCAGAGACTTGAAGTTCTTGTCATAGAGATCTTTCACTTCCTTAGTTAGAGTCACGCCTAGGTATTTTATATTATTTGTGGCTATTGAGAAGGGTGTTGTTTCCCTAATTTCTTTCTCAGCCTGTTTGTCCTTTGTGTAGAGAAAGGCCATTGACTTGTTTGAGTTAATTTTATATCCAGCTACTTCACTGAAGCTGTTTATCAGGCTTAGGAGTTCTCTGGTGGAATTTTTAGGGTCACTTATATATACTATCATATCATCTGCAAAAAGTGATAATTTGACTTCTTCCTTTCCAATTTGTATCCCCTTGATCTCCTTTTGTTGTCTAATTGCTCTGGCTAGGACTTCAAGTACAATGTTGAATAGGTAGGGAGAGAGTGGACAGCCTTGTCTAGTCCCTGATTTTAGTGGGATTGCTTCAAGCTTCTCACCATTTACTTTGATGCTGGCTACTGGTTTGCTGTAGATTGCTTTTATCATGTTTAGGTATTTTTGCAAACTGTGGTTATAATAATCATGAGAAGAAGTGTCTCTTTTTTACCTGCAGTATCATTTCTAACTATAGATCATTGTTCTGTCTGTGGCAGATTTTTACAGTGCCTATAATGTATTTGGGATGACTGTCTCAATGTAACCTGCAGTTTCCTGACATTTCCTGCTGACAACTGTAGTCATTTTCTGCTGTTTACAAAATCTTCTGTTACCATATCCATCATGTCTACCACTAGATCCATAGTCACCACCATAAGGACTACCTCAGCTTCTTCCCCCAATACTGCACCTCTTCATGGATCCATAATTTGATTGTTGTTGCTTACTATAATTTCCAAAGTTATTATAGTTCCTGTCACCACCAATGACTCCTCCTTTGTTGTACACAGCATATTCTCCTCTTCCACCACTACCATCCACTGGCTTAGTTTCCATATGATGGCCCACAATCACCATTGCCTTCTCTGCTACTATAACCAGAACCTCCACCAGAGTTGCTACCATCTCCTCCAAATCCATTATATGCACCATCCATAACTACCTCTGCTGCCACCACGTCCTCCACCATAGCCTCCTCTTCCACCAAAGTTTCCACCACAATTAAAGTTACTTCCATCACCTCCAAAGTTCCCTCTATGTCCCGTAAAGTTGACAGATCCACCTTCATGACATCTCTGAGATCCATCAGACTGCATCTCTTGCTTAGAAAGGTCCTTCTTACTTCCTAATTCTGTCCATTGACATTTTGTGTTTCTCAACAGTGACTTATCAATGGTATCATGATCATCAAAGCTTACAACTCTGCCTGTCTTTTTCAACTCTGCCTATCTTCTATAAGTTCTATGGTTTCAGTCCTGCAATACATTTTGAAATGTTTTGTTTTGTTTTTGTTTTTTTTTTCAGGGTAAGAACACAGACATGCCTTGCCACACACATGGAGGCCATAGGACATTTATTGGAGTCTGTTCTCTCCTTCCACCTTAGAAAGCAGTATCTCCCTTATTTCTGTAACTGTGCTGTTTACTTAAGACTAGTTAGTCTAAGAACTTCTAGGGAATTCTCATTTCCCTGTCTCCCATCCCACTGTAGGAAGACTGGTGTTATAGAAATGTAAGGGCTTCCCTCTGAAGGGCTTGCCCAGGAAGTACTTTTTGCAGAACTGTTTTCCTAGCCCCAGAGATGGCCTTTCCACTCACAAAGAAAGGGTTGAATCCCTCTCCCTTAAAACTGTGTGACCTCTTGCAAATTATAAAACCCATTTGGACCTGTTTCTTTATGATGTAATTTCTACTTTTTAAGATTATTATCAGGGTAAATCAAAAAGAAAAGTTCTCTGAAACTTACTTCACATGAATAAGTTGCTAAAATGACAATTAGCTTTGCAGCATCCTATTTCCTTTAAAAGAAGGTTCATCGTGAACTTGTGGACATCTCTGATCCATGATCTACTTACATAACACAGTGCTAAAAGTCACCTTGGGAGGAGCTTAGGAGGAAACTCAAAACACTGTAGACACTGGACCATTTTATTTTATTATTTTTATTTATTTAATTTTTGTTTTGCTTTGTTTTGTCGACACAGGGTTTCTCTGTGTATCCTCGGCTGCCCTGAAACTCATTCTGCAGACCAGGCTGGCCTTGATCTCTGAAATCTCCCTGCCTCTGCCTCCCCAAGAACTGGGATTAAAGGCATGTGCCACCACTGACCAGCTGACACTGAACCATTTTAAATTTTAATTTACACAGTTTTGGTACAGAACTGTTCAACTACCAAAATTGCATGCCTTAAGAGTTTAAATAAACGTCATCTGATTTTAAAGATGTGAATAAACATTTACAAAAAGAGAACCTCTCTGGATGATTTTTGAATGCCCAACAGTCTTGGGTTTCTCTGTGGGTGAATCTCTAGGAAATACAAGTGTTGTTGCTGTACTAAGGGTTAGAATCTACATAATTTAGAAATAACTTTTTCAAAAGTAGAAGTAGTTTAGGCAAGCCCTATCAAATCTGGGCCACTCCCTCTAAACACCCACCTTGCTCAGCATCTACAAACGTCTTCATAGCCAATGATTTAATTATCAAGAAAAAATAACAATTAATTTTATTTTTATTGACTCAACCATATGATGTTTGGAAAAATGATTACTCACAAGACCTGACACAATTGTTTTCAGACCAGAGGAAAATGGGAAATGTCTGCCCATGCACTAAATGGTCAAACTTTGGCAATATCCTGTAATAAATTCCAGGAGTAAATTGTTAGGTGTGCAACCATGTATTCAGGGCAATCTTTAAAATGCTTCCGTTGTATAAAATGGCTTTTTTCCCCTTAACCTTAAGTGCCTGTCTGTGTCTGTTGTTCTTGACAATGGACAATCATTAGACCCAGACCCAACACAGCTCTCCTCAGTTAACCTGACCTGTAGCGTACTTATCATTCCTCCAGAATCCTATTATGAATAATTGTCTTCAGAGAAAATAAAATAAAAATCTAAAAATCCTTTCATATCAAATACATTTGAATTGAATTGCAAATGGCACTCACCTAAGGTGTGAAGGGTAGGAAGCTATTTACTATCATTCCGCTCTTGAACTCACAAGACAGTAGCCTCCATTTTAGTGACTAAGTCTGCACCTTGGATGTGGATGACTGTCAGCTTATTAATGAGCCTTTGTAAAGTTTCAGGCTCTTTGGCCATAAAAATTGAGCTAACAATAGTAATTCACATATTTTAGAGTTATATCAGGGGTAAATTAAGTTAGCTATACAAAGTATTAAAAGCAAATGGTGTTTTCTAAGTTCTGGATACAATTACATGGTTTTATAGTCTTTTTTTTTTAAGTTTGGCAGAAAACTGATAGTTTTATTTGTACATATGTTGGATCATTTATGCAACCTCATTAACAATTGTAATTTTTTTTTTTTTGGAATGGAAGAATTGATTCCTTCTAGAAAATAATAGTTAATTCGTTAAATGTATGGTTATATGATATAAAACAGTCAAGATCTATGAGTCAATACTAATTTTTTTATAAACATTATTTCAGTCTAAGGACTTCACTATGAAATTATACAAATGTGCCCTTTGCTTCAGAGACTTAATTTATTAAAATAAAATATATCAGCTATGAGAACAATTATGTAACATTCATTTTGTTTAGGTCAAAAGCATGATGTGCAGCTTATACAATACAATGATAGATATCTTCTCTCAAAAAGAAATATCATTGCTCTTTATTTAGTCTAATTTAACATTCAAGAATTTACAGCTGGATGCTATGTCTTCAGAAGTAAATAGCAAGAAGTCTTAGGTAAAATGTTGAGGCCTAGATCGAATGTTAAGGCCTAAGTAACTGTTACCTGGCTAGTCTGCCATTATAAGGAAACTTTCTTAAATGTTTCTATTGTTACTAGGAAACTTTCTAAGGCCATAAGGCCAAGTTAATTACATATTCTGTTATGTTTTGTGCCCTTAGAAACCAATCATGATAGAAATCAGTAAAACTGTTTTTGTAGTTAGCCACAATGACCTTGGACCTGAACCAATCACCCAGCAGCACTTCCTGTACCTATATATAGGCTTTTACGGTATAAGGTGCTCCTGGGATGGACCCTCAATGTAAGAGATATAAGAAAGTATTTAAAGTAAGACTTCCATTTAAGTAGTGATTGAGTAAACTTTAAGTTCCCAAGACCTCCCTGGGAATTGACATTCTACTTGGTAGAAAGAAACATACATGTGGGCAACTGACATCCTGGTTGGCAAGTTAAGGCATGTTAGACAAAACAAGTCCCATACTGGTAGAGAAGTTAAGACATGAGTGTTAGGCAAGGCAAGTCCACTGCCACAGTTGAATATGCCAATCTGTGGGAGCAGGATACATGTACAACAGAGATATGTTCCTAAGGAAATTCCTCTATTCCTAAATCCTGACTGGTGGAAAAACTTGGCATAGATGTTTATAGATCTCAGGAGTTAAAAGCCCTGTAACTTAAAAACCCATGTAACTTGGGGTCACAGTTCAGTTCCTGAATCTGGACTGTAAACCCGATTGCTCGGTCATGGAACATATGCTCAGTAATCTATCCCTGTCAGACTGAGTTTGGTGTTCAAGTGTTTCGTGAGGCAATTCCTAGACCCCCAACAAGTAGATATGAACAGCTTAATATACTAATAGATACAAAGAAAAAAACCCACATTTTCTTAGTGTGGATTCTGCTTTTATGGAAAACAAGTGGCCAACAATAATATGCTTCTTGTTTTGTTTTGTTTTGTTTCCAAAATATGAAGCCAGTGGGGAATGTACAATGATTAGTCTTCATGGAATGTGGAGCAGGAGCAGAAGAAACCCCAAAGGTATGGAGTCACAATAGGACAAGGATGTGTGGTTTCCAACTGACATCTCTCACAGTCCCTAGGAACGACTACAAACAATAAAAACTGCAAGCAATTATCTTACTTCATTCCAGGAGTTTGAAAGAGAAGCCTAAGAGACACAGTGCTTCTGGATGCTCTTCAGGGGCAGTCAGCAGCGTCTCACAAGGCTAGGAAAAGACGCTACATGGTTAAAAATTTGCACTCATTCAAAAATCACTTTTAACATTGTCTACTTTTTGACATCTCACAGAAATAAATTTAGGAGCAGATTTCTGAAGGGAAAAAAATCACATTTAATCAACAATAAACAGAAAGGGAATCACTGGCAGCCAGTGAGTAACTCTATTTTTCTCTGTAGATTTGGCCAAAGTCTGTTTAGATTTTGCCCTTAATTTGAACACTTAACATGGCAATATATAGAAATCGCATGACATAAAAGGATAGTCTAAGGTTGTCAGGGTCTCAAAGAAATGGCTCTTCTCAACTTTCTCTCCCAGGCCATATCTCAAAGTATGTGAATGCCAAGAAGAAAAAAGAAGGCAGGAGTGCTTTTATAAGTTCCCAAAACAAAAGAGATGCTCAGAAAACAGGGAAATAAAGGAATTGGACTATGGTCCTAAGGAATTGTGACAGAGGAGCACAGCTTTATAATGCAAAGATCATGGCAACATCTTCTTACTTTAACTTGACAAAGAGAATAAATATTGGAAAAGAATAAAGAAATAAAAAGGAAAGGGAAGAAAGGACAGTAGGAAGGAGGTATGGATGAATGGAGAGAAAGAGGAGGGAGAAGAGTGATAAAAAATAAAGGTAAAAAAGAATTCTACTCTGTGTTTTTCTGTCTGTCTGTCTGCCTGACTCTATCTCTCTGTGTCTTTTTCTGTCTCTCTCTCTCTCTCTCTCTCTCTCTCTCTCTCTCTTTCTTTCTCTACCTCTGTCTTTCTCTGTGTATATATGTGTGTGTCAGTGTGTCTGTGTGCATATGCATGTGTGTGAGTGAGTGAGTGTGTGCATGTGTGTGTGTTTGTGTGTGTGTGTGTATACATACCAGGGTTATAGTTGATAAGACCTCCCAGAAGAGTTCTCATAGGCATTAACCAAATGCCAATGTTTTACCAATGACTGAAAGTGGTAAAGAATTCATGTTTGAACAATTTTCAAATTACACAAATTCCAGGACACTATTTAACCTATTGACCATCTGTCAATCTTTTCTCCCATGAGTCCTGCACACAAAGAAAAATGAAGAGATAAACTAAGCTAGCGCTATGCTCTAAATTATGTCTTAAATATAGAATTACAGGTTCATGGCAAAAGAAATAATTTCAGGAAAGACTATACAGATAAGAATGCAGTACAGTTTTTCTTGTGTTTTGCAAATTGTATCTTGGGTGTTCTATGTTTTATATGCCAGCAAGATTTTGCTTAAGGGACCCTCGTATAGCTGTCTCATATGAGGCTAGGCCAGTGCCTGGCAAATACAGAAGTGGATGCTCACAGTCATCTATAAGATGGAACACAGACCCATGGAAGGAGTTACAGAGACAAAATTTGGAGCTGAGACAAAAGGACGGACCATCTAGAGACTGCCATATCCAGGGATCCATCCCATAATCAGCCTCCAAACGCTGACACTATTGCATACACTAGCAAGACTTTGCTGATAGGACCCTGATATAGCTGTCTCTTGTGAGACTATGCTGGGGCTTAGGAAACACATAAGTGGATGCTCACAGTCAGCTATTGGATGGATCACAGGGCCCCCAATAGAGGAGCTAGAGAAAATACCCAAGGAGCTAAAGGGATCTGCAACCCTATAGGTGGAACAACATTATGAACTAACCAGTACCCCAGAGCTCTTGACTCTAGCTGCATATGTATCAAAAGATAGCCTAGTTGGCCATCACTGGAAAGAGAGGCCCATTGGACTTGCAAACTTTATATGCCTCAGTACAGGGTATTGCCAGGGCCAAAAAGTGGGAGCGGGTGTGTAGGGGAGTAGGGGGGAGGGTATGGGGGACTTTTGGGATAGCATTGGAAATGTAAATGAGGAAAATACCTAATAAAAAAATCAAAAAAAAAAAAGATGGAACACAGGGCCCCCAATGGAGAAGCTAGAGAAAGCACCCAAGGAGCTGAAGGGGTCTGCAACACTATAGGTGGAAGAACAATATGAACTAACCAGTACCCCAGAAGCTCATGACTGGGAAGAGAGGCCCCTTGGTATAGCAAACTTTATATGCCCCAGTACAGGAGAATGCCAGGGCCAAGAAGTGGGAGTGGGTGGGTAGGGAAACAGGGCAGAGGGAGGGTATAGGGAACTGTTGGGATAGCATTTGAAATGTACATGAAGAAAATATCTAATAAAAAAAAAGAATGTAGTACAGTAAAATTTACAGCATTCCTCTCAACCCTTCCTACACTCATGAACTCTCCTCAGATACAGCTGCTCTTTAGTGTTTCTTGACTTCCTTCCACACACTTTTCTGTATGATTAGCAGGAGAAATTCAAGTTATTGTATATATTTTTTGAAAACTATATAACAGTGCCATTTAACTAGCTTCCACCTAACATCTTTTGGATATCTATCTATCTATCTATCTATCTATCTATCTATCTATCTATCTATCATTTCTCTATCAATCAACAATCTATCATATATATTTATTCACCTATATAGTATTTATCATAATCTATTATCTATCTAGCCATAATCTCTCTATTAATCTATCATCATCATCATCTATTCTATTCTCTCTTCACATTGATTGGAATTCAGCTGTCTATATAATTCTGAGATAAACATCTTCATATATATTATGTATTAAATCTTCAGGTAACTTGTGAGTTTTTTAATGTGACATCATTTATTAAAATTGTAAAATGTTTTAATAATCCTTTCTCTTTCTTACAAGCATAATATTTTATTAGTTCTTTGGGAAGCTCATGTTATGCATCCAGATCACACTCATTTCCCAGTCCGTCTATGTTTGCAACCCTCTGAACTTGTGATTTCCCCTTCCAAAAAACCTAAAATAAAAATAAAATTAACATTAAAATAAAAAAGCAAGCCCAATTTGTGTTGTCTATACTCAATGGTGCATAATGAAACACTCAGTGGCCTGTCCTATAAATGCCACTGGGTCATTTCCCTCCTGCATCCTGGAAAGAAGCCATCAATTGTCAAGAGCTAACGTCACCATTTTTATCACCCTTTTTCAGCATTCTCTTTGATTATGGCTTCCTGTTTAGGATGCCACTTTTTTGGGAATAGGAGTAAGGGTTATCACAGAAGCCTTCCATGTTCCTCTTTCTCTAACTATATATCTGCAATCATCAATGTCATTGTCACAGTTAATCCTGTCAACAAATTCACTGTTTTTAGAGGCACCTGAAAACATACCTGTAGGTATGTCTGACAGTGTTTCCAGAAAGATTACCAGAAGGGAGAGGACTCAATCTGAATTAATGGGTTGGTGTTTTAGAGAAGATAAAGATGAGAGAGAGAGACAGAGAGAGAGAGACAGAGAGAGACAGAGAGAGACAGAGAGACAGACACATAGAAAGAGATATAGACACAGAGAGACAAAGAGAGACAGTGAGATAAGACAGAGAAATAGGGAGACCGAATCACACACCTCAGAGAATCCTAGTACTAGTATTCATTTATACTTATTGCCACCAAGAGCTAACACTTGTAGTCATGCTTTTTCTACAATAATAGATTATATCTATAAACCATGAGCCAGAATAAATTCTTTCCTCATCAAGTTGCTTCTTCTTGGACATTTGATCAGAACAACAACAACAACAATAAAAAGTATAAATAAGTAACACCTCCAGGCTCAAATGGAGGGCCTCTAAAACCAAAATGTCAATAATATATGCATGAACTTGAAGACAACTCTTTAAAAGGAAAAGAAAGATACATAAAAATATTATAATTTACAACTAAATTCAGAACAGTAAAAGTAGAGAACCTTAAAAATAAAGTTTTAAATCAAATAGAGAGAAAAGAAATATTAAAAGAAGATGAACTATCCAGTCAATATCCAAGTAACACAGAGCCACTGTGACTTGAAACACCATGTTTTTCAAAAATTCATGAGCTTCAGCCAATATTAAGTGATAAAAGCAATTTATGTGAATTTAGACTCAATGATACACATAAAGTGGCCAACCTTATTAGAATAAGAAGAGAAGGAATATTTAGAATCGATACATTATGAACTCATAAAATTATATTTTAAAGTTATTTTAGAATGGTGTGGCTGAGAAAGTATGTTTCTTCTTTTTTTCAGGTAAAGAAAGTCAGAGTGAACATTTGAAGAGGACATGTTGCTAGGGAGTGATAAGAGACAAGCAGAGTACATGAGCTCAAGATCCATTGTACCAATGTAGGAAACTGTCAAAAATAAATAAAATGCATTGTAAACAAAAGAAAACAGAGCTTATAATGAAAAATTGTATTTTAGAGAACAAATGGTGATAGTCATAGCCTTTTCTAAAAGCTGAACTTCACATTCCTCTAGCACATTAAATTGACCCTATAACTTTCATACCACTACTACAACAGGAAAAAATGGCTTGCACTTTTTAAAGGGGATTTGGGGTTTATTGTCAGGTGATACCATTGACTTTCCTCTCCAGTCACTCTCATAGTACCCTCCAGCATTAGGAAACCTCAAAGAATCTTCATTTTCATGTCATCAATTAGAAAAGTTCAGATGCTCTACAGGGCAAATTCTTAGACAAGGAAGACCCCAACAGTCCTAACATCTGACCATGTGACCAGCAGAAGCCACCTCTTAAGAATGTGCTTGTAAATGTAATTAAAAATCAACTTCCCATTTTAGTATAATAGTCAAGAACTACATTCCCAAAAGAATCCATCTGTATTGCATTTTATTTCAAAGTACAAAACTGGGAGTCTTTCATGTGTATTTAATTTTGGAGGGAAGGAGCAACACAGACTTGGAATGATTTCAAGTAGTTTAACAATTCAGATGAAGAATAAGTCCATATTGATTGCTAGAGTACAATTATTTCTTATGGTTGCTGTTCTTATTGTTGATGGAATGGATAAAATTATCATTCTAACTGTAGGTGTGGTACGTAAGACAGGATGCCTGATTTTAAAAGGACACAGGACTCATATATAGTCATAAAGACTGTGTGCATTCAATAAGAGCTTCAGGAATTAAACCAAAGATCAAAACACAAGGAAGGAGAGGGCCAAAAGTGGGGGAAAGATGAAAAGAAAGGGGAGAAGAGAGGAGGAAAGAACAAAGGAGATACACACACACACACACACACACACACACACACACAGAGTGAGAGAGAGAGAGAGAGAGAGAGAGAGAGAGAGAGAGAGAGTTGCTAGTATCTTTATCAACTTATTAGTCATCATTGGAACATGTAGCTCACTTACTTTGACAGTGCAAAACCCAAACAGACCAATAATTATTATGCTAGTTATGGAAACCAAGCTGTCTTTGGGGACATTTTTTGATAAATGAAAGGCAATTTTATCTCCTTGAATCCTGAGTGCTAGAAAATTATTTCCACTTGCAGAATTAGTTCACTCTCAAATTAAATTAAGTCCAAGTAATGATTCCATGCTTGGCGTTTATTTTCCTCGTTGATCAAAGAGTCACATGTAGCTTTCCAGGTCTGGGAAAGTCACATGGTTTTCCAATTTTGAAAAGGTATATATGATGCTTCCTTTATCTTCTTTTTTGTTGTTGTTGTTGTTGTTTTGTTTTTTGTTTTTTTCAAGACAGGGTTTCTCTGTGTAGTCTTGGCTGTCCTAGAACTCACTTTGTAGACCAGGCTGGCCTCGAACTCAGAAATCTGCCTGCCTCTGCCTCCCAAGTGCTGGGATTAAAGGCGTGTGCCACCACGCCTGGCTTCCTTTATCTTCTAAAGGATGGAAATATTGATCATCAAAGAGAGATGAAATATATTTTTGAATAACCAATACTTGGAAGAAAACTAATTTTATTTCTTTTAAAATTTACCCACTCAGTTATTCTATACATATCATGAAGATTGAAAGACGTACTTTCTCAGTGGCATATAAATATCATGGTGGAAGAGGCTTAGGCAATGACTTTTCTTGAACATCCTAAAGTAAATGGTTTCATGGACATGATAGGATAATTACCAAGCTGCATGTCCTTTAAAATAATATTAGCCCTCTTCTAATTAATTAGCTGACTAATAAAGGACATACAAATAAAAGATTTACTCAGTACAAGGGAACGCCAGGGCCAAGAAGTGGGAGTGGGTGGGTAGGGGAGTGGGTGGGAGAGCGTTTAGGGGACTTTTGGGATAGCATTGGAAATGTAAATGAAATAAATACCCAATAAAAAAAATAAAATAAAATAAAGAAAAGATTTAAGGCATAATCCTCTATTGAGCAGCAAGAACTAAACCTAAACTTTCCTTTCAGAATTTGCTTTGCACCCTGTGTTTTGTCTTTCAGGGTAAGCACTAGCTTTAGCTGGCAATCAAAAGCCCTCTGTGACATTTCTTAGCTTAAAGATAATATTTTAAGCAAAATGGACTTTTATGTTGTGAATTTTGATCCACTTGAACTTGAGTTTTGTGACGGGTAATAGATATGGATGTATTAATAAAACCAGATACACTGGGGCTGATGGAAGAGAAAGTGGGGTGTAGCCTTGAATGCATTGGCACAGGAGACAACTTCTTGAACAGAACATGAAAAGTGCAGACACTAAGACCAACAATTAATAAATGAGATATGATGAATCTGATAAGCTTCTGTAAGACAATAGAATCAAATTCCAGCCTAGGAAATGGGAAAGATTCTTACCAACCACACATCTGACAAAGAATTAATTTCCAAATATATAAAGGACTACACACCAGCAAAACTAGACACTAGCGAAGTAAACAATCCAGTTTAAAAATGGGGTACAAATCTAAACAGAGAATTCTCAGCAGAGAAATCTTAAGTGCCTGAGAAGCACTTATATAGTAATGTTCAGCATTCTTAGCTATCAGCGAAATGCAAATCAAAATGATTTTGAGATTCCATCTTACTCCTCTTTGAATGCCTAAGACTGATACTACAAGTGATCGCTCATGCTGGTGAGAATGTAGAAGAAGGGAAACACTCCTCTATTGCTGGTGGAAATGTAAACTTGTACAGCCACTCTGGAAATTGATATTGAAGGTTCTTAGATGATTGGGCATCCATATATCTCAAGACCCAGCTATACCACTCCTGACATATACCCAAAGGATGTTCCATCCCACCACAAAGACAGTACCTCAATTATGTTTATAGCAGCTTTATTCATAATAGCTAGAAACTAGAAACCATGGAGTTGTCCTTCAATTGAAGAATGGATAAAGAAAATTTGGTATATTTACACAATAGAGTATTACTCAGGTGTTAAAAATAAGCATCATGAAATTAATATGAAAATGTATAAAATAGAAAAATAGAGTATAAATAAACTAGAAAAATAATTCTGACCTAGAAAGACAAACATGGTATATATTTAATTACAAGTGGGTATTAGCTATAAAGAATAATCACACTACAATCACACTACAATCCGTAGACCCAGAGAAGCTATGTAACAAGGAGAGCTCAAGCAGGGAACACATGAATCTCCCTTAAAAGCAGAAATAGAATAGAGATCATGGATAGACTAGGGGAAGGTAGAGACAAAAACAAGAGGGATCAGTTTGGGAGAGGGTGGAGAAACAGAGTTCTGGGAGAGCATTGGAATTGGGGGACACATCAAAGGTGAGATAGAAACCCAGTGCAATGGAAACTCCTGAGAATCTGTGAGAGTGACCCTAGGTAAGACTCCTAGTGGTGGAGAATACAGAACCTGAACCAGCCATCTATTGTAACCAGTCAAGACTTCCAGTGGAAGGACTGGCACACCAACCCAGGCACAAAACCTTTGACCAACAATTTGTCCTGCTTACAAGATATGCTGGGGTAAAAGTGGCACAGAAGTTGTGGGAGTGGCCAACAAATGACTGTTCTATTATGAGATTCATGTCATAAAAGGTAGCCCACCCCTGACACTTCATGAAGGGGCATGAACCGCAGCCTGGATATCCCAGAGACCTAGCATAGAAGCAGACACAAAAACATGGGAGAAAGCAAGTCAATTAAATGATTTCTTATGATTTCTTCTATCCTTAACCTAATTGTTATCAGAGAGGCTTTATCTAGTAATGATGGAAACATATACAGAGACCCACAGCCAAATATTAAGCAGGACTTGGGGATTCTTGCACAAAAGAGAAAGGAAGGATTATAGGGGGCCAGAAGAGTCAAGGACACCAGAAAACAACAACAACAAAACAAAAACAAAACAACAAAAAGCAAAAAACAAACAAACAAAAAAACACCACAGAATCAAGTAACTTAGTAATTATAGGAGCTCACGAGATTGAAACAACAATAGTGAACCTGTATGACCTATAGGGGTCTGTCCTCTGCATATATATTATAGCTGTGTATGTTGGTCTTCTTACAGGCTCCTAATGGTGGAAGTGGGGCTGTCTCTGACTCTTTTGCCTGTTTTTGAAGCCCTTTTCATCCTACTTGGTTGCCTCATCCAGCCACAAAATGAGGGGAGGTATCTGGTATTACTGAAATCTGATATACCATGTTTAGTTAAAATCCTGGGGAGGCCTACACTTTTCTGAAGAGAAATGGAGGAATGGATTGGGAGAAGAGTGGTGGTCGTGGGAGCAACTGGGAGGAGAAGAAGGAGTGGAAACTACAGTTGAGATAAATGGTTGAATTTTAAAAGAAGAACGATTTTTTTCAGTTCAATCCATTTGCCTGTAATTATTTAACTATGGGTTAAAAGAATGTTTAACTCATACCACTTTGCATTTATAAGTAATTCGCTAATAAATATTTTAACATGCAAAAAGTAATACAGAGAAGAAAAATAAACTTCTACCATGTACCATGATTAATGTTTTAACATCTATTTAGCCTTTTTATTACATGTGTTTTATTTAATCAATTCAAACACAAGAAAATGTTTTGATGTAAAGTCCTTTTTATCGTAAATGCCCAGGCATAGTCTCGTATTGGAGAAATGACTAGTAGCTCCTAGCAGAACCGTGCAAACCCCAGTGCACTTTCTGGGTATACTTAACAGTCTTGCTATGCAGATTTCAGTACTGTTGTGTGATATTTCCTTGTCTCAGCTATGTATGCAGTGACCTTTCAGAGAGCTCCAATGGTGGTCACACCTATCATGAAATGCCAGCCCTCGACACTGACTTTGTCTTTGAACTTTGAACTTTGAACTTTGAACTGCCACAGTAAATATCAAGTAAGGCACTGGCTTAAGTGGATTTAGCCCACCCTCTGCTCTAGGGTAGTGTATTTCATTATCAACATCATTATTGCTCCTATAATTATTTTCAGTAACTCTTAGCCCTGAGGGAGGACAGTTACTTAATGGAGTCTTATCACAGTGCACGAGGTTGAGGATAAGGGTGAGCCACTAACAAGCTCAGGCATTCTCAGTTTGTTAGAATTATAGTATAAAGAAACATACTCCTACTAGCTAATTAAGATTAAGGATCACAGTTTTCTCAAAGAAAAGCAGGGATAAATTGGGGGCTTTCCTGTCTATCTCAGTGTAAAGGCTATAAGCCTTGTTAGACCACAGTAAGTAATGGTTTTTCATTACTTTGATTTATTTAGAGGTAAAGAAGCTTGAGAGATGCACATCCTGAACTTATTACATAGATGAAACTCCTAAACTGCTTAGAACTGAAATAAGAATATACTTCATGCTCTTGGAGCAGAAGCCAGTGTTTTAAAGATTGAAACTATTTAATTTAAACTCTGACACATGGAAGAGATTTTTCCCCCATATAAACTGCAAAGATCTGAAAATAAAGATTGATAATATAAAGGCAGTATGACCCTAAGATGAACTTCCAAGGTAATCTAAGATTCAAGAGGTCAGAGGGATTTCCTTATAATTCCCCACCCACCTAATGCCTGGGGGAACCTGTTGAGCTTGTATTAGTCAACTGGCATAGCTGGTTTGATTTTATAAACACACAGTGAATATCCACTGTGTAGACCAATGTGAAGGCAGATGCCTATGGATCCCAGAAGAGAGTGTCAGATCTCCTGAAGCTGGAGTTACAGATGTTTGTGAGCCACCTGGCATGGCTTCTAGAAACCAGATTCAGGTCTTCTGGGAGAGAAGTACATTCATTTAGTTAGTAAACACATTCCAGGCCCTAATTTTTTGATTTATGAAATCAGCAATCTGATTCAAAGGAGCATGGATGAGTGACAAAGTTGGTAATTCTGCCAATATTCTGAAAATCCTGCTTTAATCTGAGTGTGGCATTCAGGGAGGCCCAATACAGACAGGTGTTTTGTGTATTACAAAAGGATAAAGATGGAATAAATAATGTGTGTTTGAGGAGATGGGTCTACTGACATTGTTATTCTATTTATATTGTTATACTGATGTTGTTATTCTATTTTTTTTTACCATTTTCAATGATTTAATTGTTGACTTTCAACTTTATAGCACATTAAAGTCAGATTACAATTAAATTGTAAGTATCTGTGATCTGTTTCAGCTTCTACTATGGTTATATGGTTAGACATAACTTTACTACATTTTTTTTAAGTTGGCTAAATTTTTATGACTCTTGAGTATAGAATGGGAATGACAAGTAACAGTCATTTACAGTGTCATTGGCAATAGAATTTGTTGTACAAATTGGTTGGCAATGTCCCTCTATGTGCATACTCGGTGCATTGTGATTACTTCCCTACTCACACTTGTCCCGATCCCCTTGCTCCTTTTTCATTGGACTGGCTTCTAGCAGAATCTCCTTTGTCCCCCGGACACAGTCCAACAATAGGGGGAACTATGACAGTTCAAAGACAAAGTCAGTTTTGAAGGCATGAGGGATGTGACCACCATTGGAGTTCCCTGGAAGGTGGAAACATGCATAGCTAAGACAAGGAAATAGCCCCCAACAATGCTGAAACCTGCATAACAGGACTGCTGAGTGTAACCATAAGGCCTCTGAGGTTTACCTGATTCTCCTAGTGTCCTAGTGCAAGAACAAGTTTCCTTGGTCAGGCCATTCATTGTCCCTTTCTGACATTCAGGTCATCCCCTCTTCTGTTGCTGTTGAGTTTGCATATGCCTATAAAGCTCGAGAGGCTGCTTTTGATATTTCCTGGTAACATTCATTTTCATGGAAATGAAAAGGTTTCATTTTAATTTATCAATAAACAGTAATATAGAAAAATATTTTCTCAGTATTAAAGAAAACACTATTATAGAAAAATCTATTTCTCGGTCTACTGTGGCAACTAGATAGTAATATAAGTTCCCTGTTTATAGCACTAGAAGATAAGGAGTTGAAAAGAGGATTACAGAGAAGGGCTTTGACTGCCACAACTCCACAGAAAAGTCAAACCCAGAAAAGATATGCATTAGTAAATAGTCACAGATTCTCAGTCTTTTTAGTCAAGAGAAAATTGGTGATTAGTGTATATCCAGAGCAGGTTAAGTGGGAATCTTGAGAATAAGGCAACAAGTTAAAACAGAGAGGGCCCACACGACTCCACACTGTCACTCAAGGATCCCAAGTACAAGAGCTGCCTCCCACTCATTGCTTCATGTTCAGAAGCTTGTGGATTCTTTGGTTGTGAAGACAAGGAGAAGGAGAGACTAGGTAATTACATATAGGGTCCCCCCCTTCTTGTTTTAAAATAGGGTCTCACTGTATAGAACCAGCTGTCCTGGAACTCACAGTACAGTCTTTTGCTAATTTCAAACTTGGCATAATCTTCCCACTTCTGTCTCTAGACTACTAGAAGTTCAGGCACGCACCACCATGTCCATCTTATTCAGAGTGTCTTTAGTTGTGTAACCACAATGTGGCCGCTGTTCACATTTCCCTGATTTGAAGTAATCATATGACTCAATCAATTATGAAGAATCTTAGACATGGCATCTTGCACATGCCTGCTACATATGCAAAGTAGTTGGTAGAAACCTTCAGTCTCCACTCAAATGGTGCAGAGATATTTTGATATCTGAAAGCTCTCCCCTTTTATTCCTCTTATTTTCTTCTTGCTTCCTTATTTAACAGGTAACTGAATCTATATCATTTTGTATGCTGATTCCATGATTATACTTTGGGGTATAAAAAGATGTGCAATGTCCTTTTTCCATATATCAACTTCACTTTTCACTTAATATCATCTTTCAAGTAAAATAGGGTTTTTGTGAGAAAACTACATTCAGTAAGTTCTAAACACACAAAATAAAACAAAACTGAAATCTATATTGATTTCAAATTCACTTGTTTTTATTATGTCAGAATCATTATAATGCCTATACTGTTTATAGTTCTCAGCATGTGCTACTATAAGAATTTGTCTTGCTCTACACTTGACTGAAACTATTAAAAGTCTCCAAATTATCAAAGTGGATAAACTATAAATCATAAAATGTGAAATCTACTACAAACCAGTATTGTGATAGTCATAGATATACTACAAATACTTTTTGCTTGTTTTATCATTTCAAATTGTTTCAGTAGCTAGAAATTAAACAAAATAATCCAAGATCCAAAATCCCAAATATCTTATTGTAGCAAGCAACTGGGGCCCATAGAGGACATCAAGATTAACATATGAGGTAAGCTAGTCAAGAAAAGGACTGGAAACCCTTCTCCACCTGAACTACCAGCAAAAACTAGAAGATGCACTTGCATACCTGTGGATGCACACACATACACACACACACACACACACACACACACACACACACACACACACACTTTGGTATATAAATAATGGAAATGTGAATGTTATGTAAAAGACCTATAGTTTTGAGCCTCCTAGGTCAGTGCTTTTGAGTGTGTGCCTTTCCCCAATTTACTGATACCCTCTACATTCCTAATCAACTGACTCTGTTTCTATTCCTGTGTCCCTGGTGCAGTTCCTTGTTCTGGACCGTTTCAGCAGTGCCTTCTAAATTCTGATCTGCACCAATCACAATATGGTACAAACTAATTTAATAACAGTGCTTTTAAATGTATTGAAATGCTGTTAGACAAAAAAAATGTATACCTGATTTTATGCAGCAGTGACTAGTGCTCAGTGCTGACTGATAGAGAATTGGTAAACCTCACTGGTCCCCATAAAGCAAATCCAACATAGAAAAGACAAGTTGACTAGATTATATAGGTAGGTCAAAGAAATCAACAGGGTCAAGTGAATATATATTACATCATGGCTAAAATTCACCAGGATAATACAAATGCAAATGCATTATTTAAGGCTTCATTATTTTTCCAAGTATGGAAAGGAGGCTATGGACATACTGCTATTGCCAAGGCTGTTAGTTGCTCCTTACAAACTGACAGCAAGTTTCTGATGCTGAAATTAATACCTACACAACTCATTGAACATGGAGGCATTGAGCTACTGCCTACCTACAGTGTATACCCCTACTGACTAGTGTTCCCAATAATGTACTCTGCATACTAACAAAGTGATGGGGGAGCCAGCTACAAACCCTTTGATCTAAAATGTGAGCTGTCTGAGAGTTGTGCTAGTAGTGTAATAGTAGCACAAGCTTGTGAGCATAACCAACAATCTCTTGTAGGGTTTAAGGCCCACTTTGTGTGATGAAGCCCATCACAAACACTCCTCAGAGGCCTTCCAAATGTTATGTGTTTTAAAAAATATTTCCGCTGGGCGGTGGTGGCGCACGCCCTTAATCCCAGCACTCGGGAGGAAGAGGCAGGCAGATTTCTGAGTTCGAGGACAGCCTGGTCCAAAGTGAGTTCCAGGACAGCCAGGGCTATACAGAGAAACCCTGTTTTGAAAAAACAAAAACAAAAAAAAATATTTCCTTGGATTCAACTAATGTGATTGATTCAGAAAAGTGTGAAGTTAGCCGTAGTATATGTTTCACCTTAGTATTCACATGGGTATTAGAAAAAGTTCTTGCAGAAGTACATGTGTCAGAATTTTTTCATCATGGGATAACACTTTTTAAAATATCAATTCCATAATAAGTATTTAAGAAGATAAAACTTTATTATTATTTCTTGCTGTATTATACATTTGCTCTAAATGCCCATGTTTTTCTTCAAATGATCTCTAATAGATTAGTTATGACATAATTAAATACAGTCCGAGAAAGAGAGCAAAAGATTAATATAGATGCAGTTTCATACAAGATCATGATTTTCATTTCACAAATATGAGTGTAATACTTGCTTCCATTTGGCAAAACAGACAAACAAATGCTAAAAAGGAAAAAATAAGTAAAAGAAGAACTTTTTGGTAGTCCTTGTCAAGAACAAACTATTTAGTAAGTACTCAGCAAATGTTTGAATTGTTTAAACAATTTTTCTGGGGGAAGGTCAGACCTAAAAAAAAAAAAATGGCATTATTCATTACCTCTCTACAAAAATCTGCTATCAAAGGTAAGGTGTGATTAGAAAGGACGGTATGGAGTCAAGCTGCTTTGATTTAAAATTCATCTCTATCATTTATAAAACTATGACTTTATACTTCCACTGCACATTTTCTCTGTTTTAATCTTCCTTTCCCTTAAAATGGGAAAAGCTTTCATAGTAACAAACGGTTTGGATGAGGATTAGGAAGCTCTCTGGTTTAAAAAATTTAGAGAGTAAACAGTAAATATTTACCACTAGAGCTAATACTATTTTCTTTGGAGTGTGGATTTCTCATGTATAAATTATTGAGGATGAGTAATAGCTACTGTCTATCAGTTATGTATGTGTATGGTGATTCTGTCAAAGATGAGAAGCCCCTCGTGTGTCCTGCCTTACCCCGTGGTAGAACCTCTGAAGATACTTGTGGAGACTGGTAGTAGACCTCAAGTTACTTTAGGTTAACAGCTGCTGAAGCCTCATCTGGGAAGAGAGCAAAGTATCAAAAGAGAAAGATGTAGACAAACAGGAAACCTCAAGAGTTACAGAAATCCATGAGGTTAAATTAGAACATGCCTCTATGTCTCTAACCATGATGGAGGTCACCTACCAAAGATGCTATTGCTCTTTAACATAGTAGGACAGAGAGCAACTGAAGGACTGTGTAGCCAGTCGCTATCTCAACAAAGGAGGCTGTGCAGTCCCCTAAGGATATGAAGAATCTACCAAATTTCAGAGCTGAAATGTACTGTTCCTCTTACCTACAGCACTCATTGTCCCACTGTCTAAAACAGACCTAGAAAGAGAAGTGAATTCTGAGAAATGTAGTTCTATTAGTGCTAAACTCCTACCATTCCTAAGCATTAGAATTCACAACTGTAAAACCATAAAAAACAACAGCAACAACAACAACAACAAAACCTCAAGTTGGACCTTTACCATTAGAAATGAGAAACACACTACTTCAGCAAAGAAATGGCAAAGTCACAAAGCCTAAGTAAGCCCTTTGACTGCTGTCTTCCATATCTCCCATAGGCTACTGCCTCCAGAGAACTCTACACAGTCTGGACACTATTGCTAGTTCAGCTCTTTTTCTCAGGAAATGCAAATAAGCATGTAAAATATCAGATATGCCTTATCATACCACAGGGATAGCATGTCAATTAGGCATCTAACAGTCAAATAGCATATAATTAGATTTTTAGTCAAGATAATACAAATTATTAAAACTAAATTAAATCTAGCATCCATCATTTTTTAATAATAATCCATACACCAAAATGAATATTGCTATTAACCATGTAGCTGATAAATATTCTAATAATAACTATATTGATGTTTTGGTGTTGTGGTGGAAAACTAGAAAAATCAAAGAAAAATGTCCAATCATCTTATTATAAAATATTTTCTCTTTATTTTATGTATACATATATATATATAATTTTATGCTTTTATATGTACAAGATTTTGATATCAGTGCCCAAGAGTTTCAGAAGAATGTTCAAAATATGAAATGATGGTTTGTAAATAGCAAGCATTCAAAGAGAGCCCTTTCACAGGAAACACACACTTATGATGTGTGTATATGAACATGTGTGTTCAGTGCAGTGGTCATCTGAGATGTATAAATGTAAGTACCTCAAGGATTGGTAAGCTTTTCCTATCATAGATCAGTGAGCAAATACATTCATCGTTGAGGGCCATATGGTCACTGTCTCATCTAACAAAAGCTGCCTGGTATTATTAGTGCAATAGCATCTATGCATGAGGATAAGAAATGGATTGACATTATTTCTTCCAAGAAAAAAAAAACTTGGCTTAAAGTTTGAATATGAGCTAAATTTCATGTATTGTGAAATTTACTTAATATTTTCTGATGACTTAAAATAAGTGCTATTCTTTCCTCATAATGTATAAAAATATATCATGCTGCATGGTAACTCATAGGTTATTTATATCTAACCAATCTCTCATCTGTTTTAATAGAAATTGCTAGCAATGTAAGAAAATCCAATGTGTTAAATGAAATAGTGAATATTTCATATAAATAAATTTAAACATCTAATTTCATCACAGAAATTGGGAAATGCAAGATTGTTTTAAAATATAATTAATTGTTTATCATTAAAAGACAGTGATAATAGACCAAAGTTATTGTAACTGTAAGTTACAATGCTTCTTTCTCATGTTAGAGCTGAAATAGCATAAATGCTTCATACGCTTGCTATTATGTCTAAATTTACTTAATAAAATAAGGAAGGCATTTTTTGCCTTTGGATTTGTCTTTAAATAAATGTAAGCTGTTTGAATAATTACGTTTTTTCTTGGTTATATAACCCCATGTCAAAAATAATTAAATTATCTCTTGTCACATCATCATAACCAGTGTGGTTGAGTATCTTGGTTTTTCTATCGTATGGAAAAAATGAAAACTCAAGCTTTTTGCCAATGTATTTCTTTCCCCAGTGCTCTGAAACCAGTTGACAAAGCCATCAGTTGCCATAGAAGCAAAAGCATAGAAGTTGTAATACACAAAATATGTCAAAACATGGTATGGATTATCACATCAATCTAGCATGTAAGAAAGAACCTCACAACCCTGCCAGTTGATTATGGGATTGTCTCCCACAAGGGGCAAGCCTGGTATTCCATCAGGAAATATCACATTACTGTGTTGATTCCATTATGTTTATCTTCGGCAAGTGTTCTGGGCGATGTTGTCAGAGGCAACAATCTAAAGGACAGGGCTTTCAATCTTTTAGAAACAAATCAGACTAAAAAATCAGGATTTAAATTCTGTGAACAAAAATACAATCTAATCTTTATCTCTAAGGAGAAATACTCAATAATCATATCAAACTTTTCTCTGTATCTAGCTATATGTTCTACATTTATGTTTTTATTTTTAATTCTCTTCAAATAACTCAGTAGTATAGAAGACAATACATTGTAACTATTCACCATATTTAATTTCCAAATTCAAGTTTGCCTAAGTTTCAAATTTGGAATGCTTGAACTTACACCTCTTGATCTTTTAGTATTTTCTTACATTGCTCTCTTTCTGTGAAAGTGGTAACTAAGAACAAACATTTATTATTATATTCCTCTATTTTCATTGGAAATATGCCACTGTCCTGACCAAAGAACAAATAGAGAAAATAATAAAGACTGTTTTAAGTTAGATTTAAAAATAACTGGCGATTACCCAGTGTGGTGGTGAGTGACTATAATCCCATCCCTTGAGAGGTAGAGGGAGGAGGATCATCAGTTCAAAGCTACCCTCAACATCTTAGAGATTTGAGGTACATTTAAGCTACATGAGACCCAGGATTAAAGCAAACAAATAAAACAAACATCAGTAAGACAGAACAGTGATGTGAATGTAAATGATAGACCATAACTATAAATTGACAAAATGTAGCTATTTCAACTCATTCCCCAGTCTTTTTGACCTGTTCATTAAAAATTAACTAAAAGTAGAAAAAAAAGTTGTAGATAAAATGTAGGGTTTTAAAAATCCCTTATTTTATATTTCGTGTAAGAGAATCTATACTAATAAATATAGTTCACTAAAAATGTTTTATGCAATCATCAAAAATACAAAATAACAAAAACAAAGAAAAAAATATAACAAAACCTAAAGGAAGGCAGAAACTATTTTGAAACTCATACAGGTATATATCACACACATAGAGATACAATCAGAAAATAGGTTCTGCTCTTGATCCACAAAAATAAATGTGCCTGTGATACCTCATCCCAGATGTACAGTCATTATTATAAAATATCCTTCTTCTAAGTATTATATAATTACCAAGTGTTTTCCCTAAATAGGAAACCTGGCTGTCTACGTGAGTGCTTTCATCCTAAAGTTTCAGTGTTAAACTAACACATTCTCTCTGTCAGTGTCTTCATTTGCAAAATGAAAATTAAAAACATTTACTTCCTGAGGACTTTTGAAAAATCAAAGTGAAATGATGTAGGTAGAAATCTGCAAGATGAAAGCACATCACATTGGATAAATCCCCTATAATTCCATGACTTCTCTCATAAATGCACGATTTTCGCCGTATCTGTCATCACCCAAGAGCTCCCCATCATCGCAAAATGGTCAGACGAAAGTGAATAATGGGAAATCCTACCCTCTTGATGTATTTCATCATATCAAACTCTCAACACTCTTTTGCAGGAGGTTGTATATAATTTAATGAAAACTACCAAGGGGACTGTATACCACATGTAGTTCAGGGAAAGAGGTATGAAAATAGAACATACAGAATGTTAATCATTTTGTTAGAAATTTTCAGTTTTTAAAGTATTCAGTATAATACGTACTTTGTTTCATAATTGGCAAAATAAGGTCCAAGATTTCACTATAAAATATTTTATGCACACATTGTGTATAGAGTCCAACACAGTATAATTTGTTTTGTTCTCTCTATACCCTTGATAGGAGTTTTTTTAAATCTCCATCTTAACCAGCACCCACAAGTTACCTTTTGTTAACTCTAACAATATGGAGAACTCAGGTACAAGATAAAGAAGACTGTGAAACAAATCTACTGAGAATCAAATAGGACTGGGGTTGGGGTGGGGTGGTAAAGGAGGACTTGGTGAATGACTAACATAGGTGACTAATGACCAAAAGAAACGAACTCAATAGCACTCCTAAAATTACACCCACAGGTTAATTCCTTTCTAAATCTTTTTTTTTTTCTTTTTACTAACCACTCAACCAAATTTAGGCTTGCTTCCACATACAACAAAAGCTTCCCTCTTTGCTCCACACGCAGTCAGTTGGTTATCTTTCATCTTCAGCAGAATGAGTTATTTGTCAAAACAACATAGTTACTGTAGTGAGATGGCCATAGGGTTAGGCTAGCACAGAGAGCGTTTGTGACGAATAGACTTACTTTGTTCCTATCTATTGTATAACCAAAATTCATGACCAAGGCCTCAAGTTTAAATTTCGACATCTAAGCAAAAATTTCAGAGAGGGTTTTCTTTATCTATTTTATTCTGATTTTAATTGCTCTTGCTACATTTTAAGGGAAAGTATGCAGACCTTTAAGTAGTCAAAGGCTCCAGATTTTCAGTGCTCCTTTCAGTATAGGAAGCTTAGTTCTGAACTGAAAGTAGACCTTGAACTCACAAGATCTGAAACAGCAATTTCATATCTATATGATGGGGGGTTGGAATCTTAAAGCTAAAAGCCCCAACTTACCAATAGGAAAACAGTGACAATCTCGACTAACATTTTTACTAGGAAAAACATATGCCACACATATGTGATAAAGTTTCAACCAAATGACAAAGTTGTTACTTTTGGCACTCTCTCCCACAATGACTTATTCTCAGCCAGTTGTCATGGAAAAAGAAATATTTCTGGACTGCCTATTCTGCAGAGAAATTTTCTAACTATACAGAAGAGTTGAATCTATTAAATTTGCTTACACTTAAAATAAGAGAAAGTCATTGGCAGAGTTAAATCTTAGCACACATTGTAAGATGAAGACACTGGTGAACAGAGAATGAACACAGTGTCCAACAGAAGTCTTTGAAAGAAGCAGGTATGAGCTGCGAGGTTCCAGGTGATGAGCAGAAGTTTGAGAGAAGCAGCATGAAAATAGTGATGCTCTAGAAAGCCAATTGCACTAGGATCTGGAAATCATGCTGAGAGTAGCTTGTTTTAGACTATTAGAAAATAAAGTTGTCAAATAATTTGGGGTATACTAATGGCACAACACCAGAGAGGAAGACTGAGCTCAGAGGAGTCACTCACTAGCCAGATGGTGGAAATGACAATTGCATATAGCCGAAAGCTCTTAAAGTCTCTAAAAGTGTGGAAAAGTATTATACTTGTTGAAGACAATGAGTATGAAATCTCAACATGAAAAGAGAAAGCCTATGATATCTCTCTTACAGTCTTCTCTCTACTCTTCTTTCTCAGCATAAGAGACTCTACTTCAGGAGGCAGGGGCATTGTTGAACTTTTAGGCCCATAGATGGAAGCTGATTGGTGAATTCCAGAGTACCAGGAGCTCTGGAGATACCATTCCACAATTCTCTAAGATGACTCAAAAGACACAATGTAGACTCTGACTTAGACTTTGTTATGGAAAAGGGATATAAAACAAACCCACAAAAAGCAAAAGCAAAGGATGAGGTCCAGAGAAAGCTGTGGGTAAGCGTCTGAGCTTTCTTCTCCAGCAGAGTCATTGGGAAGCACTAAAGGGCTGTGCCTCCTCTCTGGAAAAGTCCACCTGGAACTTTCAGGAGAGGCTGCATTCGATAACCACAGAGTAATTGCTTCCTCTAAGATTGGGAATTAAAATAAGTATTCCATTGTTGTCATTTTATTAAAAATTCTACTCAGGTTTCTAGATCAGGCAACTGGATAAGAACAGCAAATAAAAATGCCCAAATCAAAAGGGAAAAATGTATCCTTATCTTCACAAAGAACATGATAAAGTTAGAAAGATCCACTGTAACTATTTTATATTAACAGTTTTCTGCTACTGTAACAAAATACCCAAGCCTGAGAAATCACCAGGCAAAGAAGTTCATTTTGCTAGTAGTTTTAGAGGCTGAAATTCTATTGATTTGTTCACTTGGAGAAGATCCACAGTGGATGGCCTCAAAATGGTGAGAGAATGTGAGGGAGGAAGAGACATGGTTTCTTGTCACATGACACAACATGAAGTATGTGTGTGTGTCTGTGTGTTTGTGAGGGAAGGAGACAGGTGTAACAGCGTGCTACAGGTTACTCTCATGATGCTAATGATAACTAATGAAGGATCCCAGAACAACCGTCTTAATCTTTCTTTCTAAGAGTAAACTTCCCATCATCTGACAATATCCCATGGGGCAGAAAAGGCCAAATCTCTGTCTCCTTTCTTGAACTGAGGCATTTATCATTTTCTACTTGTGGACAGTTAAGTCTTTTGTTCTCCACACAGGGAGCTCTAATACTTTGAACAGTGGGGTTAACTACCTGGACTTTAGAGTCTCAAGTCTTAAGGTCCTTAAACCTTGACATTTTTGAGACAATTCTCCACTCAGACCTCATTGGGAGTCTGCATGAAATGGTGACAGGCATCAGATTGTAGTTGCAGTACCTAGATTTGAATTTCAACTCTATTATCTATTCTCTGTGAGATTATAGGCAATTCACAAAACCATCTCTAAAATCTTTCTTTTATTAATTATTTTATATCCTAAATGTTGCCCCTTCACAGAGTTCCAACCTACTCCTTCCCCTTCGTATCTCCCCTAGGGATATGCCCCCACCTCGTGGCATCAAATCTCTACAGGATTAAGCTCATCTTCTTCCACTGAGGCCAGACAAGGCAGCCCTTTGCTACTACATATGTGTGTGTACCTCTAAAATCTTTTAAAACAGGACCAGACTTCTACTCTTTTCTTTTCCAAACTAAATTACTACATATAAATTAACACATAAAGCATCATCTTTTTTTCAATATAATTATTAAATAAAGCAAAACTTTCCAGTGATGTGGTCAATTGCTATAATGCCGACTTAATTCTGACCTAGCTTCCAGATTGACAAAGTAATGCTATTGTATTTATTAAGGTAGTGATGTCAGTGTCACTGTTTTGAAACAAAAGTTTCAGGATTAATGAAGTTTTAGAAGTCTTTCTATGGTACTGGTATGATGAACTCACATTTACTGAAAAGAACAAATATTACTATGTTAAACCATCCCTGTCTTAGAGACCAGCCCACAGAACATGCAGAACATGGAGAGCATTCCATCTCTTCTCAAATTAATTGATGGGAAATGATGCTCAGTGCTCAAAAGAGAGGGAGAGAGATAGATGATAGATAGATAGATAGATGATAGATAGATAGATAGATAGATAGATAGATAGATAGATAGATAGATAGATAGATAGAAAGATAGATAGATAGATAGATAGATAGATAGATAGATAGATAGATAGATAGATGATAGATAGAGAGAAAGGGAGAGAGAGAGAGAGAGAGAGAGAGAGAGAGAGAGAGAGAGAGAGAGAGAGAGATCCATTCTATTAGTTCTGCTACTCTAGAAAACCCCAGCAAATACACCCGTAACTCGAAATATGCTTCCAAAGTTAACAAGGTGAACAGGAAGAGTCTGGCTCAATTACTTATAATTTAACTGATGTCCAATGTGTACTTTTATATGTAAAGCACAGCTCAAGAAGCAGGAGGCAATTCCATTATTTATCAAGCATTCACACCTATTTGTACCCTGTGAGGAACACAGGACTTTATATAAAATGAGAGCTTTCTAACACATCATGACTAACTAGGAAAGAAACCATGAGGCTTGGGAGGGATATAGAGAATTTAACATTACTACCATTGTTTTCAAAAGGAAGTGAAAAGGGATACCAAAGATTTCTTGCATGATGTCCCAGTGAGGAAATTCTTATTGCTAGCTGGAGAAGGGCAGATGAAATCAACGGGGTGGGAATAAAGCTCTTCTGACCTGGTGACTTATCTAAGCAGAAAGTCTCTTCCCTTGGTGGTACTTGAGAGGCCTTGTTTGTACTCACTTGATCCCTGCAGCTCTCCACCCTACTCCCAACCCCCATCTGCCTGAAAACAGTTAAAAGGCAAAGCAGTAAATCAGGAAGTCTCCAAACACAGCAGGGTTCAGTTTACAGTACAGCAGGGTTAGGGTTGAAAACTGAAGTCTAATTCCATTTTCAAAGCTGAACATCTAATGGGGATTATCATTAATGACAGACAGCATGGTGTCAAAGGGTTGTGTCAAGTTCCAGACCTTTTCATGCTTTAAATTCCTATGTTTAACCAAAGGTTAACCAAATCATTGCTGGTTGCAAACTGCTGCTTCAACATACTGTGGGTGGCCTATCATTGCCACAGAGTCAGCCATTGCTGATAAAGAGACAAATATGCTCCATTTATACACATGGCTTGTAATGCTGAGCGCTTTCGAAAAGAAATAATCTCATGAGAAGTTTAGAATGAAGATGTTATGAATTTTTACCTTTATAAAATACTTATATGTAATTTAATACATGTACCATAATATGCAATTATTAAATATCATTTCATTTTGCTTGCTTAAACAACACTGTTTCTCTTCTTAGCTCCTAGGTGCTCAGAGATGGATGTGAGAAGCCTGCTATGAAGATTACTCAGAATCAGAACAGAACATCAGATTCACTGTGAGGATTATTGTATTGACAGGGCAGACAAAGGTCCACAGGACTCAAGGTGAGCTTGAGGAATTGGACAGAGCCAGGAAAGACCAGAAGAGCTTGCTCAAGTCATTAACAACCAAGCTTTAGAAAATGAAAGAGACAGCATGAAGACAAAGATGCCTTGATGAGCTTGGTGTGGTCATGTGTCTGTAACAAGTATATACAATCAGTGCTGTGAGTGCAGGCCCAGTGAAGACTGAATAAATCTGGAGAAGTTTGAAAAAGCTTAAGAGCCTTTTGTGATACTCCAAGGAGACAAAACTCCAGGAAGTCATCACCACTTCTTTTAACTTTTTATGTGTCTCTTTAAGGTACCTTTTGGGAGGTACCTGTTTGGGTCTCTAAAAATAATAATAAAATAAATGAAATTCTGAGAGCCACATGCCGAGTTTTTGATTAAGCAAGCCTAGAATCATACAGCCTATGATCCATGAATACATAACTCATACTTCTGGGGAGAAGATGATGCTTTATATACCAGTAATCTGGAGACAGAAGGTTAAATTTTGTTATTAACCATTAAGAACGGAAAAATGTGAGACCCATCCCCTGGGTAAGCACCAGTCCCTTACACTATTAATGATACTCTATTATGCTTGCAGACAGGAGCCTAGCATGGCTGTCCTCTGAGAGGCTATACCCAGCATCTGACTGAGACAGACGCAGATACCCACAGCCAAACACTGGACAGAGGTCAGGAACCTTATGGAAGAGTTGGGGAAAAGATTAAAGGCCTTCAAGGAGATGGCACCCACACAGGAAGACTAGCAGTCTCAACTTACCTGGACCCTTGGGAGCTCCCAGAGACTGGGCCACCAACTAAAGGGTACACATGGGCTAGTTTGAGAGCCCCTGCACATGTGTAGCAGAGGGCAGATTTGTCTGGCCTCAGTAGGAAAGGATATCCCTAATCCTGTAAAGACTTGATGCACCATCATGGAGGGATATCCAGGTGGGAAGGGGGCTGCCCTCTCAGAAGCAAAGGGAGTGGGCAGAGGGGAGGAACTCTGTGAGGGGGGGACAAGAAGAAGGCAGCATTTGGGATGTAGATAGATAGATAGATAGATAGATAGATAGATAGATAGATAGATAGATAGATAAATGGATAATTTTAAATAGAAGGTGAAATGGAGAGAAAGGTTGCTCAATGGTGTTATTCCTGACATCAAAGAGGCACAGTTTCAGGGGCCAGTTGTGGTTGGCTAGTGTGTAATGGCACATTCCTATTGGTTCAATTAGGCTTTCAGCACAGCCAGCAGCCAGAATTTTACTAGCTGCTCTGTAGGAAAAGAGACTCAGCCATCATTACCTCTGCTACTTCCATCTGCCCTCTGAATCAGGTGAGTTGGTAGCTACAAATGGACCTTACCTGACAAATGTAAAGGCAATTATGTGATCTAGAGATAGGAGGAACTTTGCACCCCATCTTCCAAGCTTTTAAATTTTCCTTTACCTCCCGTGCTTTAGGCTTACCACTTTTGAGAGTTTGGTTTATCTTATGAGTCTTCACATATTCCATGTCAGTTCTACAGTGATGCCATCTCCTATACCAGACATGCCATTCTCGTTCTCCGTCTGGTCACGTCCAACCCACCTTTCAAAGCCTGCCTTTTTTCCTCTTCTTTCAACCTGTCCTGTATTTTTCCCAGTATGCAGGTATCCTGCCAGTTTTGAAACTTTTTAGCCATAATTGACTTACAGGATACACCGTAGCACTTAAACATGTTTTCTGTCCTCTGCTATTTTATTTCATAGCTAGGAAGACCTACTCCTGTAAGTCCTTCTCTGTCACTTGGGGATTATCAAAGTGTTCTGCACAGAAGAGTACATTTAGAGTCTTCAATGTTGATCTGACATATCAATCTATAATGCCAAGGAAACAGTATAAAATGTTGAGACAGCCTCAGACATCAACTGTCATAATAAGATGAAATGATTTTTCTTTGAAAAACTCCCCAGTATTCCTGATAAACACCCCATTTTTCCTCCTCACTGTGCTTAGAGTCTATGGTAATACCTTCATTTTTAGATTTCTTGATTCCATTCTTGTTGGCATTTGGCTTTGTTCTATTTTTAATGTTTGCACCTTTCTTTTGCAAGCTTTAAGCTTCTGAACTACACCCCACAGGAAGAGGGAGGAATTTTTCAGCTACAGAGTATTTGATCTCCAGACTCCAGAAAAGCACCCTCTGTACTCCCATCTTAGCCTTCCTGCCCCAGTCCCTGGGAATGGCTCCAACTGGTTTCCTTCTGAATAGCATGGTACCCACCCCTCCCTTCCCTAGCAGACACCCTCACACACCCAGCTATAATAGTGTGGTTTTCAGATCATTCCCAGATGACCTCCCTAAGCCAATACTGTTACTCCCCCTGTCTAGACCTAGACGTTAAGCTTGCAGATATGTTTAGCCAAATGTTTTACAGTCTACAAACTTACCATGGTATAGAGAAATGTAAGTGTGTTATTTCCTCCCTAGGCTGTGTTCCTTGCTTGTTATCATGATAGGATGATCATTAAACCACTGTAGTCTCACAGGCAGTGAACAGGGGCATCATTTTAATTAGGCTTTCTCATTCATCTTTGTCCTCTATTATTTGCTCATAATATTTTTCTATGTTTATCACAAAAGAAGAACTCTATGTATCACTTCTCCCATGGGAGAATTGTGGTAATACAGACATTCTTTCCCTTGTGTTCATTAACTTTATATTGTTCTTCCTGTCCACATTGAATGCAGTTGTCAAATACTCTAAAGTAATTGGATCCCTATACACCCACACATTCTCACACACCCAATTCTTCTACAGAAGTTGGGAACTCTTGAAGGGTAAGTGACTTCAAAGCTGACTAGATGTATATCCCTTTTGTCCTCCATCTTCTTCCTCCCTCTGGCTTGATTACATTGTGGAGTCAAGGTGGGTGTTCTCTTCCCCTCCACCCTTCCTTTAAGCCGACTCCTCTTTACAGCCATGACCTTCTGAAATCTGATACAATCCTGTTCCTGAGTTAGAAACAATTTTAGGAATTCAAGGAAGATAAATAATTGACTAAAGTATGGCCCAATCTTATAACTAGAGCGGTAATAATGATTATTGGCCATAAACCTAGCTTTCCTTTGGATTCTGACTTCCAACTTAGAATCTAAGGAAGCATGGCAACTCTGGACCAACTCGGCCAGAAATTAAAAGAAATAACCTGGAGACACTGAGAAAAAAGGAAGAGGGGCAAATTTTACCTGAGATCCCCATTTCTTTGTGTTCCTAGCATGTTTATCAAGTGCTAAATGAGTATTTGTGGCATTAGGTCATTGGCATCACAACCACACAGGAAGCTACCACATGTGGACGTGCTGCTATTAGCTGTCAAGTCATCTATCTTCTCCCATAGCTTTATAATGTCATTTGTATCTCTTGGAAATATCACTGAGGAAACAGACAAAACATACAATGATATCTACAGTTTAACTATCTTGTTAATTTATATTTCCCTCTAGACGAATGGAATTCTTTTGCCATAGTCTTGTCAGGGTGTTATTGATTACGATGTTTTAATTAATTTGGGGAATATATATTTACTTACTTACTATATGATCAAGATCATGAATCTATTCTTGAGTAACTATAAGACAGACCCAATAAAAGCAAATGTATTTGGTATTCACGGCGAACATAAAAATATTGAAGTCATTTTAGAGAGACAGTTTCCAATGGCTCCCCTGTATCCTCAATAACTTACATTCTGTAATCTCAAGATCCTTGATTGATACACTGATAAATGCTTTCTTCTGTTTTTGATAAAGAAGAAACCACTGGCCAAAGCTAAAGCCAAGTTTTGCCTTTAAAACATCTCCCATGAATGTCAAAGTATGCCCCAGCCTAATTCTTAACTGCATTGTGTATCACAAGCCCTGCAGCAGTCATAAATCCCAACTTTAAATCCAGACCTTGCAATGACAACTCTGCCTTCAAACAGTTATTTTGTTGGCACAATTCCTCGGAAGGTTGACATAGGGGATTACAGTGTCACCCTCACAGCACCAGTGAATCCCATAAACTTGCAAGTATGAAGCCTTCTTTGTCTATGGCCCTAAGTGTCACAGTAAGGAATGGGATATGTCAATAACTTGCTTAGTAGACTTTCTGTCTTAGATATCTGGATTTGATCACATTTTGGGTAATAATTTTGCCTCATAATAATTTAAGGAAGATCATTTGGGGAAATGGATGGCTAAAGTAACTACTTTTTAAATTTAATTTCTTACTTACTTTTGTAGTCTTGGGGGCAGTAACTTAAAAGGAAATGTTGCTGAAAAATTTCAAGCAAATGTATTAATTGTGATCTACCTCAATATATCAGCCCCTCATAATCAAAACTGAATGTTTTCCACAATGTGTTTAATATGTGAGCCGTAATATCAGCAAGCATCAGTTCAGCTTTTAATCGGGACACACACTTGCACATGCCCATGGACATGCATCAAAGCTGTCTCATGTTAGTTCTCTGACTACAGGCATTCCCTATTACTACACATTTTATTATCTCTAACCTGTCCATGACTCCCTCCATAGTCATGCAAGCAGCATCCTGTTTGCTATGTGGGACATGAAAAACTGACATAGCTTTACCACAGGGATGTATATACTATTTTTTGCTTCTGTGTCTTCAAATGTTTTCGTTTATCTCCTTGAAATTCAGCACCCCTACACTCCCCATCCTTCCATCCACACCCCTATATCCTGACTTCAGCTCCTGGGTACCATTTCTTTTAATTTGCATGTTCTGATACTAGGAGCTTCTTATATTTTCTTCACCTCTTATGACATTAGCCTATCCTTCATTTCTCAAAAAAGTAGAAACAATTTAGTTTTTATTCCTCTGCTGCTCCAAGCAAGATGCCAAGGATGTAGGTAGTATTATGAAACTGCCTTATAGACAAAGTGACAACATTGCAACCTGGGACCCTCACCAGCAGTCTTCCTTTTTCACCATCATATAATAAACAATGACGTTGATTTGTACTATTAAGACATCCTCCACTTCTTCTTCTGAGCCTTTGTAAGAGGTTACCTGGAAGGTCAGTTTCCAAGTATAGGCATTTGGAGGAAAATAGCCCACTCTCGAGAAAATGACTCAGAAATGATCTGATTAATCAATAATAATCACCTATAATGGTATTCTGACATAAAGAGAATAACAACTTAGATATAGATCTTGGGACAGTTTTATATGCAAACTTTTAAGAAAAGAATTAAGAAAATTGTGCCTGATACAAAGATTTTCAGTAGACCTTCTTAGCTATTATATCTCTAAGAGCATATGAACATATAGATAGAGATTTGTTTTCTAAGAACTTAATACTGAAACTGTGAACAAAGCAAAAGCAGGCCCTGGATTTAGGCTGAGCTGAATCCAAAAGCTTCTTGCACCACACCTGCTAATCACTAAACAGAAAGGTCTGTTCCAAGACGTAACACTCCACGGTTGGCAGGCCCACATGGCTTGTATTACCACACATTCACTTATGACCCTCATGGGAGTATTTCTATTGTGAAGCCTAAGGGAAAAAAAAAACTGCCCCCAAATTTTGTTGAGCAGAGAATGCAGACATTCCGCTCATGTGGCACTTGTTTGTCAATTGAGAATTGGAAGAGAAATTGATGAGGGAACTAATTATTCTTGAAGGAGTCTCAGGAGCAGAAGCATTCATAGATCATACAAAGCAGAGCAACAAGGGAATGCATTTCCCCAAACTTTGAAAGGCTTAGATTAGCAGACGTCATGGCTGGTGAACAGAACCGGGCTTCTCCATTAAAAACAGCCCTGTGCTCTATTGTGGCCAGACATGGCCCATGAGGGTTAGAGCAGTGGGAGGGTCCATTTTTAAAATTGTGAAATTTTCTATTTTCTTTCCAACATTAAATATTTGTGAATAATAGAGATATATAGACCATAACTGTTTTGGATAATCTTTTGTCTACTTGGATTTTATGAAAATTAGTGTGTGTGTGTGTGTGTGTGTGTGTGTGTGTGTGTGTGTGTGTGTGTTTTCTCTCTCGAAATACCGTCAAGGAACACCACAGTAGTTCAAGGGTTTGGAGCTTTCCAAAACAAAAGCTCAGTGGCTCATTGTTTAAACTAACTATGCAAAGAAACAATTCAGGCCCTAAGTGAAATTTCTCTGGACTTTAAAAGAGGACAAGTCCAATTTGGTTTTCAAGCCACAGATGTTTCCCTGTGTCAAACTTACTAGTCAAAATACATTCACAGAGAGTTAGAATAAATTCTTTGACTTTGTATATTAATGAAAAATGGCAAGTACTTGGGGTTTTTTGCAAGGGAAACCAAAAATATTTCTAATGTCTGCATCCATTCTCCAGAAAGTAAAAAAAGAAAAAAAGAAAAGAAAAGAAAAATTAACAAGCAATTTACAAGAGAGAGAGAGAGAGAGAGAGAGAGAGAGAGAGAGAGAGAGAGAGAGAGAAAGAAAGAAAGAAAGAAAGAAAGAAAGAAAGAAAGAAAGAAAGAAAGAAAGAATGGAGAAAGAAAGAAAAGACCTGGGACTAACTTTCCCTTTGACTATTTGTAGTTTTGCCTACATGTGGCCAAAGACTGATACATTTTCAGACCCAAAAGAAAGGAAAACTTATGCTACAAAATCAAGAGATATTACTTGTGTATAGGATATAAAATATTTGACTATATTCTAAAACATGAGGAACTCTGTCATTCATAGTATATGTATGAGACAATGTTTAAATCAATGAAATTATACCATTTGCAGAGCACCACAGTAAGTCCCATGCAGACATTTACTTATTTTTCCTCAAAGATATTATAGTTCATGAGAAAATAACATTTTGTGAGATGTATAGAACAGGATAGAAAAAGAGATATTTTGTGAATGCATGAAGAGTAGGAAACCAGTTCCCATTCTGAAGTGGTTTAGAATATCTTTGGTAATTAAATATGCATAGTCGCTTGGTGCTGGATTTTTTCTAAATGCTCCTTTTCAGTTTTGAAAACTGCCCCAGTGTTTTTCATCATTGATGTAATGACAAGCAAAAGTAATCTGGAGAAATCTTGGCCCTCTCAAAAACGTGGCTGTCCATATCACAAGATTCAGTTTAGTACACTGGCAATAAGTACTCTCTTTTATCTATTATAATATATTTGATCTCTCTTAAAGTTTCAACAAAGTTGACAATATCCAGAGAAAAGGTAATATTTGATTATTCAAAGCAAATGTTATGAGATGTTACATTTGGTAACCTCATTTGAACTGAGGAAATATCTTGGAGTAGGGCAGAAGACATAGTTCTGAGAAGTTTGCCAAGGTTCTCCCAGGGCCAACACATTCGATCTCTATGTTCTTTCACAGCTAGAATTATAACTCAGCTTGAGAAATCATACTCTCTGTGACCTCTGAAAGTAAGTAGGAATTGTGGGTACCATTTGGACATGCAGGTAACACCAAGGATCCTATCTGCACAATACCCATCAAACCAGAGCAGCAGACATTGTCTAAGGATCTCTTGTGAGAATGGAAAATAATTCTCAGGATAAACGAGGTGTTTAAGAAACTTGTAAGAGTGCTGTGGTTGTTTCATAACTAGTATGCCTGAGTACAAGAAATATTATCAAGAGTGGTCACAATCCAAATATGTACTTCTGAGCAAAAACAGTAACTCAAATAATCTTTCTCCCCCCTTTTCTCTCTCACCGCACCTCTCTCTATTCTCCTTTGAAGAATGAATAGGTTGACCCAGCTTGAGTCCATGAAAATGATGGCCCCCTATTCAATCACTTTCTCATTCTGATTTCCATGCTTCCTTTTCATTTTTCATTAAAAAAAAAACTAATGTGTATGAGTATGGGCTGGAGAGATGGCTCCGTGATCTCTTCCAGAGGACCAGGGTTCAATTCCTAGCATCCACCTGGCAGCACAAAACTGTCTGTAAGTCCAGTTCCAGGGGAATCCATAAAACCTCACAAAGACAAGGCAAACATCAGTACACAAAAATAATGTGTATGAGTGTGTTTTGTCTGCATGTTATGTATGTGCACCTGCCAGGTGCAGGAACCTGCCAGGTGCAGAGGATGTCAAAAGAAGGAATCTCATCTTCTAGAAATAGACTTACTGACAGTCTGAGCTATTGTGTGGCTATTTCCTTGCATGTCAAAAGAGAAATATCAAGTAACTCATTATGTTGGGAAAGTTTTCCTTAGTCTTGTGCTCCATTGATGGCCCATAGACAGGAGGAGCTCAGCTGAGAATTGACAGCATGCATGAGAGTTCTATCCTCAGTAAACTTCCTACATCGACTATTGATTACAAACTCGCTTCTTTCTGCTCTTTAGATCCTGTCTTATGCTTTCCCCTATTACTTTGAATGTTGGACCATAACGGAGAATGTATTCTACTCTGATTCTCAAGGGTTAAAAGAGGTTTTAGAGGAGTGATGAACTTAGGCTGGATATGTATTAACTTTTGTTTACAGAATTAACCTGCTCTCTCAAAACTGCTGTCTTTAAACATTCTTTATACAAGGCAGTATTGTTGGTCAAAGGGGGATTTTTCCACACCTGAATTCCGGAGAGTTAAAAATAACATCTCCACTAAAACCATTTGAAAAGGATTCAGGTCATTCTTGGTGTATCTGATTAAAACCCAAGGCTTCTCTTGTAGGCTTTCATTAACTTCAAATTTCTATACACTGAATTCCAGTGAAAGCAATTCTACAATTCCCCTTCCCTTCTGAAAATAGTTTAACAATTTCAATAAAAATGTCTGTGAAGAATATTGATAAGCAACATAGATATGTAAAAACTTAACTCCATCAAATCTAGTATAGAACCACTGGATGCCACAAATGTTGTGCGATAACTCTTACCATAGCATAAAAATGTGTTGAATAGCCTGACAGTACTTTTTCATCTTCACATAATAATGTCCTAGTCAGTGTTCTACTGCTGTGAAGAGTCAGCATGACCACAGTAACTCTTATAAAGGAAAGCATTTAACTGGGGCTCTTTTACAATTTCAGAGAATTAGTCCATTGTCATCATGGCAGGGAGCATGGTAGCACATACTCAGTCATGGTAGCTGAGAACTCTACATCTGATCCACAGGCAGCAGGAAGAGAACACTGGACCTAGCATGGGCTTTTGAAACCTCAAAGCCTACCTTAGTGAGATACTCCTTCCAACAAGGTAACACCTAACCCAGCAAGGCTACACTTCCTAATACTTTCAAACAGTGCCCCTCCCTAAGCATTCAGATATATAAACATATGGGGATCACATGCATGAGTGATCTTAGTTTGAGCAAAAACAAAGTTGTATAAATACCAGATGTCTCTAACTTCAATTATCAGTCTTCAATGCATAATGTTTGGCTTGTGTTAGGAGAAATGGTAGCATCCAGGGATGGGGCTTTTGTTCTAATCATGAGTTGAGCCAGCTTCTAAGCTATGTCATAGGGTAATATTCTAGGTTCTCCTTTGATCTCCCAACATGGTAAGTGAGATTGCTGTAAGGAAGGCAGCAGTTGTGTGGTCCTTCCCTATCTTCTTCAGTCCAGAGCCCTTTACTGTGCTAGCTTTTCCTTGAGCAGTGCCAAGAGATACTATTGAATATAGCCACCATCAGTGTTGAAAGTTTAGATGTGTAGAAAGAGCTTGGATGAGAGCTACATGATGTTAATTCTATACCTTACTCTTTGCTTCACTAAATATTTCTAATCTATCCACTTAATTTCTCTGGTTTTCACTTTTTTCCCTTCATTTGTGTGATGGAAGAATTAGGGTTGACAGACAGCACCTCCACCTCTGCTATGCATTGTATACAAATGTGAGATCTGATAGAAAGGCTAGGTTGAGGCAGCTATATGGAAGAAGGAAAAACAGATAAGAGTGCTGTAAAAATATCAGGACAGAGGACGGGAGACATGGACTCCTGTTTGGTTCCAACACTGATTGCCTGACCCTAAATGATACTCTCAGTTTAAGAGGCACAGTTTAAGCCACCAACCAAAGAGTCCACATGGATGGACCAATGGCTTCAGCTGCAATTGTAGTAGTGGATGGCCTTATCTGATATGAATTGGATAAAAGGTGCTTAGTCCTGTGGAGTCTTGATGCCCCAGCATGGGATGCTAGTGCAGTGAGCTGGGTGGGTGGGGGAGAACCCTCATAGAGGCAGGGGGATGGGGATGGGAAGGGTGTTTTCAGAGGGGAAACTGGGAAGGAGGACAACATTTGAAATGTAAATAAATAAAATAACCAATAAAAAAAGCAGGGGAAAGGCACAGTTCTGTGCTCTATTAACTCAAGGCATAAGACAGTGTTACTCATCTTTGCTTTCACAGTGGAATCCCTGGGGACCTTTGAAAATTTGATGTGTAAGTCCCATCCCAGAAATGCTGATTTAATTGGTTTGTGGTGTAGCCTGGGCATCAGGGTTATTTAAAGCTCCCTAGTTTCTCATATATAGCTGAGCCTGAGAACTCTTTATTAGGGCTTGCTTTGGAAGAGGGCAGAATGATTTCTGACTTATGGGAAGAGACCCCACCCCCATATGTTTGACCAATACAAACCCATCAAGCTATATAGCTCATCCTTAGAGAGTCATGCCACAGAATTCTGAAGGCTCCTCATTACTTAGTAAAATTTATATACTCCTGGAGGATGTGACACCTTGAATTATAATGAGTATATCTCATCTACAATTAGGAAAAAAAAATTGGAGAGAATCTCAGAGTCTAAAAGTTCAAACTGGGAAGCATTGTTATGATTTTTTTTTTTTTTTTAGATAAGGGGACAAGCAATAGATATGTTTCTCCAATGTCATATGTTTCTATAAGTATTTATTTTGGCACATATGTGAAAGGGATTTTAACTTATGCCATCCTTTTTACATAAGATTTTTTTTTAGCATAAAGTTTAGAGTATACTTGTGTGACCAGGCATTTTTAAACGTCATTTCCCTATTTCAACCTGTTTTGAAGTTTAAAAGTCTTTTGAGATGGAGACCGCTCTGAATGACCTCTTGCTCTTCTGTATGCTTCATTTATCTACATAAGTATTTCCTGCTCAGTTTTACCATCTGATGATGGCTTCCTGTGATCTACCATTCACTTTCTACCTTTTATCTCAATCCATGTTATCTCTGAAGCCAAAGAAAATACATCACTGTCAAATTCAAAGGTAAAAAATAAAAAATGCTCTCCATTTTATATGAAAAAGGCATAGTCATGTCATCCGATATACACATCATTTCTCAAAAGTGTTTGCCCGTTTAGCAATCATTGTAAGTTTTGCTCACTATAGTGGAGCCAATACTACAAATTGGTAAAGCATTAAATGAATCGATCCTCAGAAGTAGTCTCCACTAGCAGGAGGAGATCACGGAATCCATTTGAAAATCTCGGGAGCAGACTACCCGGGCCTGACCTGGGGCACAAGCCCCTTCCACTCCACTCGAGCCCCGGGCTACCTTGCCAGTGAAGTCGCCTGACACCCGCAAGGGCCCACACAGGATTCCCCACGGGATCCTAAGACCTCTGGTGAGTGGAACACAGCCCCTGCCCCAATCCAATCGCGCAGAACCTGAGACTGCGGTACATAGGGAAGCAGGCTCCCCGGGCCTGACCTGGGGCACAAGCCCCTTCCGCTCCACTCGAGCCCCGGGCTACCTTGCCAGCGGAGTCGCCTGACACCCGCAAGGGCCCACACAGGATTCCACATGGGATCCTAAGACCTCTAGTGAGTGGAACACAACTTCTGCCAGGAGTCTGGTTCGAACACCAGATATCTGGGTACCTTCCCTGCAAGAAGAGAGCTTGCCTGCAGAGAATACTCTGCCCACTGAAACTAAGGAGAGTGCTACCCTCCAGGTCTGCTTATAGAGGCTAACAGAGTCACCTGAAGAACAAGCTCTTAACAGTGACAACTAAAACAGCTAGCTTCAGAGATTACCAGATGGAGAAAGGCAAACATAAGAATCCTACTAACAGAAATAAAGACCACTCACCATCATCAGAACGCAGCACTCCCACCCCACCTAGTCCTGGGCACCCCAACACAACCAAAAATCTAGACCCAGATTTAAAAACATTTCTCATGATGATGCTAGAGGACATCAAGAAGGACTTTCATAAGTCACTTAAAGAATTACAGAAGAGCACTGCTAAAGAGTTACAGGCCCTTAAAGAAAAGCAGGAAAACACAGCCAAACAGGTAGAAGTCCTTAAAGAAAAACAGGAAAACACATCCAAACAGGTAATGGAAATGAACAAAACCATACTAGAACTAAAAAGGGAAGTAGACACAATAAAGAAAACCCAAAGCGAGGCAATGCTGGAGATAGAAACCCTAGGAAAGAGATCTGGAACCATAGATGCGAGCATCAGCAACAGAATACAAGAAATGGAAGAGAGAATCTCAGGTGCAGAAGATTCCATAGAGAACATCGACACAACAGTCAAAGAAAATACAAAATGCAAAAGGATCCTAACTCAAAACATCCAGAAAATCCAGGACACAATGAGAAGACCAAACCTACGGATAATAGGAATTGATGAGAATGAAGATTTTCAACTTAAAGGGCCAGCTAATATCTTAAACAAAATAATAGAAGAAAAATTCCCAAACATAAAGAAAGAGATGCCCATGAACATACAAGAAGCCTACAGAACTCCAAATAGACTGGACCAGAAAAGAAATTCCTCCCGACACATAATAATCAGAACAACAAATGCACTAAATAAAGATAGAATATTAAAAGCAGTAAGGGAGAAAGGTCAAGTAACATATAAAGGAAGGCCTATCAGAATTACACCAGACTTTTCACCAGAGACTATGAAAGCCAGAAGAGCCTGGACAGATGTTATACAGACACTAAGAGAACACAAATGCCAGCCCAGGCTACTATACCCGGCCAAACTCTCAACTACCATAGATGGAGAAACCAAAGTATACCACGACAAAACCAAATTCACACAATATCATTCCACAAATCCAGCCCTTCAAAGGATAATAACAGAAAAGAAGCAATACAAGGACGGAAATCACGCCCTAGAACAAGCAAGAAAGTAATCCCTCAACAAACCAAAAAGAAGACAGCCACAAGAACAGAATGCCAACTGTAACAACAAAAATAAAAGGAAGCAACAATTACTTTTCCTTAATATCTCTTGATATCAATGGACTCAATTCCCCAATAAAAAGACATAGACTAACAGACTGGCTACACAAACAGGACCCAACATTCTGCTGCTTACAGGAAACCCATCTCAGGGAAAAAGACAGACACTACCTCAGAGTAAAAGGCTGGAAAACAATTTTCCAAGCAAATGGACTGAAGAAACAAGCTGGAGTAGCCATTTTAATATCGGATAAAATCGACTTCCAACCCAAAGTTATCAAAAAAGACAAGGAGGGACACTTCATACTCATCAAAGGTAAAATCCTCCAAGAGGAACTCTCAATTCTAAATATCTACACACCAAATGCAAGGACAGCCATATTCATTAAAGACACTTTAGTAAAGCTCAAAGCACACATTGCACCTCACACAATAATAGTGGGAGACTTCAACACACCACTTTCATCAATGGACAGATCGTGGAAAAAGAAACTAAACAGGGACACAGTGAAACTAACAGAAGTTATGAAACAAGTGGACCTGACAGATATCTACAGAACATTTTATCCTAAAACAAAAGGATATACCTTCTTCTCAGCACCTAACGGGACCTTCTCTAAAATTGACCATATAATTGGTCACAAAACAGGCCTCAACAGATACAAAAATATTGAAATTGTCCCATGTATCCTATCAGACCACCATGGCCTAAGACTGATCTTCAATAACAACATAAATAATGGAAAGCCAACATTCACATGGAAACTGAACAACACTCTTCTTAATGATACCTTGGTCAAGGAAGGAATAAAGAAAGAAATTAAAGACTTTTTAGAGTTTAATGAAAATGAAGCCACAACGTACCCAAACCTATGGGTCACAATGAAAACATTTCTAAGAGGGAAACTCATAGCTCTGAGTGCCTCCAAGAAGAAACGGGAGAGAGCACATACTAGCAGCTTGACAACACATATAAAAGCTCTAGAAAAAAAGGAAGCAAATTCACCCAAAAAAGGAGTAGACGGCAGGAAATAATCAAACTCAGGGGTGAAATCAACCAAGTGAAAACAAGAAGAACTATTCAAAGAATTAACCAAACGAGGAGTTGGTTCTATGAGAAAATCAACAAGATAGATAAACCCTTAGCTAGACTCACTACAGGGCACAGGGACAAAATCCTAATTAACAAAATCAGAAATGAAAAGGGAGACATAACAACAGATCCTGAAGAAATCCAAAACACCATCAGATCCTTCTACAAAAGGCTATACTCAACAAAACGGGAAAACCTGGACGAAATGGACAAATTTCTGGACAGATACCAGGTACCAAAGTTGAATCAGGATCAAGTTGACCATCTAAACAGTCCCATATCACCTAAAGAAAGAGAAGCAGTTATTAATAGTCTCCCAGCCAAAAAAAGCCCAGGACCAGACGGGTTTAGTGCAGAGTTCTATCAGACCTTCAAAGAAGATCTAATTCCAGTTCTGCACAAACTATTTCACAAAATAGAAGTAGAAGGTACTCTACCCAACTCATTTTATGAAGCAACTATTACTCTGATACCTAAACCACAGAAAGACCCAACAAAGATAGAGAACTTCAGACCAATTACTCTTATGAATATCGATGCAAAAATCCTCAATAAAATTCTCGCTAACCGAATCCAAGAACACATTAAAGCAATCATCCATCCTGACCAAGTAGGTTTTATTCCAGGGATGCAGGGATGGTTTAATATACGGAAATCCATCAATGTAATCCATTATATAAACAAACTCAAAGACAAAAACCACATGATCATCTCGTTAGATGCAGAAAAAGCATTTGACAAGATCCAACACCCATTCATGATAAAAGTTTTGGAAAGATCAGGAATTCAAGGCCCATACCTAAACATGATAAAAGCAATCTATGGCAAACCAGTAGCCAACATCAAAGTAAATGGAGAGAAGCTGGAAGTAATCCCAGTAAAATCAGGGACTAGACAAGGCCGCCCACTTTCTCCCTACCTTTTCAACATAGTACTTGAAGTATTAGCCAGAGCAATTCGACAACAAAAGGAGATCAAGGGAATACAAATTGGAAAAGAGGAAGTCAAAATATGACTTTATGCAGATGATATGATAGTATATATAAGTGACCCTAAAAATTCTACCAGAGAACTCCTAAACCTGATAAACAGCTTCGGTGAAGGAGCTGGATATAAAATAAAATCAAACAAGTCAATGGCCTTTCTCTATACAAAGAATAAACAGGCTGAGAAAGAAATTAGGGAAACAACACCCTTCTCAATAGTCACAAATAATATAAAATACCTTGGCGTGACTCTAACTAAGGAAGTGAAAGATCTGTATGATAAAAACTTCAAATCTCTAAAGAAAGAAATTAAAGAAGATCTCAGAAGATGGAAAGATCTCCCATGCTCATGGATTGGCAGGATCAACATTGTAAAAATGGCTATCTTGCCAAAAGCAATCTACAGATTCAATGCAATCCCCATCAAAATTCCAACTCAATTCTTCAACGGATTAGAAGGAGCAATTTGCAAATTCATCTGGAATAACAAAAAACCTAGGATAGCAAAAAGTCTTCTCAAGGATAAAAGAACCTCTGGTGGAATCACCATGCCTGACCTAAAGCTTTACTACAGAGCAATTGTGATAAAAACTGCATGGTACTGGTATAGAGACAGAAAAGTAGACCAATGGAATAGAATTGAAGACCCAGAAATGAACCCACACACCTATGGTCACTTGATCTTCGACAAGGGAGCTAAAACCATCCAGTGGAAGAAAGACAGCATTTTCAACAATTGGTGCTGGCACAACTGGTTGTTATCGTGTAGAAGAATGCGAATCAATCCATACTTATCTCCTTGTACTAAGGTCAAAACTAAGTGGATCAAGGAACTTCACATAAAACCAGAGACACTGAAACTTATAGAGGAGAAAGTGGGGAGAAGCCTTGAAGATATGGGCACAGGGGAAAAATTCCTGAACAGAACAGCAATGGCTTGTGCTGTAAGATCGAGAATTGACAAATTGGACCTAATGAAACTCCAAAGTTTCTGCAAGGCAAAAGACACCGTCAATAAGACAAAAAGACCACCAACAGATTGGGAAAGGATCTTTACCTATCCTCAATCAGATAGGGGACTAATATCCAACATATATAAAGAACTCAAGAAGGTGGACTTCAGAAAATCAAATAACCCCATTAAAAAATGGGGCTCAGAACTGAACAAAGAATTCTCACCTGAGGAATACCGAATGGCAGAGAAGCACCTGAAAAAATGTTCAACATCCTTAATAATCAGGGAAATGCAAATCAAAACAACCCTGAGATTCCACCTCACACCAGTCAGAATGGCTAAGGTCAAAAATTCAGGTGACAGCAGATGCTGGCGTGGATGTGGAGAAAGAGGAACACTCCTCCATTGTTGGTGGGATTGCAGGCTTGTACAACCACTCTGAAAATCAGTCTGGCGGTTCCTCAGAAAATTGGACATAGTACTACCGGAGGATTCAGCAATACCTCTCCTGGGCATATATCCAGAAGATGCCCCAACTGGTAAGAAGGACACATGCTCCACTATGTTCATAGCAGCCCTATTTATAATAGCCCGAAGCTGGAAAGAACCCAGATGCCCCTCAACAGAGGAATGGATACAGAAAATGTGGTACATCTACACAATGGAGTACTACTCAGCTATTAAAAAGAATGAATTTATGAAATTCCTAGCCAAATGGATGGACCTGGAGGGCATCATCCCGAGTGAGGTAACACATTCACAAAGGAACTCACACAATATGTACTCACTGATAAGTGGATATTAGCCCCAAACCTAGGATACCCAAGATATAAGATACAATTTGCTAAACACATGAAACTCAAGAAGAATGAAGACTGAAGTGTGGACACTATGCCCCTCCTTAGAATTGGGAACAAAACACCCATGGAAGGAGTTACAGAGACAAAGTTTGGAGCTGAGATGAAAGGATAGACCATGTAGAGACTGCCATATCCAGGAATCCACCCATAATCAGCATCCAAACGCTGACACCATTGCATACACTAGCAAGATTTTATCGAAAGGACCCAGATGTAGCTGTCTCTTGTGAGACTATGCCGGGTCCTAGCAAACACAGAAGTGGACGCTCACAGTCAGCTAATGGATCCATCACAGGGCTCCCAATGGAGAAGCTAGAGAAAGTAGCCAAGGAGCTAAAGGGATCTGCAACCCTATAGGTGGAACAACATTATGAACTAACCAGTACCCCGGAGCTCTTGACTCTAGCTGCATATGTATCAAAAGATGGCCTAGTCGGCCATCACTGGAAAGAGGCCCATTGGACACGCAAACTTTATATGCCCCAGTACAGGGGAACGCCAAGGCCAAAAAGGGGGAGTGGGTGGGTAGGGGAGTTGGGGTGGGTGGGTATGGGGGACTTTTGGTATAGCATTGGAAATGTAAATGAGCTAAATACCTAATAAAAAATGGAAAAAAAAAAAGAAATAGTCTCCCCTAAGGCCTGCAATCTTCTAATTCAATGATACCTTTCCTCTACTAATCAGTGTACTCTCTCAGAATCAGCCTGCCTGACTCACACCAATGTATCTTAGTACCATGCGCTGGTGAAATGGGTAGGAAAGGAAGGATCATATGAGGGATTCTGTTCCACAACAAGGAGTTTGTTGGTGGCTCACAGAAGCAGGATGGTCCAACATAAGCCAGATTGCTTTCTCCCTTTAATACGGAGTTTGACACAAAAAAATAACCACAGCTTCAATGTATTCTATGCTATATATTACAGTACATAATATAATGTATGTAATACAATGTATTACATAGTACAATGGATGATGTTCTTCTAAGACATTTTTTCCTGCACAAGGGACACACAATAGACTTAAAAGATGTATTTGATATGTTACGTAAGATCTTTTATACACGACATAAATCTCACCACTAACAAGCCTTCTGGAACCATTTTTTAAAAAAATTCATTTAAATTAAATGAAGAATATAAAGCCAGCCTGATCATCCTGAATACTATCTCCTGGGTTCTGCTATCTGCTCAGTGGTTGCTTTCACTTAGACAACTGGGTAAGGTGATACTTTTTAAAAGATGAGTATTTTAAATCTTGTACATCTTGAAATTTATCAACAAATTATTGAACATGATTACCTGCTAATTTATCCAATTTGACTCAATTGGAGTGAAAAAATATGGTACTTTTTGGTTAGTGATTCAGGCAGGGTTGAAATAATAATGTTCAACATTGTGTAAGTGTTTTTGAATTCCAGTCTTTGCTCTACCTCATACTAGTTTGAAAATTGGAAAAGACAGCCAAAACTGAAGTATTCTCATTTGTAAAATATGATAGAATAGGGCTTAACAAAGTAGCAGCACTTAAGGGGAAAGGACCTTCATAAAATGTGTGCTTACTCATAGAGGAGGCAATCTTGACCACTGTTCGCTAAAGAGCCTAGGTTTTGTGTCAGAATTTTGATGGAGATTACATTAAATCTGTAGATTGCTTTTGGTAGGATGATCATTTTTACTGTCTTAATTTGACTGATCCATGAGCATGGAAGATCTTTCCATCTTCTGATGTCTTCTTTAATATCTTTCTTCAATGACTTGAAGTTTTCAATCACACAAGTATTTTACTTACTTGGATAGAGTTACCTCAAGCTATTTTATGCTATTTGTGGCTATTGTGAAAGGTGTTGTTTTCCTGATTTCTTTTTCAAACCATTGGTCATTTGTATATAGGATAGCTACTGATTTTCAGAAGTTCATTTTGTATCCAGCCACTTCCCTGAATGTGTTTATCAACTGTAAAAGTTCCCTGGTGGGAGATATATATATATATATATATATATATATATATATATATATATATATATATATATATATACATAAATATACGCACACATATATACTATTATATAATCTGCATCACCTTAATCTCCTTAAGTTGTCATATTGCTCTAGCTTAGACTTCAGGTACTATACTGAAAAAGTATGGAGGGAGTGGGCAGCCTCGTTGTGTTCCTGATTTTATTGGAATTGCTTTGGTTTTCTCTCCACTTATTTTATTATCAGCTATAGGCTTGTTGTAAATTGCCTTTGTTATGTTAAGATATGTCTCTTAAAGCTTTAATCTTTCCAGGACTCATGAAGGAGTGCTACATTTTTGTTAAAGGTCTTTTCTGAGTCTAATGAGATGATCATGTGTTTTTGTTTCTTTCAGTTTATTTATATAGTAGATAAAATTTATTGGTATTTTTCTCTGGGATAAAGCCTATATGATCATGGTGAATGATCTTATTAATGTGTTTTTGGGTTAGATTTGCAAATATTTTATTGAATATTTTTGCATTTATGGTAATAAGTTAGTATATATCAACCCCTGCCAGCAGACACACACACACACACATACACACACACACACACACACACACACACACACATTGTTGCTTCTTTATGTGCTTTGGGTGTTATGACCTCATTGAATGAATTGGGCAATGTACCTTCTGTTTCTATTTTGTGGAATAATTTGAGAAGCATTGGTATTAACTCTTCTTTGAAAGTCTGAAAGAATTGTGCACAAAAACTTGACTTTTTTGGTTTGGAAACTTTTAATGACTGCTTCTATTTTACTAGGGACTATAGATTAATTTACATTATTGATCTGAATGCTGTTTTAACTTTGACAAGTTGAAGCTATTAAAACCTAGCCATTTCATTTGGATTTTTCCAATTTGTTAAATACATGTTTTTAAAGTATGTCCCTTCTATGTTTATCCTCTGTCTTGATATAAGATTCTCTGAATTTTGTTAGTTTGTACCTCTCTTTCTCCATCTCTATCTATCTATCTATCTATCTATCTATCCCCGCCACAAAATTCAAGTCCAAATGTATTGAAGACCTCAATATAAGAACAAATGCAGTGAAGCTAAAAGTTCAGATGCTGGGAAATACCTGTGAACTCATCAGCACAGGAGTATACTTTCTGAACAGAATGCTTTTAGCACAGGCATTAAGATCAATAATTAATAAATGGGACCTCATAAAACTGAAAGCTGTTGTTATTCTAACAAAGCAGCTGCCTATAGAATGGAAGGAGATCTAGCAACTCTATATCTGATAGAGAACTAATATGGAAAATATGTAAACAACAACACAACAATAACAACAACAAACCTAGATAGATATCCTAGATATCAAATGCCCAAATAATCCAATTAAAAGTGAGATATAGCTACATTCTCCTGATCTCTATTCTCCACCTCCATCAGCCTTCTGAACCATACAGGTAAGCTTCCCTTACCCCACCCATCTTCCCTGATCTCTGAGCCCTCTGGGCCAAGCCAAACTGCCCTGATCAGTCTACTATCCCAGGAGGACCTCCATTGTCCCACTGCCTCTTCCCCTTCCTACATCCTACCTGAAACTCCTGAACCATACAGATAAATTACCCTTCCCCCACACATCTTCCCTGTTTGCTGAGACAATATCTATCCACAAATCCAGTCCTGCAGAAAATACTATAAGAAAAACTCCAACTCAAGTTGGATAACTACATCCAAGAAAACAGAGGAAATAAGTAATTCCATACCTGCAAATACAAGGAAAGAACACACACACACACACACACACACACACACACACAAACACCACCAACATCAAAATAAAAAGAAATAGCAATCACTGACTATTAACTCCTCTTGACATCAATGAACTCAATTCCCCAATAAAAAGACATAGGCTAACAACAGAATGGATGCAGAAACAGGATGCAACATTTTTCTTCATGCAGGAAACACACCTCAGCAATAAAGATAAACACTACCTCGGAGTAAAGGGATGGAAAAATGTTTTCCAAGCAAACAGACCCATGAAGCAAGCTGAAGAAGCCATTCAAATATCTAATAAAATAGGTTTTCATCCAAAATTAATCAAAAGAGACAGGGAAGGATGCTTCACTCTCATCAAAGGTAAAATATACTGAGATGATATCTCAATTATGAACGTCTATGCCGCAAACACAAGAGTACTCACATTTGTAAAAGAAACATTGCTAAAGCCCAAATCACACATTGAACCCCACATATTAATAGTGGAAGACTTCAATACCCCACTCTCACTAACTTACAGGATATTGAGACAAAAAGTAAACAGAAAAATAATGAAACTAACAGACATTATGAATCAAATGGACCTAACAAACATCTATAGAATAATTCACCCAAAAAAATGTAGCTTCTTAGCACCTCATGGATCCTTCTTCAAAATTGACCATATAGTCAGTCGCAAAACAAGCCTCAACAGATACAAGAAAATTGAAGTAATGCCTTGTACCTTATCATACCACTGTGGATTAAAGCTGGAATTCAACAACAACAGAACACTAGAAAACCTACACACTCTTGTAAATAGAAAAACTCTATCCAATGATCTCTGGGTCAAGAAAAAAAATAAAGAAATTAAAGACATTCTAGAATTCAATGAAAATGAAGACATAACATACCCAGATTAATGGGACACAATGAAAGTAGTGCTAAAAGAAACTTGATAGCACTCAGTGCTGCCATAAATGAATTCAAAAGTTCTCATAACAGCAATTTAAAACTGTACTTGAAAGCTCTAGGAAAAAAGCAAGCACACCAAAGAGGAGTAAAAGGCAGATAATAGTCAAAATCAGGACTGAAATTGATTAGTTGGAAACAAAGAAAATGATACAAAGTATAAACGAAACCAAGAGGTGGTTCTTTGAGAAAATCAACAATACAGACAATCCCTTAGCCAAAATAACCAAGAGACAGAGAGACAGTGTCCAAATAAACAAATAAGAAATGAAAATGGAGACCTAACAACTGACACTGAGAAAATTCAAAGAATCATTAGATCTTACTTCAAAAGCCTGTACTCCAAAAAAATTGGAAAATCTTAATGAAATGGATGATTTTCTAGACAAATACTGCTTACAAATGTTACAATAAGATCAGGAAAAAAACTGTTTAAACAATCCCATAACTCCTAAAGAAAAAGAAGCAGTCATTAAAAGTCTCCCAAGAAAAAACAGCCCAGGGCCAGATGGGTTTAAAACAAAATTTTACCATATTTTCAAAGAAGAATAATACCAATACTTCTCAAACTATCCCAGTAAAGAGAAACAGAAGGGACACTGTCAGACTCATTCTAGGTGGCCACAGTTACTCGGATACCTAAGCCACACAAAGATTCAACGAAGAAAGAGAATGTCAGGCTAATTTCTTTTATGAACATTGTTGCAAAAATAATGAAATACTCACAAACCAAATTCAGGAACACATCAAAGACATCATCCATTAAGATCAAGTAGGCTTTATCCCAGGGATGCAGGGATTGTTCAATACACAAAACTCTATCATCAATATAATCCACCATATAAACAAACTCAAAGAAAAAACCCACAGGATTATCTCATTAGACACTAAGAAAGCCTTTGATAAAATCCTACATTCCTTCATGTTAAAGGTATTAGTGTAATCAGGGCTAAAGGGCACATACCTAAATATAATCAAAGCAATATACAGAGAACCAGTAACCAGCCTCAAACTAAATGGAAAGAAACTTAAAAGTATTTCTACTAAAATCAGAGAGAAGGTTGTCCACTATCTCTATATCTATTCAATATAGTACTTGAAGTTTTAGCTAGGGCAATAAAACAATTAAAATATATATCACATTGATACAAATTGGAAAGCAAGATATCAAATTATCTCTGTTTGTAGATAATATGATACTACACAGAAGCATCCCCCAAAATACTACCAGAGAACTCCTAGAGCTGATAAACACATTCAACAAAATGGCTGAATATAAAATTAACTCAAAGGAATTAGTAGCCCTCCTTTGTTCAAAATATAAATGGGCTGTGAAAGAAATTAGGGAACCAACACCTTTTTTTAATAGCCATGAATAATATAAAATATCCTGGTGTAACTCTAACCAAGCAAGTGAAAATCTGTATGACAAGAACTTCAGGTCCCTGAAGAAAGAACCCAAAGTAGATACCAGAAAATGAAAATAGCATCCATGCTCAAGGATAGGAAGGAATAACACTGTGAAAATGGCCATCTTGCCATAAGCCTATCGAAATTCCAACACACCTTTTGATAAACCTTGGAAAAACAATTCTCAATCACATACCAAAAAAATTAAAAATCAGGGTAGCCAAAACAATCCTTAATATTAAAAAAAAATTAGGAAGAATCATCTTCCCTGACTTCAAGCAGCATTACAGAGTAATAGTTTAAAAAAATAAATAAATAAAAAGAAAGAAAGAAAGAGAAAGAAAGAAAGGAAGGAAGGAAGGAAGGAAGGAAGGAAGGAAGGAAGAAAGGAAGAAAGAAAGAAAGAAAGAAAGAAAGAAAGAAAGAAAGAAAGAAAGAAAGAAAGAAAGAAAGAAAGAGAATAGAAAAAAATCCTGACTGGTATTGGTTTAGAAACAAACATGTTGATCAATGTAATTGAACTGAAGACCCAAAAATAAACCCACACATCTAGAGGCACTTGAAATTTAATAAAGAAACCAAAGCCATACAATGGAAAAATGAAAGCATCCTTAATAAATGGCAGTGGACTAACTGGAGGTTTACATGTAGAAGAATGAAAATAAATCAATATTTATCATTCTGCACAAAACTCAAATCCAAGTGGATCAAGGACCTCAACCTTAAACTGGATACACTAAATCTTATAGATGAGAAAGTGGGAAATATCCTTGAACACATTGGTACAGTAGACAATTTCTTGAACAGAACACTAACTGCTCAGGCTGTAAGACCAACAATTAATAAATGGGACATCATGAAACTGTAAAGTTTCTGTAAGGCAAAGGACACTGAAAATAGAACAAATAAGCAGCCTACAGATTGGAAAAGAATCTTTACCAACTCTACATCTGACAGAGAGCTAATTTTCAAAATTCACAAGGAACTCAAGAAGTTAGACATCAAAAACCCAATTAAAAAATGGGATATAGAACTAAACAGAGAATTCTCAACAGTCATCTTGAATGGTCAAAAAGCACTAAAGAAATGCTCAAGGTCCTTAGTCATCAGGCAAATGCAAATCAAAACAACTCTGAGGTTCCATCTTACACCCATCAGAATGGCTAAGATCAAAAACTCAAGAGATAGTACATGCTGGTGAGAATGTGGAGTAAGGGGAACACTTCTTCATTGTTGCTGGGAATGCAAACTTGTGCAAACACTTTGGAAATCAATTTAGCAGTTTCTCAGAAAACTGGGAAGAGTCCTACATCAATACCCAGCTACACCCTCCTGGGCATATATCCAAAAGATGTTCCAACATCTCACAAAGACTCTTGCTCAACTATGTTTATAGCTGCTATATTCATAATAGCTAGAAACTGGGAACAACCTAAACATTCCTCAATGGAAGAATCGATAAAGGAAATGTGGTACATATACACAACGGAATATTACTCAGCTATTAAAAACAAAGATAGGATGAATTTTGCTGGCCAATGGAAGCAACCCAGTCCCAAAAGGACAAGCATGCTATCTACTCACTTATAAATGGATATTAGCCATAAAATTCAGGTACCATGCTACATTCTGCAGAGCCAAGGAAGCTAAAAAAAAAAAAAAAAAAAAAAGGAAGGCCCAAGTGAGCTTGAATCTCACTTAGAAGGGGGAATAAAATACTCATAAGAGGCAGACAGAGGGTGGGAACTTGGGGAGAGAGTGGATGGTAAAGGGATAGGGGAGTTAGGATCAAGAATGGGGAAGGACAGGAGAGGCAGCTAGACGGCCATGAAAATGAATAGAAATCAACAACTAATGGGAGGAGGTGGGGAGCATCTCCAGGAAGAGTCAGAGACTTGGAATAAGGGAGGTCACTCCAAGAATCAATGGAGGTGACTGTAAGTGTGACTCACAATATTGGAGATATGGAAGCTGAAGAGGCCAATCTGTATAGCCAGGCAGGAATCCCAGTGGAGCAATAGAGACCCCAACCCACCTACAAGACTTTCAACCCAAACTTTATCCTGTATACAAGAAATGCAGGCATGGAGGATAGAGCTGAGACTAAGGGAATGGCCAACCAATAACTGACCCAACTTGAAAACATCCCATGAGTAAGCAAAATCCCTAACATTATTAATGATATTTTGTTATGTTCACAGACAGAAGAATGTTGTCATCTTTGAGGCTTCACCGAGAATCTGACTGAGACAGATGTAGACACTCACAGCCAAACAATGGATGCAGCTTCGGAACTCTTATAAAAGAACAGGAGGAATGATTGTGGGCCCTGAAAGGAATAGGAACTTCACTGAAAGACCAACAGAGTCAACTATGCTGGACCCTTAGAGCTATCAGAGTCTGAATCATCAACCAAAGAACACAGATGGGCTGGACCTAGGCCACGCCATACATATATAACAGATGTGCAGCTTGGTCTTCATGTGAGTCTAGAACAACTGAAGCAGAGGCTATCCCAAAAGCTGCTGCCTGCACTTGAAATATGTTCTCCTACCTGGGCAGCCTTGGCTGGCCTCAGTGGGAGAGGAAGCACCTAGCCTCAAAGAGACTTGAAGTGCCAGGGTTAGGGATACCCAGGGGGCCCCACCTGCTCAAAAGAGAAGGGGAGAGGTGGGGGAAGGATTTTGAGAAGGGGTTACCAGGAGTGGGACAGTGAGTGGGATGTAAAGTGAATTAGTTAAAAAAATATAATTAAATTAAAAAATAACAAAAAATGAAATATAGATCTAAACATAGCATTATCAATAAACTAAACTCAAATGCCTAGGAAATACAAATCAAAACTATTTTGAGATTTTAATTTTACAGTTGTTAAAATGGCTATGGTCAGTCAAACAAGTGGTGAATCATTCTGGGAAAACACAGAGTAAAACGAACACTCATACATTGCTGCTGGGATTAAAAATTTCTACAGCTCCTATGAAAATCACTGTGGTGACTCATCAGGAAGATGGGAATCGATTTACATCACGATCTAGCTATGCCACTCTTGGGTATTTACCAAAGGATGCTTTATCCTACCACAGAGATACTTGCTCAACCATGTTCACTGCTTCTCTATTTATAATAACCAGACATTGGAAATAACCTTGATATCCCTCAAGTGAAAACTGAACTAAAAAAAAAAGTGGTATATTTATACAACAGAGTGCTACTCAGTTGTTAAAAAGAAAAAAAAAAGAACATCATGATATTTTCATGATGGAAGAATTTGAGTAAGGTAACCCAGACCCAGAAAGACAAACATGACATGCATTTGCTTATATGTGGATATTAGCTGTTAAATAAAGGATAACCAAACTATAATCTGTAGACCCAGGGGAAGGAACTTGAGTAGGGCTACATAACTCTCTCTGGCATGGGGAAATAGAATAGGATTTATGGGTGAACTGTGGTAGGGTGGAGAATAGGAGGATTGGGTGTGGACAGAGAGGGAATTTGAGGGTAGATGGAGTTGTAGAGAATTCTTCAGGGTGAGTCAAGTAATATTTAGGGGCGTTTGAGGATGTTATAGAAGCCTAGTGTAGTAGAGTTTTCCTAAAATATATGATGCCAATCCTAATGAAGTCACCAAATAATGAGGGAGATGAAGCTCCACTGGCCATCTCTTATCACCAAAGAAACTTGTGGTACCAAGACTGGGTCACATTCAGTTGAACTACTGGCCAAATGGGTCCCAAACAACACAGGATGTTACCAAGACAATAGGATGCTCTCCACAAGCTGACAGCAAGGACCTGCTGCAAAATACAATAGTTATAAACCTCACTAAATGTCTACAGGAAGAGCTAGTTCCTACATAGAACCTCCAATCCCATGCTTTAGTACAGTGATGCTTTAATGCTATGACCCTTTAATTATTCAACCACAAAATAATTTTTGTTGCAAATTCATAACTGTAATTTTGCTACTGTTATGAATCATAATTTAAATATATGATATGCAGGCTAGTCTTAAGCATTCTCTATGAAAGGGTAATTTGACTTCCAAAGAAGTCATGACCCACAGGTTGAAAGCCTCTCTTCTAGTGTCTTTGGTATGAAAAGGTACTCTGACTGCTACCAGAAGGGAAACATAAACAACAACCCAGGTACAAAACTTTTGATCTATAATCTGCAATTTTGCCTGTGGTTCACAGGTTGAGGTAATGACCAACCAATGTCTCACTCTATGAGACAAAACCTATACCTGGCCTTGCTTGGGTGATCAAGAACCAAGACTTCCTAGCACAGAGACCTAAGGTAAAACCAATTACTATTGGTCAAAAAAAAACCAACAGAACTAACAATAAAATGACTTCTAATGATATTCCATTGTACTCAGAAAGGGTCCATGTTATACCAGATGGGAACAAACATAGATAGACATTATGTACATTATGTACAGAGAGAGAGAGAGAGAGAGAGAGAGAGAGAGAGCGAGCTTGGAACACAAAGTTACATCAAATGCCTCCATCAAATTTGTCTCCATCAACTCCCTCCCTCAGAGCTCAAGGAACCCTGCAGAACAGGAGACAGGAGGAATGTGGGAGCCAGAGAAGATGGATGAGGCCAGAACAAGTCCCTCTAAATTAACTGCCCAAAGCTGATATGAACTCACAGAGACTAAAGCAGCAAATGCAGTTCTTACACTGGGTCCTCTGTGTATGTATTATGGCACAGTACTTTTATGGGAATTTTTAAATGTGGAAACTAGTGGGTCTCTGATTCTTGGGCTATGTTCCTTCTATTGATTTGCCTTGTCCAACTTCAGTGTGTTTTATTTTATTATATTTTATTAGGTTTTGTTTATAAAAAAAGAAAAAAGATCCTGTTTCATTTTTAAACTGAACAACTAACTGTATTGGCTATTTTTTGTTGTAACAAAATACAAAAATTTAGGAAATAAAATTTAAAGGAATAAGGATCTATTTTGGCTTACAAACCCATAGGACAGCACCATTTATATTTAAGATAGATCTTTTAATTTTTGGAAATATAGAGTACTCCAGAGGTGTATCTATTAGGTGATTTCAAATCCTTTAAAGTTCACAATCAAGATTAGCCATCAAGAAAACGTATAACTAATGCACTGCACATGTTTGTCACAGGAAATAAAAAAAAAAATTCAAGTTAATACAGATTTGGCTGTTTCTTCCATGCTAGATTTGTCTTAGTCAGGGTTTCTTCCCTTTCCCCCAATTTGTCTTAGTCAGGGTTTCTATTCCTGCACAAACATCATGACCAAGAAGTAGTTGGGGAGGAAAGGGTTTATTCAGCTTACACTTTCCACATTGCTGTTGATCACCAAAGGAAGTCAGGACTGCAACTCAAGCAGGTCAGAAAGCAGGACCTGATGCAGAGGCCATGGAGGGATGCTCTTTACTGGCTTGCTTCTCCTGGCTTCCTCAGCCTGCTCTCTTATAGAACCCAAGACTACCAGCCCAGAGATGGTCCCATCCACAAGGGGCCTTTCCCCCTTGATCACTAATTGAGAAAATGCCCTACAGCTGGATCTTATGGAGGCATTGCTTCAACTGAAACTCCTTTCTCTGTGATAACTCCAGCCTGTGCCAAGTTTACACACAAAACCAGCCAGAACAATTGACCTCTGGTCAACTTGACATACAAACGCATCACAATTAAGCCTCAACCCTTACATTCTCATTCATCCCCAAGATCTAAATAACTTTAAATGTCCCACAGTCTTTACATATTAAAAGTTCAATCCCTTTAAAATATCCAATATCTTTTAAAATTCAAAGTCTCTTAACTGTGGGCTCCACTAAAATGTTTTCTTCCTTCAAGAGGGAAAAATATCAGGGCACAGTCACAATCAAAAGCAAAATCAAACTCTAGCCATCCAATGTCTGGGATCCAACTCAGTCTTCTGGGCTCCTCCGAGGGCTTGGGTCACTTCTCCAGCCCTGCCCTTTGTATCACACACCTTGTATTCTAGGTTCCAGCTGCCTGTACTCCACTGCTGCTGCTGTTCTTGGTGGTCATCTCATGGTACTGGCATCTCAAAATGCTGCTGTCTTCCATTGTAACTTGGCTTCACCAACAGCCTCTCATAGGTTCTCTTCATGGTGCCAAGCCTCAATTCCTTTGTATGGCCCCTTCAGTCCTGGGCCATCAATTGCAACTGAGACTGCACCTTCACCAATGGCTTTCTATGGCCTCTCACCGTGCCAAACCTCAGCTGCTCTTCATGACCCCTTCATACCTTCAAAACCAGTACCACCTGGGTGGCTCTTACACATTATCAAGTCCTGCTGCAGCAAGAGGTACAACATTGGTTATCTCTAGAATACAGCCTCTGTGCTCTCAGAAAACACTTCCCAGAAGATGTCACCTCAATTATGCTGGTCTCTTCTTAATCACAGCTAATTTTTTAGCTCCAGCTAACCAGCATCAATAGTCCCAGTAATGCAAAGTCTTCACTTTAGTAGTTCTGGTATCTTGTTAATCACAGCTGATTTTTCAGCCCCAGCTAACCAGAACCACAGAATCTTCACAATCAAAATAGCAATGGCCCTGAATAGAGTCTTTAATCTTCCCTCTGAAATTTCACAAGCCAGGCCTCCATCTTCTGCATTGTTCTCAACATTATCTTCCAAGCTCCTACACAACATCCCACAGAGCTCTTAACACCGAATGGATCTTCTAACCCAAAGTTCCAAAGTCCCCCCACAGTCCTCCCCAAAACATGGTAATGTTGTCACAGGAATACTCCACTATGTTGGTACCAAAGTTCTGGAAGAAAAGAGTCATCAGAAGCCTATGTTAGTTGTGAATGCCATGGTCTCCAAATAATGAATGGTGTAGCAAGATATGTTGAGGGGTGCAATAATGGGATGGATGATATTGGGGAAGTCAGCCCATTTCTAACTAAATTTAAGGATATATAGGAAGTCTGGCAAAGCACCCAAGGTTAGGGAGCTCACAGACTCCTGGGTCAACCTACTACTATTATTTTACTAAATGGACATAACATAAGACTACCCATTAAATATATACCTATATATCTCTACATGTATATCAGTGCCCCCTCAGACCTATCTATAAAATTATTTGTGCAGCAGATTTTGCTTAAAGCAGAAATTAACATCTGGTTAAAACATGAAGAATAAGTATAAAATACTCAGCCACCAGTGTGGTATCTATATTAAATCCTTCTCACCAAGGCTCAGAAACCATTGCAAAAGAGAGGCTTGAAGACTATACAAAGTAGAAATGAGGCCAAACTACAGTGATATGTCCAATGAATATGATAGGACAACAGCACTGAGTTCACAGCAGGATAGTCACCTGCACAAACATGTTTGAGATAAAGCCATTCAGCATTCTAGCATGGATTAGACAGATATTCATAAATCCTTATCCCCAAAATGAGGAGCTGGTAATAACTGATAGATTCTGAGGAGGAAGAGTCAGTTTTCTTTAACGTGTTAGAAGCAAGGTAAATAAATGCATTTATTTAATGCTTACATATTTTTTCAGAAGCAAGAACTCCTCTATGATTAAAAATCAACTTAAAGGACCCCAAAACATTACAGGCATCTCAAGGGACAGCAAAATATTGCAGGCTATTTAACAAAGCTGTTGGTTACCTTCCATAACCTGATGTTAAATCCCTATTGCCTGACACACAACTTACTTATGGCATCAAACAAAGAAATCATGCTAGTGCGCAGATAGAAGAGTCATCCATTTACCCCTACTGACCACCATTAACTGTGCTGAAAGGTGCTCTGCACACTGCTAGAAGAGAAAATAATCATCACTATCATACAGCTAAAAATCCTGTGGTCTATAACAGGAATCTGCCTGTAAAACACATTGATGCAACCATGGCACAACTGTTATAGGAGTAATCAAACATTTTTTAAAATCAAATGTAAGGATCTCTCCATGTAATAAAACACATACCTGTCACTGTTAACACGGACAAGAACCTGAGATTAGATGGGTCTATGAACCACAACAATAATCAGCATGGCAAGAGATGCCCAAAGGTGCAGTCGCAACACTTACACTGTAGGGTAGCCATCTAATTGGATATAATGCCCACTCAACAGAAGGGAGTCCATATCTTGTGCTATAAACATGCCAATTACTCCAGGCTGGTTAGGCCATGCAATGTAGAAGAGAAGCAACTACTACCTTAATCAGTATAATTTCTAATGGTATTCTAAATACTTATACAGAATGGTAATGATGGGTGCTACCCATCATTAAATCAATTTCTAGTTTTCTTCAGGCACATACTATTACAGATGCACAAAATGTCAAAGTGTAGGGAACAACTGACCATGATTACTCAGCCCCATACAGGTACATCTACATCAAAACCCTACACCTAAGTCTCAGAAACTCAGAAGAGGGACAGATAGATTAAAAGAGCTAGATAGGATATCAGTTGTGAGATAGAGTCCTCTCTATATGACCAGGAATTTACACTCAAGAAATACCAACACTGTAATTATCTAATCAAAACCTGACACGCCAGCATGATCTGAAGACATCTTACCAGACCCTAGCACAGATGAAGATCTACACAGGATGAATAGCTGTTGAAAAAGGGCAAATCAATCTTGCCTTGGGATGAGCCCCCTAGTTGGTTATCCAAAAACAGTCAGCTCTAAAAACATATAAATACAAGTAGCATTGGATTGATTTTCCAGATTGTGTGTGTGTACATGTCTATGTGTATAAAACAGTAATTAGAAAAAGAGACCATAAATTTGAGATGAAGTGAGAGGTATACTGGATGACTTAAGAGTAAGAGAGGGGAAGAACAGTGATGTTAATTGAGAAGGGTAGGCTGATTCTATGACAGACATCAAATTGGCCGTTAAGGAGACTAAACCTATATACTGGGCAAGTCAAAGCAAGTCCAGTCAAGTCAATTATTAATAGAAAAAAAAAAAAAAAACAGGGTCCAGCCTTCATGTTTAGGTAATGGAATATACCAGCCATCTGGCTTGAAAAAAGGACAATGAGTCAACAGCAATTCCATAGCTACTTCCTCAGTAACAGTTCCCAGACCTCCCCAGCAAGTTTCCAGCCCCCATACTCCAGTAATGAAATGTCCATAGAGATGGACCCAACAGATCAACATAGAGGTCACTTACCCTGGAATGCCCTAGTGGGCTTTAAATCAGGCCTGCAAGCTCAATTGAATGTCTCTCCATTTTAGAATAAGGGACCCCAGAATGTTGATCTTGTGTAGAATAAAATGCTCCTTGCTTTTGCAAATGATTTGAGTCTGGGGTATCATTCGTCACTGAACAACAAACCCTTACAAATAAAGTACTTATATATGAAATTGTCAAAACAAAACAATCCTACCTGACTTTAATTCCATGAGAAGTTTTCTACAATTGTCAATGACTCCTCAGCTAGTTTTGTGGCATCATGAGCCTTTTTACCTTCCATGCTGGATGGACATCAGGCTGGCTTCCTTTTGCATAGGTCTTCAGAATGTAGTCACAACTGCCTTAAACTCATGTCCGGTAAACATTGTTTTGCAACACATGTCTTCTACTTCAAACTTTGGAAATCCTGCCTTGACTTCTTCTAGGATTGTCACTGAACCATGTGGGATGGGTTTATGATACGGTTGTTCCCTTACGAATTCAGCACTCCACAGTCTCTTACTCTCTGTTTACTGATCAGTTTTGACTGTGCCATTATCATCATCTGCTGCAAAGAAAAGCTTCTCTGATTAGGGTTGAATATGATGTAATCTATAGGCATTAGAGTTAGAACCAAAGAGAAAGTTATTGTAACCCCCACACACACCCTTAAGAAAATAATAGTGTTAGTTCTCTCCTATTTTCCTGAATTTGGGGCCATTTACCTATACCAGGTATGAGTTCCATTTGATGGAGTGGACCTTAAATCCAAACAAGTAATTTGTTCCTCTCATAATATTCAATCCACTGCTGTACATCAAATCTTCCCAAGCCAGTAATTATGTTGGGGGCTGTGGACCGTGTCACCAGACAAAAACCTGATAAGGTCAAGCAGATTTAGAAGCCCTGACAATTCTCATAACTGAGAATAGTAGGCATATAAGTCTACTCCCAACCAGGTTCCTGTCCTAGAACACGTGACCATGACATCCCATGGAGTGGACTGTGACAGTGTTACACAGAGACAAAATCTGAAGCCCCTCCACATGTAGATGAGGTATCCCTAATATCTCAGGCCAAGCTAATAGTAAATATCTGCCTTTAGATCCCAACCCACTCCAAAATCTTTATAAGACCCTATCCACAAGGAATGCAGTGTATGAATTATTTCACTAAAGATTGTCTGAGAGTCCCTGTCTTATCAAGCTGTAACTCTAGGGAAAACTATTCTTATTGCTGGAAGCTGCTCGAGTCTACCACAGCCACTTTTTGATCAATGGTCCCGACCTTGGTTCCTGGCTGCCATCTGCCACTAATTCCAGGGCTGTGATAGCCACAAAAGAATCCCAGCAGCCCACCTTGCTCTGCCCGTCCCCCCACTTCAGAGAGCTGCAGCTCTTTGGCTGCTCAGGCCAGGCCAAAGCCCCTACAGATACCCTTTGATAGAGCCCAACAATTATTGTAGCTCACAATGCTCATAGATGGGTTATAGTGTTGATAACTTCCCACCAGCCCCTCCAACCTGGTGGGTACATGGAAACAACCAACACTATAGGGATGAAGTTTCCAGGATGGTATCAGAATGATTTCTCAATATCCTGTGATTCAAGTATGTATTGTCTTCAGCAACAGGGTGTTACCACTAAGTTCTGAATGGTAACCAACAACAGTGGCAGTAGTCTATACTGTTTAGGGGTCTATAGGACCCCACTGACCAACAACTCAAAAAAAAGTTCCCCATATATGTTACTGGATCTTTTTATTTGATAGTAACAGAGAGACATTATTGTCATGTCATAGGATAATTCCATTTGAATTTATTTTAAATATGTTTATGTATATATTGTAGGAAGATTTTACAGTAGTAGGTTTACATGTACTATTTAAAATAATTTTAGTTTTAGTAATCTCTCCTTGTCCTGCTTAAGCTATTATTGCTATGACCAATGCAACTATATATATTGGGACAACACTTACAGAGGTTCAGTCCATACAGTGACATACTTCCTTCAACAAGGCCACAACTACTCTCACAAGGCCACATCTCCTAATAGTGTCACTCCCTGGGCCAAGCATATTCAAACCATCACACTCGTTTTATTTCATATTTTACCTGGCTTTCACACTCTAACTCTCTTTAACTTTCCTGTTCCATTATTCACATATCCTGTATTCCATCCCAGTTAATTAAATATTCTCCCCAACAATTTTTTGAAGGCCAAAAAAAAAAAAAGGCACAACAGGGAAAGGCTTAGTCAACAAATGGTGGTGTTTGTTGGTTGCAGACAGAAGAGTCAAGCTTCCTCCCTATATCTCACTCTGTACAGCACAACTCCAAATGGGTCAGGACCTCTATATAAGATCTGTTACCTCTGATAGAGGACAAGTTAGAGGATATTCTTGAATTCTAGACACAGGAAAGGATTTTCTGAACAGAGCCATTGTGGCATAGGGTTAAGACAAACAACAAATGACACCATGTGAAATAAAGTCTGGTACAGAAAAAGACACCATTATTTGAATCAATGTGCAGCCTTGAGAATGGGGAAAATATTTATCATATATATATGTATATATATACATATATATGTATATACATATATATACATATCATATATATACATATGTATATGTATATATATATATATATATATATATATATCATATATCAGAGAGTTAGCAATCAGAATATACAAAGATTTGCTTCTCGGTCTTTTGGCTAAGATCAAGTGCAGAATATACAAAGAATTCTAAAAATTAAACACCACAAAAATGAACATCTGACTTCTAAAAAGTGAGCATGGAGAGTTCCAAACCAAATATTTATTAGGGAACTTCAAATAAAAAGTATTTTGAGAATTTATCTTGACAGAATCAGAATTTCTAACATAAAATAAATAACTATATAAGTGAAGAAATAATGACAAATGCTGGTGCAGATGTGGACAGAAGGGATTGCTTATTCACTGTTTGTGGTAGTGCAAATTGTTGCAGCCACTATGGAAATCAATATGGATTTCTCTCACATGGCTGGAAATAGACTTATCATATGATGTAGATATATCATATCTTTGAATTCCATTTTTAATTTTGCAAAAAAATCAGATTCATGCATTCTTTTTGGATATGGAAGTCAGTTCTTTACTTACATCATGTGCGTTCTCAGGATTGAATCCAGATCATTAGCTCTGGTGAAAACTGTCTTTATCCTTTGAACTTTTTATTGGTCTCATTTTTTCTTGTATTTGTGTGTATGGGGGGAGTACTTATACATGTGTACATGTGTGTGTGTGTTTGTGTACACATTTGCTCACCCACATGCACTGTAGCCATCTGTTGTGTAAATGTGTACACTTGTGTTCACATATGGAGGCAGACACTGGCTTCTTCTGCTTATTCTCCACCTTCTATTTTCAGACAGATTTTTCCATTGAGCCTAGAGCTTACTACTGCGACTTACAACAGCAAGTCACAAGTTTTCCTGTTTCCACTTTACTTCCTAGCATTGGGGCTACAGATTTGTGCCTTTATGTGGGAGCTATGGAATTGAACTAAGGTTCTCATGATTGAATCATGAGCCCTTTACCCACTGAGCCATACCTAGATCATATTTTTTCCAGTTATAATTCTTTCATTTATTTTATTGAGTAAGAACATATTTATTCATCTAGACTAAGTGAATAGCAACAAATCTGAAAGTTTCTCTTAGGGTATGAATGTCTTTTAAAATACATCAATTCAAGATCTTATTTCATGCCTATCTTAGACAGCATTTCTCAATCTCTTCCCTATAAGGTTCCATTCTGTCCTTCAAAACAATAGATATGTTTATCCAATTAAATTCTTTATAGTTTTTATCCTCTGGACTATTTACAGGTGGCACAAATTCACAGGCAATTAAAAAATAAAATCTATCATGTCCAGATGGGATGAGAGCTGACACCCATATAGGGAGAGTGTCATAAAAATGGAAATTATAAATTGGCATTTTTTTAAGGATGCAGAGTAGGCTTGTTTTTTTTAATGTGACATTTTTATAAGCTTCTCTAAAATATCTGAAAAATATAGGTGACCAAAAATTATTTTGTGATATTTGTCCACATGAATAACAAATAAATAAATATTTCAATGTAATATTCAAATATGTCATATATTGTCACATAATGTTATAATGCAGTATTTTATTATAGTATACATAATATGCATAATGTATAAAATATGTGTGTACTTCTTTTTTGTTTGTTTGTTTTTGTTTTTTCAAGACAGGGTTTCTCTGTATATCCCTGGCTATCCTGGAACTCACTCTGTAGACCAGCTAGCCTCCTGCCTCTGTCTTCCAAGTGCTGGAATTAAAGGCATGCACCACCACTGCCTGGCTATGTGTGTACTTCCAATGCCTAATACACACACACACACACACACACACACACACACACAATCCAGAATAATACCCCATAGCTTGAGAACCTTTGTAAAGGAAGACAAGATTAAATGTCACTATTGACTGAAAATATCATGCCTGCTACTACAAATCCCTGTACATAGTTGTTTCTATCATCACTAAAGTTTAATTCCATGGTGTATTTTATTATCCCACATCCACATTTGGTATAAAGAAGAAAATCAATTGCTAATTATTGTGGTCCCAGTTACCAGAGGATATTGGTATCCTTTGCAAGCAAACTACTAGCATAGAGTAAAATTTTTCTTTCAGTGATTTCTACATAATGGATTCTTGATGTAGGTTGCACACAATAGTATTCCAGTATACCATGTTACACCTATACATTATCAGAGTGCTTTCCCAATGGCTCAGACAGAAAAACAAAGCAACAGCAACAACAACAATAAACAAGAAAACCAAAACAAACACATGTTGTGGGTTGCCTTGGTGTTTTTTATATTTTGATGCTAATTCTGCCTCCTCATGAGGGGCTGCCCTGACAAGGAGTGGATCACGTACTCAGGTGGCTTCATGCTAACCTTATCTCCATTTAAACTAGAGCCCTTGATTGGCAGTGGAAGGGAAAGGTGGAGCTGGAGGTTTTAGAGAGGGGGAAACAGGAAGGAAGAGAGGAAGGCAAGGAGATGGAGGAGACAGAGGAATACAGAGGAAGAGGAAGTGGAAGGAAGATGAAACAGAACCACATGGCCTGGAGAAGCTGCAAGTAGCAAGGGGTCTCATAGCAGGGGAATAGAGTAGTGTAGTGGTGTATCTGCCCAATCTAAGCATGCAGTTTACAAATATTATAACTGAGTTGTATGTTCTTTGCACAGACTTGTTGGGGTTGGAGACTTACTCCAACACACACACACACACACACACACACACACCAACAACAACAAGAAAACCAGAAATTCTTATGAGCAAGAATACGAAACAAAAGGTCCTATCTTAGCAAAGAGGGTTATTTAACACATTTTAAATAGTTTAATGATTTAATTACCATGATTTCATGAGTGTTACCATTCACGTACACATTTTGATAGTGATATGCTGGAAGAAATATCACAAAGACTTCATTGACAATCCGATTATTGACAAGCCTGGAGAAAAAAGAATAAAGGCTTCTAAGTGGGGAAAGCCATCCATCGTTTGTCATGAATATTTACATGCCTGAAAGTATTTTATACAGGCCACTATCAAGCAAGCGCACTTGGCCCCCACATCTGTGTTCGATTGCATTTTCCTGGATAAATCAAGTCACTCAGGGCCTATAAAAGAAGAATTCATATAAAAATGTTTGTAAGGAAGACACATTACTCTTTTTATACGCTCATTCATTCATGGTGAAGCTATTAAAAGAGGGTTCAAGTTGACAATAAGAAATAAGACCTAATTGTGTCAATATATGTGGTGGACAGACCTAGGTAAACAGGGAGGGTAAAAGTGATCAAGACCCAGAGACCAGAGAGACCATGAAGATTTCCCCAAGAGGCTGATTTGGATGGAAATAAAGAGGTGACGTTCTCCACAGATGTGCCTAAGACACATGGTAAACAGCTGGCAGGCATTCTAGTGAAGAAAGCACTAAGGGCATCCCGGGAACTGCTGGAAAAGAACACAAAGTGAGCAACACAGGGAAGTGAAGTCTGATTCTAGGAACTGATGCGCTAGCCTGTACTGGGGGAGCTATTCATGGGCCATATTCTGAAGAAGTAGTGGCAGTGCACAGATTCAGGAGCAAAGGGCTCTCCTTCTGCCAAGGACCCTAAAGCCAGTCTCAAAAATGAAGTGATGCCAACGATGCCTGAGCAGTGCATAACTGAAGTCGGCAAGCTATTTTCAAAACACCGGACTCCTCCATTCACAGGCAGCTGGCACTCCTATCTCCATGATCCGCTGTTACTGGAAGAGGGAGATTTTGTTGAAGCAGTATACTAAAGTGAAAATGTGGGATGCTGAATATCGTGAGCCAGAGGCTTGTTTCTGATGGATCCTAAAATCCTAAAACATTTAGAATGTACAATTTCTGAGCTTAGTGTCTGGAACGGCACTGAATTTAGGTAATCCAGATATTACCTAAATACCTGCAGCAGCATATCTGGGTCATAAAGGTGACAAACCTGGAATCTGTGTACTCTGAATTCATATACCATGCACCTGCAAAGGTCAGCTGGATCGCACTTTTGCAGTCGTATTTTAGGTGTTTGTGACACAAGTCTAAACAAAGCATTCAGCACTATTTCTGTCAGGAGCTCCTCAAGGCTTTAGCACCTTCTTTGCTGCCTCTGCCAAAATATGTTTCTTCCCAGCTCCTGGGTATGGGGGGGCCAAGCCTGCAGAGGAAGTAAAGACATTGAAAAAGAATAAGTTAAAATGTTATCAGGATGGCTTAATGGGTATTAGGGCTTATTGCAAAAGCCTGACACTGAGTATCATGCCCTGGTCACAAAGTAGAACTTGTAAATTTAATACTGCCAGCGGGTCTCTGACCTCGATACAGCTATTGTGTACACTCAGGTCCACATAAACACTTTGTGGTGGGCTGAGTAAGAGTGACTTTGATCTCTATTGGCTCATATATTTGAATGTTTAGTGATTAGGGAATGGCTCGACTTGAAAAGCCTTAGGAGGTGGGGCTTCATTGGAAAAACTGTCACTGTGTGTAGATTTTGAGGTTTCAAAATTCCAAGCCAGGGTCTGGACATAGAACTCACAGTACCTCCATAGCGCCACGTCTGCATGCATGTCACCATGCACCCCACCAGGATACCATGATGATATTGAACTAAACCTCTGAAACTAATCAAGCCCCAATTAAAGGCTTTCTTTATAAGAGTTGCCTTGGTCATGGTGTCTCTTTACAGCAATATAACAGTGACTAAGACACACTTTTTCACACTCACATGCTTTAATGAATGCAGCATACATGGGTGCACAATAAAAAAATGAAAAACAGAAGAAATAGAGAGAGGGAAGGGAGGAAGGAGATGAGGAGTCAGTGGAGGAGAGAGGAAGAGAGAGAAAGGGGGAAAAGGACTGACTTAATGGAGTGCTAAGGGTTGTAGATATTGTCTCTCATCAGTTTAGAGAAGAAGGAGGTGAAATTGGAACCGAAAGAAACAATTGCTCTGTCCATGGTCAGACATGTTTGGATTCGACACTCTCCTTTTGCTCCTCCTAGACTCATTGTCATTAGAAACAAGGCTCTCTTTACCCCTTCCCTTCTTTATCTTCTGATGAATGAATTGTAGTTTCAATATATGAAGCAACACAAATATAGAAGGATAAATCAAGGTAAGGATCGGAGTGAAGGGAGTTTCTAGGCAGAGGGAACAGTATGAATTCTGTCTCAGCATCCTGTGTAAGAAAAACTTGAGAACGTTTACTCTTACCTACCACTGTTATAAAAATCAATCTGTTTCTGACCAAATTATCCCAGGTATGTAATGTTAGCAAATAGAAAACAAAATTTAAAAATCCAGAATCATTTAAATCATCAAAATCCTTACAGGGATGAAACCAATCAGAAATATTAAATGAGAACTAAAACAGTGAGTACACACTTTCATTCGTCTCCACTAGTGTCTAATGTGTTGGGCATTACATGGATTCAGACTTCTCAGAGGACAAGGGAAAATAATACTTAGAGATATCAGTAATGTTCCAAACTGTCTTCTGCTGTACAAACTTTCACCACCATTAAGCAAGTCAGAACTTTCCTTCTGAGAAGATGGGGTCCCTCTGGGGACTCCATTTCTAGATCAAAGACTCCTCTGCATTCAAAAGTGCCTTCTACCAGGGAAATGTCTTATACTTCTTATTATGTCTGCAAGAAGTGTTTGACAGTTTCTGGTATCATCAGTTCACAAAGGTGACAATCACAATACATTTGCTTTTGTTTGCTCACTTCTTTAGCGCTCCTGACAAGATGATTTAGGCAAGAGGTTTTAGTCTCTAGAGAGAAGACAAGTGGAAATGGCCTGGACCATAGATGTAAAGAAAGTGATGCCACCCACAGTGCCATGTGCTCTTCTTTCTGCATTTCTAAATATGAACTTTCACTCTCATTTACTGAAGAATTAATTATCTTGGCAGGGGTGGGGTGGGTGGTCAGTGAGGGCATAGAAATACAGAAAAGAAGAACATGGCAAGATTTGCCCTTTGAAATTACAACAGACCAATTTTATAATCACAGAATGGTCAGATTCTGCAGAAACTTCATTTCTCTTCTAGGTAATAAAAGTAAGCTCACAGGTTGGTAGTGGTGTGCAGGACAATGTAATGCAAAGGAGAGATGATCGGGGGAAATAATATAATCCTCAAAACTGTCCATGCTAAGAAATTTGTGGGAAGGAGAGAAATTGAATTTTGAGGGAAATAGGTATCTTCTGCTATCATTTCTGGGGGAAGAGATGAGAACATTCCAGAAAGGTAGAGAAGAACTAGATCTGTTCCACATTAAAGGAGGCCTCTCCCAGCATGCCTCTGAGTCATCCGCTGGCATTGATGATCCTGGTGACCAGGCATCACTTAGGTGATCAGGTACAGAGACTTCAAATGTACCTTTGGAGAAGCACCTCAAGTTCTTTAAAAGAAACTATGACTTAAGCTGAACTTTTCATATGAATTGTGCAAAACAGCTTCACACCAAAGTTATGAACCAGGCTGGATTTTAACGTAACTGTATGCATGTAGGGTCTCTACATGGCAGAAGCCAGTGTTGTGTTCATTTACTAGTGAGGGAGCTCAGATATATCCACACAGATAAAGACAAACCCAAAATCCTGTCATCTGCAGACTTCAGTTATGAAGGCAAGATGACCAAAAGAACTAGCTGCAGGAGCTTTGCTGTTCTAGAGTCTAGTCAAAACAGACACAATGGCACCTGGGGAAGATGACCCTTGTCATTCGCATGGTTGTGTGTTCATTTAGCCATGTGCTCAAACACTCAAGACACTAACCTAAGGGACAGAAAGAGTGGCAAGGGATTGTGTGAGAATGACTAAATATATCATCTCAAGAAACATGGAAGAGTTAAAGTGAAGATTTGAGTCAGATACATATATCAAAAGTTTACTCTGTCCTTCGATAATGCTGAGTTTCACGAGCTACTTAAGGTGAATGATCGTTTGTTTTATTTTCATTTTACACCTTTCTGCCTCAAAAGCACACTGTTTGGTCAATAAACAAATATTGTTACTTTAAACTTCAGTGGCTCACAAAATCCTAGAGAGCACAGCATCTTTAAAGTCTTTTCTTATTCTCACACCTCCTTAAGCTCACTACCCTGGAACTATAAATTACCTTTAGCCAGAGAAAACAAGTCTGTATGGTTGGATTTCAAAACAACATGATTCGTTTTCTATTTTTCTGTAAGTGTGAGTGTGTATGTGTGTGTGTGTTTGTGTGTGTGTGTGTAGTGTGTGTGTGTGTGTGTGTGTGTGTGTGGTGTGTGTGTGTGTGTGTGTGTGTGTGAGTTGGGTGGAGGCAATCACATCGAGTGTGCTAAATTCTAGCTGTAAGACATTGTTCAATCAGCATACAAAGGTTCACAGAAGTTGTGCCTTCCAAGAATAATCTCCCAGGGCCCCATTCAACAATAAATATTTCCCAACTCCCTGTGCAGAAGTCAGAGGAAGGCTGCAAACGCTAAAGAAATTGCCTCTGCATCCAGTCAGTTTGGCAGGCTGAGAGCCCTTACACAAAGAAAGCCTGTCTGTTGGTTTTCCTCCTTTCTGAGCAATAAGCCATAGAAAGTTCCAGAAAGGCCTGGGAAAAGCATGTTAGAGACTCCCTTTCCCTGTAAAGCATGAGTCATGAAAACACAAAGGTTTGCTTCTGCTGGTTGGACGGACCGTCTTGACTGATCATTGGACAGGGTGAAAACAGGAGCTTCTGTAAGCTTACTCTAAAGAGTCTGTGAGAAAAGGCACAGCGCCCACTGCCAGAGTTCTTACAGCTTTGGTTTGCAGCAATGCTAGCAATACAGGCAACTACCATTTACAGCCAACGGTCTTGTTACCCAGTAAAATCCCAAGAGACCTTTGGCTTCTAGAGTTATAGAGCAAACACCAGGAGCAAATAGTTTGGTATCTTTAAAATAGACACAGAAACAAATGAGCAAACAGGATTGAATACACTTGTGTCTGTAGTATGAGAAAATTCACTCATTCCCCACCCAACATTGTCTGTGTCTTCTTAATTCTCTTGTTCTATGCCTAGTGGAGAAAGGTGCTTGAGAGTCCACTATGCTGAACTTCTTGTGTCTTGTTAAACCAAAGCTCTGGTTTAACACTGCAGGTCTCGATTCTGAAGGATTGGGGGTAAAAGTTGTTGAGGATAAGACTATGCTGAGAGATATCAAGGGAAACTTAGGAGAGAATAAGGGAGTAAAACTGACTGCTATGCCCATTTATAATTGGTGATTTGGGATGAAAATAAGAATATACTCAAATACAGGATCATAGTCCACTGAAATAGCAGGGGTACCGTCTGTAAAGTATCTTAGGTCAGTATAAAAGGGAATAAGATAGTCTGTGAAGCATATATTCATGAACTACTGAAATATACTTTGAACATTGACCTGTCAAATTATACTGTAGCATATTTACTGGCCTGCTGCTGACCCCCAGACTTCTCAATAAGTTTGGTATAGACAAGATCTGTGAAAGCCAAATGGAGGTGGCTGCAGCTGAATACAATATGCAAAGCACTAATGATTTGTCCAGTGCCTCCTTTTCTATTTGGATTCAGGTATTTCCCAAACTACAACCGGCAATAACATTTGAACTGTGGATGGAGGATTGTCTATTGCTCACAGAACAATAATTTTGAAGCAAGAAGTTCAGCGCAAAAATACAACTGAAGCGTGTCATAGGCCACAATACAAGTGATAGATATGAAGATATTTATAAGGAGCAGTTGTCTCTTCCCACAGTGAACGGCAGAACCCGAGGCACAGAGATGTGAGAGAATCTCCAGCTGCTGCTGGAAAGAATCCGGTTTACAGAGAGAGGTCCAAAGGAGAACTTACGGGAAGAGGTGGAGCAGTACCAAAATGTCACTTGCTCAGAAAAGAAATCAGGTCACTGATTTCAAAAGAAGCCAAGCTTCTGTGGAGCCCATGAGCAGACTGCTGAGAGCAAAAGACAGATTTTATTAACTTTTTTCTTTTTCACTAAGATGGTGAACTTATTGACAAAGCACCAATAAAACTCTTTTTGCATTACTTCCAATATATTTATTGAATTTATTAGACTGAGTTATCAACAAAGAAATTCCTAACAAGCCACTTAGATATATTTAAAGATCAAATTCATGTGAGAATTTGATATAGGGTCATACTTAATTGTTTTCTAATAATGCAGATTTTATTATCGAAATTGAGAGAGCTGTGCTGGAGAGAGGGCTCAGAGGCTAAGAACACTGGCTGCTCTTCCAGGGGATCCGAATTCCATTTTCAGCATTCACATGGAGTTTTGCAAATACCTGTGACTCCATTTCCAGCCATCTTCTCTTCTGACCTCCTTGGGAACCAGGCATGCAGGTGAGACACATACATACAGGAAAGAGGCATAAATAATGCATAAAATAATAAAAATAAATATATATTTAAAACATATATATTAAAAACATAAATATATGTTATATATGTATTGTGTTATTCATACAACATATTTTGCATATGTTACATATGTAAATATATATCCAAACATTTTGCAGACATATAGAACACATAGAGCCATTAGTTTTTCAATTACAGGTGGTTATGTTCCAAAAATAATCCAGTAATCCCTTAATATTAAGTCTACTTAAATGGCTATTGTCCACATTTGTCTCTTGCCAGGAGCAAAATAATCATTCCAGTCCTCAGCTATGTAATGAAAGTCTGTAACTAGTTTACTTGTTCTTCATGTGATCATGCTGAACACATGGTGTTCTACCACCTAGGTTTATTGTATGAGTCTCTTCTTAGTTCTGCCACAGTTACTCACAGGTTCTAAAATTTACATGCAGATAATAATATGGTATTATTTTACCTTTGGCTCAACCTACTATTTAAAAAGCCTGAGGAAACAAATTAAACTGCTCTTTTGAAATAAGTTTAAACGTGCTTTGTTGGAATTTTGCAGAAATTGCACTAGTATTTAAAGTTTCTGAGACCATCACCAAAGTATTAGAAGTTTAAACCTTAATGGCCAGTCTCATAGAGAAAACAAGCAGAGGGAAGATTTAGAAATCAAATGATCACATTCTAACATGAGACAGGGGAGAGTGAGGAAAGCATATTAAGACCGGGGCGAGGGAAGAGTAAAACACTAGCAGATGTGGAAGGTTGTACAAAGTCCAAGCCTGATAGGTATCCATGGATGGAAAAGCCATGGACATGGAAAGCTCAGGGGTGTTTCCTGAGGCTGTTTTAGGCTATGTCTTAATAAGTCTCATTCTGCCAAGTCTGCGTAGAAATTTGCATTTGCCTGACTGACCTTGATTAATAGGCCTTGAACGTGGCATTAAATGATCGACATAATGTGTCAGTGTATGGGCTGGAAACATTCTCAGAGCTAGAATATACACTATAATTTAACACATCTTGTATTCTTGACTATGCAGAACCTGATTCTTCTAAATACTTTTCTAGGGCCAATGAATGGGTTGAGGAGTTTCTTTGCCACCTCTTATCTCAGGTCAAAGGTCTTTTCTATTCACCATTTACCAGATGGGTTACTTCTTGAATTATCTCCTAACTTGGCTCAGCATGGATCACTAAACTCTATCTGAACATGCTTAGATATCCCACAGACAGCCTGGGCTTCTATTCATTTCCAAATATGTGTCCTTTCATGTTCTTTTCTTTCCCTCTTTCTCTCTCTGAAACATCTTTCTTCAGGGTTCTTCATGAACTTTGATTAGTCATGTTATTCAGATTTCAGCTTAAACCTAGTTCTACAAAGAGTTTCTGAGACACAAAAACTGTGCCCATTTTCCATAGAAAATAATGGTTCATCAGTGGTATCCATCAGGGACAAGTGTGGGTTTTCTGATTATCACTGCTTACTATGGACTCTTCTGACATGAGTACAGCCCAGGAGGAAAGAGTGACACTTCTGCCATTGTGTTCCTGTGCCTTGCTCCACCTGTAAAACATGGCATGACTCAGAACAGTCTTATAAGTAAATGAAAAGAAATATGAAAAGTTTTATAAGGAAATATTACAATGAAAGAAATTTATGCAGAGAAGAAAATGGAGGGAATTCAAATGAAAGCCTGAAGTTTTTCTGTGTGTTTTTGGAACTTTCTGTCTCCAAAAACCCCTCCACATGGGCAATAGGTCTTTCAGAGCTGTAACTGTGGATTCCAACCTTAGAAGAAAAAGGGAAATCAGAAGAGAAGACATTACGTGACAGAGGCAGAACTCCTGGAGCCTCTACAAGGAGAATCTCTTGACACTCTCACTGTGTTAGCCCCTTTTGTCACTGTAACGAAAGCTCTGACAAAACCACCTTAATGAAGGAATGGTTTACTCCAGACCTCGGTTACAGAGACTTCATCCCACCCTCAGCTGGCCCACCGTTTTGGGCCTATGATAAGACAGGGTCATGTGGCAATGGGATCATAAGAGCCAGGAGAGTATCGGCCTCAGGTTGGCCCCAAAGCAGAGTGAACAAGGTATACAGTTCAAGAGCGTGCCTTCAGGGACTTTCCTCCAAACACACTCCTTCTGAGAACTAACTTTTCTAGAAGCATATCAATGGGTTAATTGCTGAGGTGCATATTATCACAATCCAGCTACTTCTCAATATTACTGACATGTAGTTAAATCTTCAATACATGAGCTGTTGGTGTTGTTTTTATATCCAAACTATGACACTCACAGACTGTTTACCTTATTGCTTTTCCTGCAGTAAAAACTTCTTCAATGCTAATGTGTTCACTCAAAGTATGAATATTAATTGAAGGGCAAAAGTTAAGCCAAGATTCGTTAGGAGAACAAAAAGGCACTAAGAAGAATGCCTTGCGGCCACAATCTGAAACTCTTGAGAACAGTGTAAGATCTGAGGTGTCCATATCAGAAGGTTAACAATGAAAGATAGTGTGCTGGAGAGCAATCGTATCATGCTGAAAACGCAGGTCCCTGCAGGGACGGAACATCTCAGCTCAGAAACCCAGTTTACTGATTCAAAGAGTATTTCTCCCCACACTGACAAGAACAGAGCAGCTTTTTCCTGACTTCTAAGTGAGGCTTGGCCTGGAAAGCAGCAGCAAGCTGAAGGGACAGGACAACCTGAGTGTTTTCCCATGAGCACAGGACTCTCATTCATCCTTGGCAAGAGCTTTGAGTCAGTCTCCATAGAAAGGCAGGCTGAAACCCTGCTGAGCTGACAGCTGTCGCTGGCCTAGAGCCCACAGTGGACCTGAAGAGAATAATTCTCCCCAATTCACTTGCAGTTTAAAATAAAACCAAATCATCACTTTGGAATAACAGAATGTGAATGGTGCAGAAACTGAGGACGTTGTCTCTGTCTTCATGATCAGAGTGTAATCAAGAGGGTCAGGAGATATGCACATGAAGTCACAAACAGAATCACCTCGACTCATTCATTTGTATGATCTTCCTGTTTAATATAAATAAAAAAATTGCATGACTCTTAAAATTCAATGTGATTCTACAGACACTTTGAAAGTTAAACATAGTTATAGATTAATGCTTTCTAAAAAGTTCATAGAGATCTCCTAGACCAGAGTACCTGTGGTCTGAACTATGAAAGGTCATAGAGGCTACACAGGACTACTGTCTGGCACCGAGTTTCTTCCCTTGTGCCCCAAAGTGACGGCAGAGCTGCAAGAAATAATTTCAGCTCATATTTTCACAAATGAATATACATGAAATTAATCAAGAGGAAAATGACAAGAGGTGGCATCGGAGAAGGTCCAAATAATAATCACAAAGGATTCCCGGGATGCTCTCAGATATTCATCTTTCTTTTTGACACATAACTCTTAAGTAAATATAATATTTCACCATATACAAAGGCAATATGTCACTGGAAAGAATTTATGAAGCAGTAGGAGGTTGTATGTGCCAGTGTTTTAAACACTTACAGATTCATGAGCAGCTGGGGTTTTTATATGTAAATAAATTAAGTTTTCTATTAATCATCTCATGAACGCCACAAGAAAAAGTATAACACTGGAAGAGTATGAACATACTGGAAGTAATCACACAACTTAAAAGTACGCCTAAAAGACTAGGCTACATTGTATGAACCTATGTTTTCTTAATAATCTGGTTACTTAAAAACTGATAAACCATCTGTTTTGAAAAAGGAGAAAGTACATCAATCAAAATATCATATTCTCTTCCCATTTTTATTTTTTGCCATTTATTTATTTATTTATTTATTTATTTATTTATTTATTTATTGAGACAGGGTTTCTCTGTGCAGCCCTGGCTGTCCTAGAACTCACTCTGTAGACCAGGCTGACCTTGAACTCAGAAATCCACCTTCCTCTGCCTCCCAAGTGCTGGGATTACCACTTGGTAATGCTCCACCACTGCCAGGCTATATCACCTTTTTCTGAAGTATCTGTTGGCACTTGCTTTGTGAAAGACACTAGGCTCTTTAGGTCACAAAGACATTAGGTCACATTGTCTTTAAAAATAAAGAGATAGAGAAGACCTATGTTCTCATATAATGAACTATCAGACAGAAGAGGCTAATTTGCATATTTAACTATATAATTATCTCTATGTGAGAGTAACATTGGGTTGATATTGGTCACAAGAAAGGTATTAGATATATAACTGAGGATAAATGTTCAACGTAAAGGAGCAGCTTGGGAGGAAGGTTTAAAACTGTAATCAAATTAACAAGTTTCTCTCCAAAGTGGCTGAAGCATCATACACAGGAAGACATAGAGAAATCTTTGTGATCGTATTTATATGTTTACTAATATTATTCATACATAAATACATATGTAACAACAACTGAGAAAGAAAGTACAGAGGTCAAATTTAGAGAGAGAGAGAGAGAGAGAGGGAGAGAGAGAGAGAGAGAGAGAGAGAGAGAGAGAGAGAGAGAGAAGTGGGGTATGTTATTCAAGGGAAGGGAGAAAAGAAAAATGAAGTATTATATTTTAATTTTAAACAATTTTTAAATTTTGTGGTTTCACATTGAAAGTCAATAGAAACATTTGGAGTATTTGATACATTAAAGGTATGGTTATGTATGCAATTTATATATAAGATGGAGAGAAACAATCTCCTATCACTCAAACTGACTTCAAACTTGCATATGTAGCCAAGGCTGGCCTCAAAGAGTGAGCAAGTATTCATGTAGGGAGGTGCACTCAGCAGCCACTGCTAAATTTGAAAAGAGTAAGCAGCATAAAAGTGGGTCATGTTCCAGGGGAAAGAGATACAAGGAAATGGTCTACAATATAGTGAAGAAGTCCCACTTTTCCTGGAATACAGAGATTAGTGACTGACAGGCTAGTTAGAGAAGGAATTGCTCTCACCATTTTAATTGTGAATTCATTATGTATAAATGTGTTCTCTAATCAGACTAGCCCATTGCCACTGCTTGGCACTGATAAGTGCATATTCTGACAATCTCCCCAAACTAATGGAGAGCCTTTGTACTCACACTTCTAGATATTTGCATGAACATTCAAGTTAAAGGAATCTGTTGTAGGACAGGCAGCATTAGGACACAGACACACTAATGTTAAGAAAACATGCCCATTGCCGTTCTGTTCAAATTAACTAAGAAATGGACACAACATGAATGTTTTCAACTGATGAATGGATAATAACAATGTTGTAGATATAGACTGTGGAATATTATTCAGTTGTAGAGAGAAGATGGAATTTGCAGTTAAGTAGATGGAAATAGAAATGATCATATCAAATGATTTCACTCAGAACCAGAAAGAAACACGATGTGCTCTCTCTTATCCGAGGCCCCTAGTTCCAAATCTTTGGATGTGGATGTATAACCTGGAATAATTCTTTTCTTTTTGCTCCAGGGGAGTAAAATAAAATTAAATGGTCATGCCTGAAAACATATACATTCAGGTAACATTATACAGACTGGGTAGGTTGTATTTGTGTACTTAGGGCTATGTTTAAATATATTAAAGTAAAGTAAGGCTTATGTTTAAAAAAAGGAATGGGAGTCTCACGGAAGGGTTTGCAGGGAGAAGAGGGAAGGGGAATGATGTAATTATATTCCAATTTCAAAACTCAAGCACTTTTTAAAGAAGAGAGAATATTTTAAGAATCCAAGAGAACAAATGGAGATTCATTAGTAATAGCTGAGAACTCCCTGAAGATAGGCTGGAGGGCAGAGTTAGGGGAGAACTCTGATGTGAACAGCTCAAGAAAGCCACAATGGACTTCCCATATTACAATGTAACAAAATTGTCTCCTTCCAGTGATAAGAATTAGAATAGTAATTGTAGGGAGAAACTAAGTTGCATTGTGGCTTCCAATTATTTAATATTGACTTTTATATGCTTCCTCTGGTAGAGTAACACTTATGAAATAAAAAAGCTGATGAAGAGGAAGAAAGATATGTATTCCATAGCATGGGAAAGAAAAGTTGAAAATAATTGTCTATTAATTTACATCCCAAACACTGCTCCCTTTCCTGGTTCCCCCTTCTCGGAGTCCCTCCATCCAACCCCTCTTCCCCTTCTTCTCTGTCAAATCAAGTTGCTGCAGGATTAGGTGCATCCTCTCCCACTTGAGACAGACAAGGAAGCCCTGTTGGGGAATGGATTTCACAGTCAGGCCACAGCTTTAGAGACAGCCCCCACTCCACTTGTTGGAGGATCCACTTGGAGACTGAGCTGCACATCTGCTACATATATGTGGGGGGTGGAGGCGAGAGAAGGGGCTTGACACCTCCCATGTACGTTTTTTGGTTGACTCTGTATCTGAGAGCTTCCAGATTAGTTAGTTAGTTAGTTAGTTAGTTAGTTAGTTAGTTGACTGTTAGGCTTCTTGTGGACTTCTTTCCCCTTCATGGTCTTCCAACCTTTCCCCCAACACTTCCATAAGAGTCCCCAACCAATTTCTGTCCGATGTTTGACTGTGGATATCTGCGTCTGTTTTAGTCAGATGCTGAGTAGGGCCTCGCAGAGGACAGTTGTTAGGCTTTTGTCTGCAAGCATAGCAAAGTATTGTTAATAATGTCAGGGATTGGTGCTTGCCCATGAGATGGGTCTCAAATTCACTCAGTTATTGGTTGGCCATTACTTAAGTCTCTACTCCATCTTTGTCCCTACATTTCTTGACAGGACAAATTTTGGGTCAAGTGTTTTGTGGTTGGATTGGTGTCCTTATCTCTCCACTGAGAGTATGGTCTGGCTACAGGAGGTGGCCTCTTCAGGTTCTATGTACCCTCTGTTAGGCATCTTGTCTAAGGTCACCCACATTGACTTCCAGGCGTCTTCCCCCATCCTAGGTCTCTGGTACTTCCTAGAGATTCCCCCACCCCCACCTCCAACCCCACCCCATACACCTACCAGCTGCAGATTTCCGTCCATTCTTCTGGCCCTCTGGCCCTCTTTCCTTTCTATCCCCACACCTGCTTCTATTTCTCTTATTCCCTCCACCTCCTACCCAGTTACCTCCCACCCTCTGCCTCCCATGATGGTTATTTTCCTTGTTCTATGTACGATTCAATCATCCTTGCTTGGGCCTTCCTTCTTGTTTAGCTTCTTTGGGTCTGTGAGATATATCATGAGTATTCTGCACTTTATGGTTAATATCCACTTATCAGTGCATACATACCATGCATATCCTTTGGCGTCTAGGTTACCTCACTTGGGATGGAGTTTTCTAGTTCCATTCATTTTAATTAATTCCAAATATTTTGTAGACATGACTAAAGTTCTACAGATCTCATTAACTCTATATGTCCCATATGCCAGAAAAATCATTGTGCTCTGTTTCTAGAAAGTGAGCACAGAGATATACAAAAAAATGTCAGAGACATCAGAAATACAAAAAAAATGTGTTTGCTATTATTTTATCTAGATGAATCTTGATATGAGAAAAATGCTAAAAATGGCTCTGAGATATTCCCCACAGTGTTGTGCCCAGAGATTAATTGGCTGCTCACCACCATGCAGCCGATCAATCCCATACTTCCCCAAAGCATACACAGCAGGACAGAAAATTCAGGGCATTGTGTGCATCCTTAAATCATTGCCAAAAATAGACAAGCTTCAATTGTGCTCAATGGCTCCTGAGGTTACAAGAACATCACTTTCTTCCAAAGTTCCAGCTGGCAGTTCCATTCCCTTCCCATCTGCTCCCTTGTGTTAATTTCATGTCATGTACATGACAATAAAGTCACTGCACCTGCCTGTGCAAACTTCCAAGAGTAGTTTTCTAAAGAAAAATCTAAGTGTTAGAGCCACAAATGAATGGCTCAAGGCAGTGACTGAGTGTCTACCTATCTAACCTGAAGAGGGGCAAGGAAGAGGAACAAGAACGTCACAATGTACTGGAAAAGTGAACCTACAGGAGGAATAACACTTAAGGACATGGAAGACAGGCTTTATTCCACTCTGTCCCCAGAAGGCAACAGCTCCTGGTTGACAATGCCTCAGAGGAACATGATAGAAATAAGGTCTAAGAGCCATATATGAATAATATCCAGCATAGGGATTAAAGAGCTGTAACCTTACAGCTAATCACAGGGCTTTGGGTCTTAATATTCCTGGATGTGTATACTGCTCTGCCAGAGTAGAGTAAAGCTGACCAGGTAAGTGTTGAGAGAAATATGGATGTTGTTTTTGTAATGGATTAGAGAGGGCTAGAACATCCTAATACTAGTTAGAAGGGGTTAGAAGACATCTAAGTGGGGCTTTGATCATTTGAAAGATTTGATACATATAATCTGACCATGCATTGTGATCCCCTCAATTGATAAATCCATATTTTTCTTTTCTTTTGTCTCACTTAGTGCCTTTCTTTGTTTTAGGGATGTCAGAACCACAGTCAAGCTTCCTGGGTTTGTGTATTTACTAATTGTTCACTTGTTAGAAGGCTGGGTCAAAACATGTGAAGTAGAAATAGTGCTTACTTACACTTCAAAGGACTAAAGGACTCCTTTCAGACAGACAGAACTTAGCTAACACTCAGTGACCGTCAGCTATCTCTGGTTTTCCTTCCTGTGTATTACACTATTTATGAAGAATTCAAAGATGTAGTTTAATGGTAGAGCATTTGCTTAGCTGTACATGGTCCTCCATCCATCATCAGTGCAGGAAGAAAAACTCAAACTACATGATAAAGAGCTTCTGGGTGGAACTTTGAGAATCCAAAGAGGGTCATGGCATAGGTTTGGTTGACCTTAATAAAGGTACAACATTTGCCTCACGAGAAAAAATAGTGGTGAAATCAATATTTCCTTTAACACAGAAGATGACAAGTGACTAAGGAGAGAGTCAGGTAGATGAGTGATGCATTTGTGAAGGAAGTAGTATTTGAACTGAATTCAGAAATACAGACTTTGACCACTTGGAAATGGGTGTGACATGCATAGTGGGAAACCAGTGAGATGAAGCATTGCCATGGGTGGTACCAGTACATGTGTTCAACCACAAGGAATAAGATTCTAATGCATTATGTTTTTTTTAATTAGGCATTTTCCTCATTTACATTTCCAATGCTATCCCAAAAGTCCCCCATACCCCCCCACTCCCCTACCCACCCACTCCCACTTTTTGGCCCTGGCATTCCCCTGTACTGGGACACAAAAAGTTCAAAAGTCCAATGGACCTCTCTTTCCAGTGATGGCTGATTAAGCCATCTTTTGATACATATTCAGCTAGAGTCAAAAGCTCCAGGGTACTGGTTAGTTCATAATGTTGTTCCACCAATAGGGTTGCAGATCCCTTTAGCTCCTTGGGTATATTCTCTAGCTCCTCCATTGGGAGCCCTGTGATCCATCCAATAGCTGACTGTGAGCATCCACTAATGTGTTTGCTAGGCCCCAGCTTAGTCTCACTAGAGACAGCTATATCAGGGTCCTGTCAGCACAATCTTGCTAGTGTATGCAATGGTGTCAGCGTTTGGAGGCTGACTATGGGGTGGATCACTGAATATGGCAGTCTCTAGATGGTCCATCCTTTTGTCTCAGCACCAAGCTTTGTCTCTGTAACTCCTTCCATGGGTGTTTTGTTCCCAGTTCTAAGAAGGGGCAAAGTGTCCACACTTTGGTCTTCGTTCTTCTTGAGTTTCATGTGTTTTGCAAATTGTAACTTATATCTTGGGTATTCTAAGTTTCTGGGCTAATATCCACTTATCAGTGAGTACATATCATTTGACTTCTTTTATGATTGGGTTACCTCACTCAGGATAATGCCCTCCAAGTCCAACCATTTGCCTAGGAATTTCATAAATTCATTCTTTTTAATAGCTGAGTAGTACTCCATTGTGTAAATGTACCACATTTTTTGTATCCATTCCTCTGTTGAGGGGCATCTGGGTTCTTTCCAGCTTATGGCTATTATAAATAAGGCTGCTATGAACATAGTGGAGCATGTTTCTTTCTTACTACTTGGAACATCTTCTGGATATATGCCCAGGAGAGGTATTGCAGGATCCTCTGGTAGTACCATGTACAATATTCTGAGAAACCGCCAGACTGATTTCCAGAGTGGTTACACAAGCTTGCAACCCCACCAACAGTGGAGGAGTGTTCCTCTTTCTCCACATTCTCGCCAGCATCTACTGTCAACTGAATTTTTGATCTTAGCCATTCTGACTGGTGTGAGGTGGAATCTCAGGGTTGTTTTGATTTGCATTTCCCTGATGATTAAGGATGCTGGACTTTTTTTCAGGTGTTTCTCACCCATTTGGTATTCCTCAGGTGAGAATTCTTTGTTTAGCTCTGAGCCCCATTTTTTAATGGGGTTATTTGATTTTCTGGAGTCCACGTTCTTGAGTTCTTTTTATATATTGGATATTAGTCCTCTATCTGATTTACGATGGGTAAAGATCCTTTCCCAATCTGTTGGTGGTCTTTTTGTCTTATTGACGGTGTCTTTTGCCTTACATAAGCTTTGCAGTTTCATGAGGTCCCACTTGTCAATTCTCGATCTTACAGCACAAGCCATTACTGTTCTATTCAGGAATTTTTCCCCTGTGCCAATATCTTCAAGGCTTTTCCCCACTTTCTCCTCTCTAAGTTTCAGTGTCTATGGGTTTATATGGAGCTCCTTGATCCACTTAGATTTGACGTTAGTACAAGATGATAGGAATGGATCAATTCACATTCTTCTATATGACAACCACCAGTTGTGCCAGCAACATTTGTTGAAAATGCTGTCTTTTTTCACTGGATTGTTTTAGCTCCCTTGTCGAAGATCAAGTGACCATAGGTGTGTGGGATCATTTCTGGGTCTTCAATTCTATTCCCTTGGTCTACTTTTCTGTCCTTATACCAGTACCATGCCGTTTTTATCACAATTGCTCTGTAGTAAAGCTTTAGGTCAGGCATGGTGATTTCACCAGAGGTTCTTTTATCCTTAAGAAGAGTCTTTGCTATCCTAGGTTTTTTGTTGTTCCAGATGATTTTGCAGATTTTTCTTTCTAATTCGTTGAAGAATTCAGTTGAATTTTGATGGGGATTGCATTGAATCTGTAGATTGCTATTGGCAAGATAGCCATTTTTACAATGTTGATCCTGCCAATCCATGTGCATGGGAGATCTTTCCATCTTCTGAGATCTTCTTTAATTTCTTTCTTCAGAGACTTGAAGTTTTTATCATACAGATCTTTCACTTCCTTAGTTAGAGTCACGCCAAGGTATTTTATATTATTTGTGACTATTGAGAAGGGTATTGTTTCCGTAATTTCTTTCTCAGCCTGTTTATTCTTTGTGTAGAAAAAAGGGTCATTGACTTGTTTGAGTTAATTTTATATCCAGCTACTTCACCGAAGCTGTTTATCAGGTTTAGGAGTTCTCTGGTGGAATTTTTAGCGTCACATATATATAATGATATCATCTGCAAAAAGTGATATTTTGACTTCTTCTTTTCCAATTTGCATCCCCTTGATATCCTTTTGTTGTTGAATTGCTCTGGCTAAGACTTCAAGTACAATGTTGAATAGGTAGGGAAAAAGTGGGCAGCCCTGTTTAGTCCCTGATTTTAGTGGGATTGCTTCTAGCTTCTCACCATTTACTTTGATCTTGGCTACTGGTTTGCTGTATATTGCTTTTATCATGTTTAGGTTTGGGCCTTGAATTCCTGATCTTTCCAAGACTTTTATCATGAATGGGTGTTGTATTTTGTCAAATGCTTTCTCTGCATCCAAAGAGACGATCATGTGGTTTTTGTCTTTGAGTTTGTTTATATAATGGATTACGTTTCTGGATTTCCGTATATTAAACCATCCCTGCATCCCTGGAATAAAACCTACTTGGTCAGGATGGATGATTGCTTTAATGTGTTCTTGGATTCGGTTAGCGAGAATTTTATTAAGGATTTTTGCATCGATATTCATAAGAGAAATTGGTCTGAAGTTTTCTATCTTTGTTGGATCTTTCTGTGGTTTAGGTATCAGAGTAATAGTGGGTTCATAAAATGAGTTGGGTAGAGTACTTTCTACTTCTATCTTGTGAAAAAGTTTGTGCAGAACTGGAATTAGATCTTCTTTGAAGGTCTGATAGAACTCTGCAATAAACCCGTCTGGTCCTGGGCATTTTTTTGGCTGGGAGACTATTTATAACTGCTTCTATTTCTTTAGGGGATATGGGACTGTTTAGAAGGTCAACTTGATCCTGATTCAACTTTGGTACCTGGTATCTGTCCAGAAATTTGTCCATTTCGTCCAGGTTTTCCAGTTTTGTTGAGTATAGCCTTTTGTAGAAGGATCTGATGGTGTTTTGGATTTCTTCAGGATCTGTTGTTATGTCTCCCTTTTCAGTTCTGATTTTGTTAATTAGGATTTTGTCTCTGTGCCCTCTAGTGAGTCTAGCTAAGGGTTTATCTATCTTGCTGATTTTCTCAAACAACCAACTCCTCGTTTGGTTAATTCTTTGAATAGTTCTTCTTGATTCCACTTGGTTGATTTTACCCCTGAGTTTGATTATTTCCTGCTGTCTACTCCTCTTGGGTGAATTTGCTTTCTTTTTTTCTAGAGCTTTTAGATTTGTTGTCAAGCTGCTAGTGTGTGCTCTCTCTAGTTTCTTTTTGGAGGCACTCAGAGCTATGAGTTTCCCTCTTAGAAATGCTTTCATTGTGTCCCATAGTTTTGGATATGTTGTGGCTTCATTTTCATTAAACTCTAAAAAGTCTTTAATTTATTTCATTATTCCTTCCTTGACCAAAGTATCATTGAGAAGAGTGTTGTTTATTTTCCACGTGAATGTTGGCTTTCCATTATTTATGTTGTTATTGAAGATCAGCCTTAGTCCATGGTGGTCTGATAGGATGCATGGGACGATTTCAATATTTTTGTATCTGTTGAGGCCTATTTTGTGACCAATTATATGGTCAATTTTGGAGAAGGTACCTTGATGTGCTGAGAAGAAGGTATATCCTTTTGTTTTAGGATAAAATGTTCTGTAGATATCTGTTAAGTCCATTTGTTTCTTCACTTCTGTTAATTTCACTGTGTCTCTGTTTAGTTTCTGTTTCCCCGATTTGTCCATTGATGAACGTTTTGTGTTGAAGTCTCCCACTATTATTGTGTGAGGTGCAATACGTGCTTTAAGCTTTACTAAAGTTACTTTTAATGAATGTGGCTGCCCTTGCATTTGGAGCATAGATATTTAGAATTGAGAGTTCCTCTGGGAGGATTTTACCTTTGATGAATATGAAGTGTCCCTCCTTTTCTTTTTTGATAACTTTGGGTTGGCAGTCGATTTTATTAGATATTAGAATGGCTACTCCAACTTGTTTCTTCAGACCATTTGCTTGGAAAACTGTTTTCCAGCCTTTCACTCTGAGGTAGTGTCTGTCTTTTTTCCTGAGATGGGTTTCCTGTAAGCAGCAGAATGTTGGGTTCTGTTTGTGTAGCCAGTCTGTTAGTCTATGTCTTTTTATTGGGGAATTGAGTCCATTGATATCAAGAGATATTAAGGAAAAGTAATTGTTGCTTCCTTTTATTTTTGTTGTTACAGTTGGCATTCTGTTCTTGTGGCTGTCTTCTTTTTGGTTTGTTGAGGGATTACTTTCTTGCTTGTTCTAGGGCGTGATTTCCGTCCTTGTATTGCTTCTTTTCTGTTATTATCCTTTGAAGGGCTGGATTCGTGGAAAGATAATGTGTGAATTTGGTTTTGTCATGGAATACTTTGGTTTCTCCATCTATGGTAGTTGAGAGTTTGGCCGGGTATAGTAGCCTGGGCTGGCATTTGTGTTCTCTTAGTGTCTGTATAACATCTGTCCAGGCTCTTCTGGCTTTCATAGTCTCTGGTGAAAAGTCTGGTGTAATTCTGATAGGCCTGCCTTTATATGTTACTTGACCGTTTTCCCTTACTGCTTTTAATATTCTATCTTTATTTAGTGCATTTGTTGTTCTGATTATTATGTGTCGGGAGGAATTTCTTTTCTGGTCCAGTCTATTTGGAGTTCTGTAGGCTTCTTGTATGTTCATGGGCATCTCTTTCTTTAGTTTTGGGAAGTTTTCTATAATTTTGTTGAAGATATTTTCGGCCCTTTAAGTTGAAAATATTCATTCTCATCTACTCCTATTATCCATAGGTTTGGTCTTCTCATTGTGTCCTGGATTTCCTGGATATTTTGAGTTAGGATCTTTTTGCATTTTGTAGTTTCTTTGATTGTTGTGCTGATGTTCTCTATGGAATCTTCTGCACCTGAGATTCTCTCTTCCATCCCTCTTATTCTTTTGCTGATGCTGCATCTATAGTTCCAGATTTCTTTCCTAGATTTTCTATCTCCAGTGTTGCCTCACTTTGGGTTTTTTTTTTTTTATTGTGTCTACTTCCCTTTTTAGGTCTTGGATGGTTTTATTTAATTCCATTACCTGTTTGGTCGTGTTTTCTTGCAATACTTTAAGAGATTTTTGTGTTTCTTCTTTAAGGTCTTCTACCTGTTTAGCAGTGTTCTCCTGTATTTCTTTAAGTGAGTTATTAAAGTCATTCTTGATGTCCTCTACCATCATTATGAGATATGCTTTTAAATCCGGGTCTAGTTTTTCGGGTGTGTTGGGGTGCCCAGGATTGGGTGGGGTGGGAGTGCTGGGTTCTGATGATGGTGAGTGGTCTTGGTTTCTGTTAGTAAGATTCATACTTTTGCCTTTCGCCATCTGGTAATCTCTGGAGTTAGTTGTTGTAGTTGTCTCTGGTTAGATCTTGTTCCTCAGGTGTTCATGTTAGCCTCCATCAGCAGACCTGGGAGACTAGCTCTCTCCTGAGTTTCAGTGTTCAGAGTACTCTCTGCAGGTAGGCTCTCCTCTTGCAGGGAAGGTGCCCAGATATCTGGTGTTCGAACCTGCCTCCTGGCAGAAATTGTGATCCACTCACAGAGGTCTTAAGATCCCGTGGATGGTCCTGTGTCTACCTTATGTGTGTCTGCAGACTCCACGCCCTAGGTACCCCTTTGCTGGCATGGACGGGAAGGGAGTTGTGCCCCTGATCAGGCCGGGTTTTCTGCTTCCCCAATTAATGCAGTCTCAGGTCCCACATGATTGGATTGGAGCAGCAGCTATGTTCCACTCACCAGAGGTCTTAAGATCCCATGGCGGGTCTTGTGGTTAGCTTGTGGGTGTCAGCATACTCCATGCCCTAGCTACCCTGGTGCTGGCGGGACCGGAAGGGACATGTGCCCCTGCGCATATGTTAAAATGTATGTGAATGAAGCAAACTTTCTGCATTCACATGGCTTAACACCCTTGTATGCTTTCAACAGTATGGTCTTATAAACACCAGCAGCAAAGCTGTCAGATACTGCTAAAGAAGCAAGAGCCACTTAGATGCGATGCCATCACCCAGCATTGGTTCGAACCCCGTGACTCCTTATTGCTCATTTTGAGCTTCCTTTAAGTAAGACACACTTGGAAAGGCAAGTAATTTACTCACAGTTGCTGAAGGAAGGAAAACCAAAACCAAAAACCAAAAACCAAAACCGTACAATTTGAGTATAAATCTCAGTTCATCTTTTCAAAATGATACTCCATTTTATGTATCAATTCAAACTAAAAATATAAAACTATGGATATAAATAAGTGAAAGAGGTTATAAATGAATGGGTCCATTTCTAAGACATAGAGAACATATTGGACATTATGTGGAAATACTCTTGTCACAATATACTATATGTTTCTTTAGGCAGTTTAGAGAATTTTGTGTTACTATAAGGCAATGACTCAGAGACAAAGCTTTGTCATCTGCTAAACATCTCCATTCCCATGAACCTGTCCTGATTTGTATACATACACACACACACACACACACACACACACACACACATGTATGCACATATATATATATATGTACATACATATATATGCATACATACACACACACATACATGTATGTACATGCATACAGTGTGATGTATGTGTGTATGTATATGCATAATCTGAATACATATGAATCTTATAATAAAAACTCTAGTACTGTAGCATGGGTGCTTACATTCTTAAATTCCCCAAAATGGTCTTACTTTTTGAATTTGGTACAAGCCAAGGAAGATGCCAGCCCCACCTGTATTTCGGTGCAGTGCAACTGGGAGGAAAATAGAAGCACTGTGGTTAATCTAACCCACCCTAGGGTGTAGTCATAGGTTAACCAATGTGTCCAGATGAATCAAATGTTTTCCTGGAATGGTTTTCTATGCGAATGATAGCAAAACACAAATTCAGGTTCAAGGTGTTGTCATAGCTAACGCTGGCCATAAATGCTGGCCATAAATGCGAACAATCCCCTGTCCTGTAGGAAGAAAGGAAGTAGAGGGTTTGGGGAATTTGATTTTTGGGGGGGGGGGGCAGTGTTTGTTGGTTTTGTTTGTTTTCTTCTTGTTGTTTTTGTTTAAGGCTCTAACAATTGTAGGTACAACACATTACCTCTGCGAAAAATCAAACTTACAATATTATCAGGACTGATGAATACCGAGTCAAGTTCAGTGTACAATATCCCACAGGGTTACATCTTTACACTGTTTGAAAACAACCCCTTCTTCTTTTCAACATTTTAGATAACGTTTTTGTTTCTCCCTTTTATTTTTCCAGTAAAAGAAAAAGTTTAGAGAGAGGAAAAGCTGAGATTTATGAAGGACATACTGCTTTGGGAAAATGTCTTTGTTGTCAACATTTGAAAAAACACTTCTGTGAGGTGACTGTGGGAAATGGAGGGTTCCTGTCATCTGTGTACCATATGACAGCTGAACAGCTGCGGCATACACAGACACTTATCCTCATGTTAAAAGTGATAACTACATCAGAAACCCACACTTTCTGAACAAACTGCATCAAGAATCACCAGATTGGAGGGCAGACTGAAGCTTATTGAAGGTGAGTGAGAAAGAAAGAAAGGAAAACCATGCCCTGGGGAATTCGTTTTATGGAACGATCAATGAATTCTAATTTTTAGGTCATGAGAAATGCTAAGTATTGAGAAAGGAATGCTTTGCTTTCTGGGGTCAGACTGAAGACACAGAAGTGTCTGCAAAAATGATCATGGGAAGGCAACAGTGCACAGTGGAGCAACAAGAATCAAGAGTATTAGACTCAGAAATAGATATCTGGGTTCCAACACCAGTTTTGCTGCTTGCAAAAAGCCTGGGTTTCAGTAAGTTGCTGGTCTGATTTACAGTTCCTTAGCCATCTGAGGCAGAAATAGCAAAGGCTATCTTCAAAGCTAATTGCAGGGGCTGGGTGAGATCACCCACATGGCTAAATTGTTACTGCTGACATCTCATCAATGACACTAATGCACATAGCAGAACTTCTGACAGCTTAACTGGGTTTTACCCAGGTACTTTTTGACAGCCACGAAGAATATTCTGGTGATATTAACACTCAAAATCTGCCTCAGCAATGTGTCCTAAGCACAAAACATTCTCTGTGCCCACACAGCCAGTGTACATCCTGAGAAGATGGGGAAATGTGGCGGGAATATGGGATCCCATTGCTGCCAAGAACACCCTTAAGGTGATTGGGACACTGTCTTCCTACGAACCCTTCCTGCATTGAAGCCAGAATAAGACCTCTCAGAAGTAAGAAAATAGCCTCTTTGTCTCAGACTCTGTCCCACTACGTCCCCTGAGCTCTAAACCTGTTAGTGCTACCCTGGTTTGTGCTGTCATTTACGAATGATACCACATTCTTCTTCTTTTATCTGTAGCTTTCTGTTCATGTGACTGAAAATAAGATATTTAAGTCAAAAAGAACAGTTGGATGATCTTAAACAAGTGTTTTAATCTCTGACTAACAAAATGTCCTGGTATACATTATACATGCTATAATAATATATAAGGGATAGAATTACAGCAATGATGACATATATGTAAAAAGCATATTTTAAGTGCTATGTAAGTGTTAATGGTTATTGCACTTATGTCCTTCTCAAATTTTTTTTCTAGAATGTGAGCCCTAGGTGTGAGAGAACATAGTTTGAAAAGTTATTGGATGACTCAAACTATTTAATTAAAATATTAAAAGGATATGTGATTAACACTGTATCCCCAACTAATATAGTGAATCCCCAACTGGAATATTGAATTTCAAAGGAAAAATAAGCTACTCAGGGAACATACAGGAAAAAAAATATTGCTTCTTGGACATGTTGAAGTAGATCGGGGAAAGATTCTTGTTGTGGGCATATTTTCAAAACCCTGGAACACTGGAGTGATTTCGAAATCAGGGACGGTGATGCTGTAAGAACAGATGGCTCAGCAGTCAGGGCTGTGGGGAGAAGCCTAAAACCAGGCACATTGAAAACATGGAAGTTAGCCAGCAGAGCAGAAGTAGAAGAATAATGTGTGCTGGCTTAGAAAGATAAGCGGGCATTGTTGACATCTCCCAGGGGTGATGCTGTGACCAATTTCCCACGTTAGTGAATCTCTTCCTGCCATTTATGAACCAAACTCACATGTCCATCTGATAAACTATCATTTAATGGCAAAGCTTGCTGGGATATTTGAAGATAAGTTATCATCTTTGTTCAGAAAAGATATCTTTTGTTTGTTAAAAAGAAATCATTGCATTTTGCCTTGTTCACAACTAGGAAGCTTTAAAAAAGGTGTCGCTATTCATAATAAGCTCCCATGAACTAAGATAGCATGAGATGAAGATGCAAATCATTAGCTCAAACAGAAGTTATTAAGCCTCAAGTGGACACTTACTAAATCTAATCACATTGACTACATGATTGACTGGGAAGAAAATAAACAAAGTTAAAGAAATGGTAAACTACCTTTAGGAGGGGTTTAAAGGTTGAACTGAAAAGACTTTGGATTAACTTTAAGTCATGTGAGAATGAAATTTTCTGATGACACATAATCCATAGCTGGCTTATATTCCTGTTAGATATGTAAGCAGGTATTTTAAAGTATGACTTTAAAAATTTTGGATAGCTACATCAGGAAGAAAAAAATGCTTTTGTTACAGCTCAAAATAAGAATACTAAGTTTCTATGGCAGATGCAGACAGAAAACAAGAGGTTTCATTGGTGCTTCATGAGGAAGAGACGGAAGATCAGAAAGGGAAAAAATAGGAGATTGTGATCTACTCAATGTGCTTCTTAAGGTTTTGGGCTTTTTTGTTTTGTTTTGTTTGTTTGTTTTTTCGAGACAGGGTTTCTCTGTATAGCCCTGGCTGTCCTGGAACTCACTCTATAGAACAGGCTGGCCTCGAACTCAGAATTCCGCCTGCCTCTGCCTCTCGGGTGCTGGGATTAAAGGCGTGTGCCACCATACCCAGGTGCTTCTCAAGGTTTATTGAGCTTAAAACCAACGTAAGTCAGGGACAAACAAAAGAGAAAATTGTGGCTCAGTCTGTTTGTACATAGACATAATGTCCTATTGGAAATGTAATTGAGGAAAATACGTAATAAAAAAAAAGGAAAAAAAAAGAAAAACAACAATAAACCAAAGACAATCACATATAAACACCAGGGGTACATTGAATTTGCTCCAGTAATGAAATGTTCACATCAAAATTAATGTGTATTGTCACAGTAACAAATTGTATAATACAAACCATTTTAATTACTGCAGAAAAAATTAAATTCTATGTCCATTCATAATCTTTATAATAAAATATTTTAGAAAGTTAGGGATGTAAAAGTCTGACCTAAGCAAACATTACCAGTCCAGGTCCAATCATGATAGGGAAAGAAGAAATTAAAGAACACAGCAAGTAAGAAAACCATCTCTAGTCTTAGTATTGGATCTGGCATTCTCTACAGTTTAAAGAAAACACTCCACATTCTCATGTCCACTCCATCTGAGATTTAGACACCATAAAGGCTGATGACAGTGGCTGTCAGGTAATTTCAGAAAAATGACTAAGATCTAACCCCAGAAAATCCCTCATTATCCTGCTATGGGGATATCATTTATGGGGATATGTCTTTCTGGGGAATAAAAGAAAAAAGAAAAGAAAAGAAACCCAGAAATTCCAGGGATAGCTGATGGAATAACCATTCTTAACAACTGTACACTATAGTAGCCTAGTACTAAAGAAATGGTCTGGACTACAGAAATTGCACATGAGAAGTTAATGTAGCCAGGTGTGGTGGCGCACACCTTTAATCCCAGGACTTGGGAGGCAGAGGCAGGCAGATTTCTGAGTTTGAGGTCAGCCTGGTCTACAGAGTGAGTTCCAGGACAGCCAGGACTATACAGAGAAAACCTGTTTTGAAATACCAGAGAGAGAGAGAGAGAGAGAGAGAGAGAGAGAGAGAGGGAGAAGTTAATGTTGGAGAAGGTACTTATGGATCAGGATCCTGGTCTAAAATATACCAACGGAGAGGCCGTAAAAAGCAGTCCTTAGGGCAGAAACTAGACATTGGTTAATCCAATGAGCAGAAGAATGTTCCCATTGCAATAGGAAAAAAAAACAAAACAACAACAACAACAAAAAAACACTTTTTCTGTAACTCTGTAATCCTCTGGCAAACTATAACATCTTATCATCATGTTAAAAATAAATAAAAGACAAAAATTTAAAAAATATGTTAAAGGGTTACTCAATTTGCTTAGTATAGGCAATGAAGGGTGAATGTAAAGCTGAAAGGTATGACCATACAGTTAGTGGTAGAAATCTAACAAGGTCTTTCAGAATATATAGGATCAAATGTGATTTTATAATTATTTAAATTAATTTCTATTAACACACAAAATAATTGGTTTTATTATGACATTTCCACATACGTTCGTCATAGTGCTTATCTGATAGTCATAATGATAGTCATTACTATTCCTTGTCTCTGCCCTCCTACTCATCCCTTTCCTACGTAGTTAGTCTCTCTTTCATTTCTATTCATATAAAAACACACATTCACTAGTTTTGCTCTTGAATTTCTCCTCTAATTTCTGTTCAGGGTGAAAATACCACGACCAAAAGCATCTCAAAGAACAAACAAAAATGTATTTTTCAACTTATGCTCTTAGGTCACAGTGCATCACTAAAGGAAGTCAGGACAGGATATCACAGGCAGCAAACTGGACTTAGGTACCATGGAGGAACATTGGTGGCTGCCTTTCTCTGTCTTACTTATACCCTCATGCTTTTTCCCTGCGGTGGGTTTCCTGTAAGCAGCAAAATGTTAGGTCCTCCTTGTGTAGCCAGTTTATTAGTCTATGTCTTTTTATTGGGGAATTGAGTCCATTGATCTTAAGAGAAATTAAAGACAAGTAATTGTTGCTTCCTGTTATTTTTGTTGTTAAAGTTGGGATTCTGTTCTTGAGGCTGTCTTCTTTTAGGTTTGTTGAAGGAATTTCTTGCTTTTTCTAGGGTGTAGTTTCCATCCTTGTGTTGGTGTTTTCCCTTTATTATACTTTGAAGGGCTGGATTGGTGGAAAGATATTGTGCTTCTGTAAGGCAAAAGACAACGTCAATAAGACAAAAAGGCCACCAACAGATTGGGAAAGGATTTTTACCAATCCTAAATCTGATAGGGGACTAATATTCAATATATATAAAGAACTCAAGAAGGTGGACTCCAGAAAATCAAATAACCCCATTAAAAATGGGGTACAGAGCTAAACAAAGAATTCTCATCTGAGGAATACCGAAATGCTGAGAAGCACCTGAAAAAATGTTCAACATCCTTAATCATCAGGGAAATGCAAGTCAAAACAACCCTGAGATTCCATCTCACACCAGTCAGAATGGCTAAGATCAAAAATTCAGGTGACAGCAGATGCTGGCGAGGATGTGGAGAAAGAAGAACACTCCTTTTTGGGATTGCAAGTTTGTACAACCACTGTGGAAGTCAGCCTGGCAGTTCCTCAGAAAATTGGACATAGTACTATGGGAAGATCTAGCAATACCTCTTCTTGTCATATACTCAGAAGATGTTCCAACTGGTAATAAGGACACATGCTCCACTATGTTCATAGCAGCCTTATTTATAATAGCCAGAAGCTGGAAAGAACCCAGATGTCCCTCAACAGAGGAAGGGATTCAGAAAACGTGGTATACTTACACAATGGAGTACTAATCAGCTATTAAAAAATGAATTTATGAAATTCTTGGGCAAATGGATGTATCTGGAGGATATCATCCTGAGTCAGGTAACCCAATCACAAAAGAAGTCACTTGATATGATCTCACTGATAAGTTGATATTAGCCCAGAAACTTAGAATACCCAAGATACAATTTGCAAAACTCAAGAAAACCAAGAAGGAAACCCAATGTGTGGATACTTTATTCCTCCTTAGAATAGGGAACAGACTACCTATGGAGGGAGTTACAGAGACAAAGTTTGGAGCTAAGACCAAACTTTGGACCATTTAGAGACTACATCACCCAGGGATCTATCCCATAATCAGCCACCAAATGCAGACACTATTGCATATGCCAGCAAGATTTTGCTGAAAGGACCCTGATATAGCTGTCTCTTGTGAGGCTATGCCAGTGCCTGGCAAATACAGAAGTGGATGCTGATAGTCGTCTACTGAACAGAACACAGGGCCCCCAATGGAGGACCTAGAGAAAGTACCTAAGGAGTTGAAGGGGTCTGCAACCCGATAGGTGGAACAACAATTTGAACTAACCAGTACCACCCCCCACCCCCCACCCCAGATCTCGTGTCTCTAGCTGTGTATGTAACAGAAGATGGCCTAGTGGGCCTTCATTGAGAAGAGAGGCCCCTTGGTCTTGCAAACTTTATATGCCCCAGTACAGGGGAATGCAATGCCAAGAAGTGGGAGTGGGTGGGTAGGGGAGCAGGGTGGGGGAGGGTACAGGGAACTTTCGGGATAGCATTTGAAATGTAAATAAAAAAATCTAATAAAAAAAAAGAAATGAAGAAGGAAAGATAAAAAAGTGATGAGCTCAAGGAGAGATTACTATATAATATAGAAAATTTGAGACTACAAATAAGCAATTATAATTTAAAAGGTTCTCCATCTAAGCTATTATACTAGATGCTTTAGTCATTTTCTGATTACATCCTTGCAAATTAGTCCTCTGAACATTTTTGCATCACAAATTTGTAGTACATAAACTATATTCTGTTATGGCTGAATCATGTACTATCATCTATACTATTATAATTTATACTACTATGATACTTACCATTGAATATTCTCTACAGGTATGGCAATTTCATTAAATCCACCACAGGAAACAAAGAATGTGTATTTGTGCTTACACACACACACATACATACACATACTCACACACACACACACACACACACACACACACACACACACACACAAATGCTAAGTTGAATGAGTTGAGAAAACAGGTCAAATTTTCCATGACCACAGGTCATGCCTGGTGGGCATCGGGTGTGAGGACCTGGCTCCCCGGGTGGGGAAGGCACAGCCTGGGATCCCCGCAAAACTGCCCAAATTGGCTTGGCGTCCCCGGTCCTGCATGGAGTCCAGGGAACAGCAGGTTCTAGCTCTTGGAAACCCCTGACAACACTGGATGTTGCAGAAGAGCTGAGAACAGAGTGTGGGCCTGTGGTCGGGCTCTGGCCTCGGGCAGAAGGGAAAAGGACAGGAGGAGAGAGTTCTGGCTGAGTCCATTGCTCCATTACAGTGGATCCCGAAGAGGAAGTCCATGGTTTTAAGGCATTTATTGTAGAAAGGCAGAGAGAGGGAGAAGAATAGAGAAGTAGAGGCAGGCCATGAATGACCATGTGGAGAGAGAGGGGGGAAGGGAAGCCAGAGAGAAGTGGAGCAAGAGGGAACGAGAGGCAAGAGAGTAAAAGAGTGAGGAGGGGGCAAACAGCTCCTTTTACAGAGGGTTGGGCTTACCTGGCTGTTGCCAGTAACTGTGGGTGTGGAGTCCAGACAGCCCACATGACTGAAGGCCACAGACACAGGGTCTAATTTTCATTTTCTCTAGTTTTCTGACTCAGTGCTCATTTTATGGCTGTGTTTTATAAGTGTGCTCAGCATTCAGCAAATGTCCCTTGAGCAATTGCTATGGATCCGTTTTTAAAATGCCAGGAAGACAGCAGTAAAACGGCAGGCAATATTTTATTTTCTCTTTAATATATTCAAATTGGCGTTCTGGTAGTAAAGTAAAATAAGCTGAGACACCATGTGTCTTGGTGTGGTTCACAAAAGTCCTTCTGCTATTAGAGCAGCTAAATACGTATTTTAAAGCACTAGCATTAATCAGGAGTTTTCATACTGGTTACAAAATATCTTTAACAAATCACACCCTACCTAGCCTATTGCTTTCTGTCCTGTTTGATGTCAATGAACGTTTGTATCAGCACTTCTGAATTTGAAACCTCAGTCTATCACATATGGGCTATTTGAGGGATCTGAAAAATGAAGATAATGATACTTGTGACAGTACATCACAATATATAATATGTAACCTCTCCTATGATTTTTTATTAATTGGTTATTTTATTTATTTACATTTCAAATGTTTTCCCCTTTCCTGGTATCCCCATCCCATGCACCTCCCCTTTGCCTCTAAGATGGTTCTCTCCCACGCACTCACCCACTCCTGCCTCACCCCTCTAACACCTGCCTATGCTGGGACAACAAACCTCCACAGGACTAAGGGCCTCCCCTCCCGTTGACGCCAGATAAGGCAATCCTCTGGTACATATGTAGCTGGAGCCATAGACCCTTCCATGTATACTCTTTGGTTGGTGGTTTAGTCCCTGGGAGCCCAGGAGGGTATGGTTAGTCGGTATTGCTGTTCTTCCTATGGGTTTGTTGAAGGGGATTCCTTCAACACCTTCAGTCCTTCCCCCCGACACTTCCATTGGGGGTTCCCAGGCTTGTTAATCAGGACTGTCTGGATTACTACCATTAAAGTGTTCTGCACAGTTAACATTAACAGATAGTAGTTAGTCAACCCTGAAGGTGACAGTTTCATTTTTATATATTAAAAAGCATCTTCACCTTCATTTGAGGCCATCTTTTTTTCACAAGAAACTATCTGCCCAAAAACAAAGAGCCACTCAAACCCTTTGAAAGTTACTGGGTCTGCATCCAACTAAAATCTGAAGAGATTTTCTGTGAACAGAGTTATTAAGGCCAGGGAAACCGTATTTGATGTGTTTCTCACCATCAAGTCTAGGCATCTCAGATTTAGTGGAAACACATTTGCGGGCAAGCTTACATAGAACTATAGTAGAGATTTACAGAAAATCCCACATATACTGTCAAGGAATGCCATGCTTATTTTCAACATTACTGTGACAAAAAGCCAAAGCTACAAGGTAGCAGTCTTTGGGAAATGTTTGTAGACTAACGCCAAAGAAAAAAAGTGAAAAGATCTCATAGAAATATTAAAAGAACATTTCTAAAACCTTTGTTGAATGTTCTTATCGAATTGTAAAACTGTTGAAACTGATCTGTGGTGATTACTTTAGGTGATCACATGGGTCTGCTTCCAGCACCAGCTTGCCAGGTTCAGGCATTGGCAACAATAAGAAAGGAGCGGAGAGAGGAAGCATGGAAGAAGGACAAGATAAGGATCAGACAGTGATAATGATTGTGTCTCTTCCTAAAGCTATAGTGGAGACCTATTGTGTGTAAATTTCCCCTCTTTTCCTTCAAATGGTACAGGATGCCTTATTTCTTTTCTTTTACCTATTTTTACCTATGTCCTTTGACCATTCCCAAAGCTTTATTTATTTCATATTAATCCTCACATTTTACTTATTTTCATAAAGACATTATGTCTTCTATCCTTATAGACATGGTACAGCTAAAGCTTTTTGTAAAGAGAGCAATTAAATGCGTTATCTTAAAAGTTCATTGTTGGTGGGAGGAATTTAGATGTTATTTTTTCTGAGCTCTTAAAAAATTTACAAAGAACATAGGGTTATTTATCAATGGTGATTGATAATATACCCAGCCTTAGGCAATCTTGTATATAAACTACAGACATAAAATTATCACTGTGTAACTAAGTAAATTTCCACATACACAGGCAATTAATTACCCTCTTTTATGATCTTGTCTTGATTTCTGTCTTAGGAGTTCTGCCTCCCATTGTGTAAGATCTTGCTACACAGCAGTACATTCTTCCTTTTACAGGCGCAGAGGTCAGGGCTCCTACTTCTGGCTCCTGAATATCCAGGGTAGAATAAGATGTAGTTCAGGCCAGATGTGAATAATAATCAAAGGTTGTTGTTTACTACCACAGTGACATGGTCCCTAAATTCCTGCTGTATGTCATTCCTGTGATACCTCAAAAGGGTTCAAATGAATCCTCTTTATTTAAAGTAAGCATATTAGATGTCCATTGCTTACCATAAATAAACTTAATTTTATAGTTGTTGATTGAAAAAGATTTTGGACATTCTACCTGAGGAAAGATGACTATGAATTTCCATAAAATAGAGTTCAAAAAACTAATTCTGACGTAAAATACTTATCTCTCTCAATGGATACCAATGAAGATTTTATCTGGATTCTATAGAAGTTTTAACAAAAAAAGAGGTTCTAATGATGTCAGCCAATGTGAACTAAAATCATATTGAAAGAAAAAAGGTCACATAGAATCAATTTTAAAGAAAGAAAAAAAGAAAAACGAGAGAAGGGTTGAAGATAATACAAAGATAACAAGTTATCTGGCTTTGCTTTCGGAGAATCTGGGTTTCGTACCCAGCACCCACATGATAGCTCATAAATATCTGGAACTCCAACCCCAGTGGATATGACTCCCTTTTCTGGTATCCTCCTCACTGCATACATGTATGTAGTGCACATCATACATATAAAAGCAAATAAACTTTTTTAAATTAGGTATTTTCTTTATTCACATTTCAAATGCAATTGCAAAAATCCCCCATTACCTCCCCACTCCCCTACACACCCACTTCCACTTCTTGGCCCTGGCATTCCCCTGTACTGAGGCATATAAAATTTGCAAGACCAAGGGGCCTCTCTTCCCAAGGATGGCCAACTAGGCCATCTTCTGATACATATGCAGCTAGAGACACGAGCTCTGGGGGTACTGGTTAGTTCATATTGTTGTTCCACCTATAGGGTTGCAGACCCCTTCAGCTCCTTGGATACTTTCTCTAGCTCCTCCATTGGGGGCCCTGTGTTCCATCTAATAGCTGACTGTGAGCATCCACTTCTGTGTTTGTCAGGCACAGGCATAGCCTCACAAGAGATAGCTATATCAGGGTCCTTTCAGCAAAATCTTGCTGGCGTATGCAATGGTGTCATAGCCAGAAGCTGGAAAGAACCCAAATGTTCCTCAACAGAGGAATGGATACAGAAAATGCAAATAAACTTTTAAAACAGCAATGTTAGAGGTCTAAATAAATGATATTTAACATAATAAGGAAGGTTTCTGAGTTATTGAAAGCACCCTTCTTTTAATGGTCAAAACATATCACATTATGAATTAATGTAGAAATAGAAAGAACATAATTTTATTTAAAAGCCTGACATCTTTTATTCTAAAGTTTAAAAGTCTATACTATTTAAAATAATATAGGGCTTAGGAGAGAAGAAGTGAGCCAGAGGATGAAGAGGAAGGGATGGAGGTAGGAAAGATCTTGTAAGAAGTTTTCTATACCACTTTCTTCATATTGTTCTCATAACAAGAGCTAGTTGTCACAGAGTAGGCTGCACAGGCCAAGCTTCTGAGTGAGTAAGGATTCTGAAAGCCTTCCAGGGCTCCTCAAACCTAAGTATGGTTGTCAGCAAAATTAGAAGCATTGTACCACAGTGCCTAGGGAGAAGGGCTGAACTTGCCTTGCACCTCTAGGTTTTGATGATATTACAAACAGTGGAAAAATTTTTTATGATATTAGAAAAGGAAAAAAAAACGGAGAAGTTGCTTCTCTATGGAGCCAATAAAAAACATTTAGGAATAGAAAAGTAATAGATACCAAAGAATATAGAAAGATGCGAGTGTAGTATGGTGTGCATACCACTGTGAACATGAGAGGAACTTGAACTAAGCTTCTGACTCCCCATGCCCAGTCATCTAAAGCCTTGATGTCATAAGCCTTCTGGAATGCAGATCATTTCAGCTGAGAGGACTTAAGGGAAGAACAAAAGTCACAACTTGTGTTTACTTGGGATTGACATTACATTTTCTAGCATCAGAGAATAGAAGCATAAGAAAAATCTGTTTGAAACTGTAGAGTAAGAAAACAATATTTGGGATGAAAAATATTGTGGAACAAAAATATATCATTGATTACATGTAAACAAAACTACATCATTTTGTGTTTTAGTCTCTTTGTCTGTTGCTATGATTAAAAAAGAAGTCTAACAAAAGCAGCTTCAGGCAGAAACAGTTTATTTTGCAGTGTACAATCCATGATGGGGAAGTCAAGGCACCATGAGCTTGAAGTATTATATCTACAATTTGGAATAGACAGCTATGAATGCATGCTGCTTCTCAGTTATTATTCTCTATTAATATAGTTCAAGACCTCAACCAGAGAATGCTACCATCCACAGTGCATGGGTCCACCTTGTAAGAGAAAATATGGCATGACCTGGTGGCCAGCCCACCAGGTACATTGTGCCTCTAGATAAGAAGCATGGCACACCATGCTCCTGATGTCAAAATGCTGACTTTGTGTATGACCCATTGCTGTGTGACCCATTGCTTGCCCAAGGAGGTGCCCACACTCCCCGGGTCTCCTCTGATGTGCTTCTTCTACAGAGAAACACTGGTGGTATCAGTAATCCCTATCCACTCTGAGGGAATGTATCCACCCATCACAGCCAATAGGCTTCCACTACATAAGTAGTTGTGCACATGCAATAAAGCAGATGCTGTCCCCTGAAACTGTCTCTGGAGAGGTTTATCTCCAAAGACTTTATCAACCTATAAATATTTCAGTCTTATGGGGGATGTCCCATAAGGGCACAACCTCAATTAAGATAATCAACAAATGCTTCACAGGCATGCACAGAGCCCTTTCATAGTTTCTGTCAAGTTGGTAATTAGTACTACCCATTATACTTTGCAAAGGAAAAAAAAAAGAACCTTGAAATTTTGGGTGAAATTCTTTGGTAACCCCTGCCCAGAAATCATCTCTTGTTTGTTCTGTAAGGCACTGTAAAGTTCCCATGGGGAAGTTCTTGTCTTAGACTCAGTGGTTCTAGGATCCCCCAAATACAGCAGACCAAACCAGTGAGATTTTAAATGAATGGGTCTCTAATGGTTCAGACTGAGAGGAGTTATCCCAGGAAACTCTCATTACATACAAAACAGGAATCAAGAAACATTATTAAGCTAAAAGTTTGCTTGAGATTTATACCAAGGTAGAAAAGGTGACAATATAGGGAAACAGTCTAATGTGGATTTGTTATGGAAGATCTCACTTTGAATTAGAAATTCCCCCTTTTCCTTTATAGTTAGAGTTAAAGCTAAAACATTTTTAGTATTTATTCAATTAAAATCTCTTTACTTGTGACGTGTTCTGATGTGCTTTTCTGTTGCACTGATAAACTCCATAGCCAAGCAGTGGTTCTCAACCTGCTGTATCATGGCCCCATTGGGGTCACATATCAGATATTTACCTTATGATTCATAATAGTAGCAAAATCAGCTATGTAGTAGCCATAAAAGAATTTTACGGTTAAGGGTCACCACACCACGTGGAACTGTATTAAAGGGTAACAGCATTAGGGGAGGGCAGGCTTTTTTGCAATGTACAGGTAGGTTATAGCTCTCCATTTACAGAAGCCAGGAGAAGATGTTATAGCAAAAGCATGGACACAGGAACTAAAGTAGAGGCTGTGGAGGAATGCTTTTTACTGGTTTGCCTCCAGTCCAGCAGTCAAGTTTTCTTCTAGTCCAGGCCTACTTCCTGCTGATGACACCATTCATAGAAGGGTGGCCCATATTATATCAGCAAACCATAATTTTTTTTAAAAAAAAACTACCCCACAGAGAAATCCACAAGTCATTGTGGTGGTAATAATTTCTTAAATGTAATCCCATCATCCCAGGTAAGTGTGTGTCAAGTTGACAACCAAGCTTAGGCATCACAAAACCTAAAAACTCATAAAGGAAATACATTTTTTTAAAGAATAGAATAGAATAGAATAGAATGGAATGGAATGGAATGGAATGGAATAGAATAGAATAGAATAGAATAGAATAGAATAGAATAGAATAGAATAGAATAGAATAGAATAGATTTTATTAAGGGCAATGGAGGGGAGTCAAGAGGGTAGTCGAGTCAGAGCAAGGCAGAGAGAGAAAGTAGAGAGTAGAGAAGCCAAGAAGAAGAGGAGTGAAGGCCAGCCATGAGCTCGTGGAGAGAGAGGGGGGAAGGGAAGAGCAAGAACAAGAGAAAGCAAGAGCAAGGAAATACATTCTTGTCAAAATTAAAAAGAAAACCCTAACTTTTAAGCTTGGCCTATTTCCTTATCATCAGTTCTTTCCCAGACTCTCTATCTTTTTGCTATACCCTCCCCCATCACAACTCTAGACCCACAGTGTTGCATCATCCCCATACACCCTCCAGAGCTCCCATCAATAAGCCACTAGCTGGACAAGCCTCTCAGTTAAGCAGGAAAGCTGAGATTTACATCTGGCAGCTGGCTCTCCAACCATTTCTCTCATCCCCCATGCCTTGCTTCCTGAAAGATTAATTGAATGATTTAATAAACAAGTTGACTACTGACAAACAGATCCTCTCAAGGTGGGCTGAATATGCTTAGTTCTGGGTGCAGAGAACAAGGATAGATATTGGAATTACTGACTGCCCGGATTTAAGCCCTGCAAGAGCTTGCCAGGGGCAGTGGGGTATTCATGCCTCACACCAATTGTCACAGTGTTTAGCACATACAAATAGGGGACTTGCTAGGCTACACAGGTAGACTGAGAGTACTTGTTAGCTATTTTGTGTTTGATATTGTTACAAAATTTTGGCCAGTCTAAAAAGATATAGATTCTGTCATTCATGGGAAAAAGTGGCCAATGAGAAAAGAACTCAAAAAACATGTTTCCTGTTCTTTTCAGAGCAGCCTTGACCTTTTGGACCATTTGACCAATATAGCTGTTATAGTTGATGCTTTCAGTTTTTGCAATGTGGTTCAAATCCTGCCTCCCATTTTCTTTACTAACTTTACAAAAGTTTATGATCTGACACTTCTCATCTGGAAATCTGATGCCTTACAATAAAAAAGATGTTCATTTAATTTTTAAGGCCATTTTCATATTAATAAACTATTAAAACCTATGGGCGTTATGTCTCCTTCTTTTTCATAGAGAACGCTGTGCTTTCCTTATTATAGGCAGCCCTTCCCCCCACCCCCTTTCCTTGGGTACAACTTAATCCTTACAGAAACGACTTGCAGCTGTTGTACAAATCAATATTTTTTTGTACTGATAGGAAGCAGCCAGACATTTCAAGCATTCAGTTTTGTTTTAAAGTAAGTTCACAGTTTAGTTCATTCTTAAGACACCAATGAAGGAATGGTAGAGGAATGTGTTTGTGGCTGACTGAATGTTTGTGATTAAAATACTGTGAAGGCAACACAGATAGACTTGAAAGGAGTTACGAGGCCCCGCAGACTGGGAGATAGTCACTGAGGAAGAATGCACTATCTCTCGAATTGGTAGCTTTTGACCTTTGGCACTAGTAAATACCAGCCAAACGATGAACAGATTTCACTTCTGAGCAAACTGGCTGTTACATAATTTCCTTTCCTTTGCAACTAACCCCTCAAAGACTGCAGACCTCTGGATTATAGAACAACACACAGGAAGATTCACTTTGATAGCAGGCTCCCCTAAAACCCAACTCTATCCTATCACCATTCCAGACCCTAAACCACACTGATTTCCTTTTCTGAGAACTTGTGAAGAGTTGGAGAAACCAAAATTTTGTATACTTTCATGACTTCATATTGGCCACTTAGAACACACACTGGGTTTAATCTTAGGAGATAGAGTAAGGGCATGAGCCTGAGAATACAGGGTTTAGAGGAGCTAACATAAACCTAAGAAGAGGCGTTTCACCACTGAAAATCTGCTTAATCCAAAGTAGATTAAGATCATTTAGATCCCGTGTCTGAACTCCATTTTAATTTTTTTGTACAGATGAAGTAAAACTATTCATTTCATAAAATAATCTATAACCAATATTTAACACATAATAATTCATTACCAAAACCAGTCAATAGTTGTAAATATCTAAACTTAATTTACAATCAAAGGAATACTTGCTTTAGGTCTACCAGTTTTTATGATTTTAGGTAAGTATAAATTTGGATTACCTTAAGGAAGAAAGCATGTTTATAATAATGAACAATTGTATTGAGTCATCTTGAGATGAGAATTCAAGTTCAGGAATCACACTGGTTTCAAGAACAACTCGAAAAGGAATTTCAAAGAGGAGTGAATGTTGTGTCTCATGTCTTTATGTTTCTGAGTGTCTTTGTCTTTCACTCCTCTCTGGTTTCCTCCCCTTCTGTGGACCACATGGAGGAAGCTTGGATGATTAATATCCCCCAAGGATTATAAGTGGAGCCATTCAAGAAGGAAAATTGTCCATTTACATGATGAATCCTGCTCCTTGATGAAAAGTCTCACATGTTCACTAGCTGAAGAGTCCAGGAAGACATTTGCCATGATTGTGTTGACAGAAGGGGTGAGTGGTAACAACAACAACAAAAAATGTAGTTCCTTAGGAAGGATTTTGTGGGTGGCCATGTGTTGCAAGATTTCCTTCCCTAGGGAAACATAAGCAATCTCTACCCTCTTCTCATTAGGTTCCAATGTCAAAGTACAATTCCATCAGCATTCGCTGTGGAGGATGAATGAGTTTATTTGAGTTATTTACCAAAAATAGTTGAAGAATTCCAGGAAGGAGTGTGGGTGACCCCAACGCAGCCACATTAAAGAGTCTTCATCCACCATTGATTATGGCTTCCCATAGAGCCTCTTTCAACTAAACTCTCAAAAATATGCACACTTCAGAGGACCTGATGCTCATGTGCTACTTGGGTAGAAGTGTAAGCAAATTGTGTGGGGGTAAAAAAGTAGATGAGGGTTCAGTGACTCTATTATTCTCTCCCTCTGAGTGAATTTCAACAAACAATAGCACCATTCCTGATGACCTCTTGCAAGGAGGCAAGCTGATCTGATGATGATGATGGTTGCTGATTTTCTTGGAGGACTATGTTCTACAATGCCATGAGAATCATGAAACTTGTCCATCTCTTCCGTGAGGACGGCTCTTACGTTGAGGAGTTATATCCTCATATATGTGGTCAGAGTGCAGAGCTTCCATCTTCTTGAGTACTTGTGTGAAGATTCCTGCAGGTAGCATAGATGGAGCCATCTTAACCAGGCCTGGAACCTCTTGCAGTATTTTTTTAAATGAGTACCACTGCTATTGTTCATGCAACCAGTACAATTGCTCATGGTAATCATATGACCAAAGTATCCTTTTCTTTCCTCCTGATGTTTGATAGACTCTCAGCACCACAACACAATTTTATTTTATGTTATTAATTATTTTATTCATTTACATTTTAAATGTTATTCCCCTTTCCAGCTACCCCTCCACAAATGCCCCATCCTATCCCCCTTCTCACTCCTCCCCCTTTCCCTCTATGAGGATGCTCTTCTACCCACTTACCTACCCCTGCCTCACCCCTCTAGCATCCTTCTATGCTGGGGCATCAAGCCTCCACAAGGCCAAGGGCCTCCCCTCCTATTGATGTCATATGGGGCCATCCTTTGCTACATATGTATCTGAAGCCATGGATCACTCCAAGTATACTCTGGTTCATGGTTTAGAGCCTGGGAGTTCTGGGTTGTCTGATTAGTTGATATTGTTCTTCCTATGGTGTTGCAGTCCCCTTAAGATCCTTCAGTCCTTCCCCTAGCTCTTCCATTGGGGTTCCTGGGCTCAGTCCAATTTTTGGCTGTGAGTATCTGCATCTGTATTGGTCATGTGCTGGTAGAACCTTTCAGGGAACAGCCATACTATGCTCCTATTAGCAAGGACTTCTTGGCATCAGCAATAGTGTCAGGAGTTTGGTGTCTGCAGATGGGATGGATCCCTAGGTAGGGTGGTCTCTGGATGGCCTTCCTTCTGTCTCTATTCCAATTTTTTATTCCTATCTTTCTTTTGGACAGGAACATTTCTGGATTCAAAACTTTGAGATGGGTTGGTAGCCACATCCCTCAACCAGGGGCTGTGCGAATTTACTGGGGGTAGTGTCTACAGGTTCTATCTCTCCATTTTAGGGTATTTTGACTAAAGTCATCACTATTGGATCCTGTGAGTCTCTTGCTTCCCTGGCATCAGGGGTTTCATAGTGGCTACCCCCAGTTCCTTATCCCTCACTTCTACATATTTCTATTCAATTTTCAGACCCTCTGTACTTCTATCCCATCCCTTCCAATACCTGATCTTGCTCTCATTTTTCACTCTCAGGTCCTTCCCTCCTTTTATCTCCTCTAATTATTTTGTTCCCTCTTCTATGTAGGATTGAAGCATCCTTTTGTGTTACTTCTTCTTAAGCTTCATAAGATTTGTGGGTTGTATTGTGGGTATTCTGAGCTTTTGGAACAATATCTACTTATCAGTAAGTACATACCAAGTGTGTTCTTTTGGGTCTGGGTTATCTCACTCAGTATGATATTTTCTAGTTCCATCCATTTGCCTGTGAGTAACCTCTTGACCTTTTGGCTAAGATCACATGTAGTATCTGTTCTTATCAGCACAATTTTAGAAGACAAGAATAACCTGCATACTACTTCTGATAAATATACTTCAACACATTTTAGTGATGAAAACAATAAAATACAGACAGGTCTAATCGTTAACTAGTATACGGCTCTGGATTTGTGGGCTACTTATCTTCCTAAATTAAGCTGGATATTTCTCCATCATCAGTCACCAGTTACGATGCAAAATTTATGCCCAGAATGTACATTATTTCTAGGTCTGAAGTGCTTCACATTGTAAAGATTAGATGTCCTTCTCAACATGCCTTGTTGATAACACTATGATTACATCCAACCAGCAAAAGCTGTGCTATGCAGATATTGTGAATCTCATTTGCTTGCAGTGACAAGGACATCAGAATGAGATTTAAGTTAGAGACTGTAATTGGTACCCATTTCTTGAAAGTAACCAGCAAAAGCTGTGCTATGCAGATGTTGTGAATCTCATTTGCTTGCAGTGACAAGGGCATCAGAATGAGATTTAAGCTAGAGACTGTAATTGTTACCCATTTCTTGTAAGTAAGTTTCTTTTTATTGGTACAAATATGAAACAATGAAGTATTCCATTAGTGACTGTTTTCAGAGATATTAAAGGACAGACAACAAGGCATATACTCAGCAGCTGGTGTACTAGACTTCAACTGAAAGAATAATGTAGATTGATGGCAGAGGATGGTAAAGACTTAGGGGTTATATCTAGGGAACCCCAATTATAAATATCAAGTAGTAGAAAATCCCTTCAGCTTTTAGCCAACATGGACAGAAACCTAGCTGAAATAAGGAGGGGGGAGTTCAATTGATATCAAACACTGACAAAACTATATTTGATATTTTCTTTTTTAGACAGATTTGATTTTATGCACTACTTGTAGTTGAACAAACCTTGATTGATCTGATGAAATTATACTTAGAAATTATAATTCACATAGATCTTTGAAAATCTACTTTCAGAAAATGGGAATCAGTGGAAATAAAACTAGGAGCAACAAGGAATTTGAAAGGAAGGAAGTTGTATTTCACAAAATACAGAGAAAAAATAGTGATGATATTTCATTGATATCAGAACTTGATTTTTTAATTAAAAATAGGTTCCTCTCTCATACACCTTATCACAGTTTCCCCTCATTCCACTTCTTCCAGCTCCTGCCCACCTTCTTTCTCTCTGAGATCCACTCCTTTTCCATTTTCATACATAAAAAAGCAGAAGTCCAAGAGACAACTACCAAACACTACAAGATGAGATACAGTAAATGAATGCAAAAGCCCTCATATCAAGGCTGGACAGGGCAAGTCAATGGGAAAAGTTGAGATGTAGAAGATGACTCTATTACATGATCATGAGAAGATGGGGTATACATACTCACATTGGAGAGGAAATTCAGAAGCATTACGTAATTAATCCTGAGACAAGGAAGGAATTGGAAGATCATAAAAGATTTACTCTTTCCCTTTCTGAGGTTTCTTTTATTTATCACCAGGATTTAAGTTTGAGGACTCTGAGAACACGTTCCCAGGAAGGTCAACCCTTTTGTTTCTGTTGTGCTGAGTGGAGATGTCTTAATGTCAGGAAAGATTTATTACATCATGTCTAACCAGAATGCTGGAAGCTCACAAAGAGACCAAGAAGAGCATGCCAACTCTGGCACAGGATGTTTTGTTGTTTTGTTTTGTTTTGAACTAATGATAAATGGAGAAGGGCATACCTGTTCTCTCTGACCATTTGAAAAGTCCAAAAATAAATAGGTAAAACTAATGGGCTAGCTATGAAGAGACCACGCTGTGACATTAAGAAAAGAAAAAAAGAAGACAGAGAAACAAACAAACCAACTAACAAAAAAAGCAGAATGCCTGAGTTCTTCAAAAGAATTTTGCCTAAATGTTAATTATTATAATACTATTTGATGCATAGTATATAACATTGAAAACATCTTAATTACACTTTCTGAAAAATTATTTTTATGTCTAAGCATCACTATAGCATAATTGAAATAAAATAATGTTAATATTCTTGTTTTGTATAGAAAAGTAAAGGAAACTATTTTATAGAAACAAAAACTCAACATGGCGCAATACTTTACTATTGGGGAATGATTCAAAATGGAATATTACTTACTTAGTGCTATGGCATGAATTAATATACCATAGACTCTTATAATCAGGAAGGACATACATGATTATTTTTGCTTTATGAAATAATTTCAAGGTCTATGTTAAGAGTATTATTTTAATAGACATTCTATGTATGCTTCCCTTACTTCTCAGAGACTTTGATTAATTGTGTAATCATGTGATCACTCCTTTTATGATAACACTAAAAAAAAAGAAAATGGAACTTAAGAATGAACATAAATTTGGGTTTTTACAAGATCACATCAAAAAATAGAAAACTAATAGATATTTAGTATTGTAAGAGTTCCATGATGAACTAAGCTAAAAAGCAAACTTTCAAAGCTTAAAATCATCTGCATCAAAACTTCTAAATCAGACAGTATCCTTCCAGTCTCCATCTGTACCCAGGAGCTAAGGCTATTCCACACCACTCCACATACAAATCCCACCAGGAGAAAGCTGGTCTCCCAAGAGACAACTCCTAAACTCAGAGGCGAGGTCACCACTTTCACTCCAATAACTGTCTAAAGCAGGACCATCCAAGAGCACATGTGGCACAGGGACAGTGGAGCAGCTGGAGTCAGGATCCTTCTGGGCTTCATCTACAACCTGGAACTAAGGATGCTCCACAGCTCTCTGTATCCAAATCCCACCCAGGAGAGAGCTGGTCTCCTCCAGAGTGCTGACACATCTAAGTTCACAGGTTCACAGTCCCAGAAGAGGGCAAAGCTCAACTCAGAGACAGCAAGACCAACTAACACCAGAGATGACCAGTTGTCAAAAGGCAAGCACAAGAACCATACCAATAGAAACCAAGGCTAGTTGGCCACACCAGAACCCAGTTCTCTCACCTCAGCAAGTCCTGGATACCCCAAATCACCTGGAAAAGCAAGATACAGATTTAAAATAACTTCTCATGATGATGATAGAGGACTTTAAGAAGGACATAAATGACTTCCTTGAAGAAATCCAGGAGAACACAACCAAACAGGTGAAGGAACTGAACAAAACCATCCAGGATCTAAAAATGGAAATAGAAACAATAGAGAAATCACAAAGAGAGACAACCCTGGAGATAGGAAACCTAGGAAAGAGATCAGGAGTATAGAAGTAAGCATTACCAACAGAATACAAGAGATAGAAGAGAAAATCTCAGGGGCAGAAGATACCATATAAAACACTGACACAACAGTCAAAGAAAATGCAAAATTCAAACAGATTAAGGGGATACAAATTGGCAAAGAAGAAATAAAGGTATCATTATTGGCAGATGATATGATAGTATACATAAACAACCCAAAAATTCTACCAGAGAACTTCTCCAGCTAATAAGCAGTGTCAGCAAAGTGGCCAGATATAAAATTAACTCAAATAAATCCTTTATACAAATGGCAAACAAGCTGAGAAAGAAATTAGGGAAACAACTCCCTTCACAATAGGCACACATAGTATAAAATACCTGGGAGTAACTCTAACCAAACAAGTAAAAGACCTGTATGACACTAAGTTCAAATCTTTCCATAAAAAAATCAAGGAAGATCTCAGAAAATAGAGAGCTTTCCCATACTCATGGATTGGCAGAATTAATATAGTAAAAATTGTAATCTTACCAAAGGCAATCTACAGATTCAATGCAATCCCCGTCAAAATCCAAACACAATTCTTCAAAAAACATGGAGGAAGCAATTCTCAAATTTATCTGGAGAGGCAAAAAGCCCAAAATAGCGAAAACAATTCTTAACAATAAAAGAATGACCAGGGGAATCACCATCCCTGACCTCAAACTTTACTACAGAGCAATAGTAATAAAAACTGCATGGTATTGGTACAGATACAGACACATTGATCAGTGGAACAGAACTGAAGACCTAGAAATAAAACCACACACAGTTACTTGAACTTTGACAAAGATGCCAAAAATATACAATAGAAAAAAGAAACCATTTTCAATAAATGGTGCTGGTCTAACTGGCTGTTTGTAGAAAAATTAAAATATACTCATATTTGTCACCTTGGGCAAAGCTCAAATTCAAGTGGATCAAGGACCTCAACAAAAAAACATACACACTAAATCTAATAGAAGATAAAGTGGGAAAGACTCTTAAACTCACTGGCACAGTGGGAAATTTCCCAAACAGAACTTCAGAGGTTCGTGTCCTAAGATTGAGAATTGATAAATAGAACCTCATGAAACTGGAAAGCTCCTTTAAAGAAAAGATCATAGTCAATAAGACAAATCAGCACCCTACAGATTGGAAAAATTCTTCACTATCCCCACATGTGATAGAGGGTTAATATCCAAAATAGGTAAAGAACCCAAGAAACTAACCACCAAAAAAACCAAACAACCCAATCAAAGAACTAAACCTAGAATTCACAACAGAGGAATCTCAAATGGCTGACAAACATCTAAAGAAATATTCAAAGTCCTTAGTGATCAGAGAAATGCAAATCAAAACAACCCTGATATTCTACCCTACACAAATCAGAATGGGTAAGATTAAAACCTCAGTGACAGCACATGTTGGCAAGGATATCTAGAAAGAGGAACACTCCTCCATTGCTGGTGGGATTGCAAACTGGTTTGGTCACTCTGAAAATCGGTTCAGAGGTTCCTCAGAAAATTGGAATACATCTACCTGAAGACCCAAAAATATCACTCTTGGGAGTATACCCAAAAGATGTTCCACCATGCCACAGGGGCATGTGTTCTACTATGTCCATAGAGGCCTTATTTGTGATAGCCAGAAGCTGGAAACAACCCTGTTGTCCCAGGACAGAAGAATGGATACAGAAAATGTGGTTCACACTTCAGTCTTCATTTTTCTTGCGTTTCATGTGTTTAGGAAATTGTATCTTATATCTTGGGTAGACACTATGCCCCTCCTTAGAAGTGGGAACAAAACACCCTTGGAAGGAGTTACAGAGACAAAGTTTGGAGCTGAGATGAAAGGATGGACCATGTAGAGACTGCCATATCCAGGGATCCACCCCATAATCAGCATCCAAACGCTGACACCATTGCATACACTAGCAAGATTTTATCGAAAGGACCCAGAGGTAGCTGTCTCTTGTGAGACTATGCCGGGGCCTAGCAAACACAGAAGTGGATGCTCACAGTCAGCTAATGGATGGATCACAGGGCTCCCAATGGAGGAGCTAGAGAAAGTACCCAAGGAGCTAAAGGGATCTGCAACCCTATAGAAGGAACAACATTATGAACTAACCAGTACCCCGGAGATCTTGACTCTAGCTGCATATGTATCAAAAGATGGCCTAGTCGGCCATCACTGCAAAGAGAGGCCCATTGGACACGCAAATTTTATATGCCCCAGTACAGGGGAACACCAGGGCCAAAAAGGGGGAGTGGGTGGGTAGGGGAGTGGGGGTGGGCGGGTATGGGGGACTTTTGGTATAGCATTGGAAATGTAAATGAGCTAAATACCTAATAAAAAATTAAAAAAAAAAGAAAATGTGGTTCATTTACACAATGAAATACTATTCAGCTATTAAGAATGAGGACATCCTGAGTTTTGCAGGCAAATGGATAGAACTAGAAAATATCCCAAGTGAAGTAACTCAGACCCAAAGTTACATACATTGTATGTACTCTCTAATAAGTGGATATTAGCCCCAAAATTGTACAGAATATCCAAAATAAAGTCCACAGAACTCAAAAATGTCAACAAGCTTAAGGGCCCAAGTGAGGATGCCTCAATCCTACTTCAGAGAGAGAAGAAAACAATCACAAGTGGGGAGGGAGAGAGGGACCTGGGAAAGAAAATGGAAGAGTGGAGTGGGAGAGAAGGGAGCCTGATATGATACTGGGTGAGGGAAAAGTACTCAAGCCCTGAGGATCAGCAGAAAGAATGAAAAGAGGCAACCTCAGGAAATAGGAGGTTGGGGTGAACTTCCAGGATGCACCAGAGATCTGGGAGGTAAGAGACTATTATGAATCAAAGGAAGGGATCTTAGATGAAATGACTGACACTGGGGAGAAGGGAGTTATAAAAGCTTCCACCAGGAAGACAGGGCATCAAATGAGGGAGGGGTTTGCCATCCCACAGTCAAAACTCTGACCCACAATTGTTCCTATCTGAAAGAACTACAGGGATAGAAATGGAGAGGAGCCCGAGCAAAAGAAGTTCCAGCAACAGGTCCAAAGTGGGATCCAGCTCAAGGGAAGGTCCCTAGGCGTAATAGTATTACTGAGGCTATGGAGCGCTCACAAAAAGGGACTTAGCATGACTGCACTCCAGAAGAACATCAAGCAGGTGAAAGTGTCAGGTGCAGATATTTGTACCCAAACAGTGGACAGAAGCTGTTGGCTCCTGTTGTTGAATTAGGGAAGGCTGAAAGAAACTGAGGAGGAGGGCAACCCTGTAGGAGGAGCAGCAGTTTCAGTTAATCTGAACCCCGGAGATCTCTCAAACACTGGACCACCAAACAGGCATCATATATCAGCTGATAGATCCCCTAACACATAAGCAGCAGAGGACTTCCAGGTCTGTGTTCAATAGAAGATGGTGCACCCTCAAGAGACTGGAGGCCCCAGGAAGTTCAGAGGTCAGGTGGGGTGGGGGTGGGAAGGAGGGTGTGAGGAAGGATGGGGAAATCCTCATGGAGACAGATGTGGGGAGGAGGTATGGGATGTGGAACAAACAGGGGGGGGTGTAAATCTGGATTTTAAAAAGAAAGAAAGAGAGAGAGAGAGAGAGAGAGAGGGAGGGAGGGAGGGAGGGAGGGAGGGAGGGAGGGAGGGAGGGAGGGAAGGAGGGGGAAGAGAGAGAGGGAGGGAGGGAGGGAGGGAGGGAGGGAGGGAGGGAGGGAGGGGGAGAGAGAGAGGGAGAAAAAGAGAGAAAGAAAGAAAGAAAGAAAGAAAGAAAGAAAGAAAGAAAGAAAGAAAGAAAGAAAGAAAGAAAGAAATTAAAGACTTTAGAATTCAATGAAAATGAAGGCACAATATACCCAAACATATGGAACACAATGAAAGCAATGCTAAGAGGAAAACTCAAAGCTCTGAGTTTTCAAAAAAAAAAAAAAAGGTCTCCAAAAAAACCGTGGAGAGAGCATACAGTAGCAGCTTGACAGAACTACTGGAATCTCTAGAACAAAAAGAAGCAAATACACCCAAGAGGAGTAGACGGTAGGAAATAATCAAACTCAGTGTTGACATCGACCAAGCAGAAACAAAAAGAACTGTACAAATAATCAACAAAACCAGGGGTTGGTTCTTTGAGAAAACCAACAAGATACAGAAACCCTTAGACATACAAACCACAGGGCACAGAGACAGTGTCCAAATTAACAAAATCAGAAATAAAGAGGGAGACATAACAACAGAAATCAAGGAAATAAAAAAACAAAAACAAAAACAAACAAAAAAAACCCACATCAGATCCTACTACTAAACAAAATTGGAAAATCTGGATGAAATTGACTATTTTCTAGACAGATACCAAAGTTAAATTAGGATCAGATAATCCATCTACACAGTCGCATAACCCCTAAGGAAATAAGAACAGTCATTAATAGTCTCCCAATCAAAAAAAAAAAAAAAAAAAAAGAAAAAAGAAAAAGAAAAGAAAAAAGAAAAAAGCCCAGGAACAGATGGGTTTAGTGCAGAATTCTACAAGACCTTCAAAGAAAACCAAATGCCAATACTCTTAAAACTATTCCACAAAATAGAAACAGAAAGAACACTACACAATGGGTTCTGTGAAGTGCCAATTAGGCTTATACCTAAACCACACAAAGACCCAACAAAGGAAGAGAACTTCAGACCAATTTACTTTATAAATATCGATACAAAAATCCTCAATATAAATTGGAAAGAAAAAAAGTCAAAATATCACTATTTGAAGATGATATAATACTATACTTAAGTGACCCCCCCCCCAAATTCTACCAGAGAGCTCCTACGGCTGATAAACTACTCCATCAAAGTGGCTGGATGTATAATTAACTCAAACAAATCAGTAGTCTTCCTCTACCCAAAGGAAAAAACAGGTTGAGAAGAAATTAGGAAAATGACACCTTTCACAATAGTCACAAATAATATAACAAACCTTGGTGTGACGCTACCAGGCAAGTGAAAGAACTGTATGGCAAGAACTTCAAGTCTCTGAAGGAAGAAATCAAAGAAGATATCAGAAGATGGAAAAATCTCCCATGCTCATGGATTGGCAGGATTAATATAGTAAAAATGATCATCTGGTCAAAAGCAATATACAAAATCAATGCAACCCCATCAAAATTCCATCTCAATTCTTCATAGACTTAGAAAGAGCAATTTGCAAATTCATCTGAAATAACAAATAACCCAGGAAAGTGAAAACTATTCTCAACAATGAAAACTTCTGGGGGAATCACAATCCCTGACCTCAAACTGTATTACAGAGCAATAGTGATAGAAGACACATGATATTGGTACAGAGACAGGCAGGAAGATCAATGGGACAAAACTGAAGACCCAGAAATGAACCCACACATCTATGGTCACTTGATCTTTGACAAAGGAGCTAAAAACCATCCAATGGAAAACAAACAGTATTTTCAACAAATGGTGCTGGTTCAACTGGCAGTCAGCATGTTGAAGATGCAAATTGATCCATTCTTATCTCCTTGTACAAAGCTCAAGTCCAAGTGGATCCAGGATCTCCATATAAAACCAGATACACTGAAAGTGATAGAACAGAAAGTGAAGAGCCTCAAACCCATGGGCACAGTTCCTGAACAGAAACTCTAAGATCAACAATAAACAATTTGGAATTCATAAAATTTAAAACTTCTGTAAGGTAAGGACACTGTCAATGGGACAAAATGACAACCAAAAGATTGGGAAAAGTTCTTTATCAATCTTACATCTTATAGAGGGTTAATATCCAATATATACCAAGAATTCAAGCAGACAGACTCCAGTGAAACAAATAACCCTATTAAAAATGTGGAACAGAGCTAAACAAAGAATTCTCAACTGAGGAATATGGAATGGCTGAGAATCACCTAAAGAAATGTTTAACATCTTAGTCATCAGGGAAATTCAAATCAAAATGATCCTGAGATTCTACCTCACCACAGTCAGCATGGCTCAAAAACTCAGGTTACAGCAGATGCTGGCAAGGATGTGGAGACCAAGGAGAATTCCTCCATTGCTGGTGGAATTGCAAGCTGGTACAACCACTCTGGAATTCTGTCTGGTGGTTCCTCAGAAAATTGGACATAGTACTACCTAAGGACCTAGCTGTACCACTCTTAGGCATATACTCAAAAATGACCCAACATATAACAAGGACACATGTCCACTGTGTTCATAGTAGCCTTATTTATAATAGCCAGAACCTGGAAAGAACCCATATTCCTTCATCAGAGGAATGGATACAGAAAATGTGGTACATTTACACAATGAAGTTTCACTCAGCTATTAAAAACAATGACTTTATGAAATTCTTAGGTGAATGGATGGAACTAGAAAATATCATCCTGAGTGAGGTGACCCAATCAAAAAAAAATCACTATCACATGCACTCACTGATAAGTGGATATTAGTCCAAAAGCTCGGAATACCCAAGATTCAATACACAGACCATGTGAAGCTCAAGAAGAATGAAGACCAAAGTGTGGATACTTTGGTCCTTTTTAGATGAGGGAACAAAATACTCATCGGAGGAGATACAGAGACAAAAGTGTGGAGCAGAGACTGAAGGAAACGCCATCCAGAGGCTGCCTCACCTGTGGATCTATCCCACATACAGACACCAAACCCATACACTATTGTGGATGTCAAGAAGTACTTGCTGACAGGAGCCTGATATAGCTGTCTCCTGAGAGGCTCTGTTAGAGCCTGACAAATACAGAGGTGGATACTTGCAGCTAATCATTGGACTGAGCACAGGGTCCCCAATGGTGGAATTAGAGAAAGGACTGAAGGAGCTGAAGCGGTTTGCAATCCCATAGGAGAAACAACAATATCAACCAACCAGTACCCCAGAGCTTCCAGGGACTAAACCACCAACCAGAGTACACATGGAGAGGCCCTAGGTCCTGTGAAAGCTCACTGCCTCAGGGTAGAGCCATGCCAAGACAGGAAAGCTGGTAAGGGTGGGTGGGTGGGTTGAGAAACAACCTCATAGAAGCAGCGGAGGGGGAAATGGGACAAGTTTTTGGAGGGGAAACCAGGAAAGGGGATAACATTTGAAATATAAGTAAAGAAAATATCTAAGAAATTTTTTTTAAATCTTCTATATATTTGTATTACTTTTAAAGGGGAATAAAATAATTTAAATTTGAGAGGAAGAGAAAAGTAAAATAGAGAAAAATTAAAGATATAACATGTGGTTTATTCTTCACTTTGAAAGTTCATTACATGCCTGATCTTTCTCCAGAAAAACAAAACTAAACTAAACAAACAAACAAACAAAAAAAAAACCCCAGAATTTTAAAGAACACAAGTTACCTTAAATCAAAATATAACTGTGACATGATATTCTTTCAGATCTTCCCTATTTTTGGAAATTTGGGAGAAATAGAACCTGGTCCACTTTCAAAGCATTTTCCTGTACATTTGACTCTTGCTAAGATGTTTCCACCTTGAACTTCTTGTGTCACTGTTTAAAAAGCTCCCCAGAGTCTCATTTCATCCACAAAACTCTCCCTAACAATTTCAGACTGTTATAGCTCCAACTATTTTTAAACAACAGTTGTACAATAAAAATAAAATGAATCATAGGTGTTAAACAGTGTCTTTAAGACTAAAAACGTTTTGCAAGTCGATGTTGTAAGGGTCAAAGGTTTTCACTGACCCATAGTTTTATTCACGTTGCACAGTTTAAGTCTATTTTTATCACTGAGATCATATTATCATTTCACAGATGGTATGCTCTCCTTTTATTTCTAAAAGTTATTTTATATGCTCATAAATTTGATTCACTATTACTTATAAATTCAAATATTGTTACCTTAAGTGTACCAGAGAATATTTCGATTGAAAAGACTAACTATAAAATCATCTTATATAACCTTCAAGACTTTGTTTATTTAGGTATATACACTATGAAGCATGTGTATTCTATTCCCTTTTTTAAAAAAGATACGTATATAATTCTAGTTTCTTAAGAAATGTTTGAAGTTTAAGCAATTTTAGGTGCATGTTTGATGTACCAAATGGTATATTATTAGGAAACACACATTAGGGGAACTGGAGCCACTGATTTAAGTGAAACACACTTATTTTGTGATTTATTAGTTAGGCAGGATAATTTCCATATAGTAGTCAGATAGAATGAGTTATCAATCTCATTGCTCCAAAATTTTCTGCTTTTAATACCCAATCACCAAGAAGAGACAGAAACCACTCTTTTGGTGTCCTCGGTTTCTGAGGTCATTCTCCATTGGATTTACTGCATTTCTCTTTTTTACTTAAAAAAAAAGTAAAGAAAAGCAATGGCTCAAATAGTGTAAGCTTGCCCCAAACTCCCTATGTGTCATAGGATGACCATTAAGTTCTGATCCTCCTGCCTCTACTTCCCAACATCTGTGATGATAAGCATGTGCCATCACACCAGTTAATGAAGGTTGGATTGGAACCTAGACCTTCATGTGTACTAGGCAAGCATTCTACAATATAGCTACATCTCTGTTCTAACTTCTTCAAAAGAAACTGAAACATAATCCACATTGAAAATGGAGGGAAAGAAAGAACCTCTGCCTCGATGCATTTCTATTATCTCCACTCTACCTTTCTTAGGATATTCATTTCTGTTTATACTTTAAAATAAAAATAGGTAAGGAACCTATGGATAGTTATAGGTACACTTATGGGACTCTATCACTCAAACCTCAATTAGATGCATCAAGATAGATTGAATTTGTGTGAGACTGCTTTATGAGAGACTTTAAAACCATATGAGAAGATCACCATGTCATAGCATTACATATCTTGGAAATCAGGGGTCATATGGTTGATCCTGAGAATAAAACCAACACAAGGACTAAAAAGATGAGTAGATGAAGGAATCTGAGATTGACAGCATTTCATTCATGTTCAGAGAAGTTCGTGCTTCAATTTCTGAGTGTTTCTGGTGTTAGTAATAAAATGACTTGAGCTTATAGTAATGTCTCCTTTGTTATTTTCCATTACAATATTAGGATCTGAGGAGTTAAGTTATAGGAAGATATCTGAAAGTATTGCTGAAGAATCTTCTAAAAAATATACTATTCCTGAGAATATTTGATGAGGTTAGCTTTGGGGACTAGAAATACCGCTCTGTGGGGACTAGAAATACCGCTCTGTGGTGAAGTGTTTATCTACTACTCAAGTTTGATTCCTGGAACATTTTTTAAAAAAGAAGGCTGTTTTCATGGTTAACTATAAACTATATTTAGGAACACTAAATGTCTTGTTACGCTTTCTTTAAGAAAATAGAATTTCAAATGCCATGCTTCTACAAAAGCTTCTGCTGCTAGGAGAAAAATCAAAATGCAACAAAACACAAAACTCATTTGTACAACCTAAGAAATTAGAGGAATTTGCTTTTATCTAGGTTGCCTAACTCCACCCTAGGCTATTGTTCACTGTAACTTCACCATGTAGATCTACTACCTAGGTCTCACCATGTAGAACTCACCATACAGACCTCACTAGGTAGACTTCATCATGTAGACCTTGCCATCTTGTTATTTTCAGTCTTCCAACATTGGAAACTCCCTCTTTTTCTAAGCTTAGGATTTTCTTTTCATTCTACTTGGATGCCACACTTTTTAAAATCTTACTTTGTTTTGTCTTTTTGAGGCAAGATCTCAAATACCCCTGACTGGTTACTGTGCGGCCAACACTTACCATTGTATTATACCCCAAAAATTCTGGTGTTGTAGGCATGTGCAACAATACTTTCTTCATAGTTTTCTCTTTAGCTAATCCTACTCTTTGCTTCTGTTTAGATCTCAGTTCTTATGAGATGCTGCCCCTAAATCTCTCTCCTAATTAATTGTTCATTCTTATTTTTCATTCTTGTGGTATCCTGTTCTTTTTCTTCATAGTACATTACACTTTACTTTCTAAACATTTATATATTTCTTTTTTATGATCCCCATCTTCTAGTTACTTTAAAGACTTTATGAAAACAGAGCCATGTGAGCTTTGTTGATTGTCTTTTTGAGTAAAGCATGATGTTATTCCTGGCACATAGTAGGGACAGGATAAATATTTATTGCCAGAGTACTGCCTCTAGCTGTGAAGCATCTGAGCATACGCAGAAAGAAGGAATCCTGTTGCAATTTGTTAAAACCAAGGTTTCTCTTGTTTTTTGAAGAATCGCTTTTATGAGTGAGTGCTTTACGCTTAGTACTATTTCTACATGCTACAGAGCTCCAATTTCCAAAAGCACTGTCTTACATTGTTTAGGTTATTTTTAGTTTAGTGACTAAACTCTAAATGCTGGAGCTTGGAACTTTATGAGCACTGGACTAGTCTAAGCATCAAACGAGGTTCAAATGAGTTGAGGGAATAGTGACATTTGAGTTTATTAGCCCCAATCATTTTAAAAGGCATTACAAAACATGCTCATTTGTTCCCTTTTTTATTTTTTATGAGGAGGATTTAAAGAATATATCATAAATACCATGAACATGGATATTCATATGATACTAGACTAAAAAAAAACTTGTATAAATCCTTTCAGATACAAAAATTACTTAATCATTGTTTATTAATAATGTGATTCTGTACTTTAATTTATAGATATTTTTGTTGCATAAAGAAAGTCAAGAACATTGTTGTAAGAATTATATATTACCCCAGGGCAGGTTCCAAAGTTCACATAAAAAATAAACAAAGAGCCCATTAAACGATCATTTTAATCATGTCTCCATTTATACTTGAAATGTATGTTTTAACAAATGCCCAAAATTCCATACAAATGGGTGTCATTTTTAAAGAATCTCCAAAGGACTTAAAACTTGGCTTTTGCAATACTTTTACCTCAGAATTTTGTTCTTAAAATTCTAAACAAAATCTGTCAGAAACCAATGAGGTATGTCCAGGAATATTTCAAATGCCCACATATATCAAGAATCAAATCTTGAAGCCATGATTTCCAGCTGGAGATCAGAGTGACATGCAGAAAATACTGGATCAAACTTTTCAACTGGGCAGGTGTAAGGAGAGCTATTATTTGCTCAACGGGCTAGATGACTGCTCCAAATGCAGAATTCTTTCAAAAGCCACAAATCCCTCAGTAATTACACATATGGATAACTTACTAACAAAGGGTAGGACAATATCAATGGCTTAACTTGACACTACCTGTCCCTTTTACCAATTTAGATCTATATCCCAACTTCATTTAGAGTCAATGAATTTCAAATAAAAATTCAGCAAAAGGTGTTATTATATTTTCACTTGCGATTTGCCCAGTGCTATCCATGATGACTTCTTTGATGTGTCTAGATTTGTTTTCAACAGCTGTGTGTGGTAGAGTTTCACCATGTCACCACACTGGAATATACAGCACACCTTTACCCTTCTGGAACTTACCCTTGCAAGCTGGACAGAAAAACTTACCTTGTACTGAAACTTAGTGCAAGAAAAGAGACAGGGTCTCTGGGGTAAGATTGAGCTCAAGTTTCTCACCAGGCACAAACCTTTTCATTTGTAGCAGTCTCCTTTGCTGCTAGAAAGTTGGCACTGAAAGAAAATTAAGGTGAGAGTATTTTGAAAGATTTATCATTATTTTATGTGCATACATGTCTGCCTGTGTCTACATATGTGTACTGTGTGCTTGCTGAGTACCCTTACAGACCAGAGAAGAGCTTTAAATCGATTGAAACTGGATAGCTGTGACCCTATATGTAGGTGTCAGGCATCAAAACCAAGTCTTCCACAAGAGCAGTAAGGGTTTTCAACTATTGAGCCATTTCTCCAGAATTACAATAAAAGAGTTTTTCAATTACTTCCTTTAAAATATTCCAAACATCCTTAGATTTGAACACTCTCTAGTTTCATCTGTAAGAAAAAAAAATCAAATAAAATCCAAACAATGAGGAAAAAGTCAGGACGGTTGGAAAAGGGCTTCAGTGGTATAAATCACAGATGTAAATGACCAGTAATGGGGTGGTAGAGAAAAGGGGTGGAAGCCCCTAAGAAACAGACTCTCAGTGAAGGAGAAACAAGGAAAATCAGTGGTAGAAAAAACCTGCCAAACTGAAAACAGAAAAATACAAGTATAGGACACAGAGTATATGCAAATATAATCAGTAGTGGTCAGGTATCTACTTCCAGGGTGTGGGTTCCAGGAATAAGACTCAAATTGTCAAGCTTGGCAGTAAGTGACTTCACCCAATGAGCACTTTTGCCAAGCTACTTTCAGCTCCCTCCCATAATGCACTGAACTTTTATATGCCTTATTTTTTATACTCTCATATCTGAAGATTTGATGTTTTATAAAGTGATTTAGAAGTTTGTTTCCAAAACAGAATTCATTTAGTCAAAGACAGGATATATTTATTCTTCTACTGTTATGAGGTGTCTTTCTATTATAATTACTAAATGAACAGTCTACCAGAAAGAAAGATTACTCTCTGTGTTCATATGGATGACATGTGTGACTCATCAGTCAAGACCAAGTCTTACTGTAGAATAGTATTTAAGCCATTCAAACTTAATATCAAATTAGGAACATTTCTAACAAAGGTTAAAAACAAGATCTAGCCTGTAAGTATATGGATGGATGGATGGATAAAGAAAATATGGCATTATATACACAGTGGCATTTTTTCAGAACAATGAGGTCATGTCACTTACAGAAAAGGAAGTTGAACTGAAGGTTATCATTTTAAGTAAAGTAAGCTAGACACTGACAGATAAGTGTCATTGTAAAAGTAACCTATTTTTGTCAGATATAATTATCATCTCTGAGGCTTACTGCTGATTAAACTCGTCCTTTCTAGTTCTTTCTGAACTCTGGCTCGCTGGTTTAACCCTGCAATTCTGGCTCAAAACTCTTCTCCAAGCTGACAGATTCAATGTAGCTTCTCTCAGCTTCTGGCTGAGTTTTTCTGTTTGACCTCAAACTAACTCTGGCAATCTGATCTAATCTTCTGGCTCCTCATTTTCTGGCTGTTCTGTTCTGTCTTTACTTGCAAGCAATCTCTGTAAAACTGTCCTGGTAAAACTGCCTTCTCTCTCTCTCTCTCTCTCTCTCTCTCTCTCTCTCTCTCTCTGCTCTTAAGTAGCTTCTCTTTCCTGTCCTCTTGAGACCTGAGTTATCTTATTTCTAATACATCCTGTTAAATCACTGATTCATCACTTTGTCTGCCCCTCTATTAAACATCACATTAAAACATGGATTCTTCCTTATCCTAATCAAATTGCCTTCATTGTTTAGGATTAAAGGTGCATGCTAAAGGTGAGTCTTTCAGCTGAAGGGATCTGCAACCCTATAGGAGAAACAACAATATGAACTAACCAGTATCCTCCAGAGCTTATGTCTCTAGTTGCATATGTAGCAGAGGATGACCTAGTAGGCCATCAATGGGAGGAGAGGCCCTTGGTCTTGCGAAGATTATATGCCCAAGTACAGGGGAATGCCAGAGCCAGAAAGCAGTAGTGGGTGGGCTGGGAAGCAGGGCAGGAGGAGGGTATAGGGGACTTTCGGGATAGAATTTGAAATGTAAATAAAGAAAATATCTAATTAAAAAAAAAGGTGAATCTTTATTCCAGCCATGTCTGCATTCTGGCTATATCATATAGTCCTAGAAGGTCTTTGGATGTGTTCCCTTGCCAGAGCAACCATTTTTTTCTACATAAAATAATAATAAATAAAAAAGAAAATAAAAATGATCTACAATCAGAAAGTAGAAGAGGAACTGAGAATGGAAGAAAACAAGGCTGGATGGGGCAGAGAGTGCTAAGAAGCATGGATGCTAACAAATCATAGTACATGCACATATGGGTATGTCACAGGGAAACCCATTAACCCAAACAGGAATATGGCTTACTAATTACAATAGAAGATACCTCAAAAACAGCAGAATAAATCTTTGACAGAATGAATGCCTATCTGGAAACAAATTTCTCTGTTGATATAACACCAAATATACAAAGTTATACCAAGGTATACAAAAAAATTAAGCATATATAAATTCAATGCATGATGGAAAACAAACAAAAAACTGAAAGTAGTTTGTCAAGATTGTTCAGTGTGTCAAGACACTTCCTGCTAAGACTGAAGACTTGAGTCCTATCCCTGAAAAGCACATGCTGGTCATAGAGAATTGATGCTTACAGTTTACATTTACACACACACACACACACACACACACACACACACACACACACACGTGGTGGGGGACTTCTATAATTAGTTTAAAAATGCTGCTTTCACTCACTAAATTGACTAAGGCCCTCTTCTCTCTTTTCTGAATCTACTTGGTTTCCTATGATAGACAATGTAACTTGAAGCAGAAAGCTTTCCTGTTGAAGTGAGTGATACAAAAGTGAGAATAAAAGCCAGCGCATTTATATTTTGCATGTTGAAGCTCAGTTTGGGGGTTATCTCTGGGGCAAATGACAGTTTTACTGGATGGAGGCCAGTATCACTTAAGCTACCAGTTGAATACCATTTACCAGACTTGAACTATGAACCATTCACCAAATGTCTTTCCTTTCAATTTAGGATGAAGAGGAGGTTAATGAGACTTAGAAAGCTTTGCATTAATTTTCAACCTTAATAAAAGGAAGAAATAAAAATATAACTAATTCAACATGGCTTATTTTCTTTTCTTCAACTAAGGCTAAAATAGGTGAAAAAATTGATAAGCACAATGGCCAAATGTCATTCTGCTGTCACATAGTAGATGTTTTCTTTCCCAGATATTTGCTTCTCTGGGCCCCATAAATCCAAGGAGAGCAGTCAATGCATCTTCATGGGCATGTCCACTTCTGAGGGTACACAGGTGTGGCTCAGAAAGAGCTCCTGTTTCCAGGCCCTTTAAGGACTCCTTCTGTACTTAATGACGTTATGAAAAGAAAAGGGCACTTGAGTGAGTGTAGACATTCCTATCTGAAGGAAAGAAGGGGGAAAGAAAAAAAGTCAAGACTAAGAAGCTCAACTTTCAAACCTTGAAGTCACAATCAATTAGAATATATACAAAAGCAAATCAGAAAATTAGGAAAACAAGAGGGTTAAAAAGGTCCTATGAGAAAGAAGCTACAATAAGTGGAGAAGAGAGAAAGCTGGCAATTTAAAGTCAGACTGGAGGTTTAGTGCAGCTCAATAAGCAGCGTGTCCTTCAAGAGAGAAATCTCAGATAACTACAAGTCACAGTGTTTAAAGTAAAGCAAATTAACAAAAGAAGATGTGGCAGAGAATCAGATACCGTGTGGAGGATTTTGAAAGTTACAAATGTAAAGTAGTCAGTTTCTGCTGTTCAGGAGGCTCCAGCCTGTGTGTCTATTTAATGAAGTCAGAGCATGTGGAATGGCCCACCCAGAAGGTACCTGTACATCTAATGGGAAAACGAGATACCTGGTGAGGACATCATTTTAAAAATATCAGAGTGGTTACTTGAGACAGCTTCGTAATTGCAGTCTCCAGAAGGGCAGGCTTCTTGAAAACAGTATGGTTGGTATGTTTGATTCTATATCTGCCATATAGTTCACACTCCTGCAAATATGTCCACAACTGACAGTTGTCACCACTCTGCCTCGTCTCATCCTTTCCATACATGTATCTTGGATCTATTGAGCTTATTACAACTAGAAAACAATGATCACAGAAACATTAATCATGGGAGATTTGTTCCCCCAGTACTTTGAAGATTACTCTACTCCAACACCACTATAACCCAAAAAACTAAATGTTTCTCTCTTCATGGATAATTCATCATGGAGCCTAGAGAGTGCAGCCTATGCCTCTATCCTCAGTGCAGGAAGAGTCCCTCAGGGCCTAGAAACAGGAGCTCCTCCCTGAGCCAACACCATTTGTACCCTCAACAGCAACCATGCCCATAGAGATGCAGCAACTGCTCGACTGCTCTCCTTTGATGCATAGGTATTTGAGTCCCAGGGAAGCAAGTATCTGTGGAAGAAAAAAAACAAAAAACAAAAAAAAAACAAAAACACCTACTCCATGAGAGCAGAAGTGAGCATTGACCAAAAATCTCTAGAGGATTCCCAGTATAGTAAAGAGACTCTAAAAGGCGAAGCAGGGTGAAAATATATCTGACCAACTCATTAAAATAACTCCCTTTGAGAGCAGAAGCATCTACAGATCAGAAATAAAAATTTTCACAAATGGAGATGCCACATCCTTACATGACTATGCAATTTTTTCATCTTTTTTAAAAATAGATATTTTCTTTATTTACATTTCAAATGTTATCCCCTTTCCAAGTTTCCCCTCCAAATATCTCCTATGTCCTCCCCTCCCCTTGCTCACCAGCCCATCCACTCACCGCCTCCTGGCCCTGGCATTCCCCTATACTGGGGCATAGAACCTTCACAGGACCAAGGTCCCCTCTTCCCACTGATGATCAACTAGGCCATTCTCTGCTACATATGCAGCTAGAGCCACAAGTCATTCCTTGTATTTTCTATGATTGGTGGTTTAGTCCCACGGTGCTCTGGGGTTACTGGTTAGTTCATATTGTTTCTCCTAGGTGACTGCAAACCCCTTCAGCTCCTTGGTTACTTTCCCTAGCTCCTTCATTGGGGACCCTGTGCTCCATCAAATGGATGACTGTGAGCATCCACTTCTGTATTAGTCAGGCATTGACAGAGCCTCTGAGGAGACAGCTATATCAAGTTCCTGTCAGCAAGCTCTTGTTGGCATCTGCCTAGTGTCTGGGTTTGGTGGTTGTTTATGGGATTGATCCCCAAGGGGGCAGTCTCTGGATGGTCATTCCTTCAGTCTCTCCTCTGAAATTTGTCTCTGTAACTCCTTCCACAGGCATTTTGTTCCCCCTTCTAAGAAGGATCAAAGTATCCATACTTTGGTCTTCCTTCTTCTTGAGTTTCATGTGCTTTGCAAATTATATCTTGGGTATTCTGAGCTTCTGGGCTAATATCCACTTATCAGTGAGTGCATATCATGTGTGTTCTCTTGTTATTGGGTTACCTCACTTAGGATGATGAACTTCAGATCCATCCATTTGTCTAAGAATTTCATAATACTTTGTCTTTAATAGCTGAGTAGTACTCCATTGTGTAAATGAACCACATTTTCTGTATCCATCCCTCTGTTGAGGGACATCTGTGTTCTTTCCAGCTTCTGACTATTATAAATAAGGCTGCTATGAACATAGTGGAGCATGTGTCCTTATTACAAGTTGGAGCATCTTCAAGGTATATGCCCTGGAGTGGTATTGTTGGATCTTCTTGTAGAACTATGTACAATTTTCTGAGGAACCACCAAACTTGATTTCCAGAATGGTTGTACCAGCTTGCAATCTCACCAGCAATGGAGTAGTGTTCCTCTTTCTCTACATCCTCACCAGCATCTGCTGTGACTTGAGTTTTTGATCTTAGCAATTCTGATTGGTGTGAGGTAGAATCTCAGGGTTGTTTTGATTTGTATTTCCCTGATGATTAAGGATGTTGAACAGTATTTTTTTAGGTGCTTCTCAGCCATTCCATATTCCTCAGTTGAGAATTCTTTGTTTAGTTCTGTACCCCATTTCTTAATAGGGTCATTGGGTTTTCTGGAATCCAACTTATTGAGTTCTTTATATACATATTCGGTATTAGCCTCCATTAGACTTAGGTTTGGTAAGGATCTTTTCCCCATCTATTAGTTGACATTTTGTCTTATTGACAGTGTCCTTTGCTTTACAGAAGCTTTGCAATTTTATGAAGTCCCATTTGTCAATTCTTGATCTTACAGCATAAGTCATTGATGTGCTGTTCAGAAATTTTTCCCCTGTGCCCATATCTTCAAGGCTCTTCCCCACTTTATCCTTTATAAGTTTCAGTGTCTCTGGCTTTATGTGGAGTTCCTTGCCCAACTTAGACTTGAGCTTTGTAGGAAGGAGAAAAGAATGGATCAATTCACATTCTTCTACACGATAACTTCCAGTTGAGCCAGCACCATTGGTTGAAAAATGCTGTCTTTTTTCCACTGGATGGTTTTAGCTCCTTTGTCAAGATCAAGTGACCATAGGTGTATGGGTTCATTTCTGGGTCTTCAATTCTATTCCATTGAATACTATTCTGTCTGTCACTGTACCAGTACCATGCAGTTTTTATTACAATTACTCTGTAGTACAGCTTGAGGTAGGGGATGGTGATTCCACCAGAGGTTCTTTTATTGCTGAGAATACTTTTTGCTATCCTAGGTTTTGTGTTTGTTTGTTTGTTTGTTTTTTTATTCCAGATGAATTTGCAAGTTGCCCTTTCTAACTTAGTGAAGAATTGAGTTGGAATTTAGATGGGGATTGCATTGAATCTGTAGATTGCTTTCATCAAGATAGCCATTTTGACTATATTAATCCTGCCAATTCATGAGTATGGGAGATGTTTCTATTTTCTGAGATTATCTTTGATTTTTTTCTTCAGAGACTTGAAGTTCTTATCATGAAGATCTTTTACTTCCTTAGTTAGAGTCACACCAAGTTATCTTATATTACTTGTGACTATTTTGTAGGGTGTTGTTTCCCTAATTTCTTTCTCAGCCAGTTTATCCTTTGTGTAGAGAAAAGCCATTGATTTGAGATAATTTTATATCCAGCTACTTCAGTGAAGTTGTTTATCAGGTTTAGAAGTCCTCTGGTGGAATTTTTGGGGTCACTTAAGTATACTATCATATCATCTGTAAATAGTGATATTTTGACTTCTTCCTTTCCAATTTGTTTTACTTTGATCTCCTTTTGTTGTCTAATTGCTCTGGCTAGGATTTCAAGTACTATATTGAATAGGTAGGCAGAGAGTGGGCAGCCTTGTCTAGTCCCTGACTTTAGTAGGATTGCTTCAAGTTTCTCTCCATTTAGTTTGATGTTGTCTACTGGTTTGTTGTATATTGCTTTTACTAGGTTTAGGTATGGGCCTTGAATTCCTGATCTTTCCAAGACTTTTTTCATGATTCGGTGTTGGATTTTGTCAAATGCTTTCTCAGCATCTAAAGAGATGATCATGTGGATTTTGTTTTTGAGTTTGTTTATATAGTGGATTACCTTGATCAACTCAGTATATCGAACCATCCCTGCATCCCTGGAATGAAGCCTACTTGACCATGATGGATGATTGTTTTCATGTGTTCTTGGATTCGGTTTGCAAGAATTTTATTGAGTATTCTTGCAGCTATAGTCATAAGGGAAATTGGTCTGAAGTTCTCTTTTTTTGTTGGGTCTTTATGTGGTTTAGTTACCAGAGAAATTGTGGCTTCATAGAACAAATTGGGTAGAGTACCTGCTGTTTCTTTTTTGTGGATTAGTTTGAGGAAAATTGGAATTAGGTCCTCTTTGAAGGTCTGATAGAACTTTGCAATAAACCAATTGGTCCTGGGCTTTTTTGTTGTTGTTGTTGTTGTTGTTGTTGTTGGGAGATTATTAATGACTGTTTCTACTTCTTTAGGGGATATGGTACTGTTTAGATAGTTAACCTGATGCTGATTTAACTTTAGTACCTGGTATCTGTCTAGAAAATTGTCCATTTCATCCAGGTATTCCAGTTTTGTTGAGTATAGGCTTTTATAGTAGGATATGATGATTTTTGGATTTCCTCAGATTCTCTTGTTATGTCTCCCTTTTTATTTCTGGTTCTGTTAATTAGGATACTATCCCTGTTTCCTCTGGTTATTCTGGCTAAGTGTTTATTAATCTTGTGTATTTGTTCAAAGAACCAGATCCTGGTTTGGTTGATTCTTTGCATAGATCATTTTGTTTCTATTTGGTTGATTTAAGCCCTGTGTTTGATTATATCCTGCTGTCTACTCCTTTTGTGTCACTTTGCTTCTTTTAGTTCTAGAGCTTTTAGATGTGCTATCAAGTTTCTCATGTATGTTTTCTCCAGATTCTTTTTGGAGGCACTCAGAGCTATGAGTTTTCCTCTTAGGACTGTTTTCACTGTGTCCCATAAGTTTGAATATGTTGTGGCTTCATTTACGTTAACCTCTAAAAAGTCTTTAGTTTCTTTCTTTACTTCTTCCTTGACCGAGTTATCACTGAATAGAGTATTGTTCAGCTTCCACGTATATGTGGGCTTTCTATTATTTATGTTGTTATTGAAGATCAGCCTTAGTTCAAGATGATCTGATAGGATGCATGAGATTATTTCAATATTTTGTATCTGTTGACACCTGTTTTATGACCGATTTATATGGTCAGTTTTGGAGAAGGTACCATGAGGTACTGATAAAACAAAATACTCTATAGATATCAGTTTTATTCATTTGTTTCCTAACTTCTGTTAATTTCACTGTGTCTTTGTTTAGTTTCTGTTTCCAAGACCTGCCCATTGATGACAGTTGTGTGCTGTAGTCTCCCACTATTATTGGATGCAGTGCAATGTGTGTTTTTTGAGCTTTACTAAAGTTTCTTTGATGAACGTGGAAGCCCTTGCATTGGGAACATAGATATTCAGAATTGAGAGTTTATCTTGGTAAATTTTACTTTTGTTGAGTATGAAGTGTCTCTTATTATCTTTTTTGATATCTTTAGTTTGTAAGTTGATTTTAGAATGGCTACTCCAGCTTATTTCTTGGGACTATTTGCTTGGAAAATTGTTTTCCAGCCTTTTACTCTGAGGTAGTGTCTGTCTTTGTCCCTGAGATGGGTTTCTTGTATGCAGCAAACTGTTGAGTCTTGTTTATGTAATCAGTCTGTTAGTCTATGTCTTTTTATTAGAGAATTGAGTCCATTGATATTAAGAGATATTAAGGAAAAGTCATTGTTGCTTCCTGTAATTTTTGATGTTAGAGTTGGAATTTTGTTCATGTGACTGTCTTATTTTAGGTTTGTTGAAAGATTATTTCTTGCTTTTTCTACAGAGTAGTTTCCCTCCTTGTGCTGGAAATTTTCTCTTTATTATACTTTGAAGAGCTGGGTTTGTGAAAAGATATTATTTAAATTTGGTTTTATCATGAAATACTTTGGTTTCTCCATCTATGGTAATTGAGAGTTTTGCTGGCTATAGTAGCCTGGGCTGGCATTTATGCTCTCTTAGAGTCTATAGGACTTCTCTTCAGGATCTTCTGGCTTTCATAGTCTCTGGGGAGAAGGCAGGTGTAATTCTGATAGGTCTACGTTTATATGTTACTTGACCTTTTTCCCTTACTGCTTTTAATATTCTTTCTTTGTTTTGTTCATTTGGTGTTTTGATTATTATGTAACATGAATAATTTCTTTTCTGGTCCAAACTATTTGTATGTTCATGGGCATCTCTTTCTTTAGGTTAGGGAAATTTTCTTCTATGATTTAGTTGAAGATATTTACTGGCCCTTTAAGTTAGAAATCTACCTTCTATTCTATACCTGTTATCTTTAGGTTTGGTCTTCTCATTGTTTTCTAGATTTCCTGGATGTTTTAGGTTAAGATCATTTTGCATTTCACATTTTCTTTGATTGTTGTGTCCATGTTTTCTATGGTATCTTCTGCACTTGGGATTCTCTCTTACATCCCTTTTATTCTTTTTGTTATGCTTGCAACTATGGCTCCTGATTTATTTCCTAGGTTTTCTATTTCCATAGTTGTCTCCCTTTGTTTTTTCTTTATTGTTTCTACTTTCATTTTTAGATCCTGGATGGTTTTATTGAATTCTTTCACCTGTTTGTATGTGTTCTCCTGTTATTTCTTTAAGGGAGTTATTTATGTCCTTACTATAGTCCTCCATCATCATCATGATAAGTGACTTTAGATACATATCTTGCTTTTCTGATGTGATGGCATATCCAGGACTTGCTATGGTGGGAGAGTTGGGTTCTGATGATACCAAGTAACCTTGGTTTCTGTTGCTTCTGTTCTTATGCTTGTCTCCTGCCATCTGATTATCTGAAGTGCTTGCTTCTCTCAATATATCTGATTGGAGCCTGTCCTTCCTATAATCCCAGTTGAGTCTTCCTGTAATCCTAGTTGAGTCAGAACTTCTCAGAGTCAGATTTCTTTATGACCCTGTGATTCTGGGGTCCTGTGATACTGAGATTCTGGGTATGTCAGAGTTCTTGGCACTCAAGCTTCCTCTGAGACCCTGATATCCTGATGTGACCAAGCTCCTGGGATCCTGGGATCCTAAGATCCTGTGCATGTTAGAGAACTTGGAAATGGTACCTCCTCTGGGGACCATGGGGCTGTCTCCTGAGTTCTAAACCAAGGTAGACCAGAACTGTCCAGAAGGAACCTGAGCCACTGGTTGGGTAGAGTTCCTGTGTATATGCTTCAGCTGGCCCAAGGCACTCCCAGTTCTGTTGGAACAGATGTTGTGTTCCACTCACCAGTGATCCTAAGATCCTGGGTGTGCTAGGGCATCTGGGGGATGGAGAGTCCTCTAAGACTCACAGACTCAAGAGCTTAATAATAATGTACCACCTAGAAGTAGGACATTTTACTGAGTTGAAAACCTGGGTGAACTGAAAATCTGGATAAAGTTGGCTTTCTGTAATTAAGACCTAGGATCCAAGAGATCCGTATGATATCATTAAAAAACAAAAGAAAGAAAGAAAAAAACCCAACAACTCTACTACAATTTTCTAGGATTTTGATAACCACTACATACAGTGACTAGTGCTTGTGAATGTGTCATACTTTAATTATCTATTTAAATGCTTTAAATCTCGTTGTCTTTATTCTGTAAGTATGTAGTTTTTAAAACATGAACAAAATCATTGAAACAGTGAGTCTACCATAATGGCATTAAAGAGTTTTCTTTAGCTAGATGGAATCTACATCAGTTATGATTCAGAAACTTGAATAGTCTCCTGATTAGCTACCCTTGTGAAAAAGCCATGCAGCTCATCTAAATATACTTTATTAATTATTAAGTCACTATACTGAAAATTGAGAGGTTTTATCAAAATTTTATGGCTATTATATTACCACTAGTTATATCAATACATACTTATGGGTGTCTAATTTGTGCTAGACTTTACTTTAGTGCTATAAAAAAAACCAAATAAAATATTTGCCCTCCTGGCCCTTATGTTCTAGTATGAGATTAAGCCAATAAACAAAGACATAGACATAACACTGTATTTTAAAAGGCAAGATAAGATGTGAAGGGATGGAAGTTTCTTAATTTAAATAATCTGAGTGCCAGAAGGGCATTTCTGAGGGACTGACATAAGGACAACAGAGAAAGCATGAGACAATGAGTACAGTGAGGACATGAAGGGAATCACCCAGGCAGAAGTGACAAAGTACACGATGTCAAAGTTGCTAAAGAAAATGAATGAAGAAAGAGTCATCAGCCCTGAGATCAGAGGCACATGCAGAAAGCAGGCCAGCTCAGAATGAAAACATGGAATTCAGAGGCTGTCTTCATGTGATAGGAACTCCAGAGAGAAACTTCAAATGTGCAATTTTAATGTTTTATCTGGTAACTTGACCCTGTCGTTAATCACCTGGAAAGACAATTTGAATGAGAAATTGTGTAGCTTATGTCAATATGTAGGCATGCCTGAAAAATATACCCTGATTCAGTGAGCTAAGGTGTGTCTGTGGCAAGGGCAGCAAAAGACATTGGTAAAAGGGTGTATCATAACATGATGCAGATAACATGGACCAGCAGAAAGATGTTGAGGCCAATAATTCCCTTAAGGGCAGACCATCATTGACCTAAGGAATCCCACTAGGATCTGCTTTATATATGGGTCCACAGAAACTCCCAATTCTTTGAGTATAAAATGTTTGGTTGAAAGATGTTATGGAAAACAGTATCCCTGGTTTGCTTTCGGGAAAATAAGGGTGCAAAATGGGTGGGTCACAAGCATGTACACTTTCTGTTCTTGACTGTGGGTGTGACCAGCTGTTTCAGCCTCCTGCCACCTTGCCACCTTAACTCCCTAAGAATAATCGACTAATACATGGCTTTGTGAGCTAAAAATTAACATTTTTGTCCCTGTACTGGCTGGTTTTCTGTGTCAAGTTGACACAAGCTGGAGTCATCACAGAGAAAGGAGCTTCAGTTGGGGAAGTGCCTCCATGAGATCTAGCTGTGGGACATTTTCTCAATTAGTGATCAAGGGGGAAGCGCACCTTGTGGGTGGAACCATCCCACCCATCTTTGGTTCTACAAAGAGCAGGCTGAGCAAGCCAGGGGAAGCAAGTCAGTAAGGAACATCCCTCCATGCCTTCTGCATCAGCTCCTGCTTTCTGCCCTTTTGAGTTCCTGTCCTGACTTCCTTTGGTAATGAACAGCAGTGTGGAAGTATAAGCTGAATAAGCCCTCTCCCCCATCCCCCAACTTGCTTCTTGGCCATGATGTTTTGCCCCGGAATAGAAACCCTGACTAAGACAGTCCCCAAAGTTGCTTTTGTCTGAGTGCTTTATCACAGCAAGGAGGAACAGATCTGGAACAGCAGCTCATAGATCCTTGTTTCAGCTAACATGAGTAAGCCTCGGGGGTTCTAACAAACTCCAGGTGGGGAGAAAAGTCAATTATTACATTACTAGAAGACTATAAGTGCTGCCCTTAAGCTGCAGTACAACAACATGGCCAGGGCTACTATGTGCAGATGTGAGAGGGAGAAGATGAACTGAAGAAGGACCCATCTACCCTCTTGTGTGAGTAAAGCTGCTAGGCTACTCAGTCTTAGGAAGAACACAACCCTCACAGCATGGTCACTAAGGAACTAGGTTTAAAAAGTAACCTGAAAGCACAAAGCTTTGAGGAATATTTTTGGACTTAATATGGGAAGTCAAAAATAAAAGTAACTAGAAAGATACAAAAACTATCCGAGGCAGAGCAAACAGGCTGACATAAATGAAGGAATGAGTGACACCTTCAGTAAGTGAATGATTTCAAAAAATGATAGAAAATGGCAGCTGAGCCAGGCGTGGTTGCACACACCTTTAATCCCAGCACTTGGGAGGCAGAGGCAGGTAGATTTCTCAGTTTCAGGCCAGCCTGGTCTACAGAGTGAGTTCCAGGACAGCCAGGGATACACAGAGAAACCCTATCTCTAAAAACCAATAAATAGATAGATAGATAGATAGATAGATAGATAGATAGATAGATAGATAGATAGAAAAAGACAGCTGAAAATTAGGTCTGATTTCATTTCAGTTCTCAGTGCACTGAAAGTCAGATCAATGTGACACTAAAGCTCCCTTGACAAAGTCCAGCCACAGACCATACTCACATGGTTGTAGTGTGGGAATTCACACTCATCATGTTGGGAGAAGGAAACCAACAACCTCAAAAAAACCAACACTGACACTATGTGAAGGAATGTGCTTAACGCCAGATTTCACAGAAATTCTACATGCAGAGTTGTTCAGAACATTTTAATTTAAAAATTAAAAAATCTCAAAACGTACAAAAAAAGCCACAGGAAGACAGCGTCAGCAAGAGCGCAACTGTGGAGCCAGGCTTTCAAAGAGCAAAGGGAGGATCTGGAAACATCATAGTCAGTGTTGTTAGCGAGTTTAAAAACAAGAGGTAGGCTAGAAAGATGGCTCAGTGGTTAAGAGCACTGGCTGTTCTTCCAGAGGTCCTGAGTTCAATTACCAGCAACCACGTGGTAGTTCACAACCATTTATAATGGGATCAGATGTCCTCTTTTGGTGTGTCTGAGGACAGCAATCGTGTACTCACATACATTAAATAAATAAATAAATACTTGAAAATATAAAAAATAAAAACAAGAGAGATCAAACACATTTTCAAAACAGACAATAAAACTGTCCTTATAAATAGAATAAAGGAAATAAAAAAATTCATGAACAGTGTCATAAGAGGTTTAGACAAAGTCATTTCAAAAGAGAGAAGTGAACATCAACTGGAAAATAAATCTAAAGAAATTAGTTAGAGTTTGATGCAGGGACACATAATGATGGGAACACTGAAGAATAGAATATTTGATGTAGAGTTAATGACATAGGAGACAGTGGCCAGATAGAGTGAGCTACAGGGGAGGAAAAAGAATGAATAACATGCAAGATTAATATTACCCAGGAGAAGTTTCAAGACTCAACTCCCCATTTTCAAGAAGACTAGTGTATTCACAGTTGCATTGCTTTAAAAAAATACCAGAGAAATTGACATACAAAAGGGAAATGACTAATTTATTAAGCTCATGGTTCTAGAACCTCCAGTATACCAATGCTAAGGGTCTGTGGCAAGGGTAGCAAAACACATTGGCAAGAGTATGACTCAGAATAAGATGCACATAACATGGGCAGCAGAAAGGTGTTGAGGCCCCATAATTCTCTTAAGGACACATCTCTATTGCTCTAAAAATTCCCATTAGTTTCTGCTTTTCATAGGTCCACAGCAGCTCTCATCTCCTTTGGAAAAAAAACATTTTGTTGAAAAATGTTAATAATATTTTAATTATAGCACACTGTGACTACTAAGAATAATATTTTCCAACTTCTGGTTATTATAAATAAAGCTGATATGAACATAGTGGAGCATGTGTGCTTATTACATGTGGGAACATCTTCTGGGTATATGCCCAGGAGTGGGACAGCTAGGTCCTCAGGTAGTATTACATCCAATTTTCTGAGGAACTGCCACCCTGATTTCCAGAGTGGTTCTACCAGCTTGCAATCCCACCACCAATGAAGAAGTGTTCCTCTTTCTCCACATCCTCACCTACATCTGCTTTCACCTGAATTTTTGATCTTAGCCATTCTGACTAGGGTGAGGTGGAATCTCAGAATCATTTTGATTTGCATTTTCCTGATGACTAAGGATGGTAAACATTTCTTTAGGTGATTCTCAGCCATTCCATATTCCTCAGTTGAGACTTCTTTGTTTAGCTCTGTTCCACATTTTTAATAGGGTTATTTGGTTCTCTGGAGTCTACCTTCTTGAGTTCTTTGTATATATTGGTTATTAGCCCTCTAATAGATGTAAGGTTGGTAAAGTTCTTTTCCCAATCTGTTGGCTGCCATTCTGTCCTATTGACAGTGTCCTTTGCCTTACAGACACTTTACATTTTATGATGTCCCATTTGTTGATTCTTGATCTTAGAGCATAAGCCATTCGTGTTTTGTTCAGGAAATTTTCCTCTGTGCTCATGTGTTCGAGGCTTTTCCCCACTTTCTCTTCTATTAGATTCAGTGTATCTGGTTTTATGGGGCAGTCCTTGACACCTGGACTTGAGCTTTGTACAGGGGGATAAGAATGGATTAATTTGCATTCTTCTACATGCAGACCACCAGTTGAACAAGCACCATTTGTTGAAAATGCTGACTTTTTCCCCCATTGGATGGTTTTAGCTTCTTTGTCAAAGATCAAGTGAACATAGGTGTATGGGTTCATTTCTGAGTCTTCAATTCTATTCCATTGATCTACCTTCCTGGCCCTGCAACTCAGATGTACCTTCCCTCAACAGAGGAATGGATACAGAAAATGTGGTACATTTACACAAAGGAATACTACTCAGCTATTAAAAAACAATGACTTCATGAAATTCACAAGCAAATGGATAGAACTTGACAATATCATCCTGAGTGAGGTAACCCAGTCACAAAAGAACACACATGGTTTGCACTCAGTGATAAGTGGATATCAGCCCAAAAGTTTGGAATACCCAAGATACAATTCACAGACTATGTGAAGCTCAAGAGGAAGAAAGACCAAACTGTGAATGCTTTAGTGCTTCTTGGAAGGGGGAACAAAATACTCAAAGAAGCAAATATGGAGACAAAGTGAAGGAAAGCTATTCAGAGACTGCCCCACCTGGGGATCCATCCCATATACAGTCCCCAAACCTGGACTCTATTGTGGATGCTTGGAAGTGCTTGCTGATAGAAGCCTGATATGGCTGTTTCCTGACAAATACAGAGGCAGATGACCTAGTCAACTATTGGACTGAGTTCCGGGTCCCTATGGGGGAGTTGCAGAAGGGAGTGAAGGAGCTGAGGTGGTTTGCAGCCCCATGAGGAGAACAACAGTGTCAACTAGCCAGACCCCCCCCCCGAAGCTCCTGGGGACTGGACCCACCAACCAAAGAGTACACTTGGAGGAACCCATGGTTCCAGCCACATATGTAGCAGAAGCTGGCCTTGTGGGGCATCAGTGCGAGGACAAGCCCTTGGGCCTGAGGGGGTTTGATGCTCCAGTGTAGGAGAATGCCAAGACTGGAAGACCAGAGTGGGTAGGTGGTCGAGAGAAGCACTCTCATAGAGGCAGGGGGAAGGGGAGGACATAGGGAGGTTCTCAAGGGGAGACCTGGAAAGGGGATAACATTTGAAATGTAAATTAAAAAAATATCCAATTAAAGAAAAAAGAGAACAATATTTTACAAAATACACAACTGGAGTTAGGAAGGTAACTGAGGAAAATGTTTTTAATGTGGGTATAAATACCTGAATTGACTTGCAATACCATGTGAAAAGCTGCTCATGATGATGTGTACATGTAATTCCAGAAATTTGGAGACAGAGAAGAATTTCTGAAGCTTTATAGGCAGCCAGCTTACCAAACTTGAGTAGTTCAGGTCTCAAACTGGCCAAAAAAACTATTAATGAACTATTTCTAATGCTCTCTGCTATAGTCATAGATCTGTGCCTAGCCTTGATGTGAGGGATTGTATCTGATCTTGTATTTTGTAATGTCCTCTGTGTGTGTGTGTCTGTGTGTGTGTGTGTGTGTGTATGTGTGTGACAGAGAGAGAGAGAGAGAGTAGAGAGAGAGAGAGAGAGCTTCAATGAGGCTATATTAAAATAGAGACAAAAATAAGTAAACATTTTAAGAGAGAGGCTCCCAAAAATTATTGTGAATGGGATGAAATGATCAAATACACGAATCTTTGGTGGAATCTCATTAATCCACCGTGCAAATAGTCTAAATATTTAACATTAGATATTTAAATACATAAACATGTGTTATGCAAAAGGAAATCTAATCAAAACCAGTTGAGCTCTATTAACACACACTAATACACACACACAAATCAATTTTAAAGTTAAAAGCAGCAGTGATATCTGCAATTAGGAAAACATACACATGCGTGCGCACACACACACTCCAAGGGAAAAGTTGTGATGTAGGAATATACCTTGTAGAGAAAAGGAAAAAAGAAAGTCAGCTATTCATCAGTGATACATAGAGGAAAATGGAGATTTCTAAATGCATAAAACAATTGCAAATGGATAAAAGGTCAAAAGTTAAAACATCAAAACTTTGTAAGATGATAATTTTAGGAAGAAGTAAGACTAAATTAAGAACTTAAAAATTGTTCTTGTAGTTCAAAGAAAAGGTCAACTCAAAGGTAAAATAAGAAAAGATACTATAGGCATTTTCTAAAAAGGAAATATAAGTGAGCAAGAAAAGAAGACAAGAACTAAAGTTGGAGGATTAATGAGTAACTAAGAGGTAAGAGTTCTTATTCCACATGCATGAGGAACTGAGTTTTAAACAGCACACATAACAAACAGTACCCACATACAAAACCAGAATGTTTGTGTGTTTAGTATGTTACCCCAGTATTAGAGGTTGGTGACAAGCAGATTCTAGAAGCTTCCTGGTCAGCCAGTCTTTCCTGCTCAGTGACATGTGAACATTGGGACTTAAAGATGATACATAATATTAAGACTTCAAAAGTTCTGAGTTGCCTTCCAGTCAGCACCAGCTCTGGGACACCTTGGGCATGAAATCGGCAGACAATCTCATGGCCCCCAGAGGACTATCCATGCAATCATAGGATCACTGGTGAGAGGAAGACAACATCTGCTCCAAACCAATTGTGACAGGCCTGTGACAGCAGGAACAAGGACACAGGAGCCCTGCCTGACCAGAAGTTCCAGTTTCTTCTGATCGGTGATGGTATACCTTGGTTTGGAACACACCAGACAGCACCACAGTCCCCAGAGGAGACACCACTTCCAGGCACTGTAACACACCCAGGATCTTAGGATTCCAGGATCCCAGGATAACAGGAGCTTGGTCACACCAGGATCTCAGGGTCTCACAGAAAGCTTGACTGCCAAGTACTCTGACTCACCCAGAATCTCAGGTTCATAAGCGCCCAGAATCACAGGATCACCGAGAAAGCTGGACTCTGAGGAGTCCTGAATCAACTGGGATTATAGGAAGGACAGGCTCCAATCAGATATACTGAGGGCAGCAAGACTTGGGATAATCAGATGGCAGGAGGCAAGTGAAAGAACAGAAGCAACAGAAACCAAGGTTACTTGGCATCATCAGAACCAACCTCTCCCACAATAGCAAGTCCTGGATATACCATCACACCAGAAAAGCAAGATGTGGATCTAAAGTCACTTCTCATGATAATTATGGAGGACTTTAAGAAGGAAATAAATAACTCCCTTAAAGAAATACAGGAAAACACAGGTAAACGGCTAGAAGCCCTTAAAGAGGAAACACAAAAATAACTTAAAGTGTTATAGGAAAACACTATCAAAAGGTGAAAGAATTGAACAAAACCATCCAGGATCTAAAAATGGAAGTAGAAACAATAAAGAAACACAACTCTGGAGATGCAAATCCTAGGAAAGAAATCAGCAACCATAGATGCAAGCATCAGCAACAGAATACAAGAGATGGAAGACAGAATCTCAGGTGCAGAAGATTCCATAGAAAACATGGACACAACAATCAAAGAAAATGCAAAATGCAAAAAGATCCTAACCCAAAACATCCAGAAAATCCAGGACACAATGAGAAGACCAAACCTAAGGATAATAGGTATAGATGAGAATGAAAATTTGTCTACTTAAAGGGCCAGTAAATATCTTTAACACAATTATAGAAGAAAATTTCCCTAACCTAAAGGAAGAGATGCCAGTAAACATAAAAGAAGCCTACGGAACTCCAAATAGACTGGGCCAGAAAAGAAATTCCTCCTGACACATAATAATCAGAATAACAAATGCAATAAAGGATAGAATATTAAAAGCAGTAAGGGGAAAATGTCAAGTAGCATATAAAGGCAGACCTATCAGAATTACACCAGACTTCTCACCAGAGACTACGTAAGCCAGAAGATCCTGGACAGATGTTATATAGATCCTAAGAGAACACAAATGCCAGCCCAGACTACAATAGCCAGCAAAACTCTCAGTTTCCATAGATGGGGAAACCTAAGTATTCCATGACAAAACCAAATTCACATAATATCTTTCCATGAATCCAGGCTTTCAAAGGATAATAAAGTGAAAACTCCAATACAAGGAGGGAAATGACACCCTAGAAAAGCAAGAAAGTAATCCTTCAACAAACCCAAAAGAAGATAGCCACAAGAACAGAATCCCAACTCTAACAACAAAAATAACAGGAAGTAACAATTGATTTTCCTTAATATCTCTTAATATCAGTGGTCTCAATCCGCCAATAAAAAGAAATATACTAACAGACTGGCTACATAAACAGGACCCAACATTTTGCTGCATACAGGAAACCCACCTCAGGGACAAAGACAGACACTACCTCAGACTAAAAGGCTGGAAAACATTTTCCAAGCAAGCAGTCCAAAGAAACAAGTTGGAGCAGCCATTCTAATGTCGAATAAAATCGACTTCCAACCCAAAGTTATCAAAAGAGACAAGGAGGAGCACTTCAGACTCATCAAAGGTATACTTCATTTCTTCTTAGAATGGGGAACAAAATACCCATGGAAGGAGTAACAGAGAAAAGTTCAGAGCAGAGCATGAAGGAACAACCATCCAGAGACTGCCCCACTTGGGATCTATTCCATAAACAACCACAAAACCCAGACACTAGGCAGACAAGAGCCTGCTGACAGGAGCCTGATATAGCTCTCTCCTGTGAGGCTCTGCTAGTGCCTGATAAATACAGAAGTGGATGCTCACAGTCATCCTTGGACTGAGCACAATGTCCCCAATGAAGGAGCCAGATAAATACCCAGGGAGCTGACAAGGACTGAAGCCCTATAGAAGGGACATCAATATGAACTAACCAGTACCCTTAGAGTTCCTTGGAACTATACCACTGCCACAGACACTCTGGGTCTCTTTGTCTGCGTGGACAGGGTCTCTGGTCACAGGTGGGCAAAGAGTCAATGAGTGACAGACAGACCAACACGTGAGATTGTGTAGAATCTGAATGTATTGTCACAAAGTGAACACCAGTCTTATATAGTACAGAAAATATAAGGGTTAGGATGTCACAGCAGGCAAAGTACATTGAAGTTACCTGACACAAAACAAAGGAATGATTTCAAAAGGACATGAACCAGGTAAATGTTTACAGTAAAGATAAAGCAGTCCTGCCTAGGGTCAGCTTAATGACAGGTAAGGATTTCATACCCTTAGTCAGAATTTTGGCTACTCCTTTGAGCCTTGTGAAGGCTAGCACCAGGGGATTTTGCTAATGCAATACCACAACCCCCCTATTTCCTAAGCCTTAGTAAATTCTTATATGAGTGTAACTTTTAAGTATCTGGAGAATCTCCATTTGTCAGAAGAATTCACCAACTTGCTTCTAATATGCAATGTAGCCTGTACTGAAGATTTCTATCTCAGTGGGATTCCCTGGCTCTTTCTTGGTAAACACTCTGCAGACCAGCTTTGAGCTGTTGGCTCCGTCTTTTGTAATGCTTAATTAGTTACCAAATAGGTAACTTCCTTACTGCATTTCTACCGGATTCCAAGTTTGTCAGCTTCTGGCACATTGGAACACTGATGGGAGACTTAACTACATCAGAATTTAATCTTAAAAAGCACTTATAATAAAATTATACTAAAAGAGAGCACGTGGATCCATACACCAGGCTAATGCGGGGATAGGGTATGAGTATACGGGTTAATGAGAACGCCAAAACTCCAGGAGGTGAGTTTCCATGAAACTCTATGCCTTGGTGAATGCTTCTAGACTTCTCAGCCTGTTAAGCAGACTTCACTGAAGTGCTTGGCATACCATCAATCAAAGAAAACACATGGTGGAACTTGTGGCTCTAACTATATATGTAGCAGAGGATGGCCTAATCAGTCATCAATGGGAGGAGACCTTGGTCCTGTGAAGATTCTATGCCCCAGTAAAGGGGAATGTCAGGACCAGGAATGGGAATGGGTGGATTGGGGAGCAGGGGCAGGGGTGAGGGGATAGGGGATTTTCAGAGGGGAAACTAGGAAAGGGGATAACATTTGGAATGTCAATAAAGAAAATACCTAATAGAAAAGAAAAAGGGAAAAAAAGTTCAGAGGTTTTTTTTTTTTCTTTTTTTTCCCATTTATTTTCTTATTTATTTATCCACTTTACATTCCAATTGTAGCAGCCCTTCTCCTCCCAGTTCCCTCTCACAGGCCCCTCATCCCATTTACCTCTGAGAAGGAAGAGGTCCCACGTGGGGAACAGACCCACTCAAGTAATTCAAGTCATCACAAAACTAGGTATGTCCTCTCCCTCTGAGGCCAGACAAGACAGCCCAGTTAGGCAGCAGGATCCATAGGCAGGCAACAGAGTCATCACAGTGAGTGTCTGTCTTGCCACAGTGAAACTGTGTGCCAGGGTAGAATCAATGACTACTTTTTCTTCTGTGTGTCTGAATACCAAGTGGATGAATGTGTTTCTGATCTCTGCATGAATGAGACTGTAAGCCTCCATGATATAGGAAGATAAATGCATGTCAGTCCTCAAGAGTATTGTGGTGTAAACTGTGAGTTGGAAATTGATGAGTGTGGATCCCAGCCAAGTCTACACGGTGCCATGTCTCAGAATGCTCTTGAGCCTTACTTCTGCAACTATGCACTTGGATTCCTTGGAGACCACTGTGTACTCAACTTTGACAAATGTGCCGTTCAGCCACCTCTCAATGGAGGTCTGTATGTAGATGGAGAAAACAACTACCACTGTGATTGTATAGGTAGTGGATTCACAGGGACACACTGTGAGAACTTAATGTCCCTTAATTGGTCAAATGCTTGTCACAATGATATAACATGTTAAGACACTGTTAACAGCTATATTTGTCACGGCTGGCCTGGATACACAGATGCCCTATGTGAAATGGACATAAATGAATGCAATAGCAACTCCTGTCAATATGGGTGTGGGAGTTGGGGGAGGGGGCTGTGCCAAGCTGTCCTCAGAAGATCTATGTGGACACATTGCTTGCCTGCCTTTCTCCTTCAACGATCTTGGAGCTTCAGACTATGTTTGTATCTGTTAGCCTGGATTCACAGACAGGAGCTTAGCATAACTATGCTCTGAGAGGCTCCACTGAGCAGCTGATTGAAACAGATGCAGAGGCCCACAGTCAAACATTAGACAGAGTTCAGGGTATCTTGCGGAAAAGTAGGGGAAGGATTGAAGAACATGGAGGGGAGAGGGACTCCACAAAGACCAACTGAGTCAACTAACCTGGACCTTTGGGGGGTGGGGTTTCCCAGAGACTGAACCACCAACTAAAGAGCATACAAGTGCTGGACCTAGACTCCCTGCACATATGTAGCAGATGAGCAGGTTGGTCTTCATGTGGGTTCTCCAATAACTGGATCAGGGGATGGTCCTGACTCTGTTGGATGCCTGTAGATCCTGTCTGGCCTCAGTGGAAAAGGATATACATAGTCCTGCAGTGACTTGAGGTGCCAGGATTTATTTTGCAACAAAAACAATACCAGGTGCCTCTTATATTCTTGCCAAAAACAGTTTTCCATATGACACTTGTTGCTTAGACATAGCCAATAATTTGGATAAACACTGTAAACATCCAAAAGTTCAGAATTTTAACATATTAATCAAGGTAGTTTCCTTTGGACCTAGCATACCTGTATATTCACATGCATGTACACACACACACACACACACACACACACACACCAAAACAAACATAAACTTTGCTATAGTAAAGTGATATTTCATATAAAGCAAAGTTGCAAAAAATTTAGATGTTATACTAATGTATTTTATTGGATTTTTTAAATCTACATTTCAAATATTCCCTTTCTGGTTCCCTCCCTCCACCAGAAACCTCCTATTCCATATCCCTCCCTCTGCTTCTATGAGGGTGTTCTAACAGCCACCCACCCACTCCTTCCTCCCCACCCTGGCATTCCCCCTGTGGAAAACCCTTGAGCATAGGATTGTTTTTGGCAAGAATGTTAGAGGCACCTGTCATTCCTACACTGAGGCATCGAGCCTTCACAGGACCAAGGGGCTTTCCTCCCATTGATGACTGACCAGGCCATCCTCTGCTACATATATGGCTGAAACCATGGTTTGCTCCATGTGTACTCTTTGGTTGGTGATTTAGTTTCTGCGAGCTCTGGAGGCTTTGGTTGTTTGAATTGCTGTTTTTCCTATGGGGATGCAGACCCCTTCAGCTCCTTCAGTCTTTTCTCTAACTCCTGCATTGGGGACCCTGTGCTCAGTCCAGTGGTTGGCTGTGAGCATCCACATCTGTATTTGTTTTAGTAACATTATAATTGAAAAAAGAATTCTAATTGAGAGTTCACTAGTCACTAAGTATTCACTATTGGTGGATATCTACACACTGTCATCTTTGGAAAACAATGAGGCAAACATAGTTATGTTCAAATGAAACTGCATTTACTTTACCCCATCTTTTTTACTCCTAACAAGCATGCAGAATTTCACAGAATGTGGATGTTCCTCAGAACAGCATTACTTATATTATTAAATGATTGATGAGCTACTTAAATAGAACTAGATGATCCTGCTGAATGAATGTGTGCTTAAAGTGGGAGAAAAGCCAGCTCACATGGCATGAAGAACAATGTCTTTTAAGGTGATAATGCGCATAATAAAATAGAATACCACTTAAGGTGGGAATGGGAGGGCACTTAAATCAAGATACATTGTATTCATTTATTAAATTATCAAATAATTAGTACAGTTAGTCTAAATATTTTAAATAGAGCACAGTAAAAGTGAAATGCCCTGATCTTGCCTCTGAACACTAATGTGAATTAGCCTCAAAAATATACGTAGAAAAACCAAGAAAGTACCAAGAAAAAAAATTCCACTCATGGTAATTGATTACCATATTCATTTTAAATATGTATATGTTAGGAGGAAATGTTCAGAAGAGCATTGTATTCATGTTGACTTCAAGCTGGTGGTTATAGACAGTTGTGGGAAAAGCTCAGAACGAGATTCAGTGTCCAGATTCTGTTTCCTATTCTGTCTGGTAGATTCATGATGCGCGTGTCCTGAGTCATACACCCAAATGTGTTATGTCCACTTTCTATGTGTAATCAATCTTTTCTGTATTGAAGTGCCTGTATAGTGTGCTTTGTTAATGTTTAGAAGGGCTGAATCTGCCACATTCTCCTTCTAGGGAGGAGAGACTGAAGCATAGAAGCTGGGGGTGACCTGGAGCTGTGAGTTACAGCAGCAGAGGCACTAGTAGAGCGTCTGGGAATTTCTAAAGGGTATTGGTTCGGAGACAGGGGATCTAATCACTGGACATTCAGTATAAACAAGAGGATAAATGTGAACAGAACAAATCTGATAAAGCGGAATTCCCAAGCAGCCCTGAACACAGGGCAAACTAGTGTTGCTTGAACTGGAAGAAAAGGGTCTCGGGATGCTTAGGTTCCTGCACTATTCCTGGAAGTGTGCAGCAGCTGGGGATTATTATTTATTTCTGCTCTGAAAGACACAACAGGCTCTAGTGACCTACAGAAAAAATGTATAAATGTCCTTAAAACAAAACAAATTTTCTCATATTGAATGTTAACTCTCTGAAGCTTTGTGAAACTTTGGATCTTTTATCGTTTAGAAGTAAACTCCACCAGGATCTCTGCATCTGAAAAAAACAACGTGTAAGTTTAAGCTGGTGAAGATTCCACTGCAATGCTGACGTTCTTTACAGAGTTAAAATTAGCAATGAGTATAGTCCGAAATCATCAACACATTCTCCAAGAAGCTAACCCTCTTCCAGGAAGACGCTTAACCTCAGGGCAGTAAAGGCTTTCTGTTTATTCTACAATGGCTATAAAATGGCACTGATGCTTCCTGCTGTCCTTAAGAGATGCTAGAAAATGATTGCTCAGATACTTAAAAAGAACTAGATGGTTCTAGGGAATGAAGGACAAGTAGGTTATTGTTATACTTGCTCTTTTTTTCCCTAACGAACTCTAAATTTTTTGATTGGTATCTTTCCAAAAATTATAATTGAGGAAAAAAAAATATGTGTTGTCTCCCAGAGGGCAGCTGAACTTTGTTCAGAATGCTTAAGAAAACATCCGGTGGGATGTTTGCTGATGGAGCTCTGTCAACTCATCTTTAAATTTCTCTCCTAGAAGAGTACAACAGCTACTGAGTCCAAATGCCAGGAATATTTTTGTATCACTGAGATCTCCTCTCCTAGCCACAAAGCAGTTCTAACCAGCTACTGCTGGAGGCCTAGATGTGTTGTTTATTCAAGTGCAAGCTGAAGGATAAAGGATAACACAAAATTGTGAGTGTCAGGGTTAGAGCCAGGAACTCATCAGAGTTTCACAAATGAGAAGTGTGTGTGTGTGTGTGTGTGTGTGTGTGTGTGTGTGTGTGTGTGTGTGTGTGTGTATGCACGTGTGTTTAATATTCCCCCATTTAACAGCACTTAAACACCATACCAAATGGCCAACAAAAGGAAAATGCATAACATTTTTGCAATTAAGAGCTGAAGCAGAGAACATTTGGTCCTGACCAGATGAGATGAGGTTACTTTTGGCCCAGAGACTCCTTCTCTCATTTCCTCCTGTCTTGTCCCCCTCCAGGGTTGCAACAGCAGGCATCTTTTGGATGGAGAGATTCTGATGAAAGGGCAAAGGTCATGAATGCATTTGTCTACAAAGAGAGGAATTTAAAAGGAGATGACTCAAATAGTTTTTCTGTTCCTTTGATGTCTTAATCAAATTATATATAAAAGTTACATGGTTTCAGGCATTCTAAAAACAGGCTTGATTTATTTGTCTTAATTTAATTCATTTCTGCAAATACTATTGCATACTAATCAAGAACAACTAGTCAAGGGTAGACTAACCCTTGAAACTTAGACTAGCATCACATTTAAATAGCATGAAAAACAAAAACCAAATCAGAAAGTGAGATTACTTATTTATTTTTAGTTATTCTTTAGCATTAGGCAACATTTTGGGGGTTACCTTCATCACTTCATTGGGATTATAATTCAAAGAGATTAGTTATGAATATGCATCATCACACAAATGCATGGCTAGTAATTACATGAGAGTCAGTGAGAGAAGCATAGTAAGAAATTGTGCTGTTTTAAGAACCAGAGGTTTCCAAAGCTGGTGTTGCTCAATTTCTGACCCAAGGATGGATAAGAAGGATGCATGAAAGGATCCTTCGTGGCAAAGAAGGATATATGAAAGTGGTTATGTTTTTCAAGATTTAAAAGTAGGTTGTAGAGTATAGAATGACTGCCTCATAACTCAACCGCATAACACATAGCACTGATGGGAAAAACTGAAGGCAGAATCCCTAAATACTCTGACTCTGGAGCAATCACACCCCTAGACAAGTTCCAACACCACTGACATGGAAGGATGGAGGAGCATTTTTAAAGGTCCAAATGTCTTCAAATGTTGTGACACCTTCATATCTTCTTGTCCCATCTTCACAGTGGCACAAAATTCCTATCATCAATTTCATTCCTTTGGGTTACACAACCCGAAAAGTCATGCATCGTGATTGTAATTGTTCAAGACCTGACATGGTCTGGTTCTTATCTCTCCCCTTCCCCAAAGCTCTGTCTCTTGTTTTCTCCCACCCACTGTACAGCCCGAGCATTCTATCAAATCTCCTTGTTCCCCTCCTGCTCCAAGGGCCTCCCTCCGAAAAGTCTCACAGCTCCTCACATCTCTTCCTCTTGGGTTTTCCCACATTATCTTATTTTCTAAATAGTTAATATTTTAAATAAAGAACCCATTGAATTTCTTAATAATATTATCTAAAGCCCTGCCTGTCCTGATCTGCAGGCCTGACTATATGCATTCTAAATACATCCATGTTAAAAATCCTTTTCCTTTTCACATTCATCTCAGTTGAAATAATCACTAATCACTTTAGTCTGTATGCCTTGTTAGAATGAATACAATGAATACTAAGTTTTACAGGAGAAACTCTGTATTTGATTTATGCTTGATATTATAGACAAAAAAAGAGAGAAGGGGTGAGAGAGGGAGAGAGAACAAGAGACTTTGTCAACCGTTCTTGCTTTAAAAACTCCCTACCCATGAGCACTTCCAGGTACTTTAAGTATAGCTAATTCCAGTCCAGAGAACATACATAGTTCAAACGTACCCTCATATCCATATGTGGGCCCTATAATTTAATTAGAAAATCTCAAGTAGCTCTGACAGAGACACCTAGAAAAAGAGTCAATCCAAAACCCGTTTAAGTTTTTGAAGTATTAATCCCACGGAAGTAACTGTACTATGCTCTGGGTTATTGACATGACATAGAACCTGGTTTACTGTACTGATAATTTTGATATAGTAAGTATATTAAATGTTTAAGTATAGTAAATGTTGAATGTTTAGTTTTGTCTGACTACATCTGAATTATTTACAAGATCAAATTAAATTTAGTAAATGTACACCTATTTCAAAGCATTTTAGCCACCAACACTCTAAACTGTATTATTTGCTATGTTGATGCATCAAGATAATTAATAAGTTCAATAATAGAAAGTGCCAACAACTGCATTCTTATCTGAAAGTGTGAAATTGAGCTAAGGTTTAAAGATTTGTTCAAATTAATAAGCTGAATCCAGATCCTAAGTAACTAGGATTACTAGTTATAATGGTAGAACATATATTGAGAACTAATGTTAAACTGAAAGGCTAAAAGAAAGCTGTTTTAAATTTTGTACAATTTAATAACCTGAATATTAGTACAGATTCAAAGTAATTACAAGAAATTATTTTGTTCAACAAAAGCTGGTTTCAATGGATTCATCCTTAACCTACTAAGAGTATGTTTTCTTGGAACATGAAACAGGCTATGAACTTTTAACATTTTTAGTTATGCTTTTAAAAGTGGGTGATGTATCACCATTAGCATGCTTGATGATGTATCTTCAATGACACAGGATCAGAGGGAGTGGGTGTCTGAGGAATGGAGAGATCCCAGGAGTAATAGTAGGTGGCATGACTATGCTTTTATGTCTACACATGTATGTTCTAAGACAAGGTACCCATTTTTGTTGTTAATATTTTATTTGGTGGCTTTAATATATCATTTCACAGATTAGTCTATTGAACATAATGCTACAAAATTCTAATGCCTGTGAAATGTGGGGAAGCATTCTGATTTTTCACTCTTTTCTAAAATGATGGCGTTCATCTCTGAGAATTCACAGGCTCCATTTCTGTGTGCTGGTGTATTATAGCGTGTGTACTAGCCATTGAACAGAAATGACACAGAAAGTAGGAAACTTTTCATTCTCTTAGAAACCAAGGTCACATCCTTTCCAGCTGCCATCCACATTTCCAAGCAAGGAACTTGGAAGAATCATTTTCCTATGAAGGAGATAATTCTGGGTTTGATATTTATGTGAATGTGAGGGGATAATGTGTGTATTTACTATGCTGATTTCAAAAACATATTTTACATAATTTGGGTCACAGCTTGTGTTTGACAATACTTTGTGTGTATGTGTGTGTGTGTGTGTGTGTGTGTGTGCATGAGTGAGTGTGCGTGTGTGTTTTCTTTGAAGCTATTCTAGTTACTTGTTGGTGTCATTTTGCTTAATTGATGTTAGCCAGAGAAAATAGGTGGCAAATAGGACAATGTAAAGAATTTGTTTCATTTGTTTCTTTCAAAATACTTTTCAAACAAATGTGTGATTTTATTCAAAAACCATGGGGAAAAAAAGAAGTACATAAGATCTTAACTGAGAACTATGCTTTAGAAGTGGAGGATTTGTCAATGAGCAATCCGAGCAATCCTTCCGTAATGGAAAAAGAGAGCCAGGCATCTTAAAACATTTGATATCAACCAGTACATGCATGAACTTAACATACTGAACGCAAGTAAACAAAATGAACTATAGACATCTAGTAAGATTAACCTTGACCATAGCAACTGAGGAATGAATGACACGTGGGTGCTAAGTCTACCACTGACCTGCTTCACTTTGAAATGGGCCCTATCAATGCCAATCCTGCTCAAGTTGATTCTTGACAGGTAAAAATTCTCAAATATAATGGTTTCTTGTTTTGGATAAATAATCATATAATATATTCATATATAAGTACATCATTATGTAATATATATTGTTATATAAATGTATAATATATAATATAATATTAGTGTTAAAATTTCATGGGGAGAAAAGTAATGAGAAAAAAAGGCTTAAAATATTCTTTGTCAGAAGACTAAATTCAGTTGAAAACAGATAGGCTGGAATTTTGGCTAATTGTTGAAGTTATTGAATTTATTTTTATTCAACATTTATCAATTTTACTCTAATCTTTATGCTGTCCAGGAAGATTCTTTTGTCTATGTGTTTTCTCTTCCTTGAATAGAAAATGCTACATTTCTTAAGACTGTACATTTTCATTATGCATTAATTAGATATGTTGGTAGAAGGATATATGTTTTAGATATATAATATATATATGTTATGTTACATATATGCAATGCAAAATAGTATTTTACATATTTAATAACATGTCATATATATGTAAAATATATATGTGTTATATTACATATATATGCAATCTAAAATAATATATTCTCATCATTCATTTAAATGGGTTTGATTTAGCCTTTGTAGTGGCCTATTCAATCTTCAATGCCCAAATCAGGCATCATTTAAAAATAAAAACTAGAAACCCAAAATATTACTCCAAAATAAAGAATAATGATTCCTTTGGAAACAGCACTATCGAGTGTGAATGCTTACTTTCATATTGATCACACTACATTATAATTGTTCTGTATCCATCTTACCTTCTACACTGAGAATTCCAAGTGGGGAGCAATTTCTTCCCCAGTTATATTTCTAGAAAGCAAAGACTTATTAAAAGATGTATCTGTTGCTAATGCTCAGTAATTCTTGCACACAATGTACAAAGACAATTGTACAGTTCAAGGAAAGTAGCAGGAAGTCCACCTTCTATGAAGGCCTCAAAACAATTAGAAAGCAATTGGTTATCCCCATAACACACCCTCCTACTGTACTGCATTGTAGGGCACTTCCTCCCTGACAGGTCATTACTGTAGTTTGCAGGAATCATAACTGAGTAAGACTAAATGACTTTTCCATTCAAGTAGTTTGCCTATGGCACTATGAAGGCTAGGAAATAGGGAGGATGTCTCTGTGTTAGTTTCAGTTTGAGTTCTCAGTGGCTAATGACAAAAAAAAAGTTTAATGTCTTTAGCAGTAACGTTTTATTATCAAGGCTGATCAACAACTGAGACCAGTGGGAATGGCTTTTCATGTTTAGGGGTATCTCACAATCCATGTCTTTTCAAAACTCACTACTCATGCATTGAGGGTACATCTATTCAAACTGTTTTTTTTTTTTAGTTATAACTTATAAAGTTTATGCAGTGTAGGCTTTCCTGAGGCTTTTCCACATATCTTCAGTTAGGTGCCGCTTCCCTCTCCCTGTTTCTCTTCTCTATCATCCTAACATTGTGCTCGATTAGATGTTTCCATTATCAGCATGCTAACCTTTTATATTTGATATATTTTACTAATTCTTCCATATTAAAGTGCCCCCTCCCAAATGGAACCTTTCTACATTTCTGGCTTTTATTGTTATTCGGAATTAAATGCACTACTCTAAAAATTGTTGTTAGGGTCAAAATATAAAGGAGAATTTGAGGCAACTATACTTCTGAACCTATGTTACCTAATTCAATTTAATATTTTTCAGAACTAACCGTTTTTTTTCTGCTGAAAATGTCATAATCTCATTCCTTTTACCAGTGACTAAAATTCTATTATATAAATGTACAAAAATTCATCAGTTAATGAACATATGCACTGATCTCATTTCCTTACATTTATGAAAAGTGCTACAATGAACACAGAAGTGCAAGTTTGCATATATAATATATATACATATAGAGAGATATATAAAATATATACATACATGAATATGTATGCACATAAATATGCATATGCACATGAGCATGCCCACACACATACATATACATTATATACATATGTATTTATATATGTATACACACACACACACACACACACACTAGGGTATAGTTTTTTGGAGTACAGCTGAAGGCTGGTACCGCTGCTTCATGTGCCATGTCTATTTTAGTTCTGAAAATTCCTCCACACTGATTTCCATAATAGCTGCACCAGTTTATACTCCCACAAGTAGTATACTCCCATTTCTCCACATCTTGCTTAGCAGTACTTGTAACTTCTTTTTATATAATAGCCACTCTGACTTCAGTTAGATGAAATCTCCAAATAATTTCAACTTGCATTTCGCTATTGGCTAAGGATTTTCAATCACTTCAAAAAATATTTATTACACATATGTGTTCCTTCTTTAGATAAGTCTGTTCTCTTCCATTGAACCTTTTAATTGTTTTTGTTTGTTTGCTTTTTTCTTGTTTGATTGTGGTTTTTAAAGCTCTTTGTATAGTCTAAACACTAATTTTCTGTCACACACACACATATACATACATGCATATAAACATATATGTATATATACATATAATTAAATATAAAATCTTCACTGGACATGTTATCTCTTTACTCAGTAGTTTTATTTGCACAACAGGTACTTTTTAATTTCACCAAGTTCCACTTGATGAATGCTGGTCCCATTTCATGGTGATCAGTGTCCTTTTCTGAAAATCCTCACTTTTGCCCACAACTTTAAGTGTACTACTTGCTAGTAAATTCAAATTTTAAGTCTAACATTAAGCTCTTTGATGCATTTGTTACTGATTTTTGTACAGAGAGAGAGATAATAATGAAATTTCATTCTTCTGCATATTCATAGTCAGGTGTTGCCCGGCTTTTGGTGAGGAGGTTGACTTTACTCCAGTGTGTGGTTTTGACTTTGTATTGAAAAACTCAGGTGGATGAAGTTGAATTCACATGTATATTTTGGTTCTCTATTCTATCTCACTGATTTGGTGGGAATTTTTGTGCCAGTATTATGCTAATTTTACTGCTACTGTTCTATGTTATAAAATTCAAGTATGGTGATGACTCCAACATTTTATTATTTTTGTTATTATTATTTGCTCAATAGCCTTTTGTGATTCTTTATGAATTTTTAAGAATATTTTTCCTATTTCTTTGAGAATTGAAGTAGAATGTCAATTGTATTGGTCTATATTTATAGACTGCTTGTGATACTACGGAAAGTTTCACAATATTTATTCTACAAATCTATGGGAATAGGAGGTCTTTCCATCTTGTAATGTCTTCTTCCATTTCTTTCTTCAGTGTTTGAAAGCTTAAAAGATTTTTCTTACTTTTTAAAAAAAAATTTTATTGGATATTTTCTTTATTTACATTTTAAATGTAATCCTCTTTCCCAGTTTTCCCTGCTCCTGGAAACCCCCTATTCCATTCTCCCTCCAGCTGTTTCTATGAGGGTGTTCCCCACCCACCCACTCACTCCCACCTCCCTGGCCTCAATTTCCCTACACTGGGGCATCTATTGAGCCTTCATAGGATCAAGGACCTCTCCTGCCATTGATGCCTGACAAGGACATCCTCTGATACATATTCAGCTAGAGCAGTGAGTACTCCTTAGTTGATGGCTTATTCCCTGGGAGCTCTGGGGGCTCTGATTGGTTGATATTGTTGTTCTTCCTATGGGGTTGCAAACCCCTTCAACTCCTTCAGTCCATTTTCTAACCCCTCTATTGGGGACCCCATTCTCAGTGAAGTGGTTGGCTGTGAGCAGCCACCTCTGTATTTGAAAATCTCTGGCAAGGCCTTTCAGGAGACAGCCATATCAGGCTCCTTTCAGCATTCACTTCTTAGCATCCACAATAGTAGTTGGGTCTGGTAACTGTGTATGGGATGAATCCCCAGGTGGGACAGTCTCTGGATGGCCTTTCCTTCAGTCTTTGCTCTATACCTTATCTGCATATTTTCTCACATGAGTATTTTTTTCCCCTTCTAAGAAGGACCGAAGCACTCATACTTTGGTCTTACTTCTTCTTGAGCTTCATGTGGTCTGTGAGTTATATCTTGGGTATTTTGAGCTTTGGGACTAATGTCCTCTTATCAGTGAGTGCATACTATGTGTGTTCTTTTCTGATTGGGTTACCTCACTCAGGATGATATTTTCTAATTCCATCCATTTCTCTAAGAATTTCATGAATTCATCATTTTTAATAGCTGAGTAGTACTCCATTGTGTAAATGTACCATATTCTCTGTATCCGTTCCTCTGTTGAAGGACATCTGGTTTCTTTCCAGCTTCTAGCGATTATAAATAAGGCTGCTATGAATATAATGGCACATGAGTCCTTATTAAATGTTGGAGCATCTTCTGAGTATATGAACAGAAGTGGTATAGCTGGGCCCTTAAGTAGTACTATGACCAATTTTCAGAGGACCAACCAAATTGATTTCCAGGTTTACCAGCTTGCAATCCCACCAGAAATTGAGGAGTGTTCCTCTTTCTCCATGTTCTCCCCAGCATCTGCTGTAATACCAATACTCCTCAAACTATTCCACAAAATGGAAACAAAAGGAAAACTAACCAATTTGTCCTATGAAGCCACAATTATGCTTATATCTAAACTACACAAAGACCAAACAAAGAAAGAGAACTTTAGACTAATACCCCTAATGAACATTGATGCAAAAATACTTAATAAAATTCTTACCAACTGAATCCAAAAACACATCAAAATGATCATTCACCACAATCAAGTAGGCTTCATCACAGGGATACAGGGATGGTCCAATATTCAGAAATCAATTAATGTAATCCACTATGTAAACATAAAGAAAAAAACCACGTGGTCATTGCATTTGATACTGAAAAAGCATTTGACAAAATTCAACATCACTTCATGTTAAAAGTCTTGGAAAGATCAGGAATTCAAGGCCCATACCTAAACCTAGTAAAAGCAATATACAGCAAACCAGTAGCCAACATCAAACTAAATGGAAAGAAACTTGAAACAATCCCACTAAAATCAGGTCTAGACAAGGCTGCCCACTCTCTGCCTATCTATTCGATATAGTATTTGAAGTTCTAGCCAGAGCAATTAGACAACAAAAGGAGATCAAAGTAATACAAATTGGAAAGGAAGAAGTCAAAATATCACTATTTGCAGATGGTATGATCGTATACTTAAGTGACCCCAAAAATTCCACCTGAGAACTCCTAAAGCTGATAAACAACTTCAGCAAAGTGGCTGGATATAAAATTAACAAATCAATAGCCTTCCGCTACTCAAAGGATAAACAGACTAAGAAGGAAACTAGGTAAATGACACCTTTCACAACAGTCATAAATAATATTACATACCTTGGTGTGACTCTAAGCAAGTAAGTGAAGATCTGTTTGACAAGAACTTCAAGTCTCTGAAGAAATCAAAGAACATCTCAGAAGATGGAACTATCGCCCATGCTCATGGATTGGCAGGATTAATATAGTAAAAATGGCCATATTGCTGAAAGCAATCTACAGATTCAATGAAATCCCCATCAAAATTCCAAATCAACTCTTCATCGAGTTAGAAAGAACAATTTGCAAATTAATTTGGAATAACAAAAAACACAGGATAGTGAAAACTATTCTCAACAATAAAAGAACTTGTGGGGGAATCACCATCTCTGACCTCAAGCTCTATTACAGAACAATAGTGATTAAAAACAAAAACAAAAATAAAAGCAAACAAACAAAAAACCTGAATGGTATTGGTACAGAGACAAGCAGAAAGATCAATGAAATAGAATTAAAGACCCAGAAATGTACACACACATATGGTCACTTAATCTTTGACAAAGGAGCTAAAATCATCCAGTGGGGTGGGAGGGTGGACAGTCTTTTTAACAAATGGTGCTGGTTCAATGGGCAGTCAGCATGTAGAAGAGTGAAAATTCATCCATTCTTATCTCCTTGTACAAAGCTGAAGGCCAAGTGGATCTAGGACCTCCCCATAAATCCAGATACGCTGAAATTTATAGAGGCGAAAGTGGGAAGGAGTCTCAAACACACGGGCGTGGGGGAAATTTTCCTCACATCAATGGCTTATGCTCTAAGATCGGGATCTCATAAAATTGCAAAGCTCCTTTAAATCAAAGGACACTGTCAATAGGACAAAATGGCAACCAACAGATTGGGAAATCACCTTTATCATTCCTACATCTGATAGAGGGCTATATATATCCAATATATAAAAAGAGCTCAAGAAGTTAAACTCCCAAGAATCAAATAACCCTATTAAAAATGGGGTACAGAGCTAAACAAAGGATTTTCAACTGAAGAATATAAAATGACCAAGAAGCACCTAAAGAAATATTCAGCATCCTTAGTCATCAAGGAAAGGCAAATCAAAACAACCCTGAGATTCCACCTCACACCAGTCAGAATGGCTAAAGTTAAATCTTTTCTGATGAAGCAGGACCTTACTCCAAAGTCAAAGCCAGCTTCTCACTCCCAATTCTTCTGCTTGAGCCTCCCAGGGATTAAAGGTGTTTATCAACATTCTTTTAAGACTGTAGGGTAACACTACAAAGACAACCTTGCAAATTATGCCTGTAACAGTTCTCTGTATCTACATACTTTAATATTTATTTTACAGTGTAGAAATATTTGAGAAAGTAACAGTAATCTCGTCAGCCACTTTGCCTCTCAGAAATAACCCCTTGAAAAACATACTTGAAACCCATCCTATGACAAACAGACTCTGTTATGCTATGCTTGCAGACAAAGACCTAGCATAATTCTCCTGAGAAACTTCATCCAGCAGTGGATAGAAAAAGAGGTAGATAGCTACAGCAGAGCTCCAGGAGTCTTCTGGAATCATGGGAGATAGAGGTAAGAAAGGAGGGAGGATCAAAGACAGCCTAAGATCTGCAAAGTGAACTATCCTGGGCCCATGATGGTTCACAGAGACTGAACAACCAACCCAAGAGCATGTAGGAGTTTGCCCTTAGCTTCCTAGACATTTGTAGCAGATGTGCAGCCTGATTTTCATTTGGGTAACCTAACAATTGGAATGGGAGTTGTCTCTGCCATTGGAACTCTTTTTCCTACCTGGACTTCCTGGTTCAGCCTCAGTGGAAGAGGATGTACTTAGTCCTACTGGGACTAGATGTCTCAGAATGTAGTGGAACCCAAGGGGTACTTCCTCTTCTCTGGGAAGTAGAGGATGTAATGGGACTTGTAAGGATGGGACTGGGAGGAGAGGAGACAAAGGCTGCAATAGGGAAATAAAGTGAATAAATAAATTAATTAATGAAGAAAAGAAAGAAGCTCCAGACTTGAAGAGTCATTGTCTTCCAGTAAACAGAGTATTTCACACAGGTGACAAGACCATAATTTGTTCATACTTAGCAATATGCACAGTACAGGCAGCGTGGTCTCATAGCAGATCTTATCCTGACAAATACGTTTTCTGTTTCCTTTTATACTCTTGTTGTTTTCAATAAGAGACAATTCATTGACCAAAGAAGAGATATGACTTGGGGAAGAGTTAAAGTCAACTCATAGTTCTTGACCAGATACTCTGTTCTATCAGAAATAACTTTTTGAAAATCATTGGATGACTCTAATCTACAGAATTCGCCAGGGCATCCACCCTATACAACTCAGCTTGTAGCAAAATCAATGTAATTTCGGAGTTAAGGAAGAAGCCTTCAAGATGTTTCATCTTCTCAAGGTTCCGTTTTCATAATGCAGCCAGCATCTAAGGCAGCAGACTGTAGTTAGTGGGAAAACATCCTAGTGCCTCTGTATGCAGATATCTTTTCATGACACAAGAAGAATTTCACCCATGCATACATCTACTTGTATAAGCAATTTTCTACTTCGTACAGGAGGCTGTATGTTGTGAGGTCACGGCTCCTTGGAGTATTATGGAGATTGTGGTTTAGCTGTAAGGTGTTCACCTAATGTTAATAATTACCCCTGGCATGCTGACATGGGACAACAATAAAGTTTTTGTTGCCTTAGATCATAGTAAAATATTTAAAAGTCCAACTTCTGTGATAATAAATGTCTCTATGTTTGATTCTTTTTATTTCTCCAATTTGTAACCATCCAATGTTTAAATAACCTGAATTCTATAAGTAATTACTTCCCTTTACCTTGTGCTGAAACACTCACTGGAATCAATAATACAAACCTGTAGCAAATTTTTATTTAAAAAAAAAATCTTGACTCAAAGCAGCCATTGTGAAAAATGGCTAATATCAAAGCTAGAGATGTAGTCAGTGGCAAATCACATGCCTAACATATGTGAGGCCCTTGAGTGAAGCCATACACCAGAAGATAAAAGCAGTTACTTTCAAAGAATGACTATTGGCAACAGTGGTCCTGTTGCATGTATGTTGAACTGACACTATTAAAATTATGGTTTTACTCTTGATTTGGTCACATAGCTTTGCATTCCAAAAATCAGAGCTACATTGTGGAAAGCATCCTCACACTGTAAAGAGCTCAAGAGCTTCTATTTTGAATATGTTTATACTTTCTCTTTAAATTTTTTAAATTAAAATATAATTACATCATTTTTCTTATCTCTTTCTTTCCTTCAATCTTTTCTCTGTTCCCACCCCAAATCACTGTCTCTATTGCTACACACACACACACACACACACACACACACACACACGCCTAAATATATAAATATAACCTGATTAGTTCATTAGTGTTACTTGTATACATATGATGCATATTATTTCAAGGAGACTACTTGGTATGGGATTAACAACTAGGGAGAACATACTTGGGGAACATTATTTCTCTGGCTCTCAGCATTCCTTAATTTTCTATAGTTTTTTGGCCAGGGTGTAGCCTCATGAGATTTTTCCTTATCATGTGTATTAGTCATGTCTTTCTTTGGGTCTTATTTAGGCAGCCATATTTTTGTAGTACCATGGTGAAGCATTTCCCTGTCATATCTAAGAGACACTATTTCATAGCGTATTTCCTGTCCTTTGACTCTTACAAATATTGTGACCCGTCTCCCAATGATGTTCCTCGAGCTTTGGGTGCATCCTTGAGCTTTGGGTGCAGGATCCATGCTGTCCATGTGTCAAATGAGTCAAGATCTCTTTCCACATGTTTGTAAGAAACCCAAAGATAAAAAAGTTCTTTAATCTTTTAGAAATTTATTATAAAACTGATCTTTCTTATGATTGTCTAGCTGGTCTAGCTTATTGTTTAATTCCTCTCCCCCCACCCCCATGAGAATTCAATGTGTTTTCAAAAAATGGTAAAAGAGTTACCCATACTTAAAATTAGCGACTGCATTTGCCTGTTGAAAACATGGCCCTTTGTAGGGTCGAATTTGAATAGATATAGCATACTTTTATAATAGTCTTCCAAATAATGACTGATTCAAAGACACAGTATACACACAGAAGTTTAGATTAACAATCTAATGAATGATAGAGTAAGGACAGGGGAGATAGTAACAAAATATAGTAAGCCATTTTTATAAACTTAAGTGGCCTTTCAGTGAAGGAGATGGTATATTTTCTTAGAAAACAGTACTATTTAATGGTTTCTTGAAATTTTAGTGGCATATATGACTGTTCACAAAGCAGATTAAAAAGTGATAAATGAGACAAAGCAAAGATAACAGCAAACAGAACAGGGTATGAAAATTTATTATCAGTAATAAGTACAGTTCATGAATCAAGACATTAATACGCTGTCCAGAATAGAAAACAAATAGTATGACATAACTATTAATTCTGACACAAAGTAAGTTCATGCTTTATCCCAAGATATTTGTAATGTACTTTTCTTCCCACTAGAAAATTGTATTGTGAGTGTTGGAATTAATGGGATGTTTTGCCTGGAGCAAACTAAGTGTACAAAGAAGAGTATTTGAATACTGAGAAAAGAAAGAAACTCTTAATTCAGAAGGGAAAAGAAAAGATTGAGAGTGCAGAAAGACAGACTTCAGATCACCATAATCTAAGCAAGAAGATTTAACAACTACCATTGAAATTGACTCCGTGTGTCCTTCCGTAGCTGTGTGTTCCTTGTCACAGATGTTCTGTACAATTGGAGCAGAGCCTGGATAACTATTTTTTTTCTTTTTTTACGGACTTTGTATGATAGCATCTTGTATTTCATTTTCTTCATATTTATTGACTGTCTGTCATATGTGAAGCATGTTGCATTATTAAAACCAGGTGCAACTAGGAAAGCAATTGTATTTTACATTATGTCTGTCACTGGAGTTTGCCATATCCTACCAATGCTAAAAAATATAGTCAAGCCTGAACTCAGCTTTAACATTAACACCCCAACCTTTTGCCAGTCCTGTATTAGTTGCCAATGCAATGAAGGGACGATCAACTCCTGCCTTTAGTGGGTCTGACAGATTGGAATTTTGATGGCCTACCAGTCCAATTAAAACAACCTCTTAGGAACATGCTATGTGTCTGGAGCAAATAGGTGACCCCATTGGTGTTGTCTATGACTTTGATATCAGTACTTAGCATTTGCCCTTAATCTATTACTTCATCTATTACATCTGCTTTAGGAACATTGGGTCAAGGTGACACATGTTAATACTGGGAGAAATCCTTATCTATGTGCACTTCCTTACTATTTCTATAAATGCAGCCACAATCATTATCAAACCTGACCCGAGTTTGAATACTTATTCTTTTCACATGACCACTCGAGTAAATAATATGTGTGACAAAAGTGTTTCCTAGTCTTGTGTTGAAAATACAAACCAGTGAAACTATTTGGTGTGTGCAAGTAACATTTCATATAATTTGCATAGTAAAACAAAGTAGAGTCTGACTGTTTTTTATACTTTATGCCAGACCTCTTTTGAAGCAGTTATATCTGTTTCACCTGGGTTTGCATTTCCCCACCATACCTTTACACTGTGTGTTTTATATGTACAACAAGGAAAAATTTCAAATTTGGACATGAATTAGTGCTTATTACTTCAGTTTTCTAATGTTGGAGTCAGTGACTCGATGATCCAACTTATAAAGATATTAAATTATATAAATGTATATTGACTATGGTTTCAAAGGCTCCAGTTCTTGACCAGTTGTTACTGGCTGTTGGGCCCTTTAAATAAGCAAAATATCATGTGTGAGGAACATATGATACATCAGAGATGTCCATCTCATGATCAAGAAAAGACCAGGATCCCTTTGTTGGGCATGACCTTAATGACTAAAACCTTCTGGTAGATCCCGCCAAAGGTTCATTTATTTCCTAATATCACCACCTTTGGGAACAGAACATGTAACACGTGGAACTTTGAGGACATTATATAGTCAAAACATTGCATAGAACTTCATGCAGTAATTGTTAGTCAGCAAGTGACAAAATATCATAATCTGGAGACCCCTCTCCCAGTAGACTTTACTCAAAATCAGTGTTTTAGTATTGGTTTGCCTACTCTGGGCAAAGAGAGTCTATAAAAATCTGAACTTTTGAGTTTTTGTCTAGACCAACTCACATATCCAAGTGCTGTAAGCTATAGATAATTCTGTGCCTTTTAGTCTGTGAATCGTTTCTAGGCAGTGATTTATTTTCCTGGGAAACATAAGAGGTAGAGTATAATAAGTGTCTTAAATGATACATAAAATAGTTGATGCAATTAGATTTAAGTGTTAATATTATTCAGAATTTCTTACAGAAATCTTCCATCTGCATAGAGCATAGTAATCCTCATTTTAAAGTTAACTCTGGGTAATATATTTTATCTATCCAAAAAATAGATTCTCTAAGTATAACTGTCCCATTCATTCATAGACATCTGTATCTACTCCCTTGGATTATGACCTATCAAGGAAAATACTACCAATGTAGTCTGATGAATCAGAAGAACTCCAGCTGACCCACATTCCTTTGCTATAGCATTTATGATTTAATATACCATTAAGAGTTGCTTCTAAGGATATGTCCCTGGGCAGCCATAGAAATCATCTTCAACTTCTTATTTTTAATTTTTTCTAAAATATATTTTGGTCTTATTATTTCCCCTTTTCAAACTTCTCCCACCCCACCCCTACGTACTCCCCCAACTTCATATTCTTTTTTCTCTCAAAAAAATTTTAAAATGAAAAAGAAATGAAAATCAAAACCAACTAAAAACATTCAAAAATATCACAAATAAAGGCCAAAACAAAATAAGAAGTGTACATACACACATACACAGTACAACAACAAAAACAATAACAACAATAAAGTATTGCCCATTCTTTGTTGTCCTGCGCACAGGACTTGCCCTTGAGTATGGTTGATTACCCAGTGACATTTGATCATAGAAAATTATTCTTTCCTTTCCTAGCTGTATCAATTGTAAATGGAAGCTTCTTCATTTAAGACTTAAGGGTTAACTACTTTTCAGAGTTGGTCCCAAATAAGATCCTGTGTGTTCTATAAGGACAATTAAATCTGTCTTCATCAGGCCACATCCATAGTCCAGGCATCTCCAGAACCAGATTTAGAGCAGATGTAACAAACCTGGAAAGTCTTTCTCCTGTGGTGGACATGCCAATCTTCATGGATCAAGTACATCTGGGTTTGTTTACTTCAATCTGATTTGCCCAAAGCCTCTTCACATAGAAACAATTTAAGAAGACATTTATCAAAACATAAATCTAAAATTCAACATTTTTTGAAAGTTTATATATTGTTTTGGATATCTTATTCTTTTCATCGTCTCCACAGAGAATATTTCGAAATTTAAAAAAACACTTATTAAGATTGTGTCCTCCTTTATGTTTTCCTATTAATATTTGCAATATCTATAATACCTTAAAGTGTGAAAGTATAAACTTATAAAAAGATATTTTCTATCTTTGAGAACATAAAATATATTATCCAAGTTAAGAAATGGGCCTTGTCAGATTTTAATTAGTATATTTTAATTTTGGTTTCCTTATTTTACACTGCTTTACAAAATACTAAATACCAAGGAGTTCAATTTTATGCTAGTTAATCATTAGCAGATTTAATTAACAAATATATTAGAAGATATGAGTTTTTGCTGATTTTGTTATGATTTTTTTCCTTAACTCCCCTACCGTACTCTTTTCTTTTCCTCTCTTTCAAGGGCCTAGAATAAGCAACCAGAATTATACCTTGAAAGTCATAACAGCAAATGGAGACTAGGGTATAGAACTGCCATATGACTTTCCCCACAATATAATGCCAGATGGATCATGTAGGTAGGATCAATGCATGAAAAAGATCAGAACAAAGGTAATGGTGAGAGACATGCTAATATGGAAGGGGAAAGTTTTCATGGAGTCCCACCTCCAGATAAAGAACTATAGGCAACTATTGGCTTCTGGGAGAAGGAGAATTAGCTTCTCTCTGGGATGATCTCCCCCCATTTTTGGTTGTCCTATGCAGAATGATCAAACTCTGGAGGCCAAAGAAAAGAATGGGATCCTACACATAGCATAAACACAAACACTAAAAACGAACTCAGCAGGATGAATATAAGATACACACACATACATACATACATACATACATACATACATATGGTCTGTGTGTGTGAAAGAAAACGATGCTATCAACATGAGAGTGGAGACTATACTAAAGTCTTAAAGGAGGGTCATTAAGAGGAGGGGAGGAGCTGGAGACAGAATGTAGAGGCATGATGCAATTCTATTTCAATTTAAAACATTGAAAAAAATAAAGACTTTGAGAATTTGTTTTGAAATATTTTATATTGTCATGATACCATTAACATAAAATCATTGGGAAAAATATATAAGAAAAGTTCTACTTGATTAGCAATAGGTTTGTTTGTCAAGATGGCAAGGAGTCAAATCTACTGGCCAGTTTTATACTATTTTTAGACAATTGAAACCTCACCTGATGAAATACTCCAACAAACAGGCCTGCAGGCAAGCCTATGGGGCATTTGTATGATGACTGACTGGTGTGGGAAGATCTGCTCACTGTGTGTGACGCCATCCCCCTTTGGTGATCCTGCATATTATGCAGACTGAGCAAGCTGTGAGGAGCAAGACTGTTAGCAGCACTTCTCCGTGGCTTCTACATTACTTTCCTCCTCCAGGTTTCTCTTCTTTCCTGAGTTTCTTAAGTGATGGACTGTGAAATGAAAGTGAAATAAATTCTTTATTCAAAAAAAAAAACCAACAACAACAAAAACCACTCTGAAATATATATGTAGTTAAATGACAGTTCAAGAATTAAATTGTTTCACATTAACAAAAAAAAAATAATCAGCAAAAATCATTAGAATATTTTCAAAAGGCTGAAATGAAAGTTGAAAGTTTCAAAGAAGGGCTTAGTGAAATTTTGAAAGTATCTAGAAGGAAAAAGAAGATGGGGACTGTCGCTCAGCATCACGTAGAACAACTTGATATCCCTAAGGTGCTGGGTTCAGCACTCAGCACTGGAAACCACAGGTTGCTCTTCAATTTTATTTACAAATAAAGATAATTGGAAAAATGGGACTAAGAGTAAATATAAAGTACAAAAAGAACAATAGTTGCAATAAAGTGATAAGTCAAAGAGATGATATACAGTAAGAAAAGAGCTCAGAATACCCACAACACAATTCACAGGCCAAGAAGAAGCAAGTGCAAAGTGTGAATGCCTCAGTTTTTCTTAGAAAATGGAACAAAATACTCACAGGAGGAAATATGGGGACAAAATGAGTAGCAGAATCTGAAGAAAAGACCATCCAGAGATTGCATGACCTGTGAATCTATCCCATATACAGACACCAATCCCAGACACTATTGCAAATGCCAAGAAGTACTTGCTGACAGGAACCTGATATACCTGTCTCCTGAGAGGCTCTGCCATAACCTGACAAATACAGAGGTGGATGCTCTCGGGCAACCATTGAACTGAGCACAGGGTCCCCATTGGAGGAGTTAGAGTGCCTCGGACTAGACTCAGTGGGTCCCTCAATCCTCAGAGAACCAGTGCTTCAGTGTTCAGGTGAGCAAGGAGTCTGCGAAAGTGACAAACAGATGCGAACACAAGGGAATGTTGATCTGAATCTAATTTCTCAAAGCAAGCATCAGACTTATATTACAGAAAGAGACAAGAAAGTTAAGTGATACATTAAGGTCACCCAAGGTACACTGAGGTTACCCGATGCAGATGCAAAAGGACTCTACACAAAACAGAAGAATGCATACATAAAAGCTTACAGGAACAAGGCAGTGTTTACAACTGGGAATAAAAATCAGTGTTAACAACTGGAATCAAAAGCAGCCCCACCTAAGGTCAGCTTATTCTCAGAAGCCAGGGACAAGGACTTCATGCCCTTGCCTTAGTTTCAATTCTAGTCTATTATATAATCCACCTTTCCCTTAGGCCATTGTAAATTCCTGTGTATGGGACTGACTCAGCTATTGTTCTAAGTATTTACTCTACTTCCTTCTTAGACCACAACCTTCCTTCTTTCTAGGCCATTGTAAATTCCTGTGCATGGGAGTGACTTAGTTGTTGTTTCAAGTATACTTTGTAAACTAGCCCTGAGATTTCTAGCTCTATTCCAGTAAATTGTAATTCCGGCTTTTACTGTCTCTCTGTCAACACTGGAGGCTTTTCACTTGAATTTGTAGCATTCTTACATGAGTCAAAGCCCAAGGTTGGCTCAGTGATTTCCTAGGATGTTGGAACACTGGTAGAGGCTAATCTAATTTAGCTATATGTCAAAAATCATTCCTTAGAGGCATTTATAATAAAACAATATTGAAGGAAAGCACACAGATCTGTTCATGGACTAGTGCAAGGACAAGTTTGGAGTATTTGTGCTACAGGATGCCAAGGCTCCAGGAGACTAAGTTTCCATGAAACTTTTTGCCTCAGAACTGCATCCAAGCTTTTGGGCCTGTCACGAAGTTGCCACTGGAGTGGGTGTGGCGTTAGAGAAAGGACTGAAGGAGCTGAAGGGGTTTGTAACCCCATAGGAAGAACAACAATATCAACCAACCAGTACCCCCAGAGCTCCCAGGGACTAAACCACCAACCAAAGAATACACATGGGGGAACTCATGGCTCCAGCTGCATATGTAGCTGAGGATGGATAGCCTTATCTTGCTTCAGTGAAAGGAGAGGCCTTTGGTCTTGTACAGGCTGGATTCCTCAGTGTAGGGGAATGTCAGGGCGGTGAGGTAGGAGTGGGTGGGTGGATAGGGGAGCACCCTCATAGGAGCAGGGTCGGGGGGATGGAATAGGGAATTTGCTGGGGAGAAACCAGGAAAGAAGACAACAGTTGAAATGTATATAAATAAAATATCCAATATTTTATCTAGAGGAGTGTCAATATTGAACGTCTTACAGTGTAAACGAAGATCAGTTAGAAACACCTTAGTGCCTCAGATGAGTTGGCCTTCAGAAACCGGTTCTCAAAGGCAAAGACAAACATTCTTGGGGACATGGGTACTGCTGAGGCAGGTATGACACTTTGATATCAATATATAGTATACTTTAAATGTGTGAACTTGGCATTCTCACAAGTTTGTGTTTTGTCTGCAATTGACCACCATTCATTAATTTTATAGTTTAACACGCAATACGACAATCCATTATGAATAATGAGAGGGTTCAGGAAAGAATCAATTTTTAAGATTTTATTGTATTTACATCTCCAAAGAAGTTTTAGTTGTACTTACAAGGGCAACCTTTTAAGCTGTTTTTGAGGTCAGGTATATGGAACAAAAGGTATAGACACCACCAGACTTTAAGAAGTCAATCTTGATGGGAACATTTTCTTATTTTTTTTTCTTTCTTTCTTTTTTTTTTTTTTTTACTGTCCCAAGCATCTAAGTTCTTTTTAAAATCCTATTTTAGGATTAGCATACTACCAACTAAGTGATGTTACATTAGAATTGTTTATAGAATAGTAAATGGCTTATTTGACTTCTAGTGTAAGTTGTGGGTTAACATCTCTTCTGCTATGTTAAGAAAAATAATAGTTTTTGAATGCAGTGGTTATTCTCATTATCAGAGAAATCCCCCATATAGAACTGAATGAAAAGAACAGTTGTTCCTACAAATGTGTCATCTTATTCTATTGTGTTTCGTGTTTATATTTATAGCTTCTTATCATTGTGGTATTCATATATTAAACAAAATTTGTAATTTAACCCTCCCCCCCAATCTAAATGTGACTGTTTGAAATTGAGGCTATGTGATCAAAAACAGGCAACTGTCAGTATCCTTGAAATTTCAGTTAAGAGTAATAAGATTTGTGTCAGTTATGAAACTTAGCCAGATTCCTGGGTAATGCTAAGTCACAATTTATGAAAACCTACTTCGTTAGATAAGCAGACTCCTTACAAGCCAGACCTCCCAAAGTAGCAACTGTAATTTAAAGAGGAGGCTGTTAATACGTCTCTAGTTGTTGTTTATAGACTGGTCTGGATGCATTTTGTTTTACTTTGTTTTGGTTTGGTTTGAGGAATTACATTTTTATTATGAGCATGGCCGGAAGATATTTCTAATAGTAAAATAGAGAGAAAGGAACTCAAAATGATGTGAAATGAAGAACAATGTCCAGTTCTTCTTACACAAAATGTAAATAATATGGTCTGAGGTTACAGATTAGCTGACAATGTGATTGCAAAGCATAAAGCTTTGAGTTAAATACCCTGCACCTCATAAAGACAGAGAGAGGGTGAGCATCTGTGATCGTAATGGCACTTCAGACATAGACAGGAACATCAGAAGCTTGTGGTATACTCAAATTCAAAGCAAATTCAATGACAGTCTCGAGAGAACCCATCAGAAAATAAAAATGATTTTTCTACAATCTATGAATACTAAACTGTAGTTTATAATAATAATACTACTACATTTAAAAGATCACAATATTACGCATCATCATTCTGAATATTAAATGACCAGTATTAAAACAGTAATAAAGATGAAAGTCCAATAAGTAATGAGTTTAGAGAGCTAGCATAGTGGATATATAGATGATAGGTATATAGACAGTTATGATAGACTGACAGATTCTGGAAATTCAAAATACTTTGAGACAAAGATTAGTATTAGAGTAGGATAAGCAGACAGAGAAAGGTGAAATAGCCCAACTGTAGCAATGAGCAACTGTGAGCTTACATTTGGAATGGGTCTATGTACAGAGCCAAAATATTTTTTAGAGTGCTTAATTTTTTTAAAGATGTATTTACTTATTATATGTAAGTACACTGTAGCTGTCTTCAGACACCCCAGAAGAGGGCATCAGATTTCATTATGGATGGTTGTGAGCCACCATATGGTTGCTTCAGAAGAGCGGTCAGTGCTCTTAACTGCTGAGCCATCTCTCCAGTGGGTGCTCAATTTTTATATAAATGGTTTCTTCTCCTCTTTTCCAAAAATGATACTCAGGAGGCAGTTTCTTGTGGTATCTTGTTTTCTAATCAGATACCCAAGGTGTTTATCTTTATGGTGCTCTGTATTGAAATATGCTTTTTTCTGACCCAGCCATTACAGTAGATAAATGAAATTTATTACACAATATCATAATTACACTGTATGTTATTAGACATAGAGGAGTTATATTCTTAAATCCTCTGGCAATGGTACTCTCATATACTCTTCCATATTTTCTACTAGATGGATCTCCCAGTGGCCTCCTAAGCTCAATCAGACCTGAAATCTTCCTTTTTGAATACTAGTTTTTATGATAACAGAAGGTGTCATGCAAGCTGCCAAATAGGGAAATAACCAAGAATCTTACCCAGCTATGTTTATGCATCACAAAAATGACCAGCACAACAACCCTGAGGGTGAAGTTTTGGCACACATACTTAGTGGTAACCAACAGTCCCCTGATTGTATTTAAGACCTGATAACAAGAAGAGAAGCACACCTGGTACTGGAAACCTAGCCAACAACCCAGGACTAGCAAAGTCAAGGATCTTGGAGGAGAACCTAAGACTGCCACTTTCCTAAATAAGCATAATCCCTAACTATATTCTAAATATGTTCTTTACACCTACAGGTAAGTGTAGTCCTCATTTCCTATGAAAGTTCTTTGCAATAGATAATAGAAAACATTATAGAAAACCAAAGTTGATCAAAATGCAGAGTTGTGAAGCACAGTTCTAATGCATCTGATACATCTACAACACACCTCCTGCGGTAAGGCTCAGGTATCATTGCAGAAGATAGACTAGAATGATTGTAAGAGCCAGAGGAGCAGAGAGTTTACTGTGAGGCTGTGTCTTCTGTTTCAGAAGATACATCTGTGAAGTAGCACCAACCTGGCTGTATTCACACAACCTGAACAAGGATTACACCAATAGGCATGCTAAGGGCAATAAGGGATACAAGCAACTAAGGAATGCTGTGAGCAGGAGAGCACAGATAAGAGAATCCTAGTTGGTTATTGTTAGATAACCAAAGGGCCATCCCTGAAAATACACACATACAAGTAATATTATACAGACTGAGCAAACCATATTTGTGTACTAAGGAACACACACACACATTTATTTAGCACATATATAACATACATATAGATATGTTATATAAATGCATATAACAATTACATATTGTTTATAATATATCATTATATATGATATATATTATGTTATATATATATAACAAAACATAAGAGAAAAAGAGGCCATACATTTTAAAGAGAACAGGCAGGAGCAGGATGAATGGAATGGTTTAGAGTGAGAAAAGAACAAGTATTATAATTATACTCTCAAATTTTTTCTTAAATGTATTTTTAAAAGATGTCTAATACTGAATCATAGTGTATATTTTAAGTACCTCTTTTCCTTGAGCCATGGCTCTGACTTACACAGGTGGCTCCCTGTCACTGGGGTGATGGTAGTGCTTCTCAACTTAGAGTAATTGCCACAGAAGGAACGTGACTTGATTTCTTTCTGTGCTGCTCTAGAGAGTTCCCTCCTATCTTACTTTGCTTTGCTACTGTAAACAGCATGTTGATGTTAGTTGTTTGTTTGTTTGCTTGCTTGTTTGTTTCACTTTATTTCCACTTTACTTCTCGGATATTCTAGCAATCCAAGCATATGTGTCATCTGGCCAAAATTTAGAATGCTTAAAGACAAACATTACATCTTCGTTCGTGTAAGAGAAATGTATCTTTAATTTCTTTCCAGACAAAGTGAACATTGCAGAGCATGCAGACAGTTCAACCTGTTTAATCAGACTTGTTTATAGGACATTTTACTAGGCTCATACAGAAGTTTTGAGAAATGAAGTAATGATAAATGTGTGGTATATTACTTAAGGAAATGCATGGTTATTAGTAATGTATAAACACATTCAACAACATGACTGCTGCCTATATCCTCTGCTACGGCTATCACTAGTGCTCAGCAGAATGCTATTGATGGTTTCAAATACACATGCAAGTAATTCTCACTGTGAGAACAGGGCCATTTCTCCAGCATTCTTTCCCTAGCTCACTAATCAGAGACCTTCATATAGCACTGACTATAAGGAAATCTCCCTGTCAGACAAAGCAAAAATATTTGCAGTAGCCAATGACAGGGTTGCACTTTTAGCCAAGAACAGTAGAGTATCTGCCAAAGCAAGAATGGTCACAACTGGAGCAATTTGAACAATAAAATGCACAAAAATGAGACTGTAACAGAATCCAATGAACAACATACACACAACATCATACCAACAAATATCTAATTAAATAACAAACAAAAAACAACTGGTAAGGAAGAGCAGCTTTTCCTTGAAGAATTAAAGTTCATACATTATAGTTAATAAATGTCAAATGAATGAGGGAAATAAAAATATTGCTATTTCAACTCTGTCGCAATAACTGTGGCAACATTCATTGATGGAAGCCATACTAAAGAGACAAAGAAGGTATGCATGGCCTCAGAAAAGGATTGTATTAATTTCTGTGATACTTTTAGCATTTAAACATCATTTGTAACAGAACACTTCTTCCTCATTTTTTAGGAAGTGAGGCTCAATGCTTTTACTCTTGCTTGTAGTTTAGAGTTTGTAACACAATTTTAAAGATAGGAGTTATAATTCAGCGCGAGGAATAATAGCTTCACGGAGTAAGAACCTAGCAGTTTCATCCTAAACATGAGTTCAAGGTCAGCGTTTCTTGTTATAAAATGTTAACATCATGACACTGTAATAAAATTATAAAGAGAAAATGTTTTCTCTGCACACCTTGCTTCAAATATCTAACTTACCTAAAATATCAAGCAACTCTAAGTTAAAGGGAATTCTACAAGGTGTGACAAATAGCCTTCAATAATGTCAAAATTAGATAAGAAACAAAAAGAAACATGAGAAATTGTCACAGATTGAAGTAGTGCAGAAGATATGGCAACTGACTGCAATGTCCTTTCCATACTAAGCCAATGTAACAGTTAAGAGATACTAAGGAGCAAGAATAACGTCCATGGACAGGTGAATAGTGTTCTATCAATCTTAGATGTCCCATGACCAGTTTGACTATGGAAGGTACAAGATGTCAGCTTAGGGGACCAGAAAACTCTCTGAACCATATTTGTATCCCTTCTTGAAACTAGATGTATATTTTTAAAAAGTCTTCTTAAAAAAGTTTAAAGGAATCTTAAGAGAGAAACAAAACTGTTCAACACCATACTTTCCAGGAGATAATTCATCCAATCATTTATTCTAAGATTGCAACTTTCACAAGAAGCAGGACCTTCCTGTTTGGTTCACCATGTGTAACCCCAACACATGGACGTAATGCACAATGGGAAGAGCTTTTAATTTGTTTTAAACGGAGTAACATAGCACTTAGGAAATGAGATTTAACCTTTATATCAAAAGGTATTTATTTCATTTACATTTCCAATGTTTTCCCAAAAATCCCCCTCATACTCCCCCACCCACTCTCTCACCCACCCACTCCCACTTCTTAGCACTGGCGTTCCCCTGTACTGAGGCATATAAAGTTTGCACGACCAATGGGCCTCTCTTTCCACTGATGGCTGACTAGGCCATCTTCTGATACATATGCAGCTAGAGACACGAGCTCCGGGGGTACTGGGTAGTTCATATTGTTGTTCCACCTATAGGGTTGCAGACCCCTTTAGCTCCTTGGGTACTTTCTCTAGCTCCTCCATTGGGAGCCCTGTGATCCATCCAATAGCTGACTGTGAGTATCCACTTCTGTGTTTCCTAGGCCCCGGCATAGTCTCACAAGAGACAGTTATATCTGGGTCCTTTCAGCAAAATCTTGCTAGTGTATGCAATGGTGTCAGCGTTTGGAAGTCTAATGCTTCAAATAACCCCTGTATCCAATACTACATCGAATAAGGGTAACTTCACGATATACTTATTTTACTAGAAGTACCAAAGCCTGTTAAGCCATTTACCATTTTTCTAAATTACAGGTCCACAATAATATTGGAGTTTGATAGCAAGGCTATCCTGAAGTCGGATCCTACCTTCTATGGAGTGAATGGACAGCTATGGAGGCTGTGGCAGAAGATAGCCAGACAGAATGGAGAGTGATCTGGAACTCATTCCTGGCCACCAGGAACTTGTTAAACGGTGTCCTCTGTGACTGATGAAGCATTTTTGAGTTAACACTCTGCAGGAAGCTGACAGGGCACAGGTTACACCCTGCTTTATCTTTAAACAGGTTATCTGAAGAAGCGAAAACGGAGGGAGATTACCAACACCTCTGGTGAGAATTCTTTAACTGTGAGAGCGGTTCACCCTGCTGTCAGAAAGCTTCATTCCTGACACTTCACGATATCTAAACAGAATCATCTTTGGAGTGTAAAAATGACATGATATGGCTTTTCTGTCACAGAAAGACCATCCACTGGTGAAGTGTCTCAACCTCTGTCATCTGACACAATAAGGTACCCAACCCTCTGTTCTATATTCAAAATGTACTATTTTGGAGCCAGGATACAAATAATATGTCTGCTTAGCAACCGAATTAGCCAAAATAAATAATCTTTCCCCTTCTGTTTCTTACCTCTCTATGCTATATCTAATTCTTACTGAAAACCAAAGAGAACATGCCATATGGAATTTTTTTCTAATCTCATAAAATTACAAATAAAACTTTCACAGAATCATAACATCTGCTTCAGTGTTACCCTGGAGAAAAGTCATCCTTGCAGAATTGCATGAGGACACATCCTTTAATGTCCAATTTGCCTCCTCCATTTGGTATTCATATTGTCTTTGAGAGGCTTGAGGGGCACTAGAAATAAGTACCAGATGAGAACAGCACAGTCTCTGGACATAAAGCAGCATTCACTTTATGATGCTGATAGAATTATCAAAACTAAAGTGTATGTTCTTCCCTTATTCACAAGAATCTATGGTAAGATTTATAGCACCCATTTTCTTGAGAAGCAAGTTGTCTGCGTGAATATGCAATGGGATGTTTGAAGGGTTTGACCTTGGCTTTTACACTAGAGCTACATGCAAGCTGTCGAGAGAAAGATGGGCTGCGTGTGAACCTAGTGCTCACTATATCTTCTCTCCAGCTCTGTATCTACTTCACAAAGAGCGATCATCCTAAGTATTTTCCACCATAATCTTCCACTTCATTCCTCAGTGTGATCATCTGAATCCAGGCCACTACACTTCTGCTTAGCCATACCTTGTTTACATCTGTTCCAGTGGTGATAAGATGTTGTTCCAACAACATTAGAACTCAAACAACAAAACCCTTCGGGATGTTTGCCAGTTTCCAGTGTTCAAATATTCACACTAAATCCAATTTTGAGCTCTCAAAAATTTCCCTACAAGTTCTCTGTCTTCGTGTGTGTGGAAGGGCTGGTTTCCTGGGCCAGCAAGAAGGAGCTCAAAGAAAGCATTTCTTCCATGCACAGCACAAATCACACTGCTCTCTGTCAACAACTTACACAAATGTTCAACATCTCTCATTTTATTTACTCTAAGTATCAAATTACTTAAGGAATTTATGAGGTCCTCTACCATCAGACCCATGACAACCTCCCTAATCAAGTCCACTGTTCTGCTATGAATCACACCATGTTTGTTTTGCTGTCCTCTTGATTTCTGTCTCCTTTAGTTTGCAATGGTATTTCTTGTCATAGGACTATCAAACATGCTGCTTTCTGTTCTCTCAGTGGCAATTTCTACTTCTTCAGACCTTGGCTATTTAGCATCCAGGTTGACTCTGGTCTGATGAAACTATAATAAATCCTCTGAAGATACTGTATGTGGCTGAGATCATGAAAGATCTAAAAAATCTTAACTGGTGCTTAGCTCTTATATTCTTGATAGATACCAAATCATTGGAAAGTTTATATGACATACTTCTTCCTTAGGTAACTAGCTTATTTATATACAAAATAAATTGACAGTTACATTCAGAGTTTAAAAGATCATTTAAAAGTAATATCTCTGAAAGTTGGGGGCTCTTTCAAAATCAAAAGTCATGTAGCTCATTGAGATTAGTGAAGCCATCCTTAGAGACACTTTGTGGGTATTGTGCAGGACCATATTTCTTCCCGTTTTATGGCCCACACTTTTGAATCTACCCTCAGAGTTTGAAGCCAAAAATAAATTTCAATAAATTTGTTAAAGCTGGTACGCAAAAATAATCCATGCAATAAGAAAGATGCCAGGCCCAATATCCTGCTGGCTTCCAACCCAAAGGTTCCATGTTTGATTATACCAGGTGCTAGTATAATTATAAAATTATAAGGTATAATGCTTGTGTAACTCTGCTTTATCCTTTGTTCTGGTTCTTTGGCAGTGCCATGTGTGCCTGGAAAAATTAGACTTGCTAGTAGAGACACACTTTAACTAAGCAGTGTCCTGAAGGAAGAAATAGGCTAGTGTTGTGAGAACAGTTTGCTGTGCATCTTTCAAACCCTTAGCAAATGTTAGCATTGGAAAAAGATATTCAGAGATTTTTAAAGACTAAAAGTACCTGTAAAAACAAAACATAAAATGCCCAAGACACTGCATGTGTATTCTTAACATTTAAAACTCTAGATGTGGCTTTTCACATAAATCAACCCAAAAGTAGAGCACTATATAAACAATGTCTTATGAATATTAAAGTATATTTTTGAAAGCTCAACTAAAATTATAGCCCTTGAAATAAGAAACAGTGCTTTATTCTTTTAAGAAGCAAGTACTCTGTGCTTTGTATTGAGGAGCTAAAATTAGCTCTTCACATATTATTTGTGGTTTACAATTGGATAGGACAGAATCTGTGCACACACAGTATTTACAGTGTAATAAAAAAGACAGACATGCTGGAAATACTAGCAATTCTGAGCAATGAGTTTGGTTATAAGGTGTGAAAGTGCTATCATGTGGGATCAAGAACAGGATGCCATGTGTTTCCTTTTAATTACTCACTTGTTTCAATGCCCATAGAATGTTTTCAAATGTGTGTTAAACTGCCTTATGTGTTTCCTCCTTCCAAGATGAATACACCTGAAACACTATTAAATTAAATGTGCACACTGATTTTTAGGTCATATGTTTTATCATATTATGTTTATATAAAAATTTTAAAAATAAAATGGAGAAAACTAACTTAAAAATGGCTATTTCTGCTTAGGAATTCTACTAGTGGGTAGCTGTCATTCTACAGGTCCTGTCAGATGTGACTTGGTTCTGAAAACACAATTTTGTTGGGTGCCTGAGGCCTGGCTGGTGCTATGGGAGAAGGAATCAAAAACAGAACAGAACTATATCATTTACAGAGCTTTAAAAGATTCAAGTTGTCTAAGACAAGCTCACAAGTCAGGGAAACAAAAATAAATTTAAAAAGAAGGAAAATAGGAGAGTGAAGCAGGGAAGACCGAGAGAATGAGAATTTTGTGATTTCCTTAACACATTCAAGCCTATCAACATATCATCACATAATATTATACATGTGTGTCTGTGTGTCCATGCATACTTGGAATACCTAGATAGAGGTCTACCATTTCATCAAAGTTCAAGTACACAAAACTATATTGCCACTGAAGTCCTATTGTTCTGCATTGGAACTCCCTTATATGAGTTCAAATTCTTATTGTCAATGATATTGTAATAAGATTGGAGGCTGAGCCTACAACTTTAAGTATTATAAGCCCTACCCTTGGCCACATGAGAACCAAGATATAGTAAATAGGTATGTTGAATTTTAATAGAATGTATGAGAGTGAGTGATGAAATGGGAGATAGATATGAGGATTTTTATGCACATACTACTCAAATGGTTGCCTTGCTCTTTCTTTAATGATCAACTCTTTTTATCATGAAACTGTTATTCTGTGGAGGTGTGTTCTAGGTGGGACAATGGGTCTGGCATCAGTGGAAAGGATGTATGTATGTAATGTCCATCCACACTTCTTGCTGCCTCAATTGCAGATATTTTCAGTGTTGTGGAAGCACTGAATCCCCATGGACCCACCCTATTCAGAGAATTCATATACAAATTTATATTCATACACACACACACACACACACACACACACACATTTCATCAAAGCTCCAAGCATGAAATAGGTAAGGATATTATATTACTGGGTAAAGGAGGAGTTACCAAACCTCTTTTTGTTTTGTTTTGATTTTATTTGTTTTTGTTTGTCTTTGTTTTTTGTTTTGTATTGTATTGTTTTTGCTTTTCAAAACAGGGTTTCTCTGTATAGCCCTGGCTGTCCTGAAACTCACTCTATAGACCAGGCTGGCCTCTAACTCTGAGATCCACCTGCCTCTGCATCCCAAGTGCTGGAATTAAAGGCGTGTGCCACCACTGCCCTGCAGCCCTCCTGCTTTTCTTTCATCACTTTCTTTTACTTTGCTATCTTCATTCCTTGCCAGACATGCTGAAATTTTTGCTGCTTGTTAGGCATTCCAGTGATTAAAATCCTCAAAAGATATATCAGTGTTTCGCTGGTTCAATTCCTTGCAAGGCCTTCCCAAAACTCTCTTCCCACTAGACCATTTCTTCTTCTATGCTGTCCTTGCCCTATGGCACAGAGACCAGTGGTTCTGAACCTGCTGGATACGACCCACTTGGGGGTCACATATCAGATATTCTGCATATCATATATTTATTATTCAGTAACAAAATTACAATTATAAAATAGCAACAAAAATAATGTTATGGTGGGGGGGGGGGTGAGCACAACCTGAACCATACAAAGGATCACAATGTTGCCAGTGGAGAACCAGTAGCAGACTATTGAGCATATTATACATTCATATTGAGAATTCCGTCTGTCATTGCCTTCTCCAGAATTCAGATTTCATAGCATCAGAGATGTCTTTCTATAATATGTCCTCCTGTTCAGAACTAACACTCAATGAAAACTCGATAAAAATCATGATTTCCAGTATGTTTCTAGGTGAGGGCATGTCCCTTGGAAGGTTCTAATAAGACAGAGATCCTAGGTTTTATGCATTTGTAAACATAAGTGTTTAATCTCATACATCATTGATGCCAGCCACCCTTCTTGCATCTTTTTAATTTTTTTCTCTTCTTTTGATATCTTCACCATAATTGTCCTAAATCCCTTGTCACCAAGAGGTGGTGAGGTGTAGAGAGGCACACTGCAGATACTTGAGGAACTGTCGAGGGCTGTCGGGGCTGAAATCCAGCAGCTTAGTGAAGCACTTGCCTTGATTAACACCTTGGAATAGTCTCAGTACATCTATGTTATGACTTTCATAGTGGTGTTGACTTCTGGATGATTCTTAAGCCAAGTGGCCTCTCCCGCTCCAGAGGTGATTCTGAGTATAAAAATTAGCCACTCATTCCAATACTAATGTTACTGCTAACACAAGAGATTCCCATCACACTTTGTAAATTTCAGTCTGGCTATTAATAGTAAGGACCATAAAAACTAAAACCACAACACGGCATTTTAATAGTCTTTCCAATATACCATTGCTTTTAGAAATTATGAATCTATTAATGAATAAATTCAGTTATTTTTAATATTTAGAGTATTTTTATAAAAGATTAAAATTTTAACCAAAGTAACTTCTCTTGGAAAGTAAAATGTGCATTTTCAGAATGCATTTCTTTACAAATAAAACACACCAACTCAAGGTAGATGCAAAATGATGTGAAGTAGTCTAGGGGCACAGTGCCATTAGAATATCTGTATTCAGAGATTCAACTGTTCAACTGACACTACATATTTCTTTCCTCCCTCCCTCCCTCCCTCCCTCCCTCTCTCTCTCTCTCTCTCTCTCTCTCTCTCTCTCTCTCTCTCTGTGTGTGTGTGTGTGTGTGTGTGTGTGTGTGTCTGTCTCTCTCTCCCTTCCTCTTATTTTCCTTCCCACCTTTCTCCCATCTCATCTGCTCTCCTTCTTCCTCCTACTCCCCTTTTACATAGTTCTTAGCAAAATGGTTGGCAGAACAACTTATAGGGTTTCTGCTTTATATCTTGCCATATTTTCAATCCTAATAGAGAGAGGGAACGTAACTAGCCTGCCTAACATTTATGGTGAAAATCTAGGGAATATTTTGCTGGGTGCAATAGGAAGCCCCATGTCTAATAACCAATCTCGATGGTTAAAGCATGAAAAACCTGCTATACTATACACGGGTCCAGGATATAGACCACCCTTTCATAGATGGGTAGAATCAGTAGGGTTATCTCAAATATACAGCCACAGAAAATAGAGCAGTAATAAGTTATCCAGTTATAACTTCACTTAAGGAAATTTAGGGATTCATATCTCAGACAAGGGGAAACCCCTGGAAATCAGAAACCATGGTATGGCCCTGGGGCAGGCATACAGGTATACTGAATGCCTGATAGATATACCAAAAGATGCTATCAACCTGTTCATTACCCTAAGTGGTACATAGATAATAGGAATTCTAATTTCACGGCTGAGAAATTGTTTCCCAAGGCTGCACAACTAAATGAGAACTTATGTGGGGTGGTGGACTGTGCACTGACAGCCTGGGGTCTGGTGGAGCAAGGGTCTGGAAGACCAGAGCCCCAGCTGGAGGTGATTTCCACCTGCTTGGGATAGAAGGAGTTTGGCCACGTCTCCTTGGCACCTGGCTCCTGTCTCATAGCTTCAGCTCCTCACAGCCCCCCAACACACACCCTCCACCCCCGCAGGCAGAGAGGTATGTGGCCATCAGTAAAGTAGAAGCAGCACCAAGCCCTCCCACATGCAAATAAGGTTTCCCCAAAGCCCTCAGATCAAACCAAAGAGTAGTACCTGTTGTCAGACCCTTACACATCCCCAAACTGTATATAAGAATCCTATCGGCAAGGATTAGGGGTGCAAACACTACTCTGTCGTAGTCTGAGCCTTTGTCCCAAGAGCTGTAACGCTTGGGGAGACATTGGCTCTACCAGAGCGCTGTCGCACTCCTCACTGGCTAGTTGACTTCTCATCGTCCTGGCCTGATTGGACTCAGTGCAGGGCAGCATAGAATTAAGGCATTGCAGAGAAAGAGGTGGATCAGAGCAGGGACCAGAGCAGCAGAAGCAGAAGTGGAAGTGGAGAAGCGACTTCCCCTCCCTGCCCGCACTCTGTTTCCTTCGCTGGAACGCTCGCACCAGACTTGGCCAGAGATTTCCGTGGAAAGCCTGCTTAGGCCCACAAACTTACATCCAATTTTGAGCTCATATCTAATTTTGAAATCCATGTGCTGTTAAATATATAGTCATGGTCTTACTTGGAAATAGAGTCTTTGTTTACTTCTGAATTTTATTTTCTCCACAGAAAGGAGGTGGTAGTGCTAAGGGATCAGTTTTGGAAAAGTGATCATCCCTCTGGTTTGGGAAGCATGGATCCCTGATGGCTGTGTAATCACTAACCTTGGAAAGCAGCAGGGGACGTGAGCAAGCCTTTTAATGATGCCTTCATTAATGCTTTCGGCTTCCAATGTGAACATGCTCATACGTGGATACGTGTCAGAGTTCCTATTAACGTGTTATTGATGAATTCATTATGTTCATGAATTTTACACAAATTAGTTCATGTGGAAAGTAACACAATTAAAAAGTAATAAAACTATCATTGCAATTTTACTATGGGCTAAGCACAAAAAATAAAAATAAAAAAAGAAGAAATTCATGGGCCTAAAATATTTATTAAATCATGAAAATATAAACGAGTGACAAAGACAAATAAAACACAAAAAGCTGGAAATCTGAAAATTGCACACAGACCATCTATGTACTTTGGCCATTCTTATTCTTCCAGATTGAAGGGCAGAATGTATTATGGCCAACTTCATTTCTAGTTCTGCCTCATACAATATCAGAGTAAACTGTGATCAGTGTGGGTTGCTTGCAAGTGAAAACTTCCCACAGTCTTTCTGACATCTCACTATAGGGGAATAAAATCCTACAGGATCTCGAAACTCAACCTGGAGAAATGAGTCATCCAGCCTACATAATCTTTTGGTTATTTGGAGCAACATTCAGTGACCCTTAATGAAAGCCACTCAAAAGCAAGGCCCACCATTTTTAGGCTTTCCTTGTTTAAATTTTTTTATGTGTTATGAACCAAACACTCCAAAGGCAGATAGGCAGAATTGTTCAAACCAGTACAGATACAGTATATTCACGAGTATCTGTTTACAGAAGTCTGCAGTTATTCAGTTCCCACCAGACTACATCTGATGTCAGAACTGCCACAGGCTCTGGTTTCCATTTTCAGAATTCTTCTTTCCCTCCATGATGTTCAAGTAATACAGCCTTCTTTAGGATCAAGAGGTCAACTTGTTCGTTCCAAATATTGTCCTGTTCTTTGCCTCTGTGGCTTAATATAGATATTCCTGTGAAGTGGTGTGTCTTTTTCACACTTTTCAAATTAGTCTGCATTGCTTATGCATACTTTAGGGGATCATTTCATTCATTTGGATGTCCTCAACTCCTGTGGTTGCCTACATCAGAGTAAGAGCTCACTGCATCTTTGAGTCTGTTTTCCTGAGTGGCAGCTATAAATAAATATTCTAAACATTTAGGGTAAAGTGAAATATGAACACTGCCTTGGCCCTGGGCATGGCTGTGCAGCCCTGATGGACCAGAAGCTCAGGAGATTAGAGCAGGGATCAGTTCACTCTAGGATGTTTTAGACGAGCCTAGACAACGCAGTAAGATCTTGTCTATTAGAAAAGAAAGGGAAATGATAGTGGTAATCTCTGCCTCCAGAGAGTTTGTAATCTTGCTGTTACAATGGAAGGTATAAAAAATAATACCTAATGACAAAATATAAAATATGTTTAAATAGCATATAACATACGCCAGGGACATTAGGTGTTTTAGGACTTCCAGTTGATTTAATCGCCATACTAGTGCCTACCCATTTAGGCAGATGTAATTTTACTAATAAGACAACTGAGCCATAGGAAGAATAGATTTATTTTTTAAAATAGTTATGGGACCAGAATAAAAAAACACACAGTTGAGATTAAAATGACTTTAAACTGACACATTATGCTACAAAGGACCTAAAGTTAATTTAAATGACTGAATCCTGAAATACTACACACTTATCAATGAATACAAAATAGTTTTATAAAAACATTCACCCAGGGCTGGAAAGCTAGTCTAGCCGTTTAGAACACTTGTTGCTGTTGCAGAGGACAATTTCCTGAGTTCAATTTCCAGTACCCACATGGCAGCTTATAAGACAAGGTGAACTCTAGCTCCTCTTCTAACCCTCGGGGGCACAAAGCACATACACGTTACACATATATACACATATATACACTTAAGCAAAACATTCATAGCCATAAAATAAGACATTCAAATCAACACTTAAACCAAGTGTTTTCCTATGATCCTATACTTCTTCTTACCCATTAAACTTGAAGACTTTACTAACAGCTTTCTGTGATGGTTTACCTGAGAAGGAACTGTAGACAATGATACCTTGTGATACTGCCACCCCATTATGGCTGCTCTACTCTTACTTCTTTTATGTTCTCAGGCTCTTTGTACATTTTTAACCACTGATATTGTGAAGTTTAGTTTTAGATTCACTTGTACATGTGATACACGTATGTATGTGTAAGAATCATGACTAGTTCCAGATATAAGGAAAATATACTGAGAACACAGAGACAACTGCATCTTTCTTCTACTCCCTATTAAGCCCAAACACACATCTAGTTAGGCTGATTCCTCATTCAGTCAAGTGGAAATCCTTACATTGGCCTTGCCTTGAGTAAAAAGGCCTAGACCGTCGCAAATGGATCTACTGCTCTACTCTGGGTAATACTCTTTTCAAATCTCTATTATTGCTTCATTAGCTTTTCTATGAACCAGCGTTTATTCCTGAGTGTGATTGCAATTATACACATCCTTTAAACTTCACTGTTCATCCCTTATTTCTTAAATCATCCCATGTTAAAGCCTAGCTGTCTTAGTTTTTGTTTTATTGCTGTGAAGAGACACCATGACCAAAGCAACTCTATAAAGGAAAATATTTAACTGAGGCTGGATTCCAGTTTCTGGGGTTTCATACATTTTCATCATGGTGGGAAGCATGGCAATGTGCAGTCCTGCTGGAGGAGCTGAGTTTTCTACAACTTAATCTGAGGGCAGCAGAAAGAGACTATGTGCCACATTGAGCATAGATTGAGCACAGGAGACCACAAAACTGGCCTCCAGTGACATACTTCCTTCAACCAAGCGACTTCCTTCAACCAAGCGACACCTCCTAATAGTGCTGCTTCCTATGAGCCAAGGTTTCAAACACATGGGTCTATGAGGGCAATACCTGTTCAAACCATCACATTAGCCTGGGCCCATAACTCCTTTTGGTGTCATTCCAGATGACTAGTGTTCAGGCTAAAACTGGGTGACACAGAGTCTGTATAGGGTTGTGTCTTTAGCTTATTATAGATGTCCCAACTCCTAGAATTATATATTTTATGGAAGTATCTGTAAAGTTAGAAAAAGGGGGTTCTGTTTGTAATTTGAAGCTCTGCTGGGATTTCTGACTCCAGAAACTTAACTTCTTGCACTATCAGTCTTCTAAACTCCTGAGAATGGCAGTAATGGTGTTACCCACCTCTTCTGCTTCTCTTAGTGTTAAAATGCCTAGTGAAAAGAAAGGAGGAAGGAAAGAGGGAAGGAAAGAAGTGAAGGAGGGAGGGACAGAGGAAAGGAAGGAGGGGAGAGAAGAGAAGGGACAAGAATGAAATATAAGGAAGAAAAGGAAAAGGAGATGGAGGGGAGGACAGAGAGGAGGGAGATAATAATTTGTTCCTGGTTTGCAGGGATGCAGACTATAATTATAAGAAGGCATAATGATGGGAGCATGTTGAAGCTATGAAGCTGATGACAATCGGGAAGAGAGATCAACACTGGTGTTCAGCTCACTTTCTCCTTTTATGTTTTTTAATCAGTCCAGGATGTGACATGGTTCTCTACTCTACAAACCATAAATGATGAACTTTGAAAGAGGGCCACATAGTTAAAATGCATCCAGGATTTGAAAGTCTAGCAAGTAAAATCTTCAAACCATCATCTGAGATTAAAAAGCCTATATGGACTTTAAAGTATCAATAAAATATGTATTTTAAATATCAATGTATTTTAAAATATCAATAAGCTAATGCTGGTATCCTGAGTACTGATACATTCTATACAGAAATGACCTATAAATTAATGTGTGTGTGTGTGTGTGTGTGTGTGTGTGTGTGTGTGTGTGTGTGTGTTTAACAAATGACATTGGCAACAGGGCAACTCTTCTATATGATTGAAGTTAGCAGTCAGGCTGTGGAAATACATAAAGTAGCTTTGTATAGTTCAGGGACCTCTATAAACAGCCCTGATGTGATAAGACAATTGATGTACATTGGCTGAAGATCTTTAGGGAGTGTAGAAAAAATAATCACAGAAGTGGCATCAGAGATCCTAGCATGTTTAATACGCATTCAAATATTTGTGGAAGAGGGCTACGGGAGAATGTTAAGAGGGCACAGTACTCAATTATTTGACATATTATCTTCTGAAGGACATCTTCTTCATTTGGTTCTCCTCTCTTTATTAAAGTCTTCTCCCTGTATTCACCTTCTCCAACACAAAAAAAGAAGTAAGTGTGTGCTCTACATCAGAAACATTGCTAGATAGTTCAAATGTTTCTCATTATTTTTTCCAGTATGAATATCCCACTCTATACTCCTAAAAATCTGTGTATATACCCAATGTGTGTTAAAGCTAAACAACACAGGATGATTCAACAGTGTAAACTTTTGCAAATTTCTTTTTTCTTCAGCCAGTTTCCTCCCTTACAACCTGAGAATGGTAGTGAGATATATAACTCCTAAGCTTGCAACAAATAATAATAATAATAATAATAATAATAATAATGCATGGAGATAATTTGGAAATATACCAAATTCAGAGTTGTAGTTTAGTAAATCTTCAATATTATTTTTAACATAAGTTTTAAGTGAATCTTTGGGATTTTCACATATGCACCCCAGCTCCACTCATCACCCAGTCCTTTCCATATCTGCCCTCCACCTTTGCAGCCTCCCCACAAAGGAAAATAAAAATTAAAAATTAAAATTGGTAAAAATCTTTTTTCTTCAAGGTGCATCTTCTCTCACTGAGGTCAGACCAGGCAGTCCTTTACTGTATATGTGTCAGGGGCCTCATATCACCTGGTACATACCATCTGATTGGTAGCTCAATGTCTGAGAGATCTTGGGGGTCCAGGTCAGTAAAGACTGCTGGTCTTTTATGGGGACACCACTCTCCTCAGCTTCTTGAGGCGCCAGGGAGTGGGGAGGTCTGGTGTAGTGAGCTGGGGTTGTGGGGACATCCTCTTGGAGACGGTGAGTATGGGATGGGGAGCAGTCATGAGGCAGACCAGAAGGGAAGGGGGATGAAGACTGGATTGTAAAAATGGATTAAAGAATTGAATAATATAAAATTTAAAAAGAAAAGAAAACAAAAAAATCTGTTTTCCATTTTGTATGCTACCATTCTCTCCTGTTAATGGTTTTCTTTGCTTTACAAAAACTTTTCATGAGGTCCCATTTTATTAATTATTGATCTTAATGCCTGAGCTATTAGTGTCCCTTTCGGGAAGTTTTCTCCTGTGCCAATACATTCAAGTCTATTCCCCACTTTCTCATCTATCATATTTAGTGTATCTGATTTTATGATGAGGTTTTTGATAAAACCTTGAGTTTTGTACAGATATGAATCTATTTTCATACTTCTACATCTAGACATCCAGTTAGACCAGCACCATTTGTTGAAGATACTTTCTTTTTTCATTGTATAATTTTGGCTTCTTTGTCAAAAATCAGGTGTCCGTTGTTGTGTGGATTTATTTTGGTTCTTCAATTCCATTGATTTACCTATCTGCTTTTATGCCAATACCATGAAGTTGTTATTACTATTGCTCTGTATTAGAACTTGAAATCAGGGATGGTCATGCCTACAGAAACTCTTTACGTATAGGATTGTTTTAGCTACGCTGGGTTTTTTTTGTTTTTCTGTATGAAGTTGAGTATTGTTCTTTTTAGGTCTGTAAAGAAATATGTTGGAATTTTGATGATAATTGTGCTTCATTTGTAGATTTTAGTAAGATGGCCATTTTTAGTAAGTTAATCCTACTGATCTACGAGCACCAGAGATTTTTCCATCTTCTGATATCTTCTTCCATTTCTTTCTTCAGATACTAGAAGTTCTTTTCATACAGATCTTTCTTTCACTTGTTTGCTTAGAGTTACACCAAGGTGTTTTATATTTTTTGTGGCTATTGTGAATGGTGATTTTTCCCTAATTTCTTTCTTGGTCCATCTATCAAAGGTATATAGGAAAACAACTGATTTGTATTTTGTTTTTTGTTTTAGTTAATTTAGTATCCAGCTACTTTGCTGAATGTTATAGAAAATATTTAATCTCAACCGGGGATTTCTACCCCACCTTTGATCATTCAGTTCCAAGATAAAAGACAAAACACTGTTTATTTGTATAATAAGCCTTTAATACTTTGTAAAACACTAGAGCTATCTGCATATCTATCTTCTAAGCTATTAAAATCTACTTCCACATTAAAAAAAAAAAAAACAAGTTAAGAGTAGCCATGTTCTGTCAGAGTTGTGCTTATTCCAATTGGCCAGGCTTCATGGCTATGTTCTTATGATTCACCTATCCCATGTAATGTTCTCCTCCATCCCGCTTATCTTCCTTCAGCTTCCGTTCCTCCTCATCATCTCTGCTCTGACACTAAGCACAGGAAACTCCACCTACCTCTCTTTGGCCTATCTTTAGTCAATTAATAGTTTTAAATTAAAGAGCAGGGCCATATACCATCACTTTGCACACCTGGAGTTCTGTCCCTGCAGCAGCCAGGCCTCGGGGGGCCAGTATATAACATTGCAATACATAGCAAAATATATAACCTCAGCAGCTGAAGGTGTTTATCAACTGTAGAAGTTCTCTGGTAAAATTTTGTGGTCATTTATGTATACTATCATATCTGTGAATAAAGATACTGTACTTCTTCCTTCCCAATTTGTATTCTTTCAATCTCTCTTTGTCTTATTGCTAAAGCTAAAACTTCAAGTAGTGTATTGACTAAATACAAAGATAGTAGACAGCTTTTTGTTGTCCCTGATCTTAGTGGATCTTTACATTTCTCCCCATTTTATTTGATGCTGGCTATCAACAATGGCTTAGGTACTAAAATCAACAATTAATAAGTTGGACCTTATGAAACTGAAAAGCTTCTGTAAGACAAAGGACTCAGTGAAAATATCAAACTGGCAGCCTATGGAATGGGAAAAGATTTTCACAAACTCCAAATCTAACAAAGGGATGACATCCAAAATGTATAAAGAACTCAAGAAACTAGACATCAACAAAGCAAATAATTCAATTTAAAAATGGGAAACAGATCTAAACAAACAAACCAAAAAATTCAACAGAAGAATCTCTAATGGCCGAGAAGCATATAATGAAATGTGGAACATCCTTAGTCAGGGTAATGCAAATCTCTGAGATTCCAATTTACACTTGTCATAATGACTAAGATCAAAAATGCAAGAGTCTGCTCATGCTGGCAAGGATGTGGAACAAGGGAAATAGTTCTCCATTGATGGTGGAATGAAAACTTGTACAACCACTTTGTTCATTACAATGACTCCTTAGGCTAGTTTGAGGCCTCTGACTTCTTCTTCTACAACAACAATACTTGACCTTCATGGAGACTCTGAGATATTCGGCTGTTGCCCTGAGTCTTGGGGTATCCTGTAGCTATAGATTCATAGGACTGGCCTCTTTGTGGCTCCAGCAGCTCATAGATAGAGAAAATGTTGGGCTAAGCCAACTCAAAGCCTTGGTGGTAGTTGACCTGGTCACCATGCCGGCTTTCCCATGGCCATGCCACCAGAATCTTCTCTCCTGCTGGCCAGGTGAGGGGCAGGGCCAGCTCTTCCCACATGCACCAGCCAACAACAATGAGTATAGTGTCCAGTTCCATGCTCTCCCACGCCTAGACCTCTGGGTTAGCTCCTCTACACCTTTCCTATGCCTGTGCTACCAGAGCTGGCTTTCCACATGGCTAAGTGAGGGGTGATGCCAGCTTCTCTCACACCCAGGTCATTGTGTTTAGCTTCTCCACACTGCCTAGGGCAGGGCTGGAGCCAGCTCTTTCATGTCCATGTCACCACTGGCATGTGGAGCAGAACCAACTCAGTGAACCTCTCAGGAATCATCATAGTTTTAGGCTGCAGTACAGACATAAATATTCTCATAGTCTTTTGTGGTAATGTGGCCACAGACAGCAACAAAGGCCCTGGTTGCAGCAGGACTGCAGTCCCAGACATGACTCTTGGTACAGCATGGCAATACTCTTGTCTCTGGTTGCTGCGCAGGACTCTCACATCAGGCTATTCATCACTGCTGTTGTTCTGCAGTTCCACCTCTCTTCATAGCCCACAAGCTACTTGGTTTCTCTTTCTCGCACATCATTCCACCATATACCTGCTTGCTTCTGGCAGGCTCCCAAATCTTCAATATAATTATGAATGAATCTAAGGTATTCTGTGAACTCATAATCCATGCCCAGATCTCAAAAGCTAACCTGTAATCTTCTTCTAAGGTCCCCATCACAATGAATATTTGGTTTCCACAGAGATGCAACACCTGGATCTCCATACAAGAAGAGACCTGCCTCATTTCCTCCAAGATTTGAGGGAGAATGCCCATATGTAGTCTTAAGCTATCAGATTCAATATCTACCTGATCTGTCCACAGAAATTTTGTACTTATCTGTGGGGCAGTGGACTGTGCCACGAGACAGAAAAAAACCTTGGTAAATTTAATCAGATTAAGAAACCCCAGTACAAAGGTCAAATCTAAATGGATTAAGGAACTCCACATAAAACCAGAGACATTGAAACTTATTGAGGAGAAAGTAGGGAAAACCCTCGAAGAGATGGGCACAGGGGAAAAATTCCTGAATAGAACAGCAATGGCTTGTGCTGTAAGATCAAGAATTGACAAATGGGACCTCATAAAATTGCAAAGCTTCTGCAAGGCAAAAGACACCGTCAATAAGACAAAAAGGCGACCAACAGTTTGGGAAAGCATCTTTACCTATCCTAAATCAGATAGGGAACTAATATCCAATATATATAAAGAACTCAAGAAGGTGAACTCCAGAAAATCTAATAACCCCATTAAAAATGGGGCTCAGAGCTAAACAAAGAATTCTCACCTGAGGAATACTGAATGGCTGAGAAGCAACTGAAAAAATGTTCAACATCCTTAAACATCAGGGAAATGCAAATCAAAACAACCCTGAGATTCCACCTCACACCAGTCAGAATGGCTAAGATCAAAAATTCAGGTGACAGCAGATGCTGGCGGGGATGTGGAGAAAGAGGAACACTCCTCCATTGTTGGTGGGATTGCAAGCTTGTACAACCACTCTGGAAATCAGTCTGGCAGTTCCTCAGAAAATTGGACATAGTACTACCGGAGGATCCAGCAATACCTCTCTTGGGCATATATCCAGAAGATGTTCCAACTGGTAAGAAGAACACATGCTCCACTATGTTCATAACAGCCTTATTTGTAATAGCCAGAAGCTGGAAAGAACCCAGGTGCCCCTCAACAGAGGAATGGATACAGAAAATGTGGTACATTTACACAATGGAGTACTACTCAGCTATTAAAAAGAATGAATTTATGAAATTCCTAGCCAAATGGATGGACCTGGAGGACATTATCCTGAGTGAGGTAACCTAATCACAAAAGAACTCACACAATATGTACTCACTGATAAGTGCATATTAGCCCAGAAACTTAGAATAGCCAAGATAGAAGATACAATTTGCTAAACGCATGAAACTCAAGAAGAACGAAGACCAAAGTGTGGACACTTTGCCCCTTCTTAGAATTGGGAACAAAACACCCGTAGAAGGAGTTACAGTGACAAAGTTTGGAGCTGAGACGAAAGGATGGACCATCTAGAAACTGCCATATCCGGGGATCCATCCCATAATCAGCTTCCAAACGCTGACACCATTGCATACACTAGCAAGATTTTGCTGAAAGGACCCAGATATGGCTGTCTCTTGTGAGACTGTGCCGGGGCCTGGCAAACACAGAAGTGGATGCTCACAGTCAGCTATTGGATGGATCACAGGGCCCCCAATGGAGAAGCTAGAGAAAGTACCCAAGGAGCTGAAGGGATCTGCAATCCTATAGGTGGAACAACAATATGAACTAACCAATACCCCCCTCCCCCGATGCTCATGTTTCTAGCTGCATATGAATCAGAAGATGGCCTAGTAGGCCATCAGTGGTAAGAGAGGCCCATTGGTCTTGAAAACTTTATATGCCTCAGTACAGGGGAACGCCAGGGCCAAGAAGTGGGAGTGGGTGGGGGAGCCTGTGGGGGACTTTTGGGATAGCATTGGAAATGTAAATGAAATAAATGCCCAATAAAAAAATAAATAAAATGAAACAAAATAAAAACCCATAGATTCAGGAGTTTCTCATTATAACCTTATAGTAACTTTCTTGAGCTGAGCCACAAAGTGTTTGGACTCTCCTGTATTTTGACTCACATAGTAACCATAGATTTAGCTAGATGATTCTCTGATTCCTTTTTTAACTTACTGTTTTGTTGTTAGCTTGCTTTGATGTTTGCATTACATCATTTTAAATTTGTTGGGCTCTAATAGCTTTGAAATTATATTTTGTATCTGTCTAATTGTGTTCTTGGGTATATTTCTATAAGTAAACTCTTTTTATGTAAAAACATAAAAAAAAAAAGAAAAGAAAAAGAAACCCCAGTGCATTCATACCTAAGAACAGTAGCCATTTTATTTACTCCCAGCCAGGTTCCTGTCCTGGAACAGGTGACCATGACACCCCACGAAGAGGATACTGACAATCAGTCCTGTAGGGCAGTGCCTGAAGCGCCTTTACATGCAGATGAAGCATCATTAACATCTCAGACCAAGCAAATAGGAAGCATCTCCTTTTAGACCCCAACCCACCCCAAAATGTATAAAAGACCCTGTCCACAAGGAATAAAGTGCGTGTGCTATTTCATCAAAGATCTGAGAGCATCTGTCATAGATAGAGGTGTAACACTTTGGGGAAGTGAATTCTTTCATGAAGCTTTTGTAGTTGGAAGCTGTTTGAACCTACCACAGTCACTTCCATCTCTGTGGCCCCAACCTTAGCTCCTAACCACCTGGTACTCCCTGCTGTCCCACTGAGCCCTGTTGGTCACTATCATCCCATTGTGTGCCACTTATGCTAGAACAGTGGTGGCCAGAAGAGACCCAGCAGCCTGCCTTGACCCAACTCCCTCTCCCTTTCAGAGAGCTCAACTCTTTGGCCACTCTAGCTCGGCCAGGGTCCTACAGATTCTCGAAGATAGCATCCAGCACACAGGAAAACCTATCCAGCAATTGGCTAATGAGAGATTTTAATCACCTGGCTAATGTGGGTCAGGTCCTAAAGAATATGTATGTATTCCAATAGCCCCACTGTACTGGCTAGTATTTTGGCAAAATATTACATTCATTGGCCATTCCCTTTGCTTAATTCTGTTCCCTTCACCATATCCTCACAAGTGCTCACCCATAGTGTATCTCAGTATTTCTTTCCAGAGGCCCTAACCCTAGACAACACCGTAGTTGACTTCTGTTAGTCAGCTTATTTCTGAAGCCATGTCACTGAGAGGGGAAATCTCATTTAACTCAGTATTCTTAGAAACTAGCAAGTCGTGACTAAATGGAAAGCAATCAGACATGAATTAAAATTAAAATCATCTTAGGGAAAATTAAATATTAAAAAATATTGGCAGAAAAATTGAACAGTCACAAAAGCAATTATTATGTTTCACTTTTTAAAATGCTTCCTATGAATGAAGCTATTTTCATGAACCACTCATACACTTTTAGAGGAAGTAAATTTTACCAGCAACTTCAACACTACTCAGAGTAGAATCCTCTGAATTACTTAACTGCTGCAGCAATGGTCCTCTTTCGTCCGAGTGCTTGCTCTGTACTTGGACAAAGCAAATAATGAACAATGTATGTACGACATCTGCTGGCTCACAGATTATGTTACATCTGCCTTTCAGTAAGGCTGGGCCACAGAGGCTGGGCATCCTGGAAAGTCAAACCTTTTCTTATGTTGAGCCTTGCACAAAGATTAACAGGACTCGATTTGTCTGTGCTGAGAGAGTGGGGGTTATTAATTTGCCAAAGATGCCACTTGTGATGAACAGAACAGCCCCATTCCTTGAATCCTTTGATTTATATTGTCTCCAGATTAATCGTCATTCATCCAATTAAATGCTCTGGATCTGGGCCTCTGGCCAGTTCCATGTCACAGACTGTGATAAGACCTATTAGCTGTAAGGCTTAAGTTAACCAGGATTGGACCCAAGGGAGGTATATTGCCCACATGAACCACCTTCTTCTACTTCTGCACCAACCTGCTTAATGCTAATATATATATTTCATTTTACATGCTATGCCCACAGTCTGTACATGAAATTCAATTCTTAGTAGAATGTTAAAGATTCCGTAAATTTGAAACTGCTGGCAAGTCAAGTTTAGAGGTTTATAAATTTATGTAAATATTTTTTAGCAACACACAAAGTTGTACAAGCACAAACTACAAGTAGGAAGACACCCCTAAAAAAATAGTACAAGGATGTTTCCCAGTGCTATTATTATAACATGCTCTGTTATAATACACTATTATATATTTATATAATATATAATATACTAACAAGAGGCAGGATGAGAAGAGAACTTTATCTATAGTATTTGTATAGTTACCTTTTTCCTAATCTTGGTTCAACACATATTTGTATAGCCTTTAAAACTTAAAATGGAGATGGTTCGTGTGCTGCGGAGACTCGCAGGAAAAGTAAAAGTCAAATGGAAACCTAGAAAATATCTTTTGAGTATGCACCGCTTCTTAGGCATGTAGAAGCAATCCAGGAAAGCTTAGCACAGGGTGCGGAGCCTCTGCTTCTTTGTAATGGACTAAAGTGTAGGCCTTCCTTTGAACTCCAAATCCTGAAAAATAGGAACTGATGAAAGGGTCAGTGGAGTTAATCACCATGGCAATCCCAGCAGGTATACACAGTTCACTCTTCAAGCTGACAAGTGTCCATAGGTTGAGGTTAACACTGGTATTCAGTAGCATGTGCCAGCAGTCCTCATAAGCATTTCCATATATGCCGTTAGTGGGGATGTCAACAAACACTTAAGCATTTTGAATTTTCTTGATTAACATGAGAAAAAAATTGTTTTGAATCATGATACTGGGAAAGATATCTTTATTAGTAGTCATATAAGCACATAATTCTCTATATTAGAATACCAGACTTCATTGAATGTGGTTCAGAAAAGGGCAGGAGGTATTTCTGCATCAAGTTACCCCTCTGTTCTTTGCATTCCACTTGATTTACAGTGACTTGGGATTAACCTCATGACTACAGAGCTTGCCATCAACGGTTGATTAGGTAAGATATGAGGCAATATTTGCAATTATCCACTTTGGAACATGTCATAAATCCATAGAATAGTAAATTGATCCAAATAGTTTTTAGTTCTTTTTCTATACCTTACCTACCACACCATGGTGCTTCCTTCCTTCCTATCCTGACTGAACTTTTAACTTAAAATCCTTCTTAAAAATTACCCTCATTGTTTCATAAACTACATTAAAGGATGTCATACCTATCTATCTGCCATCTACTAGCTATCTATCCATTGAAATGCTTGCTAACATTATTAAAGTTATTCGAACTATAACCTTTTATTAATTATTCATTTAGTGTATCTGTCTATAAGAAGAACATCTAAAATAGAATATCTTGATACTTTTCCTGATGTAATATGATATTGACTTTAGTGCTTATAATGTACATGAAATATATATTTATTCACCCAATATATCTACTACTTTTATCCACTTGGCCCAAATTACTTCATTTTTAAATCTGCTCAGCTATTAATCATTCTTATACATTTTGTTGCTATGGATTCAACAGTTTTTCATTACACAAAGAAATGTCATGCCCTGGTTGTTGTTTGCCTGTTTGTTTCTGTGTTTAGTTTATTTCATTTATGGCGATGTCTTCTAGGCTTATGTTTACAATTGTGAACGGTAGGTTTCTTCGTTTAAAATTCTGTTTTATGTCTTTCTTGTTTATATTCTAATTCTTTTTCCGTTCATTGACATATTATCTTTCATAGGGAGTAATGCAGAAACCAAATAAGAAATATGTATGTACACATAGATAATTAGCATCTTTAAGACATATTCTCTAAGAGGTGTATCTGCTGTATTTGATATCAGTTCTAGTTTTAGATTGATGGCAATATGGGGGAAATTCCATTAGGTTTCACCCTCATTAGCCTTATTATCTATAATAATAGTTGTCATAACAACTATATGCTAATTGTGGTTTTAATTTATATTTTCCTGATGGCTAATGATGAGAACTATTTCTCGTATCTCTCATATCTATTGCACTTTATGTCTTGAGAAATTTTTCTTTTTTGTTGATGTTGTTTTGTTTTGTTTTATCCCCTGTTTTCAATTGTGCTGGACTCTATCTTGGGTATTCTGTACTTTATTTTGGCTAATATGCACTCATTAGAGAGAATATACCATGCATGTCCTTTTGGGTCTGAGTAATCTCAGATGATATTTTCTAGTTCCATCCATTTGCCTGCAAAACTCAGGATGTCCTCATTCTTAATAGCTGAGTAGTATTACAATGTGTAAATGAACCACATTTTCTATATCCATTCTTCTGTCATGGGACATCTGGGTTGTTTCCAGGTTCTGGCTATCACAAGTAAGGCTGCTATGAACATGGTGGAATATGTTCCCCTGTGACGTGGTAGGGCATCTTTTGAGTATATTACCAAGAGTGGTATAGCTGGGTCTTCAGGTAGATCTATTTCCAATTTTCTGAGGAACCTCCAGATTGATTTCCAGAGTAGTTGTACCAGATTGCAATCCCAGCAGCAATGGAAGAGTGTTCTTCTTTCTCCACATTCTCTCAAACATGTGTTGGCACGTGAGGTTTTGATCTTAGCTCTTCTGATGGGTAAAAGGTGGAATCTCAGGGTCGTTTATTTCATTTCTCTGATCACTAAGGATTTTGAACATTTCTTCAGGTGCTTCTCAGCCATTCAAGATTCCTGAGTTTAGTGAATTCTCAGTTTAGTTCATTTTTTGATTGAGTTGTTTGGATTTTTTGGTGATTAACTTCTTGAGTTCCTTATATATTTTGGATATTGGCCCTCTATTGGATGTGGAGTTAGTGAAGATTTTTTTTCCAATCTGTAGGTAGCTTATTTGTCTTATTTACTATGCCCTTTGCCTTACAGAAGCTTTCCAATTTCATGAGGTCCTATTTATTAATTCTTAATCTTAGAGCATGAGCCATTGAAATTCTGTTTAGGAAATTTACCCCTGTGCCAATGAGTTCAAGGCTCTTTCCCACTTTCTCTACTATTAGATTCAATGTATCTGGTTTTATGGTGAGGTCCTTGACCCACTTGGAGTTTAGCTTTGTACAAGGTGACAAGTATGGGGCTATTTTCATTCTTCTACATACAGACAGACCAGCACCATTTATTGAAGATGCTTTCTTTGTTCCATTGTATATTTTTGACATCTTTATCAAAGATCAAGTGACCTTAAGTATGTGGTTTTAATTCTGGGTCTTCAATTCTTTTCCATTGATCAACATGTCTGTCTCTGTACCAACACCATGCAGTTTTTTTTGTTTGTTTGTTTGTTTGTTTTCTTTTGTTTTGAGACAGGGTTTCTCTGTATAGCCCTGGCTGTCCTGGAACTCACTTTGTAGACCAGCCTGGCCTCGAACTCAGAAATCTGCCAGCCTCTGCCTCCCAAGTGTTGGGATTAAAGGCGTGCGCCACCACCGCCTGGCTGCAGTTTTTAATCACTACTGCTCTATAGTGAAGATTGAGGGCAGGGACAGTGATTCCTCAGCCATTCTTTTATTGTTAGGAATTGTTTTAGCTATTCTGGGAGTTTTGCCTTTCCAGATGAATTTAAGAATTACTCTTTCCATGTCCTTGAAGAATTGTGTTGGGATTTTGATGGGGATTGATTAAATCTATAGATTACCTTTGGTAGGATGGCCATTTTTACTATGTTAATCCTGCCAATCCATGAGCATGGGAGATCTCTCCATTATCTGAGATTGTCTTTGATTTCTTTCTTGAGAGATTTGAAGTTATTGTCATACAGGTCTTTCACTTGTTTGGTTAGAGTTACCCCAAGGTATTTTATACTATTTGTGGCTATTGTATAGGGAATTGTTTCCCTAATTTCTTTTTTTTTAATTTAAATATTCTTTTTTATTATGTATTTTCCTCAATTACATTTCCAATGCTATCCAAAAGTCCCCCATACTCCCCCCCCCCACTCTCCTACCCACCCATTCCCACTTTTTGGCCCTGGTGTTCTCCTGTACTGGGGCATATAAAGTTTGCATGTCCAATGGGCCTCTCTTTCCAGTGATGGCCGACTAGGTCATCTTTTGATGCATATGCAGCTAGAGTCAAGAGCTCCGGGGTACTGGTTAGTTCATAATGTTGTTCCACCTATAGGGTTGCAGATCCCTTTAGCTCCTTGGATACTTTCTCTAGCTCCTCCTTTGGGGGCCCTGTGATCCATCCAATAGCTGACTGTGAGGATCCACTTCTGTGTTTGCTAGGCCCCGGCATAGTCTCACAAGGGACAGCTATATCAGGGTCCTTTCAGCAAACTCTTGCTAATGTATGCAATGGTGTCATCGTTTGGAGGCTAACTATGGGATGGTCTTGTCCTTGTAATGTTTCGCCAGCAAAACATACTCGGACAACCAGATCCCTCTACAGCAAAGCTTTATTGCTTACATCTCAGGAAGACCCCAAACACAGGAAACTCAGTCCTTTTAAAACCCACAAGAGTGGTTGGAGACGTGACTCACCCTGACTGGCTGCCCACTATCAGCCCAGATGACGCGCCACGGGACAGGCAGGGCACAAGGAATGGAGAAATACCCCAGCACATACTCAAACTAATTGTTTATCAGTTAGAACACCGGATATGATTGCAAGGGCGGCTCCTTACATCTCCCCCTTTCCTTTTATTTAAAAGACAACAGGCCACCCAGTACTGAGAGTGGAGATAGAGGTCAAATCCCCAGTGTGCAAAATTAGGGGCATTACACAAAACCTTCTCCCAGGCTCATCACCCGGAGGGGTCTTGGTCGCTCCCGTGTTGTTTTTCCTGGGGGCAGGACACTTGAACACTCAACCTTCATACAAGATGACATGTCTCCCTAGAATAGGCTCATTTTATGCCGCAGAGCCTTTCTACTGCAGTGCTTAGCCGTGCAACTCTCTCAGGCTGCTGAAGCACACTCACTCTATCCCGTGCAATGAGACTAGCCTCGTGGGGCGCAAGAGCTGAGTGGCCAGCGACCTATTGTGTAAGTTTAGATAACCATATATCAGGGGAGACACCGTGTTCTAATGCTGCAAGTGCTTGGGCTATCACCATCTTGTCCCTTTTTGTTTGGGCTTTAAGTTTACAGACCAGCCAGAGCAAAAGCAATGCTCCACCGCATAGGATCACGGCAAACAAGCCTACCCCCACCCACTCCTTAAAGTAGGAAAATGCAGAGGAAATCCAGTGGAGAAGTCCTTCATCAGCAAAGGGTCGAGACGCGTAGAATTCACTAGTAGAATAGTAACTCTCAACTCTCGAAGCGTTTGTTCAAATTCCATGGTCCAACTCTGTAACATATAACGAGACAAAGTTTTTGACAAATTTGCTGCTCTTGTAGAATTTTCAAACTGAACAGAAGTAACACAAAGGTTAGGCATCTTGTATTCACAACCCAATTGAGCCAACTGCCAAAGAATATCCACTTGTTCTTGGACTAGGTCGATACGTTGTATTTGTGAGTTGGCTGTGGCTTGTTTATCTAAAGTTGTTGTGACCATCATAGAAAGCTCATTAATAGTTTGTATTGTTTGAACAGTAGTAGATAGAGCTAGTGCCGAGGCTGTGATAGAGGCTGCAACCGCCGCTGTGGCCACCAGTCCAACTATGATAGCAGAAATACCAAAATCTCTTTTCCCTCGAAACAAAGTCAAGCTATTAGGGGCATCTACAGGAACAGGAACAAATCTAGGCATGCGGGTAACCAAAGCAAAAGGATATTTCTTAGCATCCCAGCATAAGGCATAAAAACATTTTTCTCGTGAGCAATCTATCTCTATCTGATTCTGATTTAAGCTTGTGTTACTTACCACCCACAAAAACAGGGGCCATACACATACCAGGGTGGCAGTAAAATTTACCTCTTTTTGTTTTTTATATTTAACATTGGATGTAGTCCATTTAGAATTTGAACCCTGTTTTTCATTCTGGCGCTGGGTACTTCTCTAATCAAAGGTCATTTCTCCCTTCTCACTAGAACCTCCTCCAATCATAGCCATGGGGGCGAGATCAGTACAGCTTCCATTAACCCCACAAAGCAACCACTGATCAAAAGGGTTACTATTAGGTCGGAGGGGGTCCACAGCACTAAAATCATATCCAGCAAAAGTATCATTAAACTCTCTACTAATATATGGTGAAAAGGAAAAATATTTCTCTACTGCCCAAGTATATTTTTTAGCTTGGCAGCCTGTCCAAGGTAGCGTTACATCTTCCATGGACCCTTCCTTGCAAAAGGGTGCCATTCTAGGTTGTGAAGGCGGCTTATTTCCAGAACTTCCACCTTTTCGGCTGGGCCACCATCTTCTTATAACTATGGCATCAGCCTTCATGTCAAAAGCCGCTCCGCCAAAAGAGGCCCTTTTTAACCAGGCTGCTGATTGATAATGCAAGGATATACATTGGCTCTTATCTTGTAATGAGGAAATTAACATAAAGCACAGGCTTCCCTGTAGGAAGAAGGTTCTATTTTCTTGTAAAGCCTGAATCTGTTCATCTAAGGGTAAATAAGCAAGACCCAGTTCTTTATCTGTAGTGAAAAAGCATGGAAATATTTGTGCATTATGCATAACTGGCATAGGAAGAGGGAAAGTTGACATAATTCCCCATCTTAACTCTCTAGATATACTAAGAACCAGAATGTCCAGCATGAGAAGTATGATCCATCGATGTCTTGGGATCTTGTTCCTGTGACTCATTGTCCAAGAGCTGGATCCTTTGAGTGAGGCGCTCCGGAATCCAAAAGGGATTATCTTCCTCCTGTGGAAAAACACATATAGCTTCCCTGGATCTTATTAAAATAGGATCCGGGCCTTACCATTTATTATCAAGGACATTTTTCCACTTTACCATTTCATTGAGCTATTGAGGCCATTGTCTGTGCCTTTCAGCTGGTGATCTTCCAGCATTATCCAATTTTAAGAAATTAAGAGTAAATACTATAAGGGATAGAGCCATCTTTGGTGTCATAGCCTTTATCCCCCCTTTTTGTTTAATTAAATAGGATTTGAGAGTGTGATGGGCACGTTCTACAATGCCTTGTCCTTGAGGATTATAAGGAAGGCCAGTCAGATGAGTCACATTCATCTGATGGCAAAACTGTCATGAATGCTTTTGACTAACAAGAACAGAACATTTGTTTCTAGGGTGGCTATTCAGCCCAGTCATATATACTATTTAGATTTACAAAATAAACAGCTAGGACGTATCTGTTTAGTCTTTCTTGCCAGTGGCTAACTTCAGCTTAGGAATTTTTTCTTGAATAGGAGCCAGGTAATGATGCATGTGCTCTAATATGTTGAATATAAAAAGGGTGCTCACGCATCAAAATACAATCTTGTATTTTCATCAAAATTTTAGATACTGAACTGTTAGTCAGTTTTAATATAACATAAACAGTGACTAATTACCTTTCAATTGTTTCTCTTGAAGAGAGATTGTAACTAGAATGCTTGAAAAGTCATTATAGTCACTTGTGTACAATTTATTTATTTATTAATCAGAAGTTAGAGAAAGTCTTTAAGTTGTCTCTGTAAATAACTATCTTCTAAAACCCAAATAAATATAAGAATCCTGAGTTTGTATCTTTTCAGGAGCTATCTGTAATCTTTATTAGTTAAAGCTTTATGTAAACCTCTATAACACAAAAGCAAATCCTGGGGGTCTTTTCCAGGCAACTTAGGACAATTTCTTAACTGCCCAAAAACAATTTTCTTAAAGGAACAGTATTTTTTTCTTATAAGTTGCATAAGCAATTGCAAGCTCTGAGATATAATATTGACTATTAATATACAACTTAAAGTTTGATTGTTCAACATTTTTAAACACCATCTTCAGCACACAATTTAATTATCTGTGCTGAAACAGGAGGAAACTCAAAAGAATAATCATGTGATCTAATTTACATATACTTTTCTCCCATAGAGGGGTTGTTTTTAAATACAGTAAATGGGATGTAAGCATGCATGAAGATACAAAAGCATGCATGAGCAATTTTTTAACTTATTTTTAGGATGAGTATCAATTTTATTTAAAATGATGGTATGTAATAGGTCAAATATCAATATTCTGCAATAACCAATTGCTGTTTGGAACAAGGAATTCTTAATTCTTAATTATCACCACAGCAGCCTTATAATAGGATGTTAAAACTTTGAGGTGAAGAAGGATGATTTTACATTAATGTTTATTTTTGCCAAAAAATAGCTGTGGACACATTTAATAAAAATAACTAGAATATGTAACTAATATTTGATTACCACCAATTACAATTGATACCAATAGACTACAGAAGTTTCTTCTACTTTCTGTTAAAGCCTTTTTGGTTCTCACCAGTTAATTGGAATCTCACTTGATAGCACCTTAACAAAGGCTTAGGTTCTCCTGTGGCGAGTTTAAGGTGAGGTCTTAGCCAATTAACATATCCTGTAAGCTTTTGGAAATAAAATTTTGAAGTAAATTTGTACCAATTTACCAGTATAACTGAAACCCTAATTATTAAAAAAGATATTGCCTGTGAATCTTATGAAGCAACAACTCTTCTCCAGAACTTTAAACTTCCCTTTAGAGACATTAGTTAATAAAATACTTTTCACTTAGGAAACAATATATACTGAAAGATTTAAACCTTTTGCTTCTTGTATTGAAGCCGATAATAAAAATTTCTTACATATTGTTAAGCTATGTTAGCCATACCTAGGGGCAAAACCTTTAATGGTCACCAGTTCACTAGAAGTAAACTCTTTACAAATGGAAAAAAATAAACTTTTAAATCTATAATAATTTTACATGAAGTAGGCAAGCTATTTTGAAATGCTTTTATAGGTGTTATAGCCTGATTAACCTTTTATAAACTTTTGAATTTAAATTTTATTTCGAACAACATCTGGCTATGTCTGTAATAAGGATCTAAGAAGTGACACACAAGCCGAGCTGAAGCTGCTCCCCTCTGAGCTCAGCCTCAACCCAAATGCAATCTGAACACTCTGCCAGAGTCTTGGCTCAAAGATTATCTCTATGTTGCAGTATCCTTAAAGACTTGAATCATGTGTTTGTTCATGTTGTTTAGAAAGACTCCAACCTTGAGTTCCCAATTTTAAGCTAACTTTCTGTCACAAGCAAAAGGCTGTCTGCCCCTTTAAGAGCTCTGCTTGTAATTGGCCCTCAGCAAGGCTTATCCAGCTGTACTTGACTCCCAGCCACAGTGCAGCTAATTTATCAGCTTGTACTTGTGCAAATTGAAACTACTTTTAAAACAAGTTTTAACCATTTATATTTTTCAACATGAAACATGGAACAATAATCATTCAAACAACACAACAAAAACAAACATGAATTGACAGACATATGGACAATTTGTTTTGATGCATCAAAAACAGACAATAGACAGACAGGGAATAGAACTTTGTGTCTCAAAGGGACACAGATATTTTAACCAGAGCTAAGAAAAGTTCCATAGGAGTCAGAGAGAAAGTGGGACGTCTCCCGTTTTTCTTCTGTTCCCAGGAGAGCTCTGAAATAGCTTATTTTCATTTTTTCTCTTTTTTGCTAAAAGATCCCAAACAGGGGATAACTGCTTTTTTTTTTAAAAACTTATTTTCTCTCCCTCATGTTCAGACTCTACTTCCTTATCTCCTTCTTCTGGTAATACTGCCAGTGAATGAGGGTAGGTGCAGTGACCTTGAGAGCTATCTCTAAGCCTTTAATGAAAGCTGCCTCTTTAGTCAAAGTCTTTGAGAGGAGGGTAAATTGACTTAATTTTAATTTCTATCCTTTGTATCTTTATATTTTATATTATCTTTTGTATCTTTATATTTTATATTATCTTTTGTTTTTCTCTTTTCTCCTTTTCTAATCTCACCCCGGGCATACTTTCCCGACATTATCTTTTCCTCGGGTTCAAGACCCGTGGAAAGGCCTGTATGCTTAATTGGTGCACCATGTTTCCCTTTTGCTCCTTATCTCTCTCCCCACTTCTGCCTCTGATAGGCTTTCTTGAATTTCATCCAGAATTTTCTGCCCCGCCTCACCAGCTTCCACAACGGCATGGTCTCTGTTTTAAGTTTGCCGTTCTGCTGTTTCCTAACTAGATCTCTTTTCAGTTTCTCCCAAGAGGCAATAAAACAAACAAAAGGGCCTCTAACTCTGGAGAAAGTTTAAGACCGCACGTACCTTGCAGAGCTGTATTGTCCCGTAGTTCTGAATCTGCCCCGTGAAACGGGGGCTCTCCTATCAGCGCCTGGTGATAATATAGTTCCCGGGTTTCTGCACCACTTCTTGTCCTTGTAATGTTTCGCCAGCAAAACATACTTGGACAACCAGATCCTTCTACAGCAAAGCTTTATTGCTTACATCTCAGGAAGACCCCAAACACAGGAAACTCAGTCCTTTTAACACCCACAAGAGTGGTTGGAGACGTGACTCACCCTGACTGGCTGCTCACTATCAGCCCAGATGATGCGCCACGGGACAGGCAGGGCACAAGGAATGGAGAAATACCCCAGCACATACGCAGACTAATTGTTTATCAGTTAGAACACCGGATATGATTGCAAGGGCGGCTCCTTACAGGATGGATCCCTGGATATGGCAGTCTCTAGATGGTCCATCCTTTTGTCTCAGCTCTAAACTTTGTCTCTGTAACTCCTTTCATGGGTGATTGTTTCCAATTCTAAGAAGGGGCAAAGTGTCCACACTTTGGTCTTCGTTCTTCTTCAGTTTCATGTGTTTTGCAAATTGTATCTTATATCTCGGGTATACTAAGTTTCTAGGATAATATCCACTTATCAGTGAGTACATATCATTTGAGTAATTTTGTGATTGTGTTACCTCACTCAGGATGATGCCCTCCAGGTCCAACCATTTGCCTAGGAATTTCATAAATTCATTCCTTTTAATAGCTGAGTAGTACTCCATTGTGTAAATGTACCACATTTTTTGTATCCATTCCTCTGTTGAGGGGCATCTGGGTTCTTTCCAGCTTCTGGCTATTATAAATAAGGCTGATAGGAACATAGTGGAGCATGTGCCCTTCTTACCAGTTGTTTCCCTAATTTCTTTCTCAGCCCATTTATCTTTTGTATAATGGAAGGCTAGTGATTTGTTTGAGTTAATTTTATATCCGGCCACTTTGTTGAAGTTATTTATCAGCTGGAGAAGTTCTCTGGTGGAATTTTTTGGGTTGCTTATGTATACTATCATATCATCTGCAAATAGTGATACCTTTATTTCTCCTTTACCAATTTGTATCACCTTGGTCTCTTTTTGTTGTCTTATTGTTGTAGCTAGCACTTTGAGTACTATATTGAATAGATATGGGGATAGTAGGCATCCTTGTCTTGTCCCTGATTTCAGAGGGAGTGCTTCAACTATGTCTCCATTTAATTTAATATTAGCTGTTGGTTTGCAGTAAATTGCTTTTATTATGTTTAAATATGGGCCTTGAATTTCTGATCTCTCCAATACTCTTAACATGAAGGGGTTCTGTACTTTATCAAATGCTTTTTCTGCATCTAAGGGGATGATCATGTGATTTTTTTCTTTGAGTTTATTTATGTAGTGGATTATGTTAATAGATTTTCACATATTAAACCAACCTTGCATCCCTGGGATGAAGCCTACTTGATCTTGGTGAATGATGGTTTTGATATGTTCTTGGATTTGGTTTGCAAGAATTTTGAGTATTTTTGCATCAATATTCATAAGTGAGATTGGTCTGAAGTTCTCCTTTTGGGTTGGGTCCTCGTGTGGTTTAGGTATCAGAGTGAGGCTTCATAGAATGAGTTAGATAATGTTCCTTCTCTTTCTTTTTTATGGAATAGTTTGAGGAAAATTGGTATCAGGTCTTCTTTGAAGGTCTGGTAGAATTCTCCAATAAATCCATCTGGCCCTGGGCTTTTTTTTGTGGGGGGGGGGTGACTTCTTCTTCTTTTTATTAGATATTTTCTTCATTTACATTTTAAATGCTATCCCAAAAGTCCCCTATATCCTCCCCCAACCCTGCTCCCCTACCCACTCACTCCCACTTCTTGTCCCTGGCGTTTTCCTGTACTGGGGCATATAAAGTTTGCTAGACCAAGGCGCCTCTCTTCCAAATCTTGGCTGACTAGGCCATCTTCTGCTACGTACGCAGCTAGAGACATGAGCTCTGTGGGTACTGATTAGATCATATTGCTGTTCCACCTATAGTGTTGCAGACCCCTTAAACTCCATGGGTACTTTCTCTAGCTTCTCCATTGGGGGCCCTGTGTTCCATCCTATACCTGACTGTGAACATCCACTTCTGTATTTGCGAGGCACAGGCAAATCCTCACAGGAGACAGCTATATCAGGGTCTTTTCAGCAAAATCTTGCTGGCATATGCAATAGTGTCTGTGTTTGGTGGCTGATTATGGGATGGACCCCCAGGTGGGGCAGTCGCTGGATGGTCCATCCTTTCATCTTAGCTTCAAACTTTTTGTCTCTGCGACTTCTTCCATGGATATTTTATTCCCTATTCTAGGGAGGAATGAAGTATCCATGCATTGGTCTTCCTTCTTGATTTTCTTGTGTTTTGAAAATCGTATCTTGGGTATTCTAGGTTTCTGAGCTAATATCCACTTATCAGTGAGTACATATCAAGTGACTTCTTTTGTGATTGGGTTACCTCACTCAGGATGATATCTTCTAGATACATCCATTTGCCCAAGAATTTCATAAATTCATTGTGTTTAATAGCTGAGTAGTACTCCATTGTGTAAATGTATCACATTTTCTCTATCCATTCCTCTGTTGAGGGACATCTGGGTTCTTTCCAGCTTCTGGCTATTATAAATAAGGCTGTTATGAACATATGGAGCATGTGTCCTTATTACAATTCTCCAATAAATTCCAATAAATTCTTCTGGCCTTGGGCTTTTTTCTTCTTTTTTTCTTTGTGTTTTTTTTGGGGGGGGGGGGGTTGGGAGGTTTTTCGTGACTTCTTCTATTTCCTTGTGTGATATGGGCCTCTTTAGATAGTTTACCTGCTCTTGACTTAACTTTGATATGTGGCATCTGTCTAGAAAAAAACATCCATTTCATCTATATTTTCCAGCTGTTTTGAGTGTAGGCTTTTATAGTAGGATCTGATGATTTTTTTTAAATTTCCTCCGTTTCTGTTGTTATATTTCCCTTTTTTATTTCTGATCTTGTTAATTTGGATGCTGCCTCTAGGCCCTTTAGTTAGTTTGAGAAGGGGTTTATCTATCTTGTTAATCTCTCAATGAACCAGCTTCTGGTTTTGCTGACTCTTTGTATTGTTTTCTTTGTTTCTATTTGATTGATTTTAGCCCTGAGTTGGACTATTTCCTGCCTTCTACTCCTCTTGGGTGAGTTTGCTTCTTTTTGTTCTAGAGTTCTCTTGTGTGCTGTTAAGTTGTTAGTGTAAGATCTCTCCAGTTTCTTTACCAGGGCACTTAGTGCTATGAACTTTCCTCTTAGCACTGCTTTCATTGTGTCCCATAAGTTTAGGTATGATGTGTCAACATTTTCATTAAATTCCAGGAAGTCTTTTTTTTTTTTTTTAATTTCTTCTCTGACTAAGTTATCACTGAGTAAAGAATTGTTCAATTTCCATGTGTATGTGGGCTTTCTGTAGTTTTTGATGTTATTGAAGGCCACTCTTAGGCCATGGTGATCTGATAAGATACATGGTACTATTTTAATCTTCTTGTATAGATTGAGGGTTGTTTCGTGACCAAGTATATGGTTGATTTTGGAAAAGGTACCATGAGGTACTGAGAAGAATGTGTATTCTTTTGTTTTAGGGTGAAATGTTCTGTAAATATCTGTTAAATCCATTTGGTTCATAACCTCTCTTTCAATGTGTCTCTGTTTTGTTTCTGGTTCAATAACCTGTCCATTGGTGAGAGTGGAGTGTTGGAATCTCCCACTATTACTATGTGGGGTTCATTATGTGTTATGAGCTTTCATAAAGTTTCTTGTATGAATTTTGGTGCTCTTGCATTTGGGGTATAGATGTTCAGAATTGAGACTTTCTTTTGGTGGATTTTCCCCTTGATGAATATGGAGTGTCCTTCTTGATCATGCTTGATAACTTTTGGTTGAAAGTCTATTTTACTGTATATTAGGATGGCAACTCCTGTTTGTTTCCTGGGACCATTTGCTTGGAAGACCTTTTTCCATCCTTCTATTCTGAGATGGTATCTATCTTTGTTATTGAGGTTTGTTTCTTGTATGCAGCAAAGCTCTGGATCTTGTTTGTGTATCCAGTCTGTTAGCTTATGTCTTTTTTTTTTTTTTTTTTTTTTTTTTGGTGAGTTGAGTCCATTAATATTGACAGATATTAAAGAGAGATATATGTTTGTTTTTGTAGGTGGCTTTATATGCTTATGGCTCTCTGCTTTCAGCTTTGATGTGAGATGCTTAATAGCTTGTCCTTTCTTTGGTGCAGATACCTTCCTTGTGTTGGAGTTTTCCTTCCAGGATCCTCTGTAAGGCTGGGTTGCTAGATAGATACTGTTTGAATTTGGTTTTGTCCTAGAGTATTTTGGTTTCTCCATCTATGTGGATTGAAAGTTTTTCTGGGTATAGTAGTCTAGGCTGGCATTTGTGCTCTCTTAGAGTCCACATGACCTCTGATCGGGCTCTTCTGGCTTTCATAGTCTCTGATGAGAAGTCTTGTGTAATTCTGTATGTTACTTGGCCTTTTCCCCTTGCAGCTTTTTATATTCTTCCTTTGTTCTGTGCATTTAGTGTTTCGATAATTATGTGATGAGAAGATTTTCCTTTCTGGTCCCATTTATTTGGTGTTCTATAGGCTTCTTGTACCTTTATGACCATCTCTTTCTTTAGGTTGGAGACGTTTTCTTCCATGATTTTGTTGAAGACATTTTCATGTCCTTTGAGCTTGGAGTCTTCTTTCTCCTCTATTCTGATTATTCTTAGATTTGGTCTTTTCATTGTGTCCTGAATTTCCTGGGTGTTTTGGGTTAGGAATTTTTAATGTTTTGAATTTTCTTTGACAGTTGTGGCAATCTCTTCTACTGTATCTTCTATACCTGAGAGTCTCTCTTCTATTTCTTGTATTCTGTTGGTAACATTTACATCTGTAATTCCTGACCTCTTTCCTAGGTTTTCCATTTCCAGGTTTGCCTCCATTTGTGTTTTCTTCATTGTTTCTACTTCCACTTTTAGGTCTTTGATCACTTTATTCAATTCCTTCACCTGCTTACCTGTGTTTTCCTTCATTTCTTTTAGTGAGTTATTGATATCTTCTTTAAAGGACTCTATTATCTTCATGAGATAAGGATTTTAGGACAGATTCCTGATTTTCAGGTGTGTTGGTGTATTCAGGGCTTGCTGTGGTGGGAGAACTGGGTTCTGATGATGTTCATGAGTTTTAGCTTCTGTTTCTTATGGTCTTGTGCTTACCTTTCACCATATGGATATCCCTGGTGTTTGTTGGTCTGGGTGACTGTTTGGAGTCTGCCTCTTTTGTCCCTGACTTGCTTCAGGTCTCCCAGTAGGCCTGTGGCCCTGGCTGTATGAGACCACCTGTGGGGTGTTTCAACTGGGGGCTCTTCACAGGAGCAGAACGGCTGCTTATCTGTTGCCCTGGCAGCAGTAGATCTACTGGGAGGCCTTCAGACTGTTGGGTCTTTAGTGGAGCAGTCAAGCTGTTGTCCAACTGCTCTGAGTGCATCTTATCCTCAGCTTCTCTGAGTTCAGTGGGTCCTCAACTGTTCTATGTGCAATAGATTCTCTAGGATGGATCAGGATATGGTGTCTTCACCTGAGCAAACCAACTAGGAGTCTGCCCCAGCAGCAAGGACTGGGCAGAAGGTGTCGAGAATTTTTTTCTAAGCATATCTTCAGTCATTTTTATATTGGGTTACTTTTTTCCTTTCATTGACTTGAATCAATTCTTTGTACACTTTAAATATTAATTATATGTCTGATGTATGTTTCTTCAGATGTTTCCCCCAACTGATAGTCTGTTATATTCATGTCGTTCTTTGTTTCCTTTGCTTCTGAACCTCTCTAGTGTTACTTATTCCCAAGTATTGCTGGGTCCTGTGGCAAGTCTTTACTTACCCCTTTGAAGAACATTTTCCAAGGTGTCTATAGTTTCTTGGTAACATCGGAAAATTGATACAATTAACATATTTGCTTTTGTTTTTTCAGTAATTGGGTGAGACTGTATTCAACGCTTATTACCCACTATCTAGATCTAGAAGACATAATACTTAATAGGAGCCAATTATTACCACTGCTGGAGCTACTGGACTTACTCAAAAGGTGAGGAATATTCTCTGAAAGAAATGGTTTCTTCCAAAATTGTTGTTTCCAGAGATAATTATAAACTTCAGAGCTGTATCAAATAACAGAAATAGCTAATAAATAAGAAAAATACCACTTCTGTAAGAATAGGTATTTATATAATATCTGTATAACATATCATTTGCCATTGCACATATATAAGTCTTTTCATAGGCTGATTTGCTGTTAATAAAATTTAGCTGAATCTGATAACTGTGTAAGTAGGAAAGACCTCACCTGTTTTTATAAAATAACTCAAGATGGCAACTTTGTGTTAAAAGTAAAAATTTAAGTGATTACCTAACATTTAAACATTGAAATACCTATGAACTACTAAATGCACTAAATTTTAGCTAATGTGCACAATTAGGCTAAGGATAGTATATAAATTGCAATAGATCTTGGATATTCATATATTCCATACCAAGGATTTAATTAATTTTGATTTAAACATTGTAGGGAGAAAATTGGATTTGTATTAAATAAGGATAGACTATCTTCTCATCATTAGTCCGACTCTACATTACTACAGTTCTTTACTTATTTTTATACAATATTCAGTATTATAAAATATTCAGTTTTCTAATGTGGTCTTACTGAATAGTTTAATTAAGCTAGATTACCAGGGATCCCAGCTTCATGAAGAGAGTAGTCAAATAGTGCATCTTAAACATGACACCACTAATGTCATAAAATCTTTGCTATGACAGATGATTGTTTAAGATTCCTGAATAAAAACTATGGAGAAAATAGTTATTCAAGCTCAAGAGTCTTTTCAGATATCCATAATGGAAAATATGCTATAATAGAAGTTTAAAGTCAGAGAAATCAATGTAGTTTTAGAGAAGTCCAACATGCTATTTCTTGAACCACTGAACCACCTGAAACAGTGTGGATATAGTAAACATTTTTACATATTAGTAAAACATATTCTACTTATTTTCATCTTTGGTAACTTTTTCAACTTTAATTAGACTGCCATAACATTACAATCCTTTTGAAGTGTTAATAATTAACAATGATGACTTAGGTGAGTGAAACACAAATGTTTTGTGTGTGTGTGTGTGTGTGTGTGTGTGTGTATGTGTGTATAAACAAACTGTGTATATGGGGTTCTTCAAAAATTTAATGCATAGCATAAATTTATAACATTCCCTTTGAAAAGCAATCCACTAATGAAATAAGCAATGACTCTGTCAGGGGTTGCAGCAAGAAAAGACCATCTTTAACCCTGTTTATTATACCCAAAAGTAAGTTTCCAAAGATGAGTTAATAGGAGAAAAAAGCATGTATTTGTTTGACATAAGTTTTACATCAACTGGGGGAACTCATATATGCAGTCACAGAGAACAAGTTGTATGCACTTTTATGGTAAGTTTGAGGAAGCAAATAGTTGTACAAAAGCATGACTGCACAGCAGGTGGCATGTAATAGCACTCAACTGCTGGATTCAGCAAAATCTAGTTTTACACGTTTTTCTATCGCTTGATTTTCAGATATAAGAGCCTTACTTTCCTCTACAGATAAGACCTTTGCCTGGCCCATAAAGGTGCCATGATCTCTTCCAGGGAAGTACTTGCAAAAGATAATTTTATGACCTTCTCCAGGAAGAATTGATAAGGCAGTTTTCTTAATTTCCTTGCATTTAAAAAGCTCAGTGTATAACCTGTATTTTGTCAACTGACTGAGTCTGTCATTGCAACAAAGAAAACTAAAACACCATGGTTACTTCAGGTAAAATATCGGAATACTTTTAACTAGTTCAAACCATACTTATAAGAATCAGACAAAAGAAACCTAGCGTGGACTATAGCAACATGTATTTATACCAGTATTCTTTTAGATAGTGTTTTGGAATCACATTTATGGAATTATGAACAGTTCCAATTTAAAAATAACTTGATTTTGAGTTAAAAATTTTGAAAACTTCTTATTATAATGAAATCAAGTAACAATATATTCTTTATACTCTTTCTACATTGAAAACATCACTTTCAAAGAAATAATACCTATCCACAGAGAACATAAATATGCAAAGATATCACCAAGACAGTATCTATTTTCTCAAAAATAAACACCCAAAAACAAAATATCTATTTGCTGAATATTGAAATACAACATTGCAGCCACCTGTGCTGGTAAACTTTTACTCTCAAATACTTTGCAAATATGATTTGTATATTAATTTCAATGGTAGCAAATTTTATTATGATAGACTGCTTTATTAGGTGACTTAGTTTCTTTCAATTCTATAAAGTACAAAGTAAATAAGACTACAAATCTATTAACAATTTGCTACTTCCAGAATGCATATATGCCCTGTTTATTATATATAATGCAAATTTCTAGGAAAGTATAAGTTATACACATGAGACATGAAATACAGGATGGGAGACCATGGATTCAACTGCTATTATTAACAGGAAAATGTGTAACTGATGTCCAAGCTAAAACACTTTAGTAAATGAAATTGGAATTATACTGGCACAGTGTGTATCAAACTTAGTACTTTCCAAGAAAATCAGGTCTTATGCACAACATAAGCAGAATCTGTCAATATACTAAACATTGCGGTTTCTGTAAAACAATAGGAATAATTGTTGTTCACAAGCACCATGGCAAATTTTAACAAACAAAATGAGTAAACCAATGCTCTAAAGTAGACTATAAAATAGACAACCTGCTGCCCTCCCAGGAATTTAATTAGCCTGCTTTCCTTTAGGTGTTTCTGTATTTTTGCCACTGTGGTGGTGTGGTGCTCTCCAACCACAAGTGTGTTGTTAACAAGGGTGTTGAAACAGACATTCCCAGGCACACCCAAAACAATCGAGCATTTTTTTTTCACCTTGGTAGTCAATTTTATTCACCGTTAGAAGTGCCCAATATAACAAGAGAGAAAAAGATTTAGTTGGCTATTTGTTTTCAGAGTTTTCATCCATCATGCGTGGAGAGTATGGCAGAGAGCAGAGCAACTCACACCATAGCAGTCTGAATGCAGAGAGAGGTTGGTAGTGGTGCTGCAAGCTGGCTTCTGTCTATTCCTCTTTTCTTTTCTCGTAGGTCTTCAGGCTATGAAACTATGTCACCTGTATGGCAGGCCTTCTACCCTGAGCTTATTCTCTTTAGAAACACCTCGACAGGATGCCATCTTTTATTGATTTTAGTATTTATTTGTGTATATGTTTGTGTGTTTGTGTAAATGTATGCCATTTACACATGGGATGGCACATAGAGTCCAGAAGCTTGGGTATAATCCCTTGAAACTAGATTCAAGTTTGTTATAAGTTACCTGAAATGAATGCTGGAATTGAACTTAGGTCCTCTGGAAGATCAGCAAGTGTTTCTAAAGACTAAACATCTCTCCTACCATGGAGTGTCATTTTTTTTAATTAGGTATTTATTTCATTTACATTTCCAATTCTATCCCAAAAGTCCCCCCCCCACTCCCCCCCAACTTCCCCCCCTCCACTTCCACTTCTTGGCCCTGGCATTCACCTGTACTGAGGCAGATAAAGTTTGCATGACCAATAGGCCTCTCTTTCCACTGATGTCCGACTAGGCCATCTTCTGATACATATGCAGCTAGAGACACGAGCTCCAGGGGGTACTGGTTAGTTCATATTGTTGTTTCACCTATAGGGTTGCAGATCCCTTTAGCTCCTTGGGTATTTTCTCTAACTCCTCCATTGGGGGCCCTGTGATCCATCCAATAGCTGACTGTGGGCATCCACTTCTGTGTTTGCTAGGCCCCAGCATAGTCTCACAAGCAACAGCTATATCTGGGTCCTTTCAGTCTAGCGGTTCCTCAGAAAATTGGACATAGTACTACCGGAGGATCCTGCAATACCTCTCCTGGGCATATATCCAGAAGATGTTCCAACCAGTAAGAAGGACACATGCTCCACTATGTTCATAGCAGCCTTATTTATAATATCTAGAAGCTGGAAAGAACCCAGATGCCCCTCAACAGAGGAATGGATACAGAAAATGTGGTACATTTACACAATGGAGTACTACTCAGCTATTAAAAAATGAATTTATGAAATTCCTAGGCAAATGGATGGACCTGGAGGGCATCATCCTGAGTGAGGTAACCTAATCACAAAAGAACTCACACAATATGTACTCACTGATAAGTGGATATTAGCCCAGAAACTTACAATACCCAAGATATAAGATACAATTTGCTAAACGCATGAAACTCAAGAAGAACGAAGACCAAAGTGTGGACACTTTGCCCCTTCTTAGAATTGGGAACAAAACACCCATGGAAGGAATTACAGAGACAAAGTTTGGAGCTGAGACGAAAGGATGGACCATCTAGAGACTGCCATATCCGGGGATCCGTCCCATAATCAGCCTCCAAACGCTGACACCATCGCATACGCTAGCAGGATTTTGCTGAAAGGAATGTCATTTTTAAAAAAAATAATTTACTAATATTTATCTTTATGCATAACTCAGTACAATTAATTTATTAACAACTATAGCAAATGTGTTTAAAAGATTTGTGAAATAAATAACACTGATCTCAAATTTCCATGCTGACACCTCCAAATAAGAAACTGTCATCTTTATATATTTTGACAAAGTCAATCTTCAAAACACTTCTATTATCTTTATCTTATCATTACACTTTACATGCTGAATTGTGGGGGAGAGTGCTTAACTAGTATTAAGACCCACCTAATTGGCATGGAATCCAGGATTCAAATCAAGAAGTATGTCTTTGAACCCCATGAGCATAACCAATACTTTATACCAAATTTGGATGAATAGCAGTTTCAATTTGTAATTGGCATCTATGTATTAATAATTCTTATTATCGGTCCAATTGAAACATAAGTAGAATGTTATTAATCTCTTACACACTAAGTATGTTTTCTTTGTAGTTGATTATCTCCCAAAAGAGAATATATGCTTAAAACTGAAGGAATCTAAAATTACTTGAAGGGTATGTTGTCTTTCCACAAGATAAATACATACTAATGTTCTTGGAGAAAGGCAAAGGTCCATATTTTAAGGGTCAGGGAAAAATGCCTCTCTAAGCTCCAAAACCCACAGGAAATCCATAATTCTTTATTCAATAGTGCAATCAGATGAGTGGCCCAAGTATCTATCACTCTAAATATACCTCCCTAAACACCAAATAAAGATGATTAGTTAATCAAAATCTTCAGTCAGAAAAGCCCCCTAATGTGCTCATCACAGAAGTGTGTCTGTCCAACACTAAATATATGCAATTATTAGAGTAATGTTAAATATTGCAAGAGCATGAAGACAGCTCACATTTCTTCTATTTTAAGCCAAATTGCATTCTATCAGAATATTCTAAGTTCACCCTAGACCTAGGTAGTTTTTACATGTTTGTAAAGAATTAGTACTCCTTTTTTTAATTGAAAACAGTCTTTTATACAATGCACCCTAATTCTGTTTTTCTCTCCATCTGTTCTTCCAGTTCCTCACCACCTCCCTTACCATTTGGATTCATCTCCTTTCTCTTTCACTAGAAAACAGACAGGTATCCAAAGGGTAATAATGAAATGTATAGTATAAAGCAAAATCATACACACTGTTATCAGACAAAACAAACAGACAGAAAATATAAATTGTTTACACACTCGGGAATCCCATAAAACCTCAAAACTGGAAGCTATAATATAGCTATAATGTAATATAACACATAAAGGCCCTATAAAGCAAAATAAAATAAATGCTCCTAAAAGATAAACCTAAAACAAGAAAATGAATAAAAAGCCCTGATACAACATTATGTGACAAGGATGTTCCAAACAAGGCATTGAGTTCATTTGTTATTGTTCATCTACTGCTGAACATGCAGCCTATCCTTAAGAGTAGTCTGCTTCCCAAGTGAGACTCTCTTAAAGGAAACTAATTTTTCATTCATACATGGTTATCAGTTGAAGATACCTTCTGAGTTAGGGTTGGGTCTGTATATCCAGTTCTACTTTCAGCTCTAGGAGCCCACATAGTGCACTGTGCATGCTGCCTTGGTCTTTATGAGTTCGTCTGTATGTTAATCCTGTTTTACCTAGAAGTCATTGTTCCCTTGGGCTCCTTCATTGCTCAAGGTCAAACATTCATTCTGATTTCTGAGTCAGGAAGTGAGGGATTTTCTGGAGCTATCCCATTTTGGGCTGAGTGTTCTCAAAGCTCTTAATGTCTGCAAGTTGTCTGGCTGTGGGTCTCTGTATATTTTAGCATCTGCTGCAGGATAAGTATTCTTACTTTTAACCCAAGTTGTTGAAAATTATTTCCAATTCTATTCATTTACCTTCCTGTCTTTTATTCATATGGACAAAGGTCATCCCTTGCTTCTGTAAATTTCTGAGGAAGATATGCAAGGTAGTAGAAATAGAATAATATCTAACTAGATTCATTTGGTGTCAGTCTCTGTCTCTAACTTTCTTTTCCTATATATTTTTTATTAGGTATTTTCCTCATTTACATTTTCAATGCTATCCCAAAGATCCCCCATATCCACCCCCCCAATCCCCTACCCACCCACTCCCCCTTTTTGGCCGTGGCGTTCCTCTGTACTAGGGCATCTAAAGTTGGCAAGTCCAATGGGCCTCTCTTTGCAGTGATGGCCGACTAGGCCATCTTTTGATGCATATGCAGCTAGAGACAAGAGCTCTGGGGTACTGGTTAGTTCATATTGTTATTCCACCTATAGGGTTGCAGTTCCCTTTAGCTCCTTGGGTAATATCTCTACTTTTCCTATATTTTTATTAGATATTTTATTTACATTTCAAATGCTATCCCCTTTTGTGGTTTCCATTCCAAAAACCCCCTATCCTATCCTCCCCTACCCCTGCTTCTGTGAGGGTGTTCCCCCACCCATCCACTCCCACTTCCCCATCCTGGAATTCCCCTACACTGGAGCATCAAGCCTTCACAGGACCAAGGGCCTCTCCTCCCATTGAAGTTTGACAAGGCCACTCTCTGGTATTTATGTGTCTGGAGCCATGGGTCACTCCATGTGTACTCGTTGGTTGGTGATTCTAACTTAATACAGAGTGTTGAAGAAAACAACTGACATTTTATACCCTTCTTTCCTGAAAATAATAGAGAGATGAGAGGCGCCAGCTCCAGGCCACCTTAGGCACAAACTCTTCAGATTGTCCCCAGGTCCCCAGAGGACTCTCCATACCACAGGCACCCTACCATGCCCAGGATTTTAAGATCACAACATCTGTTCCAAACCAATCGTGACTGGCCTGTGACAGCAGCAGGGACTCAGGAAACCAGCCTGAGCAGGGGCATAAGTCTCTTCCGGTCAGCGCCAGCTCTGAGCTACCTTGGGCATGAAGTAGGCAGACTGTCCCAAGGTCCCCAGAGGACTATCCATGCCACAGGTGCCCTAGCATGCCCAGGATCTTAGGGATCACTGGTGAGTGGAAGACAACATCTGTTCTAAACCAATCATGATGGGCCTATGACAGCAGGAGCAAGGACACAGGAATCCTGCCTGGCCAACAACTTGGGTTCCTTCTGATCGGTGCTGGTATACCTTGGTTTTGAACACACCCGACAGCCTCACGGTCCCCAGAAGAGATATCACTTACAGGAGCTGTAACACGCTCATGATCTTAGGATTTCAGGATCCCAGGATAACAGGAGCTTGGTCACACCAGGATCTCAGGGTCTCAGATGAATCTTGACTGCCCAGAACTCTGACACACCCAGAATCTCAGGTTCATAGGATCTCTGAATCACAGGATCACAGAGAAAGCTGGACTCTGAAGAGTCATGAACCAACTGGGATTATTGGAAGAACAGGCTCCAATCAGATATATTGAGGGCAGCAAACACTTGAGATAATCAGAAGGCAGGAGGCAAGTGTAAGAACAAAAACAAAAGAAACTACTTGGCAACATCAGAACCAAACTCTCCCACCATAGCAAGTCCTGATACACCATCACACCAGAAAAGCAAGATAGGGATCTAAAATCACTTCTCATGATGATGATGGGGGACTTTAAGAAGGAAATAAATAACTCCTTTAAGGAAATACAGAAGAACACAGGTAAACAAATAGAAGCCCTTAAAAAGGAAACACAAAAATCCTTTAAAGAGTTACAGGAAAACACTAACAAACACGGGACAGAATTGAACAAACCCATCCAGGACCTAAAAATGAAAGTCCAAATAACAAAGATCCTAACTCAAAACATCCAGGAAATCCAGGACACAAAGAGAAGACCAAACCTAAGGATAATAGGTATAGATGAGAATGAAGACTTTCTACTTAAATATCTTCAACAAAGAAAATTTCCCTTACCTAAAGAGAAAGATGCCCATAAACATACAAGAAGCCTACAGAACCTCAATTAGAATGGACCAGAAAAGAAATTCCTCCCAACACATGATATTCAGAACAACAAATGCACTAAATAAAGATAGAATATTAAAAGCAGTAAGGGAAAAAGGTCAAGTAACATAAAAAGGCAGACTGATTAAAATTACACAAGACTTCTCACCGGAGACTCTGAAAGCCAAAAGATCCTGGACAGATGTTATACAGACCCTAAGAGAACATAAATACCAGCCCAGGCTACTATACCCAGCCAAACTCTCAATTACAATAGATGGAGAAACCAAAGTGTTCCATGACAAAAACAAGGTTCACACAATATCTTTCCATGAATCCAGCCCTTCAAAGGATAATAAAGGGAAAACCTCAACACATGGAGGGAAATGACACCCTAAAAATAGCAAGAAAGTAATTCTTCAACAAACCTAAAAGAAGATAGCTGCAAAAACAGAATCCCAACCCAGAAACAAAAATAACAAGAAGTAACAATTATTTTTCTTAATATCTATTAATATCAAAGGACTCAATTTCCCTGATAAAAAGACATAGACTAACAGACTGGCTATATAAACAGGACCCAACATTTTGCTGCATACAGGAAACCCACCTCAGGGACAAAGACAGACACTACCTCAGAGTAAAAGGCTGGAAAACAATTTTCCAAGCAAACATTCCAAAGAAATAAGCTTGCAGTAGTCATTCTAATATAGAATAAAATCGACTTCCAATCCTAAGTTATCAAAAAAGACAAGGAGAGGCACTTCATACTCATCAAAGGAAAATTTTTCCAAGATGAACTCTCAATTCTAAATATCTATGCTCCAAATGCAAGGACAGCCACATTCATTAAAGAAATTTTAATAAAGCTCAAAGCATACATTGCACCACACACAATTATAGTAGGAGACGTTAGCACTCAACTCTCATCAATTGACAGATCCTGGAAATAGAAACTAAACAGAGACACATTGAAACTAACAGAAGTTATAAAACAAATGGATTTAACAGACATCTACAGAATATTTTATCCTAAAACAAAAGGATATACCTTCTTCTCAGCACCTGATGGTACCTTCTCCAAAATTGACCATATAATTGCTGACAAACAGGTCTCAACAGATACAAAAATATTGAAATTATCCCATGCATTCTATCAGATCACCACAGACTAAGGCTGATCTTCAATAACAACATAAATAATAGAAAGCCAAAATGGGAGATGAACAACACTCTACTCAATAATAAATGGGTCAAGGAAGAAATGAAGAAAGAAATTAAAGGCTTTTTAGAGTTTAATGTCAATGAAGCCACAACATACCCAAACTTATGGGACACAATGAAAGTAGTCCTAAGAGAAAAACTCATAGCTCTGAGTGCCACCAAAAAGAAACCAGAGAGAGCACACACTAGCAGATTGACAGCACACCGAAAAGCTATAGAACAAAAGGAAGCAAATTCATCCAAGTGGAGTAGACAGAAGGAAATGATCAAACTCAGGGATGACATCAACAAAGAAGAAACAAAAAGAACTGTACAAACAATCAACCAAATGAATAGATGGTTTTGAGAAAATCCAGAAGATTGATAAACCCCTAGCCAGACTAGCTAGAGGGCACAGGGATAGTATCCTAATTAACAAAATCAAAAATGAAAAGAGAGACATAACAACAGAACCTGAGGAAATCCAAAACATCATCAGATCTTACTACAAAAGGCTGTACTCAACATTACTGGAAAACCTGGACAAAATGAACACTTTTCTAGATAGATATCAGGTATAAAACTTAAATCAGGATCAGATTAATGATCTAAACAGCCCTATATCCCGTAAAGAAATAGAAGCAGTCATTAATAGTCTCGCAACCGAAAAAAATCCCAGCCAAAAGAAGCCCAGGACAAGATGTATTTAGTGCAGAGTTCTATCAGACCTTCAAAGAGGACCTAATTCCAATTCTCCTCAAACTATTTCACAAAATAGAAACAGAAGATACTCTACCCAATTCATTCTATGAAGCCACAATTACTCTGATACCTAAACCACATAAAGACCCAACAAAGAAAGAGAACTTCAGACCAGTTTCCCTTATGAATATTAATGCAAAAATACTCAATAAAATTCTCGCGAACGGAATCCAAGAACACATCAAAGTGATCATCCATCATGATCAAGTAGGCTTCATCCCAGGGAGGCAGGGATGGTTTAATATACAGAAATCCATCAACTTAATCCACTATGCAAACAGAATCAAAGACAAAACCACTTGATCATCTTGTTAGATGCTGAGAAAGCATTTGACACAATCCAACGCCCACTCATGATAAGTCTTGGAAAGAATAGGAGTTCAAGGCCCATAAATAAACGTAATAAAAGCAATATACAGAAAACCAGTACAACATCAAACTAAATGGAGAGAAACTTGAATTAATCACACTAAATCAGGGACTAGACAAGGCTGCTCATTTTCTCCCTACCTATTCAATTTAGTTCTTGAAGTTCTAGCCAGAACAATCAGACAACAAAAGAAGATCGAGGGGATACAAATTGAAAAAAGAAGTCAAAATATCACTAATTGCAGATGATATGATAGTATATATAAGTGACCCTAAAAATTCCACCAGAGAACTCCTAAACAGATTCGATGCAATCCCCATTAAAATTCCAATTCAATTCTTCACCAAGTTAGAAAGGGCAATTTGAAAATTCATCTGGAATAACAAAAAACCTTGGATAGCAAAAACTATTCTCAAAAATAAAAGAACCTCTGGCAGAATCACCATGCCTGACCTAAAGCTGTACTAAAGAGCAATTGTGATAAAAACTGCATGGTACTGGTATAATGACAGACAGGTAGATCAATGGAATACTACTGAAGACCCAGAAATGAATCCACACACCTATGGTCACTTAATCTTTGAAAAGGAAACTAAAACCATCTAGTGGAAAAAAAGACAGCATTTTCAACAAATAGTGCTGGCACAACTATTATCTATTATTATCTAGTTATCTACACGATAACTAGAGGTTATCTTGTAGAAAAATGTAAATAGATCCATTGTTATCTCCTTGTACAAAGCTCAAGTCTAAGTAGATCAAAGAACTCCACATAAAACCAGAGACACTGAAACTTATATAGGAGAAAGTGGGGAAGAGCCTTGAAGATATGGGCACAGGGGAAAAATTCCTGAACAGAACAGCAATGGCTTGTGCTGTAAGATCAAGAATCAACAAGTGGGACCTCATAAAATTGCAAAGCTTCTGTAAGGCAAATGACACTGTCAATAAGACAAAAAGGCCACCAACAGATTGGGAAAGTATTTATACCATTCCTAAATCAGATACGGGACTAATATCCAATATATATAAAGAACTCAAGAAGTTGGACTTCAGAAAATCAAATAACCCTATTAAATAATGGGGCACAGAGCTAAACAAAGAATTCTTAACTAAGGAGTATTGAATGGCTGAGAAGCACCTGAAAAAATGTTCAGCATCCTTAATCATCAGGGAAATGCAAATCAAAACAACCCCTGAGATTCCACCCCACACCAGTCAGAATGTCTACAATCAAAACTTCAGGTGACAGCAGATGCTGGCGAGGATGTGGTGAAAGAGAAACACTCCTCCATTGCTGGTGGGATTGCACCCTGGTACAACCACTCTGGAAATCAGTTTAGCAGTTCCTTAGAACATTGGACATAGTACTATTGGAAGAGCCAGCCATACTACTCCTAGGCATATACCCAGAAAATGTTCTAACTTGTAATTAGGACACATGCTCAACTATGTTCATAGCACCCTTGTTTATAATAGCCAGAATCTGGAAGGAACACAGATGTTTCTCAACAGAAGAATGGATACAGAAAATATGGTATACTTACACAATGGAGTACTACTCGGCAATTAAAAACAATGAATTTATGAGATTCTTAGGCAAATGGATGGATCTGGAGGATAGCATCCTGAGTGAGGTAACCCAACCACAAAAGAACTCACATGATACGCAATCACTGATAAGTGGATATTAGCCCAGAAACTTAGAATACCCAAGATACAATTTGCAAGATACACATGAAACTCAAGAAGGAGGAAGACCAAAACGTGGATACTTTGTTTCTTCTTAGAATGGGGAACAAAATACCCATGGAAGGAGTTACAGAGACAATGTTCAGAGCTGAGACAGAAAGAAGGAGCATCCAGAGACTGTCCCACCTGGGGATCCATCCCATAAACAACCACCAAACCTAGTCACTATTGTATATTCCAGAAAGATTTTGCTGTCAGGACCCTGATACAGCTGTCTCATGTGAGGCTATGCTAGTGCCTGGCAAATACAGAAGTGAATGCTTATAGTCATCTATTGGATGGAACACAGGACCCCCAATGAAGGAGCTAGAGAAAGTACCCAAGGAGCTAAAGGGGTCTGCAACCCTATAAAAGGAACAACAGTATGAACTAACCAGTATGCCCCTGAGCTTGTGTCTCTAGTTGAATATGTAGCAGAGTTTGACCTTGTAGGCCATCAATGGGAGGAGAGACACTTGGTCTTGTGAAGATCATATGCCCCAGTGCAGGGGAATGCCAGGGCCAGGAAGCAGAAGTGGGTGGGTTGGGGAGCAGGGCGGGGCTAAGGGACTTTCCAGATAGCATTTGAAATGTAAATGAAGAAAATATCTAATAAAAAAAAAAGAATAGAGTGATGAAGTTGAAAGTACTTAGTTGTAACTGTTGGTTCAAAACTCTCTTCATAAAATTGTGACTCACAAGGCTCTGTGCAAGAATATTCTACATTAAGGTGAACCATGGCTATGCAATGAGCACATCCTGAGGTGCATCCTGGAACTGTTCGAAAATTTTTTTTGTCTCAGTTCGAAGCTTTTCTTTTTCTTTTGACTCTGATGTGAATACATTTGTGTGACATTGCTATTATCCTTCCTGGCTCAGCTTGTCTCACTGTGTCATAAATAGCTGGTTGTTATTTACATGTCTACATGTACATATTCTATTCAATAATAGAAATAATCAACTCCTAATAGTTAGTATCATGGATAAGCATCCTTTGAATACTGAAGCCCTTAATTATTAATGATACCAATGATTTATTTATATCACAACTTGATGTATTCTTACATAAACCATATCAAAATTCTTAGAGTCTTAGTGTGTAGGTGTTTCAGTGAGACTATGGAGACTATGTTCATCATGGTCAGATAACCCATGAAAAAAATAAAAACTTATTAAAGCTTGTATAAATAAAAGAGAAGCTTAAATATGAAAGGTTCCCAATACAATATAAATGAAGGCATAAAAACATAGAAATGTAACACATTTATTTCATGCAATATTTCTTTAAATAATCTCAAAATTAAATAAATGTCAAAATCATACAGAAAACTTACTTTCATATTTGTAAAATTTTATAATCTTGTGATTTAATTTCTTCACTGTAACTATCTACATACACCAATGCGGATATCTACAATATATTTTTTAAGTTATTTCTGAATAAGTTATATATGTTATGACTTTAAGCTGGCAGATTTTCTCAGAACATGGATACTATCTTATATAACAATAATAGCCTTAGAGAGTTTAATTCTGGTTTAGTAGAATTATCTAATATGCTGCTTGCATTCCAATCTTAGGAAGGGTCTTACTCTTTCAGGTCTTTTGCTTCCTGTAGTAGGTTCCAAAGTATAGACACACACTGACTGCTCTGTTAGTATCTTATGTTTCCTTCCAGCTGAAAAGCTCATGTGTTATCATTCACTACATACCTCAGTTTTTGCAGTAGCTGAAATTGTAGTACTTAGTAAATCTTAGGTAGAAAGGTAGAAAAGTGATGCCAAACACTCACCCTAGACTTTTCATTTTTGGTGAAAAAAAAAATCTACCCATCGTTCTTTATATTTCAGTTGTTTTTCATAATTATTTTGATTTTTTTACCAAGATACAAATACTTCTGTATATATATTAATTTGTGTGAGCGTGGTATGTATATGTATTTGTGTGGGTGTACACATGTGCATGTGGATGCATTTGAATGTGTGCATGTGACAGAGATGAATGTCAGGTGTCTCTCACATATTCCACTATAGTTTTGGAAGCAGAGTCTCTCAATAAACCTGGAGCTCAAAGATTGTTGAAGATGTTTGGTCCATGAGCTTCAGAGAGCTGTCTGTGTGCACTGTCTGCAGTTTGTTGCAAATGTGTGCCAGTGGAGCCTGCTTTTATGTGGTTTCTGAGTAAATAACCACTCTGTGGGCTTACAAGACAGGTGCTCTACTTCTTTGGTTGTCTCTCCTGTCATGGTACAAGTATTTTCAATGCCTTAAAATAACTTCATAAGATTAGCCATTGGAAACTAATACAAACAGGCTCTTCTATTCTTTTACATTTGTTAAGTTTCAGAAATTCAATAGGTACTACCAAAAAAATCACACAGTCCTGCTTTATAAAATTCTTTGTTTAATTTTAAGATATTAAGGAATAGTTTTGGTCTGATAGGAGTTTAAGGTAACTTCACCATCTCAGAAAACTGTTAACCAGTAAATATTGACTATGCATGTGGAGGCTAGTACTTGTAAGAAATTATGCTACTATATTTTAAATATTACAAGCAAAATATTTCCTTATATTGCCATTGATAACACTTTTATGAATCTCTTAGGGTTACTGTTGTCTATGTGTCTTATATTGTGACATGTAAGTAGCCACTGTCAGTGTGGGCTGCTATCTGGAAATTCTTCTGCTGTTACAACTGAGCTCCCATGATTATATATTCTTGCCTATTTTACCTCCATTGTAATTGATTTATTTTTTCATCATTTGAGATCCCCTGTCTCTAGGAGACTTCAGTATATTCCTATACGCTGAGATGCTAACATCTACAATACATTGTCTATGTGCAGTGTCTTCTCACAAAACCTCCCCTGTCTCGTGGCTTAAATATCACTGACACACCAATATTCCTTAAGTTGCATATCCCAATAGAAATATAAACGTGTGATATGTAAGCTTAGACATAAAACTGCCATCTCTTCTTGAATGTCTACTAATGGCCATTGATTTTATGTGTACTGTGTATTGCATATCGCTAAGGGTACAGAACTACAATAGAACATGATGTGAATGTCCTCTTATATAGAAATCATTTACATTGTCTCATGCATATAAACATCCAGAAAAAGACATCTGATTAAAAATGTTCTAAGGTTTCTCCTTACACTAAAAATCTGTGGTTCTAAAAGAACCTCTGGTGGAATCACCATGCCTGACCTAAAGCTGTACTACAGAGCAATTGTGCTAAAACCGGCATGGTACTGGTATAGTGACAGACAAGTAGACCAATGGAATAGAATTGAAGACCCAGAAATGAACCCACACACCTATGGTCAACTGATCATTGACAAGGGAGCAAAACCCATCCAGTGGAAAAAAAGACAGCATTTTCAACAAATGGTGCTGGCACAACTGGTTGTTATCATGTAGAAGAATTTGAATTGATCCATTCCTATCTCCTTGTACTAAGGTCAAATCTAAGTGGATCAAGGAACTTCACATAAAACCAGAGACACTGAAACTTTTAGAGGAGAAAGTAGGAAAAAGCCTCGAAGATATGGGCACCGGGGAAAAATTCCTGAATAGAACAACAACGGCTTGTGCTGTAAGATCAAGAATCAACAAATGGGACCTCATAAAATTGCGAAGCTTCTTCAAGGCAAAAGACACTGTCAATAAGACAAAAAGGCCACCAACAGATTAAAAAAGGATCTTTACCTATCCTAAATCAGATAGGGGACTAATATCCAATATATATATATAAAGAACTCAAGAAGGTGGACTCCAGAAAATCAAATAACCCCATTAAAAAATGGGGCTCAGAGCTAAACAAAGAATTCTCACCTGAGGAATACCGAATGGCTGAGAAGCACCTGACAAATGTTCAACATCCTTAATCATCAGGGAAATGCAAATCAAAACAACCTTGAGATTCCACCTCACACCAGTCAAAATGGCTAAGATCAAAAATTCAGGTGACAGCTGATGTCGGCGAGGATGTGAAGAAAGAGGAACACTCCTCCATTGTTGGTGGGATTGCAAGCTTGTACAACCACTCTGGAAATCAGTCTGGCAGTTCCTCAGAAAATTGGATATAGTACTACTGAAGGATCCAGCAATACCTCTCCTGGGCATATATCCAGAAGATGTTCCAACTGGTAAGAAGGACACATGCTCCACTATGTTCATAGCAGCCTTATTTATAATAGCCAGAAGCTGGAAAGAACCCAGATGCCCCTCAACAGAGGAATGGATACAAAAAATGTGGTACATTTACACAATGGAGTACTACTCAGCTATTAAAAGGAATGAATTTAATGAAATTCCTAGGCAAATGGTTGGACCTGGAGGGCATCATCCTGAGTGAGGTAACACAATCACAAAAGAACTCAAATGATATGTACTCACTGATAAGTGGATATTAGCCTAGAAACTTAGTATACCCGAGATATAAGATACAATTTGCAAAACACATGAAACTGAAGAAGAACGAAGACCAAAGTGTGGACACTTTGCCCCTTCTTAGAATTGGAAACAATCACCCATGAAAGGAGTTACAGAGACAAAGTTTGGAGCTGAGACAAAAGGATGGACCATCTAGAGACTGCCATATCCAGGGATCCATCCCATAATCAGCTTCCAAACACTGACACCATTGCATACACTAGCAAGAATTTGCTGAAAGGACCCAGATATAGTTGTCTCTTGTGAGACTATGCCGGGGCCTAGCAAACACAGAAGTGGATGCTCACAGTCAGCTATTGGATGGATCACAGGGCCCCCATGGAGAAGCTAGAGAAAGTACCCAAGGAGCTAAAGGGATCTGCAACCCTATAGGTGGACCAACAATATGAACTAACCAATAACACCCCCCCCCCGGAGCTCGTGTTTCTAGCTGCATATGAATCAGAAAATGGCCTAGTCGGCCATCAGTGGAAAGAGAGGCCCATTGGTCATGCAAACTTTATATGCCTCCTCAGTACAGGGGAACGCCAGAGCCAAGAAGTGTGAGTGGGTGGGTGGGGGATCGTGTGGGGGACTTTTGGGATAGCATTGGAAATGTAAATGAAATAAATACCCAATTAAAATATCTGTGGCTCTCTAGTCTACATTTACTATAGTATTTCTGTTTTAAACAAAGCTGAAATTACAGCTGTTTTACTCTATTACTCAAATCTAGATATTAGAGGTAGGTTTTAGAACTTACATAAGCTATTTGTGATAATTAGATGAAATTGCCAATTTGACTACATTTAGCATCCCTGTGAAGAATGAGTGTACACCTGTACAAATGGGCTTTCATGATATGGGCACAGCCATGTCACGGTGCCCATGTCATGGCTGCCAGTGCCTCAGCCTCTTGGGAATGGCATGGCTTTTCCCAGGTCTGGATCAGGAAAATGGAAAGGGTCAACTTCTCCTGGCCTGATTACTGATGTTGATCAAATTGGCTAAACACAGTACATATAGAACGTATCAACCACATCTTCCTTCTTCCATATTACAGTAACTTTCACTGTGATTAATCTCCCTCATTCAGCTGTATATAATAAACCTGTCTTTGAGAGCTGTATATAAAATCACTGAGTTCCCCAGCTGCTATGTATCAACAGATCCCATGGCCCTCCCTCCTGACCCAGCTTTTCTGTGTGTTTATAATTGCTTCATTCTTAGGTCATCTGGGTTAGGTCCATCCCTAAGCTATGCAGGTCACAACATACCATCACACCTCTAGGTATGTCTATGAAGCTATTTTTAGAAAGAAACTGTCCTTGTGTGTTGGCAGTACACTGTATTGGCTGGACCATGAACTTATTCAATAACAGAAAACCGAGTAAAGTACCAGCATTCATTGTTCTCTGTTCCTAATTCTGGACTGCAGATGCCATGTGACCAGGTGCCTTGTGGTCCTACTGCCACACCCCTCCTACCATAATAGTTTTTATTCTTTCATAAACCACAAGACAAAATAAACTCTTCTTCCCTTTAATTGCCTTGTTGAGTCCTGGGTCAGAGCAATAGGAAAAATAACTAATATTAAAAATGGCAAAAGATGTAACAACCCTACTCTGTGGTTCATATGTCTTCAAAGATGTCTTGCAGGAGGAATGTGAAAAAATGTGGAACATCAAGGTTGGAGAGGCCTCTAATTCTCATTTTGCCAATTACTCATGGGGCCACCCTGTGTAATTTGGGAGATCAGAAAGAGAGAAACATGTTCAGTGGAAACCCAGCAGGTGAAGTTTCAGAGGACAAGGACTCTCTTAGAAATAATCTAAATGGTAGTATTGCTACATTCTGGAAAATATTATGGCTACCTTCTTCCTGGGTCCTGAGAACTTGAAGTTGGATTCAAAAGTTATTGACCATCTTATATTTTATTGGAAAGATATGAAAAGATATCTTGAGATTAAAACCTCAGCCATGAAAGGCTCCACATCTCATTTGAAAGGAAACAGCCATAGCCAAACCATCACTGAAGGGTTTCTCACCTCCAAGTAAATCACCCAGAAAATTGTTTTTCCAGGTTCATCACACAGAAGCAAAAAGTGCAAGTGTGGCCTGTGTAGGCCAGGTTGCATCTTAAGTTTGCAACGAAACTCAGTAGCAAAGTGTGTATGAAAGTGTCTAGAACCCATGCAAGCTTCAGTAGTGACGCGATCAGGAAGACTTGGGCCAACGTTCCAGATTTTCACAGGCAATATGAAGCATAGTCATTGCTCTGCAAAAAGACCACAGAGTAAAGTAAAACCTAAATTGTGATAAAGATATTAAGGTGTCAGCACTGGGAAACGAAGGAAAGATGCATGCTCAAAGTGGAACATGGGCAAGGTCAAGGCCATATTGCTAAAGGTGGTAGAGCTGAAGCGGTGGGGCTAACCAAGTCCTCTGGAAGCCAGATGGTTCCATCACTTCCTCCAGATGGCTGTCTTGCAGCTGCAGAATTTGATGTTTTCCCTGGAGGATATTGGTCTTTCTTTTTTGTCCAGTCTGTCTTTGTTATACGACCGCCCCTTCTTATTTGATTGGGAATCTTTTACTACCAGCAATTGTTTTTTAGAAAGCATACCTTTCTTTGTTTTTTATTTTGTCTTTGTTCTGCATCTTATGGACATGCATACTGACTTAATTTTCTGATGTGACTTTGGACTTTTGAATAATTTTAAAAATGTTAAAACCACGTGGACTTTAGACATAGACTAAGTATATTGTAAACTGTGAGATGAAAATGAGACCTTGAGAGTCAAAGGTAGAAAGTTAGCCCTATATGATTGTTGTGTCAAGTTGACAAAGAGTGAAACTTTTGCAACTAATCTTCAATATTAACTTGATTAACATTGCTGTGAAAATCTACTTCTAGGTATTTCTATGAGGCTATTTCAGAAAAGCTTAGCTAAGAAAGTAAGACCATGAACATGCATTCGTCACATAAGCTGGGGGCAAATAATTTTTTTTAAAAGGGAAAGTAAAAAGAAGAAAGTAAATTGAACTTCAGTATTCACATCTCTATCCTTCCCAACTGTGTGCAATATGATGAGCTACTTTTCATTCCAGCCACTATGCCTTCCTCAACATGATAGTCTTCACTCTCAAACTGTTAGGAAAAATAAATAATTTCTTCTTGGAATTTCTTCTGGCGGGTATTTTTTTTTGTCATAGGAAAAATGAGTAACTAGTATAGCATTAAACATTTCTAAAGTGCTTATCAAATAATATCCTGGCTAAAAGCTAGAGAAATGACCCAGTGGGTGGCTATCTTAGTCACTTTTCTATCACTATGACTAAACATCATGGCCTGAACAGCTTATAATAAACAAAGTTTACTCAAATTTCCAGTTCCAAAGGCTTAGAGTTCATGGTCCTCCTCTGGACAGCATGGCAGCAGGCAGGCAAGGATGGTACTAGAGCAGTACCTGAGAGCTTACATCCTGCTCCACAAATAGAAGGCAGGGAGAGGAGTAATGGGAAATGTTATATGCTTGTGAAACCTCAAGCCTATACTTGGCAACACACCTCCAACAAGGCCACATCTCCTAATCCTTCCCAACAAGTTCTACTAACTGGGGACCAAAAATAAAAATACATGAGCCTATTGGGTATATTCTTATTCAAACTACCAAAGTGGATAAAAGGTATTTCTTACTGAGCACGTTGACCTGATGACCTGAGTTGGATCCTCAAAACCAACATTATAAAGGAAAGATTCAGCTCTTATCAGCTGAGCTCCACACATGAGTCATGGCACCTGGATCCCTCACTCATTACATACATATCGAAAGAAAGAAAGAAAGAAAGAAAGAAAGAAAGAAAGAAAGAAAGAAAGAAAGAAAGAAAGAAAGAGAGAGAGAGAGAGAGAGAAAGAGAGAGAGAGAAAGGAAGGAAGGAAGGAAGGAAGGAAGGAAGGAAGGAAGGAAGGAAGGAAGGAAGGAAGGAAAGAAAAGAAAGGAAGAAGGAAGGGGGAGAGGGAGGAGGGAGGGAGGGAGGGAGGCAGGCAGGCAGGCAAGCAGACAGGCAGGCAAGAAGGAAGGGAGAAAGAAGGAAAGGTGCTGTTTGTATTTTGATGCGAATTCCATTATCCTGGGAGGGGCTACAAATAAGGAGTAAATCACACATACTCTTCTTGTGAATCAGTCCCCTACTGAATAAAGGAACCAATCACTGGGCGAGTAGGAATAAATTCCTGGTTGGACAGAGGAAGAGAAGAAGCAGGAGAGAGTAAGGTCTTTTTTGGATGGGGATAGCATTAGGACAAGATGTAATTACTAGTTTCTCCTAGTTTCAAAGGTAGATCCATCAGGATTCGCCAACAGAGGATTCAGATTTAATAAAGCATACAAGATTAGGGTTCTAGTTCTTGTGTCCAGAGGTTGAGCTACCATTGTTTTTGAACAAAGTTTGTGTCATGTTGTTCTTCTTTTGGCTACTCGGCTTTGTTCCAGAGAGAAAGGTACGGCAGCAAAGGCTGGGTTTGCCTGATGTGCACTACAAAGGCTATGGGAAACTTGAGGCATGGGGCTGGTGTGGTAACGACCCACCAGTGGGAACCTATCGATCTGAGTGGAGAGATTTTGGAGCCCTGAGTGAGAGACTGCATGAGATAAAAACAGGTCAGCTATTGCCTTCCAGTGCATGGCCGGCCAGGCCACCAGGTCAGAGAGTTGCTAGCACAAGTACAGGAACATACAGGGTATTTTTTGTTTTTTTGGTTTTGGTTTTTGGTTTTTGGTTTTTGGTTGGTTGGTTTTTTGTTTTGGGTTTTTTTTTTTTAATTATTGGATATTTTCTTTATTTACATTTCAAATATCCCCTTTCCCAGTCTTTCCCCCAGGAAACCCCCTATCACATTCTCCCTTCCCCTGCTTCCATGAAGGTGTTCCAACATCCACCCACCCACTCCCACCTCTCCACTCTCAGTTCCCCTACACTGGGGCATCTATCAAGCCTTCATAGGACCAAGGACCTCTCCTTCTATTGATACATGACAAGGCCATCCTCTGCAATGTATGCAACTGGAGACATATGTACTCGTTTGTTGATGGCTTAGTCTCTGGGAGCTCTTGGGGGACTGGTTGGTTGATGTTGTTCTTCCTGTGGGGTTGCAATCGCTTTCAGCTCCTTCGGTCCTTTAACTCCTCTATTGGAGACCCCGCACTCAAGTCCAATGTTTTGGGGTTTGTTTGCTGGTTGATTTGTTTTAACATTTCCTGCAACAGAAAGGTTTCCTTCTCAAAATAAGCAAATGAAATTTCATAAAATATTTATCAGTCACTTCTAAAAAACAAATACAGACAAGGTTCATTTTAGTACATCTACAGATGAGCAAAGATTCAGTAATATCTTTGAGCACATACATTTGGACAAAATTACAAGTTACACAAAATAATAATAACAATGAAACTAGAACGTTTTCAGACTATTTTGAAAAAAAGAGTAAATGAAGGCAAGTATTACACAATTGATGGTTCTCATCACTAAATAATAACCATCAATGTAACCCTGGTTTTGTTTGACAGTTGCTGTTTATGAGAGACTCCAGAATCTTCAAGACCCACCACCCACTTTTGTTTGCTTTATTTTAGTTCTATTCCACAAGTCAAACACATAATCTTGCTAATAACTTCAAATTAAAATGAAATTAAATCAATTCAACACTAGTTTTATCCAAACTAAAGAGATTATAATTAGAATGAGCTTGTGATTAAATCGATAAATGTGTCATCTTTGGGTTTTTAGGAAAGAGTGATATAAAGCTACAAACTGAAAGAAAATTTAATGAAAGATGTTTACATTCCAAAAGGTGACGAAACTTTAAAAACTTGACCAAATAACACTTTAATGTAGATTCCAGTCAGGTTATACAGATTATAGAGTTTATAGCAGACAAACAAATGAAATGCCATTTGAGAACATCTCAATATCTGAATACATTATTGTTCTTAAACACTTTGGTTACAACAGACTCCTTTCCCAAAAAGGAATTGCAGGAAATTCAAATTCCACATCCCTTTGGGAAAAAGAATTCAGAATTGAGTAAGACTTGGTAAGAATCTACTTCAAAGATTTGGGATATGAACTTGTGTTTATAAGAATATTCTTCCCAACTAGCTAATAACATTATTTTAGCAAGAAAATCGAAAAGCAAGGGAATCTTTAAAAGCTACTCATGACTGAATTCCCATAACTAGATTCTCAGTTTCAAGGTTTTCTGCCCTCACACAGAGAAATGTTATCCCTTTCCTGACCAAATCTAGCACTTACGCATCTGACCTTTGCAGCCTGTGCTGAAGGCCTGTCAAACACAATCTTGTTTGCAATATTTTCCATTCTTTCTGTATTTTCAGTTTCATTCTTTCCACTGATTCCTTCCACTCAAGCACCAAACAAATAAAATCAGACCCTATTCAAAAGGAAAGAAGTATGAATCAGAACCTTCTGACCTTGCATATCCTAATTTGCATTCTTTCTCTTCAATCCCAGAGCTTTGAACATCTTGAAAGACAAATTTTCATGTCTCTTTTAATTCCATCACTACTTCTTCCCTTGTAAACAACAGAGAATTTGACCTCCAATATTATTTCCACCAATCTGCCTACCCTACACCCTTCCTCTCATCCCTAATATACTTATGAATCCATCAAGTTCTGTACACTGTTCTTTTCTCATTTACTTTGTCTACACCCATACAATTCAATAGATAGTCCTCAAAAACTGATTTGGACCTTTTTTTTTTTTTCCTGTGCACATCTGTCTTTCTACACCCATTTTTCTTAGGAAATCTTCCTCAGTCGATATAATTATGACATCATTTCTAAACAGATAGCTCTCACACCATATATCCAACCTGACTTCTTTACTGAACATCAGTACTTAACAGCCATCTAACTAGATTTCTTCACGTGTATGGTCTGGAAACAGGAAATTCAGCATGTCTGGCATTTAAGTATCCTTAGCCTCTGTCTCTCTTATTCATCCTTAAACCACTAATGCCTTAATGTCTCAAGCTTTAAACTCCCATGACTTCTCTTTCACATTTTTATCCTCACCTATCTTAAGACATGAGGATTGATAGCTGAGAATTTCTAATTTTCTCTTTCCTGAGTTCCTCTCCCACTCTTCATCTTTAACAACATCCTCCCTCATGTAGTTTATGTATGATAGCTAGCTCAGACCCATCTGAAAGAGGAACTGCCCAGATCAGTTCTGTTGGCATGGCTGATTGTAAGTTGATGTAGGAGTGCCCAACCCATGTGGACAGTATCTTGCACTGAGCAGAGGTCTTGGCTGTATCACAAAAGTACTATGAAACTGTGAGCAACATTCCTTCATGGAACCTGCCTTAAGTTCTTGCTTGCATTCATGCCCTGACTGCTCTCTATAGTGGGTTATAATCTGTAAAAACCCTTTCTTCTCCTAAATTGCTGTGGTCATAGTATTCACCACAGCAACAAATTGAAACTAGAGTAACAGCTTGGTTTTCACGGGCCTTAGCTCTAAATATTCACTTTCTTGTCTAAAAGCTAACAAAGGACCATACTAGTAAGAGAATAATATTCCAACTCCAACCCTGTTACTCTTTGATGTTCTGCCTCCAAACAGTTTTATCATGCTTCCCACAATTCTCTTGTTCTGATACACAGAAATTTGAAATTCCCATGCTCACTGGTCTTTTATTGGAATGTTATCCTCTCAACCTAGAATCCTCTGTGCCTACCCAGCTCTTCCCTCTAAGCATGATCAGATTCTACCCACTCTTCAGGGAACTCGCTCTGATTCCGATTTTGTTGTGAAATATTTTTAGCCTTTCAGCTGGAAGTAATCATTTTGTAAAGGAGAGCCTAGATCATTTTTCTTTATATCATCTATGACACTGATCCACTTTTGGCTTTATACTAATATAATTACTTTTGTTCAGATTCAACAAGCAGTTAACCATCCACGTTTACCAGGTGATGTGGTGGATATAGATTCAAAAAATTGTAATATTCTGTGTTAAGGTCTTCAAGGAGTCCCCAGGGGTGAAAATAGATTTACTTATCTTCACAGCAAAGTAAACAAAGCATTTGAATAGAATATCGTTATTTCACATGGGATGTTAAAAAGTTGTGAAAACTTAGTTCATAAAAGGTGATGATAATGGGAATATTTTCATGGAAACAAAAAAGTCAATATCAGTGTCAATTGATGGCTAGGTCCAAAAATTCTTAAAAAGTATGTGCATCTAGTCTAATCTCTATTAAGAATGTCTAGTTCAAAATTATTCTATTCTTTCCTTCTCTCTCCCTCAAGGACTAAAGCAATTAGGTGTTTACAAATTAAATATAGAAGAAAACTCTGTTATTATGAATGGTTTTGATTATCTCCTTATGAGAGTTAATTTTTTTAAAAAAAATTACTATGCTTATGCTGGGTAATAAAGAAGTACTTGTTTGTTATGTGTTAGAAATGACTGCTACAATGAAACATGGTATATCTGCTTTGATTTGAGTATGTTCAAGATTCCTCTTTTATGAATTTTCTGTTTAGTTCTATACCACATTTTATTTTTGTGTTGTTTGGGTTTTTTTTTTTTTTTTTTTTTTTGGAGGTTAGCTTCTTGAGTTCTTTATATATTTTGGGTATTAGCAATCTATCAGATGTGGGGTTAGTGATTTTTTTTCCCAATCTGCATGTTGCCAATTTGTCCTATTGATTATGCACTTTACCTTACATAAGCTTTTCAGTTCCATGAGGTCCCATTTATCAATTCTTGATCTTAGAGCCTGAGCCAATAGAATTCTGTTTCCACCATCACTGCCTTCCATGCAAATGAGTTCAAGGCTCTTTTCTACTTTCTCTTCTATTTGATTCAGTGTATCTGCTTTTATGTATATGATTTTATGTCTTTGATCCACTTGGACTTGAGCTTTGTTTAAGGTGACAAATATGGATCTATTTTCATTTTTCTGCATATCAACTGCCTGTCAGAGCAGCACCATTTATTGAAAATGCTTTCTTTTGTCCATTTTATATTTTTGGCTTCTTGGTCAAAGATCATGTGTCCATAAGTGTGTGGTTTTATTTCTGGGTCTTCAGTTCTATTCCGCTGATTAACATGCCTGTCTCTAAACCAATACCATGCAATTACCACTCTTGGGCGTATACCCAAAAGATTCCCCACCATTCCACAGGGGCACATGCTCCACTATGTTCATAGCTATTTGTGATAGCCAGAAGCTGGAAACAACCCAGATGTCCCACAATGGAAAAATGGATACAGAAAAATGTGGTTCATTTACCCAATGGAATAGTATTCAGCTATTAAGAATGAGGACATCATGATTTTTGCAGGCAAATGGATGGAGGTAGAAAATATCATCCTGAGTGAGGTAACCCAGACCAAAAAGGACATGAATGGTATATACTCACTAATAAGTGGATATTAGAAATAAAAAATAAATTAAAAAAACAGGATACAATCCATTGAACTCAAGAAGGTTAACAAGTCAAAGGCCCAAGTGAGGATGCTTCAATCACATTTGGTAGGGAAAAGGAAGGACTCATTGTGGGCAGAGGAAGGGAGGGAGGAATATGGGTGGGAGAGAGAATGGGAAGAAGAAAAGGGAAACATGATTAGGTATTAGGGGAACAGAAATGAAGCCCGGAAGGCTAGTAGAATGAATGGAAACAGGCAACCTTGGGAGGCAGGAGGTAAGGGGACCCTCTAGAATGTTCCAGAGACCTGGTAGGTAAGAGACTCTCAGGACTCAAAGGAAGGGACCTTAGATGAAACACCCAACAGTGGGGAGAGGGAGCTTGTAGAGTCTACCTCCAGTAGAAAGGGCATCAAATGGAGGGATGGAATTGCCATCCCAGAGTCAAAATTTTGGAACCAGAATTGTTCCTGTCTAAAAGAACTGCAGGGACAAAAGTGGAGAAGAGACTGAGGAAAAGGAGATCCAGTGACTGGCCCAATTTGGGATCCATCTCAAGGGGAGGCTCCAAGGTCTGAAACTATTACTGATGTTATGATGTGCTTATAGACAGGAGCCTAATATGACTGCCCTCCAAGAGGCCCAACAAGCAATTACAAGTCAGATGCAGATACTTACACCCAACCAATGGACAGAAGTCAGCGACCACTGTGGTTGAATTAGTGAAATGCTGAAAGAAGTTGTGGAGATGGGTGACCCCATAGGAAGACCAGCAGTCTCAACTAACCTAGACCCTCGAGATCTCTCAGCCACTGAGCCACCAACCAGGTAGCATACAAGCACACATTAGCTGGCCTTTGGCCCCCGACACATACAGCAGAGGACTGCCTGGTCTAGCCTCAGTGAAAGAAGATGCACCTAACTCTCATGAGACTTGAGGTCCCAGACAGTGTGGGGGCCTCTTCAGGTTGAGGAAGTGGGAATATCCTCTTGGAGATAGGAATGAGGAATGAGATATAGAACTGTGGGAGGACAGATAGGGAGGAGGATAACAACTAGACTGTAAAAATGATTAACAATAATTAAAAAAAAAATTCAGGCTGTAGACAGGTATGTGAGACATTTTCTTAGTTAATGATTGATGAGAGAGGGTAGGGATCCCCTTAGCTGATGTTTTGGGGTGAAATAAGACAGAGAGAATTGAGTAAGTCAGGATGAACCTGCTAGTAATCAACAATGAGTCCTCCATGGCCTTTGTTTCTAGTCTCCTCCAGGCTTCTCTCAAACTGTAAGGTGAATAAAACCTGTTCTGCCAAGTTAAAAAAAAATAAACATAACACATTTAATTTGGTGTTTTGATGTGTAATTACGTATATACACACACGCACACACACACACACACACACACACACGCACACAAATTTTCCCATCAGTCTTGACAATGTTCGATCCAAGTAACAAAGACCTTCAATGAAAAACCCAAACATCAGGCATAAAAAAAATCTTCCATGAGTTGTTGCTGAGGATTGTCCAAAAGACTTCTAAAATGTAGGCTACAGATACGACTACTGTTATTGTTACTGCTACTGCTACTGCTTCAGATATTGATGTTGATACTGCTTGCTCTCAATGATGGATTGCTGAAGATATGTATTTCAGACACAGACAGGGGCCCTGAGCTGGAAGTGACCTGAAATCCTCATCTCTGAAGACTAAAGTGCCTGACACAGAAGGGGGCATTACAAATATTCTTTACAAACAATTTGGGTGTCTCTTTCTCCTATTATTTGGAGATTTCCTTTGGGTCACCTTCATTCATATCTATGATTTAGGAAGTTTCTATTGCTGAATTATTTTCCATATGACTGACTCCTCGAGTGGTCCTTAGTTTTAGCTATCTCTCCCCAAATTTCCTCTCGTGTTTCCCTCTTTCCTTCCCTTCCCCACTTGATCCTTCTGTTCCAGCTGCCTATATCCATCTAGAACTATCAATTCTACTTACCATTCCTAGAGAGATCTGCCCCTCTTGCCATCCAGTCCCTTATCCTATACCTGGCCTTCCATCCTTTACCTGCAAATTTTGTTATTTATTTTTTTCCTTTCCAATTATTTATTTAGTCACTTTACATCCAATCACTGCCTCTCCCTGTTCCAGTCCTCCCCCAACATGGCTCCTTTTCAAAACTCTCACCTGCACCTCTGGGAAGGCAGGGGTCTTACCCTAGGTATCAACTCACCCTGACACCTCAAGTCACAGCAGGACTCCACTGAGACCAGACAAGGCAGTCCAGTTAGGGGAACAGGATCCACAAGGAGAAACCAGAGTCGGAGTAAACCCTCACTACAGTTATTGGGGAACTTGAAGACCAAGCTGTATATCTGCTACCTATATACAGAGGGGGAGGGAGTGTTGGTTCAGCTCATGTTTGTTATTTTGTTGGTGGTTCTGTCTCTGGGAACCTCCAAGGCTCTAGATTAGTAGATTCTGTTGGTCTTCTGTCACTATCTCCTCCAAGTTCCTCAGTCCTTCCCTCAACTCTTCCACAAGGCTTCCCAGGCTTGGTCTAATGTTTCACTGTAGGTCTCTGCATCTGTTTCAATCAGCTAGTAGATGGGGCTTCTCAGAGAGCAGTTATGCTAGGCTTCTGTCTGTTAATCTAGGCTAACAGATTGAAACAGCCTGAGGCTCCAAAGGTAGATGACAGGATGCTCTTGGGACTTACTTCTGTGGCTACAAACCTGGCTTCCTTGGAGACTACTGTGAACTCAACTTTGATGAATGTGCCAGTCAGCCATGTCTCCATGGAGGTCTATGTGTTGAGGGAAACAACTACCACTGTGACTACACAGAGAGTGGATTCACAGGGACACACTTTGAGACTTGGATGCCTCTTTGTTGATCAAAACCATGTCATAGTGATATAACATATTAAGACACCGTTGACAACTATATTTCTCACTGTTGTCCTTGTTACACAGGTGCCCTGTATGAGATGAACATAAATGAATGCAGTAGCAACCCCTGCCTATTTGGTGTAAGATAAAGTCTCAAAGTGGTTTTGAGTTGCATTTCCCTCCTAGGAATATTGAACATTTATTTGTTTCCAAGCCATTTGAGTTTTCTCTTTTGAGAACTCTCTGTATATATCTGTACTCCATCTTTTAATTGGGATATTTGTTTACTTGAGATCCAGGTTTTTAATTCTTTATATATCTATCAATGTACATGTAGTGGGGAAAAAAAAAAAACTTTTTCAATTCTTCAGCCTGCCATATTATCCTTTACCATTCTAGTGATGTCATCTAGGACCTCATAGATAGAGGTCAGTGAGTAACATCAAAGGTCTCTCTTGTTAGTGGCTAACATAGCTAGCAAATTTATAGAATACTGGGTCCCTATGCAGCACAGATAGGAATTATGATAATCTGATCCAAGGACGTTGAGAACCCTCAGGAAAGAATGCAAGACATCAATGTTAGCAGGAGTGTGAAATATGTTGATTGAATCTTTATGGACAACAATGGTGGTCCAATGACTTCAGTGGAAGAAGTAACTCAGATATGGTAGAAGCACCAAGAGAACTAGACTTGAACTTAGATTTAATATTTGACTGAACTGCTGACGTCTCAGAAACACTTCAAAGAATGAAGACTTGCTTTCTGGGGCTTGAGTGGTGGCTCAGAAAGAGTACATACTTCATTTGCAAAGGTCTTTGTGTATGTTCCCAGCACCCACTTTAGGCAACTCAACCAACTTCATCTCCAGAGGAGCTAGCACCCTCTACTGTACTCCTCAGGCTCCTGCACACATATCTGCAAACCTACTTATAAACACACATAAACACACACACACACACACACACTTAAATATAAAATAAAATCTTATTTTGTTTTTAGTTACTTCTTACAAGTGGAACCTATTCCTGGTGAAGCTACTGTAATACTGGTGAAACAACAGTAAAGTGTTTAGTATACTTATATAAACTTAGTTGGTAGAGTAGCGAGTAGAATTGAGAGGATAGACCTCAATTTTGAAGGAAGTTAAACAAAGTGTAAAATGCTGTCCTATAACCTCACATGTTATGGTGACATTTTGCAAACCAATGTGATAAATCTATTAGTCAGACCTGAAATGTGTTAAACCTGTGCTATACCATGGGGCTCAACCCTCTGAGTACCTGTACCAACCTGATCATGCTCTATTGGTTTTCTGTTCTCTACTTTGTAATTGACATGGTCTTTAATTTTAATTTGTTTTAACTGAGTTTAGTTTCTTCTTCTGTTTTCTATTTCCTTCAAATTTTACAGTAGGTTGTATACTTAGGATCTTTATTCTCTTTGATGTAGGTGTTTGTTGCTATAAATAGCCAGCCCACTTAGACCTAATTTTTGTTATATTCTAAAAATTTTAGTATGTTATGTACCCAATCATGTCCCTTAAGTTTTTTTGATGTTTTCTATGTAATTTTGCTTTTTCCCCTAGTTTTGACATATTTGTGAGTTCCCTGAAGTTCCTCTACTTTTAAATTTTAAATTTCTTAAAACAGTGATCAGAAAAATCACTATATATATTCCTATTTTTCATAAAATAAACTAAATAAAAAAGGTCTGTTATAGTTGAGGCTGGCCTGGAGACCACTTGAAGCTATAACTGCCCTTGACCATTCATTTTTTCTTCTCCTAAACTACATGTGTGCGCCACCACATATGGCTCATTTGTGTTATGTTTTAAAACTTGCTTTGAGGATTCACAGAACTTGTCCTGGCATTGTTCTTTTTACGCTTGTCCACATTATATATACATATACTGCTACCACTGAATAGAATGTCCTACAGACACACATTTTTCTTTATTATTCTCTGACTCACAGGTGAAAGCAGGATAGTAAGATCCTAGTGTTTTATTATATGGTTTCCCTTCATTTCTATTAATGTTTACTTTGTATATTTATACATGTCCCTTTCTATATTAATATAAATTGATCTTTCTTATGAGTGTATTTTCTTACATGATTCCTCCTTTTGTTTCATAGTGTATAAATATAGCTACTGTCTCTTGTTTGATTTTCATTTACGTGGTGAATATTTCTCTATTGATTTAGTAGCAGAATATACAAATAAACTAAATGCCTCTGAAGTGTTCTGAAATCAAAAACTAGATGCAGATATTATAGATTTAGAATGGTTCCCGTGTTGGGTACTGATGTTTTGGCCTTTCATGCCTTCCCGGCTTAGCTTCTGATATGTTAGGGGATTTTATTGTTTGTTTTTGTTATTGTTGTTTTTCTCACCAGCAATCCTTTGTGTGTGAATATTCTCCTCCTGGGTTCCTTTAAAGAGGTTTTATTGAGTCTTTGATTCTTTTGTAAGTTATTCTGGTTTGTAATGAGTTCTCTGTATGTGTTGTCATTGAAGGAGAGGAAAGCCTAGACTCACCATTCTGCTATCACCATGATGTTACTGTCCTTGTCATGTCATACACTCACGAGTGAGCACATTGAAACATGGCAAACATCCAAGTGCCCTTGATTAAGGTGTCTCACATTTTGTCTCTTTTAAGTATGAAATCTTAGAAATCAGCAATGAAAAAGTTAAATCCCTTCATAAATAAGATTTTTATCTGTAAATAATCATGGTCTCAAATTATACAGGATAGAAAGCAAACACATAAAGTGGCATGAATCTTGGATCCTGGGTCCCTCAGAGACTAGTCTGCTCAGGTGAGAGTGCAGAATACCGTAGCAACACAGCTTCTGGGACAGACCCCATTTCGGGCTCCAGACATCCTGGCACCTTCCCTACCAGAGGAGAGGTGTACACCCTGCCTGGGAGGGCTCTGCCAGAGCACGTGGGGGAGCCATGTTGGGTCACTGGTCCCTCAGAGACCAGTCTGCACAGGTCAGCTCACGGACTGCAAAGGGTGAGCAAGCAGACTGCAGAAGCAACACAGCTTCTGGAACAGACCCCATATCAGGCTCCAGACATCTGGGCACCTTCCACACCAGAGAAGAGATGTACGCCCCGCCCAGGAGGGCTCTGCCAGAGCAGGTGAGGAAGCCATCTTGGGTCCCGGGTCCCTCAGAGACTAGTCTGTGCAGGTGAGAGTGCAGACTGCAGAAGCAAAACAGCTTCTGGGACAGGCAGAAGCAACACACCTTCTGGGACAGACCCCATTTCAGACTCGAGACATCTGGCACCTTCCCTGCCAAAGGAGAGGTGTCTGCCTGGGAGGGCTCTGACCTCCAAAGCAGGAGAGTGCCACCTTGTGTCTCATGTCCCTCAGAGACCAGTCTGTGCAGGTGAGTGTGCAGACTGCAGAGGCATCACATCTTCTGGGGCAGGCCTTGTTTCCAGCCTTCATCTTCAGCCAGGAGGCAGGTCTGAATGCCAGATATCTGTGCACCTTCCCTGCAAGAGGAGAACTTGCCTGCAGAGAGTACTCTGACCACTGAAACTCAGAAGAGATCTAGACTCCCAGGTCTGCTGACAGAGGCGAACAGAAACACAGTAGGAAGAAGCTCCAACTAGAGACAACTATAACAACTAACTCCAGAGATGACTAGATGGCAAAGGGCAAATGTAAGAATCTCATTAACAGAAACAAAGACCACTCACCATCATCAGAATCCAGCACTCCTACCTCATCCAGTTTTGGATACCCCAACACACCCAAAAAGCAAGACTTGGATTTAATATCATATCTCATGATGCTGGTAGAAGACATCAAGAAGGGCTTTAATAACTAACTTAAAGAAATACAGAAGAACACTACTAAAGAGGTAGAACTCCTTAAAGAGTTACAGGAAAACACAAACAAACAGGTGATGGAATTGAACAAAACCATCCAAGACTTAAAAAAGGGAAGTAGAAACAATAAAGAAAACCCAAAGTGAGACAACACTGGAGATGGAAACCCTAGGAAAGAAATCTGAAACCATAGATGCGAGCATCAGCAACAGAATACAAGAGATGGAATTGAGAATCTCAGGTGCAGAAGATTCCATAGAGAACATCAGTACAACAATCAAAGAAAAGGCAAAATGCAAAAAGATCCTAACTCAAAACATCCAGGAAATCCAGGACACAATTAGAAGAACAAACCTACAGATAAAAGGAGTAGATAAGAATGAAGATTTTCGACTTAAAGGGCCAGCAAATATCTTCAACAAAATTATAGAAGAAAACATCCCAAACCTAAAGAAAGAGATGCCCATGAACATACAAGAAGCCTACAGAACTCCAAATAGACTGGACCAGAAAAGAACTTCCTCGTGACACATAATAGTCAGAACAACAAATGCACTAAGTAAAGATAGAATATTAAAAGCAGTAAGGATAAAAGGTCAAGTAACATATAAAGGCAAGCCTATTAAAATTACACCAGACTTCTCACCAGAGACTATGAAAGCCAGAAGATCCTGGACACATGTTATACAGACACTAAGAAAACACAAATGTCAGCCCAGGCTACTATACCCAGCAAAACTCTCAATTACCATAGATGGAGAAACCAAAGTATTCCATGGTAAAACCAAATTCACACAATATCTTTCCATGAATCCAGCCCTTCAAAGGATAAAAAAGGGAAAACACCAACATAAGGATGGAAACTACACCCTAGAAAAAGCAAGAAAGTAATCCCTCAACAAACCTAAAAGAAGACAGCCTCAAGAACAGAATCCCAACTTTAACAATAAAAATAACAGGAAGCAACACCCTTTCATCTGAGCTCCAAACTTTGTCTCTTTAACTCCTTTCATGGGTATTTTGTTCCCAATCTAAGGATAAATGAAGCATCCACCCATTTGTCTTCCCTCTTCTTGACTTTCTTGTGTTTTGCAAATTGTATCTTGGGTGGTCTATGTTTCTGGGCTAATATCCACTTATCAGTGAGTGCATATCTAATGACTTCTTTTGTGATTGGGTTACCTCACTAAGGATGATATCCTGGAGATACATCCATTTGTCCAAGAATTTCATAAATTCATTGTTTTTAATTGCTGAGTAGTACTCCATTGTGTAAAGGTACCACATTTTTCGTATCCGTTCTTATGTTGAGGGACATCTGGGTTGTTTCCAGCTTCTGGCTATTATAACTAAGGCTGCTATGAACATAGTGGAGCATGTGTTCTTATTACCAGTTGGAAATTCTTCTGGGTATATACCCAGGAGATGTATTGCCTGGGGATCCATGCCACAATCAGCCACCAAACCCAGAAGCTATTGCACAATGCCAGAAAGATTTTGCTGAAGGGACACTGTTATAGCTGTCTCATTTGAGGTTATGCCAGTGCTTGGCAAATACAGAAGTGGATGCTCACAGTCATCTATAAGATAGAACACAGGGCCCCCAATGGAGAAGTTAGAGAAAGCACCTAAAGAGCTGAAGGGGTCTGCAACCCTATAGGTGAAACAACAATATGAACTATAGGTGGAACAACAATATAACCAGTACCCCCAGAGCTCATGTCTCTAGCTGCATATGTAGCAGAAGATGGCCTAGTCGGCCATCACTGGGAAGAGAGGCACCTTGGTATTGCAAACTTTATATGCCCCAATACAGAGGAATGCCAAGTCCAAGACGCAGGAGTGGGTGGGTAGGGGAGCAGGGTGGAGGGAGGGTATAGGGAACTTTCAGGATAGAATTTGAAATGTATATAAAGAAAATATCTAATAAAAATAAATAGGTAAATAAAATTCATTTAAAAAACTTTAGGAAAGCATAAAGCACAAATTGCACCTCACACAATAATAGTGGGAGACTTCAACACCCCACTCTCACCAATGGACAGATCCTGGAAACAGAAACTAAACAGAGACACATGGACACTAGCAGAAGTTATGAAACAAATGGATCAGACAGATATATCCAGATCATTTTGTCCTAAGACAAAAGGATATACCTTCTTCTCAGCACCACAGGGTACCTCCTCCAAAATTGATCATATAATTGGTACACAAAACAGGTCTCAACAGATACAAAAATATTGAAATTATCCCATGCATCCTATCTGATCACCACAGACTAAGGCTGATCTTCAATAACAACATAAGTAACAGAATGCCAACATTCACATGGAAACTGAACAACACCCTACTCAATGATACTTTGATCAAGGATGAAATAAAGAAAGGAAGACTTTTTAGAGTTAAACGAAAATGAAGCCACAACATACCCAAACTTATGCGACACAATGAAGACAGTCCTAAGAGGAAAACTCATAGCTGTGAGTGCCTCCAAAAAAAAAAAAAAAAAAAAAAAAAAAACTAGAGAGAGCACACCTGACAGCACACCTAGAAGCTCTAGAACTAAAGGAAGCAAATTCAACCAAGAGGAGTAGACTAACTCAGGGCTGAAATCAACCAAGTGGAAACAAAAAGAACAATTCAAAGAATCAACCAGGAGCTGGTTCTTTGAGAAAATCAACAAGATAGATAAACCCTTAGCCAAACTAACTAGAGGGCACAGGGACAGTATCCTAACTAACAAAATAAAAATGAAAAAGGAGACATAACAACAGAACCTGAGGAAATCCAAATTATCAGATCCTATTACAAAAGGCTATGCTCAACAAAACTGGAAAACCTGGATGAAATGAACAACTTCCTAGACAGATACCAGGTACCAAAGTTAAATCAGGATCATATTAACGTTCTAAACAGTCCTATTTCCCCTAAAGAAATAGAAGCAGTCATCAATAGTCTCCCAACCAAAAATAGCCCAAGATCAGATTGGTTTAGTGCAGAGTTCTATCAGACCTTCAAAGAAGACCTAACTCCAACTCTCATCAAACTATTCCACAAAATAGAAACAGAAGGTACTCTACCCAATTCAACCTATGAAGCCACAATTACTCAGATACCTAAACCACACAAAGACCCAACAAAGAAAGAGAATTTCAGACAAATTTCCCTTATGAATATTGATGTAAAAATACTCAATAAAATCCTCGCAAACTGAATCCAAGAACACATCAAAACAATCATCCATCATGACCAAGTAGGCTTCATCCCAGGGATGCAGGGATGGTTTAATATATGGAAATCCATCAAGGTAATCCACTATATAAACAAACTCAAAGACAAAAACCACATGATCATCTCTTTAGATGCTTAGAAAGCATTTGACAAAATTCAACACCCCTTCATGATAAAAAGTCTTGGAAAGATCAGGAATTCAAGGCCCATATCTAAGCATAAAAAAGCAATATACAGAAAACCAGTAGCCAACATCAAACTAAATGAAGAGAAACTCGAAGCAATCCCACTAAAATCAGGGACTAGAAAAGGCTGCCCACTTTCTCCCTACCTATTCAAAATAGAACTTGAAGTTCTAGCCAGAGACAAAGTTTGGAGCTAAGACGAAACAAAGGGCTATCCAGAGACTACCCCGTCCAGGGATCCATCCCACTATCAGCCACCAAACCCAGAGGCTATTGCATATGCCAGCAAGATTTTGATGAAGGGACCCTGGTATAGCTGTCTAGTATGAGGCTATGCCAGCACCTGGCAAATACAGAAGTGGATGCTCACAGTCATCTATAAGATAGAACACAGCCCCCCCCCCCAATGGAGAAACTAGAGAAAGCACCCAAGAAGCTGAAAGGGTTTGCAACCCTATAGGTTGAACAACAAGATGAACTAACCAGTACCCCCAGAGCTCGTGTTTCTAGCTGCATATGTAGCAGAAGATGGCCTAGTTGGCCATCACTGGGAAGAGAGGCCCCTTGGTCTTGCAAACTTTATATGACAGGAGAATGCCAGGGCCAAGAAATGGGAGTGGGTGGGTAAAGGAACAGGGCGGGAAAGGGTATTGGGTGCTTTTGGGATAGCATTTGAAATGTATATAAAGAAAATATCTAATAAATAAATTATCAAGCCAAAAAAAAAGTGGCATGAAATGACCCTAGTCCTCTTTCAGCTGTGATTTCTTTATAGCCTGACTGAGCAAAACTTCTTCCTAAGCATAGGATAAATAGAATTTTTCTTAAAAGATGATTCCCTTAAGTATACCTGAAGTTAAATAATAAGCTTAACTATGGGATAAAAAACAAGTATCTATCTTAAGTTGGGCATGATGACACACATTCTAACCAAAGCACTCAGAAGGGAAAGGTAGTTATCTCTATGAGTTCTAGGCTATCTAAGACTATACAGTGAGACTCTGTCCTTACCAGATTCTCAATATATATACTGAGTATATATGGGTGTGAATATGTGTGTGTGTGTGTGTGTGTGTGTGTGTGGTAATCATTCTGCTAATAAAAATTAGAAAATTATCTTCATGTATCATTTTATAAATTGCTGTCCAGAGAAAGTAATAATTTTTGTTATTGGCAGTCACTATGAGAGCAAAATTAAAACCTTGTGAAAAAGCCAGATGGTAAAGTCCATGTTCAAACTCTAGGTTAAAAAGAAGAAGAAGAAGAAGAAGAAGAAGAAGAAGAAGAAGAAGAAGAAGAAGAAGAAGAAGAAGAAGAAGAAGAAGAAGAAGAAGAAGAAGAAGAAGAAGAAGAAGAAGAAAAGAAAGAAAGAAAGAAAGAAAGAAAGAAAGAAAGAAAGAAAGAAAGAAAGAAAGAAAGAAAGAAAGAAAGAAGAAAGAAAGAAAGGAAGGAAGGAAGGAAGGAAGGAAGGAAGGAAGGAAGGAAGGAAGAAAGAAAGAAAGAAAGAAAGAAAGAAAAGAAAAACAAACTACAAATTTCAGAGGCACAACTGTCAGAGGAATTCAGTTTAAACCCAGTGTTGACAGGAGACCCGTAGGGCAACAATCCAGAAGCATCAGCATTTAGATAACTTGATCTGTGTCACACCGAAGTTAAGTCAAGATAATGGGAACTGAGTCAAGCAAAGTTTGAATGGTATATAAAAAGTTCACAGCCAACAAATCCAAAGCAGTATATGAACCACAACAGATTCAAGGCAAAGTGACAGGTTTAACGGAGGAAGCAATGGAAGGTCACATGTGAAGAACAGCCACATCTAAATATAAATAACTGTGATGAACATACATCGTTCAGACCTGCAAATATTCTATATGTGCATACATGCATATGCCATGAGAATACATATGTCATGGATGATTATTATTCTGTCTGCCACTGACCCACGCAAAAGCCTGAAAACTCTCCCATCTAGCTAGCAGAAACCACCCTCTTCATCTTTCTATATATAAATAGATATGTAACCAAGCTTAGCAAACAAGTCTGTCCTGACAAGGAAATGGTAAATCCTTATTGACATAACCAGAATACAGAGAAAGGTGTAAAATTTCCCTAAATGTCTCAAGGCTAAGCTTAACTTACCTATAAACTCTGGCCTAAAACCAATAGTTGCATTTTTGGCGGGTGGGAAGGTAGAATTCCACGAAGAAACTGAAAACATGAGCATTCAAACTAGGTGTGGGGGTCCATACATTTGACCCCTACTTTTAGGCTACTAAGGCATAAATATTGCCAGGCCAGCCTGTTGTATAGAGTAAACTACTGCTGAAATACAAACAAAATAAAAATCAACAAAGCAAAGCAATAAACACCTGCTTTTAACTAATTGTTATGTGGAATGTTATTACCTGATTACTAATCAAGGTATAGATATTTCCAAAGTGCTATGGCTGGGCTGATTTTTACATAGGACCTATTACAAATTATAGATTTGTTTTAAGAATTTGGGCACAGAGACTAGAGAGAGGGCTGAGTGTTGAGCACCTACTGGTCTTATAGAGACCTTAGGTTCAATTCCTATCCCATACAGCACCCCCCAATCATATGTACGTCTAGTTCCTGGGAATCTGAAATCCAACTCTAACTGCCTTTGGCTCTTGCACACACCTGATGTACATATATACAGTCAGATAAACACATTGCATAATAAATGAATATTGATAGATTAATTTGGGAGGAATTTAAATATGATAAGAGAGAATACTTCAACTAAACACCATATACTATCAAATAACACCCCCCAGTATCAGGAATGGTTTACATCTTTTTAGTTGTCCCATAGGACCCCCATTAGACATACCAGTCTATTGCCAATGTTATTTATTACCCCCATAACACTATAACTGTAAGACCCTATTGCTGATGACACCAGAAACTTATGTCATTGTACATGGGGAAATGGAGCCAATGTCCCCAAGAAGCTTCAACTCTGCTGACTAGTATCCATGATTCTGAAAGTTATTATATATGCTACATGAAAATAAAAGTAATTTCCAGCCTCACGGGGCCTCTGTAAGTTTCAATAACAATTAGATGATAAGATATATCCACTGACACAATGGTGGCACAAATGTCCTGGGAATAACCAACCATTTTTAAATTAGACTTAAAGTCTGTTCCAAGAGCTGGATCCCAGAACTGACACTGTTAATCAGGCCAGAAAATATGGGCCCTATGGGAAAGGCAACTACTGTTATTCACTACTACTGTTAGTGAACATAGCAATAAAACAATCCCTAATCACATATTACTATACCCCTAGATCAATGCCTCAACACTCATCAGAGAAGCTTCTTCTTACAGTGGATAGTAATAAACATGGAAACGCACAAGGGGGCAATGTGTAGAGAGTGAGGGAATTTGGAGCACTCATGTCATATTAGGATGTCTCTATCACATCCCTTTCCTCCATGTTCAGGGGTCTCTGTAACAGAGTAATCAGAAAGACTGTAAACCTCAGATGATCCCAAGGAAACAGTGTCTTACAGACACAGCAGAACTGAGTCACATATGAACTCCCAAAGAGAATAGCATGAAAATATAGCACAACCCATTCTTATCGCAAAGGCTCAAAGCCACAACTCACTCTGGACTTTATTTACTCTTAGCACACTAAGGCTAACCTGAAAAATCTGTTAAGACTTGAAAAACTTGGACTGATTTGTATGGTTATAATTGCACATGCTAAACTCTATAGTTAGTGCTTCTTAAAAATATAAGATCCTGTCTCGTTCAATTCAAAATTTCTAAAAACAGTAGAACTTTGCTACTCTCCAACAGTAACAAATATCAAAAAAAAAAAATTTAAATTTTCTTAAAAATCACAAAACCAGATGGAAGAAACTTAAACTTGGGGAAATTATGTCTGTGAATTCTTTTCTTTTCCCCTAGAATCTTATAAAAGCCAATGCTTTTTTCTATTTTGTTGGCTTTCTGTTATAATCTATTTAGCTCAAGAAGTAGCTATGTTTGAGAAGTACCATGGAGCTGCCTGATCCTAACATAATAACTTGTTCTACCTCTAAATATCCACTTCTCTCTCTGTGTATCAAATAGACAAAAATTGAGCAAAAAATTCTTGAGACAAAATGTGGCTAACTTAAAAGAAAAGCTGAAGTCTATGAACACTTACAGGCAAGGATCACAGCAGGATAGCTTACTGCTATTGAGTTATGCATTTATTTTGTTTGTATTGGTTTCTAAATAAATGGCTGCCACAACTACGAAGGAAATAAGACGTTTAAATGATTATCATCACGATGGAAGGTCTCCCAACAGTTCAGTCCAGACAGTGCTATATTCACTGCCAAAAGTTAACTTAAAAAATTTCCAGTCATTCTTATTTCTTAGGAGCAGTTAGAATTTGAAAGATGCATAAAAATACCTCTACAGGTATTCTGCAACCCAGTTTTACATTAATTTGAGTAATGATGGACAGAAACCAAAGGCAATGGAGTTGTAATTAATATAATACAAAAAGCTGAGAGAAAAATCATGCATCTTTAGCTGGCTAAGTCTTGAACAAGTGTTGGCAAGTATCTTTTGCTCTCTACAAGAGCTCTCCTGATGTAGGATATATGAGATAGCACTTTGGTCAGAGGCAGAAAAGGAACTTTTAAAGATTCATAATAGATCAAGACTTAAATAGTTGCCTCCTTTCAAACCTTACAACCTCCCAAAATTAGGGGTTTTATGGGTATCAAGAAAAGAGTTAATAAACTACTGTATATTTTCATGTAAACACCTACTAAAATCCTGTATTGTAAACAGTGCAGCATGGGTGATTATTCCAGAGGGAATTGGTGGGCACTGGAAGAGTTAGTGAGAAGAGGAAAGGGTGGAAATGTTATTCATCAACTTCACCTCATGTTGAAGTTCTCAAAAATAAAAACTTAAATTAAAAATCAAGTAGTATTTGCTACAAAACTGTATGATAAATATATACCTATCACAGCAATACACAAGTCCCTGATACTCACTTCTGTCTTAGGGTTTCTATTGCTTTGAAGAGATATAATGGCCACAGCAACTCTTATAAAGAAAACATTTAATTGGGGACTGGCTTATAGTTCAGAGGTATAGTTTATTATCATTGTGGAGGGAAGCATAGTAACATGCAGAAAAATCATAGTGCTGGACACGTAGCTAAGAGTTCTACATCTGGACCTGAAGGCAGCTGGAAGAAAGAGTGACACAAAGCCTGGCTTGAGCATCTGAGACCTCAGAGCCCACCCCCAGTGACACACTTCCTCCAATAAGGCTGCACTGATCTAACAAGGTCACTCCTCCAATGATGTCACTCCTTATGTTTCTATGGGGGCCAATTTTATTCAAAGCACCTTTGGATAGTGACTGCTATTGCATATGTATTCTCCTTTATATGTTTTTTCTAATCAGTGAACAAAGCCTCTGAATTGATATCTATGTAACACCTGATGATACGACACAAGTAAGGCATAAATTCTATCCAGTTTCTAGATCTCAGAGACTGAAAGGCAACAATCAATTGGAAATTGTCTTGTTATTCTAAACCTAGAATTGAAAACTCATAGTAAGAATGTTTTAACTAATCTTCTCTATCTACATGTAGACATTGAGCTTGACAGAGGGTCTTATAGCTGGTCATATACAGGCCTGACCATTCTTTTATTTGTAGGAATGTAGATTGAGACTTGGATTAGAAAAGCAGTTGAACATTATTTTTATTTTATTTATTTACATATCTCTCATTGCCCAACCTCTTGGTGCCCCCTCCCACAGTTCCTCATTCCATACCTCCTCACCCTTGCCTCCAAGAGGGTGCTTCTCACCACCAGGCCTCCTCCTTCCCTGAGGCTTCAAGGTTCTTGGGGTTTAAGTGCATCTACTCCCACTAAGGCCAGACCAGGCAGACCTCTGCTATATACGTACCAGCGGCCTCAGATTGGATTGTGTATGCTCCTGGTTGGTAGCTCAGTCTCTAGGAGCTCCCTGGGGTCTGGGTTAGTTGAGACTGTTGATCTTCCTATGGGGCCACTTTCCCCATCAGCTTCTTCAATTCAACATAGAGATCCCTGACTTCAGTCCAGTGGATGGGTGTAATTATCTGTGTCTGTGTCAGTCAGCTGTTGGTAGGGCCTCTGAGAGAACAGCCATGCCAGGATCTGTTCGATAAGCATATTACAGCATCAATAATAGTGTCAGGTCTTGGTATGCCCACCACCACAATGAGATGGATTACAAGTTGGGCCAATGATTGAACCACCTTGTCTTAAGTCTCTTTTCCTCTTTTGTCCTTGCAGTTCTTTTAGGAAAAAAAATTCTGGGCAAGAAATTTTGACTGTGGGTTAGGAAACCAGTACCTCCACTTGAGGCCTTGTCTATGTACTGGAGGTAGACATTTTAAGTTCCCTCTCCCCAATTTTGGATACTTAGGGTAAGGTTACTCCCATTGAGTCCTAAGAGTAGCTCACCTCCTGGGACTCTGGTATGTTCTCAAGGGTCACTGTTTCTAATCCCCTCTCCTGAATCTGCTTATTTCCATTCATTCTATTGGCCCCTGGGGTTCTCTCCTTCCCCCCAATACTATGATTCTGCTCCCCATTCCCACTCCCACTCTCACTCCCTTCTCCCTCTCAAGTCCCTCCCTCTGCCTCCTGTAATTATTTCCTCTTCCCATCTAAGTGGGACTGAAGTATTCTCACTTGGGTCTTTCTTGTTACACTTCTTAAGTTCTACACATTGTATTTTAGGTATTCTATAGTTTTGGGCTAATATCCACTCATCAGTGAGTACATACCATGCATATCCTTTTGGGTCTGAGTTACTCCACTCAGGATAATATGTTCTACTTCCATCCATTTGCCTGCAAAATTCATGAAGTTCTCATTTTTAATAGCTGAATAGTATTCCATTGTATAAATGAACCACATTTTCTGTATCCATTCTTTGATTGAGGAACATCTTGATTGTTTCCAGCTTCTGGCTATTACAAATAAGGCTGCTATTAACATAGTGGAGCTTGTGTCCTTGTTATATGTTGCAGCATCTTTTGAGTATATGCCCAGGAGTAGTATAGCTAGGTCCTGAGGTAGAACTGTTTCCAATTTTCTAAGGAACCACCAAGCAGATTTCCAGAGTGCTTGTACTAGCTTGCAATCCCACCAGCAAAGGGAGACTGTTCTTCTTTCCTCATATCCTTGCAAGCATGTGTTGTCACTCGAGTTTTCTGTCTTAGCCATTCTGATTAGTGTGAGGTAGACTCTCAGGGTCATTTATTTTGATTTGCATGTCTCTGATGACTATGGACTTTGAACATTTTTAAGTAGTCTTAATGGGCCATTCTAGTAAGAGCATAGAAGAGGGGTATTGAGGGTGATTTAAACTGTGGTGACCTGGATCAACAGGTTTCAGAGGAGAACACCAATAAGTGGCCTAGAAATCATTTTTTGTGAAATTTTGGTGAAGAATGTCGTTGTGTTCTTCATGTCTCTAAAAATATCTGCCTGAGACTAAATTGAAGTCTTATAGATTAAAAGCTTCGGATGAGAAGATTTCCAGATAGCCTAGCATTGACTGTGTTGTGTGAGAATCAACAAAACCAGAAGTGGGTTCTTGGAGAAAATCAACGAGATAGATAGTCAGACTAACCGGAGGGCACAGAGACAGTATCCGAATTAGTAAAATCAGAAATGAAAAGGGAGACATAACAATGGAAGCTGGGAAAATTCAAAAATCATCAGATCCTACTACAAAAGACTATACTCAACAAAATTAGAAAATATGGAAGAAATGAACAATTTTCTAGACAGATACCAGATGCCAAAGTTAAAACAGGATCAGATAAAGTATCTAAACAGTCCCATAACTAATAAAGAAATAGCAGCAGTCATTAAAGTCTCCCAACCAAAAAAAGCACAGGACCAGGTGATTTTAGTGTGGAATACGATCAGACCTTCGAAGTAGACCTAATACCAATACTCTTCGAACTATTCCACAAAATAGAAACAGAAGGAACACTACCCAAATCATTCTATGAAGCTACAATTACACTTATACCTAAACTACACAATGCCCCAAAAGAGATAGAGTACTTCACATAAATTTTCCTTATGAGTATAGATTAAAAATAATCAAGAAAATCTTTGCAAACTGAATCCAAGAATACATCAATACAATCATCCATCATGATCAAGGAGGCTTCATCCCAGGGATGCAGGGATGGTTCAATATACAGAAATCCATCAATGTAATACACTATGTAAACAATCACAAAGGAAAAAAAATCACATGATCTTTTCATTAGATCCTGAGAAACCACTTGATAAAACTCAACACCCCTTCATGTTAAAATTCTTGGAAAGATCAGGAACTCAAGGCCCATACCTAAACATAGTCAAAGTAATATACAGCAAATCAGTAGCCAACATCAAACTAAATGGAGAGAAGCTGGAAGCAATCCCACTAAAATCAGGGACTAGACAAGGCTGCCCACTCTCTCCCTACCTATCCAGTATAGAACTCGAAGTCCTAGCCAGATCTATTAGACAACAATAAGAAATCAAAGGGATACAAATTGGAAAGGAAAAAGTCAAAATATCACTATGTACAAATGATAAGTTAATAAACTTAAGTGACCCCAAAAATTCCATCAGAGAACTCCTAAACCTGATAAGCAACTTCAGTAAAACAGCTGGATATAAAATTAACTCAAACAAATCAGTAGCCTTCCTCTACTCAAAGGACAAACAGGCTGAGAAAGAAATTAGGGAAATGACACCCTTCACTATAGTCACAAATAATATGAAATTCACTGGTGTGACTCTAACAAAGCAAATGAACGATCTATATAACAAGAAATACAAGTCTCTGAAGGAAGAAATCAAAGATCTTAGAAGATGAAAAGAAGATCCATGCTCATGGATTGGCAGGATTAATATAGTAAAAATGGCCATCTGGTCAAAAGCAATCTACAGAATCAATGCAATCCCCATCAAAATTCCAACTCGATTCTTCATAGTTAGAAAGAGCATTTTGCAAATACATTTGGAATAACAAAAAACCCAGGACAGGGAAAACTAATTTCAACAATAAAAAAACTTCTGTGGGATTCACCATACCTGACCTCAAGCTGTATTACAGAGCAATAGTGATCAAAACTGCATGATATCGTTACAGAGACAGGCAGAAAGATCAACAGAATAGAATTGAAGACCCCGAAATGAACCCACACACCTGTGGTCACTTGATCTTTGACAAAGAAGCTAAAACCATCCAGTGTAAAAAAGACAGCATTTTCAACAAATGTTGCTAGTTCAACTGGAGGCCAGCATGTAGAAGAATGCAAATGGATCCATTCTTATCTCCTTGTACAAAGTTCAAGTGGGTCAAGGACCTCCACATAAAACCAGACACACTGAATGTAATAAAAGAGAAAGTGGGAAAGACCCTCGAACACATGGGCACAGGGGCACTTTTCCTGAACGGATCACCAATGGCTTATGCTCTAAGTTCAACAATAGACTAATGGGACCTCATAAAATTGCATAGCTTCTGTAAGGCAAAGGACAGTCAATAGGAAAAAATAGCAACCACCAGATTGGGAAAAGATCTTTACCAATCTTACATCCAATCGGGGGCTAATATCGGATATATACAAAGAACTCAAGAAGTTAGACTCCAGAGAACCAAATTAACCCTATTTAAAAAAAAAATGGGTACAGAGCTAAACAAAGAAGTTTCAACTGAAGAAAATTGAATGGCCAAGAAGCACCTAAAGAAATGTTCAACATCCTTAGTCATCAGGGAAATGCAAATCAAAACAACCTTGAGATACCACCTCTCACCAGTCAGAATGGCTAGGATCAAAAACTCAGAATACAGCAGATGCTGGCGAGACTGTGGAGAAAAAGGAATACTCCTCCATTGCTGGTGGGATTATAAGCTATTACAATCACTCTGGAAATCAGTCTAACGGTTCCTCAGTTAATTGGTCATAGTATTACCTGAAGACCCAGCTATATCACTCCTTGGCATATACCCAAAAGATGCTCCAACATATAACATGCTCCAGTATGTTCATAGCATTATTTATAATAGCCAGAATGTGGAAAGAACCCAGATGTCCTTCAACAACAGAGGAATGGATACAGAAAATGTGATACATTTACATAATGGAATACTACTCAGCTTCTAAAAACAATGAATTCATAAAATTCTTAGACAAATGAATGGAACTAGAAAATATCAACCTGTGTGAGGTAACCCAATCACAAAGGAACACACACCTTATGGACTTACTGATAAATGGATATTAGCCCAAAAGCTCAGAATATCCCAGATACAATTCACAGAGCACATGAAGCTCAAGAAGAAGGAAAACCAAAGTGTGGATACTTCATTCCTTCTTAAAATGAGGAACAAAATGCTCACTGGATTAATTACAGAGACAAAGTTTAGAGCAGAGACTGAAGGTATGACCATCCAGAGACTGCCCCTCCTGGGGATCCATCCCACATACAGTCACCAAACCCAGACACTATTGTTGCTGCCCAGAAGTGTATGCTTACAGGAGCCTGATATAGCTGTCTCCTGAGAGGCTCTGTCAGAGCCTGCAAAATACAGAGGTAGATGCTCACAGCCAACCATTAGAATAAGCATGGGGTCCCCAGTGGAGGAGTTAGAGAAAGGACTGAAGTTGTTGAAGAGGTTTGCAACCCCAGAAGAAGAACAACAATATCAACTAACCAGACCACCAGAGCTCCCAGGAACTAAACAACCAACCAAGGAGTACACATGGAGGGACCCATTGTTCCAGCTGCATATGTAGCAGAGTATGGCCTTGTTGGGCATCAATGGGAGGAGACATCCTTGGTACTGTGAAGGCTGGATGCCCGAGTTTAGAGGATTGTGAGGGTGGGGAGTCATGAGTGGGTGGGTGGGTAGTTAATACCTTCATAGAAAAAGGTGAAGGGGCAAGGGATAGGATGTTTCGGGGGGGAGAGGAAGAGGGGGGATAACATTTGAAATGTAAATAAAGAAAATAGCCAATAAAAAAAGGCAATTTGTGGTTATAACCTAATTCAAAATTCAAAAAATGCATAAATTACTAAGTATTGCATTCTTCCTGGCATAATTCTAACCACAGAAATCTTTCATATTCATATTTTTAAACTGACAATCTAATTATGTAGAAAGTGATTCTTCTTAAGTCAATTATACAAATTTCTTTATCAATTGTTTTACTTAAGCTTCATTTTTTATATTGTAAAGTTGACTTATATGTGGTCTACCACAATATCTCATTAAAATGGATTAAATTGAAACACATATTGATTAGCAAAAATAGATACTTAACACTACCATAGACTAAGCAAAAAATTATACTGATCATTTTATACTAAAATCTGTCTATTCAAAAGGATCAAATCAACATTAAAATACACTTTTTTTCCATTTTTTATTAGGTATTTAGCTCATTTACATTTCCAATGCTATACCAAAAGTCCCCCATACCCACCCACCCCCACTCCCCTACCCACCCACTCCCCCTTTTTGGCCTGGCGTTTCCCTGTCCTGGGGCATATAAAGTTTGCAAGTCCAATGGGCCTCTCTTTCAAGTGATGGCCTATTAGGCCATCTTTTGATACATATGCAGCTAGAGACAAGAGTTCCGGGGTACTGGTTAGTTCATATTGTTGTTCCACCTATAGGGTTGCAGATCCCTTTAGCTCCTTGGCTACTTTCTCTAGCTCCTCCATTGGGAGCCCTATGATCCATCCATTAGTTGACTGTGAGCATCCACTTCTGTGTTTGCTAGGCCCCGACATAATCTCACAAGAGACAGCTATATCTGGGTCCTTTCAGCAAAATCTTGCTAGTGTATGCAATGGTGTCAGCATTTAGAAGCTGATTATGGGATGGATCCCTGGATATGGCAATCACTAGATGGTCCATCCTTTCGTCACAGCTCCAAATTTTGTCTCTGTAACTCCTTCCATGGGTGTTTTGTTTCCTATTCTAAGAAGGGGCAAAGTGTCCACACTGGTCTTCGTTCTCTTGAGTTTAATGGGTTTGCCAAATTGTATCTTATATCTTGGGTATCCTAAGTTTCTGGGCTAATATCCACTTATCAGTGAGTACATATTGTGAGAGTTCCTTTGTGATTGGGCTACCTCACTCAGGATGATGCCCTCCAGGTCCATCCATTTGCCTAGGAATTTCATAAATTCATTCTTTTAAATAGCTGAGTCGTACTCCATTGTGTAAATGTACCACATTTTCTGTATCCATTCCTCTGTTGAGGGGCATCTGGGTTCTTTCCAGCTTCTGGCTATTATAAATAAGGCTGCTATGAACATAGTGGAGCATGTGTCCTTCTTACCGGTTGGGGCATCTTCTGGATATATGCCCAGGAGAGGTATTGCTGGATCTTCCGGTAGTACTATGTCCAATTTTCTGAGGAACCGCCAGACTGATTTCCAGAGTGGTTGTACAAGCTTGCAATCCCACCAACAATGGAGGAGCGTTCCTCTTTCTCCACATCCTCGCCAGCATCTGCTGTCACCTGAATTTTTCATCTTAGCCATTCTGACTGGTGTGAGGTGGAATCTCAGGGTTCTTTGGATGTGCATTTCCCTGATGATTAAGGATGTTGAACATTTTTTCAGGTGCTTCTCTGCCATTCGGTATTCCTTGGGTGAGAATTCTTTGTTCAGTTCTGAGCCCCATTTTTTAATGGGGTTATTTGATTTTATGGAGTCCACCTTCTTGAGTTCTTTATATATATTGGATATTAGTCCCCTATCTGATTTGGGATAGGTAAAGATCCTTTCCCAAACTGTTGGTGGTCTTTTTGTCTTATTGATGGTGTTTTTTTGCCTTGCAAGAGCTTTGCAATTTTATGAGGTCCCATTTATCAATTCTCGATCTTACAGCACAAGCCATTGCTGTTCTATTCAGGAATTTTTCCCCTGTACCCATCTCTTCGAGGCTTTTCCCTACTTTCTCCTCTATAAGTTTCAGTGTCTCTGGTTTTATGTGGAATTCCTTAATCCACTTAGATTTGACCTTAGTACAAGGAGATAGTAATGGATCAATTCACAATCTTCTACATGATAACAGCCAGTTGTGCCAGCACCATTTGTTGAAAATGCTGTCTTTTTTCCACTGGATGGTTTTAGCTCCCTTGTCAAAGATCAAGTGACCATAGGTGTGTGGGTTCATCTCTGGGTCTTCAATTCTGTTCCATTGGTCTACTTGTCTGTCACTATACCAGTACCATGCAGTTTTTAATCACAATTAGTCTGTAGTATAGCTTTAGGTCGGGCATGGTGATTCCACCAGAGGTTCTTTTATCCTTGAGAGGAGTTTTTGCAATCCTAGGTTTTTTGTTATTCCAGATGAAACTGCCGAGTGCCCTTTCTAATTCTTTGAAGAATTGAGTTGGAATTTTGATGGGGATTGCATTGAATCTGTAGATTGCTTTTGGCAAGATAGCCATTTTTACTATATTGATCCTACCAATCCATGAGCATGGGAGATCTTTCCATCTTCTGAGATCTTCTTTAATTTCTTTCTTCAGAGACTTGAAGTTCTTATCATACAGATCTTTCACTTCCTTAGTTAGAGTCACGCCTAGGTATTTTATATTATTTGTGGCTATTGAGAAGGGTGTTTTTTCTCTAATTTCTTTCTCAGCCTGTTTGTCCTTTGTGTAGAGAAAGGCCTTTGGCTTGTTTGAGTTAATTTTATATCCAACTACTTCACTGAAGCTGTTTATCAGGCTTAGGAGTTCTCTGGTGGAATTTTTAGGGTCACATATATATACTATCATATCATCTGCAAAAAGTGATATTTTGACTTCTTCCTTTCCAATTTGTATCCCCTTGATCTCCTTTTGTTTTCGAATTGCTCTGGCTAGGACTTCAAGTACAATGTTGAATAGGTAGGGAGAGAGTGGACAGCCTTGTCTAGTCCCTGATTTTAGTGGGATTGCTTCAAGCTTCTCATCATTTACTTTGATGCTGGCTACTGGTTTGCTGTAGATTGCTTTTATCATGTTTAGGTATGGGCCTTGAATTCCTGAACTTTCCAAGACTTTTATCATGAATGGGTGTTGGATTTTGTCAAATGCTTTCTCAGCATCTAACGAGATGATCATGTGGTTTTTGTCTTTGAGTTTGTTTATATACTGGATTACGTTGATGGATTTCTGTATATTGAACCATTCCTGCATCCCTGGGATGAAACCTACTTGGTCAGGATGGATGATTGTTTTGATGTGTTCTTGGATTCGATAACAAGAACTTTATTGAGGATTTTTGCATCAATATTCATAAGGGATATTGGTCTGAAGATCTCTATCTTTGTGGGGTCTTTTTGTGGTTTAGGTATCAGAGTAATTGTGGCTTCATAGAATGATTTGCGTAAAGTACCTTCTGTTTCTATTTTGTGGAATAGTTTGTGAAGAACTGGAATTAGATCTTCTTTGAAGTTCTGATAGAAATCTGCACTAAACCCATCTGGTCCTGGGCTTTTGTTGGTTGGGAGACTATTAATGACTGCTTCTATTTCTTTGGGGGATATAGGGTTGTTTAGATCATTAACCTGATCTTGATTCAACTTTGGTACCTGGTATATGTCTAGAAACTTCTCCATTTCATCCAGGTTCTCCAGTTTTGTTGAATATAATCTTTTGTAGAAGGATATGATGGTGTTTTGGATTTCTTCAGGATCTGTTGTTATGTCTTCCTTTTCATTTCTGATTTTGTTAATTAGAATGCTTTCCCTGTGCCCTCTAGTGAGTCTGGCTAAGGGTTTGTCTATCTTGTTGATTTTCTCAAAGAACCAGCTCCTCAATTGGTTGATTCTCTGAATAGTTCTTCTTGTTTCCACTTGGTTGATTTCGCCCCTGAGTTTGATTATTTCCTGCCATCTACTCCTCTTGGGTGAATTTGCTTCCTTTTGTTCTAGAGCTTTTAGGTGTGTTGTCAAGCTGCTAATGTGTGCTCTCTCTAGTTTCTTTTTGGAGGCACTCAGAGCTATGAGTTTTCCTCTTAGAAATGCTTACATTGTATCCCATAAGTTTGGGTATGTTGTGGCTTCATTTTCATTGAACTCTAAGAAGTCCTTAATTTCTTTCTTTATTCCTTCCTTGACCAAGGTATCATTGAGAAGAGTGTTGTTCAGTTTCCACGTGAATGTTGGCTTTCTAATATTTATTTTTTAATTGAAGATCAGCCTTAGTCCATGGTAATATGATAGGATGCATGGGACAATTTCAATATTTTTGTATCTGTTGTGGCCTGTTTTGTGACCTATTATGTGGTCAATTTTGGAGAAGGTACCATGAAGTGCTGAGAAAAAGGTATATCCTTTTGTTTTGTTTGTTCTGTAGATAACTGTCAGATCCATTTGTTTCATAACTTCTGTTAGTTTCACTGTGTCCCTGTTTACTTTCTGTTTCCATGATCTGTCCATTGGTGAAAGTGGTGTATTGAAGTCTCCCACTATTATTGTGTGAGGTGCAATTTGTGCTTTGAGATTTACTAAAGTTTCTTTATTGAATGTGGCTGCCCTTTTATTTGGAGCATAGATATTCAGAATTGATAGTTTTTCTTGGAGGATTTTACCTTTGATGAGAAGGAAGTGCCCCTCCTTGTCTTTTTTGATGACTTTGGGTTGGAAGTCAATCTGATCAGATATTAGAATGGCTACTCCGGCTTGTTTCTTCATACCATTTGCTTGGAAAATTGTTTTCCAGCCTTTCATTCTGAGGTAGTGTCTATCTATTTCTCTGAGATGAGTTTTCTGTAAGCAGCAAAATGTTGGGTCTTGTTTGTGCAGGCAGTTCGTTAGTCTATGTCTTTTTATTGGGGAGTTGAGATCATTGATATTAACAGATATTAAGGAAAAGTAATTGTTGGTTCCTGTTATTTTTGTTGTTAAAGTTGTCATTCTGTTCTTGTGGCTGTCTTCTTTTAGGTTTGCTGACGGATTACCTTCTTGTTTTTTCTAGGGCAAGGTTCCCGTCCTTGTATTGGTTTTTTTTCTGTTATTATCCTTTGAAGGGCTGGATTCGTGGAAAGGTAATGTGTGAATTTGATTTTGTCGAGGAATACTTTGGTTTCTCCATCTATGGTAATTGAGAGTTTGGCTGGGTATAGTAGCCTTGGCTGGAATTTGTGTTCTCTTAGTGTCTGTATAACATCTGTCCAGGCTCTTCTGGCTTTCATAGTCTCTGGTGAAAAATCTGGTGTAATTCTGATAGGCTTGCCTTTATAAGTTACTTGACCTTTTACCCTTATTGCTTTTAGTATTCTATCTTTATTTAGTGCATTTGTTGTTCTGATTATTATGTGTCGGGAGGAATTTCTTTTCTGGTCCAGTGTATTTGGAGTTCTGTAGGCTTCTTGTATGTTCATGGGCATCTCTTTCTTTAGATTTGGGAAGTTTTGTTCTATAATTTTGTTGAAGATATTTGCTGGTCCTTTGAGTTTAAAACCTTCATTCTCATCCACTCCTATTATGCGTAGGTTTGGTCTTCTCATTGTGTCCTGGATTTCCTGGATGCTTTGAGTTAGGATCTTTTTGCATTTTCCATTTTCTTTGATTGTTGTGCCGATGTTCTCTATGGAATCTTCTGCACCTGAGATTCTCTCTTCCATCTCTTGTATTCTGTTGCTGATGCTGGCATCTATGGTTCCAGATTTCTTTCCTAGGGTTTCTATCTCCAGCGTTGCCTCACTTTGGGTTTTCTTTATTGTGTCTACTTCCCTTTTTAGGTCTAGTATGGTTTTGTTCATTTCTATCACCTGTTTGGATGTGTTTTCCTGTTTTTCTGTAAGGACTTCTACCTGTTTGGTTGTGTTTTCCTGTTTTTCTTTAAGGACTTGTAACTCTTTAGCAGTGTTCTCCTGTATTTCTTTAAGTGAATTATTAAAGTCCTTCTTGATGTCCTCTACCATCATCATGAGATATGCTTTTAAATCCAGGTCTAGCTTTTCGGGTGTGTTGGGGTGCCCTGGACTGGACGAAGTGGGAGTGCTGGGTTCTGATGATGGTGAGTGGTCTTGGTTCCTGTTAGTAAGATTCCTACGTTTACCTTTCGCCATCTGGTAATCTCTGGATTTAGTTGTTATGGTTGACTCTGTTTAGAGATTGTTTTTCTGGTGATTCTGTTACTGTCTATCAGCAGACCTGGGAGACAGGCTCTCTCCTCTGAGTTTCAGTGCTCAGAGCACTCTCTGCTCGCAAACTCTCCTCTTACAGGGGAGGTGCCCAGATATCTTGCATTTGGACCTCCTCCTGGCCAAAGAAGAAGGCCCAAAACAGGACCTTTCCCAGAAGCTGTGTTGCTTTGGCAGGCCCCATAAGCTGTCAGCTTCTGTGGTGCACACTCTCACCTGTGCAGACTAAGTTCCTAAGTTTGGTGGAGTCCCGGAACCAAGATGGCATCCGCTGCTCCTGAGGCAGAGGGCTTCCAAGCCAGGCGGACACCTGTCCTCTGGCCAGGAGGGTTGCTGGCCGTCTGCGGCCCGAAAATGGTGCTGCCTCAGTGGCTCTGTGACTCCCGCCTGTCCCAGAAGCTGTCTGCTTCTGTGGTGCACACTCTCACCTGTACAGACTAAGTTCCTAAGTTTGGCGGAGTCCTGGAACCAAGATGGCGCCTGCCGCTCCTGAGGCAGAGGGCTCACGGGCTGGGCAGACACCTGTCCTCTGGCCTAGAGGGTGGTTGGATGTCTGTGGCCCTAAAAGGGTGCTGCCTCAGCGGCTCTGTGGCTCTGCCTGTCCCAGAAGCTGTCTGCTTCTGTGGTGCACACCCTCACCTGTGCAGACTAATTCCTAAGTTCAGCGGAGTCCTGGAACCAAGATGGCGCTCCAAAATACACTTCTTTTAACAAAGAGAAAGCACAAAAAAGATATCCAGGACATTTAGTATATTTTTACTAATGTTCAGAATTTTAAATTTCAAGGCCTGTTTAAGTGTATTCAGCAACCTCTCTGTTAACTGCTTTGTATGAACTTGTAAGCACTAATTTGGAGGAAAAGAACAATATCAAAATAGAAATAAAATTTATATTGCTATTTAGTGGGCAGCTTAGATTTGTTGACTTTCTTTAAATATTAGGAAAAAGAGAAGAGTGTACTGAAAGTAGAAATATTCATATAAGACATACAAATACTAGGGCTGAGCTCATAAAAAATGTCTATTATATAATTTATTGGTATGGAAAAGAATACTTAGGATATGGATTTCTCAGTAAAAGGGGTTCAATCCTGGCTCTGAGGTAAAATAACTGTAATTAGTTGTCAAGCTGCCCATCACCAACATAAAATTCAAACAGAAGAGCAACAATTACACATTGCTTGAGACACAGTATCTATTCTAGGATTTCATTCTAATCACCCAGATTTGTAGTTAGAAAATATCAACAATGGACCAAAAGGCCTTATGAAAGCTTTATTAAATTACTGAAAATTTTGTGATTTCAATTTTATTTAGACCTGAATAGAATTGTAATATCTACCTAGCATATCTTCAACATCCATTCAATTGTTGATCACATCTGAGTTACCTCCATTCCCTTGGTATTGTGAACGATCCAACAAACATGGCAGTACGGTTCTCTCTGTGGGAGATATAGAGTTCTTTGTATGTAGTTACAAGAGCAATATACATACATCATATGGTAGCTCTGTTTCTAACTTTTGATAAAACTCCTACACTTATTTACATATCAGGTATATTAACGCTGTGGATAGCCCTGGGTTTGCTTGTATTTTGATGCTAATTCTGCTCTCCTGGGAGGGGCTGTGAACTAGAAATGAGCCACATACTCAGGTGACTTCTTTTGAACCATCCCCTGATGAATAAAGGAGCTAATCACTGGGCAAGTAGGCAAGACTTCCGGGTTGGATGAAGGAAGAGAGGATGCAGGAGAGAGTTAGGCCTTTTTAGACAGGAATAGTGTGAGGACAAGATGTAGCTACTAGTGTCTCCCGGTTTCAATGGCAGATCCATCAGGATTCCTCGCTGGAGGATTTAGATTCAATGAGGCTTATAAGATTAGGATTTTAGTTGTTGTGCCCAGTGATTGAGTTACAGTCATTTCTGAACTAAGTTTGTGTTGTGTTTTCCTTCACGGGGTGACTCATTCTGTCTCAAGAGAAAAAGGTACAGCGGCAAAGCATGAGTTTGCCTGAGGTGCAAAAGCCATGCCATGGAGGATTTGAAGCTCGGGATTGGTGTGGTAATGACCTGCCAGTGGGAACCTAGCAAGCTGGGTAGGGAGATTTTAAAGCTCTGAGTCAGAGAGTCTCCACAAGATAAAAATGGGTCGGCCATTGCCTGCCTGTGCATGGCTGGCCAGGTAGCCAGGGCAGAGAGTTGCTGGCACAAGAGCAGGAACATGCTGGTTCATTTTTTAAATTTCCCACAATAATTCCATCTCCCTAATAATATTCTCCTGCATCACTGCCAGTACTTTCTTCTTTCTTACAATAAATATAGCATTCTTATTAAATAATGTAATATATCATATATCATATGTATATTGTATATGTTTTATATAGCATATGTTTTATGTTATATGTTATATGTTATATATTATAATTCTGTATTTTATGCTATATATTTTATATATCATTATATGTTTCATGCTATATACTATATGCTATATACTATATACTGTATACTATATATTATATGGTATATTATTTATTATGATTGTATATTATATATGATATAATTCACCTAATATATTAATCATTATTAATTGTATATTATACATATGATAGCCATTTTACTAGGGTGGTTTGATATCTCAAAATAGTTTTAACTTGCATTACCTTGAGGATAAGGATATAAATCATGTTTAGAATTCTTATTGCCCTTTTGTGTTTCTTTTGAGAATTGTCTGTACATTTCATTAGCCAACTGGTTGACAAGCATTTTCACATGTTTTGGATTTTTGGAGCTCTTCATATATTCTAGATATAAATCCTCTGCCTGAGTACCTTACCTACTGCAGCCCTTTTATCCCATCTTACTTACTGAGAGCAGTCAACACTGAACCCAGACCAGTCAAAGATCTGCTCAGAAATACTTGCTTTATAATTAAAATATTACCTACCAATTTCCATGAAGTCTTTTTCTCCCATGCTAAACAGGATTCATTTTCCATACCATACCTCCTCTCAAACCTCTTAGGCACTCAAATGACAGATACTTCAATTCATTCATCTTGCTGTTAAAAATCTACCACCATATGAAATACCACCTTTCCTACACCAAATTCATTTAAAGAATTTTCAAAATGGCTGGGGAAAATTAGGATTTTCTTTTACCCTCACGATTTAGTGTGCATCACTAGCAAGATTTTGCTGAAAGGACCCTGATATAGCTGTCTCTTGTGAGGGTATGCCGGGGCCTAGCAAAACAGAAGTGGATGCTCACAGTCAGCTATTGGATGGATCACAGGGCCCCCAATGGAGGAGCTAGAAAAAGTACCCAAGGAGCTGAAGGGGTCTGCAACCCTATAGGTGGAACAACAATATGAACTAACCAGTACCCCCTGGAGCTCATGTCTCTAGCTGCATATGTAGCAGAAGATAGTCTAGTTGGCCATCATTGGAAAGAGAGGCCCATTGGTCTTGCAAACTTTATATGCCTCAGTACAGGGGAACGCCAGGTCCAAGAAGTGGGAGTGGGGGGGGGGGGTAGGGGAGTTGGGGGAAGGGTATGGGGGACTTATGGGGTAGCATTGGAAATGTAAATGAAGAAAATACATAATTAAAATAAAAAAGAGTATAATCAAATAAAATAAAATAAATTCAGATTAAAAAAAAAGAATTAGTGTGCATGAACCGATACAGGACAAATCACTGTCTATGATTAGGGCAGATAATCCACACTCCGGCAGAGCCAGACATATGGCCATCAAAAGAGATTTGTTGAGATATTATGTTATACCTATCATGAAGCTAAACTTAATTATCCAATTAGGACATAACGTCTTACGAATAATGAAGTGTTATTTAAAAATGTATTTCTTTTGTCCTTAAATAGTTAAAATAGGGATGCCAGCTTTAGCAAATAAGGCACCAATGTCTATTTAAATCAGAAATTTAGAAAATCTATTAATCTGTTTGAATACTTACATATTTTAAATTGGACATGAGACATACAAATATTAAAATATTAATTGAAATTCAATTATTCTTCTGTGATTCTGGTATTTTATTTGGTGACCTTAGGCTTAGAATAAAGTTACATTGCTGTCATTGGATTCCATATCAGTAATAAAGAATTAGCTGAAACTTTGAGTCCAGGCTACCTGAGAGAAAGAAAAATCAATTTCCCTTTTAATATCCTAAGTTCATGGCACATACATTTATGCAATGTAAATTGAGTGTTACATAAGAAACTTTATAAGAAATGTAAACGAGGAAAATACCTAATTAAAAAAAAAAAGAAAAGAAACTTTATAAGAAAATGAACACCACCAGGTGGTGGTGGCACACGCCTTTAATCCTAGCACTTGGGAGGCAGAGGCAGGTGGATTTCTGAGTTCAAGGCCAGCCTGGTCTACAGAGTGAGTTCCAGGACAGCCAGGGCCATACAAAGAAACCCTGTCTCAAAAAAACAAAAAAACAAAAAAACAAAAACAAAAAAAAACCCAAACAAACAAAAAAAAAAAAGCAAAACCCCCAAAAAAACAAACAAAAAAAAATGAATACCTCCATAAACAGGTAAACCTACATGTTTTTCTTATAGGTTTGCAGGAACATATAAATTACAGAAAATTATAGCAGGCAAAAAACATTCTAACAAACTGAGGTGCTCAGCAGGATCAGCCTCAGACTCTCCTCAGTGCTCCTGGGTGGGCACAAATGGGGATGCTCCCATCCTCTGTTTAGCAATTTGGTGCCTCCTTTAGGAAGTTCTTATCGGTTTAAGGGAAATGTCTGAAAATCCTTCCTAGGTTTTATGATTTGATTGGGGGAAGAAGGGTATGGTCAAAGGCAGAAGAGAAAATCCTGCTTCAGTTTCCTTTCGCAGGCTCCCATAGCTTCAGAGACAAAATACTATGGTGGTGTATTTGAAGTCTGTCATGACAGAACACCCTAACGTCTCAATAAAACGCTCAGAATCTGAGCCTTAGCTTTCTGAGTTCCTAGATTAGGTGATCTTAAGAAAAAAGAGAGGGGTATTACGGGAGCGACTTTTGAGAATAAATGTGGGCTTAGTCTCACTTCTGTTTCTCAATTGGGGTTTTCTGTCTCTCCTCTAACATAAGTAAGGACTATACTGTAAAGCAGATCTCTACTACAATAAGAATCGTACATACTAAAAATAAGTCAAAGTCGGATGTGCAGGAACAGTAGAGACAAGAGGGGGTCATGTACATGATATAACTACATTTTATTAGTTAAAATTAATTTTTAAAAAAACCATGTATTTCTCATAGTCTCAGGAGGAGAGTTGACCTGGATCTGAGATATGATTGTATAGTGTCAGCACTGAAATTGGTCGAAACTTCAGCTGTTCCATGAACTCTGTGGCTGAGTAGGGTCAGTCTTGTCTCTTGAATGCATTCCCTACAAACGCCTGCTGGAATAAAGCAACAGAGCATCGTGACAGTGCTTCTCATTGAACCAGGGAAACTGCCTAGTCTGTGCTTTGCTCTTCAACCAGATAAATTCTAGAGTTACAACAGATAAGCCACAGTAAAGAAAAGGTGCTGTTGACAGTTTCCTCCCAGATGCCTTAGCCTCAGTCACTCCTTCATTCTCCACCTGAAGTGTTAATATCTTGCATTATATTACCTTGAAATCATGTGCTAAAATGGTGTTATTTCTTAAAGTAACTGTAATCATTAAATATGAGAAGTGTGAGATCTATATTATCATCATCATCACATGAACAGAGAAAAGTGTGCTCTGACTGCATTTCAGGTTTCACTGGGTTTTTTGTTTGGTTTGTTTGTTTTTTGGTTTATTCTGTTCTTGTTTTCTGATACAGATCTGTACTACATAGTCAAGGTTAACCTCAAGCTCGTGACAATTCTCCACCCTCAGCCTCCCATGTACTAGGATTGTAATTTTTAACGTTGTATCATGTGTCATGATTTGTATATATTTGCATCTTGCTTATATTGAGAGAGGGATAAAACTTCAGATCATCTTGTTCAAAAATCAAGTTGGAAGGAAGACCTTTCAAAATAAACACGCTTTGTGTTCCTTTTTAGCCAAGCAAAATGCTGCAGCTCCTGTCTTGGCCACTGCAGGTGTACCTCACTCTCTTGATGTCAAAACAGAGCTATTTGCAAATTCACAAGCTTATCACATGATCTACCGTGCTTTGACACATTTAGTCCTCAAACACTCTTCTTTCCTTCCTTCCTTCCTTCCTCCCTCCCTCCCTCCCTCCCTCCCTCCCTCCCTCCCTCCCTCCTTCCTTTCTTTCTTTCTTTCTTTCTTTCTTTCTTTCTTTCTCTCTTTCTTTCTTCTTGTAACTTCTGTTACAAAATCAATTATGGTGAGAAAATATACACTAATTTATGTCTCACTTTATCAGAAAAATGTATACCTAACTAAAATTTGCCTTTTAATAACTTTGTAAATTTCTCTTCAAAACTCACATGCAACTCTTCTTCTCTCTTTTAACAAGTTTTATTTTTTAGCTTTTAAGATCCCTAGATTCTTTTCTGTAAGAAAAAGAAAAATGCTGGGCAGATGAATCCATAGAAACTGAGAATAGGAACAATACAAAATCATGTCTGAAATAAATAACAAAATCGATTACAACAGTGTACAACATCAGAAATTCGTGATACAACGAGGATACAAAGTTAACTGCACAATGCATGTTTGAAACCAAACATAGTAGAGTTTGGACAAACAGCATGTACAATCTCTTGAAATGTAGTTACCTATCCGGCAACACAGAATAAGAAGAGCCTAAGATGCAGTGACCTGCTTTACATATCTATCTTTAAAACTTTCTTTCAAAAAGAAATCATATTTTATTTTGTTATTATTTCCTATAATAAAAGCAATGCTATTTTACAGAAGTAAAAATTTATATCTTCTGAGCACATTGAGAAAATTAAGTTTCACATGTTTGAAAGTATTGTTTTATCAAAAACTTACTTTTTAGGTAATCAAAAGAAGAAACATAATCTATTATACTTTCAAATATTTCTAAATGTCTAAGCAATAACTATCAGTCCTTTGTAAGCAATTTTTAAAAAATACTGTACTAGTAGGTCACAGATTAAAAGTTTTGGCTGCAATATCCCAAGGCAGACCTCAGTTAAGTGACTACAGAAACACAAGAGAAACAGAGAACATTTGGTCTGAGCTTGGACATGCACAAACCATTGCTTCTGCACCATAAACAGTTTGGAAAAGGACTGTTCATGCCAATAAGAAATTCCATCTTGGAGCCACAGTCTAGAATAATCCCTAATCTGAAACACATTTGTCTGTGATTTCTCCATGCTCCTCACCTAATGTCCTTTCCCAATACAATGTTAGCTTTTCCAGTAGACTAAGGAAAGATGGAGGTAGTGTAAGAAAGTTTTGAGCCAAGCCCCAGCTTGTCCGTTCACGTAATCATGACAAAGTGTGTTAGTCAGTTAATTAAAATTAAACTCAACTCTACCATGTATTTTCATGGAACATTTCATTTACATTATGTGCTATGTTTTGAAAGCTATTCCTACAACAGATACAATAGAAGAATGAAGAACATTAAATTGCCTCTTTATTTCTGGAGCTTTCATTTGGGCTAGATAATAGATCATTATAAAGAATCCAGCTTGTTCATTATATTTCTTTTGTCTGACAATTAAATTTGTATGGTAGTTAGTTCATTTAACTTTTTTTTTTATATTTAGAACATCCATTAAACAGACATTTGAAATTTCACACCAGAGAAAATGACCACCAATCTTGTCTAGCTATTTTCTGCTATTTTTAAATGATTTAGCTTTTGTCTTCTAAGACTTTGATAAAAAAATTAACAACTTCAAAATCAAAATACACTTTTTAATCTTTCTATAAAGCTCTTATGGGGATTTTACATATGATTTATGCCTCGGTATTTTGTTTCATAGTATTGCATTAGCATTGCCCATGTTATTTTACAGTTTTGTAAACATTTTTACTGGCACTTAATATTTTATTGAGAGAACATACTAGGAGTCATTTCATCATTTTCTTAGAATTGGACATTCTGTCTGTTCCAAGTTGTTTACAATTATTAATGATGATCCTATGAACTTAAGCAAATATAATAGTTCTCTTAAACATTGTGGATTATTTTGCTTTTGGAGACTATGAAGAGTGAAGTCCCTGCTCCGAAAGATCAACGATTAACTGCCAGCAGTACTGACCAGGGTATTCCATGCCATGCTCTCAAGGATTTTCACCCAGGCTCATTAGCATCTTCACTAATTTGATCAGCAAAGAATGGAACTCATTTTGACTTTTAATACACATGTTTTAAATCATGCATATGTATATGGAATGAACCCTTCAAAACAGTTGAGGACTGTTAAATATAATATTTTTATGTATTCTTTGAAACATTATTCATTTATACAATGTATCATGATTGTGCTCAGCTACCACTACTGCCCTCCAACTCCTCTTTGCACTTCCCAATCTACCTTCTTCCAAGCTTCATACCCTCTTTATTAATTGTCATTAGTAACTCCCTGAGTCCAATCTGTTCTGACTATATACTCATGGGTGTGGGGCCATCCATTAGGGCATGAGCAATCTACCAGAGGCCCTGTCACTAATTGTGACAGAAAAAAGAAGGAGTAATTTTCTTCATTCTACACATGCATCCTTTCTTTGCTCCTCAGTGGCAAATATGTTCTACCCATTATTGATAGTCTTATGTTTCAGCCACATGAGGGTGAATTTGTAAGTCTGCCTAGAGCAACATTAGCCCTTCTCTCTCTAGTCTCATGGCTGACCAGCATAACAATGAGATAAAAGCAGTCATTCACAAGATGCACTAGGATAGCCCCAGTATCAGGTGAGCAAGTTAAGCACTTTTAATGGCCTATCCCTGGCCACTCTGCCATCCCACAGAAACCCAAGAACCCACATGAATAATGTCAAAACTGATCATTCTTATTTGGGCTTTTGGGGTTGTTGACTCTCTTGATCTTCAGCTTCCTATGGACACTTAGTTAGTTACATCAAATTGCCCCTGCTTTGGGGAGAAGAATATCTCATAGGTATTGCCAAATTTAGTAGCTGCCTTTGTTCTTCTAGGTAAAGCTCATGAAAAATGAAATATAAACAACAGGTTGGGCCATTTCTCATTTCACCAACCCTCTGAGTCTGACCACAGACAAGTTCCCTAAACAATTCCATTTTCTAGCCCAGTGAAGCTGGGCTAGTGTAATGATCACATGGGCTCTTCTACGCACAGAAAATATAGCTTCAACACATATAGCATTTGTTCTAGTCTTAATTGTAACTTAATTCCACTTAATCCTTGCCATCTGGAATGAACGTCTTGTTCTTTAGTTTATAGTTTCTTGCTGTAGACCTCTTGTGCAGATCAATTGCATAATGCTTCAGAGTATGGCACCATTTTCAACACTGTTTTTTGTCTCCCATCAGACTCTCAGGGATTCAGCACAGAGCCCTTTGCTCTGTCATAGCTTGCCCAACTATCATCACTGATGTACTATAGTCTAAGACATATCCAGCTGGATTTATATCATCACTCACCAATACCCTAGTGGGTTTGGTGAAAATGGACACCTGTATAATAGTTAATCCTCTCTGTTTATGACAGGACCTATGCTCCAGATCTGTGGTGCCAGACCAGATTCTCTGAGGGAAGCAGCAGCACTATGTGCAAAAAGGATTTGATTCTCAACTGGATCTTACCCAATTGTGTGAGCTTGGCTAGGGAGCATCCTTGTGAGTGTTGTGCTGACTTCTATGTCATGTTGGAACTTGAAATTTGTATTTAACAAAGTTGGAAAATGAAGACATAGCACAGAGAGAGCTAACGAAAAGCTAGAATCCTCAAAAGTAAAATCAAATAAAAACCATGTTAATCCTCATTTACTGACATCTGGATGAGGTGAGTATGTAGGTCCTACACAGTATGTAGGTTCCCTACCCCCACAGAGTGGAACATAAATCTGGGAGGAGAGTGGTAGGTGACCAGGAAAGGTCCCAGGTAGCATCTGCCCCCAGATGTTTGCAACAGTACCATGGTATATGAATGACATAATGGTTTCTGTCTAAAGACCATTTCAAAAATCTCTGAAAATATCTCTGTTGGCTCACAGTAAGTGGAAATATACAAGAAAAGAAATTATGGGAAATTTAGTTGAGTCTAGTCAGACAGATATATTATAAACTCCATCAACATCTCGGCACTCTTAAAGAAATCATGTACATCTTGAACTCAGACCTACTAGTAGGTGGGGCCAACTCTGATGAGGTCTAATTATATTTATGTTATGTTTTAAAAAGCATCCTCCTCACCCACATGTAGTACACACATTATTGTAATTCAGGCCTAGTTATCCAATACTGCTGTCTAAAATGAAGCACTTGAAAATGACAAGAATAGAGTCTAAGACCAGAATAAAGTAGGAAAGGATACTAACTAAACCACTTTATGTTTAAAAGTACAAATGCAAAAGTAGCCTGTTTGCTCTTCTGTTTGCTGGATCAATTCACTTTATGGTCTCATATGTTATTTTTAAATACCTTCTCAAATCTCCAGTATCTCTTTTTCACTGGTTTCTTTGAGTTACCATAACAAAATACCAAAGACTGTGTGGTTTAAACATCAGAAATTTAGTTGCTCATATTTCTGGAAGCTAAATTCCACAGTCAGTGTACTTACTGATTTAGTCCAAAGGTTGTGACCCCTGACCTGACTGGGCAGAAATGCAGAAACATCAGAATGCTCTCGGGTCTCTCATTTCATAAGGGCATTAATAATCCCATTGCATGGTCTCCACCATATGACTTCAACTAAACCAAATTAAGGCTCAAAGGATTAAACTCCAAACACTACATAATGGTATTTAACGATTTTAATGTATGGATTTTAGTGTGACAAAATTCATTTGAAACCATCCCTATTCCTACGAATAAGTTACCAATTCTGATTCTTTTGTAGGAGTGCCAAGAATTCTAACAGGATGTATACATAAGAGTGCCTATAAATCTACTAATTCATCCAAATGTATGTCCATATACTCCAGAGCCTACTGGTATAGTGCTGTAATACACACAGTTCATTTGGGTCAAGATGCAGCAGTGGTTCACTAGACAGCATATTTATTCCCAACAGCAAACTGTCCCTTCTCCTGAAATGTTGGATTTTTAATTTTTTTTAGTTATTCTTCTCTTATATATTAGATCCTGACCACAGATTTTCTTCCTTCCTCCACTCTCAGTCACTCCACTTCCCATCCACTCTTCCATAGTTTCCCTTCACAAAAGGGCAAGCCCCTGGGTATCTCAACCAAAAAAACAAGTGGCATTGAAACTAGGTTTCTCATGTTATATTAAGGCTGGATGAGGCAATTCAGTAGGGGAAAAAAAGGGCTCCAAAGACAGGCAAAAGTATCAGAGACAGTCCCTGCTCTTACTGTTAGGAGTCCCACAAAAACACCAAGTTACACAGCTGTAACATATATGCAGAAGGCCTAGATCAGACCCACACAAGCTCCCTGAATATGATTTCAGTCTCTAAGCTCCTATAAGACCAGGTTAGTTGATTCTGTGGGTTTTCTTGTGGTGTCCTTGACCCCTCTGGCTATTACAACCCTTCCTCTTCCTCTTCTGCAGGTATCCCAGGCTCTACCTAGTATTTGGCTGTGGGTTCCTGCATCTGTTTACGTCAGTTGCTGGATGAAGCTTCTCTGATAATACTTATGCTAGGCCTCTGTCTATATGTATCAGGATTTTTTGTAACTTTTTTGCAAGTGATGTCTCTTGCAGGCACTGTCAAGAGTGAGCTCCTCCTATGACATGGTTCTCAAGTTGGACCAGTCATTGCCTGGCCACTCACACAATTTCTGTTCCACCTTTACCCCAGCACATCTTCTGAGGTTTACTCCTGAAATTGTAGGTTAAAGTTTGGTACTAATTTGGTGTCCAGTTCCTGCATTGGAAGTCTTGCCTGGTTATAGGAGATGGTGGATTCAAGTTCCTTAGCCTGTATTATTAGGTGTCTTAGCTAGGGTCACATTAATATATTTCTGGGAGTTTCACTTATATTGAATTTAAAATATCCTGTCACAGGGTTACTTCCTTCCTTTGACCATTTAGGTTCCAAAATGAAAGACACACACAGTCCAGCACAGCCAGCTTGGGGGCATATCAGTGGAGGGTCCCATAGTCCCCAGAGAGCTCTCTGCACCACAGGCGCGCTAACACCCAAGATCTTGGGATCACTGGTGAGTGAAATGCAACATCTGTTCCAAAACAACCAGGAGGGGCCTATGCCAGCAGGAACACAGACACAGAAAACCTACCTGACCAGTGGCTGGGGTTCGTTCTAGTTCATGTCAGCCCCATGCCACCTTGGGTGTGAACTCTGTGGACGGTCCCACAGTTCCCAGAGGAATCTCCACGCCTAAGGTGCCCTAGCACACCAGGGTCTTAGAATCACTGAGGAGAGATGGCCTCTAGAGAGAAAGAGGGCTCTGACCCCAGGACTCGAGTGAGGGCACCATCTTGTATCCCAGGTCTCTCAGAGACCAGTCTGCACAGGAAAGCATGCAGGCCATGGAAGCAACAGAGCTTCTTGGACAGGGTCCCTTTAGGCCTTCATCTTCAGCCAGGAGGTGGAAATGAGCTCCACACCTCTGTGCAACTTCCCTGCAAAAGGAGAGCTTGCCTGAAGAGAGTACTTGGATCACTGGGACCCAGGAGAGTTGGACTCCCAGGAGTGCTGACAGAGGCTAACATAATCACAGGAGGAACAAGCTCCAGCCAGAGACAGCTAGAACATCTAACACCAGAGATTACCAGATGGTGAAAGGCAAATGTTAGAATATTACTAACAGAAACCAAGACCACTCAGCATCATCAGAACCCAGTGTGCCCACCAAAGTGAGTCCTGGATACTCCAACATACCCGAAGAGCAAGATTTGGATTTAAAATCATATCTCATGATGCTGGTAGAGGATTTTAAGAAGGACATTAATAGCTCACTTAAAGAAATATAGGAGAACACAGCTAAACAGGTAGAAGCCCTTAATGAGGAAGCACAAAAATCCATCAAAGAATTACAGGAAAACACTGCTAAACAGGTAGAAGTGCTTAAAGAGGAAACACAAAAATCCCTTGTGATGAAATTGAACAAAACCATCAAAAATCTGAAACTGGAAGTAAAAACGATAAAGAAAACCCAAAGGGAGACAACTCTGGAGATAGAAATCCCAGGAAAGAAATCAGGGACCATAGATGTGAGCATCAGTAACAGTATACAAGAGATGGAGGAGAATCTCAGGTGCAGAAGATTCCATAGAGAACATGGGCACAACAATCAAAGAAAGTGCAAAATGCAAAAAGATCCTAACTCAAAACATCCAGGAAATCCAGGAAACAATGAGAAGACCAAACCTAAGGATAATAGGTATAGATGAGAATGAATATTTTCAACTTAAAAGACCAGTAAATTATAGAAGAAAACTTCCCTAACCTAAAGAAAGAGATGCCCATGAACATACAAGAAGCCTATAGAACTCCAAATAGACTGGACCAGAAAAGAAATTCCTCCCAACACATAATAATCAGAACAACAAATGCACTAAATAAAGAGAGAATATTAAAAGCAGTAAGGGAAAAGGGTCAAGTAACATATAAAGGCAGACCTATCAGAATTACACCAGACTTCTCACCAGAGACTATGAAATCCAGAAGATCCTGTACAGATGTTATACAGACACTAAGAGAACACAAATGCTAGCCCAGGCTACTATACCCAACAAAACTCTCAATTACTATAAATGGAGAAACCAAAGTATCCCATGACAAAACCAAATTCATACAATATCTTTCCATGAATCCAGCACTTCAAAGGATAATAAAGGGAAAACTCCAACACAAGGAGGGAAATTACGCCCCAGAAAAAAACAAGAAAGTAATCTTTCAACAAACCTAAAAGAAGATAGCTGCAAGAACAGAATCCCAACTCTAACAACAAAAAAAAAACAGGAAACAGCAATTACTTTTCCTTAATATCTCTTAATATCAGTGGACTCAATTCCCCAATAAAAAGACATAGACTAACAGACTGGCTACATAAATGGGACCCAACATTTTGCTGCATACAGAAAGCCCACCTCAGGGAAAAAGACAAACACTACCTCAGAGTAAAAGGCTGGAAAACAATTTTCCAAACAAATGATCTAAAGAAAAAAGCTGGAGTAGCCATTCTAATATCAAATAAAATAGACTTCCATCCCAAAGTTATCAAAAAAGATAAGGAGGGGTACTTCATACTCATCAAAGGTAAAATCCTCCAAGATGAATTCTCAATTCTAAATATCTATGCTCCAAATACAAGGGCATCCACATTCATTAAAGAAACTTTTAAAAAGCTCAAACCACACATTGCACCTCACACCATAATAGTGGGAGACTTTAACACCCTACTCTCACCAATGGACAGATCCTGGAAACAGAAACTAAACAAAGACACAGTGAAACTAACAGAAGTTACGAAACAAATGGATTTAACAGATATCCACTGAACATTTTATCCTAAAACAAAAGGATATATCTTCTTCTCAGCACCTCATGGTACCTTCTCCAAAATTGACTATATAATTGGTCACAAAACAGGTCTCAACAGATACAAAAATATTAAAATTATCCCATGCATCCTATTAGATCACCATGGACTAAGGCTGATCTTCAAGAACAACATACATAATAGAAAGCCAACATTCATGTGGAAACTGAAGAACACTCCACTCAATCATACTTTGGTCAAGGAAGAAATAAAGAAAGAAATTAGACTTTTTAATAGTTTAATGAAAATGAAGCCACAACATACCCATATTTATGGGACACAATAAAAGCAGTCCTAAGAGGAAAACTCATAGCTCTGAATGCAGCCAAAAAGAAACTAGAGAGAGCATACACTAGCAGCTTGACAGCACACCTAAAAGCTCTAGAACAAAAGGAAGCAAATTCACCCAAGAGGAGTAGAAGGCAGGAAATAATCAAACTTAGGGCTAAAATCAACCAAGTCCAAACAAAAAGAACTATACCAAAAAAAATCAACCAAACCAGGAGCTGATTCTTTGAGAAAATCAACAAGATAGATGAACCCTTAGCCGACAGTATCCTAATTAACAAAATCAGAAATGAAAAAGAAGGCATAATAACAGAACCTGAGGATATCCAAAGCATAATCAGATCCTACTACAAAAGACTATAGTTAACAGAACTGTAAAATCAGGATGAAATGGACAATTTACTAGATAGATACCAGATAACAAGGTTAAATCAGGATCAGATTAATGATCTAAAGAGCCCCATATCCCCTAAAGAAATAGAAGCAGTCATTAATAGTCTCCCAACCAAAAAAAAAATCCCAGGACTAGATGGGTTTAGTAGAGTTCTATCAGACTTTCAAAGACCTTATTCCAATTCTCCTCAAACTATTCCACAAAATAGAAACAGAAGGTACTCTACCCAATTCATTCTATGAAGCCACAATTACTCTGATACCTAAACCACATAAAGACCCAACAAAGAAAGAGAACTTCAGACCAATTTCCCTTATGAGTATTGACGCAAAAATACTCAATAAAATCCTCGCAAACTGAATCCAAGAATACCTCAAAGCGATCATCCATCCTGATCAAGTAGGCTTCATTCCAGGGATGCAGGGATGGTTTAATATATGGAAATCCATCAACATAATACACTATATAAACAAACTCAAAGACAAAAACCACATGACCATCTTGTTAGATACTGAGAAAGCATTTGACAAAATCTAACACCCATTCATGATAAAAGTCTTGGAAAGATCAGAATTCAAGGCCCATACCTAAACATAATAAAAGCAATATACAACAAACCAGTAGCCACCATCAAACTAAATGGAGAGAAACTGGAAGCAATCCCACTAAAATAAGGGACTAGACAAGGCTGCCACTTTCTCTACTTATTCAATTCAGTACTTGAAGTACTAGCCAGAGCAATTAGACAGTAGGAGATCAAGGGGATACAAATTGGAAAGGAAGAAGTCAAAATATCACTATTTGCAGATGATATGATAGCATATATAAGTGACCCTAAAAAATCCACCAGACTACTCCTAAACCTGATAAACAGCTTCAGTGAAGTAGCTAGATATAAAATTAACTAAAACAAATCGGTGACCTTTCCCTACACAAAAAATAAACAGGCTGAGAAAGAAATTAGGGAAATAACACCCTTCACAATAGTCACAAATAATATAAAATGCCTGGGTGTGACTCTAACTAAGGAAGTGAAAGATCTGTACGTCAAGAACTTCAAGCCTCTGAAGAAAGAAATTGAAGATCTCAGAAGATGGAAAGATCTCCCATGCTCATGGATTGGCAGGATTAATATAGTAAATATGGCTATCTTGCAGAAAGCAATCCACAAATTCAATGCAATCCCCATCAAAATTCCAACTCAATTCTTCACCAAGTTTGAAAGAGCAATTTGCAAATTCATCTGGAATAACAAAAAGCCTAGGATAGCAAAAACTATTCTCAAGGATAAAAGAAACTCTGGTGGAATCACCATGCCTGACCTCAAGCTGTACTACAGAGCAATTGTGATAAAAACTGCATGGTTCTGGTACAGCGACAGACAGGTCATTTCTTCCCTCTGTTTTTGTGTGTTTTCCTGGATTTCTTTAAGTTTTTTTTTCCTCTTAAAAGACTTCTATTGCCTTCATAAAATTGGTTTTAAGCTCTTTTCTAGAGCCTCAGCAGTGTTGGAATATCCAGAACTTCCTGTAGTTGGATAGCTAGGCTCTTATGGTGCCATTTTGCCCTAGATATTGATTGTGTTCTTATATGGGTTTAGAATAATTATAGGTTTATGATGATCTCTGAATTGGTCTTTGTTGGATGGAAAATTTCCCCTTTGTTTCTTCTTTCTGATCTTATGTCCTGATTGGTCTGTGGTTCTGGTGACCGGCATACGCTGTGTCCAATCATATGTCTTTGCTGGTGTTTTGCTGACCAATGTAATCTCTGGGGTTCTGGGTACTGGTGTGGCCTCTAATACAGCAGTAGGCTTCTGTCAGAGTTGTGGGCATGGACATTAAAATGAGAAGAGAAGGTGCTGTTGATGAAGCTGGACATGTTCTCCCAACATTGGATTTATATATCTTCTGAATCACTTGTGAGCATGCAAGCATGCTGTACTATTTGAAACAACTGACTCTTTTCCTTAATCTTATGTGTTCCATAAATTACTGTGTTTGACTTAAATGCAGAAGTTGACTGTACCCACTCTCTCCATTCCTTCCCTTTCCGTATTCTATTGGCTTGGGCAGGCTTTCATTGACGCACATGCACCAACACTGCTGTTCTAAATTTGTCACGGCTTGCCTTTGTCACTAGCACAGCCTTCATTGCCACCCTACCTGTTATTTTATACTTTACCCAACTCCCTTTGCCAAATTACTTTCGTCTTCACATTTGGAATATGAGGCAGTAATGCCCTTATGTTTTTTTAACTGAACATTCTTCCTAAGATCCTACTTCACATACCCACTACTGTTCTAACAGCCAAGGGTCAGAATGCCTGCCAACTCAGTCTTCATTCTTTTTAAATGTGATTTATTTATCTTTATTTTATGTGTACAAATGGTTTGTTTTCGTGTTTATATGTGTACTGTATACCTGTAGATGCCTGAGAAGATAAGAAAAGGACATTGAATCCCCTTTAATTATAGTTATGCTGGTGCTAGGAGCCAAATCTGGATATTCTATAAGACCAACATGTTTTCATAACTGTTGTGCCCTCTCTCTACCCACCAGCTATGTGCATTTTAGGTGATCTATCTCATCTAGGCTCTCAGTTCTAAAATCATTCTTGATGATCCCAAAATTCCATCCTTTGATTCCTCAATATATATCTTTAGTCCCACTGTCCACTTATATACAAATAACTCTCCCTCAACATTTACCTCTTAAAATGCAAAAAGAAAAAAAAATTGTCCTTCACCTTACTCCCAATGTGCTTTCTGCCAGTATTCACTTTACAGAAGCCATGTCATCATTTCCAATTAGTGTTCTCTCTCTCTCTCTCTCTCTCTCTCTCTCTCTCTCTCTCTCTCTCTCTCTCTCTGTGTGTGTGTGTGTGTGTGTGTGTGTGTGTGTGTGTGTGTGTGTGTGTGTGTCTATATCTGCCTCCTATTGTGGAACAGAATATGATCTCTCAAGTACTGCCTCAAGGCCATGTCTACTTCCTTGCTACCATGTTTCACCCCATCATGATCATTGACTTATCCTGAAACCATAACCCCACCCAAGAATCTTTCTTCCAAAAGTTGTCTTCTACATGTCATTCTACCACAGCAATAAAAAAGTAACTAAGACACAAGCTACTCTCACAGACATCTTTAAAGCTGTTCTACACCAATCTCCAACATGCTTCTGAGTCTACTCAACTTGACAATCAACATCATACTATATGATCTCACTTATATGCAGTAGAAGTAGGTCAGTGTCAAAAGATACATAACTACAGTTAGGCAGAAAGGCACGGGAGCTCTATGAAGCATAGGAGCTATAGTTAATAATGATAGAGTCTAATCGTGAAAATTACAGGGTTGATATAGTTACTCTCACTATGGTAATGTTAAGTGTATGAATTACTTTTATCACTGCCCTAGGCTTTTTACCATTCCAAAATGTGTATATACACCAGAATTTCATCTTATACAGAATTGCATTAATTATCTATCAATATAAAAATGCTATTAGACTCAGTCTTGAAACTTATTTCCTTTTTTAACAAAATACTATGGTAAAATAATTTATTTTTCTATTTTTCTGGATAAATCAGATGGCTACTAGTTAAATATATATGGAAAGTAAAATCAAACTTACATGAGTTCAACTAATGACCTCCATCTTTATAACCTAAGGACTGAGCAGGATATAGAATCTCTGATTCTGTTTGTACTCACACTTTCTTAAAGCATTATTATAGTGCTGGAATAAAAGAAATATAATACATTATAATACATTAAACATGACCTCTTTTAATACTAAATATCATTTTGAATTGTCACTTTTGTTTATATGCACAAAATGTGCTACATATCAGTCACAGATTCATCAACAGAGACAGTCTGATAAAACAGACATCTCACTAAATAATTAAAGTGAAATGTAAAATATTCTAAAGGCAGATGTTCAATTGATGTTTAATAACTGATTTAGCAAGGGACTGAGTATGCGGCTTAACTCTGACCATTTCTTCCTAGAAATGACAGTTTAATGTTTTCCTTTATCATAGTCTGGTAAACATTTACAGTTTACATGTATTTATCACATGTAAATATCTATCACAATATACTTCATTTATATCTGTGGCTAGCATGGGGGAAGGAAGAACAGTATGAATATGAAGACTTAAATCCTCAAATGGTACCATGGTTTAGTGCTTGGAAAAGGAAAAATAGAGGGTTTCAAAATAGAAAACTCTTCAGTGACTTTTTGATAAATATCCAGTTCCATCCATATCAGCACATTTGAACTGTTACATAAGGACGTACAATTAGCACAAAATGGAAAAACAAAAAACATAGGATTTCTAAATCCTCTTCAACTGTTTTATCCCCCTGAATTTCCAGTAAGCAAATAAATAGGAGATAAGGCACAAGTCCAAAATACCACCCTGTTATTTTTCCAATTTCAAGAAAAATAGACATCATTAAATTTAAGCCTAAAAATATTATACTCACTTATCACCATCCAATATTACTTAAAAACAATAGTTAACTAACCAAGTAGAGCTTTATTTATTCTAGGCTCTCACAACCAGAAGAATCGCTTTAGATAGTTGCTTTGTCGGTGACAAATTAGTCTTGAGGGAAATACGGCCACCTTGGGGAAAGCCATAGACCTAACCACTTTTAGTTGCAGAAACACTTGAAATTGTTTTCTGTTCTTAAATTTCCAAATAAACGTTTGTTAAAATAAATATTAGGAACATTTTAAAATTAGATTTAAATAAATCCACTGGAGGCTAAGATTACAGTTTTAAGTAACCCACTAATCAACTCTCCGATTTCCATGGCAATAAAGTTACTGGCATGATTTTGTAGAGTGGTCGATGGCATCAGCCACAAAGCTCTGTTTGTAAGCACACATTATCACATTAGGGGTGCACTGTTTTGATTTTTTCTTTTGTGAGAATCCTATTGAAGTTTTGATCTTGAACTGATCCGATTAATACATCTGCTAGTGGTGGGGTTGTTTGTTTGTTTGTTTGTTTGTTTGTTTTCAAGTAACTCAGTGAAAACTTTTGGTTCTGAAAAAAAATAGTAGAAAAAAATTTCCATTTCAAATTAAAGATTCTATAGCTCTGCAGTTGGCAAGGACAGTACCAGGGCATATGTAGTTTTCTCCTAGACATTAACAAGAGGCTAGGGGGAGGGAAGAGATAGAAAGTCAAAGTACCCTGGTAAGGTCTCTGCTCAACAGGAAACTCCCTCTAACTACAGATCTTTAACCTCAAAGGTTCTCATGCCTGCAGGGTAATAGGCTAGCCTGCCTTCAGAGGTGCTCATGCTAGGTACCCTGCAGGTCAATAAGGCTAGCCTGCCCTCAGAGGTGCTCATGCTAGGTACCCTACAGGTCAATAAGGCTAGCCTGCCCTCAGAGATACTCATGCTGGGTACCGTGCAAGTTAGTAGGTTACCCTGCCCTTAGAGGTGCTCATGCTGGGTACCCTACAGGGCAGTAGGCTATCCTGCCCTCAAAGGTGCTCATGCTAGGTACCCTAAAGGTCAATAGGCTAAGCCTGCTCTCTACCTGTCCTTTCCATTAGTTTTGCTATCTCCCTTACTTTGTTGCCTACTTGCAGGCTGTTCACTATCTTGAGACCTGCTTAGGCCTAAACAGCTGTCCATCTAAATGCCAAAGAAGACATATATATATGAAAAGTTGGATATTCTGCTTGACCAGAAAATAAATAAATAAAATGTATGCATTTACTACCTTTCCTGAAAGATTCCAATGAATAAAAGGAGATAAATCATAAGATTCCACACTCTTCTAAATTACCAGTTTACAAATTTTACAGCATAGCCAAAAGCACTCTTCTATATGGAGTCAGGCAGCAAAGCTGTTCTGTTTTTTCAAGGCACAGAACAAATCTTCCCTCTCTCCAGCCTTTATAGTTTCTGATTCTATAGAAATCTCTCACTAGCTGAGAAGTAGCTTCAGGTTTCTTTACCTGAAATGAAGTCCTTTACACAACTCCTCTATCCGTCCCCTGAAGTCCAGACGTTAACCATTCCTCAGCATCAGCCTTATCTCCTTCCTCTTCCTCACTCTCACACGTTGAAAATGCTTCTGAGGGGTGAGGAGGACAAAAACAAACTAAGTAGACTCCGAGACTATACTCAACTATTAATGTTCAGTTTAAAAATTGTGATTTTGGAAGCATTCTAGCCTATAGCAGTCTTCAACTCGATTAACACAGAACTTCCTAGGATAAAGGGCACAGTAGGTGGTGGATAAAGCAAGGCAATGCAAATTGCAATATTTGCATTTTCTCACTAGCAATCCGATGTTTATTTTCTAGCTTGGTGTCCTCTGAGCATGTTCTTCTGAACATTTGCAAACACACCACAAAGGGAAATGATGCACCACAGAACTAGGACTTCATAGTTCTTTGGGATTTAGTTCTAACCTTTGCTTTAGTGACTCTTTCTCTTCCTGCTGTGTCTGCCATCTCTAGTTCTCCAGCAAATTAGTTGTATTTAGTTCTTGTTATTTGCCTTTGTTCTACTTACGGGTGCCACTCTCTCATGGCTTTTGCAACTCCTGCTAATGTTGCTTATATCAAATATCCCAACTAGTAATCTGACCAAGGTAAACCAGCTCTTGAAGGTGGTCTTATCATATGGATTATTGAACAATACGCTGATTGGCTAGTCTTTGCCTGAGGCTAAACCCAGTCTCCATGGAGTCTCATATATGGCTTTTATGGTTTCACTATATAAAATGAACAGCCCCAGTTGCCCTTTGTACAGTTGTCTGTGAATGCTTTCCCCTTAGGAGATTAGGCAAGAAGTGCAAGACTACCACAATCAATGAGATCCTTGCAATAGTACAGCCTCTTTCCTTGTTGAACGTAGTAGGGTGGTAGCCCACAGTTGCAATCTCAGTGTACCCATCCACTGATTCCTGTGAGTGTGTCTGCTAAAGATGCAGAGTTCTCTTCCTGTTCATGGAACTAACTGCCTTACCCCATAGCACTCCACACTTTCACCCATTATCTCTTTTTCCTATTTAATTTTCTTTATTATATTTGTTTTATGCAAATTGCATTACCTCAGTAAATCTGTCCTTCAGTGTTGTCTCGGGTTCTCCTTGTAGGAAATATAATCCAAGAAAGCTGCTCAGTAAGCCATGCTTCCATTTTGACTCGCTTGGACATAAGTAACCATCTAGCTGTACTTAATAGTAAGTGGTACTTACTTAGCATGTATATTTCCAAGTCCAGAACATAGTCTCTACTTTGATAACAATCACAGTATAATTCAAAAGGTAGTGCATAACAGCAAAAATCATCTAATGAAAGAGAAATCTACCACATACAAAAATAACTCTTGTGAGGAAATTAAATGAACTATAACTAGCTTAACAATTGACTTACACTAACCACATACTTTAAAACAATTTCTAGGACTTTGGGCTTTGAACTGCCAATCTAGTTTGAAATAAAATAAAAACATTCTTAAGTTAAATTTATAAAACAGCAGGATAGTAATATTTTCCATCTAGAAACAGTAGACATGGGAGTAAAGGGAACCAAAATAGAAATTTACCTTTCATAGCTAACAGAATCTGATACAATATATAAATTCAACTTAAAATTAAATCATTCTTCAAATATTGATAACTAGATATGAATCGTGCTGTAAGAGCTAGATCTGAGTCTTGTAAAAAGCTGTTTCAGGTAACTGATGTAGATACCAGTTAAAAATATATTTTTCAGAACAAAAATTATTTATGAGGTGAATGTTCCTTCTTATTAACTTTTCCATAATTACTAGATTAAAGGATGCTGAATTTTATTCTTTATTTAAAACCATTAAGAGCTTATATGTCAATTTAATGCTATTGTCAGTTTAGTTTATATTGTTAGTACTACTACTTCTGAAACCTCTAAAACTGTTTTCTTTCACTATTTGTTTAGCACAGTATTAATTTGTCTTCTTTAAAATAATTATTAAAATTCTCAAATTCTCAATATTTCTGTTAGTTTCTTATGAAATATAGAAAAAGCCTGCCCTTTTTCAACAAGATTCATCTTTCTGCCCTGTTCCAACTTCTGTACCATAAGAAGCTCTTAAATTCTACTCATTGATTCTCTCTACTGAAGACATCATCATATTAGCTACATTCCAGGTCACTTGCAACTACTAAAGAAAAATATTTCTCAAACAGTAAAATTAATACAGCAAAAACAAATACCATAGGCCACCCATAAGATAAATCACAGGTCATGCACATAATTAAGGAATGCATTTATTATGCAAATTCTACATTGGTCTTTGCAAAACTTAAGATACAATGTTTACTAAACATCCTTTCAGTTGAATATAGAAAATTGATCTACTTCTATTCAACTCCACCTGCTTTCCTAAATGAGATTCTGTGAAGTCAATAATGCAAACCTGAAAGGTTGTTGTTCTATCCTGTAGTGAAGATTCTAAATGGAAGTCCAGTTTTGCCAATAAGGATTTATGAAAGATCCCAAAGTTAAAAATAACTTGGAAGCCAATGACCTATTTCATGGACATGTTGTCAAGGGGACATATTCTGTCTAGGCTCCTTCCTGTTACTCCTCTGCTTCTGGAATCCATGAGGTAAACAGACTTTTCCTTCTTGTGATCCCACCTCCTTCATATTCTGCTTTACCACTCGCTCTGAATCAACAGAGCCAAAACTGAACTGAAAATTATGACTCTATGAGCCAAGACAGAGCTTTCCTCTCTGAGTTTCAGCTCAAAGAGCTTTGAACACAGCTTCACCTTGAGGTAGCATGGTGATTTCAGTCCTTTAACTGTGGCAGTGGGAGGCGTGTCTTCAAATCAGCAAGTCCACTCTTGTTATTCTATGTGTCCTTATTGAGAGATCTGTCTAGAGGCACACTCTATCCTTATTTTAGGACTTTTTCTGCTTCAAATAGCAAGGATTTCTTTAACTATATTCTAGCTCATAGGAAGAAATTCTTGGGAAAGAACAGTTTAGCCTGGGGTCAATCAGAAAATTTAAATTGGAAGTTTGAAATCACTTCCAAAAATCCACAGTCATCGAAGATCCAACTTTGCTGTAGCCTGCTGTGTCTGATGGAGAGGCAATAACTGATTAATCATACTGATAAGGAGTGCAGCAGGGAGCAGAAAGCTGAGCCTTTGAAGTTAAAGCAGGAGCATACAGTCTAATGGGTCCCTAGTTAGGGAAATAGTTTCCAGATAGTCTGAGGAAAAGACAACTAAATCAAAGAAGAAAATTCTTCTAAGATAAAGATCAAAGGTCCCTGATCATCACTGAGAGTTCAGTGTGCCAGGGCTGGGCAGGTAGTCCATGCTAAGCCAGAGCTGGTGAACCAATGGGAGTAGAGCAGGGACAATGATGTCCCTGGAAGGCATGTAGCCATCCAAAACTCTCCTCTCAACTGTGCTACTAACTGGCTACATAAGGTGTCCAAAACATTGGACACTTTCCTTAGTCTCTGAGCTTCAATTGGCATGATTTTAATAGATGCATGTTCACTCTATACACGTAAGGGCTTTTTATTAGAAATACTGTGTGCAAAATCTCTATGGTAGAACATGCTGTGTGTTCAAAACTCCTTACCTACATCTTCAGCTTTTAATTAATACCTAACACAGCCTTTAAAATAAACACAGAAGCAGAAAGAATGAAATACGAGAGTTGAAATATAGGAATGTGAAAAGATAAATAGCTAGAAATATATTCGGGGGGATTAACACTGCCTCTTGAGCCCTGGGACGTGGGGGGGAAAGGAAATATTTTCCTATGGTGAGAAGAAAAGAAATAAAGTGGTCTGGGGCCATGTGGGATCTCAGCCACGCCCTCCTGCTGTGTTAACATCTGATGACTAGGCCACTCAGCAGCTGGGGAGTGTTCCATGGTTCCTATTAAAATTCCGTTTTCACTCAAAAGTTGACAATAATTTTCCTTTTGAGTCTTTCTATAGCTCAAATTATTTCTTTAGGGTACCCTTCAGAGGAACTGTGCATTTGTTACTAGAATGTAAGAAGGTAGAAGAAGAGACACAAAATAAAACAATGGCTTCCATAAAAGTTAGCCATGTTATGGAAGGGAGAAACCCCATGGGATCCCACACCTACACAGAGAACAACAGGCAGCAAAGGGAAGCTGAGAGAGGGAGAAATAGCCTGATGAGGGGTGGCGGGGTCCCATAACTGTTTGTCCAGTACCAGGAGGTCAGCTGAAAATTCATATATACACAAGTGACCCTGAGTGGGCTGAGGCCACTGTATCAATATTAATATTAATGTATGGATGTGTGTGTGTGTGCACGTGTGTATGTATGTATATATATATATATATATATATATATATATATATATATATACATACATATATATGTATGTATATATATATGCATGTATACATATTCGTGTATGTGTATGAAAACTGGGCCATCAATTCAAAAGGAAGTAAGGTCAAAAAAGTATATTAGAGGTAAAAAGAAGGAGTAAAAATGATATAATTATATTTTATTTTTTGAAAACCAAAGCTTTTTAAAACCCTCTTAGATTTCCCATGCTATTTATTAAAACGTAGCTACTTCTTTCATTAAAATTCACCATGGGAAAGGGTTCAATGAGCAGTTTTGCCCTTCTTCTAAAGGTCTGATTATAGAAAATACTATCACACTTTATAATGTGAGCTTGCTGGTTAAGCCAGCAAATCTCTGTGCTTATTTTTGCCAACATGAATTGATGCGTACCATGTTCACAGCCTGAATAGAGACACAACTTCTGCAGCAAATAAAGCATGATGACAGCTAATTCACAGAGTTTAATCTGCTAAACCATTGGTCAGTTGAGTGCATGAAAACACCACAATGATTCCACCATGTAAATCAAGCTTGTTTGTGTATAGACAGATCTTCAATTTCCTAGATAATTTCATTTCCATCCTTCTAAAAGCCATGTCAAAATAGTATAATGTATACATCCTTGTTATAAACTCTGTAAATGTGGATTCAACCAGAGGTTTAGAATGGCTAGTCGTGTTCAAGGAAGTTTAATCTTCATCAAATGACACTCACCTGTAAGAAAGTTGACATTAATTGGACACAAGGAAGTCTGAACAATAAAACGGTCTGGAGCTTGGCTCAGAACTCCAGGGTTCTCTGGGAAATCCTGACTTCTGGACACTTCAGCTGATATCAGCAAACAACACAATGAGATGGACCTAATTTGGAGGCTGGCTTACTTTAGAATAGCATTCCACAAGTTTTCAACAGATTGAGAAGCCAAAAACCAGGTACCGATAGGTTATGGCCACTCTAGGTCTGTGACCTCTTTGTGACAACAGGGACGGATTACAAAAGTCCCTTTACTTATACATGCTATATTAGTCACTCATTGCCTTGACCAAATATCCACCTAACAATAACCTAAGGAAGAGATGATTTACTTGAGCTTACAATTTGAAGGTCTTGTCCATGGTGGCAGCACAGTCATGGCTGCAGGAGCATAAAGTCACTGTCATATTGCGACTTCAGCCAAGAAACAGAAAAAAACAGTTAGCCAACTTGCTTTCTTTATGTTCAGCTGGAAATCCCAGCCCAAGGGCTGATGTCTCCTTTATTTCATGGTCAGTCTTTCCTCTTCAGTTAACCTTCTGTGAAAACATCCTCACCGGGAAACAATCAATCATGGAGATTAACCATCAAGATACCAACCTTGTCTCAAATCCTATGGTGCTCCAAAAGACTTCCAAAAATTAACTTTAACTCATCTCTGCTGAAACAATGCCCTCTCCTTTCCTCAATTCAAGGGTTCTCTCTTACCAACCAGCATGATGGTAGATTTATTACCACTCCCCTAGAAGTCACATCCCTGTGGACAAAAGTAGTTTTGCAAGAGTCCTGAAGCATTTGGGCTTATTATTTTAAGCAATCCTGGCTTTTTTTTTTTTTTTTTTTGTCTCCCAGAGTCTCTCCATTGACCTCTTACCAGGGTCCAGGTACCCAGTATACCTGATAGAGCATTTACACCGTCCCTGTGAAAAGTGGGCACAGTAAGAGAGATCATGTGGGGGGCAGCATAATTATTTATGACTTGAAATATAAACTTGTGTGCTTGAAGTCATGTCCCTGGCAACCACTGCTTTCCCAATGCTCTGCAAAAGTACCAAAAATGCCAACAAGATAGCTCATCTATTGAGTATGAATATGATTGATTATGAGTTATTATTATGATTGCTTTATTTGGTTTCATTTTTGCTCTTTTTCACTTTGTGGAATGTTGCAGGATATTTGATCACATGATGAACCCTGAGACTGTGTTATTTACTGGAAAAAAAAAGTTTCTAGCTGTGGTGTGGCTCAGCCCTAGCACAGATCTAATGTAAGAGCTTTCTGCTTATTATAAAGAGGATTAAATAAAACCAACCATAAGTCAAGAGGCAGAACAAGCATACAGTTAACAGGGGATGATCATAGAAGAAAAGGCATGGAGAGTATGAGGAAGTCAGGAGGACAGAAAGAGACACACGGGGAGTGTAAGGGAGGAACACAGAGTTTGAGAAGTTTTGCAACAGTGTGGAGAACACCTTTGTGGGAGAGGGTTTGAGGAGGAAGGTCATTTGGTTGCTTCTCTGCCTTTCTGAGTTAGCAGGCTTTCATCCCAGCATCTGTCTTCTGAGTCTTTATTTGTAAAATCAAATGATTGAGATGTTGTTAAAAACAGCACTGACAGAGGCAGGACAAATTCCTCTACCAAACTACTTCCCTAACCCTTGTTTGTTTGTTTGTGTGCTTGTTTGGAACAGGGATTTCCTACATTGTGCCATCTGACCTCGACCTTGTGACCTTTGGCTTGACTAATGATGCTGTTTTTATGACCCTCCATTTGCCTCTTCACTCCCTCATTAGCTTTCTTACTTGATCTTCACATCTATTCTGAAATACATGTTGTATCTTAGTAGTAGATTAAAACTTCAAAAGTATACTGATCCAAGCCTGCACAAGTGTTTTACTCAAATATCAGATCCATAAATAGTTCAAGCACATATGTTACAGCAATGAAAGTATAATTTGATTTGAGACTGAAGAGGAAAATGAAAGAATTACTTTATATTTGGTGTTTACAACATCCAAGGTACCACAGTAGGTACTTTGTTTGAAAAAAAAAAAGGTATAAAATGAAGGATAAGAGCATCTGTTTAATATTAGCTAATAGGTATGGGCCTTAGTGTGGGCATTTATTAGATCTGAAATTAGAACAAATCACTATGAACGGATATTCAATTTTCTCTTTAAAACAAAATTGCAATTATTATCTACCCTAGAGCTATTTTAGAAATTAACTGAGATGACATATATAAAAGTGTTAGCAAGCACGGTGCCTTTAAACAAGAAATGCCACGCACCATAAGAAATGCCACGCACCATACTAACTTTTTAAAAACAATTATTTGCTTATGCATGTGTGTATATATGCATGTACACATACAGAGACCACAGTGTACGTGTGGAAATTGGAGAACAGCTTATAGGAGTCTGGTCTCTCCAACTTCCACAGAGGTTTCATGGATTAACCCAGACTGTCAAGCTTAGAAGCAACTGGTTTAACCAATGGCCCCATCTCATGGGCTCACTCAGTTCTTACTGATGGCAGTTTTCAATCTACTTTACCATACAGAAGAAATCTAGGAAAATCTGCGTAATTTGTTCACTGACTGCACAGATATCATTTGGCTATAAAAGGTTTTCTTTCTGGTCTGGTTGCAGGACCTGAACTCTGATGCAGCATATTCATATTTGACATTTTGTGGTCCATATGTGTTCATGGGGCTTCACTGCCATGAGTACACAAGGGATAATTATAATTATTATTTAACTTCAAATATAATTTTAATAAAGCTAGACAAGGCTCCCTAGCTCTAGCCTATTAAAACACACACAAACACACACACACACACACACACACACACACACACACACACAGTCCTTTCTTCTGGTGTTTTAAGGAGGATAAAATGAGAAACAGCACTTGAAAACAATGTATAAAGTGTTGGCTTCTCTTAACACCAGCTACATGTAAAGTGGTATTATTTTTCTAATTAAAGGATAAATGTGAGTCTTAATAAATACATACCCCCTACCAAATGCTTAAGAAAAATTTTAAGTGGGCAGGGCTGCATTGTGTACCATGCATTCTAACCCTGGAAAGAAATCTCTTAGAAGATACAAACCATTTGTTCTCTGGGACATCCCAGGAATCTTAATCTCTGGGGTTAGACACACTGAGGCCTCTGCTGACCAGAGAGAGGCTCCCTTGACCCTGCTCCCTGGGCCAGCCCAGGCTATGCCAGTTGCTGAACTGCTTTCTTCCAGGCTTCTCTGTCCTCTCTCATTGCTCTTAAGTAATGATAAGCTACAACTAACTTCTTTTCAGGAACATTTTAGGACTCTGCAACTATGTAATACCTTTCCCCCTGTTCAAATTACTTGGACTAACTCCTCAAGCCTGCCATTTGACAGTCAAGGAAACCACAAGCTGGTTCCAGCAGTAACTTCCCATCTCTTTCCCTGAGTCATACCTCATTGTTTCTCTCAACTGTGCTTTTAAAAATAATGCCACTCCTCTCTGTAGATCCCAGCCACATTCCCCACACATTCAAGTTCTTAGGTCACTTACACAGAATTCTTCCTGATTCCAGTAAGCAAATGTGGTTTCTTTCACCTGAGAGGCTCATGTCTCCTGTAATTTATACATTGCTAATAACCTCTAATCTTATAAGGGGGGAAAGGCAATTTTATTTACCCATTTGGATCTTCTAACTTAGCATCCTGGGGACTGGAGTGGGCAAAACCAAGTGGAAAGTATGAATGCATTTACATTTTTGTTAAGCATTAAAGCAAGAGGGCAGGCAGCAGTGAATAGTGACAGTGTATAAGCTATCAGAATGTGGGCCTATACAGTATCTTAACAACAAAAAGTTTTACGAAATATGGCCAAAAGAGGCAATTATGGGAAAGTCGCAAAAAAGTAAGGTAAATAAGTATTACTTGATCCCTAGGGGAAAGCATTTTTACACATGGAAATTTTCTCTACACAAGAAAATATGTGTCCTATTTTGAGAGCTTTGCTAGCTTACAACAAATGTCAATGGCATTTAACTTAAAATAATCCCTATATCACAGAGGCATATTTTGGCAAGACATACATACTGATGCTGGTGCTTTGCATGATATTCCCACATATGGATTGCCTTGATGCATCTTGAATTTCAGATCTTTTGGCTTCATCTTGGAAACGATGATTTAAAGGGATAAATAGATGAGGCTCTTCACCATTCAAAGTATCTGGGTGGATGACTGAGGTTGGAACTACAGTCTAGAACCACCAACACATTTTCCAGGTCTTCCAGAGAGACACGTACTAGCAGTCACTACAGACTTCTTTACCTAACTTAAGTATTTCTGTGGCTGAATGGCTCACTGTCCTCAGAAGGAAGTCATGGACAGCAAAGCTATTTCTATATCTTAGTTTAACATCAAAATGACAGTTCCAGGGCTGGGAGAGTCAGCCTGCAGCTCAGGGACCAGATGATTATTTAGCACATCCCTAACCCTTGCCCAGAAGCTGATCTGCAGTAAGAAAACCAGAGGAACTATGAGAGAATGCTGGCCTATAGTCTCAAAGGTTCTACAGCAGAGCTTCAGAAGGATGTCTTAGCACTCTTGGGAACTACTAGGTAACTACTCTTTCCCAAGGTCTGTTCAACCATCTAAACGTATGAATGGATAAGAACTCACATGATATCCTGAAAGACTGAAGGAAGAGCCACAAGGATAGAACTACTTCAATGGGTGGTTTCTGTTCCATCCTCAGATGGTTACTAGCACTTTGCATATCAAATATTGTACTTATGGAATAGATGTTATCTATCTATGCATGCATACCTAGAGGAGGGGAAATATAAGAATGGTGGTAATAAACAGCCATGGTTCCTGAGCCCAAGAAGCTGAAAGCATTCAGATAAATTTTATCCAGAATACACTGCCAGTTATGATTATAATTTAACTTTAAAAGGAAGTACTGAGTATTGGCAGATGCTAGATGTGGTTCTTCCCTGAAGTTCCTTCCTCCCTAAACTTCAGATCCATCAAAGATGGACACAGCTGTCATTACAGTTTATGCTGGAGAATTTTGTGTCAACTTGGCAAAAGCTAACATTATCTGAAAGGAGGAAACCTCAATTAAGGCAATGAGTTCATCGCCAACCACAAAGGATACAATGGTTGGACCTAGGTCCCCTACACATATGTGGGGATGTCCAGCCACTTCCTCTCTCTGTCTCTGTCTCTCTCTGTCTCTCTGTCTCTCTCTTTCTCTCTCTCTCTCTTGTTCTCTCTTTCAATTTTAGGAAGTACTTTAAATACATATTTGTGATATGAAAACCATTATATCGATTTTATAATGTGTTGCATCATATCAGCACGACTAAGTGCAAGTCTTAGAAAGACCAGAAACCTTGAGCTCCATGACTCCATAAAGAATTCTTGGAAGAGGTGATTCCTTTCCTCATGATCACAGCCTACATACTGATTGTAGGCATGTTCCCATGCCTGCCTTTCACTGTTACTGAATGAAGATCAGACCTTTATTTGAATAATATTCATAAAACTGAGAAGGTGATGTTCACTTAGAGACACCACTTATAACCACAACTGAGCCAATATACAAACACCTCCTGGGCCATTTTGTCACTTAGTTCTTTTATATGTTTATTCTCCTACCATGTCTTCACTCGCATAAACCAGTCTAGAAAGCTCAGCCATGTTTAAACATCTGGCATTCATCATGCTGGTTCTGTTAATCAAAGTTCTGGTGATCAATTCCAGATGCTGACTAAAACTACGCAAGCATTGCTCACATTTCTAACTGCAATCAGACCTGACTTCTCTTATCTAGAAAGTAGCTTAATTGTATAGGTAGGAGTTATTCTTTGCAGTATTTTTTAAATTAATTTTTCATACAGAAATAAAAGTGATATGTTGCCCTAGAAATGAGTGGATATCAAATAAAATTTCAAAAAATATCATTGACAATTATATGTTTAGTCACATTAACTCAAAGATTATTGTAAAGAGGGGAAAAATAAGTACTATCCAAGTGTTGACTATGTGTTGGATATCATGGTGAGCAATTGTATACATATTATTTTATTGGTTTGATTTAATTCTCACAATTAACTGTGAATTACAAATTATCTCCATCATACATATGAGGCTATACAGGCCTCATGGAAGTTAGTTGCATCTAGTTTTTTGGATGCCAAAATCACTACTCTTCCCATGGACATCTTTTTCCTGAAGTTTTAGACAATATGGGCCAGAAGGATGAATTTGAAAAATAGAAATTATTGGTGTATAACCTGTTTGGAAACTATTTCTCCAAGGAAGTTTATAACTGTAAAATCAGGTCTCACTTTCATATACAGCTTAATGTTTTGCTCATATTTTATTAAAATAGTTTAATTATCTGATAACATAATTAAATTTTCTTGAATCCCTCAGAAATCTTTCCCTCAGAAATATGAGGGAAAGAAATTGAACCAATTTAATTCCAATGCTGGAAGCTCTATAATAACCACTTTATATTCCAGACATGGTGCAGGGCTCTAAGGAATCCGGTGTTATAGACAGAGGCATGACTGACTCCTCATGTTAGTAGTGCTGTTCAGCCCTCACAAGGTAACCTGATGCTCTAAAACTTCACCAAGTATTTTTAAAGTACTGTATGTGACTGAAATGGGACTTAGAAAACTTCCAGAAATGAAGAAAAACAAAGGCATTCAGGAACAAAAGGAAGAGGTGGGCAAACCAAGAGGAAGAAGAAGTAGAACTGTGGGCTACGTCCTGAGTGATGCCAGCAAGCCAAAGTGAACACCAGGTTTCCAGTCCTAACAAACAATCTGGAGTTCAAGACTCTTCTTCAAGGTCAGAATCCCTCAAGTTAAGGCAGAACTCCATCCAGAAACAAACATGCTTACAGATTTCTGTCTTCGCAATAAAACATGTGTAGCAGTGAGATACAGAACCAGAAGCCTTCAAAATTAGCAGAAATTAAATGTAGTTAAAATAAAACAAACCCACAATACCATTAAGTCACACAACAATGAGTTAATAGATTGCCATGAAGGACCGCAGACAGTGAAAACAAGCCAACCTCCCAAACTGAGCATGCAATAATTGCCTGGTAAAAAGAGAAGAGGATCAGATTCTAAAATATGTAAGGAAAGATAAGCTTCCAGTGGAAATCAATAAAAATCTTATACCTTAAAAAAGGGGAAGCATCTGATATTTAAAAGATCAAATACTGGAAGTTTAAAAACAGGTCCAGGGAAAAGAAACACTCATGAGCTACACTGAACAATATGTTTGACACAACCAGAAAATAGAAACTAGACAGTAAGAGCTGAAGGGTTTCTGACACTTGGTTATAAGGAAAAGGTCACAGGCCATGGAAGATAGAAATCAAATGATAAGCTCAAACATAATAATAATTCTTAGAAACAGCACCAAGAGAATGAAAAGGAGATATTAGAAGGTTAAAAATTAAATTGAGGTCGCTGGAGAGATGGATCAGCAGTTAAGAGCACTGACTACTCTTCCAGAGATCTTGAGTTCGATTCCCAGCAACCACATGGTAGCTTACAACCACCTGTAATAGGATCTGATGCCATCTTCTTGTGTGTCTGAAGACAGCGACAATGTACTCATACATAAAATAAATAAACAATTCTTTAAAAAAAATAAACTGAGCATTGCATTAGTCCCTCCTATGGAGAGAATCTAGAGACAGAGTATACACAGTATACAGTGAACAGATAAAGCAAAACATGGCAATCTTCGCTTGACTTGATTGAGTAAGGCTGAGAACACTTATAAATCTCTGGGTGTGTCTGTGATGGAACATCCAGAGAGTATCATATTGTGAAGGTTCTAATACAGTGACTGTTTTAGTCCACGATGAAGTCATACTATGATAGTATTGTTAGGAAATGGTGAAAGGCCAGTGAGACCTGGCCAGAGGAAGTGTTCACTGACAATCTCACCCTTGCCACTTCTGGATCCTCTTGTTTTTTTCTTGACCTACCAAGAAATCCTTACATCATTTTTGTTTGACATTTTTTTCATTAATTAATTAATATATTTACATCCCAAATGCTGCTCCCCTTCCCTGTTCCTTCCTTATAGAGTCCCTTGCCCCACAACAACCTCGCCCCTTTCTCCTCTGACAGGGTGCCTCCTCCCCTGTATACCTCCCCATTCTGGCACATCAAGTCTCAACCTGATAAGGCATCCTCTCCAACTAGGTAAAGGAAGCCTAACACATGCATGCACAAATTTAGAAAGTCAAAGATAACTTTTCTAAAAACATCACAAGAAGAAAAACAGCTCATTTAGGGGAGGTGATACAGTTTGAAAGCATGTTCTCAACTGCTTCTTTGGAAGCCAAGAGTCCTAAGGAACTGAAACTTTTGTTATTTGGGGATGGGAGATGGCTCAGTGGGTAAGGATGTTTGCTGTGCAAGCTTGAAGACCCGAATTTAAGTCTCTAGCGCATAAAAGCTGGGCATGGTCAGACGTGATTACTGCATTGGTGAGGCAGAGTATAGTGGGCTCTAGAAGCTTAGGAGCTTTTGCTTCAGCAAGAACCTCAGGTACAGATAGAGAGAGAGGGGGGGGGAGGCAGGCTATGGGTGACAGAGAAAGTCACATAATGTCATTTGGTGACTCCTACATGCATGCACACTAGAGCACGTGCACCTTCCCAAACCCAGGTACATCATAAATGCAAAGAACTGTTTAAAATTTCATTTTTTAAGGACTTCATCAAATGATATACTACCAAAGTTTACCACATATGGGCTGTCATTATACCTTCTAAAATGAAAGAGGTTTCTATCAAGTTCTGCATACAACCAGAATTGTTGGTGAAGTGACCTGATTAAATGTGCATATTACACAAAAGTGATGAAAATAATAATAAAATGAACGTCTAGATTCACAAAATAAAACCACCAGCTAAGCCTTACAATAAACTACACAGTGTCTCTTGGCTGCAAGATGCTAATTAAATATCAGTAAAATTAACCCAAAATTTCTGTTCTTCAGTATTAATGGCCACCTTTCTGTTCTTCCATTAATGGCCAACTTTCTGTTTTTCCATTATTAGTAGCAACAGAGATAAAGGCATAAAAAAATAGATATAGACATGCCTGTCATCACCCAAAGTTGTACAACCTTGTGTTGAACAACTTATAATTGTTCTTTGAAGGGGATGAGTTGAAGGCAAGTTACTTATGTTCCTGTATTCTTTAGAAGACTCATTAGGAGCCTGGCTACCTCTAGATTTTTAAATTACTAAATATGACTGATGAGATTATGTAACCTTTAAGATTAGAATGGCAAAGGGGGAGAATTCAAACAAAGGAATATAATTCAACCGGGAAAACAAATCAAAGAGGAGCATGAATCACAAGAAACAATTCCAAGTACATCTGTAACCATAGCAAAGATGTAAATGAATCTGGAAGTAATGAATAAAAATTATTGTCCTTTTATATTAAGTCATTTTGTAAAATAAAAGGGTAATCAAATTTAAGCATACATTCAATAATAATTTTTATAAACAAAATTTTTAAATATATTAAAAATACAAAGGTTTGAGTAAAGCTATGAACAACCAAATATTTTCTGAGCAGGAATATTAACAGACAAGTTTTGGACTGTGAATTATTTAAGGCTGAGGAGCAAAGCATGCCAGAAGCTTGTGGTTTAAAATAGCAGCATCTGTGTTGCTCCAGCTCTCTGGTTGGAGCAGGGCTCAGTGGGGACAGCTCCTCTCTGCACTCACTATTCATCATCGGGAACACTCAGAATTAGCAGGAAGCCAAGAACCTTCCAAAAGCTCAGTTACTCACACATCTGGCCACCGATTGAAGTGTGACCTTGGTTAGGGCCAACTGTCAGCTAGAACACCTGCTGTGACTTCTTCATGTGACTTAGACTCCTTCACAACATGATGACAGAGGCCTAAAAGTAAGCATCCCCAGAAAGACAGCCAAGCAAAAGCCACTTGGCATCTTAGCACTCAGCTACACAGCCACAAGCTCCATTACAAAGTGGTACTGAAACTTCTATGACCAATTTTGGATAGAATTTACAGTTTGATACAAATTTCAATAATTTACAAAATCCCTCTGACACTAGAAAAGAATACCTTTCTGCTTTTTTTAGTTTAATTTTACCTTCAACACACACACACGTGTACACATGTGTGCACCAACTACAAGTATAGGTCAATTACAGTTTTAAGCATCAGTTTAAAATCCTAAAGAAAATAGTAGTCCAGTTCAGTCCATTTTGAAGATTAAAGCAGTGCATCAGGGAGCCATTTGCACCTCCAGGTTTACTGCAGAACCACTCACAAGGGCACAGATGTAGAATCAAACTTCTGGGAGTGTAGGTGAAGAAATGTAGCATCCATGCACATTATAATACTCTTCATCCTTTAAGAAGAGAATTATGGAGCAATTCGACAACCAAAGGAGATCAAGGGGATACAAATTGGAAAAGATGAAGTCAAAATATCACTTTTTGCAGATGATATGTTAGTATATATAAGTGACCCTAAAAAATCCACCAGAGAACTCCTAAACCTGATAAACAGCTTCGGTGAAGTAGCTGGATATAAAATTAACTCAAACAAGTCAATGGTCTTTCTCTACACAAAGAATAAAGAGGCTGAGAAAGAAATTAGGGAAACAACACCCTTCTCAATAGTCACAAATAATATAAAATACCTTGGTGTGACTCTAAGTAAGGAAGTGAAAGATCTGTATGATAAGAACTTCAAGTCTCTGAAGAAAGAAATTATAGAAGATCTCAGAAGATGGAAAGATCTCCCATGCTCATGGATTGGCAGGATCAAAAACCATCCAGTGGAAAAAAGACAGCATCTTCAACAAATGGTGCCAGCACAACTGGCAGTTATCAAGTAGAAGAATGCGAATTGATCCATTCCTATCTCCTTGTACTAAGGTCAAATCTAAGTGGATTAAGGATCTCCACATAAAACCAGAGACACTGAAACTTATTGAGGAGAAAGTGGGGAAAAGCCTTGAAGATATCGGCACAGGGGAAGAATTCCTGAATAGAACAGCAATGGCTTGTGCTGTAAGATCGAGGATTGACAAATGGGACCTCATGAAACTGCAAAGCTTCTGCAAGGCAAAAGACACCGTCAATAAGACAAAAAGGTCACCAAAAGATTAGGAAAGGATCTTTACCTATCCTAAATCAGATAGGGGACTAATATCCAATATATATAAAGAACTCCAGAGGCTGGACTCCAGAAAATCAAATAACCCCATTAAAAAATGGGGCTCAGAGCTAAACAAAGAATTCTCACCTGAGGAATAGTGAATGGCTGAGAAGCACCTGAAAAAATGTTCAGCATCCTTAATCATCAGGGAAATGCAAATCAAAACAACCCTGAGATTCCACCTCACACCAGTCAGAATGGCTAAGATCAAAAATTCAGGTGACAGCAGATGCTGGCGAGGATGTGGAGAAAGAGGAACACTCCTCCATTGTTGGTGAGATTGCAAGCTTGTACAACCACTCTGGAAATCAGTCTGGTGGTTCCTCAGAAAACTGGATATAGTACTACCGGAGGATCCTGCAATACCTCTCCTGGGCATATATGAGGAAGATGTTCCAACCGTTAAGAAGGAGACATGCTCCACTATGTTCATAGCAGCCTTATTTATAATAGCCAGAAGCTGGAAAGAACCCAGATGTCCCTCAACAGAGGAATGGATACAGAAAATGTGGTACATTTACACAATGGAGTACTACTCAGCTATTAAAAAGAATGAATTTATGAAATTCCTAGGCAAATGGATGGACCTGGAGGGTATCATCCTGAGTGAGGTAACCCAATCTCAAAGGAACTCACACAATATGTAGTCACTGATAAGTGGATATTAGCCCAGAAACAGGATACCCAAGATATAAGATACAATTTGCTAAATGCATGAAACTCAAGAAGAACGAAGACCAAAGTGTGGACACTTTGCCCCTTCTTAGAACTGGGAACAAAACACCCATGGAAGGAGTTACAGAGATAAAGTTTGGAGCTGTGTCAAAAGGATGGACCATCTATAGCCTGCCATATCCAGGGTTCCATCCCATAATCATCTTCCAAACGCTGACACCATTGCATATACTAGCAAGATTTTGCTGAAAGGACTCAGATATAGCTGTCTCTTGTGAGACTATGCCGGGGCCTAGCAAACACAGAAGTGGATGCTCATAGTCAGCTATTGGATGGATCACAGGGCCCCCAATGGAGGAGCTAGAGGAAAGTACCCAAGGAGCTAAAGGGATCTGCAACCCTATAGGTGGAACAACATTATGAACTAACCAGTACCCCGGAGCTCTTGACTCTAGCTGCATATGTATCAAAAGATGGCCTATTCGGCCATCACTGGAAAGAGAGGCCCATTGGACTTGCAAACTTTATATGCCCCAGTACAGGTGAACGCCAGGGCCAAAAAGTGGGAGTGGGTGGGTAGGGGAGTGGATGGGAGGGTATGGGGGACTTTTGGGATAGCATTGGAAATGTAAATGAGGAAAATACCTAATAAAAAGTTTTAAAAAAAAGAATTGAATTATGTCATTTGGGACAATAGAGCTGAGATTGGGGGATGTTATGTTGTATATAGTAAACCAATCACAGAACACAAAGGCCAGATGTTGTGACGTTGACATGGAGACTTCAAAAGATTAGTTCATGTGATCAGAAATATTAATGGTGGGGGCAAGATACTAGAGATGGAGAGAGAGGGACATCGCTGCTCAGAGAATGTGCTTCTGGTGAAGTCAAAATCACAAGAGTTCTACTTCCCAATTCAGTCACTGTGGTTAGTAACAGGGAATCGTCCATTCGTGTTTTTTCTACTCAAAAGAATAATAATAACAATAATAAAAATAATAGTAATAATAATGATAAAGTGTGCGAGGTGCTGCATATGTTAAAGAGCTCAATTTAGCCAGCTCACAAAGTGTATCTGGTTCAAGCATTATGTTCCATGTGTGTGTCGGTTAGTATCATCTTAACACAAACTAGAGTTATCTGGAAAAGGGAGAAATTTAGTTGAAAAATTGCCTTCACAAAACCAGCCTGTAGCCAAGTTGCGAGGCACTTTCTTGATTAATGATTGATGTGGAAGTCCCAGTGTATTGTGGTTGTGGTCATGCACAGGTGGTCATGGGGTATATAAAAGAGCATGTTGAGCAAGCTATGGGAAACATGCTAGTACTCCACCATGGCTACTGTATTAGCTGTTGTCTCCAGGTTCCTGCCCTGAGGACTGCTACCTTGTAAAGTAAAATAAAGTAATCTCTTTCTTTCCCCAAGGTGCTTAGGGATGTGAAATTTTTTCACAACAATAGAAACCATAAGACAATGTGAAAAAAATACAATTTCCGTATCTCTGTTGAAGTTTTTAAAAAATACAATGTACTGATTAAAATGCAAAAGCAAATTAATTAAAATTTAAGAAGCTAAAGGACATTTAACATTAAAATGTATAAATGTAAATCACCGTAATCAAAGTTAAATGAGAAAATAAGTAGGATTAGTGTATTAAAGTCAGGAAGGTGGTTGAAATAATAGAAAATTCTTTCAAACACAACTGAACAGCATTCTACATAACGGAAGGATAGAAGACAAGGTCTTCCTGATTGGCTAAAAGATACATACAAGGAAAGGGAGCAAACATTACACAGTGCTGGGACACTGAAGGAATTAATTTACATGTCATGATTAAGAATGAGCGCCATGAATTACTGCTTTATTACAAATTATATTCCAGGCCCTGGCTAGTGTCAAAGAGAAGAATTATGAATATGAGAAGAGATTAAATTGTCACTATTAAAGGATATGATTATTCACACGAAAATGCAAATGTATAAGTAATTAGAGGTAAGTGCTTGGTTTGGCTAAATAACAATATTCAAAAATTAATGTGTTAATTATAGCTATGAACTTAGAAAACAATTTTAAATAATATTTCACAGCAAACATTGCTAGAGTGAGATATCTTTTTTAAGTTTTCATTGATTGTGATTTTCACATCATGTACCCAAATACCACTCATCCCCCTGTTCTTCCATATGCACCCTCTGCCCTTCCAAGCTTTCCCCCAAAAGGAAAACATCTCTCTGTTGGAGCTTCAGTGTCTCCTGCTGTATTATACAGTTTCTTCTTTTGCCCAAAGAGCTTTACTTGCAAACATTCACTGCAATGAGTCATTTGTCTGGGTGAAGACCTATTTCTTCCTTAATTTTATTCTTAGATATCTTCTTTATTTAAATTTCAAATGTTATCTCCTTTCCTGGTCTCTGCTCCAAAAGCCCCCTATCCCATCCCCACCCCTAGCTCCCGTTCAGGAACCCATCTACTCCTGCTTCCTTGTCCTGGCGTTCCCCTACACTGGGACATCGAGCCTTCACAGGAATAAGGGCCTCTCTTCCCATTGATGTCCGAAATGGCCATCCTCTGCTATATTTGTGGCTAGAGCCATGTGTACTCTTTGATTGGTAGTTTAGTTCCTGGGAGCTCTGGGGGGTACTGGTTTGTTCATAATGTTGTTCCTCTTATGGGGCTGCAAACCCCTTCAGCTCCTTGGGTCCTTTCTCTGGCTGCTCCATTGAGGATCCCATGCTCAATCCAATGGTTGGCTGAGAGCATCCACCTCTGTATTTGTCAGGCACAGGCAGAGCCTCTCAGGAGATAGCTATGTTGGACTCCTGTCAGCAAGCACTTGTTGGCATCCACAAACGTGTCTGGGTTTGGTAACTGTATAAGGGATGGATCACCAGGTTGGGAAGTCTCTGGATGGCCTTTCCTTCAGTCTCTGTTCCACACTTTGTCAGGGTATCTGCTCCCATGGGTGTTTTGTTCCCCTTTCTAAGAAAGACCGAAATATCCACACTTTGGTCTCCCTTCTTCTTGAGTTTCATGTGGTCTGTGAATTGCATCTTGGGTATTCCAAGCTTCTGGACTAATATCCACTTATCAGTGAGTGCATACCATGTGTGTTCTTTTGTGATTGGGTTACCTCACTCAGGATGATATTTCTATTTCCATCCTTTTGCCTAAGAATTTTATGACTTCGTTGTTTTTAATAGCTACGTAGTACCCTATTGTGTAAATGTACCACATCTTCTGTATCCATTCCTCTGTTAACAGACATCTGGGTTTTTTCCAACTTCTGGCTATTATAAATAAGGCTGCTATGGACAGAGTGAAGCATGTGTCCTTATTACATGTTGGAGCATCTTCTGGGTATATCCCCAGGAGTGGTATAGCTGGGTCCTCAGGTAGTACTATGTCCAGTTTTATGAGGAACCTCCAAACTGATTTCCAGAGTGCTTATAGCAGCTTGCAATCCCAACAGCAATGGAGGAGTGTTCCTTTTTCTCCACATCCTCAACAGTATCTGCTGTCACCTGAGATTTTGATCTCAGCCATTCTGGCTGGTATGAGGTGCATTTTCAACATATGGTGCTAGCTCAACTGGCAGCATGTAGAATAATGCAAATAGATCCATTCTTGTCTCCTTATACAAAGATCAAGTCCAAGTGGATCAAGGGCCTCCATATAAAACGAGATACACTGAATCTAATAGAAGAGAAAGTGGGGAAGATCCTCAAATACATGGGCACAGGGGGAAAATTCCTGAACATAACATCAGTGGCTGGTGCTGTAAGATCAAGAATTGACAAATGGGACCTCATAAAATTGCAAAGCTTCTGTACAGCAATGGGCATTGTCAATAGGACAAAATGGCAACCAACAGATTGGGAAAATATCTTTACCAATCCTACATCTGATAGGGGGCTAATAACCAATATATACAAAGAACTCAAGAAGCTGAACTCCAGAGAACCAAATAACCCTATTAAAAATGGGGTAAAGAGCTAAAAAAAAGAATTCTCAATTGAGGAATACTGAATGGCTGCGAAGCACCTAAAGAAATGTTCAACATCCTTACCAGCGGTAACCACAAGTAAAGAATTCATTCCCACCTGTTCCCCCTGTCTTTCTCTATAGGCCTCTTTAAAATGCCACAACTGAAATGAGTTCTTGGATATGCAACCAGTTTGTAGGTTACTATTACTACTGCTCTGTGGGTTTACCAAAAGCTTTCTCTGCTCAAGAACATCGGATGCAAAAGGGCATGTGATGAAATTGACTGTAAGGGTGTATATTCTCATCTAATAGTAGGAGCATGGTTTGAGCAAGGAATATCTCACACAGGCTTGTGCATTTGAAAACTTCATCCTTAGCAGATGAAGATGGTAGACCCTATGGAGCATGGGATCTAGGGGACAGAAAATGATCACAAGAGTGGCCTTGAAAGTTCTATTCTCTAATTCTGCTTTAGCGTTCTCTGCTTCATATCTGCTAGTAAGTACATAAGAAGCTGTGTCATCTTCCCACTCCATGAAAGACTAGGCGGTTCCCACCATGTCTTCCCTGCCATGAGGAATGGAAATCCATCTGACTCTGTGAGCCAAACTGAATTTTGCTCTCTTAAGTTGTTTCTGACTACTGCAAACAGAAATTAATACATCCACAATTCAAATGAGTAAGATATAATAAATTCATAATGGCAAGTTATTAAAAATACGAAACTAGGGCTGGAGAGATAGCTAAATGATTAAGAGCACCTTCTGGTCTTCCAGAAGACCTAAGTTTGAGTCCCAGAACCTGTATTAAAACCATCTGTAACTCTAGTTCTAGGGTATCTAATACCTTCTTCTGGCTTCCTCAGGCACAAGACACGAACATGCAGGAAAACCTTCACACACATAATATAAATTTTTAACTTTTTTAAAAGAAAATGAAACCTGGTAAATCAGAACTGGGAGGATTCAAAGGGAGGGACCTTAGATGAAATGCCCTACAGTAGGAAGAGGGGACTTACAGAGCCCACCTCCAGCAGGAAGGCAGAACATCAAATGAGGGATGGGGTTGCCATCCCACAGTCACATTTCTGAGCCATAATTGTTCCTATCTGAAAGAATTACAGGGATGGAAATGGAGAGGAGCCTGAGGAAAACAAGGTCCAGCGACAGGCCCAAAGTGAGATCCAGTTCAAGGGGAGGTCCCAAAGCCTGACACTACTACTGAGGCTATGGGGCACTCACTAAAAGGGACCTAGCATGACTGCCCTCCGAAAGACCCAACTGAAAGAGTCAGGAGCGGATAGTTGCATCCAACCAATGGACAGAAGCAGCTGACCCCTGTTGTTGAATTAGGGAAAAGCTGGAAGAAGCTGAGGAGAAGGGCAACCCTATAGGAGGACCAGCAGTCTTAATTAATTTGGACCCCAGAGATCTCTCAAGCACTGGCCACTAAACAGACAGCATACACCAGCTGATATGAAGCCTGCAGCACACATACAGTAGAGAACTTCTGGGTCTCTGTTCTTTCAGAAATGATGCACCTAACCCTCAAAAGACTGGAGGCCCCAGGGAGTTTAGTGATCAGGTGAGGTGGGGGTTGGGGGTATCCATGTGGAGACAGGGTAGGATGGGGAGGAGGTGTAGGATATGGAGCAGTCGGAGGGTGGATGGGGGGCAGGGAATGGAATATTGAGTGTAAATATAAATTTAAAATAAAACAAAATTTTTAAAAAATGAAACTTTAAAAAGTATATTCATTTTAATTTTATATTTATATTTATTTATTATATAGTGTATATTTATATTTATTTTTACTTATATATTTAGACTTATCATATATAATTATACGTAATTATTATATAATAATAAAATCTATAAAAGATGGATTTTGTAACACGAATCCAATCAGCCTATAGCCAAAAATACACTTCTGGACAAAGGCAAATTAATTAAATAAATTAAAATATAAATGAAAAAAAGAATTAAATTCTAAGAATTAAATTCTTAGCCTCTGAAACAAGATTGGCAAAAGAAGAGAAATGTTAAATTCAATAATATTTTACAAAGTACAATTGAGAAATTTCCTCCTGTGATCAAAAAGGTAGTTGTAGATAGAAAAGAATAAACAAAGGATGAATCTTGATTATATAATTGACTGAAAAACAAGGGTGTGAGACAAGAAAGCATTTTTTTTTTTCAGACAAAAAAATCTCAGGGAAACCTTGATCATCTTAATAATGAAAAAGTAAATGAACCGGATAATTGAACAACTGGGGAATGTTTAAACACTAACTGTTGGGTTTTTATTACTACTTCTTTTATCTTTTCATTTGATTTTGTTTCCTTTGATTATGACTCCTACGCTATCTGAATCTGAAAGAGCTCTTGCCCCATAGACAAAGCACACAAGCAAATGAACAAATAAGCCATCACCCTGCTCAATCCCACTTTCCTGCCTTGAAGCAGTTAGTTAAGGGTTTCGAACCCATTAGACAGAAATACCAGCACTTCTAGATTTATGTTCTCAAGTAACTCCCAGTGTCTAGTGGGCAAGTCAACAGACATTCTGCCACAGGGATTAGAGATTGCACTACTTTCTTTTATCAAAATATATAGTTTTGATCACAAGTGAAGTTCAGCATTCTAGAGAACATCAGGTCCACACACAATAAAGCAATTTTTCAAACCATGAAGATAATTTAGCCTACAGGGAGTTTGCCTTTATAATTCTATCTTAACCTGCTTTCTCTTTCTATAACTGAATTCCAAAGACTAGACAATTGTTTAGTAAAACAAAAGAATTTAAATATTTTTTTTTAACTCCACAGGTATTGGGGTTAGGAAAATGGTTCAACAGGTAAGCCACATTTGCTGTTCTACACAGGCTTGCGCCAAAACACTACAAACACACTAAAGTAACCAAGAGCTGTAGAAGCAGGGACAGGGGTAAGATGTTCACAGGGGCTTTCTGGCCAGCAGCCTTGTTCCAGGCTCAATGAGAGATCCTTCCTCGAGGGAATGGGGGGAAGATAAAGGATGACACCAATATCCTCTTCTTGCCTCCGTGCATGTACATGGGTATTCGCATCCATATATCCCTACGTACATATGCCACATACAATATTCACACCTTTACCCAAAAACACAAAGAAAGAAAAAAAATTGCAAAGATTTCAATATAACTACATCAAATACAAAGTTGAACAAAAGCAAACCTCTTGCTGCAGTTTCCACAGTCAAGGAAGAACACTGAGCTAAACAAATGGGTTTAGCTAGGGTGTGGGCTCTGTAAGTGTGATCCTGATGCCTGCAGGAAACTTGTCCACCTAACTGTGTTCTTAAAATGCATTCACAGATGCCTTAAGGAATCCTTATGCTGTCACAGCAACTCTCTGATGAGTTCATATTTTTATTTATTTTTATTGGATATTTTCTTTATTTACATTTGAAATCTTATCCCAGTTCCCCACCCCCCAGAAACCTGCTATCCCATCATCCCTCCCCTGCGTCTATGAGGGTGTTCCTCCACCTACCCACCCACCCAACCACTCTCACCTCTCTGCCCTCAGTTCCCCTACACTGGGGCATCTAAAAGCTCATGTGTAAATAATGAAAGTGGGCATTGCAAAGAGTGGAATAAAGCAGTCATAAAATTAAAGCCTTACACAAATGAAGAGGGCATTGCTAATCCTATCGGGAGGGAGAGGTGATAATGAAAATGGGTAAGAAGGGATATAAGAAGATGGAGAGACAAAAAGACAGAAATGCAGAGAAACAGACAGACGGACGGACAGACGGACAGACGGACGGACGGACGGACGGACGGACGGACGGACGGACGGATGGATGGATGGATGGATGGATGGATGGGTGGGGGATGGAAATAGTAAGAGAGATGAGTTAAGGTTCAAGAAAGATGCTATATTTCCAAATAGTAGTATTCTAGTGCATGAATGTTTGTATGGGTAAAAGTATGTATTCTATGACCCTTTTCTATTACAGAAATTTATATAGTATATGTAACCTTTTCTGGAAAAGACAAGGAAAGATTTTGCTATTATGGTTTTTATTTTCTTTCTTTTTAAGTTTCATAGGGTTAGAAACCCTACATTGCAAAGCTGTATCTGTTGAGTATGTCTATTAGTATATTCCCTACAGAGTACCAAGGCAGCTAGGTACACTGTACTTTCATCAATTGGTGAAAAGAGCTTCCTAATGTAGGTCCCCCCTTCTTATACTGCCACTCATGCAATTGTGGCAATGCTACCTTCACGTCCTCATGTAAGCCTAATTCCTTCCCAAAAGACTTGTTCCTAAAGACCATTGATACATGACATTGAGGAATTGTGCATCCAATGAATGCCTGGATGCACAACCAAATTGCAGTATTTTTCCTTCCAACACATGGGTTACAGGAATTGAAGTCAGACTATCAGGCTTGGTGACAAATGCCTTTGTCCACTGAGTTATGTCACAAGTCCTTGATGTTTATGGTTATGTGTATGTGTGTGTGTGTGTGAGAGAGAGAGAGAGAGTTTAAGTTGGCCAACTTTCAGTTATGAGTAAACTAAATTTTGTGTTAATGTATTTCATTATCTGGACATGCTCTTTTTCCATGGAGGTAGGACTAAATAATAATATCTACTTATGTCTTGGGTCTTGGTTGTTTCATTATAGCAATATTCCCTCCATAGACCTGTGCTTTGTCCAAGCTTCTGTGTACTTTGTCTTCTTCATTAAAACAATCAATCCTTCAAAGAACATAATAAATTTATTAGTATACAATATTTTGCTTTTTTTCCCCACTAGTTCCAAGGTTACCTGTCAAACATAGTTCTGGGCTCCTCTCCTCCCACACAAATCAGAATGATGAACTAAACAGGGTGTTTACATCTGTGTAGTATGTGGGTCTGGGTTCAAAAAAAAGCAATGTAAAACAAAAGGGTCACAGATTTATTTCTCAAAGGGAAATACAAATCAGTTCCTGCCTTTTATCCAGGCAGAAAGCCAAACCTAAAATAAGAGAATGCATATGTATATATTTGAGAGAAAGTTGTCTATGTAAGTAAGGATTTTCCCCCAAATAATCAAGTTAATGTTTTGATGGTTTTTGGTAGATGATGAGAATGTAATGGTCAGACTAAAAACTTTAAAACTATTTTCAAATACCTTGAGGTAATTTGGGTGAAGGAAGAAAGAGTAAGATAAAAATAAAAATTTAAAAAAAAAAAAGCTCAGCGTTCAACAGAACTGATTAATGCAAAGAGGGCAGCCATGGTATTTAAAGGTTCACTAGTTTTCCTCCAGTGTGGTGCAGCTGAAATTTGTTCCCAGATATTTTTGTCTATGTCTGAAAAGATCAAAAGATCTCTAAGTGGAAGGCAGGCTGTAAACCTGCCGACCCTCATCCTTCAGATCCTCTGAGCTTGGAGATGGAAAAGAAGAGTACAGGGCAACCTGTCGGGACACTTCAGGTAGACTGAGCCCAGGGACTACTAAGATCCTTCCTCAAAGTGGTTCTTAACCAACGGGATGCACTTTACTCTTCCAGAGACATCTTTTGATGTTTGCAATTGGACCTGGGAGAGATAGTTGCTACAAGCATGTGATAGCAGATGCTGAGTGTGCTGCAATACATCCTATACAGGAAAGAATTCTCTCACAAAAGGCAAGTGTGATGCTGAGAAATAACTATAGAAAATTCTCAAATCAGATCAATATGAGAGAGAATGGTCCTCTAAACAGATTGACTCCAATCCTTTGGGTCCCATGACAAGAGTAGCTCCATACTCAGGATCCACATTGATGCTACCCTACTGCCATCTCATTGCTGTGGGCTTTCTTTCTCACTTTAAGCCTGGAGCCGCTGTAGGTAAGCAAGTATTTGGAGCCCTTAGTTCCTTTCCTCTAAAATGTCTTGTCCTCATATACTGACCTATTCTATCCTAAAAAGAAAGACAAAGAAATGATCAGCTACACACATTTTTGAAGTTGTTCTTTGACTGTTTCTCAACCTACATGAAATATTTAATGTTAAGTGAAATTGTGTTTGAAATTTGAATTTGCATTTTCTCTAGGTCACTGACAAGGTATGCTTGAATAACACAAAAAATAGATTTCCAATATAGTTTAAATGTTTACATTTTATTCCATATTATACTCTTGTATTTATGCATGCCCAAGGTCATAAATTAAGAAAATAATATCATATATCAGGGGCAGAATTTGATAAAACTCTCTTTATTTTACCTAATTTTAAAGTATCTTGGTGTTTACTTTAGAGCATTCATTTTATTTTGTGGGTGAAAGGCATGTGCATATGTGGCAGCACATGTGTGTCCATGTGGGTATGAATGTCAGAAGACATGCATAAGATATGGTTCTTTCCTTCTACCACATAACAATCAAACTCAGGTCATCAGACTTTGTGACAAGCACCTTTATCCACTGAGTTATGGCACCAATCCCAAATGTAAATGCTTTATTAAACTATCATTTTAAAGTGTCCAACTTTCATTTATTAACAAAGCCCAATCCTATGTTAATATACTTTATTTTCTTGGTATTAAAATGCGCCTTTTCCCATGCTGGTGGGAACAGGCAATATCTACTTATGTTTTGGTTGTTTGGTTGTTGCAGTCCTTAGAAGATAATATTCCTTAGAAGAATAATAAGGTAGAATTCTTTGATTTTTTTTAAGTCTACATATCCAAATTCTAGTCACCGTTCTGATCTAGATAACAATAACCAGTTTTATAGTAAATGTTTGTCTTAACCAAGTATTTGTTTTAAGTAGCTATCAGTACTACGGAGCCCAGTGCTTCCTGGGGAAGATCATGCGCTGTGCAAAGCCTACTGTTTCTCGGGATGGTCATGCCACATAAAGACAATCCAGGCTCTTTTCAGCCTTTGAAAGATCATTTTGTATAGATAACATACAACACTGGAAATCGCTTGCACTTTCTATCCCTTCCCATCCATTTTCTTCAGGACAGTTCAAACAGTCCACACACAACACCTCAGTGAGGGTTCTACCAGTCCTCCTGAGCCGTATCCTAAGCCACTGTGCCCAGCAGCCTCCTATTGTACAACTTGGAATGCCTTCCACTGCTCTGACCATTTCCTCACACAGCTTCTAGGATCTACATAATGGAGCAATATTTCCTGATTCTAAAGAGTTGAGAGTAATATCATTTTCCTATTGAGGAGCCTGGGCTTACACTGTTTATCTTTAGTATGAATTGGATTTGTTGGCAGGTTTTCATCGTATTGATATAAAAAATTATAGTCAAATCAAATCTAGATATTTAAACAAATTCTTATTTTAACCCATAAACCCCTACTGTGTAAACTACAGCTAGTAAGACTTCCATTTCACTCAAGATTAAGGATTTCAAAATTCTTCTTTCTTAAATTTTATCTTATTACAGTCAGCACATTGTTCCACCCTGCTGAGATTTTTTAAAAAATATTTTGTTCTAAAATATTTCAAACATATGGAAAAATTAGGGACTAATGCAATGAAAACCCATGTTCCAGATTTAATAAATATTAATATTATATTATATTTTCTTTAATTTTAACTTTTTTAGAAAAGCAAACATTCAATATATTTGCAGCGTATCTATAGGTCAAATCCCAAGCTTTCTAGTGTATCCTCTCCATCCTAATACAATTGTCTTGCCCCATATATGCAGCTATCAGTAGGCCATATGAAGCATAAACCATAGAAATATCAGAATATCTGAGTCAGTCTGTAACTTATTACTCTTTAAATAATGACAGCCTTTATCTCTGCCTCCTAACCTCGTTGAAACATAAAGCAACAATTTCATATCCACCGTATCTGCCTTCTCCAGTTCTAGCAGCCCAGTGAGCATATGTACATACACCATCTTAAGCTTACGGGTAACACTGGCTTGAGAGAAGAGAGCAAGAAGTAACTCTTGGTTACAATTACAAACCATTTGGAAACATATCATCCAATTATTTTAAAGCAATCATAATAACTTATGTTCCCACCAAGTGTGTATAAGAGTTTGCTAAGCCCTGTGTCCTTAGTGACAATTGAAAGCACAGACTAAAGTATAAGTCCCTCCAAACACTAAAGTGATGTCTTACTTTAGAGCACCTGATTATATTTGGAAATACAGTAAGATAGGGTAGAATTAAGATGACTTGTGCTGGAAGAGGGTTGCCTTTCAGTCCAATGGACTGTGTTCTTCGTTAAAAGGAAAGCAGAGACACAGATTTGCAGAGAGAGAAAACCATGTGAAGAAGAGAGCAGATCTCACAGTCATGGAGCATAGTTCAGTGAAATCAGTTGATTGCAGCAAATCCCCTGCAGCAAGGATAAAAGTGTGAGAAGATTCCCCAACAACCCTCAAGATGAAAAAAAAACTCAAAGTGCCTTGATCTTAGAATTCTGAGTCATAAAACTAAACCAAATTTCCATTATCAACAGTATCAAGATTATTTTTACTTCATTATGACCATCCTAAAAATATCCAAATGTCTGATATTATCCAGCTTTTCAAACAGAAATTGATTAAACAGAATAATTTTTATTTGCTTTCCTGGATGTTACTGAGTGTGCATGTTACCCATTTTCTTCAGAGAGCTATCTTTCTATATCCTTTGTCTACTGATTTATCCCCAATTCGATGATAATGGCTGTTATATAAATGATTCTTTAAAATTATTTAAAATCAAATACTTTTCTCTAAGCAATGGATTTTAAGTGTCATGATTAAAAATGTTTCCTATCTTGTCATAAATATCCTCCATAAGTATATCTATGAATTTAAGATTTTGAATTTGAAATTTTGTTCCTTAGTTTAATTTGATTTCATTTTTTCCTATAGAGTGATAAGAATTTAATGTTTTACATTTTAGAATTATCAGTTGCCCAGGAGCAGTTGTAATTCTCAATTCTCTGTTCATTAATATAAATGGCTTCTATATTGTAGGTCACATGATTCTTGGCTTTATAACTATGTGCATATTTCTTTATGCTAAAATGCCTTAACGACTTTAGCTACATATAATCTTCCCCATAAGTTTTCATGGATCTACTTTAATCTGAGTACCATTTTCTTCTCAATTTCCAATTTCACTCCCTTGTCATTAGAGAACACAATTATTAAACAGTCTAAATATACTAAATCTGGTCTATGCAAAGATTCTCTGAGGCTAAGAATAAAACGAAAGAGTCTATTTCAAAGTGATGGGTTAATTAACTGTGAAACAGTCACTAAATATCCTGGAGACATTTGCTTACTACATACAGACAAATGACTACAGGCTAAAGAAGAAGCAGAACTCTACCATGAACCGTTGAGAGTACAGAGGGCATCTGTTTCCTTATCTGCTATTTAAAATAAAAATAAAAATAAAAAACAATTTAGACACGTTTCGCTTATTACTTGGGTGTGGCTTTACAAAATCACTACACAGCTTAACAGTGGATATAAAATAGCAAAGCCTCTAAGAAAAAGTAGAGGGCATTTAATATGAGAGGCAGACACTGGGCATGGAAGGGATCTAGTTTGCTTTTCTGTTGTGATGCTCACTATGACCCAAACACAACTTGAGGAGGAAAGGGTTGGTTTGGCTGACAGGTTCAGGGTCTTCATTCAGGAAAGCCATGCCAGGAGGTCAAGCAGGAATCTGGGAGCAGGAACTGAAGCAGAGATCACATTTCTCTCTAAGGACTGTTCAGCTTGCATTCGTCTAAGATACTGGCCCACTTGCCCAAACCTGGACCCTCACACCTTCATTATTTATCAAGAAAATGCCATATACAAATGTCTACAGGTCAGTCTGATGAAGAAAATTTCTCAGTTGGAGCTAACAGAGTACTACACACAGATACAGCTCAAATTATAGGGCTAAAGTCAAATATTTCCAGCTGAGAATCTCTGAAGAACCCTTCAAACAATGCTCTGGAACAAGCTTTGGAGTGATTGTAAAGGAATCAACACCAATCCTTTATAAACTCTTCCAAAACTTGGGGAAGAGTACTGCAAACTCTTTTTAGGATGTCCTTCTGCTGACCCCAGTCTGAAACCATCTCAAAAAAAAAACAAAAAACAAAAAACAAAAACAAACAAACAAAAAAAAAACCCTACCATCTGGTATCTACTATAAGTAGACATTAAAGTCTTCAACAAGCAAAACAATTTCAGCAACATATAAAGTGTGTTATACACCATCAACAAATTATTTTAAGAATGCAAGATTGATTCAACATATGAAAAGCCATCAAGGTAATTTACCATATTAATAGCCTAAGGGACAAAAACAATCTTAATAGACTAAGATAATTTAAAAAAAAAAGAAGTCCTTTATTGCCAAAACAATAAATTAGGAGTAGGCAGAGAGTTTCCTCAGTTAGATAAAGGGTTTCTATGAAAATCTCACAGATAACATCATGACAAAATGCTGAATGAATGAAAACAATCTTCCCAAGATGAGGAGCAAAATCAGTGTGTTGGATTTCACTACTTTAGCTTAATATTGTGTTACGGTTGTACTAGAGAAGCAATTTACAAGACAAAGTAAAAGGCATTCACATCTGACCAACATATAAACATCAAAATACAGCCAGAATAACTCCCAGCAACACTATTGGGTAACATAGTGTTAGAACTGGCCACCAGTAGAGAAAATGATCATATAAGATATAGACCACAGTGGAGATGATAAATAAGAAAACATCTAAATAAATAACCAATAATAATTAATAAGAAATCTTAACAAGACTTTGTAAACTAAAATTTTTAGATTGCCTCTTCCCCCAAAATGTGTATACCTAAGTTTGGCTGATTAATCAAGGCTTCAGTGATTGTAAAGAGTTGGAATGCTGATTCATAATCAATATTTTGGATTGTGTTTAACCCCTGTTTGGTATTAGTGTCATGAAAAATTTTGAGATATATTGACTGACTACTAGTTTTCATTATGCTAAAAGCTGAGAATGTTCTGACTTAGCAACTAAGACCTATGCAGTGCTTCCTACTCGATTGTGTATGATCTTCTCACTAAAGTTCCTTGAGTAAATATTTCTTTATTCTGTAACTATAAAATCTTCACAAAATGGCAACCATGGTGGAACATAGTATTTGCTGTAGCCTGATCTGTGTTCCTGGGTCATAGTTATTCAGTTTGACTCTAGAATAAACCATCTACTGTTACCTTTCAGGTGATATCTGCATTTCTATAATGTCAGTTATCAGAAGGAAAATTAATTTACAAAAATAACGGCATTTCCTGTACCATAAAAAAATTAGAAAAACATAACAAAGACATATCTTTCCAGACCCAATTTCCCCATTTAATATACTCCTTTTCTTTTTTATCCTTTTCTCTCATCCTGAGTGTCTCTTACTTGTATAATATTGACAAGGAAAACTAACTAAGACAGCCACCAAAGCAATGCCACACACCTGTCCCTTTCTTGAACATCAATTTCCTACCTGCTAAAGAATTCGGTAGGTATAGGAATTGAAATCAAGAGAGAGAATAGGTTTTGTAGCACATGCCTCTAAACCTGAAGGTGAAGGCAGAAGGGTCATAAATTTAAGATCATCCTCTGTTATGTAGTGATTTCAAGACCAGCCTGGTCTAGACAGAGGAGAGAAATTGAGAGAAAGATGGGGGATGGGAGAGAAAGAGAAAAGACAGAGACAGAGATAGAGAGACAGAGACTGAGAGAGACAGAATATGAATTCTATCCCACAGATAAGTGAAAGCTTTGTTTTCTAGGCCAGGTGGTAAGTATTGTCTAATTGTACCCGATCACATCCTAAATTAAGTGGTATGAGTTCAAGGGCAAAACACAAAATAAGAGGACCAAAAGCAAATGTGTTTATCAATAGCAAAAACATTAGTGTAAGTAACAGGGTCAGAATAATTTAAACTATAATGGTTTACATGTGTTTTGTTATTTCTTTTGGAAATTAGGAATTTGTAGTTCAGGTCATGGAAGATCTACACCAAAACACAGATTTCAGCAAAAGCTATACTGGCACTATCCAGAAAAGCAAAACCAACAGCCAAAAAGAAAAAAGAAAAAAAAAAGCCCAAAGCAAAGAAAACTGCTGGAGGATACACAGAAATTCTGCATGCTCTAACAATGAACAGCAGATGGTACTAAGCTCAAAGAACATCAGCAAATAGAATAGCCAGTGGTTTCAATCAGTTGGAAAACTGGAATGCTGACTCCAAATCCTATGTAAACCAGTTTCTACGGAGAAACTTTTTTTCTTTTTAAATGAAAAACATATTTGCATCTTGATGGTGCATTTCCTCAAAGATGTTTAAAGTGTTTCCATGGGTGAGTTTTTTCAGTCTCACCAGTCTTTGTGAGCAGATCCATTTCAAGACGGTGTTCTGGAGTAGTTCTCCTTGTAAGTACAGAGGGCCTCCTTCAGATGCACTGATGTTTCCAGAGCTGCGAGCTAGCTTTCCTGGGTAGGGAAGCACCATTAGCATGATTCTTACACACGAAAAATGAATACAATACATGACCAAAGTGCAAAGTGCAAAAATAAAACAAACTAGAAATCTACAGACTTACAAATGTGTTGACATAGAATGGATCTGTGTGTTCTACAGAAAGACTTGGCACTAATCTATGAAGAGTGATAGAGTACACAAAAATTATCCTACCCATAAAACCATGTTAACTCTACAAAAATTATCACTAGCACAGGATAGCTGTAAAACAAAGAATACAAGAGAAAGATTGCTTTTGTCAACATTTAGTAACCAACCACAGCATACAGTATATGTTTTCATGTGGCTCTCTCAACATGGACAAAACTGCTATTTTGCTTTTGTTCTGTTGCCATTTGAGTGGATGATAACTAATTAGCTATGATATAAGGTCCATATTCTAGCAGACAAATAGCAAGTAGAATGCACAGTTCAGTATAGCTCCAGGGACAGACCTAACTCTGGTGGGAACAGAATGAAAAAAATACAAACACACAAACAGAAAAGCTGAGATAAGATAGGTCTTGTCTCTCAGATGAAGAGACATTAGCACCCTGGAGTTCAAGGTATTTATTATATCCAGTTGAATAGAGAGGACAGGTTATTACACTCAGACAAACAAGAAGACGGGGTTGTGGTATACACATGGATCAAGAGGAAAAGTTTAGCTGATCTCAGTAGAAGAAGTCTGTAGGGAAGTAATCTTTGGTCCATAAATATGGAGGTATGGGCAAGTATGAAGACCATTTCCTACACACTCTACCCATAACCACATTCAGACCCCCTATAAAGGTTTTGTCATTTCCCTAGTGTCTTTGGCATGCCTGTGCCCATGTTAACAACAACCCTTCGCTCAGTTATTCACACACCTAAGACTTCTTACATTAAATAGTTTTCCAATCATTGAGCAGATGTAGAGGAACGCACATAAATGAAACAGTTGTACCGCTTTCCCCTTAAAGCAATCAGCATGATTAGAATTCAGTTCATTTTTAGGTTAGTCATAAAAGTCTTTAAATTATGAGCTAACATAACCCTCCCTCTTATTGTCTTGTTATGTAGAGATGCTTTATTATGGGCATGGTCCCTTGCTATGGATAAGTCTTCATTTTTTATTCATAAACATCAATGCCCTTGTGTGTCAAGCCCAGGTGTTAATAATTGAAATGTCACCTTGGTAGATTTTTTCTTTGGTGAGTAGCAAGTGTCCTCTGTTTCTTTCGATGGATTTTTGTTTTACATTTGTTTTATTAAATATTTGCATTGTTACATAAGTTTGCTTCTTAGTTTCATTTGTCTGGAAATATTTTTCTGAACCTTTACTCTGAGAGGTAAGGTTTGATGCTGAGATGTACTTCTTGTATGCAGCAGAAGGGTGGATCCTGTTTTGAATCTATTCTGATGATCTGTGTCTTTTTACTGGGAAATTGGGTGCAACAAGATGGAGAGATACCTGACCAGTGATGGGCTCAACTTGGGAATCCATCCCGTGGTTGGGCACAAATCCCTGACACTATTTCTGATGCTATGTTGTGACTGAAGACAGATGCCTAGCAAGACTGTCCTCTACCAGCAGCTGAGACAGATACAGATACTCACAGCCAAGCATTAGACTGAGGTTAGGAACCCTATGGAAGAGCTAAGGGAAGCATTGAAGGAATTGAAGGGGATGCTAACCACATATGAAGACCAGCAGTGTTGACTAACCTCACCCCTGGGAGCTCCCAGAGACTGAGCCATCAACGAAAGTGCACACTCGAACTGGTCCAAGGCCTCCAACACATATGTAGGAGAGGACTGCCTCCTCTGGCCTCAGTGAGAGAGGATTCACCAAATCTTGTAGAGACTTGATGCCCCAGGATGGGGAGATAACCAAGGGGGGGACCACCCTCTCAGAGGCGAAGGAGAGGGGAAAGGGGTAAGAACTCTGAGATGGGGAACTGAGGAGGGGTAACACTTCAGATATAAATAAGTTAAATAACTAATTAATAAAAGATAATTATTATATAAAATAAAATTTAAAATTTAAAATAATTATTAATAACAAATTAATAATTTTTTATTGTCATGGTGGTGTTGTTGTGTGGGTTTGGGTGTGCATTTCCCTTCTTTTGTTTTGCTTTTGTGAGATTATTTATTCCTTGTGTTTTTATAAGTACACATAACTTCTTTGGGTTGGAGTTTTCCTTCTAGTAGAGATGGGCTTTCCTTCTGTAGGGATGGGTTTGTAGATTTTCTTTCTCTTTTCGGGTCCACAGGTCATGTAAGGCTGATTCGCAGTGTTAGAAGTAATGTTAAACAGACTCTGCCACTAATCACTTACAAGGTTTGGGGTCTACAGACTTCTCTGATTGTTAGCATGAAGTCAGAGCTGATGCCTCATCTATATGTTTTAGATATATAATTTATAAACCCAGCATCTAAACAAATAAGTAGATATATATATAATGGCACCCCTTTCAGTAGACAAAGAAACTAAATCACAGAAAAATTAAAGCCAAGATTACACTGATCTGAAATTGTGCTCTAATATTTAATTCAAACTTTTATGACTTTAGGGACAGAGGTTTTCACTCCTTCATATCCATAATTAAAAGCCACAGAGACAACATACCTTCCAACACAGCTATAACCGTGAACTTAGAATTAAGCGTGAGTATCTAACACCTGAAAAGACCAGCCTTTTCTCTTGTGTTTTCTGTCAGGTATTTCTGAAGATTTGTCACCTAAATTACCACACTCTGCAAATCCCCAACCACCATTTTCAACAGAACATGGACCACATAAAGTATGTGAAAGAACTAAACTCACCACATGAAACATGAAAATGAGCCCCAGTAAAATGCACTGACCAAAAAAAAAAAAGATATTACATATATATAATCGTGTGTGTATGTGTGTGTGTGTGTGTGTGTGTTTGAGAGAGATTGAAATATTGTGAGGGCAAATTTTGTAAATCACTGTACTATTCTTTCTAAAAGGGTTACATATAAATTATTTAATGTATTATTTTAATTTTTTTCTTCTTTTTAATAAACTAAAGGCAATTATAAAAGAAATTGATACAAATATCATAAGTTGTAAGAATTGCTCTCAAAAATATTAGCCACAGAAAAAATAAAATTACTGCATGCCAAAATCAATTTAGAGAGAAACAACAAAATCTCTGAATTAAGGGGAATAGGAACAAAACTTAATTGTGCTGTTTTCTTGCCATTCTAACTAGTTTAGTTTTGCTTATAATGATCTTTGAGGATGTACACAAAATTTTCCTGGGATGAGGATGATTTCTGGATTTGGCATCCGTCATCATGGGCAGAGAAGGCTGTGGCACATACATAGCAAAATTAATGAAGCAAATAAAAATACTGAGTTTCTAGGTGATGCTGACTTAGATATAATCAATTCAACATTTGGTAACAGGATTTTAAATTCATTCTTACTCAAGATATTAATATGACAGTCATTAAAAGGAATAACAAAAGAATTTATAACCCTGACCACAAAACAGCATATCTTTCTTTAAATTCTCTACATTTAAAAACATGGCAGAAACAGTGAATTCCTTTGTAATCCCCTTTGTAGTAACCTCAATTTCATTTAAGCATTATCAAATAAAACAAACCAAATTCAAACGACAAAAACAAGCAAAAATTTAATAACAAAAACAACTAGGCAAATTGCTGATCAAAATTTGCTTTTAGTTTTTGTTGCTGTTTGTTCTTAGTTCTCCTGTCAGGAATAGAACCTAGAAATTCACACATACAGGCAACATTCTTCTATAGATTTATTCATCATATTTTAAATAAGGTATACCTTTCAAATTTAGAAAATCTCCAGTGGAAAATATTCCTGATTATCATGAAGATGGATGTACACTCTCTTCATGATCACTGGGTCAACAAGTACTTGTTCTCTATTCAATAAATATCCATTTGAAGTATAAACACTAATCCTTAGGCACTTTTCTAGGTTATAAGAATGAAACAAACAAATTCAAATGTCTACCCTAAAAGAAATTACATTCTAATGAGGGGAGAAAAGATAATACATACATAAATGTAGTTTTAAAATGTGACTATTGGAAAGGGTGATAAACGTCTTGAAGAAAAATGAAGCCTAGGAGGGAGAAAGAAACTGACTAGTGGGAACCACTGTAATTTATGGAAGGTGGTCAGGGAGGTTTTGGCAGCAGCAAGATGATGAATGGGAAAAGCTTAAAAGATGACGAAATGAGTCCTGTGTAGCTCTGAGAAAAGGAGTCCAGACATTTCTCACGTGCCCTTTGTCACTGGCTCAAAGGGGAAACATCAAAAGAGGCCTTAGCAATAATGATGACTTTACATTTTCAGTAGAGAGCAGAAGGTCACTGCCCACCATTTGTCATAAATGAATGTGTCCTCACACATTAACTACCCACAATCTGGTTTACCTTTATTCTGACCAATCTATTCTCAACATCTAATCAGGTTTTTCATCTCTATGAAAATTCAATGCGACATTCCAAACAGCCTCAGACAACTCAGCCATATTTTAATTATAGCCAAATTAAAAAGTTTTGTATTTGTATTCTCATAGCAAACCTGTTCCTACATGTATGATGGTACTTAGCATTTAACATTGTGTCTGATTGGAGGAAACCATCTCAAGTAATATGAGAGGAGCAGCTATGTTATATCAAGTGTACATCTGTGAATTGGTTGTAGTCAATTACTGCCACTAAGAAATAAACACACCATAAAATGTGTGTGTGTGGGGGGGTTGTGTGTGTTTGTGTGAGTGTCTGTCTGCATGTGTGTGTTCAGGGGGAGGGTGTGTGTGTGTGTAGAAGGAGTTGTAAGAGGACAAAGAGAGACAGGGAAAAAGATAAGTTTGTGTTTTGTAATATAAGGTTTCATTTAGCCACAAGTTAGTCTTTAACTTGCTATATAGTTGAGAATGACCTTGAATTCTCTTATTTATTATTATTTTATGTGTGTAGGGGTTTTGCTGGAATGCATGTTTTTGTGTATGACGTGCCTGCAGAAGCCAGAGGAAGGCATAATATCGCTGGAATAAGAGTTAACAACAACTGTAAGCCAACATGTGTGTGCTGAAAAGCAATCCCAAATCCTCTAGAAGACCAGAAAGTGCTCTGAATTGCTGAGACATCTCTCAAGTCCCTGAGATTGAATTCTTGATTCTGTTATCTCTTCCATTATATTTCTAAATGTTAGAAATATAAGATGTTTGCCATCAAGATTAGCTAAAAATGTTTTAAAGAAATAGAAAAATCCCACAATTAGATTTGTAGGCAGTATTTTCTCGATTTTGAATGATGTCAAATTTCAATTAAAGTTAAAAATCATATCAGTAGTACAAAGCCAAGTTTAGCATTGATGTTTCCACTTGAAAATCCTGAGCATTGCCTTAGAAGCAGGTATCATGGGTAAAAATCTATGTCTTCCCAATAGCCATTACTTTGCCCTTTCCCCAACCAGACCATACAAAGACCATTTGGATTTTGATAAAAATAAATTGTGATGAGATATAAACTGAAAATGGATAATTTCAAATGGATCCCTGACTTTTTTTTTAGGAGGAGTAAAGGTCATTTCCTCCAATCAGATACAATGTTAAATGCTAAGTACTATCATACATGTAGGAACAGGTTTGCTATGAGAATACAAATACAAAACTTTTTTAGGAAAAGGTCATTTTTCTCACATTCCAGATGCAGACTTTAAAAGGTTACAAAATCCATGTCTAACAAGATATAACATAAGACAAATGCTCTCTCTCTCTCTCTCTCTCTCTCTCTGTGTGTGTGTGTGTGTGTGTGTGTGTGTGTGTGACACACACACACAAAGATCATTGCATAAATATGTGATGTCTGAACCTCACCACCCATGAAGAGAACGGGATCATTAGTGACAATCAGATACGTTGTGGACAATGTTTCTGAATGGGGAACTGGATTGCAGACATGTCTTGAGTTTATAACAGAGCTTCACAGAGCGTTGAGATTGCTCACACTGTCCTAGGAAGTATTTATTCCCTGTGTGAGTTATATATAGAAAAAGCCAAAAAAAAAAAAAAAAAAAAAAAAAAAAAAAAAAAAAAAAAAAGCCCTTTGAAAGACACACCAGTCTGTTTCTCCTTAAAGCAACTCATTAGATTTAGATCTTCTCAGCAAACAAACTGTGATGGTTTGTTTATGCTTGGCCCAGGGAGTGAAAATGTTAGGAGGTGTGACCTTGTTGGAGTAGGTGTGGCCTTGTGAGTATTGGCTTAAGACCTTTCTTTATCCTAGGTGTCTGGAAGTCAGTATCTCCTGTTCAGATGAAGAAGTAGGAATTTGAGCTCCTCCTTCATCATGCCTGCCTGGATACTGCCATGCTCTTGCCTTGATGATAATAGGCTGAACCTCTGAACCTGTAAGCCAGCCCCAATTTAACATTGTGTTAAGGATAATGAGCACACTCTGGTAGTACTTTAAACTAAATAGACCTTACAGATAGACTTTGCAGATATGATTAAGGATCTTGGGATCGAGAGATTATCTTGTATGATGTAAGTAGATGCCATTTGATCAGATGAATTCTAATTGAGAGAAGAGAGAGGCAAAACAGTAGATACTGGAGTGATAACATGACCCATACTCGACTTACTCCTTCTTGCTTTGAAGGTGTAAAGGAACCATAGGTTCAGCAATAAGGGCAGCCAGAAGTTAGAAAAGGCAAGGAAACATTCCCTGCTCAAGCCTTCAGAAGGAATACAGCCATGTGATACTTTGACTTTATAGCTCAGCAAGTCTCATTTCAGATTTGAGAGTTTCTGGCAGTAAAGTTTTCAAAATTAGTTTTCAAGTTTGAGATAAGTTGTAAGAGATGCAATCACAAATTAACACTGAGAAGATAACTAATAACAATAGCAACAGTAAGGCTGCAGCCAATTCAACAATTGGTAGAGATCTTACAAAAGCCATATGCAGGGGTAATGGCCTACCTACTGTGTGGAGTTTCAGGCACTTGCTCTGTTTTGCTGCAACTTTATTATACATTATTAATTTAAATCATTTTGATAGTGATGGGAATCAAATACAGAGCTTCATACCAGATGAGCTCTCTACTAATGAGTTCCAACAACTATAATAGCTAATATCCCTTACTAAAGCAAAATTAAGACCTGACCAAAACTTAACTGAAAGAATCTATTTCTTAGAAATGAGAAAAGTACTCTCTCTTTTTTATAGGCCTTGAAGCGAATGAAAAAAAAGTGTTATTTGTTTATTTATGCACACACGAGAAAGAGAAAAGATGGGAGTGGAGAAGACAGAATGAGAATCCCCAGATGCCCTAATGCCTGGCTCAAATCTGCTGAAAAGCCAAGATGCATTCCTGCCTCTCGCTCCCATGAAAAGGTTTTATTGGTGAACAGTTGCATAAGCCGACTTCAGGTGGTTTCTTTTAGTTAAAATACCAAAAGTTCTAATGACAGTAGACAAAAAAGAAGTGTGGGAGAAGAGATGATCGAGCCTTTCAGCTAAAACCACTAGGCAATTTACTATATTCGAGTGTGAGAAAAAGGATCAGCCACCTCTATAAGCAAGGCATGCAACAAGGTACTACATTTACATTTAAGTATTAGCCATAGAGATTAAAAATGCCTAACCCTACATAAATTAAATGTCATGTCATAATCTAGCTCATGACTGTAGGGAATCTATAAAGAGTTTAAGGCTATAGCAAAGGTCAAAGTGTAAAAGTGTATCATTATGAGAGATCAATGAGGAGACTGTTCAGAGAGTGCCACAGAATACACAGGGGAATATTGTGGAACACATTCCTATTACTAAAGATTCCACAGGAAAAACTTAACCTGTGGACACTGAAGGTAAAATCATAGCAACATAGAATGTCGCCAGGGAGAAATAATGGTATTATGTAGAGACAGGGCTAGACCATATATTGTAGAAGGAAGACCATCTGGTTAGGTGCTCTGGCTGCAGATCTAGGATAACAGTTCTCTACTGTTAATGGGCATATGCTTAGCATTTAGTGTGAAGATATTGAATATTCTTGAAGGAAGAGATCTTGCAGCAAAAGATTAAAGGTGGGCATGAGTTCCCAGGGGTCAATAAAGGAGGCTCAACGTCATTAGTCTGCCTTAGTTTGTCTCTGGACTCAAAGAAATGGCAACTAGGAAAGCCCCATAAAAAACTGCCTAGAATCAGCACAAGAGTGGGCTGCAAATAGGCAGAGCCCAAAGGGTGCATAGCCACCCAGAAAAGAAAATGGAGTTCCCCTTACCTCTCTTCTTTCCGAAAGCCTCATCATGCAGAGATAGAGAACAGCCTCTGAAGAGTGGAATAAGAAAGAATGGTATACAAATAACCATATCTTACCCAGGTATGTGGAGTCTTGTTGTTAAAAACCGAAGTGCTGCTTATTAGTTTGGGCTACATGCTATCATTGTGTATTATGTATTGTGTATTATGGCTGTGCTTTGTTATATAAACTGAGACCAAGGCTATCTTTTATCATTACTTCTATTAACAAATGAAGAAATTCTTCCTCTTTGTATAAAGTTGAAAGGGAAATTGAAAGACAAATCATTTATCACATCTCACAAGCCATGCATTCAGTTTATCAGTGACACATACTTACTGTATGTATGTAATCTTCATTATAAACATTGTGGTTTTGCTTTTTAAGACATCTGCAAGTAATTATGTATGCTTAATGCACATTCCATAGTCAATATAATTGTACTCATCCATTTAGTTTGCAATCAGTTCTTAATGAGGTATGGATGGTTCTCTCTCTACATAGAAACTATGAAACTGATGCTTCTCCTCTTCACTACAGGGCTCCGAATTCACCTTTGTGTGAGGTACATTTCCCTACAAGTTGACATATTTTCTTTTCAAAATGATGTTATCTTGTCCAGGGATTTAGAGATCACTAGCAGAGAAATGTAGCCAGAAATTGTACAAAAAGTGGAAAATGGTTCCCACTGGAGAACAAGACTATGATGGAAAGGGAAAAGCTGGTAAATATAACTTTTCCTCAGGACTCCTGTCTGCTTGCCCATCTCTTCCCCTCACTTTTTCATTTCTCAAGATGCTCAATAATGTATGCTTCTCAAAATAAAGGGGTTAAAGATATGCTGCTCAATTATAAAGTGCATAAGAATATGTAGATATTTAGTTACAGTAAACTAAGTGCCCCCAAAACGCGCATACACACACACACACACACACACACACACACTTCAATGAGCCAACTGTTTCTGTTTCATCTGGATCCTTATTATGGCCTTTTCCAAGAAGCAGCAGGACTGACGTAATCCTAGGAGTAAGAAAAATTAGCTTCTGATCAAAGGTTATTGAAAGAAATGATAGTAAGGAGAGCCTTTTCAATTTAAACTTCAGGAAGCATATTTATTAGGTTGGGGGGAAAACTGAAAGAGGGCCTAACCAAACAGTTAAGCACACTCTGAATAGTATTTTGAGGGTGTTTCCAGGGGTGCTTAACTAAGGGAGAAAGACCTGCCACAAATGTAATGGAAGTGGCACCTTTCAATAGGCTGGGACTCTAATGGAGCAAAAAGAGAAGACAGGAGATGCTGCTCTAAGACAGGCATCTCCCACTCACCTTCTTCCTGCTCACCAGGCAGTAAGCAACTTCATTTGCCTGTGTTCTCTTGCCATCAGAGCATTCTAATTCCCCACAGACCAATGCAATGAGTCTAGCCCACCATGGACTGAAACCAACAGTCAACAAGAAAGCTTTCCTCCTTTCAGCTTCTTTCCTCAGATAGGCCGGGGCCTAGCAAACACAGAAGTGGATGCTCACAGTCAACTATTGGATGGATCACAGGGCCCCCAATGGAGGAGCTAGAGAAAGTATCCAAAAAGCTAAAGAGATCTGCAACCCTATCGGTGGAACAACATTATGAACTAACCAGTACCCCAGAGCTCTTGACTCTAGCTGCATATGTATCAAAAGATGACCTAGTCAGCCATCACTGGAAAGAGGCCCATTGGTCAGGCAAACTTTATATGCTCCAGTACAGGGGAACGCCAGGACCAAAAAATGGGAATGGGTGGGTAGGGTAGTGGGGGGGGGGGGGTGTGGGGGACTTTTGGGATAGCATTGGAAATGTAATTGAAGAAAATACGTAATAAAAAAAAAGAAAAAAGAAAAAAATAAAGACTGCAAAGTAAAACCTACCAATACAGGCAGACAGGGATAGGAGGCAAAGCAGAGGAGCAGAATAAAGTGCCTGACAGGGCAGCTAGCCATGCCTCATCACACATAAGTTATACAATGGAACTTTTCATACAGTCAACAGCCACCAAGTTCAGCCGCCAAGCCAGCAGTGGCCTCCTAGACAATAGTCATTGACATGCAGAGCTACACAGGGCCTGAGAAAACAACTCTTTAAGACTCTTACGCAGTCTAAGACACCCCCATACTACCAGAAACCCTTCATCCATCATAAAGACAAAGAGTCAGGTAACCCTAAATGAAGTGGGAAGTTTGTGAGGAGTTAAAATATGTATTTTCCCCTCAGAGACAATGTTGTGGAATCACTCCTATGGGGAGACTTCCCACTCCTTACTTTTACAGAGGTACAGAAACATGCAGCCCTGGTTCTGTGTCATTATTACATCATACATGTAAATCCTACTCAACTAGTATGAAACTAATTAATCAGAAAAGCATAAGGTTTACATTGGGCTAATTAACTTCAAAACAAACATAAAATTTGAGAGCATGTACTACCCACCACAGCAACAGTGAGTGGAATGTTCCATAGTTACCCCAGCAGCAGCTCTGTAGTACTTCAAATGGCTATGCTCTCTCCAACAGAAGGGAGCCAGGTTTTCTTTTCTACTTTAAAACTGTTATTTTATACTTAATGGTAAAACAATGACCTGAAAACTAAAGTATCAACTGTATCAATGACCCCCTTCAAAAAATTTATATATTTATATATCACTCACCACATTAAATGAATTGAAGATTGTCCCCATAACTTAGACAAAATCTGAATTGAATTAAGAACATAAAGCCAGTTCTGCTCTCATTAAGGACGACACTGAATAGGGACATACAGGTTATATTGAACTATGAATGACTTTTCCAGCAGGTTATGAATTGAACCCAGAGGCAGTCTGTCATCCAAGAGGAGCCATCTCTGTAGCACATCACCCTCAAAGAATATGAGTTTAATGAGCTAATAGATGTTAATTGAACTTATCTAATTTTGATTCCTTGGTGAAAGATTGATATAGATAGATAGATAGATAGATAGATAGATAGATAGATAGATAGATAGATAGAGATAGAGATAGATAGATAGATAGATAGAACCAAGAGACACTGGTTTTTAATTTTAAAATGTTTTATTTAAAAGATAATGGCTGACAAAATTACAGAGTCAATAAACAACGAAGTTTACCAGCTACCCAACTCTGCAAAAACTGTCACACACAGCTGTCCACATTTGTCCCTTGGATACCATGGCCACCTCTGAAAAATAGCCATTCCTTCTACCCATACTGCTTCCATCATTCCCCTGCAGAAATTGTTGTTCGTGTCTCTGACTCATGGGCATCATATTACCATGTAGCTTCCAGTGTCTTGTGCCCAGATTTTAGTTGGAGAATACTGAGAAAGTGAAGAAGGAGACTGTCTGTGTTCTGCAGGCAGATACAGAGCAACACTGAAATTATGGGTGTCAATTACACCCAGAAAGAGACCTTGATTGAACTTACCTGGTTTTGTTTCCTTCTTGGTGAAAGATTAATGACTTGGGTCTTTATATATAAGCAAGAGACATTGATTTTTAATCTACTGTCCTTCTAATCTAAGGCTGGAATATAATGGATATTTAGTACAACCTGCTGGCAATGAATTCCTGCAAGGCAGGGAATGGATGGACACAGATAAACCCTTCCTCCATGCACATCTTACTCTACACATAGCGTACATACACATAATGGAATCATGAATGCTTTGCTTCTTCTCAGTCATTGCTCACTTTGCTACAAACTACTTTCCATTGATTCTTTATATGTGGCAATGAGAAAAAAAAGTTTTATGATGTATAGTTTAGTATTGGCAATGGTATGTGTATGTATATAGATGATATTATGCTTTTCATAGCTTAATTTCCCTATGTAACAGTGTCTGTCTTCATAGTTTTTCAATCTATAGTGTTACAAGGCTTATTTATAAAACCTTGCCCGTATATAATTATTTAAGTGGCGGCTGTACTCCATGTTATATCAGATTAACAACAGAAGGAAAGTTGCACAATTATTGCCAAAGTTTAAACTGATGAATATTTTTCATGTTTAGTAAGTTCTACATATTATGTATTTCACATTAATTTTACATGCTTAATTAATATTTTGATGCTATAATTACATGCTATATAATAAAACTACCTCCCAACCCATTTTTGATTACTTTTTGGATGTTAAATGTACCACACATACATTTTTTAAAATCTTTCTAATCCAAGTTTTAAGCACATAGTTTAGTTAGTGCCTATAACTGAGAAAGCAGTGTTAGCACTTCAAAAAGCACAAAGAATAATTAATGATTTTTTACATTTAAGATATAGGATTTCATTTTGAATAGAAAGAAATGCTATTTTGAGGTGTGCAAAATGCTTCTAAATAGTCTCATTCATTACCTTTCATTTGTGCAATGAAATTCTCCTGTCCTCTGAATTAACATCTGCTGTACTAATTATGTGGTCTTCAGGATGGGCCAGAGTCTCCCCCTAGTCCATTGCCAGAATTCCAGATTTGTATTACAAAGATATTATGACTTTTCTAGGCAAGACATCGAAAAGTAGAGGGAAGATAATTTACTGTAGGAACTGAAAATTGTTACCTACCTCTGAAAAGCCGGGGAGCAAGGGGGACTATAAAATTACAAAATAAATGGAAAAGTAATTCAAGATGTTGTGCAGCATGGCAAATCAGAATCAAGCAGACCATGCAGCAAAGCCATTCACTCAGCAGAGCATTCGGGGCCATCTGGATCATCTTTAAACCCAACTAGGCAAAACAATGAAATGCACACAGCCAGGACCAAAGCAGTCCCCTAGTGCTTACCTCTGCTCTGTGCATGGCTCCACTAAGTGACATAAGACAAAAGCCCTAAGAAAGGCCTGGTTTTTTATTTAAAAACAAACAAAGCTTATAAAAAATAATAATAGCATACTCATAATAGGCATTAAAAGAAAACGCAAATGAGAGAAATCAAAGCAAAAATCATTTTAATTCTATCACCAGAAATGCCCACTGCTTTCATCTGGACATTTCCCCCTTCAATGGTATGTGTATGTATATAGATGATATTATGCTTCGCATAGCTTAATTTCCCTATGTAACAGTGTCTGTCTTCCTAGTTTTTCAATCTATAGTGTTACAAGGCTTATTTACACAACCTTACCCGTATATAATTATGTTGTTTGGAATTCTTCCACAAGTAAATATAATTATTATGAATATTCTATAATATAAAATCCAACTTCATAGTTGATGTTTGGCTGCTGTCCAATACACTCCCCCTGCCTCTGCATATCTGGACAAACCAATTAGAAAATCTGGATGCTGCTTCTTTTGGCAGCAAAGAAAACTCTCAGAAACCACACAAGGTTCACGAATCCTCACACCCTGTTCCTAATCCCCAACCACAAAGCCACCTGTCCCTCCTTTTGTTCGGGCTATTCTATGCAATCCTGTTATTTGGGTATTAAACTTTTCCTACCCTCCTTGTGCATGTCTGGAATCATCTATTTCAACATCAAAATCAATTTTGAGTGAAAGCTTACTTAACTTGGCCCTCCAGGGGGGCAACCGCAGCACAATTGGCAGGGTAAAGAGGATAGCCTGGACCATACTTGCACTGCCTGAGATCCGTTCCCTGTTGCCCTTGGCTTGCTAACTGGACCATCTGTCTGCTGTGAGCGGGCATGCACAGTGGGCTCTGAGCCATGGTACTGTCCACTAACAAGCTTGCATTTCAGCTGCCCTGTGCCCTGATGCATTTGCAGAGTCCTGCCAATCTTTTGTCATAGATTTAACTCTCTAAGCCATACACTTCAGTAACTTGCTTTCACAGTCAGAAGTGTGGAACAGGGATCCATTTTAAAACAAACTTGAACCTGGTTTTGTCTAAGAGCTATCTGTGTGTTGCAGAAGTATTGTGTCTATTGATTCTAGAATAATTTGTAATCTAAGGTAAATCTATTGGTTAACTAGTAAATTGGCCCACTTTGAATTGGATTTATTTGGTAGGGAAAAGAGGCAATATCCTGGAATCTATCTCAGTTGTACATTAGTACACATTAGGCACCACCATTAGCATCTCCAGAAACTATTTCCCTCTTGAGGATTAATCCCCTTCTAAGCCCTTCTCTTGCCTCCTAGAGTCAGTAGGCCAGCTACTATGGTAATAATTGGCCATGATTGTGTATGAGGGCCTGTGAGGAGCGGGTGTGGCAGCAGTCCCAAGATGGCATCCGGGACTGCAGCTAAGTCTTATTACTTGCACCTAACTTCCTCATACATCTGAAAATAAGTCATGACCATCGTGAGAGCTGTGCAGGTGCACCTTGATGCTGGCAGTGTAAACAAGTCCATATTTGGTGGAGACATGCCCCTGCCGCCCTGATTGGCTGAAGCTGCATGCCTGGTGAGGTGATGTGGCCTGCCGTGAGTGGATGGGGGCTGAGAGTATATAAGAGTGAGAGGCCCGGGGTTTGGGGAAGAAAAAGATGAAGCGAGAGAGATGAAGACTGAAGCTTGCTGAATAAACTGCTGTCAGAAGAACTGGTGGTCGTGTCGTTCTTGCTGATTGAGAGCGGATGCGACAAGGGCCTTCCCACCTCAGGTGCACTGTGAACAATCAAGAGCTTCTGAAAGAGAAAATCTTTCTGGAGAGAAGGCCTTGAGCCCATGAGCTGTCAAAGACAGGTAAGTGTTATGCTTTGGGTTAAGGAGGCAGGAATCTGATGGGCAGATGAAGATCAAAGCCTCCTTATTAAGGCAGAAATGGCCCTTTAGAACAGTATCTGGACATTCATGTATACTCTACCTGTCTAATGCTTTTGCAATATACAGTGACACCTGTGAAGAGATCTTTTCTGTACCCACTGACAACATGGAAAGATGTGGAAACCAAGGAGCTAGCTTCCCGGATGTGCTATTTCTACCTATCTACACTGGGACATCATTGTTAAAAGGTAAGGTGTGGCAATCAGCCCATTTTCACAAACTGATCAGACTTAAGGCAATTGTCTCCACAATTGAGATGGCTATAGTGACCATCGGCTCTTTCTATACATTTTTTACAGACTCTTAGGCTGTGTGTTCCAGTCAATGGCAATGGAAACAGCTGCCCATCCAAGGATAATCTATTAGATTAAAGAACTCTGCAGATTATTTTCCTTGCAGATAACTAAAGCATAAATAAGACTACAGGTGTTGTCACATTTATAAACACCCACAATTCCAGACCTCACCGAAATTTGTCTGTTCTCTTTAGCTCTGGATATTATCAATAAAGAACAAGATGTTTATTTACTCCTCAGCTGAGTCACTGATAGGCTTGCCAAGGAGGGAATTAAAAGGAACTTTCATTTTATTCACCAGCCTCAGGGTTCAGGCCTCACAAGATGACATGATAGCTTGCTAAAGACAAGAGTGGGATGGCAGTGGTAGGGGGTGAGGACAGCACATTTCCATCATTGATTAGATCTCAGAAGTGAGCTATCATATGGTCTCAATCTGATCCATGCGTCTATCAACACACACACTCACACACGCACTCTCACACATACACACACTCATACACAGACTCACACACAGACTCACACCACTTATACACACTCACACATACACACACTCACATACTCACACATACTCACATACACACATACACATACACACACTCACATACACTCACACACACACACTCACACACTCACACATACATACATACACACACACTCTCTCAAACACACACACTCACATACACTCACACACACTCACATACACTCACACACACACTCACACAGTCTCACACACTCACACACTCACACATACACACACACTCACACCACTTACACACACTCACACTCACACATACACACACTCACACACACACACATACATACACTCACACACTCACATACACACACTCACATACACTCACACACACTCACATACACTCACACACACACACACACTCACACACTCACACATACACACACACTCACACCACTTACACACACTCACACATACACACACACTCACACATACACACACACTCACACCACTTACACACACTCACACTCACACACACTCACACATACACACACCCATACACACTCTCACACACACACTCAAACACACACACACACACACACACACACCCCTTGCTCGTTTACCTGGCAGGCAGGCCTGAAGGAAAGCCTCTCGGTGTGGGCATGAAATTCAAACCACACAAGACGCTGATCCTGCTCAGAACGCTGGGTGAAGCCCCCTTCTCTAACTATGAATCTAACCAGAGTCCTCACCTCTTTTCTTGTCAAAGCCTGCGCAGACAAGCATGGGCGTCCACCCTCATCTCCTCTGTGGGTCCCATTATGTGAATTACACACCTTTTCATACCTCAGTGTGTGTGGCTTCATCAGTCTCCACATATGAAACTATTTTGGGTAAGGGGTTGATCCTAGTCCCTAGTGGCAACCGCAAGCACATACTTGATCGTTGGGCTCTTGTCTAATTACTTCTTTAGGAAAAATTCCAAGAGGTAAAATACTTGTGGCTTATGATTTTTAACAGTTGATTCTTTCCCTTGTGATGTATGTAAATCTGTTTCCTACAAATATCAAATGATATCCTCTTTAACCTTGCCATTCTGACAGTTAATAAATAATATCTAAATGATTTGTACTGTTAAAAACATATTTTAATAATTTTTCTGTCATTCATCAATATTTTACAGATGCCTAATATAATTTGTATTTTCTTCCTTTTGAAATCTTTCTCCATTTTAATTAAATTTTGAAAACTCATATATTAGTACTTTATTTAAGTAAAGATATATATGCATACAAAATTGTATGTGCCAAATAAAATCACAGAAATGCAAAATAAAATGCAAAGATTACATATATATATATTTGCCTTATCCAACTAACTTTTTGTTATAGAATGAATATAAGTATATTCAATAAAGAGAAATAGAACATTACATTAAACAAATTAAATAATATCAGTTGGGTAGTACATCTTTAATTGGATATTTTTATAATGAGTTGTAACAATGTGGTAATCTCAAGTAGACAAGGGGGGGCCTTATATCCATTATGTAGCTGGTGATGGCTGCACACTCTTGATCTCCCTGTCTCCATCTCACACATGCTTAAATGCATCATCACATCTGGGTCAAGATGCACAGCTCTTAACTTGCTATTTTATAATGAAAACTAGGTTAAGCACGATTGAACTATTTATGATTGCTACCAACTTTAACTATGGTTTCTCTGCACAAGTTACGTGTTTTACAGGAATTGAGTATGCCATCGGGATTCTTACTGGCAACACTCAAGTTCAAATTCAGGATCTAATAAATTCTAGAATGATTGATTATATGATCTCTCTTCCTTCTGCCAGTTTAGAGTTTAAGTAGCAGCCTGGATGATCTTACTAAATTGTACATTAGATCATACACCCTCTCTTCATAATGTTTACATGTTTCTCCAATCACAACCGGAGGTGATTTGCCCACTCAGGAGGTACTTGAAAGCATACCTAATCTGACCTAGGGAAAGCATGGCTATAACCTAATAGAGATTATATGCACTCACTACTGTAATACCCAATGGCCCAATACTACATGTCATACTCAAACAACCCTTCAATGAGAGGTCAGTAGTGCCCTGGCTTAGAAAGTGAAAGGAAAAGCCACAGTCCTTGTATTTTGTGTGAACTCTGTAGTGACTGCCTCGTGTTCTCATAAATTACCATGATGCCACCCCACCCTCTCATTCTTTTCTAGCCATAGTGCCCTTCTCACACTCCATGCCCACTGTCAAGCAGGAAGGCTACATTGTCCAGATCTTAGCACCCTTGTTTCCTCATAAACTCCCTCCCTTCTCCCAGATCATTATTCTTTCCTTCAAGATGTTCCTAGTCGGAGGCCATCTTCTCTTCTCAATGAACCCTTTACAGCACCTAAGCTCTGAGCATTCAACTGTGTTCATTTCTAACACTGCAACCTTCATTACCACTTTTGATTTAACACAGTGTAGATGGTTCCAGGAGAAGTGTGTTATGATAGTTTAGTGCCTTTGGGGTTTTAGAAACTGTGCCAGATACCCCAGGAGAGCTGCACTCCAGGAATTTCAATATCATAATTGTTACTGTAATCATGCAGAAAGTATGTGTCAAGACATAAATGGTAAAATCAGGGTCTGATAGTACCAGAAACAATATTTATTTATAATTAAAAAAAAAACTCTGGGTACTTGTGAAAGCACTGAATACCATCATTATCTATACTTTGGTTTTTTTGTTGTTGTTGTTTGTTTGTTTGTTTTAAATAAAAAGGAATTAAAGAAAAAAGAAAAAAGAAACTGTGCCAGATCTAGTCTCTCCCCTTGTCACCTTGCAACTCTCTAGCAAACACACACACACACACACACACACACTCAGAGTCAATACATTTTTTTCTTTTTGAGGTAGTCTTATATTTTATCCTAGGCTGGCCTTTGACTCATAGTGGTCAATATTGCCAGAGATTGGGACCTGAACTATCCTGACTGGATAGATTTCGCATTTTCTATTTTAGCAGAACAGGTTTTTCTGACAGTCTAGTTAACCATACTCAGGGCACCCAGAAACTTTGTAAATAGTTGTATGGCAGAAATAGACTCTATGTTTCACCTCATAGCTGTGAAGTATGTCTTTCTTTTCCAGTGTTTGTTTAGGTGGACAGATAAATTTGATAAATTATTGTATTCATTAACTATGATCCTAATTTGTCTTCAATTATTTGTCTATTTCAGATGAAATTTCTCTTGCTTTAATAATTTGCATATTAAAGGCTTATATAAAAAAAGTCAGAGCCAGAAAACAGTAGTCTAGACTGAGTATAGACCAATTGTTGTACGTTGGGGAAAAAGGTTTTTAAGTAACCCACCTTTCATTTTCAAGACTCTGGGCTGATACCTGACAACAGTATCCTGAGAAATCTGGGATGATAACCTAGCTCAGGTGCACAGTTTCTCATTCACAGAAATTCTACTGGAGTAAATGCTCAGTGCTCTAAGCTGCTGGGCTTTAGGGCAACTGGTTGTACACCAGTGGGAAATCACTGTGACTGTCTGCCTTGGGAAAGACAGGAAGACTTAAACTATTTTCAATTACTAGGGAATCATTGAAGTATTAATTTCCTATAAACCAAAACCTTATTTTCCCTCCTTAAACATGATATGAGCACATGTCCCATAAGTTATTGCAAGCTCCTACTTGCAAGAAAATACATGCGTGTATAATTTGTGCTTATAATTCAGAACACATTTGGTTGCTTTTCAACATCAAAGTGTATTTTGTTTTTCAATTTCCAACTTTATGTTCACTGGCTCAGAGTCTTAGACCCCATTACTGGTTCTGCATAAACAACTATAGCCTCCTCACCATTTGTGTTCATTTCTAGTCCTTCTGCTTCTGGAAGTCTAGTTCTGTGCAAATGTGTATTCTAATGTCTCCTGTTCTCTGAGGAGCAAGCACAGCTTGCCTAGTATAGCTGGGCTGAAGAGTTTAGCTTGTTTCTCTAACACATTTAACACAAAAAGGTGAAAGAGTTCAGATAACATTATTTCAACAAAGAAGGTATTTGCATAAGTACAGTTTGGAGCTCTTGTTTTTGTTTTGTTTTGTTTACTTTTAATTTTTTTATTTGGAGAATTATTGTATAACTACAACTTCTCTCCCTTCCTTCTCGTCCCTCCTCCTTCCTCCAAACCCTTGCATATAACCCTCTCTTGTCTCCTTCAAATTCACTCTCATTTTACCCTGGTTGTGTTTACATGCATATATGTATATACATATTTATTTCTAAGTATAATCTGCTCAGTCCATATAATGTTACCTGCTGGCATGTTTTCAGGACTGGCCATGAGGCACAACCAGTTGTTGTGCTCTTCTCTTAGGAAGACCTCCTCTCCCAGTCTCTGCTTTTCTTAGTTGCCTATAGCTCTTTGTATAGAGTTGAGCACCCCACCCCCTTAGCTTTCTCCCTGTATTAGTTAGAGTTTTACGCCTGTGAACAGACACCATGACCACAGCAAGTCTTATAAAAACATTTAATTGGGCTGGCTTACAGGTTCAGAGGTTCACTCCATAACCATCAAAGTGGGAGCATAGCAGCATCCAGGCAGGCATGATGCAGGAGGAGCTGAGAGTTCTATGTTTTAATCCAAAGGCTGCTAGTGGAAGACTGGGCAACTGGGGTGAGGTTCTTAAGCCCACACTCACAGTGACACACCTATTCCAACCAGGCCTCACCTCCAGATGGTGCCACTCCCTGGTGCAAGAATATACATACCATCACATTCCACTCCCTGGCCCTTATAGACTTGTTCAAAAACATGAGTCTATGGGGGTCATGCTTAAACATAGCATAATGCAAAATGCATTTAGTCCAACTTTCAAAGTCCTCATAGTCTATAGCAGTCTCAACAATGTTAAAAGTCCAAAGTTCAAGGTCTTTTCTGAGATTCATCTAACTAATTAACTGTAATCCCCAAAGCAAGGCAGGAAACCAGCTGAGCAAACTCCAAACTCTGCATCTCCATGGCCGATGTCAAAGCAGTCTTCAGATCTCCACTCCTTTTTCATCTTTGTTGACTGCAACAAACTTCTTTCTCCTGGGCTGGTTCCACTCCCTGTTAGCAGCTTTCCTCAGCATGTACCCCATGGCTTTGGCATCTTTAACATCTTTGAGTCTCCAAGGCAATTTCAATGTTACAGCTTCTTATTTCAGTGTCTGGGATTCCACTTGATCATTTGGACTCCTCCTGAGGGCTGGTATCACTTCTCCAGCTCTGCCCTCTGTAGCACTCTAAGCTCAGGTTAATTCACTCCACTGTGGCTGCTATTCTTGGTGATCATCCCATGGTACTGACATCTCCAATACACTGGGGTGTTCCACGCCAACTAGGCTTCACCAATAGCCTTTCATAGGTTATCTTCATGGTGCCAAACCTCAAATCCTTTGCATGACCCCTTCAGTCCTGGGCCATCAACTACAGCTGAGGCTATACCTTCTCCAATGGCCTTCCATGACCTCTCACAGTGCAGAGCCTCAGCTGTTCTTCATGACACTTTCATGCCTTCAAAACCAGTACCACCTGGGTGATTCTTACACATTATCAAGTCCAGCTGCAGCACCTTGGCTATCTCTTGAACACAGCTTCTTTGTGTTCCCAGAAAACACTTCCCAGAAGATTTCACCTCAGTGATGCTGGTCTCTTCATAATCACTGCTAATTTCTTAGCTCCAGCTAACCAGCATCAATTGTCCCAGTAGTTCCTTCCACTCTTAACTCTAGAGCCAGAGCCATATGACTGAAGCTGCCGAGTTCTGCTGCTTGCAGGAATTAGAACATGACCCGCTTGTGCTATTACATTGTCACTGGCTTTCTGTTTTCCAAATCCTTCACTGCCTAAGCTTGGCTATCCTGGGTCTTGCTCTGTAGATTGGCCTTGAACAGAGAGATCAGCATGCCTGTCTCATGGGATTAAAGGTGTATACCACCATGCCTGGATCTAAATTTAGCTGGGTAGGATCTTGCCCCAAGGTCCCACTCCCTTAATCTGTTATCTCCTAGATCACAAGATTTTGCTCTATTTCACTTCCTGGCACCCCTTTAATACTCAAACCATATATTTTATATTTTTTCCTTTCTAAGCTTGCTATGCTTGTTCAAACTTCTCCTCGTAAGACTTAACCAGAGAACAAAGTCTCTGCTGAGCTTTTTTGATACTACCTTTGTCAATGCAGTTAATCTGAGTCTCTTAGCCTCAGGGAGACTTTTCAGACAAGGGCAAAAATAGCCACATTCTTCACCAAAATACCACAAAACAGTCTTTATGCCACATTCTGAAATTCTTCTCCTTTGAAATCTCTTGGGCCAGGTCAACACAGTTTAAATTACTCCCAGCAACTAAGTCTTCCATATTTCTACTAGGATGACCCATTAAGCCCCATTTAAAGCATTCCACTGCTTTCCAAATCCAAAGCCTTAAATTCCACATTCTTTCAAATTAAAGCATGGTCAGGCCTATCACAGCAACACCCCAGTCCCTGGTACCAACTTCTGTATTAGTTAGGGTTTTACTGCTGTGAACAGACACCATGACCATGGCAAGTCTTATAAAAAAAACCAACATTTAATTGGGCTGGCTTACAGGTTCAGAGGTTCACTCTATTACCATCAAGGTGGGAGCATGGCAGCATCCAGGCAGGCATGATGCAGGAGGAGCTGAGAGTTCTATGTCTTCATCCAAAGGCTGCTAGTGGAAGACTGACTTCCAGGCAACTGGGGTGAGGGTCTTAAGCCCACACCCACAGTGACACACCTATTCCAACCAGGCCACACCTCCAGATGGTGCCATTCCCTGGTTTGAGAATATACAAACCATCACATTCCTCACTCACTTTGGCATTTCCATTGATACCATCTTTGTTTGGCTCATGCATGGGCAGCCTTGGTCACTTCATGGGAATAGCTTCTGATGTTAGTAGGAGACACAGCCTCTAGCAAACTCCCCAGTAATCAGCCTCTTATGATCTTTCTGCACCTTTTCTACAATATGCCCTGGATCTTGGATGTGGGAGTGTTCTGTAGATGTGTCCATTAGGACGAGGCTCTATAACTCTGCATTTTGATTGCTTTTCTTCTGTAATGCTCTTCAACTGCTGCAAAGAGAAGCTTCCTTGACTAGGGAAAGCGTTGCTTACTTCATGGTGCTGTCAAGTCTTGATTTTTGTAAGACAATCTACAAGTATTAATTTCCTAAAACAGTATAACCATGTCACCAAATACAACTAGTTTAAATGTAGTAAGACAGGACACAAAGAGTCTGAGTCATGCCAAAGGCTATCTAAATCTTCCTGTGCATCAATCTGCCATAGGAAAAAAGTACTCTCCAGGAAACTTAGCCCATATTCCTCTCACTGTCCTGTGCTGGCATACAACACCTTAGCTTACTAGCAGCCATGAAAAACCTGGAGAAAGAATGTTCTAGAGCTCATCTAGCTGGCTCTGTTTCTATCATGTGCATGTGCTATAAGAGTGTCTCACCCTTAAAAGAAACTTCATAAAATCAAATCACTTCAAAGAACTAGCATTGGAAGCTATTTGGCATAATCATCTTGTACATTGCATTCTTCAGCTTGCATTAAATTTAGTTTCAATTAGAAAATCTTATATGAGTAGGCGCTCATTGGGAAGACTCAGATCTTCATAGTGTGGCCATTTTCAGAGTTTAAAGATTCTCAAATATATGTGCAGGTAAAGCAAAGACTCCATCACTACTTCTTTTTCAATGCACCAACAGTCACCTGATGAGCGGAACAGTAACAGGGTTTTGTCTCCAATCACTAATGGGTTAATAATATAGGATGGGTTGCCAGAAGAGACAACTGAATATACAACTTGAGAAATGTTGGAACACTGTTGCTCCAAATGTGTGCTGCCTTGTAGATTTCTCCATTCCTAAGGCAAACTGTCAGTGAAAGCAAAGCAAGATTTGTTACACGTTGCAGCAGCTACCAACAGCACAAGGATGATCCAGTAGTCAGGCTATTCAACTTGAGCAGTAAACAAAGTGGCCAGTCACTCACCACTATCAATCACATTTACCATGTGAAATTATAAAACTACCTTAATCCTCAGTAAAGATAAGGTAACTAATTATAGACTGTCTTCTAAACAATTTAGTTCTTCTCTTATGAATAATAATCTGTAGAAATACTTCATCACACTCTTTTCTTTAGGAGCCAGTTAGAAACTACTAAATGGCTTCAGAAAATACTGTCTCAAAACCTCATTTTCCAAATATATCCAATTGTAGCACAGAAAACTTTATTTTGGTCTTTGTATAAAAACAAATTCTCTTTCTCTTGTGCACCTGGGGAAACTCTGTGCATAGTAGATACCCTCTCCTTAGAAACAGATCACTTCAAAATCTTGAAGATAATAGGTCATTATTTGGACAGTAGTTTAAAAAAATTTTTAAAGGTCATCAGATATATTTATTAGCATATTGAAAGTGTTCACTAAGCCGCCTAAGTTTAAATAGGGATCTCACTTCTTTTCTTTCTTACAGAGATTATTTTTAGAGACATTTCATGTTCAAAGGCATAGCATACTGAAATAGTAGTATCTCTAAGTATCTCCTATCTTCCCTTACTATGAAGAAAACACAGAGTCTTTTTCAGTGTCAAAACCCTACACCAAAGGACCCTTTTGTTACATTTTATGAACCTATAAGAACAGTCTACTATTCTCTCAAATCTGCAATTGGCATTGAGGATCATTCTTGTACTATACACTCTATGTGTTTAGATGAATGGATAATTGAGAATACCCACCATTATGGTATTATACACAATAATTTAAATTTAAGCCCTAGAATGCTCTAGAAAACGTGCCTGCACATCCTCAATAACCCTTAGCAACCACACATTTGCTCCTGGTGGCCAGAGCTTTTCTTTCTCATCTTTTCTTGTCATGTAGGCGGAATCATGCAGAATGGATTCATTACAGATTGGTTGCATTCATTTAAGTATATATCAGGTTCCTCCATGTCTTCTTACAACCAAACTGCTCATTCTTTCTAATGCAGAACAATATTCTCAAGTCTAGAAATATCTCACCATTCACTTGTGGAAGAACATTCTGATGATTCCAGTGTTTGTTTAATTAAAAATAAATCAGTTATAAAATCTATGTACAGATGGGTCTTCAGGCAGACATAAGTTTTCAACTCATTGCATAAATAACAAAGTACAAATTGAAAATCTGTCAGACTATGTTAAGAAACTGACCTCCTGTCTTCCAAAATGTCTCTTGTTTCTTTTTTGCCCAGAGGGAACCTATCTTAAGGCTCTAAATTTTTTCTGTTCTTTGCATCATCTCCCTCCAAAGGACACCACTGAATAGAGCCAAGCCTCTAGCTGTGACATCTCCTTTTTTGTTTCTTGTGTAGGCAGGCCCTCTGCAAAACACGCCAGCACTGAGCAGCACAACGCTAATCAGGTGGTCAAAATCACATCCAGAAACACCCAACATCTGCTTCCCATCATGAGAAGGCTGTGTGCCAACTGCAACTCAGTCAACATGTTGTATTGGCAATGGTTTCTGCTATACACAGGCCAAACTTGAGGACTAAGACTTACAAGAACTCGGAGGCAATTTGCATGTTTTGGACTGCCAGGTTTATCTTCCATCAAGCTCTTCAGGATTTTCTCAGTTTAAGAAATACCTTGCTGTCATCAGTTAAATTGAGGTTCTGGTCGGGAGAAAATCTCCAGCTCATGATCTGTGGGCTCAAATTTCACATGTATATGAAGCCTTCAGTAAATAAAGAGTGGATGGACAGAACTACTCTTCATTGCCACCTCCTACACATAGGCTAAGATATACCTCTCTTTCAGAAATATTGGGGTATGAGTGTATGCACATGTACATGCACACATACCTTCTTATATATCCCAAGAGTCCTCATTAACCTTGTTAGTCTAAAAACAATAATAAAAATAATAAATCATTTTCACTCAGCCCTGTTCAGGATTTTCCTAAAGATGTAGCATTGCCAGAAAATGTCAAAATATTCATCCCGTAATCTAAAGAGCTAAAGTCGGAACCTAGAAATAAGTAACAAAATGCATAGAATAACATCTGCATGAGATAGGGGTGAACTTGTAAATTTAGATTAGTCAATTTTACCCTGTGTGGATGGTGACCTTGATTGTAGAAATGTAACATGCATTTTTATTTTATTAAAACCACTTAAGGATTGTCCTGCTGATGTGGGTTTTAAAACATCCTGTGTTGGAATCCCACTAATGAATATTGTGTCTATGGTGTCACCCTGGGTCTTAATACCCAGGGCAGAGTCAAGTTGGGAAGTGAGGAAAATTTAATAATGAGTGGTTAAGCAACGTTCATGGAAAAAGAGGGCAGTGGGCCTATAAGGAAGCCATCAGTACTCCCAAACTAAAGGGCTCCAGAAAAGTAGGGGTGGAGACTCCAGAGACAGGGTTTGTATAAACAGGACTTCTAGAAGACATCCTCAATCAGGTGCAGCCATCTTGAACCACAGGGAGTAGAACTGGGGAAGCTCAAATTCATTCTTTCCTCAATTTCCATATTCTGGAAATGCATGCCCAAAGAGAGCTATGGGCTCCTTGATGAAGATTTCAGCTCAAAAGAGCACTTGTTTTACTTGAGCTGAAATCAATATAAGCTCTGTTTTTCATCAGCGTGATCAAAGCTTGTCTCTCTAATGCTCAGTTGCTTAACTAATCTTTTGGTTTAATCACAATGGAAGTAACTTTAAACATTAAAGCTTTTGTTAACTGCAAGCTTTATGAAACATTTGTTATAGGAAGTTACTGTTATTGACCTAAAAAAAAAAGTTTCTAATCAGAGGTTAAACTTAAACTCAACGAAAAAAATGTACTGACCAGTATCAGCCATACAGTCAGAACAGCCCTATGTTGATGAATTCATTCTTCTTGGGGCTCGTTAGCAGAAATCATTCCAGCTTGCTTCCTCCTGTAGTTATGGAAAGAAAAACTGCATCTCGACTCTGACACATTAATCAAATATATTATAGAATTAGTATGCTTCTTCATGCGAGATTTCTCTCTCAAGCCACCCTTGGAGAACTCCCCTGATCTTTTATATTTATGATCACATTTATTTGGCCTTGAAATGCAAAAAAAAATCCTAAATCATCAAAAATTTACATACTAATTTGTCTTTTGGTTAATAAGTTTCCAAATAAAAGTAACTTCATACCTTAGCAATGTGTACAGTAATTACCTGGTATCAGTCAAACAACAGGAAATCCTTTTATTTAAAGCTACATTTAAACAAAAATTTTGTTAGTCTAATAAGGACTAATAAAAATAACAAAAAGACTAATAAACTGGTATTAAAAGGAAGAACTATAAAATAACAATAAGGACATCTGAAAAAGTTATGGGAAATTATACTATTAAGTAGTTATGTAATAAAACTATAATAAGCATAAGTCTGTATGTAAATATTCATATATAGTTTATGTGAAATTTTCTCATCTGGGCTAATGATGAGCTTTCTAAGTGCCAAAATAATTCAACTAACAAAACTCCAACACCAGTAATGGGAAGACATGTTTTTACTTATGAGTTAAGATTGTCCAAGAGACTTGCAAAACATATAGGCTATTGTTGTATTCAATACCATGCAAGACTGCAAAGGAAGGAAGCAACCAACAGTCCTATCCAGCCATGATGCCTATGAACCAATGATTAGCATGGCACAATAAACCTATGAGTGCAGTAGTGGCACACATACCTTGGCGCCAGCCAATAGCTTTCTAATCAGACTTAAGAGGTGCTCAACAAGAGGAAAATCTTGTCTAGAACTGGAAATCCATACAACTACCCAGGGTTATAGTAAGTCAGGATCTTAGAGGAGAACATCCAAAAACCACTTTAACTGAACCAGCATCATCGGTAACAACAATCTATAAACATTTGTCTCTATACTTACAAGTAACAGGAGTTCTCACCCCGCATCAAGTAAGCTTCTATTTGCAACAGCATGAGACCATTAAAGAAACCACAACAATCAGCCACAAAACCCAGACACTATTGAATATGCCAGAAAGATTTTGCTGACGGGACCCTGTTATAGCTGTCTCATATGAGGCTATGCCAGTGCCTGGCAAATACAGAAGTGGATGCTCACAGTCATCTATAAGATGGAACACAGGGCCCCCAATGGGGAAGCTAGAGAAAGCACCCAGGAGCTGAAGGGGTCTGCAGCCCTATAGGTGAAACAACAATATGAACTAACCAGTACCCCCAGAGCTCGTATCTCTAGCTGCATATGTAGCAGAAGATGGCCTAGTCAGCCATCACTGGGAAGAGAGGCCCCTTGGTATTGCAAACTTTATATGCCCCAGTACAGAGGAATGCCAGGGCCAAGAAGTGGGAGTGGGTGGGTAGGGGAGCAGGGTGGGGGGAGGGTATAGGGAACTTTCGGGATAGCATTTGAAATGTATATAAAGAAAATATCTAATAAAAAAAGAAAGAAACCACAACAAATCAAAATACAAAGTTGTAGAGCTCTCCCCAGTGAAAACATCTACAGAAGAACACCTAGAAAGAGGGTAGGGTGTTTGTAAAATCCAGAAGATGAAAATGTTTGCTTTGAGACTGTGTCTCATAGTAATGTCAGAAGCTACACACACAAAGTCCCACCACTGTGACTGCCTAAACATGAGCTGAATACAAACAAGATAGACATGTGAAAGTGGATGTGTAAAGTCCACAAATCCCTGAACAAAGAGGTATAAGCAATAAAGTTATGCTAAAAGGGCAAGAAATATTCTTCCCTAGGGAAGAGCATACCAAATGGTTGAGTACAAAATTCTTAGTCCTGAAAGCATACACACAAATAACATTACACAGACTGAGCGGATTTTATTTAGGAGAGAGTGTGTGTGTGTGTGTTTCTGTAGCAACAACTAAAAAAAAAAAAAAAAGACATGAATTTGAAAGAAGGCAAGGAAGGCAAGATGGAATCATTTAGACAAAAGGAACTAAAGGGAAAATGGTATAATTATATCATAATTTCAAAAATAAAAAAACTTTTAAAATAATTTTTACAAAAATTGAAGACTAACATGAAATATAGCAGATTTTACATGAATTGAAATTCAGACTGCATAAATTTTTACTGTTATTCTCTTAGTAATAATTTTATAAACATTACAAACAAGTATACACAATACAGCCACTTATATAATATATATTGAACACATAATTTTCAAACATTAAGAACAACTTAATTATTGCTTAATCTCATCATAAGTATCAGATCATGTTAATTGGAGACATTAGTTAGTTTCATCATATTCCCATTAATGTACAGATCCTACTCTGATGGTATGCACCCTCTCTCCTGATCCTGTCCTACCCTCGGCTTGCCCCTTCCTCCCAAAAGATGAGTGTCTCATGATGCATACATTCTCTCATTTGCAGAGACTAAACACTAACTCTTAATGTCCTAGAGAAGGGGATGGAAATTAATGATGGATAGGCTTCTTGTATATGGACATCTTTTTTCTAAACTTATCCACCAATGTCAGTGGAAATGTCACTGGAAAGATGAGTCCCAGGCACAGAGTCGCCAGACTGTACAGTTGCTTCTCTCTGGAAGAATGGGACACAATGACCTTATAACATTAGGACTTAAAGTGACTTAATGAACATGAAATCTCAGTATATATTAGTATAGAACACTTTGAAAACCCTCTCCATCACAGCTGATAATCAGATAAGTGTGATTGAAATTGAGCACCAGTTCTTAACTTTCATTTTAAAACACTAACTCTGTATGTTTTTCTCTGTAACTCACATATCTGTCCTGTTTGCTTTCTATTTCTGTGATAAAATGCTGTCTAAAATCAACATGAGGGATAAAAGTGGCTGGCCTAATGGATACAGTCCAATCTGCATCGAGGGAAGCCAGAAAAAGGACTCAACACAGAAACATGGAGGAAGGAACTGAAGCAGAGACAATGGCTTGCTCTCAACTTACTTTCTTATAAAATTGATGACCCCTGCCCAACCAGGGGTGGCATCACCTACAGTAAGCAGAGTGCTTCCTAGAAACCATTGATCAAGGAACTGCCTGCACAGACCAATCTGAGGGAGGCAATTTCTCAAATAACATTCCTTCTTATCAGGTGACTCTAGTTTGTGCCAAGTTGACACAATGTAGCCAGCATGTAACCAATAGAAAAAAATGCATTTCTTCTCTGGGTTCCTTCACTGCATCCCCCAAGCTGGCTTTCTAAAGCCAGGACACAGATGCCTGAATTCTTCCAAGGGACCCAGTGCCTGTGCTAAAAAGACAGTTAACAGCCTTTGTTTTGACAGCACTGAGTCCTGCCTTTCGTCCTCTAGCCCCACTTTCTCCTGATCCTGTACAAACTGCTGCCACCCTTTCGGGTGGACAATAATAATCTTGAGACTGTATCTGTCCCCACTATCCCTCAGCTCATAGAACTACAATCACACACCTGACTGCTGGGAATTATGTTAAAAGTCATTCAGATGCCATATTTTATGCTTACACATGAACTGTGCCTTAAGAAATGACTTTACCTCCTCTCTTCTCCCTCCCTCCCTCTCTCTCTCTCTCTGTCTCTCTTTCTCTCCCTGTCTCTCTCTGTCTCTCCCTGTCTCTCTCTGTCTCTGTCTCTCTGTCTCTGTCTCTCTGTCTCTCTCTCTGTCTCTCTGTCTCTCTGTCTGTCTGTCTCTCTCTCTCTCTCTCTCTCTCACACACACACACACACACACACACACACACACACACACCTCACACCCCAGGCTTCTTCTAATATTAAATTCTATCTCATTTAATATTGTTTGCCTTTTCTAGTCTTTCAGCCATTTTTGCTTCAAAGTTTATTACTTTTTTTTTCAGCTTATTAAGCTGACTATATTTCGGCATTTCTAGACGTAATCCCTGAGTTTTGATTCTTCAATCAGACATATTTAGTGTAACAGTTCACATACTTTACTTAGCTTCATTTCATGTACTGTTCAATTCTTTCTTTGTTATTGCTTAGCCTTTTATGTTTCTCTTATTTTTGTTGTTCAGCAATCCTGATCTTTTTTCTGATGTAAGTTTAAATTCTGCAACTTTTAAAACCTATATTTGTTTTACCTTTTCCAATACTGTCATGTCAATCATTCATGTCCTTATATGATATGAAAGTAAGAAGAAACCTTTCTACTAGGATGTGATTTTTTTTTCACTACAGTTCCCTTGCCCAGGAAGAGCAGCCTGTCTTCCACTAAGCATGTGCTTTACAATCCTCCCCTCCACTCATCATTCACTGTGCAAGTTCTGCTCCTAGGATAGGAAGCAGCAATGGCAGGTTTCTTTTACCATGTGCCTCTTCTCTTTCTGTGGTTCCATTTTGGTGGATACATTTTCCTTACCCTGTTACTTTATTATTGTTGACTTGTTTTTCATTGCTTTGATTTATATTTAAATACATTTTAAAGTGTATTACCTGTTTTTCTTTTTATTATCACCCTGTTCTACTGCTGTCAGGTGTTGGTAGTGTTTGATCCCATAAGTATCTTTTCTGCTGAGCATTAGTCTTTGACATAATCTATGTCTAACAGAGCATAATATATGTGTTCAGATAATGGGTAGCTGATCCTAACAGAGCTGCAGAAGTATCCCGTTCTTTTTGTAGTTTAGCAGATGGAGTCTGTCAGCGTCCTCAGGTTAAGGTTATCATCTCCTTGTTGTCCACAGCAGTCAGTCAACTATGTTCTGCTTAGAGAATCCAAGCCTCCTTTTAGAATTACCTTGTCCAGAAATCTGCAAGATTATCTGGCATATTTTACTTTCTCAAACATTTTCTGGACATATCTGTAAAGCTTACTAACTTTTTCTTTTCCACATTTTCCTTTTCTCCTAGTCTCTGCTCATTCACATCTTCTGCCTTCTGATCATCGCTACTCCCAGCGATGTTGCTACACTCTCTCCATTGTTTTGTTCTGAAATGTGATCGCATTCTTTAGCTTAGGCTGCTCTGAAATTCACTGTGTCCTTGTGACTGTGCTCAAACTCACAGCAACTCTCCTGCATCATCCCTCTGAGTACTGAGGCTATGTGCCTGAGCCACTCCACCAGCGTTATTCACTTCTTAAGTGTGCATACTCACGCAGCCTTTCACGTGTAGTAAGTGCAACTATGCATCAGAGGCTCGTCTGAGTGCTGGAGATTCAAAACTGTATTTTAAAAAATAAAAAGAAAATAAAAAATAAAAACTACTTCTTTTGTTCCCACTGTCTTCATTTTATTAGCTCAATTCATTTTTCCTTCCACTGAAATTTCCTTGCACCCCTACAGTCCTCTGGGTCTGCCCTAACAACTATCAGGAGTAGGCCACAATCAGTGAACCCATACTGACCATCAGGTCTCTGTGCTTGTTGTCTTTTTTATTGAGCCTTTACCCGTTTTATAACTGTAAAGTATAGCACAATGAAGTGAAGCAATTACTATAGTCAAGCAGATAATTCATTTGTTAACTTCCATTGTAATTTTTATTAGGGTAACACTCAATTATGCAATATGATAATGCATACATACATACATATATGTCTTTATAGATGTTTTATTTTAATTTCAATATTTTAATTAAAATATAATTACCTCATAGCTTTCCTTTCCTGCTTCATTCCCTTCCCATGTCTCCCTTACACCCTCTCAAATCCACAGCCTCTTTTATTATCCACTATATATATATATATATATATATAAACATAAATATATAAATATAACCTATTGAGTCCATTTAGTGTTTCTTATATGAATATGATTTCAGGCCTAACTTCTCAGTATTGGATAACCAATGGCATTTTTATCAGTTAGAATGCAGTCTGTTTCCAACAAAAGAAAACTCAACTAAATAGCCTATATAAGAAGGATGTAAAAGTTAAAGCAACCAAGATTTTCAATGAAGGTCGATTTCCAATGTTATTTGCTGAGGCAGCTCATCAAGGACCACCTTTTTCTCCTCTGCAGATCTGCCATCAGTTTCATCCCTCACCATAACATTACCTACTGTACCTTTCTGAAAATGAACATTGCCTTTCAGAAGGTTTTCTCCCAGAAACTTCCATCAAACTTCCCATCGTACCTAATTATATTTAATTAGGTCTTTGCTCCTTCCCAAACAGACCCTGACATTCTGATTACACTGGGCTGCAAACCAATCCTTACTACAGTAGTATAAGATTTCCTCCCATCACTAGGCTGGCTCATCCCTGCAGTTGGGATTACATAGGCTTGAGAGACAACACATCCACAATATGATGGGAAAATGTACAAAGACTCCAACAAGAATCAAGGTGCTGTCATGATAAGGAGTCCAGAGATGGCTGTTTGGCTAATATAGAATAATGACAGTCATTACTCCTCTCATTTTTTTCACTGACCATGAATCAAACTCCGTGATTTTCTACAGTTCTGTGTATAGTGGTTTGGAGGTATTTCAATCCACAATCTCAAATCTTTAAATAGCAGCTATGTGATGAGCACTCCCAACTTTATATCTGCAGCCTCAATTTCCTTTCAGCAACCCACACTTATATTTCTAACTATAAGGTTGGCTTATATGGTTATCTATCTTGGCTCAGCCATACTTCAAAATTAGATCATTAAGACCTGCAGACATGTTGCCAGGAGCTCAAGACAGTAACTTCAACCTGCCTATGTTCTCTGCCTATAGCTTCTTCTTTTTTTTTTTTTTTTTTTTTTTCTGTAAACTGGAGAACCTTCTTAGTATCCCTAGGAAATATTTAGAGATTCTGTATCAGCACACTTCTAGCCATCAAGGTACCTAAGGATTTTGCCAAAGGGAAATTTAATATCAACCATTGTTTCTATTGGTATCCTTTGTCCTAAAAGTCTATCCACTTTCACAATAGCAAGACAACAAGGTAAGCAGCTGAGCATTGTGGGAAGGTGGTTGCCATCATGCTGCATTATTCACCTTCCTTGGAGTTTTGTCCATGGTTAATGAATAAATACTGTAGCCCTTCACATCTTTCTATCACTGTTCATTGATTATGACAATATTCTTTTCCCTTTGTACTCTATGTCAAAGATTTATTTACTCATCTCCAATCTGATAGAGTTACTGTATTTCTGAAGCTTTACATGAGCTTAATCTTTCAATATAGAAAAGATGTATTCATTTCCAGAAATACCACATCACAATTACTCAGACATTCAGTTTTATCTCTGTTCATAGCAGATAGCGATGCCCTTGTTGAGTAAGTAGGATAACTGTCTCTAAGAACAGAGGGATCGAAGGAAGAATGTGTGCTGTAATATGCACTAATTCTTTTCTTTCTCATACAACATTTGCTTTCAGCTTTCAATGGACAGAGGATTCATCATAGAAATGGGAATCACTCAAGAGTAAAAACAAGGAACTCAATTCTTCTCTTAATCACAATGTGTACTATAGCACTTAGACCAGAGAAATCCCTTTCCTTTCCAGGTTCAATATCAATGATTTACAATTATAGATTATTCTAATCAGGAAGAATTTGTAGGTTGGCTGAGGAGCACCCTGGGTGCAGTTCAGTGAAAATGTTACCACTCAAATGAAGCATATTGCATTGGCAATACGTATCTGGTTTCATGTACCACACATGTTTCTTCAAAGACACTAAATTAGACACAAACTTCACAAGAGGATAACAGATCTCTTTCTGCCCCATTTAACAAACACAACTTTTTCTTGTTTCTTGGAGACTGAACTCTTGTTCCAGCTTCCTCGTGCCTATCAATCAGCTTGAAAAAGACACTTGCAGTTGTGTTTCCTTCATGAAGATAGAAACCCTGGCAGTGGTAGCAGACACTCATCTGAAAGCTCCATTCTAAATTACCTTTGTCAGCCTATGTAGAAAGCTAAAGGCATGCTGCACTCTCATGTGATTAAATCAGAAGATACGCCACCCAGCCAAAGACTGGAAAATCCTTTTGTTTACATGCTCCATTAACTGCACTTCACTGAAAAAAAAGTCAGTCTTGCTGTAATTCCTTACCTATGTGCCTCTAATTGCCACTTGCAAATTCTTTCCCTCAATCATGCTCTGTCTCATAAATCAGGAAGCAAAAGCATTTGTGGCTGAGTTGCTATGTCTTATTTAACATGATATGCTTCTATTCTATTATTATGTCAAGAGCAATATTATTGTCTCCATGGAAACCAGGGCACATCAAGGTGAAAAGCTTCCCTTACACAAAATGCATGGGACTACAGAACTCCGTGCTCCACCAATGCCAAAAGCCTGGATTTTGACAAAATCATCAGACTCAGCCCATCATTCACTCTAAAGCACTACCATTCCATTCTATGCTCTCTGAAATTTAGCCTGTATTGTTCTCTGGGTCCCCAAAAGAAAACATGCAGGATGATGACATCATTAACCTTACAGGAAATTCACTTCAAGAAGCACAATACATTACAGATATTAAAAGAACAACTTCTTACAGTGATCGACTGAAGGTTAACTGCTGTCCCTAAATTATTGAATTCTTCAAACAGTTCATCTCTTTACAAAATCCCCTTTCCAGTTCTTAGGTCCCTGAGAAGACAGATTATTTCTAAACAGAGTAGTGCAAAAATTGATCAAAAATAAAAGTCAAATACCTACATAGTTACAAATTATACAGAAGGGGTTATTCTATTTTTAGAGTAATACACACAGTACCTCAGTTATAATGTTTATTTATGATGATATGTGTATTTTAACACATGTACCCATACCTAAAATTTTTATATTCAAGGAAAGAGCTCCTACCTACTCTTCTACATCTCAATAATTTAATTATCCTCTTTTACTTAGGCCATACTTCTTTGGTTTTTGACCTAATGTTGACAGAAAAATGTTAATTAGAAGAAAAGAAATTGAAACTGGAGATGGCCCCATGGTTAAAAACACTTGCTAGTCTTCCTGAGGTCCTGAGTTTGATACCCAGCATTCACATCATGTCACAAAAATCTAATTCTAGTCCTAGGGATACCCAACACCATCTTGACTTCCATGGGCACTAGGCATGCATATGGTACACAGAAATATATGCAGGAGAAATACCCATAGATAGGTAGGTAGGTAAGTGGGAAAATGGATAGATAGATAGATAGATAGATAGATAGATAGATAGATAGATAGATAGACAGACAGATATCACTTTGTGCTCTTCCAGGAGACTCAAGTTCAGTTCCCAACACCCACATCAAGTGGCTCACAATAACCAGTAATTTGGCCTTCAGGGTATCAATGCCTACTTCTCACTTTCACAGGTATCTACATCACATGATATTTTCATACAATGGCATACATACCTACATGTTAATAATTTTTTTTAAATTTCAGAAAATAATTAATTAGATTTCTAACCTAGAAAGATATCTTGAGAGGCAAGAGAAAAATTAAAAAATAAAAAAGGAAAAGGACAATGCTAAGATACTTGGAATATCTATCAGCCTTGGAGGAATGTAAACCCACCTGTGTCTTAGGTAGTGAACAATATCACTTCTTGATTTTCCTACAAAGTTTAATTCTATGACTTCAAGAGTTAAAACAATAGTCTCATTTATTATAGTTCTACAAAGTTTAAAGTAAAAAATCAATGAACAAATGTCATTACTGGTGCCCAGAGAAGCTAATCTTTGTCATATATGTTGAATCTTTTGTATGTGATTCTAACTCCTGATAATTGTCTTAGATATACTAAATACAAAACTTGTGAGAAATATGTTGGCCTTTCTATTTTAAAACCATGTGTACATTAATTAAAAAATAATTCTATGGACTGAAGAGATGGCTCATTAGTTAAGAACACTGGCTGTTCTTCTAGTGGAGCCTCGTTTGATTCCCAGCACCCCCATGACAGCTCACCACCATCTGTAACTCCAGCTATAGAAGATCTAACAATCTTTATGGTTTCTGTGGACACCAACCATGTACATTATGCACAGACAAACAGACATAAACAGGCAGAAGGCAAAAGCTTCTTCCATGACCTTTTATGTGGGCTGCCAGCAGAAGGTTTGGCCCAGACTTAGGATTAATCTTCCTACCTGAAATGATACAAGCCAGCAAATCACTCACAGGGTTACCAATCTTCTTGGGTTTTAGTTGATTCTGAGTGTAGTCCATATTTAAAAGTGTTCAGCAGGTGGAGAAAGCAAGTTATTAATGAATAGAAAGCTCTGCTTCTGCTGGCTAATTTTCATAGTTTAAGAATCTGCTATACCCTGGAGATCCATCCCATAATCATCCTCCAAACGCTGACACCATTGCATACACTAGCAAGATTTTGCTGAAAGGACCCTGATTTAGCTGTCTCATGTGAGACTATACCCGGGCTTAGCAAACACAGAAGTGGATGCTCACAGTCAGCTATTGGATGGATCACAGGGCCCCCAATGGAGGAGCTGGAGGAAGTACCCAGAGAGCTGGGGGGATCTGCAACCCTATAGGTGGAACAACAGTATGAACTAACCAGTACCCCAGGAGCTCATGTCTCTAGCTGCATATGTATCAGAAGATGGCCTGGTCAGCCATCAGTGGAAAGAGAGGCCCATTGGTCATGCAGACCTTATATGCCTCAGTACAGGGGAACGCCAGGGCCAAGATGTGGGAGTGGGTGCATGGGGGAGTGGACTTTTGGGATAGCATTGGAAATGTAAATGAAATAAATACTCATTAATAATAATAATAAAAAGAATAAAAAAGAAGCTGCTATAAAGACAGCTAAGAGAAAAAAAAGTATCAACAGTTTTATTTAGCTGCAATTCATGCAAGCTACAGAAATGATCAGTTTGACAAAATATGCCCATCAGTAAAATAGACTCACAAATGTCATGGAATAACCAATGGCTTTCTGGTTGTATTCAAGACCTACTCCAAATGCAGGGAGTGTATGCTCGGGACCATCAGTCTGGCCAAAACACTTGTCTGGGGAGTACACTGGCCCCAGGGATGAACTTAGCACTGCTCTTTTGCTCAGCAGACTTATTATCAAACTGCCCTCTAAATTTGTATTTATATTCACTGATTAATACAGCTCTCGGACTCACCTCATCCGAGAAGATTTAAATGCAGAGAATAAGTGTCCATATGGTTCTCAGAAACAAATGGGAACAAATATAACACACACACACACATAGTTAAATCAGGAATCATAGAAGAAGAAGAAGAAGAAGAAGAAGGAGGAGGAGGAGGAGGAGGAGGAGGAGGAGGAGGAGGAGGAGGAGGAGGAGGAGGAGAAAAAAATTTAGGATCTAGAAGTCAGCAAGGAAAGTGAAACAAAATCATATCTTCTGGACAAGACAAACTGGCACACATCTGAACTCACAGTGGCTGTTGTGGTCTAACAAGTACTATACAAGATTAAGACATTCAGCATTCTGCTACAGAAAAGGGAGTATGTAATCCTGACCACCAGTCCAGGAGCTATAGACAGAAAGCTGCTAAGGAAAGGAGAGCCCATTCTCTTTAAAGGGTTTTCTCCAGTATGTAGACAATCCATCAGGGGATAGTCACACACTCATGCATATATGGGCACCACTAATTTAACTCAGTGAGTTGTTGAGGGAAAAAAGGGAGCTGAAAGTGAGAGAAATTTTGTTATAGGAGGAATTGGGGAATGTAGAGAAGACATGATTAAAGTTCATTATGTGCCTATATAAAATTATCAAAGTATTTTTTAAAATGGTGCATGAAATCAGTATAAAGATCCCTCAAGAAATTAAAAATAGAGCTGTCAAATGTATTATTTCTGTACTATACCAAAAGAACTCCATATTCTACCGCAGAGACACTGACTAGTCTATCCATGTATATAGTAACAACTCTAGATGTCCACCTATCCATGAATAGATAGTGAAAATGTATTTAAAAAGGAACATTATTCACCTGTATAGGAAAAAAATATCATGAAATTTTCAAGAGAAATAACAGATCTGGAAATTAGAATATTAAGTGAGGAGAGCATAATCCAGAAAGACAAAAAAAAATGCTCTGTTTCATCTGAAGATCCTAACCTATAATGTATGCATGCACATATGTAAATGAGTGTGTGTAGTCTGAAAAATCTAGAACACAAACCAAAAGATATCACCATTAGGTAGTGAAGAAGAGCATGGGGTAGACAAAGAAACACAAGGGGTAGGGCAAGTAGGAGACAATAAAAGGATCACATGGTCTATTAAAAAGAAAAAGAATCTGATAGAGGAAAGTACAAAGAAGGACCGCTCACTGTGCGGCATGAGAGGGGAGTAAAAAGACCACAAAACCCATACTTTGTTTGAAAAGCTTATTATGCTATATAATGCATTGTATGCTGACTTAAAGCACATGTATACACACACATAGAGTCATTACATTTGAAATAATGTGAAGAATGGATTCAATTTAATAAGCACTTATGCATCAGCTTACTGAAAACCACCTATAGATCAATTCACTTAGTCTTCAAAGCAACTCGGGCTAGCCAGACATGCCAGCCAGTAAGGACAAATGTTGTTGACCTGAGGACTTGACACACAGGGTAAGAAAGTACCAAATCTTGAAAGATGTTCTCTGGCCACATATGAGCTATTGCATGTATATGCACACATGTACACACATGCACACACACAAAAAACATACACACACAAAACATATACACATGCATATACATGCATTAAATGTAATCGTTTAATGAGTAAATGTAATCTTTTTTAAACTAATTCCGTGATGTAAACATGAAATATCTCAAATCATTTACTTAAATATCTTAGAATGCAGATTAGAAATGAATGTAAGAAAACTGGCTGTGCCGACAGGCTTTTATTTCGTGTATTAATATCTTAAAAAAGGATATTCTAGAAAACATGTGAGGTACTTAAATTAAGTTCAAGACCAAACACCCTGATAACCTATTAACTCATACTAAACATTGTACCAGACTCAAACAAGCAAAATGAAAATACAAGAGACAAGCCTTCTTACTATTTATAATTTTAATATTGCCATTTCTACAGAACCCCACTTTATTAGAAACAGGTATAAGTGACAAGCTCACTTTGAGAACTGAAGAATACACACAATGAGACCCTTGTCTATCTCAGTAGAAGCATGGAGACTCAGAAGGAACCATGTGCCTATTTCCCCCTCATGAACCAAGTAACAACTCTGACAGGCCTTTCCTCTCCTACCAGGCCCAAGAATTGAGGCAACTGCTTGAAGAGCCCCAACACCATGGCTAGCACAGAATGTGAGTGAGAGATAAACCTTTGGTGTTTTAACCTCCTACATTTGGCTGGACTTTATTATTTCACGCTAATATTCTCCACCTCATCAATACAATAGCACGCAGTAACAGGTAGTATTTAAAAGAATGAGATCAGCAGTCAAACAAATTGCCACCACTGCTGTTTACAATAATAAGTCTACTTTTAAGCAGAGACAATGTACAGCAAATACCATTTTGTACCAATAACACTAAAGGGCAAATATTGAAACCCAAGTAGGCTGGTTTATAATTAGCTTACATTATGCAAAATAGATTATAAGGCTAATATATCAAAACATTTTTAAAATTTTTCTGATATAGAGCCCTTTTATATATTTTAAATTCTAAGTAATTTTTAATTTTTAATATAATACATTTTCCCTCCTCAATTCATTCCAGATCCTCCACCGCTGACTACCCACACAGCTCCATGTTCCTTCTCTTCTGGCCAAAAAATGAAGACAGAAACAAAAATAAAAAATCAAAATAAGCAAACAAAAATAAATAAGACCAAAAAATTGCTCATACTCTAAATATCTACAGTAGCAAAAATAGAATTTGTTTTCATATAAATATTAATTATCATGTATTTTACTCCTTCCCATAACTGGAGTAACATGAAATTAAGACTCTCCTGTATCTTATATTCTTCATACTTTAGAACACATACTAAAAAATAATGGTATGTGATTTTCCATTATGTCATTTTGGCATAGTTGACAATTCATTCATTATTGCTGCTTATCATGTGTATATATATATATATATATATATATATATATATATATATATATAAGCTTTGATAGGAAAAAAGTCATATAATTTGTTGAGGTAATTACACCCTGCATGCTTTCAAAATGATTTAGATAGCACAAAAAATACAGGGCCAAAAACAAATCTTGGAATGACTAGAAAGAAGGCGGCAGTAAGGCCTCCTGTCACTTGAATTGACTAGAAAACCATGAATCCAATAAAAGACTATGTGGCTATTTAAATTTTAGCTTTGAAATTTCTGATATCCAAAAATGGCAGAAACATAGTGTCTTATCATACATATAATTTCTAAACTGTTTTAAAGGCAGTCATTCATGGAAAACACAACTCTTGATGCTGTATAAACCAGTCAGGTATTTCTTCTGTGAGTCTACAAAAGGCAAGCAGTAAGACGACATCCTTATCAACATCCGTATCAACAGCTCTACAAGTATGGCAGGACAATTCAGAAAAAACTTCCCAGTCTGCACCCAATTAAGGGTTATATTTCATCTTATGGCTGGGGGAAATAGCCAGTCTAAGACCATAAGCTCTTCCCAGTTATGTAGTTACATTGAACTTAGACAGTCATTTAGGCAATATCAAGTTCATATGCAATATTCCATGTGACATTTTGAACCAAATATCAAAAAAAAGAAAATTTACTCATTGTTACATATGTTTCATGGTGCATGCATGGCAATTTCTTTATGCCTAGATATTAGGAAAACATTCTGGTTTATCTGTGAAGGAATTTTAAGTCTCATGATCTTATTCTTTTATTTGGCATGACAATCTGTATGTCTGTTACTGTCAACACTTTTGTTTTGCTATTGTCATGTCCAATTCCATAGTTATTTCTGATTTGGGTTCTTTGAAGCTCTTTTTCACGTTGAAAATCCATCACTAGCTAAGCAATTGATTAAAGGTGACAGTGTGTGGAACAAGCCTAGAATGTCATGTTTCTAAATAATAATATGTTTATCGTGGATATATTATATTGCTATTCATAAAGAGATTCTATAATAACCCATAAATAAGTATCAATTATTTTCATAGTAAAATTGTAACTTTTATACCTTCATTAATTCTTTGAGAATTTCATATAGTGAATCTTAATCATACTCATCCACACTTTATTCCTCCCAGACCTACTATATTTCCCTGTTCCCAAAGTTTGTGTCACTTGTTGAATAATTCATTGACTCCTGTTTGTGATGCTCATATGCTCCTGTGTGTGGAACCATTCTCTAGAGTATAGTAAACCTGCCAATAGCCAACCTCAAAAAGGCTCACCTTACCCCAGAAGTCATCAACTGCCCATAACTCTTTAGATATGATGAAGAAGCTCAGGAACTCTTCCAAATTCTTTGTGAGGTGGCTAAATTAAAGAATTTTTGATTAATTTCATTGGCAGAGGAAATTTCAAAATAGCCTGGTATTGACTCTGTTATGTAGTTATTAGTGTTCACTCTTAGGACAACCTATAATGAAAGGGAACAAACTCAACAATGAAAAAACAAAGTATACAAGAAAACTACAAAAATTCAGGGAGAAAAGATGCACCAGAAAGTAGAATGGGGCTAAATCCAGTGTTCAAGTAGGTAAACAGATTAAAGAAAAGCCTGATGTTAAACAATAAAGGGAGTTGTGACCTCAGGGCAAGGCTCGATGCAGCTAAGCTTTCAACTGGTGAAAGGGAATAATGTACAGTTTAGGTTCAGGCATGGCGGTACACACCTTTAATCCCAGCACTCACTCAGAAAACAGAGGCGAACAAATCTGAGTTCAAGTCAGGCTGCTCTGGAAAGCAAGTTCCGGGACAGACAGGTTTAGGCAGTGTCAAAACCATTGAAAACAGAAAACTGGTGAAGATGTATCTGCAAGAGGGGCCATGTTCCAGCTCCAGTAAGCAGCAAAACTTGCTCATTTTGGCCATATGGTTCCGGCTTTAGAGTTGAGGATAGAAGAAAAGGATTATGGAACCTTTCTCCATAACTAAGGAAGTCACTGAGGCCAGACATGTATCAGAATTGTCCCTGCATGGAAGCCTAAAGAAGGCATTGTTTGAAGCTATGTCTGGACTCTCCTGAAGACCCAAAAATGTTGGAGTTGCAAGAGACATGGGATACCAGCCCAGGAGAGCTGCTAGCAGGGAATGTAACCAGACCAAGAGAAAGAAGTGTGTTGTAGTCAACAATCCTAAAGGAAGTTGGAGATCTGAAGAGTGCTTTGACATTAGACATGGAGATGCAGAGTATGGAGTCTGCCCAATTGGATTAGTCTTGCTTTTGTCCAGTATTTCTTGACTATGCTCCCTTTCCTCAATATGTAATGGTAATATATGTCCTGAGCCAACATATGTTGGAATTATTTAATCTGCATTTTGATTTTATAGGGGACTACAGTTAAGAGATTGCCATGAGTCTCAGAGGAAACATTGAACTTTGGACTTTTAAACAGACTTGAGACTGTTATAGACTATGAGGACTTTTGAAGTTGGACTGAATGAATTTCTTCATTATGTTACAGCTACAGACCTATAAAGGCCAAGGAGTATAATGTGGTGGTTTGAATAGAAATGGCCTCCATAGACTCATGTTTGACTGCTTGTCCTATCAGGAGTAGCACTAGGAAGTGAGGCCTTGGAATACATAAAGCCTTGTTGGAAAAAATGTGTTTCAGTCTTTTTTTTTTTCTGCTGTCTCCCTGTCAAAATGTAGAACTCTCAGCTCCTCCAGCACCATGCCTACCTGTATACTGCTATGCTTTCCTTCATGATGACAATGAACTAGACCTCCGTAACCAGCCCCAATAAATGCTTTTGCTTATAAGACTTGCCATGGTCATGGTATCTCTTCACAGCAATAGAAATCCTAGTTAAGACACTATGCAAGAATGTTAACTGGCATCATCTTGTACAGGTCTTGTACAGATAGTCACAGCTCCTGGGAGTTAATGAGCTATGTCTGGAAGACATTGTTTAGCTCTGGTCCCCCTAAATCTTGGGCTCTTACATCCTCTCCTCCAACTCTTCCTGAATGGTCCCTGAGCCCTTGGGTGTGCTGTGCTATAGATTACCTATTTATGGCTGAGTACTACACCAACACATATTCTTCATAACTACCATTCACCACATAAAGAAAGTTCTCTACTGAAGTAGTTCTGTGAGCTGCACTAATCTATAAATAACTATGAATTTAGAGGTCAATTTGCAGTCTTGAAGAAAGAAAATTAAACAGAAAAACAATGAGTAGATATAAATACTTTCAGAAGATCTCAGATTTCAATTTGCAAAACTGATTTTCAAAGTCACTGTAATGGACTTATATGAAAGCTCCTTCCTTAGACTTATAAATTCATCTTGGTCTTGTTATTTATTTTATACTTCATGTTGGAAGCTAATATTCAGAGGCTACTGTCTATAGACTATAGTTTGACCAGAATAAGTTGATAGATGCTGCAAGGCTCTTTCCTTATCATTAATACAGAGATTATAAGAGTACCTACACATGGGAATATGACCAAGTGTCTGCTAAGATAATTGATATTGAAAAATATCATATCATTCCTTGCAGTTTTTCTTCACATGTGTTTATTAGTATAAAAAGATAGAAATGTGCACCATGAAAATTAGACATAGCTTTCATTTTTAGAGGAATTTAAAATTCTGTCATATTTGGGCAAAATTTTCTTATTATTATATAAATTATAGGTATAAAATTCCAAAATTTCAAAAATCATTTCAATAATGTAATAAATATTTTCATTGATAATGTCTCTTCAAATCCTAATGTTTTATTTTAAAGGTCTGAATAAAAGCCGATATGTCTTAATTTTGTTTTAAATTCTAATACTCTGCTTTATACTCCACTTAATGCATTCCCAAATACCATGTTCACCATACCTGAGTTGGTCACTAGATACAATAAAGAATGTTCTCATTTGAAAATGGAAAGGCACATCACGAACTGGCCTTACCATTTACTTCTTTTTTTTTAAACAAAGAAAGCATTTCCAGTAGTTTAAGCAGCTTCTTCCAGAGGATGAAGAGAAGGCATCTTTTGCTTATTGCTATACCACTCACAATTTTCAAGGTATAGCACCAGCCAGGATATCCATCAGCAAATGAATGAGTAGAAAACAGTGTCTGTGTGTGTGTGTGTGTGTGTGTGTGTGTGCGTGTGTGTATGGAATATGCTATAAATATACATAGTGTTTTATTTTATTCAGCCATAAAAGTAAGGAAATTGTATCATTTACAGGAAAAGTAAATAAAAGATAGATATTATGCAAAACAAGCATATTCAGAAAGAAAGATATCATGCTTACTCTTATATGCAGAATGTAATGCACATATGTATATGACATGAAAGTAGAGGATAGACAATGAGTATGAAGAAGGGGTGAGGGAGGTTAATGGAAAAAAATATTGAGAAAAGAATAATGAAGCATCTTATCTTATAGTTAGAATTTAGATTTAACCATAAAATGCATATATATTAATTAACTACATATATATCATTAAGGCAGCAGGGATTATAGAAGGAAAGAAGAGACTATTAAAAAAGTGGAAGAATGAATAAAGCAGTATTTCAGTAAGAGCAATGTACAAAGCTGTGTGTGTGGAAATGGCATAGGAAAGCTCATTGGTTTTTTACTCTAAAATTAACTCTAATTTGAAGGCATATTTTAAAATATTAATGTCTACAAAATTCTCAGAAAACCTAAATATATATATATATATATATATATATATATGAAGAATTTAAGATTTAGCATGAAAATATATCTATATTTGAGATGTATTAAAGTTATTAGAAAAAATAGGAGGAATGGAGATATGGCTTAGTTGTTAGGAGCACTAACTACTCTTCCAGACATCCTGAGTTCAATTTCCAACAACCACATGGTGACTTACAACCATCACTAATGGGGTCCAATGCCCTCTTATTGTATGACTGAAGATAGCTACGGGGTACTAATAGACATAAAATAAATACATAAGTCTTTTTTAAGTTAGAAAAAAATAACTTCATAACAATCAGACAAAAATCATATTTTATCTTCCTCCCGAAAAGAAAATTATCAGAAAAACTAGAAATTTTTCAACTAGAAAACAAACTGAAACATAAATATATCTTCAAATGTATTATTGCAGTAAAAGAAAGAAACTATAATCATGCCTCTCTGAGAATTTCAATTTTAAAACACACAAAGAATAATACACCAAGAACAAAATGCCTTGATAATGCTGGTCTTGGAGTTTCCATTTTACACATTAGCTATATAACATCTTGTATACTAAAACCCAAGATAATACAAAAGGAAGTAGAAAAAGAAAGCTCTAAATAAATATTTTAATGCTTAGTTATCATGCAGGAAAGAGTCTAAGGCTATACTCAACTTTAAAGCTCTATTGAGTAAAATGTGTGTTAAGATTAGTAAAAATAAGCACTATAAACAGGAGCAACACGGATGCAATCTGGAGAGCAGAGATCAAAGAAGCTTGACAAGGGAGGATAGGAAGAAAAAAAAGCCCACAGGCAAAAATGCAAAAATGAAAGCATAATAGAACGATGAGTGAGCATCTAAAAATGGAGGAGAAATTCCCAAATATACAGTTATTGTAATAAATGCAACTCATGTACAATCATTAAAAGACAGTGTTCTGTTGACTCAAAAGGACATTGAAATAAATACAAGTAATACAAATATTTATTTCATATTCATTGCCAGTTTCTGTAATGCAGATAGTAAGAACCTCTGAAGACAATGCCTCTGGTATGCTAATGAAATGAGTGGTGGGAAAGGTCCATGACAGCTTCAGGACAGCTGTCAAAAAACAAAGCAGAGGTCAACCCAAACTGTGAATTCTAGGAAGGAGGAGGAGAAAAAGGAGGAGGAGGAGGAGGAGGAGGAAGGAAATAAGAGGAGGAGGAAGAAAAGGAGGAAGGAGAAGGAAGAAGAAGGAAGAAGGAAGAAAGAAGAAAGAAGAAAGAAGAAAGAAGAAGAAAAGAAAGAAGGGATACTAACATAGTGAGCAATACCAATGAGTCAAGCAATCGTGCCTACCCAGTGAAACGCCCATAAATGATGGCTCAGGAGGCTTTTTTTTTTTTTTTGCTTTTTTTAAATTAGGTATTTTCTTCATTTACATTTAAAATGCTATCCCCAAAGTCCCCTATACCCTCCCCCCACCCTGCTCCCCAACCTACCCACTCCTGCTTCCTGGCCCTGGCCTTCCCCTGTACTGGGACATATGATCTTCAGGAGGCGTTCTAAGAAAAAAGCAGGCGGCTGGGACTAACATCCTGGAACATATACAGACTTTGCTTGTGTAATTATTTCCTCTTAAACTGTCTGTTTATTTATGTTGTAATAAACTGAAATAGTAAATAAAATATTTTCCTGAAGTTATGCCATTCTAGCAAGTTCCAAAAACTAAGGAAGTCATCAAGAAACCCTGAATGGCTGGCTGGTTCAATGTTATGCAGGTAACTCTAGCTGTTATGAATTCATGGCCATGCCATGAGCTGAAGACAGTGTTAATGAACTCTTTCATATCCTCTGGCTCTTACATCTCTCCATTTCTGCAACGTTCCCTGAGTTTCAAGGTGAGAGATGTGATTAGGTTAAAGACTTGACCATAGGAAGATCTCATTGAATTATCAAAGTGTGTCCACATTCACATAAAGTCAAATCAGTGGTACTGCCTTACCCACTCCAGTAAAAACTGTGTGGCAGGCCTAAAAGCTTGGACACAGTCCCAAGGCAAAAAGTTTCACGGAAACTTAGTCTCCTCGAGCCTTGGCATCCTGTAGCATGAATGGTCCAAACTTGTCCCTTCGTTAGTAGGTAAATGGTCTGTGTGCTTTCTTTCAGTATTGTTTTATTATAGGTGCCTCCAAGCATTGATTTGTCAAATACCTAAGCAAAATTGAACTTTGCTTCCTGGCCTTCACCACTGTCCTAGGCAGTCCTTGAGCCGACCCTGGTTTTGGGATTCAGTAAGAATGTTACCCATTCAGTAACATTCAAAATTGCCTCCAGCACTGTAAGAGAGATAGTGAAAGAAATCAGGCATTACTATCTACTACATAGAGTTAGAAATTTCAGGGCAAGCTTAGCAAAATAAGTTCAGAATTCTTATTATAGTTATGTATGACAGACTATATTACTTAATAGAAGAAAGTCCACCAAAAAATCACTTAGAATAACAGCCAAGTCCCTCCCATATACAGGAATTTACAATGGTTTAGAAAGAAGATTGGGCGGTGGTTTAAGGAGGAACTAGAGTATTGCATTATTCATGAGAAGATTAACTAGAGCAGAACTCTCTAATTAGAACTATGGCTTGTGTGTGAAAGCCCTTGCCCTGGGAGCATAAAGACCTCACTTGTAAGAATATAAACCTGGGCAGCCATTTTGGGAAGAGCTTTGTTATGGTTGTGGGCTAGTCACCTCTGCTGGTAGGAGAAGCTGAGGACTCGACCTCAGACGCTGTGCCCTTGACCGTAGCCCTGCCGCTGCCATAGCCCTGCCGCTGCCGGAGATTGGCAGACTCAAGTGGCCTTTTTAATGTTTGAGCAATGATGGAGATGGACCCAAATTAGAAAGTGATTTCTTCAATAAAGCAATAGAAGATTCTTCATATCATTTCTGGAAGCTCAGTCCAGTTTTGGGGAAGGAGGAAAACAAATGAAATACAGAAAATTGATAAGAAGAAAACCTCATTTTGGAATTCTCTTTTCTTCCTGACCCTTATCTTTTCTACTTATAATTTTGCTTTGAATGTATAAATAGTAAAGACCAAAGAAATAGGGATATATATTTAGGAGCTTTATACCAAGAAATTTGCCTTGAAAGCTGCTATTCTGTGGCAGGAAAACTATATGAAGTTTCTATTGGATTCCTTTTTTCAAAAAACAAAACAAGACTTCTTATATCTTTAGATTTTTGAAGGTTAAAACTGATAAAAAGCACATCTCTCTGCATGCTGCTTTAAGCAGTTGTGTGAGATAATGAAATTTGTGTTTTAAAAACTTCTGTTGTGGATGGTTTGCCACTGGAATTGATTGTGCAGCTCTCTTACAGTGCTTTACTATTACATTTTTGACCTGTCACCTTGATGACATTTCTTGCCCACATCTGAGACCATTTGTCCTTGTAGCCATGACCTTGTTATGAACAGTGCTTGCACTCACTGTGCAGATGTCCATGTTTTGCCTATTTGAGCAACATTACAGTGCCATTACTCAAGGCAGTTGAATGAGGTGAACATAGACATAGCTTCCCCCCTTCCCCCCCTTTTTTAAATGTAACAAATAACCTTTTATGTTCCCCTTCCCCCCCCCTTCCCCTCCCCCTCCCCCTCCCCCCCCTTTGGAAAAGTGTTGGGAACGAGGTATCGAGGATGAGCCGTTGAGAGGATTAAGAGGGTGGGCCACACAGAGCTGGGCTTTTTTGTGCTTCATCACAAGGCGTGCTGCTGGCCAGGCTATTTTAGCACCCTTCTTACAAGAAAACCTCGTGGAAGCTACAGGCGGTAACTTTGGATACAAGACCACAGAGGTGACACTCTGAGGATCCTGGCCATGAGGTTGGATGCCTCATCTTGCTAAAAAGACACTGGACCTAAATGGCGCAGCATACCTTTGTTCCTGCTTGGCTAAATTTCTCAACGCCACAGTCAGCTAAGTCATCTACAGCCACCTTTGACAAACACGGAGAGCACCTATCCCGTGGAGAAGGTAGATTTGGAATAAGCCATCGTCGACATAATTCCTCTGATGGCTTTTTTAACAATGGACCTCTACGAATTACAGGAGATTCTTGGCACCAACCCTCCCTATTCCGCCATGATTCTGTTGACTCTGGCGTCTCTAAGGGAGCATATGCTGGAACCACAGGGAATCTATCTGGTTGGCATGGCTCTTCCCGAGGTCATGATGGTATGAGCCAACGTAGTGGAGGTAGTAGTACAGGAAACCACCGACACTGGAATGGCAGCTTCCATTCCCGGAAAGGCTGCGCCTTTCAAGATAAAACACCAACTGAGATTAGGGAAGAAAAAAAAAGAGGATAAAGTAGAAAAGTTGCAGTTCGAAGAGGAAGACTTCCCTTCTTTGAATCCAGAAGCTGGCAAACAGAATCAGCCGTGCAGACCTGTTGGGACCCCTTCTGGAAAGTGGGAAAGTCCACCTAGTGCCAAACAACCCTCAAAGATGCTAGTCATCAAAAAAATTTCCAAAGAGGATCCTGCTGCTGCCTTTTCTGCTGCATTCACCTCCTCAGGATCCCACCACGCAAATGGGAACAAAGTGTCAACAATGGTCCCAAGTGTCTATAAGAACTTGGTTCCTAAGCCTGCACCACCTCCCTCTAAGCCCAACGCCTGGAAAGCTAACAGAATGGAACAGAAATCTGGATCACTTTGCTCTAGCCGAGAGTCTGCTTTTACCAATCCAATTTCTGTTACTAAACCAGTGGTACTGGCTGCTGGTGCAGTTCTCCGCTCTCCCAAAGAGAGTCCCTCCAGTACTACCCCTCCAATTGAGATCAGCTCCTCTCGCCTGAACAAATTGACCCGACGAACCACAGACAGGAAGAGTGAGTTCCTGAAGACTCTGAAGGATGAACGAAATGGAGACTGCTCAGAAAGTAGAGACTGTGACAAGCTGGAGGGGCTAAGATTGGAGGGCAGCCACACACCCGAACCAAAGGAAAATGGAGAACAAGGTTGTCTTCAGAACGGTCTTTCTCTACCCATGGTAGAGAAAGGGGAGGTTCTGTCACACTCTCTGGAAGCAGATCACAGGTTATTAAAAGCAATGGGATGGCAGGAGTACCCTGAAAATGATGAGAGTTGCCTTCCACTCACAGCAATGGGATGAGCTCAAGGAATTCCACATGAGAACAGAGCAGCTACGAAAAAATGGGTTTGGAAAGAATGGCCTCTTACAAAGCCGTAGTTGCAGCCTGTTCTCCTCGTGGAAAAGCACTTGCATTGCAGAGTGTGAGGACTCAGACACGGAAACGAGCAGCAGCCAGACGTCAGACGACTAAGCCTGGAAGTAGAGATATAAATGCTCACAGTGACCTGCCCCACTGACCTCAGCCTTGTGTTTAGAGAATATAAAGTGTTCTTTTCCTTTTCTTATGTTGTTGAATACTTCGTGCACAAGGGAAATAATCATATCCCAAAGAGAGAGCAATTGTCTTGCTTAGCTTTTGTTTTCTTCCCTGTTACCTGCTTAATAGGCATTTGTGTGGTGGGATTTTTTTTTTAAGCACACACACAGTACCTGTGGGGCTGTGCACAAGTGGTAGTTGTCAGGGCAAAGATGCAGGGAGGAGATGCTGCTCTGCTCAACAGCTTCCACTACCAGCCCTTGGGGACTCACCCCTGTGCTCAAGCAATCATTTTCAATGACAAAGTGACTATTGAAGTTATAATTGTATTAAATTAATGCTAATAATTTGGATATTTTATTTTATTTTTGGCTGCTGGGTAACTTAGCCCTTAACCAAGCATATGTGGTTGTTTTTGGGTTTTTTTGTTTTTTTTTTCCTCATTTTTTTCCTTTTGGGTACAGCTGTAAAATATTTGGACATAGGAAATGTTATTCTTGCAGCCTTGGTATTCAGGGTGGATTGTAAAATATGAATTTTTGTGAGATTTCAAAGATTAAGATTATTTTGATAACATTATTTACAGATTTAAAAGATGTGGTTACTACAAGTCTGTTGAGGGGAAAAACTACTGCATAAAATAACTAATGTGGAATAAATATTTTGCATCAGTTTGGATTGTCTTGTGTAAGAAATATATTTTCTTTAAAATTAGAGAGTAGATTCTTTTTTTAAGGGAAATATTTTTAGAAAACTGGGGGGAAACTGAATTCAGCCCCACCTGTTTCTCTTTTCAGCAAAAATTCTTAATGTGGAAAAACCTGTGCAAAAAAATTCATAATAAACTACATTTTCTTTAAAAAAAAAAAAAAGAATATAAACCTGGCTTCTAAGAATATAGCTGACCTTAGATAGGGCTGACTTTGTCTCAGTTGTTATATTGCCTAGTTCCTGACAGTATTTATGTATGCATTCCTCTGTTTTGTGTAAAGAGTCATTAGACATCCAGTAACCTCAATGTACCTTGGCTGCTGTATCACCTAACTTCCTTGTTCTCTTCTGTATTATAATCTGATGCTCACTTTGAGAAATTACATTCAGATACAGCACTCTCTCTGTGTCAGTGTTTATCATCCCACCGACACCTTGTCTACCTGATTACCGAAATCCTGGTTCCCTGCAGGTTGAGAGACAGACTGAGTCCAGCCTGCATCATGGTACAAAATGCTTTTTCATTTAACAAAAAGACATGATTTTGATTATAACTACCAGGGAGATCACCAAATTGTATTATACAAGTAAAATAACATTTTTAAATTCTTAAAAATAGTAGTTAAATATTTTATCACAGTTAAAATTTCAAAATGAGCATGAAAGTTATAACTCCTTCATGAAATGAAGGTTTAAATGATCCCTTCAAATGCAATCCATTCTCGACTTTATGAATCAGTCAGACATATTTAAATACCTCATCAATTCACTGTGAGATTTCAATTTGCTTAACCCCTTACCTTGTATTGCACTTACTGACAAGATCTACTTCACAAAGCTGAGGTAGAGAAGACAAAACTCCACACATCTCCTATGATGATACATGGCACATATTAAATATCAATAAAGAAAAGAATATATATTTGTCATTTTTGTTTTACTAGTTCTTACATAGTAAAGGAAAACTACTTTTGCAAATTACAACTCTCTAGAGATAGATTCAATTTTTCTTCCACAGCCCTCCATGCAGTAATCAGAGCAGTATTTTGTAATTAGATAGAACTTTATAATTTAACATACATTTAAACTACCTCATTTGATATATATCCATAGCAGTGAGCACTTCATACACTTCCAGAAGGTGATAAATTGAGGCCCTCTGGAGTTTGTATAAGAATTGCCCCATAGGCACATACACTTGAATGTCTAGTCATCATAAAGTGGTACTTATTTGAGAAGGATTAGAAGGTGTGACCTTGTTGGAAGAAACTATCACTGAGATTGGGCTGTGATATTTTAGAAGCTCATACCAGGACAGCGCCCTCTCTCTCTCTCTCTCTCTCTCTCTCTCTCTGTGTGTGTGTGTGTGTGTGTGTGTGTGTGTGTGTGTGTGTGTGTGTGTGTGTATGTGTCTGTCTGTCTTGCTGTCTCTCAGGTTCTCTGTCTTTCTCTCCCTGCCTTCGGATCAAGATGTCTCTCAGCAATTGCTCCAAAATCATGATGAAAATTAATTAAACCTATAAAAATGTAAGAAAGTTCCCAACTAAATGCTCTTTTTTAAAGACTTGTCTTAGTCATGATATCTCCTCACATTAACAGAGCAATGACTAAGACAGGCCCAAAGGAATTGACTGATTTGAAAATCATTTATAATGTAGTTGATGCATCTTGATTTCTGTCTTAGTTTCTTTTCCTGTTTATGTGATAAAACACTTTGTAAAAGAAGCCTAAGAAAGAGTTTATTCTACCTCACAGTTCACTGAGTACCCATTCAGTTCAGCATCACACTCATTACAGTCACAGTCAGGAAACAGAGAGATACACACGTTGTTGCTCAGTTTCCTTCCTCCATTGAGACCATTCAGGATCCCAGTCAGGCATGATACCACACATCCCAATTAACACAAGGAAGATAATGTCCCACATGTACCAAAGGCTCATCTCCCAGATGACTCTAGATTTTCTTCAAACTGACCATTTATGCTGGACATAATTGTCCATCATTTGGGGGAGGGGTTGTTTTGTTTGTTTTCTGAAAACACTCTGCTCCCTGCTTTGCTTGAGAGATTCCTATAGAAACTGACAAGTGTTAGACAAGCTATTTGGTTCATCCGGTCATGAGCTTGACTACAGGTGATTGGTTTGATTGTAGGAAAAACTTGAGTAGAGCAGTACTGGTGATTCATACTCACACTAGTCATAGACAATTGGTTCAAGGGTCAGTGTCTGACTCTATTTGAGCAAGTGGATCCCATCCAATCATTTCTGAACTTAAGTCAAGCATTTCCATCAGATGTCAAGATGTTAAATTTTGGAGTGGTACCTGTCACTTCTCAAGTACCAGGAAGGTGATAATGAACACAGAATTGAATGAAGTGGATGTACACACAGAAGTGAAAATATAAGTGAGCTCTCGGCCCGCCTCTCCTGAGAAGCAGCTTCATCATACTTCTGCTCTTCGCTTCCATGCTACACATCCATATCCTTTTAACTTGTTTCAGGCTGAAGCCAGTTTCTCTGATTTTGGTAACTTGGACAAAGTCTGAAATGGTAATGCTGGTACCATTTTCCCCAGGCAAACCACGTGTTTTTCAAATATCCCTCTTTGCTATTTTATATTTAATATAAATATATATATATATATAATATATTTAATATATTTATGTTTAATATTTGATACCCTGAGGAAAAAGACAACCATAAATTATGGTGTAATTTTTTATGCATACAGTGAATACATGATACTAGAACAGAAAATGGCACAAAATGTGCAAGACACTCATATCCTGGAACTACTTCAGTTCATCCACATGTGTCATCTTCTAGCTAGCAAATCCATTATACTTGACCTAATCCACATAGCCTGGCCCTTTCATAAGACTGAACTTTCTAATATTTAGTAACAGCTACCAGCTAATAACCTGGACCATGCTTAGCCCAGCAAGGTACTTGTTTAGGTCTTAGCATAGAAATAATATGTTCTAAAATGCCTTTTTAAACTTTCCTACTTAAGTCTCATCTCATGCATTCCATGGCGACCTGTATAAAACCCATCCTGCAGTGAAATTGTCTAATGAAGTTCACTTAAATAAAGCAACCCCAAGAGGACAACAACCTTGATCAAAGCTATAACTTGATCAATTCTGTATCTTCAGGAACTAGAATAATTAAGTCCTAAAAAGATTTCAAATAAAATTTGATCATCATGTGGAATAAATACGATGCCTTGGAGATTTCTATAGACTCCATATAGTCATCATGCCCAAACAAACCACTGATGGGTACCTTACCTTTTCATGGAAATACACAGCATTACTTGGTTGTGATAGGGTAGATACTAGAGTAAAAAAAAAAATCCTCACTTGAAATTTTTTCCATTCTTCTTCTGTTTAAGACTATATTACAACTGGTTGTTATGTAGAAGAATGCGAATCGATCCATTCCTATCTCCTTGTACTAAGGTAAAATCTAAGTGGATCAAGGAACTTCACATAAAACCAGAGACACTGAAACTTATAGAGGAGAAAGTGGGGGAAATCCTCGAATATATGGGCACAGGGGAAAAATTCCTGAATAGAACAGCAATGGCTTGTGCTGTAAGATCGAGAATCGACAAATGGGACCTCATGAAACTGCAAAGCTTCTGAAAGGCAGAAGACACCATCAATAAGACAAAAAGGCCACCAAGATTGGGAAAGGATCTTTACCTATCCTAAATCAGATAGGGGACTAATATCCAATATATAAAAAGAACTCAAGAGGATGGACTCCAGAAAATCAAACAACCCCCTTAAAAGATGGGGCTCAGAGCTAAACAAAGAATTCTCACCTGAGGAATAACGAATGGCTGAGAAGCACCTGAAAAAATGTTCAACATCCTTAATCATCAGGGAAATGCAAATCAAAACAACCCTGAGATTCCATCTCACACCAGTCAGAATGGCTAAGATAAAAAATTCAGGTGACAGCAGATGCTGTCGAGGATGTGGAGAAAGAGGAACACTCCTCCATTACTGGTGGGATTGCATACTTGTACAACCACTCTGGAAATCAGTCTGGCGGTTCCTCAAAAAATTGGACATAGTACTACCGGAGGATGCCGCAATACCTCTTCTGGGCATATATCCAGAAGATGTCCCAACCAGTAAGAAGGACACATGTTCCACTATGTTCATAGCAGCCTTATTTATAATAGCCAGAAGCTGGAAAGAACCCAGATGCCCCTCATCAGAGAATGGATACAAAAAATGTGGTACATTTACACAATGGAGTACAACTCAGCTATTAAAAAGAATGAATTTATGAAATTCCTAAGCAAATGGTTGGACCTGGAGGGCATCATCCTGAGTGAGGTAACTCAATCACAAAAGAACTCAAATTATATATACTCACTGATAAGTGGATATTAGCCCAGAAACTTAGTATAGTGAGATATAAGGTACAATTTGCAAAACACATGAAACTGAAGAAGAACAAAGACCAAAGTGTGGACACTTTGCCCCTTCTTAGAATTGGAAACAATCACCCATGGAAGGAGTTACAGAGACAAAGTTTGGAGCTGAGACAAAAGGATAGACCATCAAGAGACTGCCATATCCAGGGATCCATCCCATAATTAGCCTCCAAACGATGACACCATTGCATACACTAGCAGGTGTTTGTTACAAGGACCATGATATAGCTGTCTCTTGTGAGACTAGGCCGGGGCCTAGCAAACACAGAAGTGGATGCTCACAGTCAACTATTGGATGGATCACAGGGCCCCCAATGGAGGAGCTAGAGAAAGTATACAAGGAGCTAAAGAGATCTGCAACCCTGTAGGTGCAACATTATGAACTAACCAGTACCCCGGAGCTCTTGACTCTGGCTGCATATGTATCAAAAGATGGCCTAGTAGGCCATCACTGGAAAGAGAGGCCCATTGGACAGGCAAACTTTATATGCCCCAGTACAGGGGAACGCCAGGTCCAAAAAATGGGAATGGGTGGGTAGGGAAGTGGGGTGGGGAGGGTATGGGGGACTTTTGGGATAGCATTGGAAATGTAATTGAGGAAAATACGAAATAAAAAAAAGACTATATTAAACCATTCTATTATGGTATTTTTTAGCATGTCAATTACATTTTGCATAAAATCAATTATGGTTTAATAATTTTAAAGAATATACAAAGAAATAATCAAAAAACTTTAATATTTATTTGTTTGACAAATACTGAAATTTCACAAAAGACAAATTTAACTGGGAATAAGATAAGAATTTTGTTCAAAGAATATTCAGATAGTTCCATTTATTTTCAGAATGGAGAGTGAGTGGGTGATGTCTATAGTCCACCAAAGGAAAATAGGAACACCAAATAGTGTCCATTAGAAATGCAATATTCAACCACTTACAATAGGATGCTGGATGAAGATTCGCATCTCACTTGCTGTTAATTCAGGTTTGGCAATGTTATTGCAGACAATTCCTCCTCAAAACCAAAGTTATGTTTTGCCTTATGTGAGTGGTTGTAGCTATGTAATAAACTCTCTCAAAATATATTAGAAGTGACAGTAATCAAATGAAAGAATAACACAGTTAAAGAAATATGTGTGCTACTCAGATTCCACCTGCAATTTAGATGGTATGGAACAAATGATCCCTCACTAGGTGACATCAATCTGACAGAAGCTATAGCCCTGGGAGAGGAACATGTCTAAATATATCCCTGTCAGGAGGTCTTAGACTGAAGAGAGGCAGAGAGGAAGCTAGTGTTTTAGTTTCTTTCAAGCATTTGACACATTGTCTTCATCCTGTTGCTGATCTTGGCCCTAGAAGGAATCTACTCTTTTTGTTAGAATTCTCTACAAAGGCATATTGGGAACCATCCTGGATGAACCTGTGCCTGATGGTGTGGATGGCTAGGATCTTACCTGGTATGGTCAATGTGTTCAAAAACTTACAATTCAATAGTTGAATGTCCAACTGGAAACCAGTTGGTTACCTACATCAGACTTCTTTTGTATATATTTTGTAATATTTTAGCTGGTTATTAACACAGACACAAACACCTCCATCAGTGTATGAGAGTGAAATAGTCCCTTTCATAGACAGACAGTTTCTACCATGGCTTGAATTTAAAGCATAACTTTCTCAAAATGCACCTTTTGTGTCTGACATATGCTGATCTGGAGAAGTATACTGCTGAAATACGAAACATCTTTTCTGGATTGGTTTAATATTTGAATATGAACATACAGCTTTTAACAATACTGATTTATATATTTTCCAGAAAATATTTTTTCATTAGAACAACAACAGCTAAGCATGCTAATGCACGTAGTAGTTTGCATTGATCATTCCCTGAACATGATACATAGAATAAAGTCCCTCCAAAGAAAAGGACAGAAATCAACATTCTGGTGTGTGGTATAGGCATGTGTGTGTGTTGCACCTGTGCCTGTGGAAGCCAGAGGTAGACTTCAGGTATCTCCCTCTTCAACTCAGTATATTTTATGAAATGATTTTTCATTAAAACTAAGGATTAATATTTTATCTTGGCTGGTTAACCAACAATATTCTATAATCCACTGATCTCTCCTGTCCACTGCTGGAGTTACAGGCAGGAGCCATACAGTTTTGTGTGTGTGTGTGTGTGGGTTCTGGGATCTGAACTCAGGCCCACATGCTCATAAAGCAAGCATCTTACCCACTGAGTTATACAAACCACCCAGTAAGTATTCTAAAACCACAAAAGTAATTACAATGTCAAGCTAAAGTCTGGTGAGGTAACCGAAAGCACGTGAGACTGTATTTTAAACAAAGCATATTAAAACACTGAAGAATTTGCTAAAATTGTCACAAGTGTTTTATGAGAAAGGAGGAAGAGGGAAGGTTTTATCATATTATAATTTAATGCCAATATTAAAGTATGAAAAGTAAACTTTAGAATAAAACCATGAATAAAAATGTGTAAAAAGGCTAAGATATGATGAACCTCTTCCATGATAATCAGAATTTTACATATGTGTGTGTGTGTGTGTGTGTGTGTGTGTGTGTGTGTGTACACACTCTTATCAAGAATCTATAAAACTTAGTCTTACAGAAGTGAGTAGAGGTGCATTTGCCAGAGACATAGTGAAGAAAGCATCAGTCATAAGATAGAATTGATTACAGGGCATAAGGCACCAAGACTTGTAAAGCCATGGAAGTGGCTCAGCAGGAAAAGGTATTTTCTGCCATACCTGACAAGCTTGCATCACTGGGGTCTAGATGGTGGGAACCGAAAACAAACTGCTGTGAGTTATCCTTTGACCTCTGCATGTGGCCTGTAGCACGCATGCCTCCACATGTACACGTACACACAAAATAAATAAATTGAGTAAGTTCTTAAAGTCCCACTATGCTTCTTCACATTAGGATAATTGTACATACCAACTATGCACTATTTATATTGAAAAAACAGAAGAGGACATAACATAATGACAAATGTTTAAGAAAATATGTTTAACCTGGCTTAAACCTGATGCAATGTATAATATGTATGCAATATACATGGGCTAAAATGTCACATGAGACAGTATTAATATGTACAAGCTTTGCATTTTACCTCACAATATATAAAATTCTTATTTCTTTATAGTAGCTACAATCAGAAAATGGAATATAAGAACAGCCATTTAAATAGCTACAAAAAATGGTTTAAAGTTTTTTAAAGTATTAAACTGTTCCTTGGAGAAAGCTGTAAACCATTATTGGAAGATACCTTTACATAAATCTGTAAATGGAGAAATACTACGGCACAATGATTCTCAAATGCTGTGGCTGTACAATTGAAACCATGTGACATTTTGCAAGCATTGACTCCTGGGTCTGCTCACAGATGTTATTATTTAATCAGTCTGCCATGTACCTTGGCTTTGGGAGTTTGTGGATCACTACAGGTACCTCTTCTGTGTAACCAAATTTAAGAACTCTTTTTTTACCCCACATTGGATGTCCACTCAGATTTTTTCCGGAAGAAAGAAAAAGCACCTGTCTCCTGCAGTGTTCTTACTTGACAGTTCTCAAGCAATTCATCTGTACACAATTAAAGTTCATTCCATAAGTCTCCATAAGAACATCACTGTGGGTTGCCAGAGCATATGCGGGAGCCATCTTGGTTCCCCGATCCCAACAAGACTAGTCTGCACAGGTGGGAGTGTGGACTACAGAAGCTAACAGCTTCTGGGACAGGTGGGAGCCACAGAACTTCTGTGGCAGACCCTTTTGGGGCTCCAGACAACCAGGCACCTTCCCTGCCAGAGGAGAGGTATCCACCCCTCCCGGGAGTGCTTTGGTGGAGCATCTGCGGGAGCCATCTTCATTCACAGATCCTGCCAAGACGAGTCTGCACAGGTGAGAGTGTGGACAACAGAAGCTAACAGCTTCTGGGACAGGCCCTGTTTCAGGCCTTCATTTTCTGCCAGGAGGCAAGTCAGAACAACAGGTATCTGTGCACCTTCTCTGAAAGAGGAGAGCTTGCATGCAGAGAGTGCTAAGACCATGGAAACTCAGAAGAGAGCTAGTCTGCCAAGTCTGCTGGTAGAGGCTAAAAGAATCAGGAAAAGAACAAGCTCTAACCAGAGACAACTATAACAAATGACTCCAGAGATTACCAGATGGTGAAAGGCAGACATAAGAATCTTACTAACAGAAACCAAGACCACTCACCATCATCAGAACCCAGCACTCCCACCTCAGCCATTCCTGGGTACCCCAACACACCCAAAAAGCTAGAACCGGATTTAAAGGCATATCTCATGATGATGGTAGAGGACATCAAAAAGGAATTTAATAACTCACTTAAAGAAATACAAGAGAACACTGCTAAAGAGTTACAAGTCCTTAAAGAAAAAGAGGAAAACACATCCAAACAGGTGATGGAAATGAACAAAACCATACTAGACCTAAAAAAGGAAGTGGACAAAATAAAGAAAACCCAAAGTGAGGCAATGCTGGAGAGAGAAACCCTAAGAAAGAAATCTGGAACCATATATGCGAGCATCAGCAACAGAATACAAAAGATGGAAGAGAGAATATCAGGTGCAGAAGATTCCATAGAGAACATCGGCACAACAATCAAAGGAAAGGCAAAATGCAAAAAAATCCTAACTCAAAACATCCAGGAAATTCAGGACACAATGAGAAGACCAAACCTACAGATAATAGGAGTAGATAAGAATGAAGATTTTCAACTTAAAGGGCCAGCAAATATCTTGAACAAAATTATAGAAGAAAACTTCCCAAACCTAAAGATAGAGATGCCCATGAACATACAAGAAGCCTACAAAACTCCAAATACACTGGACCAGAAAAGAAATTCCTCCTGACACATAATAATCAGAACAAAAAATGCACTAAATAAAGATAGAATATTAAAAGCAGTAAGGGAAAAAGGTCAAGTAACATATAAAGGCAGGCCAATCAGAATTACACCAGCTTTTTCACCAGAGAATATGAAAGCCAGAAGATCCTGGAGAGATGTTATACAGACACTAAGAGAACACAAATGTCAGCCCGGGCAACTATACCCGGCCAAATTTTCAATTACCATAGATGGAGAAACGAAAGTATTCCACGACAAAACCAAATTCACACATTATCTTTACATAAATCCAGCCCTTCAAAGGATAACAGAAAAGAAAAAAGAAAAAAAAAACAATACAAAGACGGAAACCACGTCCTAGAAAAAGCAAGAAAGTTATCATTCAACAAACCTAAAAAAAGACAGCCACAAGAACAGAATGCCAACTTTAACAACAAAAATAGCAGGAAGCAACAATTACTTTTCCTTAATATCTCTTAATATCAATGGACTCAACTCCCCAATAAAAAGACATAGACTAACAGACTGGCTACACAAACAGGACCCAACATTCTACTGCTTACAGGAAACCCATCTCAGGGGGAAAAAAGACAGACACTACCTCAGAGTGAAAGGCTGGGAAACAATTTTCCAAGCAAATGGTCTGAAGAAACAAGATGGAGTACCAGTTTAATATCGAATAAAATTGACTTCCAACCCAAAGTCATCAAAAAAGACAAGGAGGGGCACTTCATACTCATCAAAGGTAAAATCCTCCAAGAGGAACTATCAATTCTGAATATCTATGTTCCAAATACAAGGGCAGCCACATTCATTAAAGAAACTTTAGTATAGCTCAAAGCATACATTGCACCTCACACAATAATAGTGGGAGACTTCAACACACCACTTTCATCAATGGACAGATCATTGAAACAGAAACTAAACAGGGACACAGTGAAACTAACAAAAGTTGTGAAACAAATGGACTTAACAGATATCTACAGAACATTTTATCCTAAAACAAAAGGATATATCTTCTTCTCAGCACCTCACGGGACCTTCTCCAAAATTCACCATATAATTGGTCACAAAACAGGCCTCAACAGATACAAAAATATTGAAATAGTCCTATGCATCCTATTAGATCACCATGGACTAAGGCTGATCTTCAATAACAACATGAATAATAGAAAGCCAACATTCACGTGGAAACTGAACAACACTCTTCTCAATGATACCTTGGTCAAGGAAGGAATAAAGAAATAAATTAAAGACTTTTTAGAGTGTAATGAAAATGAAGACACAACATACCCAAACTTATGGGACACAGTGAAAGCATTTCTAAGAGGAAAACTCATAGTTCTGAGTACCTCCAAAAAGAAACTAGAGAGAGCACACATTAGCAGCTTGACAACACACCTAAAAGCTCTAGAACAAAAGGAAGCAAATTCACCCAAGAGGAGTAGACAGCAAGAAATAATTAAACTCAGGGGCGAAATCAACCAAGTGGAAACAAGAAGAACTATTCAAAGAATCAACCAAACGAGGAGCTGGCTCTTTGAGAAAATCAAGATAGAAAAACCCTTAGCCAGACTCACTAAAGGGCACAGGGACAGCATCCTAATTAACAAAATCAGAAGTGAAAAGAGAGACATAACAACAGATACTGAAGAAATCCAAAACACCATCATATCCTTCTACAAAAGATTATATTCAACAAAACTGGAGAATCAGGATGAAATGGACAAATTTCTAGACAGATACCAGGTACCAAAGTTAAATCAGGATCAGGTTAGTGATCTAAACAGTTCTATATCCCCTAAAGAAATAGAAGCAGTCATTAATAGTCTCGCAACCAAAAAAAACAAAAAAACAAAAAAACAAAAAAACAACAACAACAAAAAAAAAAAAAAAAACCCAGGACCAGATGGGTTAAGTGCAGAGTTTTATCAGACCTTCAAAGAAGATCTAATTCCAGTGATTCACAAACTATTCCACAAAATAGAAGCAGAAGGTACTCTACCCAATTCATTCGATGAAGCCACAATTACTCTGATACCTAAACCACAGAAAGATCCAACAAAGATAGAGAACTTCAGACCAATTTCCCTTATGAATATCGATGCAAAAATCCTCAATAAAATTCTCGCTAACCCAATCCAAGAACACATCAAAACAATCATCCATCCTGACCAGGTAGGTTTCATTCCAGGGATGCAGGGATGGTTTAATATACAGAAATCCATCAACTTAATCTATCATATAAAAAAAATTCAAAGACAAACACCACATGATTATCTCATTAGATGCTGAGAAAGCAACAAAATCCAACACCCATTCATGATAAAAGTCTTGCAAACTTTATATGCCCCAGTACAGGGGAATGCCAGTGCCAAAAAATGGGAATGGATGGGTAGGGAAGTGGGGGGGGGAGGGTATGGGGGACTTTTGGGAAAGCATTCTAAATGTAATTGAGGAAAATACGTAATAATAAAAAATATTTTTAAAAAAATTAGTCTTGGAAAGATCAGGAATTCAAGGCCCATACCTAAACATGATAAAAGCAATCTACAGCAAATCAGTAGCCAACATCAAAGTAAACGGTGAGAAGCTGGAAGCAATCCCACTAAAATCAGGGACTAGACAAGGCTGGCCACTTTCTCCCTACCTATTCAACATTGTACTTGAAGTCCTAGCCAGAGCAATTCAACAACAAAAGGAGATCAAGGGGATACAAATTGGAAAGGAAGAAGTCAAAATATCACTTTTTGCAGAGGATATGATAGTATATATAAGTGACCCTAAAAATTCCACCAGAGAACTCCTAAATCTGATAAACAGCTTTGGTGAAGTAGCTGGATATAAAATTAACTCAAACAAGTCAATGGTCTTTCTCTACACAAAGAATAAACAGGCTGAGAAAGAAATTAGGTTAACAACACCCTTCTCAATAGTCACAAATAATATAAAATACCTTGGTGTGACTCTGAGGAAGTGAAAGATCTTTATGATAAGAACTTCAAGTCTCTAAAGAAAGAAATTAAAGACAATATCAGACGATGGAAAGATCTCCCATGCTCATGAATTGCCAGGATCAATATAGTAAAAATGGCAATCTTGCCAAAAGCAATCAATCTACAGATTCAATGCAATCTCTATCAAAATTCCAACTCAATTCTAAAACGAATTGGAAAGGGCAATCTGCAAATTCATCTGGAATAACAAAAAACATAGGATAGCAAAAAACTCTTCTCAAGGATAAAAGAACCTGTGGTGGAATCAACATGCCTGACTTAAAGCTGTACTACAGAGCAATTGTGATTAAAACTGCATGGTACTGGTATAGCGATAGACAACTAGACCAATGGAATAGAATTGAAGACCCAGAAATGAACTCACACACCTATGGTCACTTGATCTTCGACAAGGGAGCTAAAACCATCCAGTGGTAAAAAATACAGCATTTTCAACAATTGGTGCTGGCACAACTGGTTGTTATCATGTAGAAGAATGCAAATCGATCCATACCTATCTCCTTGTACTAAGGTCAAATCTAAGTGGATCAAGGAACTTCACATAAAACCAGAGACACTGAAACTTATAGAGAAGAAAGTGGGGGAAAGCCTCAAAGATATGGACACAGGAGAAAAATTCCTGAATAGAACAGCAATGGCTTGTGCTGTAAGATCGAGAATCGACAAATGGGACCTCATGAAACTGCAAAGTTTCTGTAAGGCAAAAGACACCCTCACAGTCAGCTATTGGATGGACCACAGGGCCCCCAGTGGAGGAGCTAGAGTAAGTATCCAAGGAGCTAAAGAGATCTGCAACCCTGTAGGTGCAACAACATTATGAACTAACCAGTACCCCGGAGCTCTTGACTCTAACTGCATATGTATCAAAAGATGACCTAGTGCCATCACTGAAAAGAGAGGCCCATTGGACATGCAAACTTTATATGCCCCAGTTCAGGGGAATGCCAGGGCCAAAAAGTGGGAATGGGTGGGTAGGGGAGTGGGGGGGAGGGTATGGGGGACTTTTGGGATAGCATTGGAAATGTAATTGAGGAAAATACGTAATAAAAAATATTTAAATAAAAAAAAAGACTTACACCTTAAGGAAAAAAAAAAACAGAGACATTGAAACTTATAGAGGAGAAAGTGGGGGAAAGCCTGGAAGATATGGGCACAGGGGAAAAATTCCTGAATATAACAGTAATGGCTTGTGCTGTAAGATCAAGAATTGACAAATGACACTTCATAAAATTGCAAAGCTTCTATAAGGCAAAAGACACTGTCAATAAGACAAAAAGGCCACCAACAGATTGAGAAAGGATCTTTACCTATCCTAAATCAGATAGGGGACTAATATCCAATATATAAAAGAACTCAAGAAGGTGGACTCCAGAAAATCAAATAACCCCATTAAAAAATGGGGCTCAGAGCTAAACAAAGAATTCTCACCTGAGGAATAACGAATGGCTGAGAAGCACCTGAAAGAAATGTTCAGCATCCTTAATCATCAGGGAAATGCAAATCAAAACAACCCTGAGATTCCACCTCATACCAGTCAGAATGGCTAAGATAAAAAATTCAGATGACAGCAGATGCTGGCGAGGATGTGGAGAAAGAGGAACACTCCTCCATTACTGGTGGGATTGCAAACTTGTACAACCACTCTGGAAATCAGTCTGGCGGTTCCTCAAAAAATTGGACATAGTACTACCGGAGCATGCCGCAATACCTCTTCTGGGGATATATCCAGAAGATGTTCCAACTGGTAAGAAGGACACATGCTCCACTATGTTCATAGCAGCCTTATTTATAATAGCCAGAAGCTGGAAAGAACCCAGATGCCCTTCAAAAGAGGAATGGAAACAGAAATTGTGGTATATTTACACAATGGAGTACTGCTCAGCTATTAAGAAGAATGAATTTATGAAATTCCTAGGCAAATGGATGGTCCTGGAGGGCATCATCCTGAGTGAGGTAACTCAATCACAAAAGAACTCACATGTTATGTACTCACTGATAAGTGGATATTAGCCCAGAAACTTAGAATACCCAAGATATAAGATACAATTTGCGAAACACATGAAGCTTGGGAAGAACGAAGACCAAGATGTGGATACTTTGCCCCTTCTTGGAATTGGGAGCAAGGCACCCATGGAAGGAGCTACAGAGACAGAGTTTGGAGCTGAGACGAAAGGATGGACCATCTAGAGACTGCCATACCCAGGGATCCATCCAATAATCAGCCTCCAAATGCTGACACCATTGTATACACTAGCAAGATTTTGCTGAACGGAACCTGATATAGCTGTCTCTTGTGAGACTACGCCCGGGCCTAGGAAACACAGAAGTAGATGCTCATAGTCAGCTATTGGATGGATCACAGGGCTGGATGGAGGAGCTGGAGGAAGTACCCAGGGAGCTGGGGGGATCTGCAACCCTATAGGTGGAACACCAATATGAACTAACCAGTACCCCCCCCCCCCAGAGCTTGTGTCTATAGCTGCATATGTATCAGAAGATGGCCTGGTCGGCCATCAGTGGAAAGAGAGGCCCATTGGTCGTACAGACCTTATATGCCTCAGTTCAGGGGAACACCAGGGCCAAGAGGTGGGAGTGGGTGGATGGGGGAGTGGGTATGGGAGGGTGTGGGGGACTTTTGGGAAGCATTGGAAATGTAAATGAAATAAATACATAATAATAATAATAATAATAATAATAATAATAATAATAATAATAAAGAACATTAGTGTGCTCCTGAATCTAATGCTTAGCACAGCCCAACTTAGGCATTTCTTATTCCTATGTGCTTCTATACCCTTTCCTACAAAGGTATGTACTTTAAATTAAACATGATATTAAAGGGTATCATAGTGACTCTTCTCAGTTAATATGTGAAAGCCACTCAATTCATACTAATTCTAATTAATTTTACAAATGCATGGGTTTCCATTATGTATGAACATATATGCTATGATTGAACCTGATTTATTTTTATTCAATTAAGTTCTTTGCATCTTGGTGGATTTGAATTTTCTTTAGAAGTTTGAGTCAAGAGTCCTCCAAAAGGCTTAGGGACTCCATAAGAAAACCAACAGAGTCAACTAACTGGACCCTTGTTGGCTCCCAGAGACTGAACCACCAGAGACCTCGGCCCCCTGCACATATGTAGCAGATGTACAGCTTGGTTGTCATACAGGTCTCCCAACAACTGGAGCAGGAGCTGTCCCTGACTCTGTTGCCTGCCTATGGATCCTATTCCCCTAACTGAGATGTCTTTTCTAGGCTCAGTGGGAGAGGATGTACCTATTCCTGCGCTAACTTGATGTGCCACCAGTGGGTTGATATCCAGTGTGTGTGGGAGTCCCCTTCTCAGAGGAGAAGAGGAGGGGTCAAAGGTTGTTTCAAGGAAGAGCAGGAGGAGAAGGGGTTGCTGTAGTTGGGATGTAATGTAAAGAAAGAAGGAAAGAAGGAAAGAAGGAAGGAAGAAAGAAGGAAGGAAGAAGGAAGGAAGGAAGGAAGGAAGGAAGGAAGGAAGGAAGGAAGGAAGGAAGGAAGGAAGGAGGAAGGAAGGAAGGGAAGGAAGGGAAGGAAGGGAAAGGAAGGGAAAGGAAGGGAAAGGAAGGGAAAGGAAGGGAAAGGAAGGGAAAGGAAGGGAAAGGAAGGGAAAGGAAGGGAAAGGAAGGGAAAGGAAGGGAAAGGAAGGGAAAGGAAGGGAAAGGAAGGGAAAGGAAGGGAAAGGAAGGGAAAGGAAGGGAAAGGAAGGGAAAGGAAGGGAAAGGAAGGGAAAGGAAGGGAAAGGAAGGGAAAGGAAGGGAAAGGAAGGGAAAGGAAGGGAAAGGAAGGGAAAGGAAGGGAAAGGAAGGGAAAGGAAGGGAAAGGAAGGGAAAGGAAGGGAAAGGAAGGGAAAGGAAGGGAAAGGAAGGGAAAGGAAGGGAAAGGAAGGGAAAGGAAGGGAAAGGAAGGGAAAGGAAGGGAAAGGAAGGGAAAGGAAGGGAAAGGAAGGGAAAGGAAGGGAAAGGAAGGGAAAGGAAGGGAAAGGAAGGGAAAGGAAGGGAAAGGAAGGGAAAGGAAGGGAAAGGAAGGGAAAGGAAGGGAAAGGAAGGGAAAGGAAGGGAAAGGAAGGGAAAGGAAGGGAAAGGAAGGGAAAGGAAGGGAAAGGAAGGGAAAGGAAGGGAAAGGAAGGGAAAGGAAGGGAAAGGAAGGGAAAGGAAGGGAAAGGAAGGGAAAGGAAGGGAAAGGAAGGGAAAGGAAGGGAAAGGAAGGGAAAGGAAGGGAAAGGAAAGGGAAAGGAAGGGAAAGGAAGGGAAAGGAAGGGAAAGGAAAGGAAAGGAAAGGAAAGGAAAGGAAAGGAAAGGAAAGGAAAGGAAAGGAAAGGAACAGAGACAGGGGTCTTGAAACAAATAATATTTTCTTGAAAGCTAGATATCAAGTAATACAAGGCCTAGATAGGATAAAGAGCCAAGACATAGAGCATCATAAAAGGACAAGACACATGACAAAAGGTAGGAAAGGAGCTGAAATGAAAGCTAACTGACAGACTATATGAAAGAGGTTTGAGGATTTACCTAATTCATAGACATTACAAACCTTTCTCTTCATCAAAAATGCCTCAAGGCAGTTTTCGAAATGCCTCATCTGTTGTATTATAATATAGTTCTGTCATTGCAAAAAATGAGAAATTTTCATAGTGCCACCAATAGTCAATGAATACATGTTTTAAGTGGAAAATGTTTGCTACATTTTTATATGTCTATCCTCAATGCAGTAAGAGTGAATAAACACAAGAATGGAAGCAAAATGTATTCTTCCATGGTGGTCAAAATGTGATAAATTATAATCCAGTGAAAGGAGCATTTTTCTGAATCTAATATTAAATAAGAAGCCACAACAATGAATTAAAATTTAGTGAGGTGGAACTCTTAGTTAATGTGAAACTCAACAAAGGAGATACTACCCCAATTTACAAACAGATTAGAGAGAGTAATAAATATAGCTAGAAAGAAATGAAGATATAAGTTTTGTATCTAAATTTATAATTATGGAAAAATATGCTAAGTAGAAAGATTTTCTTATCATGTGAAAATCTCTTCAGAGAAATTCTTTTCTTTTAGAAAGTTGCTAGAGATTTAAGTAAATTGAATTAATGTGGATATCTGATGCCAGTAAGGGTTAGGTAAATACCACAGAATCCACCTAACTTAAGGAATAAAAACCCTCTTGTTGAAACGATTCTATTAAAGAAAGGCATTCAACTATATAGTCTGGAAGGGGAAACACTCTAAAACAAAAGCATCCATACTACAAATGTCAAATGACTCTCATTATTCTGAAAGTGCTGGTGGGCTCACTAAGGCAGATCTTTTGCAGTTTGACCTGAATGAAAGTCCAGCCATAAATGGACCATAGGGACCCACTCCTTATTCAAAACTCAATCTCACCAAGAGAAGTAAAACCCAACTGTATGTCAGCCTTGAAGGGATGAGTGGTTTTCATTTAGCTAAAGAATGTGATTATGTAAAACATGAGCTGGGAACACACTTTAGCCCAGTTCCCACCCCAGAGCCCAAATCCAAATGAATCCCTTTCAGAATTTATTCACCTGGTACAACAGAGACTCAGTTAAGTTCAGAGAAAGCTGTGACATGATAGACTAAGTCAGCTCTCCCTAGTGTTGAAGCTGGTGCCAAGAAATTGGAATTTTCATTGGATGAAACCATACCCTGCTTGTACTTCCAGCTGTCATTGATACACAGCTATCCCTTCGGAAGATCTAGGGAAAGGTTTACTATTGTGTTCAGGGGCATGTAAGCAAGGTTATATACAGTGCCAACTCTAAGTTCAATAGTTCTGGAACCTTCTATGCTTATCCACACCATTAAACAGCCCTTCTTTCATTCTGCTAACAAAAGCCACTCTCTTTGGTAGAACTTGAGTTTCAAGAGAGAACAGGCCCATTCTTTCCACCACTGAACTGTAGCCCTGAGCCACTGACACATCAAAGCAAAAGCTAGTTCTCGTACAAGCTCTAGTTCACCAACCACACTGCCCAAGAAGGAGAGACAATTTAAATTTTCACCCAACTAATGCTTTTGTTTATGGAAACATTTGAGAAAAAAAAAAACATTTTTTTATGGTACCTCATAGAACTAGCAATTTTACCTGATTTTCACTTTCTCCAAATGTCTACTTTTTAAAGTTTAAGTGAAATTTACAGAATGTTAAGATCCCAGTGGCTGCCTTAGGAATATATTTCCCCTCACTCTGCATGATTACAAAGTGGCATATGGCTACTTCAAACTGCCTATGTGACAAAATTTTTCCTGTCCAATTACATTAAAATATTAATGCAACAGGAGGCCTGTGATTGGACAAGGAGAAGGGAGGTGGAGCTAAGAGTTGCAGAGACAGAGAGTGTTTCAGAAGAGAAGCCAAGATGGAAGCAGACAGACCAGAATAAGATCCTGAACCAGTGTGGCTTTAAATAGCCACAGGTAGATATGATGTCATAAAGGATAGAATAATTGGGATAACTTGTCTAATTTAGGTAGGCAACTTGTACCATTATCAACTGGTCCTGAAACTTTTATGTGGGCATCTTGTGTATTGAGAATTTATATAAATCTGACTTGTTAATTATACTCTTTAAGAGGTTTGTTTCTACTGGGCTGCTGGGTGTTGTGGCGGCTGACTGCAGGGTAGATGGTCTTTGGTGGGGCTGGCATGGCCGTGAGGGGAACTCAGGAGCTCCAGCCCTGCTGGAGAATTAGTGGGCAAAGAGTAGCTGGTTGGAGCACAGGAACTTGGCAATTCATTTTTAATATTTCCTTCAACATTCCTAGAAAACAAATGTCATTCAAAAGCATCCTTTACAAAAAGTAGAAACAGAATTATTATATTATACATAGAAGTTGGCATTGATTAACATCAAGCAGATAATAAATTAAAATGCATCTATGTAGGTAGATACTAGGTACAGTATGCTCATATAGCACACAGTATTAATCTTTCTCATAGATTGACACTAGTTCACTATACTATAATGGAAATACAGAGACTTTTTCTTTCTTTTTTTTAAATTGGTTATTTTATTTGTTTACATTTCAAATGTTGTCCCCCCCCCTTCCAGGTTTCCTCTCTGAAAGCCCCCTATTCTCTCTCCCTGCTTCTATGAGGGTGCTCCCCCACCTACCCACTCACTCCCACCTCACCGCCCTATCATCCCCCTATGCTGGGGCATGGAGCCTCCACAGGACCAAGGGCCTCCCATTGATGCCAGATAAGGCAATCCTCTGCTACATCTGCAGCTCGAGCCATGGGGTCCCTCCATGTATAATCTTTGGTTGGTGGTTTAGTCCCTGGAAGCATTGGGGGAGCCGGTCAGGTTAGTTGATACTAGGAGGTTGCAATCCCCTTCAGCTCCAGAAGGAGCCTTTTATGGTAGTTAGTCTAACTGTCCAGGTTAGTTGGTCACAGGGTGCTGATGGTTGGTCAAATATTTTTCAGGGTACATTGAGAACAGTTGTTTCTAATGAGACTAACATTTAATTCATGGGCTGTATAAATGAGACTGTCTTCCCCAACGCCAATGGCTGACATCCAAACAGTAGAAGCACCATCTTGGAAAAATAATCTCTTATAAGAAAGAAAAGAAGGTCCAGTGACAGGCCCAAAGTAGGATCCAGTTCAAAGGGACATTCCAAGGCCTGACACCATTACTGAGCCTGCGAGCGCTCAAAAAAGGAACCTATTATGACTGCCCTCCAAAAGACCCAACAAGCAGCTGAAAGAGTCAGATGCAAATTTGTGCACCCAACCAATGGACAGAAGCTGCTGACTCCTGTTTTTGAATTAAGGAAGGCGGAAAGAAGCTGAGAAGAGTGATGCTGTAAGAGGACCAGCAGTCTCAATTAATCTGGACCCAGAGATCTCTCAAACACTGGACCACCAAACAGACAGCATATGCCAGCTGATATGAGGCCCCCAACACACATACAGTACAGGACTTCTGGGTCTGAGTTCATTCAGAGATAATGCACCTAACCCTCAAGAGACTGGAGGCCCCAGGGAGTTTAGAGGTCAGGTGGGGTAGGGGGATATCCACGTGGAGACAGGGGGATGGGGAGGAGGTGTGGGATGTGGAGCAGTCAGTGGTGGATCAGGGGTGGGGCAGGGAATGGAATATGGAGTGCAAAAAAATAAATAATTTTTTAAAATCAAATGCAAACCCAATAATAATAATGATGATGATGATGGTATTAATAATAATAATGATAATAAATAATAATGATAATAATAATAATAATAATAATAATAATAATAATAATAATAATAAAGGATGGCTATGCCTGTCCTTTCAACTTTAAGTGAAGTATAGGCCTTCTTGGGCTTAAGACAAGAACTGTCAGGCTGAGACTTCCATCATTGGCTCTCTTGGCTCAGAGATGTTCAGATTCAGGTTGGAACTTTGCATATATTCTGTGAAATCCACAGATCATTTACTACTGAGATCAAGACTTAACATTCCTTCTTACTAATGTAAGCAAGAACTTGTAATGGAGATATATTCTTTATCTTATTTCTCAGGCTATCCTTGACTAATACACACAAGGAAAAGAAGACACTCAAAGATAAAACCAAAAAATGTGTTCTTAAATATCTGCTGAATAGAGTGGCTTTAAGAGCAGAGATGAAAGTGTAACTATCTAGTAAGAGAAAGGGAATTTATTTCTAGCTTAGACAAAAAAAACTGTTCTTAGAAAAGAAATATTACAACTGAAAAGAGCAATTGAAGGAGAAACACGCGATCAAGTGCTTCAAGGTAAAGGATGTGAATAATTCCGTCAGTGTATACAGCTTTAGGTTGATCACCATTAATGTGACTTACAAAATGCAATTATTTCCCATCTGCACTTCATGCTTTATTCATTCTTTTATGCTTTTGAAATCTAAATATCTCAGTCATGTTAATCACATGTTTTTAAAAAGTGAAAAGTCAAACCACAGGCTGAGAAAAAAATCACAATCTGTCAAAGTATTTACATCTTGATAACATAAAGACTTTCTACTGAATATATAAAATAGGGAGATGACTTGAATATATTATGAGAAAAGATCACACAGTGTGGTGGTACATATACCAGCCAGTGGAGTCAGAGGTAGGATGCAGTCAGGGCTTAAAGGTCATCTTCAGCTACAGAGGAAATTCAAGACCAATTTGAGCTATAGGAGATCCTGACTCAGAAAGAAAGAAAGAAAGAAAGAAAGAAAGAAAGAAAGAAAGAAAGAAAGAAAGAAAGAAAGAAAGGAAGGAAGGAAGGAAGGAAGGAAGGAAGGAAGGAAGAAAGAAAGAAAGAAAGAAAGAAAGAAAGAAAGAAAGAAAGAAAGAAAGAAAGAAAGAAAGAAAGAAAGAAAGAAAATCTTACTGCTATCCAGGATAAACCATGAGCAAAAAAAAAAAAAAAAAAAAAAAAAAAAGATAATTAAAATCATCCTGAGATACTATGCCACGTTCAATGGAACCTCAATTGACTTACTGCGCCTATGTTTGTTCATTAATGCATATTCACATCCTAAATAGGTAAATGACTCACACACAGTAACAAATCCTTATTGAACAACTGAAATGCTCAAGAGTAGATCTTTACAGAGAAATGTAATTTCAACAGATCACTTGACTGAATAGTATTTAACCATTAATAGCACCTTATTTTTTAATATGATCACATCTAAGAGGCATTTCTCACATACATTCTCAGTGTTATTGGTTGACTCTCAAGTTTCCTTAAAAATTTCTATTATTTATACATTATAAAATTTAATGAGGCTCCGGTTATATATGTATATATAAAAGCTATGCACATCAAACATTTATTAATAACATAAAGAAGTAAATTTTAAATAATTCTTTTGTACACAAATAATGTTAGAATTTATGGAAGACCAGAAGCAATTTTACATTCTATTGAGATGTCTGTACTCATTTGTCTAACACAGAACATTAAAAACTTTGACTATTTTGATAATTACATATGGAGAAATGATAGGAACATATTAAAAGTCTTTTTAATTGAGTAAAACATACTATAACTCAAAATATTCAATAGTATTGAATCAGAGCAAAAGCATTTGGCATCAGTTTTGGGTATTGATGGTTTGACCATATGCACACTATGGAGTGTGCATGACATACATTCAGAACCAAGGCTTCAGTGAAGTTACATTTTGCAACAAAGATCAGAACTGGCAGAAACATATTGGAGCCATTGCACATTAGATCTTAAATTATATTTGTTTGTTTCTCATTAAAAAGACTTTTAGTGTTGCCAATTTTTCACCACCCCATATTCATTTACATGAGGGGTACAACCCACAGGTTGAGAAACTTTACTGTAGTCAACATGCCATCGGGGTACTACTACAGATGCAGAAGATCTATACTTTTTAAAGGACATAAAGGCCATCATGTCAAACTCAGTGTCAACATAGGACCTGACACAATACATCCAATAAATGTCATTTTAATCACATTCTGTCTTAGGAATGCTTGAGAGGTTAATTTACTCTCAGGCCCACTTAAGTAGATTTACTCACTAAAGTGTAAAAGGAACTTTATTTTATTTACTATAATCAAATTATCTAATGCTATTGAACTGTTTTCCCATCTGTAAATGGAGATTTCAGAGGAAGTAGAGTAGCTGAAAAACTAGAAAAGTCTAGAGAAAAACATTTGAGGGTTTTTTTTCAATTTTATTTTATTTATTTATTTATTTATTTATTTACACTCCAGATTTTATTCCCCACCACTACCACCAAGGTCCACCCTCCAACTGTTCCATATTCTATACCTCCTTCCCATCCCCCTGTCTCCATGTGGATGTTCCCACCACCCACCAAACCAGACCTCTAAACTCTCTGGGGCCTCCAGTCTCTTTAGGGTTAAGTGCATCTTCTCTGACTGAACCCAGACCCAGAATTCCTCTGCTGTATGTATGTTGGGAGCCTCATATCAGCTGATGTAGGTTGCCTGGTTGGTGGTCCAGTGTTTGAGAGATCTCGGGGTCCAGGTTAATTGAGACTGCTGGTCCTCCTACAGGGTCACCCCCTCCTCAGTTTCTTCCAGCTTTTCCCTAATTCAACCACAGGGGTCAGCTGCTTCTGTCCACTGGTGGGTGCAAATGTCTGACTCTGACTCTTTCAGCTGCTTGTTGGGTCTTTCGGAGGCAGTCATGCTAGGTCTTGTTTTGTGAGTGCTCCATAGCCTCAGTGTCAGGCCTTGGGACCTGCCCTTGAGCTGGATCCCACTTTGGGTCTGTCACTGGACCTTCTTTTACTCAGGCTCCTCTCCATCTCCATCCCTGCAGTTCTTTCAGACAGGAACAATTATGAGTCAGAGTTTTGACTGTGCAATGGCAACCCCCCTCCCTCATTTGATGCCCTGTGTTCCTGCTGGAGGTAGGCTCTATAAATTCCCTGTCCCTCTTTTTGAGTCCGGAGTCTGTCGCCTTCCAAGTGTCTTATGCATTGTGGAGGGTCCCCCCAACCTCCTATTTCCTGAGGTTGCCTGTTTCCATTCTTTCTGCTGGCCCTCGGGGCTTCAGTCCTTTTCCCTCACCCAGTAGCACATCAGGTTCCCTTCTCCCCCACAACTCCCTCCTCCCAAACCCACCCACTTTCTCTCCCAGATTCCCCCCTACCTCCCCACTTGTAATTGCTTACTTCTCCCTCCCAAGTGGAACTTAGGCATCCTAATTTGGGCTTGTTAACCTTTCTGAGTTTTATGGACTGTACCTTGGGTATTCTGTAACTTTTTTTTTTTTGGCTAATAGTCGCTTATTAATGAGTGAATACCATGCATGTCATTTTGGGTCTGAGTTACCTCGCTCAAGATGATATTTTCTAGTTCCATCCATTTGCCTGCAAAACTCAGGATGTCCTTGTTTTTAATAGCTAAGTAGTATTCCATTGTGTAAACGAATCACATTTTCTATAAGACAAATCAGCAACCTATAGATTGGGAAAAAAAAAATCTTCACTAACCCCACATCCAATAGAGGGCTAATATCCAAAATATATAAAGAACTCAAAAAGCTAACCACCAAAAAACCAAACAACCCAATCAAAAAATGGGTTATAGAACTAAATGGAGAATTCACAACAGAGGAATCTTGAATGTCTGAGAAGCACCTAAAGAAATGTTCAACGTCCTTAGTGATCAGAGAAATGCAAATCAAAATGACCCTGAAATTCTACCTTACACCAATCAGAATGGCTAAGATCAAAACCTTAGGTGACAGCACATGTTGGGAAGGATGTGGAGAAAGAGGAACACTTCTCCATTGTTGGTGGGATTACAAACTGGTAGAACCACTCTGGAAATCAATCTGGAGGTTCCTCGGAAAATTGGAAATATATCTATCTGAAGACCCAGAAATACCACTCTTGAGAATATAAACAAAAGATGCCCCTCCATGCCACAGGGGCATATGTTCCACTATATTCATAGCAGCCTTATTTGTGATAGCAGAAGCTGGAAACAACCTAGATGTCCCACGACAGAAGAATGGATGCACATTGAGGTTTTTTAAAGAGTGTGTTCCAAGTAAAGTTGGGCTTTGATAATTGTTGAATTTTTTGTTTCCAAAAGCACATCAGAATACCACAGCATTGAAAAGAAGGGCCATTGATTCCAGGGGATGCTCCACATTCCCAATCTAAGTTGTTCTACTCACCTTTTGAGTCTATAAATTGCCAGTGATTTTCTAGTAAATCAAGTCCCTCTTCCTTAGACTTATATTAACCAGAGTCCCCACAGTACTTGCCAGTGAGAGTCCCAACTAGTTAACAAAATGCTTTTAATAGTAGGGTGTACACTTGACTAATTTTAAAAAATTGGCAAGTAGAGTGATAAGTTCTGAGAATTTTTCACATTTATAGTTAAGAAAACTTGTTATTTTAATAAGCTACCATTGGTTATATTTTGAGACCCACATCACATGATTACCTAGAGTTTCAAGTTGCCTAATGAGAAATGATAACATGATGTATATGTCAGCAAGTTTCAGGTTTACATGAAATATTACAAGAGATGAGTGTCTGATTTATTCCAGCTGAGGCCAGCAAAGAATAGAGTTATAAATATTTGTTAAGAGAGTTCCAGTCACCTAACATCACCAATGACTGAACTGTTTACTAAATGTCATTGGGGAGACTAAAGTAGCTACATAGAAAAGAACCAAGCTAGACTAAACAGAAGGCATATTTAAAAGGTATTAAAGTCTTAAAGGCAAGGTCAGACACTTGAAAGCTACTAGAAGATAATGCCAAAAATTCAATGACATAAATCTTAGCAATGTGTGTCTGTATATAATCAAAAAGCAGCTAATAAAAATATTTACAAAGAAGATTATAGAAAATTTTAAAGCTTCTGCATATCTGAAAAAGCAGGAAGAGACACCTTAACAACAACAAAAAAAACAATAGTTACAAACAATGCAATGGTTTTATGAGCAAAATGAATAAAATATTAAAACAAACAAGTGGTGAAATAATAACTGATTAAATCTAAGCAAGGGACCTAAAATATAATTTTCCAAAGACATATCAATGGGTATTATTTACATAAATATAGTTAAAATTACTTGAAATTTTGGGAAAATGTTAATTATATCCATAACTAGATATTTTAAACCTATTAGAATGCATAGTTAATAAAAGATTAATAATAATAACTTGATAACTCTTCATGGCAATGTAAACAGCACAAAGTCTATGAAAAAAAACAGTATGAAAGTTTCTCAAACAGTTAAGAACAGGAATAGAAATACATATCATATTAATACCACTACTTGAGTGCTCAAAGGAAATAAAATTAGTTTATTAAAAATGTCTATGCCCCTTGTTCACTGCAGCAGCATCCACAAATCAAGATACAGAATCAACCTAAGTGTCCATCAATGAATGTGTGAAAGCATAAATTACACACACACACAGACACACACACCAGAATATTATTCAACCTTGGAAAGTGACAACATGATTATATTCGCAGTGCAACATATTAATTAAATTAAGTCAGGCAGGAAACAAAATACATGGGGAATCTAGAAAAGGTTAATCCATAGAAACAGAGAGAATAAAGAGTGATACGAGAAATGTGTGGTTCTGTGGGTATAACAGTAAACCATTAGGAGTCAATTTAGTACTTGAACCATTTAGAAGAACAATAGCAGTAGGTTCTCCCAAGAGCCCATGATTTGTCTGCTTACAGTCCTCTGCACTGATAACAGTGCCAGGTATGAGCTGCAACTTGTGGAGATGACATTAAACACAACCAGAAAGTGACTGATTGCTTCCATGACAGCCATGTGGCTATTCCACAAATGGGCATTAATAGAGCTCTCGGGGTCCACATCTGGGTCAGACTGATGGCTACTTTTCTCCTCCAGTAGCATACAGAACACCTCCCAGCACTGTGAAAGCAAATCACTAAGAATATCCGATATGAATCTTACGAGTAAATGCCAGCTTGAACCCTTTTGCAGGAGATGGTTTAAGAAAGAGGCACCCATCAGATAGGGGACTAATATCCAACATATATAAAGAACTCAAGAAGGTGGACTTCAGAAAATCAAATAACCCCATTAAAAAATGGGGCTCAGAACTGAACAAAGAATTCTCACCTGAGGAATACCGAATGGCAGAGAAGCACTTGAAAAAATGTTCAACATCCTTAATCATCAGGGAAATGCAAATCAAAACAACCCTGAGATTCCACCTCACACCAGTCAGAATGGCTAAGATCAAAAATTCAGGTGACAGCAGATGCTGACGAGGATGTGGAGAAAGAGGAACACTCCTCCATTGTTGGTGGGAGTGCAGGCTTGTACAACCACTCTGGAAATCAGTCTGGCGGTTCCTCAGAAAACTGGACATAGTACTACCGGAAGATCCAGCAATACCTCTCCTGGGCATATATCCAGAAGATGCCCCAACAGGTAAGAAGGACACATGCTCCACTATGTTCATAGCAGCCTTATTTATAATAGCCAGAAGCTGGAAAGAACCTAGATGCCCCTCAACAGAGGAATGGATACAGAAAATGTGGTACATCTACACAATGGAGTACTACTCAGCTATTAAAAAGAATGAATTTATGAAATTCCTAGCCAAATGGATGGACCTGGAGGGCATCATCCTGAGTGAGGTAACACATTCACAAAGAAACTCACACAATATGTATTCACTGATAAGTGGATATTAGCCCCAAACCTAGGATACCCAAGATATAAGATATAATTTGCTAAACACATGAAACTCAAGGAGAATGAAGACTGAAGTGTGGACACTATGCCCCTCCTTAGATTTGGGAACAAAACACCCATGGAAGGAGTTACAGAGACGGAGTTTGGAGCTGAGATGAAAGGATGGACCATGTAGAGACTGCCATAGCCAGGGATCCACCCCATAATCAGCATCCAAACGCTGACACCATTGCATACACTAGCAAGATTTTATTGAAAGGACGCAGATGTAGCTGTCTCTTGTGAGACTATGCCGGGGCCCAGCAAACACAGAAGTGGATGCTCACAGTCAGCTAATGGATGGATCATAGGGCTCCCAATGGAGGAGCTAGAGAAAGTAGCCAAGGAGCTAAAGGGATCTGCAACCCTATAGGTGGAACAACATTATGAGCTAACCAGTACCCCGGAGCTCTTGACTCTAGCTGCATATATATCAAAAGATGGCCTAGTCGGCCATCACTGGAAAGAGAGGCCCATTGGACTTGCAAACTTTATATGCCCCAGTACAGGGGAATACCAGGGCCAAAAAGGGGGAGTGGGTGGGCAGGGGAGTGGGGGTGGGTGGATATGGGGGACTTTTGGTATAGCATTGGAAATGTAAATGAGTTAAATACCTAATAAAAAATGGAAAAAAAAAAAAAAAAAAAAAAGAAAGAGGCACCCTCCTGTCCAGGATTCAGCCCTAAGTGGGGCATCTGCAACAAACCCCTCCTCCGAAGGCTCAGTGACCATTGTAGACAAGGGAGCAGAAAGATTATAAAAGCCAGGGGTCACAGGCAACAACAAGGCTAAAGCTTAAGAAAATACATAGTATCCTTAATCAGCTAAGAAACTGGTAAATACGTGCACACATGATGTAACTGACATGATTCAATGTAAACAAAGATACTAATTTAATCTTTATAAAAACTTCATCACCCTACTGTGGAACTACGACACTATCAACAGAACTAAAAAACGGAAAAAAAACCTTAGATTGAGCACTGGCAGTCTGCCATCAGAAAGTTCATTTATAAATTCCCACTGAAATATCATAATTCCGTTATTAGGCACACTGATGGAAGAAGATATGTTATAAAAGTATATTAATCCTGAAAGCAATATCCCCATTTTGTTGCTGTTTTTTCTCATCTTTACAAAAATTTCTTCAAACTAGGTGAATATGTGTTCTGTCCAGATTCCAGAATATACTCCCTGGCCACACCTTAAATGGATTTCTTTTCTGCCAACCTGAGAGTATTACAAACCCTTCTTGCATTGCTTATAATTATCCTTTTTAAATCTAACTAAAAGCTTCTAAAAATATCCATGCTCCTCCCATCTGTATGCTCTGTTGCCTTGCCATAGTCCATATAGGATTAATCAGTCATATTTTAACTTAGCCTCATACAAATTCTCAGAACATGAACAAAATATGCACAAGCTTCTTATCAAAATGTAACAACAATGGTCACTATCCCAGCTCTCAACTGAGTGCCAGTTTCCCTATTCAAACTCATGAACATAATACCTACTGTGCTTGTCTATGTCCACATACTTCTCTGACCTTTAAGCTAATCCCCCACTGTGCTCTGCTTACAACAGTCTATGTTTCCATAGGCTACCTCTTAAACCATTCCAAATTCCTTCCCCACATGAGCTCTAAGACACTGTGAGCCACACTGTCAGGTATAGCCATAGGGATAACCTTAATTCTTATACCATTGTTCTTCATTAATCAGTATTTTGGCGTAGCACAAAAGACCTGAGCTGGACAACTTAAAGGAGGAAGGGTTATTTAAAAGTCTCAGTCTGTGGTCACCTGGACCTGTTACTTCTGAGATCGTGGTAAAACAGAACATCATAGTCAAAGCATGCGATATAGGGATCACCTCCTAATGTACTGGAGGCAAAGGCTCTGTCATTCTTACGTGTAAAGGGAGCCTACAAATAACCCCTTGAGAATCACTGGTCTTTGTAAAGAAGCCAATATGCATGAAATGTTCATAGATCAAAATTATTTCATGCTAACTAGAAAACTGATAAAAATTTGGTGTAATGTAAACATAAATCAGGATGAGGAGAGTTTTACAGGATAAAAAGTGGAACCGGTAAGAAGAACACATGCTCCACTATGTTCATAGCAGCCTTAGTTATAATAGCCAGAAGCTGGAAAGAACCCAAATGCCCCTCAACAGAGGAATGGATACAGAAATTGTGATACATTTACACAATGGAGTACTACTCAGCTATTTAAAAGAATGAATTTATGAAATTCCTAGGCAAATGGATGGACCTGGAGGGCATCATCCTGAGTGAGGTAACCCAATCACAAAAGAACTCACATGTTATGTACTTACTGATAAGTGGATATTAGCCCAGAAACTTAGAATATCCAAGATACAAGATACAATTTGTGAAGCACATGAAACTCAAGAAGAACGAAGACCAAAGTGTAGACACTTTGCCCCTTCTTAGAATTGGGAACAAAACACCCATGGAAGGAGTTACAGAGACAAAGTTTGGAGCTGAGACAAAAGGATGGACCATCTAGAGACTGCCATATCCGGTGATCCATCCCATAATCAGCTTCCAAACGCTGACACCATTGCATACACTAGCAAGATTTTGCTGAAAGGATCCAGATATAGCTGTCTCTTGTGAGACTATGCCGGGGACTAGCAAACACAGAAATGGATGCTCACCGTCAGCTATTGGATGGATCACAGGGCCCCCAGTGGAGGAGCTAGAGAAAGTACCCAAGGAGCTGGGGGGGATCTGCAAGCCTATAGGTGGAACAACAATATGATCTAACCAGTACCCCCCGGAGCTCGTGTCTCTAGCTGCATATTTATCAGAAGATGGCCTAGTCGGCCATCAGTGGAAAGAGAGGCCCATTGGTCGTGCAAACTTTATATGCCTCAGGACAGGGGAACACCAGGGCCAAGAAGTGGGAGTGGGTGGTGGGGAAGTGGGTGTGGGAGGGTGTGAGGGACTTTTGGGATAGCATTGGAAATGTAAATGAAAAAAATACCTAATAAAAAAATTCACTTAAAAAAAAAAGTGGAATGAACTGGAGAAAAATGTCTCTCAATGTGACCCAAAGCTTTCAGTGGCTTGGGCATCTCTTCCACCATGAAAGTATTCAAATTTTAAGCATTTTAAACCTATTTTTGTCAGCATCCCTTTGTGGTAAGGCGATACTATTAGAAAAACTAGAGTTAAAGAAAAATAACAGCTGGGCATGGTGGCACACGCCTTTAATCCCAGCATTCGGGAGGCAGAAGCAGGCGGATTTCTGAGTTTGAGGCCAGCCTGGTCTACAGAGTGAGTTCCAGGACAGCCAGGGCTATACAGAGAAACCCTGTCTCGAAAAACCAAAAAAGGAAAAGAAAGAAAGAAAAAAAGAAAGAAAGAAAGGAAGGAAGGAAGGAAGGAAGGAAGGAAGGAAGGAAGGAAGGAAGGAGAAAGGAAGAAGAAAGGAAGAAGAAAGAAAGAAGAAAGGAAGAAGAAAGGAAGAAGGGAAGAAAGAAAGAAAGAAAGAAAGAAAGAAAGAAAGAAAGAAAGAAAGAAAGAAAGAAAGAAAGAAAGAAAGGAAGGAAGGAAGGAAGGAAGGAAGGAAGGAAGGAAGGAAGAAAGAAAGAAAGAAAGAAAGAAAGAAAGAAAGAAAGAAAGAAAGAAAGAAAGGGGGAAAAGAAAAAGAAAAAAAGAACAGTTATATACTAAGACATTTAGAAGAATCCTTTGCCTCTTCTTGGCCTCTATTCTTCAATAACATGCAAAAAAATCAAACATCTTTAGAATGTTACTCAAAGGCAAGCGATTGGGGGATACATACTTGTGGCTGGTCAATAAGCTGAGCATTGTGAGGACTGAAAGGATTAAAATCACCTGTTACCTGATTCAAATAGTACAAGATAACATCTTACATCATTTATAAGATTCTAATATTCTGACTTGTCTAAATTTGAGCACAGACTAAGTTACTTACTAAATAAACACCAAAGAACGAGAGATGCAAGCTCAGTACCCATCTAAGCACAAGTAATAAGTAGGCCCCTCAGTGGGTGCTGCTTTCCATATGACAATGTGAAGATAGCTCACTGTACTTATAAAGCGCATGGGTCTTATTCTCATGCACGCAACCTCTATGAATAAGAGCAGTAAATTATCATTGTAATGTATTTTAACCAGAAATTCTACACGATACTCTTATTTTAACCACGATTTTAAAGGATATGACATCCATACTTGTGAGAAACTGTAAGCAGCATAACTCTATATCCTAATAAAGTGAACATAGGAAAAATTTTATACTATGACTACAGTACTCACAGATGTCAACTTTTAACATGATGAATTTACTTAAGGCATCTGCCACATCCTTTTACTTAATGATGTAGAAGTATTCTTTTTAATTGATCTGGGTTGCTCTTATTTTCTAGTCCTTTTGTAAAAGTTTTCCATTATCTGTCTTTACTATATGGAGTACTGGGCTACATAAGGGCAGGTCATATAAGTATATATAGCTCGTTAAATATACTTACCTCTGAATATTTTATTACTTTTAGTGGGAAAATGGTTAGTAGACTCATATTAAGACTAACATTTGTGGGATTATCTGACAATTATATGACAAATAATAGCCACATCCTTGTTTAGGAAATACAGAATTAAAACAAATACAAACTGACCTCAATTCTCGTTGCAGGAGTTTGATTAGTGTCACATTTCCAAACAAAGTTACCCTTATCAAATCCTTGTTGTTATTCTTCTTGGAAGAAATAAAGATCTCTGTCATCACACTGATAACAAGGCCAGTCAGCTCAATGTTAATTAATTCCTTACAAAAATGAATTGCTCTAGTGATTTCAAACACAAAGCACACTAAAATCACTTAAGAATTTTTAAAAAGTCTACCGCCAGGACCAGGTGAGAACACCATCCTGTATCCTGCATCCCTCAGAGACCAGTCTGCACAGGAGAGCACGCAGGCTGCAGAAGCAACAGAGCTTCTCAAAAAGGGTCCCTTTTGGGCCTTCATCTTCAGCCAGGTGGCAGAGCTGAGCTCCAGAGCTCTCTGCACCTTCCCTGCAAGAGGAGACCTTGCCTGCAGAGAGTGCTCTGACCACTAAGACTCAGGAGAGAGTTGGATTCCAGAGTGCTGACAGAGGCTAACAGAACCACAGGTGGAACAAGTTCCAGCCAGAGACATTTATAACAACTAACACCAGAGATTACCAGATGGCGAAAGGCAAATATAAGAATCTTATTAACAAAAACCAAGACCACTCAGCATCATCAGAACCCAGCACTCCCACCACAATGAGTCCTGGATACCCCAACACACCTGAAAAGCAAGATAAAGATTTAAAATCATATCTCATGATACTAGTAGAAAAATTTTAAAAGGACATTAACAACTCACTTAAAGAAATATGGGAGAACACTACTAAACAGGTTGAAGTCCTTAAAGAAGCACAACTTGTAATAAGGACACATGCTCCACTATGTTCATAGCAGCCTTATTTAAAATAGCCAGAAGCTGGAAAGAACCCAGATGTCCTTCAACAGAGGAATGAATACAGAAAATGTGGTACATTTACACAATGGGGTACTACTCAGCAATTAAAAACAATGAATTTATAAAATTCTTAGGCAAGTGGATGGATCTGGAGGGTATCATCCTGAGTGAGGTAACCCAATCACAAAAGAACTCACATGATATAAACTCACTGTTAAGTGGATATTAGCCCAGAAACTTAGAATACCCAAGATACAATTTGCAAAACACATGAAACTCAAGAAGAAGGAATACCAAAGTGTGGCTACTTCATCCCTCCTTAGAATGGGGAACAAAATACCCATGTAAGGAGTTACAGAGATAAAGTTTGGAAATGAGACGAAAGGAACGACCATGCAGAGAGACTGTCCCATCCGGGGATCTATACCATAATCAGCCACCAAACGCAAACACAATTGCATATGCCAGCAAGATTTTGCCGAAAGGACCCTGATATAGCAGACTCTTATGAGGCTATCTATGCCAGTGCCTGGCAAATACAGAAGTGGATCTATTGGATGAAACACAGGGCCCCCAATGGAGGAGCTAGAGAAAGTACCCAAGGAGCTGAAGAGGTCTGTAACCCTATAGGAGGAATAGCAATATGAACTAACCAGTAACCCCTGAGCTCATGTCTCTAGCTGCATATGTAGCAGAAGACGGCCTAATCGGCCATCATTAGCAGGAGAGGCCCTTGGTCTTGCAAATATTATATGCTCCAATACAGGGGAATACCAGGGCTAGGAAGCAGGAGTGGGTGTGTTGGAGAGCAGGTTGGGGGGGGAGGGTATAAGGGACTTTTAGGATAGCATTTGAATTGTAAATGAAGAAAATATCTAATAAAAAAATTCAGATGACAGCAGATGCTGGCAAGGATGTGGGGAAAGAGGAACACTCCTCCATTGCTGGTGGGATTGCAAGCTTGTACAACCACCCTGGAAATCAGTCTGGTGGTTCCTCAGGAAATTGGACATAGTACTACTGAAAGATCCAGCAATTCCTCTCCTGGGCATATATCCAGAAGATGTTGCAACTTGCAATAAGGATACATGCTCCACTATGTTCATAGCAGCCTTATTTTTAATAGCCAGAAGCTGGAAAGAACCCAGATATCCCTCAACAGAGGAATGGTTACAGAAAATGTGGTACATTTACACAATGGAGTACTATTCAGCAATTAAAAACAGTGAATTTATGAAATTCTTAGGTAAATGGATGGATCTGGAGGATATCATCCTGAGTGAGGTAACCCAATCACAAAAGAACACACATGATATGCACTCACTGATAAGTGGATATTAGCCCAGAAACTTAGACTACCCAAGATACAATTTGCAAAACACATGAAACTCAAGAAGAAGGAAGACCAAAGTGTGGACACTTTGTTCCTCCTTAGAATGGGGAACAAAAAATTCCCATGGAAGGAGTTACAGAGACAAAGTTTGGAGCTGAGATGGAAGGATGGACTATCCAGAGACTGCCCCACAAGGGATCCATCCCATATACAACCACCAAACCCAAACACTATTGCATATGCCAGAAAGCTTTTGCTGACAGGACCCTGATATAGCTCTCTATTATTAAGCTATGCCAGAGCCTGACAAACACAGAAGTAGATGCTCACAGTCATCTATTGGATGGAACACAGAGCTCCTAATGAAGAAGCTAGAGAAAGTACCCAGAAAGCTAAAGGGGTCTGTAACCCTATAGGAGGAACAACAATATGAATAACCAGTAGCCCCCAGAGCTGGGTCTCTAGTTACATATGTAGCAGAGGATTGCCTAGTGGGCCATCAATGGGAGGAGAGGCCCTTGGTCTTGTGAAGATCATATACAGTATAGGGGAATACTAGGGCCAGGAAGCAGGAGTGGGTGGGTTAGGGAGCAGGGCGGGGGGGGGGGGGGGGGATAGGGGCCTTTAAGGATAGCGTTTGAAATGTAAATGAAGAAAATATCTAATAAAAAATGAAAAAAAGAACTTAAAAAAAGAAACCAATCAAACAAAAAATTATGTTTAGATCCTATGGAGAAATGTGATGTACTAAGTCTTGGCAAATAGTTGTTAAATATCAGTACAATTAAGCAGTAACCCTCAGTCCCTAGCTTATACCAGAATCTCATAATGAATGGTTAAATCAGGCAATGGCAAGCATAGTGACAAACTTACTCTGGGAGAGATATTCCACCACAAGCTTGTATAAAAGTTTACATGTCATAGCAGGAAATATGGCTCAGTTGGTAAAGAACATGTCACATAAGCATGAGGACTAGAGCTTAAATTCCCAGCATCTACAAAATAAGCTGAGTGTGGTAGCACACATTTAACCCCAGTGCTGGAAAGCAGACACAGACAGATCCCTGAAGTTCACTGGGCAGCCAGTCTAGCCAAACTGAATAGATCCAGGTTTAGTCAAAACCTCTGCCTCAAAACATCAAGTAGTGAACAACTGAAGAGGGCCCCTGGCACTGACTACTGTCCCTTATATACACATGAACACCCACATTAAAATGTACACATACCCACACAAACATATATAGTATATGGCCACACACACACACACACACACACATGCATGCACATGCACACACAGAGTTCATATGTTTTTCTAGCTGGGAGCTGAGGTTAAGAACTTCTCATAGAATGCTGTCTCCAAAACTTATGGAAGATCCCAACCCTGCCTTTAGCAAAACAACCCATGAAGAGACCAGTTCCACAACCATGTGTTGGCAGAACATAATGTATTCTGCATATCTGTCAATAAGAGCTGTACTGCGGTTAGATACATAGAATATAGTGGAGGTGTCATTTCTGAGGGACTGGACAAGTTAATGTGCCCAAAACTCAGTGCTGGCACATATCACAGTATACTTGAATATCATTATTTGGGAAAGGAATTATAAAGACTTAGAATTCCTGAGAAAAGGCCAGAAATTACTACTATATGAAAAGCAAATACACAAATACTGTAATTCAAGAACTCAGTAAAGATGTGATGACTTATAAGAGGACTGTAGTGAAAACACAAGAAAATAAAAGGCCAAGTCAGAGTTAAGGCTACATGACTTAGAGTTCTATTAGACTTTGTTTCTTTATCTGGGCAGTGTCATAGCTATTCAGTTCAACTACATGAGAGTTCACATCCATGTGCTACCCTAGGCCCTGGATACTCATAATGTGACCTTAGGATAAACAGCATCAACATTGTGTGTGGCTTGTTTAAAATACAGAATCTCCTAACCAAAGGTAACCTAACACTTGACAATGAAGGCTCTGCTGTTGGTCAAGTCAACCAAGTAAGACCAATTTCTATTCTAACCAACTTGAAAGTTCCTGCTTGTGTGCCTATGACATTGCAGTAGAGGGGGTGATTTATATATACTCCTTAGCCTATGCAAAAACCTATCCTTTGTATCTTGCACAAAGATCCAAGAACACTTTCTGTGATTCTGTGGAGAACAAGACAAGGAAATGAGACTGAAATGCATTGATTTGAAAGATTAAGGACCTGGGGCTGAAGCCATGGCTCAAGTATTAAGAGAACTTCCTGCTATTTTGCAGAACAAACATTTTGTTTCCAGGACTTGGGTTGAACCTCTGACTGACTAGAGCTCTGCCTCCAGATGTGATGCTGTCTTCTGGCTTCTGTGGGCACCTACATTCACATGTACATAAACACACACACACACACACATACACACACACACACATGCACACACACACACATGCACACACACACACACACACACACACACACATAACTAAAAATCAAACAACTTGCAACTCTGTAGTGGGGGAGGAAGCTATGCTTTTTAACCCTTAACTCTATTATATATTTTTTGCTCCCAGGAGCCTTTTCTAAAATTATTTCCAGCACTGGACCACAGTCATTAATCTAAAGAACGTATTTTAAATTTATTTTTGGTTTCGTATATTATGTCTATGGGTGTTTTATGGCAACCCATGCCCATAGTGACCAAAGGGATCCTCTAGAATTGGGCTCCATTCTCATAAACCAGATAACAATTTCATAGATATAATAAGATAACCATGATTTTTGCATGTGTAAATAAACATAGGACAACTCTTACAATCTCTAATGAGAAAGGAACATGACATGTGAAAAGAAAACACATTATAGTAATTTATTAGTCTATCAATAATGATGGAATGGTCTTTGAACATTCTCAAATGCTATCTTGTTGCACTCGTGCACATCCAGTGTAAATAATATACTCTGTGAAGGTACAAACATAAACAGGAATTTTCAATTTACTTTGCTTCAGAGATGGTTAGTTCTACCAAGCAGACTATGGGAAATAGAAAGCTGATTACGTACAGATTGAAGGACACAGGCACTCAGTCTCCAAGCTCTCTATTCAAACATAGCCCTGTTCATCACACATAAACATTTGAAGTCCAAAAGTGAAGATTCACAAAGGTTAAGAACAGGAGTGTATTTGTCAAAGAATATAAGAATAGTATAAGAATTTTTAAATGTTAACCCTGTGTGATGGTTTGTATATTCTTGGACCAGGGAGTGGCACCATTTGGAGGTGTGGCCTTGTTGGAATAGGTGTGACCTGGTTGGAGTAGGTGTGTCACTGTGGGTGTGGGCTTAAGACTCTCACCCCAGTTGCCTGGAAGTCAGTCTTCCACTAGCAGCCTTTGGATGAAGGTGTAGAACTCTGAGCTCTGCCTTCGCCATGACAGCCTAGATGCTGCCATGCTCCCACCTTGATGATAATGGTCTGAACCTCTGAACCTGTAAGTCAGCCCCAATTAAATGTTGTTTTTTATAAGACTTGCCTTGGTCATGGTGTCTGTTCACAGCAGTAAAACCCTAACTAAGACACCCTGTCTGCCAAAAACGAACATTAATATCTTAAATGTGATCAGAGGTAATGTTTTATGCTAAAAGCGTTCAGTACAATGTTGTTTTTCCCTACCATGCAAAATCTACAAGGTATTTCATAATGCTTTAGTTGATGCTTTTCTCTGTATACTGTATGATATTCTTCCCTACATGATATTGCTATTTCTCTGTGTGATCCAGTAATGTTATATTTATACATATTTGAAGATCATGTTTTCCATTGAAAATTGCTCTTTATTTCAAGTAAATTAACAATTTTATTCATTATGGAATGATAGGTTAATCTTTAATTATAAGTAATCTTTAAAATCATTTTTTTTTTAGTCTACTTTGGGAGCTAGATAGATGACTAAGCAGCTAAGACCACTAGTTGTTTTTCAAGAACATCCAGGTTCACTTCCCAGAAACCACAGGGCAGTGCACAACCTTCTGCAATTCCAGTCCTAGGGAATCTGATGCCCTCTTCTGGCCACTGTGGGAAATAGGTACTCACATGGTACACAGACAAAACACCCAATACACATAAACACTTTAGGGGATGGTAAGATGGCTCAGTGGGTAAGAGTACCCAACTGCTCTTCCAAAGGTCCAGAGTTCAAATCCCAGCAACCATATGGTGGCTCACAACCATCTGTAACAAGATCTGACTCCCTCTTCTGGTGTGTCTGAAGACAGCTACAATGTATTTACATATAATAAATAAATCTTTTAAAAAAAGTAGTTTTTAAAAAATAAAGCATATTTGCCTAATATTAAGTTCAGCTACTATTTTTTGGTTCATGTATAATCATATTTTATATTATTTTTCCCTAAAATCGATTTAGCCAGTTCTCATAGAAGTACCACAAAGTTGGCCTTTAAATTTAGTCATAATTGTTGTATTTTAACTAGATGTTACATTTCATTTATAATTTATCTTAGTTATTGACATGTCAAAATCATTTTTATCATATTTGTATTTTCAAAGTAGCAAATTTTCTGTTCCTTTTTCCCTGGATTTTGTTTGATTGATTTGGATACTGTGCTGGTTGGTTTCTTGTCAACTTGACACAAACATAAATATATCTATGAAGAGGGAATCTTAATTAAGAAAATGCTTCTGAAGACTAGCCTGAAGGCAAGTCTGTGAGCATTTTCTTGATGGATGATTGATGTGGGAAGTTCTAGTCCACTATGGATGGTAACATTCCCTAAGCTACTAGCCCTAGGGTGTATAACAAAGCAAGCTGAGCAAGCCAGTAAGCAGCATTACTCTGAGGCCTTGGCTTCATTTCCTGCCTCCAGGTTTCTGCCTTAAGCTCTTTCCCTAACAAGAGTATCAACTAAGAGTTGTAAGATGAAATAAATCCTTTCTTTTCCAAATTCCTGTTTGCCATGGTGTTTTATCACAGCAATAAAAATCCTAATTAATACAATATCTTGTTTGCTTTATTTGAATTCATGTATTCTGTCTAAACTTGTAAGCTACAAGCTTTTTCTTTAACAGGTTCCAACTTCCTTAACATCTGTACATTCCTCTCATAAACTGCCACACTCTTTAGAACATTTTATTTCATTAGCCTACTGAGTCACTATTTTTACCAGTTTCTGGATTGTAACTTCTGAGATTGATACTAATATGGATTCATTGATATTGTTTAAACTATATTTTACTATCCTTTTTCTTTTAAAGTTTTAGAGTTATATGTGTTCTATTGTTTGTTCTACCTATAGTCATAGAGACTTCAGGTATACTAATATTTTATTATAACAAATATTTATTTAGATCTTTATTCTACTTTTGGTGATAATTTGATTCACAGTATTAATAAAACCTTGACTCGTCACTTAATGGATCTATTTGGCCCATGGGAATTTGAACAGGACACCCACATCACTTACACAGAGATGCTCAGGAAACTTCAGATGTCTGAGACAGACAGATAAGACATACTAAAGAGCTGAGGGATGGAGGAAAAGAAATCATCAAAAATTTTCTTAGATGATAACGGAGTTGAACAGTCTGCCTAAGGGCAGTGAAATTAAGAAGAGGGGCAGGAAGCTGGGCCATGGTGGCACATGCCTTTAATCCCAGCACACAGGAGGCAGAGGCAGGCAGATTTCTGAGTTCAAGGCCAGCCCTGGTCTACAGAGTGAGTTCCAGGACAGCCAGTGCTACACAAAGAAACCCCATCTTGAAAAACCAAAATAGAAAGAAAGAAAGAAAGAAAGAGAGAGGGAGAGGAGAGGAGAGGAGAGGAGAGGAGAGGAGAGGAGAGGAGAGGAGAGGAGAGGAGAGGAGAGGAGAGGAGAGGAGAGGAGAGGAGAGGAGAGGAGAGGAGAGGAGAGGAGAGGAGAGGAGAGGAGAGGAGAGAAGAGAAGAGAAGAGAAGAGAAGAGAAGAGAAGAGAAGAGAAGAGAAGAGAAGAGAAGAGAAAAGGAGCAGGGAACACACAGGTACATGAGTCCCTTTCATTAGATTTCACTGAAAGAAAACTATCTCAGGCCTTAAAACATCATAAGAAATGTAACAGGGCCACCCGTGAGACCAGAAAAAGGAAGAAGGGATAAAGAGACCATGTCTACAACTATGGGATGCTACTTACTATAGACTGCATATTAAATACCAAACATCCATCAGCAATCTTCAATGAGAGAATAGAAACAAAAAAAAAGAAAGGTGGGGTGAGGGTGCAGGCATCCTCGTGGAGACAGGGGTTGGGAGGAAGTATGGGATGTGGAACAGTCAGAGGATAAACGGTGCGGGGGGAATAAAATCTGGAGTGTAAATAAATAAATAAACAAATTTGTAAAAATAAATAAATAATCAAAAAAGAAAAGAAAAATCACCTCTAAACAAAAGTGCCGTTGTAAATCAAGCACTATTGTGTTTTATATAAATAAGAATGTACACACTGTCACTGAATCAGAGTTTTGCCCTCTATACCTCAGTTCTTGCAAAATGAAGAGCCAACAGATGGTTGCCAATTGGCAGAGAACTGTTGAATAGACTATGGTAGCAAGGGCAGAGTGAGCAATGGCTTTAGATCAGATCCTCAAGTAGACGAATCTCAACTATAAACACCTGCAGTTTCTGTGAAAGGCTCAGTGTGGGGTAGAGGTGGGCAGGCAGAAAGTGAAGCAGAGACTGATTTCTGGCAATGCTTGTGATTCTCCTGAATGACTGTAATAGTAGCCACCCTTTCTGCTGCTGGGAGGGGCATCTATGGACTGCACTCTGAGATGATGTCTGTTCAGCTTTCCTGACACTGATCAGGCTGCTGCCTCTGTACCTCAGGTCAGGGAAGACGGTGAGTGCTTTGGTTTGGATAGAATCCAATAGAATCAGAGGGTCTCACATGCCACCTAGGATAATAAATTATAACTTTATGAGCCTTAGATTTCTCACATAGAGTACAGTCCCAATAAGTATTTTACTATATCATTACAAGAGTTAAGATTTCAAGAGCTATAAATCACAAAAGAACCTATGGGGTTGTGCAGAAGGCTCAGTGGATACAAATTCCCTGGACTCGTTTTTCATTTCTCTATGCTCAGGTATAGTGTTGTTTGGGAGGAGGGGTAAATGTTTCTCTTAAACTCAGATACAATATTTTCCACATGTGTCCCCATGGTGGGGATTGTAGATGTCCTGGCACACAGTACAATAAGAACCACAGTCATGCCTACAGGTTGAAGCACATAAAAACAATTGATGTGTGGAATCAGAATTAATGGTGCTCAGAAATTCAAAAACACACAACAGGGTTGGGCTAAGTCCTTTGAGGGAAACTGCAGGTATCTGTAAAATTCTTCCCTGGGAACAGTAAAAGCAATGAATACAGATATTTTGTTTTCCATGTTCTCTGGGAGATTTGCTCTCTCAGGTTCGTGTCCCTGAACGGATCCCAAAGAAAACCATGCAAAAGACCAGGGCAATGGTGCTTAAATATCACTTCTACAAATCCAGGAAAGCTGAAAAAGATGTGGAAGTTGAAGGCACCATATCAACATCAATGCAGGTTCACCATTTTGCCAAAAGGAAGAATGCTGGAAAGCAGCCAAAACAGAAATTCACATTTTGAACTCTGGATTCAGAGAAAAGGTAAACGAAACAAGTGTTTTTGAAACAATACAGATGACCTAAGTAGATAAGCTCACCCACTAGTGTGCACCTGAGGCAAATTCATTTTATGCCCTACTGTGTGTCTATGTGTGCAGGGAAAGGGCAACAATAAAACAAAACAGTAAAAAAAAAGGTAACTGCTTCTGAAAACACACAGAAGAGTAACAAATTCATCTTGCTCACAAAGTTGTACTGTAGCCCAGCTTTAGCTTCCCTTTTGAGATGAAAGCAGAAAGACACACTAAGGAAGGATTTAGAAACATTATAAAAAAACAAACTGGCATGACCCTACTACTAAGAGGCCAATTTTAGAACTACCCTGGATTCAATGTCAGCCATGACTCCACTAAATGACACTGTGGAACCGTGGCTACTCTTCTTCACAGGTAACCTGAATATTTAACTAGTTGACCTGCCATATATTTCCCTACGTCACAGAATAATGCCAAACTGGCATCCTAGTATAATTATAATTATTATTAATTTCTCATTCGCAAGTATTTCCTGGCTTGAAATAGGATGATCCACCCTGACCCTCGTATCTTAGTAACAGTTCTATTATTGTGTAGAGGCACCATGAACAGCAGCAAATCATTAAAAAAAAAAAATCTAATTGAAGGCTTGCTTACAGAAAGGACAGTATTATCATGGCAGCAGCATGGGGGCAATCATTTTTGCTGAAGCAGTAGCTGAGAATTTTATATCCTTATCCACAGTCAGACAGAGAGAGAGAGAGAGACAGAGAGGCAGACAGAGAGAGACAGAGACAGAGACAGACAGACAGAGAGAAAGACAGAGGCACAAAAACACAGAGACAGAGACAGAGACAGAGACAGAGACAGAAAGACAGACACTGAGCCAGACAATAGCTTTTGACACCTCAAATCCCACTCCTAGTGACACACTTCGTCCAACAAGGCCATACCTCCTAATTCTTTTCAAACCTGAATTGGGAACTAATCATTCAAATATATGAGCCTATGGAGGCCATTCTCCTTCCAACCATTACACCTTAGCATTTCAGTCTAAACTGCTGTGAATTCTTCTGTCTTGTTTATCTTTCACTTCAAGTGTTCATGCAAAGCAGATAAGTTTTAGCAGAAGTCTTAGCAGAGAAGTTTCTGCTGCCGCATGGTTATTCCTCTTGGTAAGACAGAGCAAGTTAGAGTAACATCTTGTCATTCAGAACACTGTAGCTCCATTTCTGGAAGTCTAAGAAAACATCTGCCTTACAAGATCGCACTCTGGGAAATTCTATGCACTTGTTCACCTGGTGAAATAAAATAGAGCTACCCATGTACTTTCCTATGTGTAATTTACGTCAGTGCGTGCCCAGTGGCCTTTCATAGATGATGAATTGCAATGATGAACTTCTCAATTCCTAAGATGTACCTCATTTCCCATTTACATTCTGACTCACGGATTTCACAAAGTTTGGGATTTGTAGAAGTTAATCCTCACTGAAAAAGAAATATGTATACACTAAATTTTCAGTTAAGATTTTTAGGGTTGTATTAAGCATATATATATATACATATATATATGTATATATATATATGCAATTTTATATTTGTCTCTGTTATAGGTCATAATGATTAGTACATATGTTCTAATGCTTTAATGTGCCAACAAAAGTCAATAATGTAAATCTGTCATAAAACTCAAGCTTACCAATTAAAAACTATTGCAGTTTAGGTTCAGCCGAGCAAATCTGTTTCTTGTTCCTAGGCCCACTGTTGACGTTCCTCCTTTCAGAAGTCCTCCTTTCTTTCTCCATTTCTTTGGCAGCCCTGATAATGTTCTGAGTCACCCATAGCTCTGTCCAGACCTCCATCCTTCCTCAGCAAGCCATGTCTGGCTTGCTTTTATTTAAAGTTTCTAAGAATTTATAGATATGAACCATTCATTTGACAAAGCTGAACTTTAAACATTAATACAGTATGTGTTTGGGGACATCTACAGGCTGTGTTCTGCAATCAAAGAAATAAACCATAAAGAAAATAAGGATTTTTTTTTTATATAAACAAGTATGGAAAGAATGCGTTACCAGAAAGCTCTCCTATCAGAAACACTAAAGAACCGTCTTCTGACTGGAGGCAGGTAACACCAAACCCATGGAAAGTGATAAAAAATAGTATTGTGGATATAACTGCATATGTTTTATATATACATATATACATATAATACAATGTGAAGTAGCTACATATAAAACTTCCATATAGTTATATAAGTCATACAATATGGTTGTTACTGTATATAGAATATATAGAATATATTACAACATGGAATTGTTTAGAGCTAAAAGAGAGATGTACCTAAGGTGGGCTTTCTGACCAATCAGGGCCATCTCACACCCCTGTCAGATTTTGCATTTTCATCTCTTCTTTGCTAATTAATCTTTACACTTCAGCCTGTAATCCCAGCACTCTGGATGCCAAGACAGAGGGACTCCCAGTTCAAAGGCAGCCTGGCCCATATGGTAAGACCTTGTCTCAAAGACAAAAGCGAAACTGAGAAAATACAGAAAAGAGAAACTGATGTTTTCATGTGAATTTGATTACATTGATAATACTCATTTCAATGCTTCAAGTTTATAAATATTACGTGTTCCATTTAGCAAACATGGATATGCACCAGACCTTTTCTAACATATAAACTTATCATCACACAGTTCTAGAGGCTAAAACTTTCATAGACAAGAAAACTAAAGGAAAGGAAGTGAGAATGATTGCACAGATTTCTCGCTGTATATGCTGTGGAGATGGGACTCCATGCCTGGACCAACTCAGAGACCTTGTTCTTCAGCTACCACCTTCCTCAACTGTACATGAGTGATTTCCATTTTTCTAACACCAAATACATACTTTCAGGAGACATGTTTAACTCCTTATTTTCACTGTTCGTTATTCTGATGTTGTAGATCTGGTCTAATGCTATTTATATTATGTTAATTTGGTCCCCAAAATTACACGAGAATCTGAACATCGGCACATAAGACACTGAGGGACCCTGTCTCCAGTTGGTTTTGATTGTAAATAAAGTTGCTGATGGCCAATGGCTTGGCAGGGAAACAAAGGCAGGACATTAGGATTCCCAGACAAGGGACTGAAGAAGGAGTAGAAAGGAGCAGGGAGGGAGACAGACGCCATATGGGGAAAGGAGCAGCTGCCACACCTGACAAGGCAGGACAGAGAGATAGCCAACATGTGAAAGCCAGGGAAGCAAAGGCCCAGGGGTCTCTCCCAACTATGTCTAGGGCAATAATGATGCCCTAGATTTTAGTAAGTGATAATTCAGGGATATCAGAGAGGAGGTGTTGGCCACATGGAGGTTTGGAAATGGCCCAGCCATTGAGCTGTGTAAGGCATTTTAAAATATAAGGCTGCATGTGTATGTCTTTCATTCCAGAACCCAGAACAGTTGGGCAGGTAGCAAGGAACACTCTCCCTCTGCCAGGTTGATGTGAGTAGTGATAGTTGGCTTCTGCAACGTCCAGAGACATTTAGAAAGAAAACAGTGAATAGGGAAATAATTTAATGTATAAATATGCTTTAACTTGACCTCAGCAGCTATAGATACAATACACTTTTATCACAAAGACCATGTGTAATATTGATATATGTGGTAAGATCTGCCGAAACGATGAGAAAGTAGAGTTCCAAGTAAAATACAGTGAGCTCTTTCTCTGTGTACATAATGGTGCATTCTAGAAAATTCCCTTGATATGGAATTATATTATAAAAATAAAATATAATCTATGCAACAAAAGGATAATTTGTTCTTTCCTTCAAATGAGTGTGGGTTATATTGAGGATACCCCTGGATTACTTCCTTCTGCAAATACCCCTAACATCTGGCTCTGATCACAGAAAGGCGCCAGAGGTTCTGTCACCTATAGCAAGGCCCCCAGGTTTCTGCTACAGAGACACAGATGTTCAACTCTCTGGCGTTCACCCTAACCTGCTTGTAGTACTGCTGTTCTGAGATGTGGAGGAACCTTAACAAGGGCAATTATGAAAGCTTCATCTCATCAGGACTCTCCTTACCACCGCTTTGTTGGTGTGCACCGGCAAAGTGTGTGGAATGCAAGGGCCACACATGCTTCTTCCAGGATGCCAGCTTGTAAACACCATCTCCAACCCTGCAACGACATCTCCAGACAGAAACAAAGATGCCCATATAGTTCTTGTGAGCAAGGAGGACAGGCTACATGTTACCTGCAGCCCAGCTGTTGCCAGGGATATAATGTACAAGCTTGTTTCCTGTGCTCTGTGTTCTGGTATTAACAAGACCACCCAGACTTGCTAATATTACTCCCCTGTGCTGTCTTGATGTCCCTAGCCCTTTAAAGACTATGGTAAAATGTAGCAGCTACAGGACACTCTGTGCATTAAGAACCCTGTGCTACTCTTTTGTATCCTATCTGAGGTCTCAGGGGAAGGAACAGCACCTGGTGGCAGTAAAGTTCAATGAGCACTCACTTCTAAGACAGGCATGTTAGTGAGAGAGACAGGCCAGGCCAAATAATGCCTATCCTATAAAGTTGGGGTCCTGAGAGGAGCAGGGTCTGCCATACAGTGCTTGAGTTCTACTTGGCACTTTGTTTGGAAGTGAGAAATGTTTATCAAGTTGTCTTGCAAATTATTTTTTTTAACTAAAGTTGCTTGTTTTTAAATGGCTATTTCGGAACTGAGCATCAAGGCTCACACCTGTAGCCTCAGCATTCCGGAGGCAGAAACAGGAAGACAGCCTGATAAGTCTCAGGCCAGTCAACAACAACCTAGCGTTTATCTGTCTCCAGAGAGGCATCATCCAGCAGCTGATAGAAACAGATATAGAGATCCACAGCAAACATCAGGCAGAGCCTGGGCTGTCATGTGGAAGAGTAAGGGATAGAACCGAGCAAGCTGGAGGGGTCAAAGACACCACAAGACTTCCAGAGTCAACTAACTGGGTCCATGGGGGCTCACTGAGACTGAACCACCAACCAAAGGGCATGCAGGGGCTGGACCTCACGCCCCCCGCCCCCCTGCACATTTGTACCATATGTTCAGCTTAATCTTCATATACGTCTCCTAACAATTGGAGCAGGGGCTATCTTTGGCTCTCTTGCTTGAGACTGGATCCCCTTCTTCCTGGACTGCATGATTGGGCCTCAGTAAGAGTGGAGGTGATTAGTCCTGCTGTGACTGGATTTCCCATGGTGCGGTGGTATCCAAGACTGGCTTCCCTTTCTCTGATGAGAAGGGGAGGGGGTAATGAAGGGAGGGATTCATAAACGCAGGACTAGGAGAGGAGGGAACGGAGAAGTTCTGCTAAAATTTAATCTGAATAAAATAATGAATTGTGGAAATTAAAAAGACAACAATGAGAAGCTGATTCCTTTTTTTTTTCGTTTTTTTATTGGGTATTTATTTCATTTACATTTCCAATGCTATCCCAAAAGTCCCCCACACGCTCCCCCACCCACCCACTCCCACTTCTTGGCCCTGTCGTTCCCCTGTACTGACGCATATAAAGTTTGCACGACTAATGGGCCTCTCTTTCCACTGATGGCCGACTAGGCCATTTTCTGATTCATATGCAGCTAGAAACATGAGCTCCAGGGGGGTACTGGATAGTTCATATTGTTGTTCCACCTATAGGGTTGCAGATCCCCCCAGTTCCTTGGGTACTTTCTCTAGCTCCTCCATTGGGGGCCCTGTGGTCCATCCAATAGCTGACTGTGAGCATCCACTTCTGTGTTTGCTAGGCCCCGGCATAGTCTCACAAGAGACAGCTATATCAGGGTCCTTTCAGCAAAATCTTGCTAGTGTATGCAATGGTGTCAGCATTTGGAAGCTGATTATGGGATGGATCCCCGGATATGGCGGTCTCTAGATGGTCCATCCTTTCGTCACGAGCCCACAGACCGACATTATTAAAGCATACAGACCCTCCAGGAGGCTTGCAAAAGCCCAGAGTTAGTCCTTCATCTACCCCTAAGCTGCTTTGTTTGTTTTATATGCTTTATATGTTTCGTAGATTTTCTTGTTATTTAATAAGGAATAATAAATTCACTTGCTTCCAAAGGGAGAACATAAAAGAGCAGTTTGACCTAATGAAAAGAGAATAAATGCCGTGGTATTTTTAACATTCTATAGCAAACATCATAGGCAGAGCCAGGAGTTTACTGATAACATAGGCTCTCACAGAAATAATGCCTAAGCTGGTTACAAGAAGAAAGAAATCTAAGGGTTGAAAAGGGAGGTGTTGAGGTGAGAAAAGCAGGCTTCCAACAGAGTATTAAATTTAAAAGTCTAAAGTCAAGAGAACATGCCACCAACTTAGCTCTGCAGGGAACAGGCCTGAAGTGATGCATAACACACCCAGACATTTAGAAGAAACAAGATCTTACAGAGTTATTCTGTGCCATTCTAAAGAGGCTGGAGCTTTAGCAGGAATGCCACAGTGTCCACAGTAAGTGTTTTTGTTTTTTTGTTGTTGTTGGGTTTTTTTTGTTTGGTTTTTTTTTTTTTTTTTTTATGAGATTTGCAATTGAGAATGATCATTTTGATAGGTTGTGGAAAATAGTGTTTTTGTTTTTTTGTTGTTGTTGTTGTTTTTGTTTTTGTTTTTATGAGATTTGCAATTGAGAATGATCATTTTGATAGGTTGTGGAAAATAGGATAAATACAGGCAATGCTGAGGCGTCATGGAGACCAGTAACACAGACTTAGGGAGTAAAACACACACACACACACACACACACACACACACACACACACACACTTTTCTGGCATAAAGACTGCCTTTTTAGCAAGTAATGCTGTGAAAGCTGGGTATCAATGTGTAGACGAGAGATGTTGAATCCTACACCTTTCCTTGTACAAAAATCACCTTCTTCAAAGGCCTCCCAGAGCTCAGGAAGTAATACAAAGAACTGACCAATGGGATTACATGTAATAAAAACAAAAAAGCAACAACAACAACAACAAAAAAAAAAAAAACAACTTTCTGTACAGCAAAGCAAACAATCACCAGAAGGAAGAGAGAACATTGGAAAGTGAGTGGGACCTGCCGGCTCTACATGGGACAGAGGATTGATACCTAAAATGTATACAGAGCCAAATGTATGTATGCATATCAAAACCCAAGAAACTTGATCAATAAAGTGACCATGAAATCAGCAGACAGGTTTTAAAAGATGAAATTCAAATGTCCAGCAATCATGAAAAATTTTTACTCTTCTTAGCAATCAGAATTTTAATGAAAATGAAAATACTAAATGTATGAATGTTGGTTTTGTGTCTTTGGTTCTGTTGTATAACTTGAAGTCAGGTATGTTGATTTCATATATATAAACAAACTCAGGCTTGCTTTTGTGCTTCCACGTGAATTTTAAGAGTTTTAATATCTATTTCTGTCAGAATGGTTATCATTAATAGAAAACCTGATCCTCATTCCTGCTCTCTTTCTAACCCCCTCTTACACCCAGTCCCTTCTTTCTATCGCCCTCCAATGACAATTTTGCTTCCCCTTCTGAGTGAGATTTAAGCATCCTCCCTTGTGACCTCTTCATTACTTAGCTTCTTTGGGTCTGTGGATGGTAGCTGGTTATCCTGTATTTTACTATGGCTAATGTCCACTTATGAGTGCAACCATGTGTGTCTTTCTGACTCTGGGTTACCTCACTCAGGATGCTATGCTCAAGTTCCATCCATTTGCCTGCAAACTTCATGATATCTTTGTATTTAATTGTTGAGTAGTATTCCATTGTGTAGATGTACCACATTTTCTTTATCCATTCTTCCTTCAGTTGAGGGACATTAGGCTGTTTCTAGTTTCTGACCATTATGAATAAAGCTGCTATGAACATAGTTGTGGTTTACTGGGACATCTTTTGGGTATATGCACAAGAGTTTTATAGCTGGGCCTTGAGGTAGAACTATTGCCAATTTTCTGAGAAACTACCAAATTGATTTCCAAAGTGGTTGTACAAGTGTTGCACTGCCACCAGCAATGGAGAATTCCCCATGTTCCACATCCTCACCAGCATGTGCTATCTCTTGAGTTTTTATCTTAGCCATTCTAAGGGGTATAAGATAAACGTTCTGAGTCATTTTGATTTGCATTTCCCTGATGTTTAAGGACACTGAACATTTCTTTAAGTGCTTCTTGGCCATTAGTGATTACTCTGCTAAGAATTCTTTGTTTAGCTCCATGCCCCACTTTTTAATTGGGTTATTTGGTTTGTTGGTGTCTGATTTCTTGAGTTCTTCTTATATTTTAGATATTAGTACTCTGTCAGATAAAGGGTTGCTAAAGATCTTTTTTTATTCTGTAGGCTTCCATTTTGTCCTGAGTCTTACAAAGCTTTCCCATTTCATGAAGTCCCATTTATTAATTACTGGTTTTAGTGTCTGAGCTGTTGGTGTTCCGTTCAGGAATTTGTCTCCTGTGCCAATATGTTCAAGGCAGTTCCCTACTTTCTCTTCTATTAGGTTCAGTGTATCCAGTTTTATTTTGAGGTTTTTGATCCACTTGGATTTGAATTTTGTTCAGGTGACAAATATGTATCTATTTGCATTAGTCTATATGCAAACACCCAGTTAGACTAACACCATTTATTGAAGATGCTTTCCTTTTTCCATTGTATGGCTTTGGCTTCTTTGTCAAAGATCAAGATCTCTTAAGTATGTGGGTTTATTTATTGGCCTCTGATTCTATTTTATTGATCAACCTGTCTGTCTTAATGCCAATCACATGAAGTTTTTATCACTATTGCTCTGTAGTATGCCTTGAAATCTGGGATGGTGATGTCTCCAGGAGTTCTTTTATCATACAGGATAATTTTAGTTATCCTGGGGATCAGGTGTGGGGAGAGTGGATGCAGAAGGCTGGGAATGAGAATGGCAATTGATGGGAGGACTCACTGGGAGTAGCTGAAGACCTAGGACAGGGGAGGCTCCGGGGAGCCTATGGGAATGACCCTAGCTGAGACTTTTATCAGTAGAGGATATGCAGAGTGAAGTGGCTGCCCCCTGTAGCCAGGCAGGACTTCCAGTGGAGGGGGAACATCAACCCACTCACAAAATCTTCAACCCAACATTTGTCCTGCCGAAGATGTGCAGGGATAAAAATGGACATTGAAGAATGGACAACCAATGACTGGTCCAACTTGAGATGTAGTCCATATAAGAGAGACAAGCCCCGACACTATTAATGGTACTCTGCTATGCTTGCAGACAGGATCCTAGCATAACTGTTCTCTGAGAGAACTCATCCAGCCGTGGATGGAAACAGATGCAGAGACCCACAATCAAACATCAGGTGGTACTTGGGGAGTCTTGTGGAAGAGTGGGGAATAGAATTGAGCCAGCCAGAGGGGTCAAGGATACTACAAGAAGACCTTTAGAGTCAACTAACCTGGGACCATGATGACTTACTGAGACTGAACCAACAACCAAAAAAACAAGGGCTGGACTTAGGCCCCCTACACATTCATAACAGATGTGTATCTTGGTCTTCATGTGGGTCCCCCTAACAACGGGAGCAGAGGTTGTCTCTGACTCTGTGGCCTGCAATTGGGTCCCATTCCTCTAACTAGACTACCTTGTTGGGCCTCAGTGTGAGAGGAGGTGCTTAGACCTGCTGGAACTTTATGTCCCAGGGTGGGGTAGTACCAAAAGGGCTTCCCCTTCTCTATAGAGAGGTAGAGGGGGAAATGGGGGGAGGGATTTGTAAGGGCAGGACTCTGAAGAGAGGAAGAAAGGGGGTCACAATCAGGAGGTAATGTGAAGCAAGCAAGCAAGAAACAAACAAACAAACAAACAAACAAAGAAAAGAAAATGAGAGGGAAGAAAAAAAAAGGAAAGAAGGGGAAAAAAGAAAACATTTAACAAATGGTGGCAGGAATGTGGCGGAAGGGAGTATTTAATGTAAATTGATCTGGCTGCTACCAAACTCTGCAGCTTCCTAGTAAAAAGAAATATAACTTAGAGTCAACACACCACAGAGATACTTGTTTACTGCAGCAGTATTCACAATAATCAAGTTCTGGGATCAGCAGAGGTGTCAATTTGCATACAGACAAAGAAAATATTACATCTATACACAATAGAACTTTAGCTGTAAAAAAACAAAATGATATTATCCATGTAGTTGGAGAACATATTAAGTAAAATAGTTCAAATAACTCAAACTGAGAATGGCAAATATGTTTTCTTTCATTTGTGGATTCATGTGTTGCGTGTAATATTTAAACAACAACCCACGCTAACACTGGCATGGCACCGGCCGGCAGACTGTCTGTCCCAGCCTGGCACATAGCCTGAACTGCATGTTTCCCCTTGCCAAGGCCTCTCCCAACAATGCTGGCTGCCTCTCCAGAGCTCCTAAATCTCTCTCTCTCTCAAAATGGAAAACACCAGACAATCTTAGTTTAAAATCAACAGATGACACAATCGCTAGATGCGGAATCGATCGTCCTAGATTCGTCAACTCTGCTACGTTAGAAAACTTCCCGTGATGGATCCTGGTGGATTCCCCAAGCAGATCTAACTCCCCGGCATATATCTTGCCTGCCCTGCTCCTGCCTCTCCATCCAAAAGGGTGTGTCCCTTTCCCTGCAGTCCCTCTTCCTCTCTCAGACCCAAAAGACCTGCCTCCTCCTCACCCAGAGATTGGATTCTTGCCATCTTTATTACTCAATCAATTAGGGGAAAATTCACTACACATATGAATGCTCATTATACACATGGTGTGTGTGTGTGTGTGTGTGTGTGTGTGTGTGTGTGGTTGTCTAAAAGTGTGTGTGTGTATGTGTGTATGTCTACATATGTATGTGGTATGTACGTGTGTGTGAGGTTGTGTGTGTCTACATGTGTGTGTGTGTGTGTGTGTCTGTATGCCTATGTGATGACATGTAAGTACAGGAAAGACTAATTTTACCTCAGGTAATGAGGCAAACTATGGGGAAATAATGTCTCAGTTAGGATTTGTCTTGCTGTGATGAAACACCATAACCCAAACTGACTTGAATAGGGATGGGTCTATTTCATCTTACAGCACATAAATCCATCACCGAGGGAAGTCAGAGCAAGAACTCAAGTTGGGAACCTGGCATGAAGAACTAATGCAGAGGCATGGAGCAGTGTTGCTTATGGATTTGCTCCTCATGGCTTGCTCAACTTGGTCTGTTGTATAATGCATGACCATGCTGATGAATGGGAGGACCTACATCAAACATCGATCAATTTGCTTGACCTAAGAAGTGGCACTATTAGAAGCTGTGGCCCTGCTGGACTAGGTGTGTCACTGTGGATGTGGGCTTTAAACCCTCATCGTAGCTGCCTGCTATTCCACTAGCAGCCTTTAGATGAAGATGTAAACCTCTCAATTCCTCCTGCACCATGCCTGCCTGAATGTTGCCATGTTCCCACCTTGATGATAATTGACCGAACCTCTGAACTTGGAAGCCAGTCCCAATTAAATGTTGTCCCAATTTAAGTTTTGCCTGGGTCTGCTCACAGCAGTAAAACCCTAACTAAGACAACTACTCACAATGAGTATATTCCAAGGAAATTTAAAAACTAAGGAAAATAAAGAAAACTTGTGCACAAGAAAAAAAAGTAACTTAATCTCAAATTCATATCACTAAAACTGAATCACATAAGGAAAAAAGCTGGAATCAAATTCCCCAGGTTTGCCTGGTCAGCTGTGTCCTGACAGATGTCTACCCAGCTTCTAGGTGTTATGTTAATTAGAGCTCAGATACAAAATGCAGCACAGCGTTTGACACAGGGTGATTGCTCAAAAACAATCTTTGTTCCTCATGCTGGTAAAGGCAGTCATGAGATGAAACTTTCCCTAAGTAAACGGACACAAGAACAAGTCCCCTAAAGTTTAATTTTCGCTGCACAAAAAGCTGGGCAAATTAGGATATTAAAGTAACTTCTCTGATCGCAGCATAACATGCATTAGCAGACAAGTAATTTCAGTGTCCTGAAGCTTCGTACCCTAATCTGTAAATGTGGAAGTAAAATCTACCTTGACAACTAATCCAAATATTATATGATATAACATGGAAAAATAATATATGAAGGGCTCTCTGCTCACTAAATCCTCAAGGCGGCATAGAAGCCGGGGTTTTCAAGTCTGCAGTTTAGAAATGAGATCAAATGAGTTCTAAACTGAATCTTGTACACAGATGATGACCAGCATATAATTGAGAATCAGAGGGAAGGATGAAAATAGGGTGTCTGCGGAATTGTCTGATTTAAAGAAAGGTGGGGGGAGGGAGATGCAAGGAGAAAAACAGGGCCAAGAGTTAAAGTGTACCAAGCACTAACAGTTCAGAGAAGTGAGACATCATCCCATGATAGATGGGCACAGAGTTAGATCCTGGGTGAAGCCAAGGAACAATGCCAACTGTGGAAACTCAGAGGTGGCATCTCACAAGAGCAGACCACCAAACAGTGACACGAACAGTCAGCAGCGTATATTGAAGACCGAACACTTCTGACTTCTGTACATATGAATCACTATTAGGGGAATTTTTTTTTGAGGGTGTGTGTCGATTTTTTTAGTTAGTTAGCAGAGAGGGCTTTGTTCTGATTTTGAAAGAAATTTAAATTACTTGTCACACATTTACTATTAATCCCCTAAACAATGCAATGTTCATTTATGTTGACTTAAAATTTTTCATATTTTCACCTGTACCAATGCCAACCTCTTTGTGTGTGTGTGTGTGTGTGTGTGTGTGTGTGTGTGTGCTGACATGTGCTTATGGGGTATCTTTTCACGTAATAATTTTCCTGTGTTTTGCAGATAATCCAAAGAAGACAGTTTATAAAGATTGAGCATTTTCAATATTTTAGAAATCTGAGTATTCAATATAGTTTCCAACATCCATACCCACACAAAATGTCCCCATTCTTCAGGCTGCGGTCTTCTGTATTGACTATTCCTGTGTCTGTTCTCTTGTCACTAAATGGAAAACTCTATTTGGAGCAACTAGTTTCCAGAAAAAACATGCAAACATCATCCATGAGAACCCAGGGTCTGCTTGGTCCTTCACACCCACAGCCCATTAAAAAACTATCTGGCATCCACCAGGCATTCTCCCATTGTAACTGGGTGCATTCACTTCATGGTGGGTAATGCAGCAGATGAGACCATTCTCCTCTTCCTCTGCAGGAGAGCCAGCAGCTTAAATCAGTGCAAAGGTTCTCTGTGTAAATTCTAGAGCCTAACTGCCTGTCTTCAGTTGGTAGTATTAGCATGCAGACGTTTTGTAATCTGTGAAGTGCTTTGTAAAAAGCCCTCTGGAACTATGATAGAAATGGTATTTTATAAGCTTCATTTTTTTTTTCTTGTCTCTAAATGGAAAAGGTTTTTATTTTCCTCTTACAGGGTTGTGAGGATAAAGTGAATTATGAAATGCAAGTACCTGGAACAACTCCTACTGCATAGTTAGTGTTCTGAGGCATGCGTGCTGCTTTTCCTAATCGTCAGCTCACAAATGGATTGTATGCAGATTTGAAGGCTCAACATTCCTTTGTGTCTCATGTATGAACTGAAATCCAACAGAGAAACTGAAATAGAAAGACATGAAGTGAAAAGACAATCTGCAAGTGTTTGATGTTCATGCCACCCTGAAAAAAAAGGGGCTATGTAAAATAAAGTCCTCTGGATGTGCAGAGAGCCATCAGAGACGTCATGGTCTCATAATTTGATGAATTCCTGGGTGTATAGTTATGCCTGTTAAAACTCTCACATCAAAATGCGATCACGATGATAAAAGGATTCTTATTATGTGGCTAGCAGTGGACAACAATAAAAAGCAACAGCGCTGCGTTTTGGAATTTGAGACATCTGGGAGTCGAATGAAGTACATGCAAGGGAAAAGTGAAACGCTGTGGACACAGGAAAGCCGTGCAGCAGCAAGACCGGAAACGGGTTGAGAAGTCCATAGAAAAATGCCCACGACACTTCATAAGCACACAAGAGAGAGAAAATAGTCCATGAAAGGACAAAAGTGCCCTGGCCCAGATCACAAAGGACACTGAAGGGCAGAGTATAGGAGTTACCTGGTTCAGTACTCACATGGTGCTGTCAACTGAATGCCAGGTAACACAGAGGTTCAAAGTTTCAGGCTGTCAACACCAGGGGAGAGAAAGGCTCTGCCCTCTGCACATGGAAATGATTCCTTGTGGAAAGACGTAAGGGAGTAATAGGAGTTTGTGTTGAGACAGATGATAAGAATAAGGGGGAAGCTGGGTGTGATGGCACATGCCTTTAATCCCAGCACTCGGGAGGCAGAGGCAGGCGGATTTCTGAGTTCGAGGCCAGCCTGGTCTACAAAGTGAGTTCCAGGACAGCCAGGGCTACACAAAGCAACCCTGTCTCAAAAAAAACAAACAAACAAACAAACACAAACAAACAAACAAGAATAAGGGGGAAATATATTTGTAGAGGCCTCAAACACAGTGTTTCTCCTTCTGATCATGCTCTTTGATGACACATGGTAAAAAGGCCAATGTCTGCCATGTTCAAGCAGCTATGAGAAATAGCTTTGAGAAATCTCCCTCACTACACCTTTATTGCCACTATTCGTCTCTTTGTCTATACTTAATTACGGATTTTAGGAAAACTAAACAAACTCTTTTAATTAAATAGAACTTGACCCGTGGATGCTAGAAGAATGAAAACTCCAGTTCTTCATATCCTTCCACTCCAAGATGGAGTTTCCTGGCCAGTTTGTTTACAATTGTTTCAATAATGGTAATATTTCAAGTGAAAACTCCTTTCTCATCTAGATCATCTGGGCATTTGTCTCAATTCCGTCCACTTAAGTAACTCCAGTGTTTGCTCTGCTTGGCATCACGGAGAATGAGGTGCAGTTCTAACAGTGTCCGCACGGTGGCAGGCGGGGACTTGGTCTGCCTTTCACAGCCGCTCCCTTTATTTAATGAAGCAACACATCTCTGTTTCCGCGTGCCAAAGGTAATACTGGATTTTGAGGGTCAGCATTTCCTTAAGTGTACCTTAATATATTTTTAGTGAATTCTTATCATTTTTTCTGGGTGATTTTGTGGGGAGGAATTTTTGTTGTAGTTTTATTTGCTTGTGAGGAAAGTCAGTGATTTTTTAATAGTATACAAATACAATTAAACAGTATCCCAGAGGCTGTAATTAAAAACCATGGTAATAATACAACATGTAAACTGAGTCAAAATATTAGAAATATTGGAGATCTCTACCAAACTGTTTATCTCCTACCAAAATTACCACATACCAAAAGTAAATCTGACAACAGAGTCCAAAATCAAGGGTCTTTCACTTTGAAATTTAATTTGTTTATATAGTAAAATTGATATGTGTGTTTATATGTGTGCATACATATATACTTGTGTAGAAAGAGAGAGAGAGAAATGAAATAAATCTCCACTATATTACAAAGTTAAATAGAACTGCAGTTTAAAACAAATGACATCTGAAAGGTCAAGTGTTGCCAAAGGAAAAGAAATTCCTCTCCAAGAATCTTAAAATTTTAATGTAGTAATTTTTCTTTCTAGTGTTTTAATAATAGGTTCAAACAGTATTGGAATCACTGAAAATTCTGTGTAATGTAGTAGTCCTTTTCCTATTAATATATTCATATTTTTGGTTTCTACATCATACAACACCGCAAACTAATTACTAAAATTAATATCAAAGAGAAGATTTAAGAATCATATGCAAGGTTAAAGAAAGCCAAATATGCTAAAATGCAAGACAGTGTCATAGAATCAGTGTTGGTATAAAAAGAAACTGACAGTTATTGGTATGGTCTGTTTATTGGTTTTGACAAATGAGCCCTTCTGTAGGGCATGTTAGTGATACAGGAGAACTAACTGGTGTTACAAAGGAAGTTTTCATTCACAGCAAAGGGAAAAGATGTGAAAAGGGGGGAGAAAACAGAAGAAAGATATTCTGCTTCCTATAAAATCTCATTTCCCAGCTAAACAGGACCCCGATAAAGGCTGAGGCAAGCCCACTGATGGTCCCACTGTCATCACAGGCTATCTCCTGACACCTCAAAAATAAACCCCATAGAGAAAGCATGCATAGAGAGCTTCATGACAGGGAAGGCTATCACATGCTCAGGAAGTGTTATTCACTCCTTCCTCGTTCATACATATTCATATATTCAAAAATATTCATGTTAATTCAAAAACAACATGGTGCCTTCCTGTTGTTTTCCAAGAACTAAACACATAGATTATGTTCTTAGTCGTGTCCATCTTTGAAAAATAGTTCAGCCCCAGGAGGCATAAGATAGAGTAGCAGCAGAATCTGTCTTTTAAAATAGAATGGATTGACCTTCTAGATTTCTTAATAAATATTATTAGTATTTTATTAGAAATCGTGTGCCATCAAAAACTCAGTCAATAAAGTGGAAAATGCTCAGAGAAAAGTAACCAAAGAAGATGTGCGTCTTAGTTATGCTTTTTATTGCTGTGAACAGACACCATGACCACAGCAATTCTTATAAAGGAAAGCATTGAGGATGGCTTATAGGTCATAGGTTTAGTCAATTGTCACTGTCATCATGGCTGGCTGGAAGCATGGTGGCACTTGTGCAGACATGGTGCCAAAGAGGTCATTGAGAGTTCTACATCTGGATCCACAGGCAGCAGGAAGAGACAGTGAGCCACTAGCTTCTGAGACCTCAAAGCCCACCCCCAGTGACACACTTCCTCCACCAAGGCCACACCTCTTAATAGTACCACTCCTGATGGGCCTATGGAGGCCATTTTTATTCAAAGCACAACAGTGTGTCAGAAGATAAAGAGTGCTAAAAATTTTGAGACATGTGGGTTTATAAAGGTGAAGCTAGAAAAGAACATGAATAAAGTGCTCAGTGAGATGAATTAGTCTCACTTCTCAGATTCTGTAGCTTCAACCACTCTCTGTCATGTTTATGAAGAGGGACAACATCACACAGCAGTAGTGGGTCTCTCCACTGGATAACTTAGGAGCTGTGAGAAATGAAAACCACTGGGAACACATGAGTATTGATTCAAAGCATGTTTGAGAAAGAGTTTCAACTAAACTGTCCTATGCTATCCTGTATAGTTTGCCCACTCTGAGCAACTGATCATCGCCTGCATTGGTAGTTGCTGCAACCATTAGCTGACCTAACTGCTATCCAAGGAAGTTCCCTCCCTTAGTGGGCTTGGATTCAAGTCAGATGTAAGATAGTTTCCCCTAGGGAGCCTGGCCTGTAACACACACAGCCTGGTACCCATTAGGGCTATTCTGCGATGCAGCCAAAGAAGCCAGCTTATAATCATTGTTAAAAATAAACCTTGTGGGGAAGTACAGAGAGGAAAGCCACAGAGTGCCTTGCCAAGGGTTCAAATCGCTGGAACTTACTGGGGCATTTCCTGAAACCCCATAAACATCCTGATCTTTACGTCAGTGCTGAACCCGGCATCCTTTAACGATGAAATGCATCTGATTTGGTTACTGTTCCTTTCAACTAGCATAATGCCAACTATTAAAAAAAATGTATTCTCACTTTTGAACGTCAGGAGTAAGAGGAGCAGACAGAATGTAGGAAACCAGAGGCTGTTGTTTTGAGTGGCGTATCTGCCACTGGTGGTTTTATAACATAGAATAGCTTACAATCTGTGCCCAACAATTGTGTTACCTGTTGATTCTGCGCGCGCGCGCACACACACACACACACACACACACACACACACACACACGTGTTCGAGTATTCTTCTCCCTCTGTATCCCCCTTCAGTTCTCCCTTTCTGTCTTGCCCTCTTTTTTTTTTTTTTTTTTTTTTGGCTGTATGTCAAATGCTCATATTCTTCCCAAATTCACATTCTGGGACCAAACAGCCAATATGACGGAGCTAGTATGGAATCCTCATGAATCATATCAATGCCCTTACAAAGGAGGCTCCAGAGACTCCTTCACCATTCCTTTATCTAAGGACTCATGGGAAGATAGTTGAGAATATGCAAACCAGGAGTGAGGCCTTCCCAGGCACTGAGCATGCCTGTGTCTTCATGGGCACCCTTCAGAGTTGAAAGAAGCTGAAGGTATTGTTCATAGTGTAACTAAAGGTATTGTTAATAGTAGGTTCTTTATCGCAGCGTACAAGGTCACCTCTACTAAATGTTCAGTCTTTCTGTGTGTTATAGTTTAGGGATGTAGCATCCCCAACGGCTCTTGTGTTGAAAGCTTGTTCTACAAATGGGGACACTACCATTATCAATGAACTAACCTACATGAATTCACAATAGGAAATGCTACTCACAGCTGGAGCCTAGTTAGAGAAAGTAGTAATTAAGGATGTGCCATTGAAAGGTATCAACTTCATCCCCTCTACTTCCTGGCTGAACCCTGAGAGTGCTCGGCTGTGGCGTTCAGCCCTGTCTCTGCCTTGCCATGAGCCTAAGACTGATGGAGCCAGTTGCTATGGACTAAACTGTAAACAAGTCTAAATGAGCTTTTCTTCCCTTTTAATACTAAGCTGATTTGGATTTTCCTCTGCCAATGCAACTAATCCAAAACTCTTCAGTTTATCCTCAGGAAAATTCTTGGACAGGGCAGAAATCAGGCAGCTTCTTTGCCAAGATATCATTGGAACAGTATCTAGGTCACATACAAAAACTCCTCTCCTCTGAAACCTGCTAAGCTGGCCTCCCTCAGCTCAAATCACCCTCGATACTTCTATCTTCCACGGCCCTACTAGTGTGGCCCATTAATCCACACTTAGGTCTTTCAAGTGCTTTTCTAATCCAAAGTCCACATCCCTCCAAACAAAAGCATGGCATAGATAGATAGATAGATAGATAGATAGATAGATAGATAGATAGATAGATAGATAGATAGATAGATAGATAGATAGATAGGTAGGTAGGTAGATAGATAGATAGATAGATAGATAGATAGATAGATAGATAGATAGATAGATAGATAGATAGATAGATAAGAGATACAGAGATAGAGATATATGAAATACTAGTGGCTAAAACTGTCAGTAGGGATGAAGCAGAGGGTGGAGAAAAGGTGTGGATGGCAGCAGGTGAGCCAACTCTAAGAATTGTGAAGAGGTCCTATAAAATCCCACTTCTTAAGCTAATTAGAAATATAAGTTTAGACTGAGTGTGATGAAGCCCATCTTTAAACCCAACACTTGGGAGGGAAAGGCAGGTGGATCTCTGTGAGTTCTATACTAGCCTGGTCAGTACATAGTGAGTTTCAAAACAGTCAGAGCTACACAATGAGAGAGAGAGAGAGAGAGAGAGAGAGAGAGAGTGTATACACACATATTCAGAGTACCTCTCTGCTCATGGATAAACAATGCTGCTCCCAGAAGCTGTGGGTTACTAAAGGATAATTTTAGTGTTAGGCATGCCATCTCTCTATTGGTCAGGGAGTCCCCAGAAGCACCCAAATCAACACTGGCTCTAGATTGTCCACCATAAGTAGATGGTAAGATTTTACTGCTAGATACCACCACTTTGGTTGCAAGACACAAAGAAATCAATCTTAAATTTGTCAGGAAATTCTGTCCCTGATGACTAGATTTCACAGTATGGAAGGTGTTTTCACATGCTGCTGGAGGAGAAAGGTCAGCAATTGTCTTATCAAGATAATCAAGATTTGCTCACTGGTTCAGTGATAACAAGATTATTCATGAAAATAGTCAACCACAATTTTGATTTCAGTCCTCCACATGAAGAAATTCATGCCTGATACTACAAACATGGTCAGAACCCATGATTAGGGGGCTGTTATAAACCCTAGGAAGAAACCTATGTGTTTATGGCCACAGATTTGTGCTGTTCTCAATGTTGATCAGAGGAGTCTCTTATTGCAGCAGGAAGTGGCTAATGCAGAGACACATAACTGTTCTAAGTGCAGAGAATAAGGAACTGGGAGTGCTCAGCTGTAGACAGAACATGAACATCAACCAAAGACTTCGGAAACCTTGAGGGAAATCAGATGGAAAGACTGTAAAAGCCAGGGAATGGAGAGGAGTTCTGTTAGATGCTGTATTCTGGACAAGGCATAGTCCTAGTGTTGACAGACTCATGGTAGATAACTGTGATTACATCATAAGACCTTCAATAGATCAAACAAGCTAAAATTCCAATGTAGATCATGGAAGGATTACCAAGGGCTCTAGCAGTATGATGGTTACTGGGAAGGGAAAGCCACCTTTCTTTGGTAAATTACCACTGGTAGCTTGCCCATCCTCAGGTGTATGAACTCACATACACACACAAATTGGCAACACTAATTAGAGTAAGTGAATTAAAGTAATAAAATTGATAATACTAATTTTAAAAGTCAGTGATAAGCAGTTAGAGGGACGTGTGTTGGGGAATCCTGTGAAAATTTTCATGGGGCTGGGTAGGGATGGAGATGGATATGATCAAGAAACTTTGTATACAAGTATGAAATTTTCAAAGAATAAGTAAAAAGTATTAGTCAAAGAAAAATGGAAAGCAATTGAGAAAGACAACTAACTGAAACTGCCCTGAGATCTAAACACACATACAAACACACAAACAATTGCCCTCCTGCACAACCCAAAAAAAAAAAAAAAAAGTCAAGAGAAGAGAACCAAGTCATAAGATTCAATACTTTTCTATATCTTATCTTGATATATGAGATCAGAAACATTCAGTTTTTTTAATAGAGTTCTTGCAAACACTGAAGGGAAATAGAAAATTTCACATGTCCCTTTTAATTCCTGAAAAGAGAGAGGGGCAGGATCAACACAAGAATGTGGACTCTTCGTGAACTGACTGATGAAGATGTAAAAGGAGTCTCATTAGGACCCAATCTACTCAAGAGGTATCAGTGAGCACCTGACAGGTAAGAATTGGCGTCAAAGTATTTTTTTTTCTCTTTCTGATTTTTATAGAAACCCTCACTATGCAGTCTTACAGAATTTTCAACAAAATAAATTTTTGTTGTTGTTTTTTTTAGTTGTAGACCTTGTATTTATTTATTTATTTATTTTATATTAAACAATTTTTATTAGATATTTTCTTCATTTACAATTCAAATGTTATCCTGAAAGTCCCTTATATCCCCCCCCCCTGCTCAACCTGTTCCCCAACCCACCCACTCCCACTTCCTGGCCCTGGCATTCCCCTGTATTGGGGTATATAATCTTTGCAATACCAGGGGCCTCTCCTCCCAATAATGGCTGATTAGGCCATCTTCTGCTACATATGCAACTAGAAACACGAGCTCAGGGGGTACTGGTTAGTTCATATTGTTGTTCCAACTATAGGGTTACAGACCCCTTCAGCTCCTTGGGTACTTTCTCTAGCTCCTCCATTGGGGGCCCTGTGTTCCATAGAATAGATGACTGTGAATATCCACTTCTGTATTTGCCAGGCACTGACATAGCCTCACAAGAGACAGCTATATCAGTATCATGTCAGCAAAATCTTGCTGGCATATGCAATAGTGTCTGGTTTGGTGGTTGATTATAGTATGGATCCCCGGATGGGGCAGTCTCTGCATGGTTGTTCCTTCCATCTCAGCTCTAAAGTTTGTCTCTGTATTAGATCTAGGAGAGAAGCACTGTACCAGTTTCCTGGCTCCTTAAGAAAGGCACTACCACTAACTAACACTACTTATTTTCAGAAAGACACAGAAGTCCATACAAATGGGGCTGGTTACACTACACATTTCAAATGCTATCCTTGCAGCTACACATACTACTGTGTTGTTTAATATTCCCAAAATGTGAGAGCACTTGAGAACTGGCAGCATCATGGCAGCCATGCCAGTAGAGGAAGTAAAGATGTGTTAACAAGGCAGAGGACTTACATGAATGCAAAAGGCTATTGTTTCATTACAAGGACATTTTTATTATCACAATGTTTGAAGGCATTTATAATATGTTAAATTCAAAATATTTCTGTGGAACACACATCATGATTTATAAAGCAAGACCAACTGACCTGTTTCTTCCTTACCATATATCCATCAAAATTAAGAAATAATGAATATTCATGTTTACAATGTGATATGTAGATATGCATTTTTCACATCTCTATTTTAATAAAATGTGACCCAAAGCCTGATCTTTCATCCTAATCTCTCTCTTAAATAAGATGGGGATGGGTGAAAATTATATGGAAATAGCAGTCTACTTTCTAGAGAAGTTATATAGACCAAAACCAAGTTTCTTGGGGTTTTAGATTTGATTTTTTTTTTTCCTTTTAGATGCAGGCTCCCACTCTGAGGCTCTGATTTGAGTAGATACTTCTGTCTCCACGGTGCTGAGGTTGCAGCTGGTTTGCAACAAACCAAGCTTACTAAAAAAATTTGTAGTTCTTCATTTGCATGTGTAATTCTTCGTTTGCATATGGTCCTTATCAATCCATATTGTACTCTTCAGCATCCTTCTATGGATGAGTAAGCAGAAGCACAGAAGCATCTAGTTTGCCCAGAGACCCATGACTATGAAGCTTTAATGCTGAGATTTGAATACTCTACTCATAACCTTCACACACACACTTCTATGAAGCCACTAGGAATTTTTAGTATAAAATTTGTTGCTTTCAGGCTTCAGCCTTGTTGAAATGACCACACTGAAAACAGCTCTCATGTAAGATATGTCAAGATCAAATCAAAGTGAACAATTTAGAAAAGATTCAATGGATTTTTATCTACTCAGCAAAATGATAAATGACTAAAGACACGTTCAATGTCAGTTATACTCTATTTACTTTATGTTATATTGGGAAATGGCAAAAACTACCAAAAAAAGAAACATCTGAATCTTATTTTATCCCTATAACAATCAAAACTATTATTGGGCCATCAGGACTCACCAGAGTAAGCCTACTTGGATCACTGCAGACTGCCTTATATACCTCTATGAAAGTTAATGGAGTTATACTAGTGTTTTAAAGGAACTTGATGTCTTGTAACACTAGGTGATTTTTAAAGCCCGTAACAATAAATTGAAGGTAACTTTCTTGTTTTCTTTAGAATGCCTTTCACAATCAGAAATCCTATGGAGGTCAGTAATGGGGGCTTAAACCACAGGCTTTGGGCAGAAACCTAATACATGAAACATGAAAAGCATGATAATCTCATTGAATGGACTGTGGAGTTCTAGCGCCTCCGCCATGCCACAGAATCTCAATTTTCTCTCTCCTTCCCTGGAGTCTATAAAGTTCTCTCTGAAACCCCTCTACAAACTCTCCACAGTTTGAAAACTGTTGACACTGAGTTGACCACAAATGGGCAGTATTTCCAGGCTCTAGTAATGATACACAGTGCTCACAGAAGGCCATCTTGATTACTTTGTCAAAGCGAGCTAGGAAATCAACTTCCCAGAAAGGCTTGATGAGAATGGAAGGGATAAAGGAAGAACTTAATTATATTTGCTTTTTCCTAGAACTGAAAGATAATCAACCAAATATGATAAACCAGACATGAGTTCATTTCATTTAGGGTACTAGGACCATCTTAATTTAAAATTACTCAGCAGAGTGAATCTAACTGAGAGAGAAACAGAGAGTGAGATTATGCACATAGTCATTGCAGAATACCAGTGTATAAGATTGTGACAAGATTGCTTCAACAATGTATAAGGACAAAGAATAAGCAACTAGTAATTAATGAATTAAGTAAGAGAGTGACTGTCTAACAGTAAGAAGTCTGAGAAAATGAAGCTACATTGCTAAAAGAGGGATCATCAATATAGACCTCTCGGAAGCTAGGAAGCATATACTGAAAATGACAGAGCACCTTCAATGGTAAATCATGCTCTGTAATGCTTAGGTAATATCTTAGAAACCCCAGATGCTCTTAACACGTGAGGCTGGGACAGATACCATGGGGCAGAAAGCAGAGCCATGGGAGCGATAGTGCTTGTTGCTGGCAGGAATTACCTCCACTTTAAAAGATTCCCAATGTCTGTTTTAAATTTCTTCTTGATAAATATGTTTGCTATGGGAAACATGCTTTGTAGACTATATTTCTTTTACTGTAACATTTTTCTGTGACTTATATCTGAGTATCATTCATGAAATCCCTTTGGTAGCTCCCAATCAGCATGTTTTTCACTGAAGTGGGATATATGGTAAATGTATATAGTAAATATACAATGCAGTAAATGCAGTAAGTGTTAATATTGAGCTTTTGCTTTAAACAAAAATCTTTTTATCATTTACAATATGTACATGTATATTGTATATATACATTTATCTATATGATTATGTATGTTATTTTCTGTGGGTTTATTATATAAATATATATGATTTGAATGTGTGTTGAGTCAATTTTTTTTTACCATTTAGTCATACTCAAGATAATTTTGCAAGTCACTTTACTATATGACTTGTTGGTAATGGCAATTAATTTCTTTATTTTGAAATTTCATATCTATAGACAATTTTTTAGAAATATTTATAATTAGTCTTTCCTGGGGATGGTATCCCTAATGGCTTATTCAATACTACTGATCAGCTATAAAGTAACATACTGAAAGAGGGATGTAAAGGTTGGAGGGAGGAACAGAAGGGGAAATTACATTTCAATAAAATGTGTATGCAATTTCCATTACATAATAACGTTTTGACTAGAACATAAAATCTGAAAAAAAGGAGAGTGCCTACCTCCTTTGGCACAAGGTCTCTCATTGGCCTGAAGCTCATCAGTTGAGCTACAAAGACTGGCTAGTGAGTGTACCCCAGAGATCTTTCTACTTTTCCCCAGCATTAGAACTAAAAAATTTATCCCATACTCCTGGCATGCCTATGTAGGTTTCTGACACAGAGTCTCTACAAACTGAGCTCTCTCCCCAATGCCAGTGATTAGTCTTTTGAAACATATGACTGCACATACACAGTTCCTTTATTAAGCCTTAACTGAAATATGGACAAACTCACTGTGGACTCAGATAGTAAATATCTTGTGTTTATTAGCTAAATAATATCTACTATAACCTCATCCAGGGAGGATACATACACTAGTATGGAATGTTCCAGTAGAGTTTATTTTCAAAAATTGCAACAATTAATTTTTCCTGCACATCAGGTTGCTGTCCTAGTTTTGACAGTATAAATATTACAATATAAAATGGTCTCTGTATAACTGAAATGACTCCAAGGTCTCTTTTTCTGAAAATCATGAAAAATTGTTTAATTCTGGATACATTCTCAATCTAACTGACCCACTCACATTACTGGGTCTGTGTGATCTACTGCAGTAGAGGGCAGAGAGGGTGAGGAGGCTGTGACAGATGTTCTGTGTCAGAGCTGGGGTGGAAGTAGGGGACTGGGTTTGGATTTGGAGGAGCAGAGGGAGAGGCAAAGATCTGCAATTAGCCTAACTGCTTCCTTGGCTGGAGTCAGGTGGTATACTTTTGATTTTTATGTTTAGTTCTTAATGCCATGTTGTCTTGATTTTTGTGCATAGTGCATAGTGAATGTAAGATACTACCGCAGTATTCACCTGTATATGTTCAATTTTCCCCCATACCATTTGTTAAAAGAGGAACCCTGTACATTGAAATTTCTTTCAAACTCTTCCTTTAAAAAAATGTATTCTCTAATTAAAATGTGGTTCTCCAAGATGATACTATATTTTTTGCCAACCCTTTCAATAAAGGACACTCCCTATCTTATCCTTTTTGTGATCCTGGAAGCTTTAATAAACAGTAGAGCACCACTTTAAATTAAAAAAAAAAAAAAACTTTCAAGAATCCCTTAAAAGCATTTGAGCATTTGAGCTTTTCATTTTCTACTTCCTTCATCTAGCAGAGTCATTTGCTAGTCTTTCTAACTCACATGTTTCAAGGATGCTTACAGTTACAGATGAGCATCTGCCTGGGAGAAGGCTCAGATGATCCTGACCTGGACTCTGGGAGATAATGCTTTCATTTCATTTGTGATACCTCCCCCACCCCCTACCTGATCATATACTCCATCTGCCAAATGAGAGTGGACACGGATCAGTTTAAAATGAAAGGGACTCAAAACTGAAGCTCCTCTCTCCCAGATACTCTACAACATAGAAACAGACGAAGCATTGCTCAATTTGTTTCATGAAACCACTATCCCCTGATACCCAAGTCACATAAAGACCCAATGAAGAAAGAGAACTACAGATCAATTTCCGTTATGAACATAGATGCAAAAATACTCAATAAAATTCTAACAAACCATTTCCAAGAACACATCAAAAACATAAACCGCAATGATCAAGGAGGCTTCATCAAAGAATTCCAGGATTGTTTCACCATGTATAAATCAATAAATGCAATCCATCATATAAACAAATTGGAAAATGAAAACCACATGATCATCTCAGTAGATGCTGAGAAGACCTTTGGCCAAATCTAACATCCATTCATTAATAAAAGTCATGGAGAAATTAGATATACAAAGAACATACCTAAACATAATAAAGCCAATTTACACCAAGCCCATAGCCAAACAACATCAATTTAAATGGAGAGAAACTCAAAGCAATTCCACTAAAATCAGGAACAAGACACGGTTGTCCATTCTCTCCATCCCTAGTCAATAGAGTACTTGAAGTCTTAGCTAGAACACACACACACACACACACACACACACACACACACACAAAACAGGATAGCCAAAACAATTTTGAATAATCAAAGAACTGCTGAAAGTATCATCATCCCTGATTTCAAGTTGTATTACAGAGTTATAGAAAACAATGCATGCTATTGGTACAAAAACAGGTATATGAGTCAAATTGAGTTGAAGGCCCAGACATAAATCCACATGCCTATGAACACCTAGGTTTTTTTAAATAAATAATCTAGAAATACACACTGGGGGAACTGTAACTTCAAAAAAAAAAAATGATGCTCGTCAAACTGGATGTCCACACTTAGAAAAACCCAAATAGATGCATCTTTATCACCCAGCACAAACTCAAGTCCAAATGGATCAAAGACCTCAACATAAAAGCAAATACTGACACTAATAAAAGAGAAAGTGTGGATTAGCTTTGAACATATTGCCCCAAGAAAAGACATTCTGAACAGAACACTGTTAGCACAGGCACTAAGATCAACAATTAGTAAATAGGTGCTCATGAAACTAATGACCTTCATTCAGTGCAAATAACAAGAACACTTCATTGAGAAAACCTACAGCGTACACTGAGAAAAAAGATTTTTTACTAACTACATATCTAATAGAGTGTTAATATTCAAAATATATGAAGAATTTGAAAACTAGATAACAAGAAAATAAATAGTCCAATTTAAAAGTAGACACAAGTCTAAATAGAGAAACCCAAATGGCTAAGAAACAATTAAAGAAATGATTATCATCTTAAGTCATCAGGGAAATGCAAATCAAAACTACATGTAGATTTCATCTTATACCTATCAGAATGTCTAAGATGGAAAAAGCAAGTATCAGCCCATGATACCAAGGATATGGTGTAAGAAAGCACTCATCCATTGCTTATGGGAGTGCAAACAGGTACAGCCACTGTGGAAATCACTGTGGTGTTGACATTTGGCCTTTTGCTATGCATTGTAATGCTAAATACTGCCCCCCCCCAAGGCTTGGTTGCCCCCAGGGACAGGAGAATCTGCATATACACAAAGTAGTGCTATGTGACCTTGCTCCTTAATTAAAACTACTGGTTGAATAAAGATGCCAACAGCCTATAGATGGGCAGAAGAGAGGTAGGTGAGGTTTCAGTTCCTGGGCTTGGGGTCTGAGTAGAGACCATGAGGAAGAGAAGCAGATGTGGAGAAAGGAGAAGATGCCATGGGTTTGGTGAGTCATGAAAACATGGTCTTGAGGACTGGCAAATTGGAGTTAAGAGAAGCCCAGACAGAACACAGCAAGTTATAATGTGGGGTTATTGATGGGGAAGTAGATTTTAATAGCTTAGAGTATAGATATCTGCCCAGCTTTAGTGCATTTAATGCTTATTAATAAAAATTGTGTGTCATTTATCTGGGAACTGAATGGTCAAGGTGGGGTAGAAACTCCTGACTGAGATTAAATACTTATTACAACAGTGTGACAGTTCCTAGGAAGATGGGAGCCAATCTACTTCAAGATCCAACTACATCAATCTTGGTCATATACCTAGAGACACTTCATTCTACATTTAAGACACTTTCTCAACCATGCTCATTGCTGCTCTATTCCTAATAACCTAATGTTGGAAACAACTTAGATGTTCCTTCCTCAACAGAATAATGGATGGAGAAAATGTGGGACATTTACACAATGGAGTAGTACTAAGCTGTTAAAAAACAGTGACATCATGAAACTCACAGGTAAAGGTATGAAACTAGAAAATCTCGTCCAGAGTAAGGTACCCCAGACTCAGAAAGACAAAAACAGTATGTATGTAGATATTAGTTGTAAAGTCAATGACATCCAAGCTACAATCTATACACCCATAGAGGTTAGGTAAAGAGTAAGGGACTAGGAGGGACAAATAGATAAGTCTCAATAGAAGATAGAAATTTAATAGACAGATGTGGGTGAATGGGAGGGTCTGAATGGGAGGATTAACTGGGAAGAGTTGTGGAGTGAGAGATAATATGGGAGAGACTGCTAGGGGATAGTATAGAAACCTATAGTATAGAAACCTAACACAGTAGAAGAAGCTTCCTAAGATAGACATATATGAAGCCAATGGAAATGAAATTGCCAAATAATGGGGAAGATAAAGCCCTCAACTCCCCATCTCTTGTCATCACATAAAATTTCCAGTTCTGGGATTGGGTTACATCTAATTGAGTTGTTGGCCAAAGGGGTCCCACGGGAAGCTCCAAACAACCTGGGCCATTGCCAAGACTATAGGTTGTTCTCCACAAACTAATAGAAAGACTTCATGGCTAAAGTCAACACCCATACAACTCACTGAACATGGAAAAATTGAATTGTTGCCTATGCAGAGCCTTCACCCCATCTTCTAGCATCTCTTCATGCTATCAAAAGAGAAACATAAACACAGGGCCAGCCACAAACACATAGATTTACAGTGGTGTCCTACCTATAATATATGCTAGGACAATGGAGGCACAAAGAGCCTGAACAAGTAACCAACAAATATGTGATTATATGAAGGAACATCCTACAAGATGGAGCCCATATCTGAATGGCACTGCTTAAGTAACTAAAACCTTGAGACTACATAGGGGATGAACCTAGAATAGAACTAAATAGCAATAAAATAACATTCTGCCACCTTGTTCAGCCATGTTCAGAGAAGCTTTTCCTTCAGGAGACAGGAATAAATAGAGACACAGCAGGCACTTTTCAGAGAGTGAGAAACCTTGGAACACTCAGCCCTTATTCAGGATGTCTCAATCAAATCCCTCCCCTTAGGGCTCAGGGAACCCTGCAGAAGAGGAGGCATAGGAGCTTAAGAGCTAGAGGGAATGGAGGACAAAAGAAAACAAGGCCCCCTATACCAACATGACCAAAATTCTTATGAACTGGTAGACAATCAAGTAGCAAACACAGGGCCTGCATAGGTCTGCACAGAGCCCTTTGAATACTTGATATGACTTCCAATTTAGTGCTCTTATGGGATCCCTGAGCCTGTGAATGAGTTGTTCCATGGTTTGGGGTTGGATGGGCTTCTCACAGCCTCTTCTCCTCCTGTTTATTTGTTTAATTCTGACGTGTTAATTTTGCATTATCTCATTATTTTTATTTTTATATTTATTTATTAGGTATTTTCTTCATTTACATTTCCAACGCTATCCCAAAAGTCCCCCATACCCTCCTCCCTCCCCACTCCCTTACCCACCCACTCCCACTGCTTGGCCCTGGCATTCTCCTGTACTGAGGCATATAAAGTTTGCAAGACCAATGGGCCTCTCTTTCCAATGATGGCCGACCAGGACATCTTCTGATACACATGCAGCTAGAGACATGAGCTCCGGGGGGTACTGGTTAGATCATATTGTTGTTCCACCTATAGGGTTGCAGATCCCCCCAGCTCCTTGGGTACTTTCTCTAGCTCCTCCATTGGGGGCCCTGTGATCCATCCAATAGCTGATTCTGAGCATCCACTTATGTGTTTGCTAGACCCCGGCCTAGTCTCACAAGAGACAGCTATATCAGGGTTCTTTCAGCAAAATCTTGCAAGTGTATGCAATGGTGTCAGCGTTTGAAGGCTGATTATGGGATGGATCCCCAGATATGGCAGTCTCTAGATGGTCCATCCTTTCGTCTCAGCTCCAAACTTTGTCTCTGTAACTCCTTCCATGGTTGTTTTTTTCCCAATTCTCAGAAGGGGCAAAGTGTCCACACTTTGGTCTTCGGTCTTCTTGAGTTTTATGTTTTTGCAAATTGTATCTTGTATCTTGGGTATTCTAAGTTTCTGGGCTAATATCCACTTATCAGTGAGTACATATCATGTGAGTTCTTTTGTGATTGGGTTACCTCACTCAGGATGATGCCCTCCAGGTCCATGCATTTGCCTAGGAATTTCATAAATTCATTCCTTTTAATAGCTGAGCAGTACTCCACTGTGTAAATGTACCACATTTTCTGTATCCATTCCTCTGTTGAGGTGCATCTGGGTTCTTTCCAGCTTCTGGCTATTATAAATAAGGCTACTATGAACATAGTGGAGTATGTGTCCTTCTTACAGGTTGGAACATCTTCTGGATATATGCCCAGGAGAGGTATTGCTGGATCCTCCGGTAGTACTATGTCCAATTTTCTGAGGAACCGCCAGACTGATTTCCAGAGTGGTTGTACAAGCCTGCAATCCCACCAACAATGGAGGAGTGTTCCTCTTTCTCCACATCCTCGCCAGCATCTGCTGTCACCTGAATTTTTGATCTTAGCCATTCTGACTGGTGTGAGGTGGAATCTCAGGGTTGTTTTGATTTGCATTTCCCTGATGACTAAGGATGCTGAGTATTTTTTCAGGTGCTTCTCAGCCATTCAGTATTCCTCAGGTGAGAATTCTTTGTTTAGCTCTGAGCCCCATTTTTTAATGGGGTTATTTGATTTTCTGGAGTCCACCTTCTTGAGTTTTATATACATATTGGATATTAGTCCCCTATCTGATTTAGGATAGGTAAAGATCCTTTCCCAATCTGTTGGTGGCCTTTTTGTCTTATTGACAGTGTCTTTTGCCTTATAGAAGCTTTGCAATTTTATGAGGTCCCATGTATCGATTCTCGATCTTACAGCACAAGCCATTGCTGTTCTATTCAGGAACTTTTCCCTGTGCCCATATCTTCGAGGCTTTTCCCCACTTTCTCCTCTATAAGTTTCAGTGTCTCTGGTTTTATGTAGAGTTCCTTGATCCACTTAGATTTGACCTTAGTACAAGGAGATAGGAATGGATCAATTCGCATTCTTCTACACAATAACCGTCAGTTGTGCCAGCACCATAAGAAAAAAACATTTACTTTCAGGTAGCAGCCAGCAGTCAAGCAGAGAAAGAGAATCTCATCTTTCTTGTTTTTTGTTTGTTTGTTTGTTTGTTGTTTTTGGAGGGGTTTTTTGTTGTTGGTTTTTGGGTTTTGGGTTTTTTTTTTTTTTCGTTTTTCGGTTTTTGGTTTTGTTTTGTTTTTGTCCAGAAGAGACCAAACCATAACTCTGATACAGACTGAGACTAACAGATACCTCTTCCCGAAGTCTCCACCACCCTCTCTTCTTCTCCCCACACTTCTGCCTGTACTGAAATTACTTGTGTCTTTTCCTGTATCCTACCCCATCTCACTTTGGAGTTTTGGTCATGGAATCTTTACTGATGCAGCCAGATGCTTCACTCTAACTGAGTGGCTGTATATTGTAAAATGCTGTTCTATAAGCAATATATCAATGCTAATGTCTACTGATATATCATTTTCTTCAAACTCCAGGGGTTCTGTGTACAGAAGAACAAGGGCTGCCTTTCCTACTTTGACGGATGTTGCAAATAAATATTTGGCACAGAAACTTAGATATAAAATGCAAAAGCTTTGTCAAGAGCCCTTGCTGTGTCATATGATGTTATCTATATTATGGGAACGTTGTGACGTTTAGCATAACTTGTGTGTTGTACTAGCACACTGGCTGGACTGGAGCAACTATCCTTAACTGTGTTACACTTTGTCATTACATTAAAGATATCCTCAAATTATCAAAAAAATTAGGTAGCTCTTAAATAGAAAAAATCTTTAAGACATTGGATCATTGGATGTGTCAATGACTTACTGGTTATGACTCCTACAGTTAATATTTTGCTAGGTACATCTTATATTTTCAAATTTAAGGAAAGTGAGAAGTCATTCACAGAGTTGAAGAAAGCATCTGAAAATCATAGCTGACAAGAGTTCTTCAGATGCTCTGTATACCAGGCCTTAAACATTCAATAAAATCGGGATTCAACTGATATATCACCTTTGAATAAATATACACATATTAGATTGTGTACATCTTTTAAGTTTGTATACTGATAATTATGTGTAACTCAGATATTGTCTAATATAGGGATTCTATATATTATAAATATTCCTAAATTTATACATACATTCTATATATGATATATAATATATAACATATTTTTATACTATAGCATATTGTGTGTATATATATATATACATTATAACATGATATATATATGTTATTATAAAATATATTATATATTATTACACATAAATATAAAACACATTGTATACAAATTTTAATAGTACTGTATTGAGAGAAGCCAGAAGATGGAAATAACTCAAAAACCCTTAGTGAATGGATAAACCAATTATTAGTGCACATATATACTGAAAAATTATCCTCTAATAATATGAATGCAGTAACATACATACAGCAACATGACAAATTGTGAAAGTATTATGGTAACTGAAAGAAGTCGTATCCATAAGACTACATATTGTATGAGTCCATTTACATGAACTATGCAGAATACAGAAATCAGTAAGGCAGAAAGCAGACTAGTGAGCAGGGGCAGCTGGTATAGGAATAGACAAGTGGAAAGAGACAGCTAATGGCTGCCGAGTTTGTGATGCTAAAATCCTTGTAGAGCTGGTGGGGTGGCTTCTTATCAGGATGGCTGTGCTCATTCTACTGAATTTCACAGCATGAAAATGGTGAGCATGGCTCATTTTGTGTTGCATGTATCTTAGCACAATTCTTAAAATTGTCAGAAATGAGAAGTTGTGTCCTAGGTGTCAGAAGGACAGAGTATGAGCTGGGAGAAGTTTCAAAGGCCATCAGAAAGGTGTTCTTGGACAAAATTTTATACAACCGTGAACATCATATGCAGGAGTATGTTATTACACTAACAGAATAAAGAACCATGGAAAGGCTTTACTCAAGGATCAACTGGTATGAGATTTCTAAAGTTCCTGCAATATTTTGAATGAATGGGTGGCAGGCAGACCATCTAAACAACGCTAGAGGAAAAAACCCCATTAAAACTATATTAATAAATGGAATTCTTCTGTGATGTTTTAAGCAAGCAAAAACCAAAAAAACCACACTTCTGGTGTACACTTTTTGCAAATTCCTCCTACTATTAAGCTAAAAGTGGTCAGATCAGTGATCATTCTGGTAAAATGGTTGTAAATCCTCCTCCCCAAGTACTTTTACAGGGAACGCTGCCTCCATAAACAGTCGATTACATACCTAAGCCATTGTTTAATATGTTTCTCCTGCTCCCGGGCAGCCCTCAAGCCTCCTCTGAGCTGTGAGCTGATCCATGTGTGTAAGAACAAAAGCTGGGGTCGCTAGCATTTCATGGCCAAAAGTCAACTGTGACGCCCTCAAGTCTGGCACCCAAGGCATCGAGATCTATCTATAGTAATAATAATAATTGTTATTATAAAGAAAACAACCAACAGTTGGCACATTGAACATGCCAAGAATGCAGGCAGGAATTCTCTATGATCCAGCACTGGCTCACCAGCACACATGAGCACCTGATGTTGAGAGACTCCTGGTGTGTATCATTCTTTGCTTGTCTGGGTAGTCTAAATGTTGCCCTACCATAAGTCGGAAGCTGGCCAGGTTCATACAGGGTCTCATTGCATAGCCCCCTATTTGCACACCTGACTGATTTCTAAATCAACGCTAAAACTTCTCATTCTGATGTCAGAACTATTTCTTTTATTCTAAAATGATCCATACAACAACTGGCATTCATATAGGGGCACTTTATGAGCCTCAGAGCATCCTCTGCCTTTCTAGACTACGTTCCACTGGTCTCCCTTATTGTTCTCAAATCTCATGGCTTATTGTGTGCTTACTGATATGAGGGGTTCTAAGAATACAACAAAGTATGCTTCCTGCCTTAAAATGCTACAGCTACCCCATAAACAAACATCACACTGTTTCAGGGACAAAGCTATCTTTCAATGTGTGTCATCTCCCAGGACTATTTTAGAAATGCCAAAGTTCTGTGCCAAGCACCTGAAATTAGAGACATCACTCTATTCTAAGCAGGTTCTACTTTATTTAATTCAAAGTTTGATAAAAATCAAACTTTAGGAGAATAAAACAAGGCAAGGCAAAAGGGTGGTCTATACTTGTCAAGGTGAACGCTGAAAGCATCCAGTTTTTGACAGACTCCCCCTCCCCTTCTCTGAAAATGACGGTATGCCTCCTCTTGCCTAAATAATCTAGGACCCTAACAACTTATATACAAACAACAGTTACTCTTCATGGCCATGAGCAGGTAGTGATATTAAAAGGCAATTGGAGCCAGATGGTGATGGCGCACGCCTTTAATCCCAGCACTTGGGAGGCAGAGGCAAGCTGATTTCTGAGTTCAAGGCCAGCCTGGTCTACAAAGTGAGTTCCAGGACAGCCAGGACTATACAGAGTAACCCTGTTTCAAAACAAAACAAAAAAACAAGAAAACAATGAGGCCATTGGGTGCTACCTTATTACCTACTAAGTCTTAAACTGTCCTATGTCATTACATTCTTCAACTTCTTTTAAGTCATTAACAATCAGATGTCTTGATAAAAGTATTTTACAAGCATTAAATATTATGCAAAGTTTGAGGACATATGCAGCTTTATGCCACTTTACAAGATGAACACATTCTCTCTCTTTGCAGTATAAGTCACTGGAAGATAAAGTCTATGTATTTAAGATGCAGATATAATCTTTAAATCCTAAGCTGTTTCCTGCTAAGTGAGCCATGTGGTAATAATAATCACATGTAGATGTCAGAGATTCTGACTGAAGACTTCAATAGTAAATATGACACAAGATGTTAGCCTCAGAGAATTTATCATATGTGTTTGCATGTGAGGGACATATGATAAATGTGCCGAGTGAGCAGGAAACAACAGGCGAATGTGGCCTGGAAGTAATTAGGCATGGCTATGTTTCCATGCTGTTAATGAGCTCAAATGATTATAAGAAAACCCAGTCTGTCTTTGTGGTTTTGGTCTTATTTGAAAATTAGAGGCTAGGCTTAATTTCCAAGACTCCTTTTTCCTCTCAGTTTTTATATACACTTAAACTGCCATACTCAGCCATTCTTCTAAATTAATAATCCCTAGGCTTTTTAGTCCAACCATTATATCTAAAACCTAAAGGGGGTCTATCAATGCAATCCTCCAATTTGGGACACATAGTAGACGTTTCATAAAGTCAACTTCATCTTTCAATAAAAAGACAGCAATTCTAGTCCTAAATCTGAGCTCCCACTGGAAGGTGCTTGACACTTTTTGTCTAGCTTATTTGGAATCTCACTGGAGTTCTCAGTGGGATTTTTCTCCCATGCCTGTTACAGCATTCCTGTGTGCACATAACAGTTAAATAGAATAAGTCGAAAGTTTTCAACCATGCTCACTCTGCAAACTAAAGCCAATCTGACATTTTGTATCAGAAGAGTCTGGTTAAGACAAAACTCATTGTGGGGTGTCTAGTAACCATGGATAAGATCACAAGTTTTCATTGTTATCTGCATCAATTAATAGAACCCATTATGTCAAGGCAAACATACAAACACATGTTTGTGTGTCTGTGTGTGTCTGTGTGTGTCTGTGTGTATAGAGAGACTAAAAGAGACTATATAGACACACACACACACACACACACACACACACACACACACACGTTCGCACGTGTGCACACACAAAGGACTACCCAAGGTCTAGATTTGGATGGTGGCAAAAAACAACTTCTGGTTTTGTCTTAATTACCAAAAAGAGACTCCAGACATTTGGGCAGAAAAAAATCAATTACTTTTGTGTGTCCTCGATCTGTTTTGTATCTATTAGCACTCAGAGCAGAACAAGGGTGATTAACTGAAACCCCAGGAGCCAAAGGTTTTAGAAGGCTCAATTTCAGAGAGAAAACTTTCCTCGAGTCTAAGAAAACCTGTCACAAGAATGAATGAAGATCCTTCTCCAGCTCCTCCCTGTAGAGCGCATGAAATCTCCAGCTATTTAGGCAGGTCCAAGTTTAAAACTTATGGCAATTTTTTTTAAAAAACCAGGATCCTCTGGTAGAGTAGTCAGTCAATGCTCTTCACCGCTGAGCGATCTCTCTAGCCCCAAACCAATAAATCTTATGGGCCATCTGGTCTCTAATTCTCTCCCAGGGAGCAAAAGCAAAATTCCATGAATGTAGAAACTAGAAGTACTATAGGAAAAGAAATAGACTGGTAACCATATAAGCTAGAAAATTAATTCAACTTCAGAAATTAAGAAATATTTGAGTACTGGAGGAGCTGAGCAAAGAAACACGTGACCAGCAATGTGCCCTGAAACCTAAAAGCTGTGGCAAGGCATCACAGAGCTCCAGGAAGGATGCACAACTTGGGCAAGAAATTCGAAGTTCTGAAGTCCAAGCACACTGCCCAGGCAGGAAACTCCAGGCTCCCTGCCACCCAAAGCAAAGCGAGGGTGGCTTTTGCTCACATCACGTAAGAGGCCACCAGGTGTCAGTGCCAGCTTGGAAAATAGAAGCATCTTCAGAGGCCTTTGAAACAGTGTCTGGAAATCCTCATGGGGTTATACTATATATGTGTGTGATTTCAAATATAAAGAGAACTGCAGATACAGGGATTCATACGCACCTCAAAGTTTGCTAATAAACATGATAGATAAGCTGCCATCATGTTCATGAACTAGGGGAACACACATCGGGAGACAGAAGCAAAGGTTTGTGGTAGACAGTAAATAACTTTAATAAACTTGACTGTCAGGAACAGTCCTGTTTAGGCTCAACATACACATGCTATACAAGAAGGGCTCTCTGGATGCGTGGGCATTGTTTAATTCCAAAGAAGGTTGAGGCTTCCTCACATGCCCCTTGCTACTGACCTTGTTTCAGGGAGTTTGTATGTTTGCTGGATTCTGGTTTGCCTGATAAATGAAGTAGAGTCAGTGTATTAAGAAAGCAGACAGCAGCAGGAGGAGGTGTAGGGTATGGAACAGAGAGAGAGTGGGCTGCGAGGGGGATAAAGTCTGAACTGTAAAAAAAAAAAAAAAAAAAAAAGATTAAAGAACAAAAAAATAAATAAAAATTTAAAAAATAAAAAACAAAAACAAAAGAAAGTAGAATGCATCACTGAGAGCAGCCATGGCTACAGAGCTAGGAAGAAAAGAGCCAGCCATTCACTCACCGAGTGACTGAAGAGTTCTGACTCCTTACAGACTTATATACCACTTACAAAGGCGATGTTAAATAGGAAAGAGTTCCTGTCCTGCCAACTGGGTTCTGTCAAACATTTTGTTTACTCATTTGTTTGTCTTCTTTTGTTTTAGGGACAGAGTCTCACCATTTAGTCTTGTCTGGCCTAGAATACATGTACCCCAGGCTGACCTCCACTGAAGCCACATTCCCAACTTGTGCGCTTATCCTTCTTTTTCTTTATCTTTATATTGATTCTTTGTGAATTTCAGATCATGTATCCCAATATAACTCATCTCCCACTCCCCTTGTACCCATCCTCCACCCTTGTAACTTCCCCTAAGAGAGAAAACAAAATCTTGCTGTGGAACCTATCATGTGTCACAGTGTGTCCCACAGTATACCCTTTGTCCACAGTCCTTCCCTTGCAAATGTTCATTGCAGTGACTCTTGGTCTGCTACAAGGCCTCTGGCTTCTGCTTCTCTATCAATGCTGGAACCTCAGTAGGATTCCTCTCAGATAAGCTGTTGTTTTCCTATGTCATAAAAATCCTGCAGTTTTGGATCTGTAAGACCAGCCTCTTCATGCACCCCAGGAGTTCATCAGTGGTAGATGGTGGAGAGGGCCAATTCCCAAGCCCTGTATCTGGGTCTGGGAGATATCTTGAGTTGGTCAGCCAGCAGGCTCTTCTGTTCTTGTCCCCTTGGTGGCTCACCCACACCCCTGCAAACAGGGCCACCTCTCCCTTACTGCCAAGGTGAGGTGCAGGGCCCACTCTTCTAAGTGTTTCAACTGGTAAGAGACATGGCCAGTTCTCCCACTCTCATGACCAATCTGCCATATATGGACAGGGAAGAAGAGGAGGCCACCTCTCCCTCACCAATGCCACTAAACAGCAGAGCGAGGCAGAGTTGGCTCTCCCAAACTTGTGCTCTCAGGGCCAACTCAGCCACAATGCCAACAATGTTCTTTCGGATAGGGGGATGGAGAATACTGCAGCCGGCTAGGGGTGGGGCCAGCTCTTCACGGCCCTCAGACATTAACATGTTCCCAGGTGGCAGCCCAGACAACAGAAGTCTTTCTGGACTTTTGTGGTAACAGGCCCCTGCTGCTTCAGGGCCATGGACCCAGACATGGCCCCAGACATGGCCCCTGGTGGCAGCACAGGTCAAGACTCCACCATGGCCCCAGGTGGTATGGTCAGCTACTCACATCAGGCTGTTTCTCACTTCCCTTCAGTCCCCAGCTCTGCCTCTTTTCACTGTGCTCACATCCTTGTTTCTGTCTCCATTTCTCCACCACTGACTTGCTCCTCTTAGTAAAGCCAGGGGGTCTTTGAGTGCCTGGGGTCACCTCAGGAGTGTTCGCAGGAATGCTATACCCAGCTCGTGAATTATAGCACCAGACAGGGGTCATCTCAGGCGTGGTCTATACTCGAGGCCTGTATAGAGTTGGACTGGGGGTCATCTCAGGCTAGCCCTGTGTCCTGGCCCCATGGCACTGGTCTGGTTGTCTTGTCCTCACTCCTTGCCCCAGGGCCCACCGTAGCCTCATGTGAGGGTCATTTGTCTCAGACTCACTCTTACCTGGGGTTCTTCTAGTCTCTGGCTTGCTCCCCACCCTGGGAGCCAGTCAGGTGGTAGATGCCTGGTCGTCATCTAAAGTTTGCTTTTCTCAGGGAATGTAAGTTTACTAATCATTCAGATGGTGAGCCTGTCTCCTCTCTGCCACCTGCTGACAAACATGTGACATAGCAGCAACTCTAGAGTCTCTAGGGGCAGGGCCATATGGTCATTTTAATGCCTCTCTTCTCAGCCTTACAACATCAACGTCCCCTCCCCTAAAGCTATGGCCTCAGAAAACTTTTTCAGGGAACTGAAAGATGCTTCAGATTCATTTGAAAAAGTGGAGCCCTGTTCAGTTCATTGGGAGAGTTGCCTCTTCCACGAAGAATCAGATAAAACAAACCACTCCCTGCTTGAAACCTGAGTGGCTCTGGATTGACAGGCATTGCCCAAGAGGCAGTTTCATGTGTTTCTATTTTAAAGAGCTCTGGGGTCTTGTGGAAACTTCACCTGTGCTTTTTTACTTTCATAATGAGCTGCCAATCATTCACTACGAAGTAAAAAGAAAAAAAAAAGTACCTTCAACAAAATAAAGCTACTGTCACTATATCTGCTCACACACATTCGTGCCCTTATGCAGTGACATGCATTGTGTAAGTGAGGAGGAGAAAGCTCATGGCTCAGTGCCTAAACCTGTTAGCCTCTACTTTCCTCCTATAAAAGTTTCTAAGCAGATCCAAGACCAGATGTAAATAAACAGATGCATGCTATTAAAAAGGAACTGTTTCCAGAAACAACCACTCCACAGCAGCAAAACTTCCAACTGAGAGAACTTTTGGTCTGATTTTGTCTAAGGAGATTAAAACAGCTGCAAGTTTACAGTACTGTAAACAAAACATAAAATTATTAGTTGTTCTTCCTATCTTTGACAGGAGTGGAGTAGGTTAAAGGCAAAGTTACACTTAGCACTGATTTATAAAGGTTAAATTTATATTTTTTCAATTTTATTATAATGAAGCAAGATTTAAAAAAAAAAAGGAAAGGCTGTAGAGATGATGAAGGAGTTAATCAATTACTTAGCTGGCCTTGGACCTGGAGCAGAGAAACTGGGTAGCTGGGGCTGCAAATGCAGTTTCCTGGTAGAGACTAAAGATTAAGCAGGGGATGGCTACAGTTCCTGAATACTGACCTCACCATCACCCAGAACAGAAGCAGATGAGAAAATACTCACAGGTTATAAGAACTTTTCCAACCAAGTCAGTCTGAGTGTGGGAGTGAGAAAAGGAAGAGAATCTACAAAGCCTCTGCTGTCAAGCTAGTAGTAACCTTGGGCAGCTCATCTGCCATGGGCATCGTATAGCCTGTGTATTGTCCAGCAGGAAGCATTCAAGAGAATATACCTGAGAGAGAAGGCTGTGTCCAGAAGGTCAGTTTTGTTTGAGGATATCAGCTTTTGACTTCAACTCACCCACATCCAGTTTGCTTTGTGTACAGAGCAATAAGACTTTTGTGTCTAGGAGACACCACCACTACCATCCCCAGCAAACCCCTACTGTCCCTAGAAAAAGGGCAGGTAACTTCATCAAGCAATTGTCTGGGTAGAGAGGTGAATGCTTGGAGAAGAAGGAAGAGGTATTAAAATGTTGATTATGGCCATCAAGTATCAAGTAGTAATGGCCAGCCACATGTGGCTCAAGGGCAGGCACATAGAGTGAAGGTTGCCACACGCTCAAGATAAGACATTAGGCTTTTCTGAACCAAGGGCACAGTGACTAAGCTATACTTGTTTCATTTCTGGAAGGCAAAGGGAATGCCTTCCAGGAGTGTACTCTGATGGACCTGGGGTCGTGGAATCTGCCCACATGGATAAGTCTAGAAGAGAATCGCCCAGGCAAGACATGTATGTGTATTTTTTTTTTTTTTAAAAACCCAAACATCTTTTTTTTTTTTTAAATTTATTTATTTATTTATTATATGTAAGTACACTGTAGCTGTCTTCCGACAGTCCAGAAGAGGAAGCCAGATCTCATTACGGGTGGTTGTGAGCCACCATGTGGTTGCTGGGATTTGAACTCCGGACCTTCGGAAGAGCAGTCGGGTGCTCTTACCCGCTGAGCCATCTCACCAGCCCCATGTATGTGTATTTTAATCTCCTGGAATGTTTTCACTCACATTTTATATCTCTTGTTCTTTGCCAAAAAATAGTTACCTGAGCAAGCCAATTGCCTGGTTTACCTTAAGCTTCACGGTAGTGTAGTGATATAGTTAGCACTTTTCTACAGGAAACCAGCTGGTGTCATTTAGGCTGTGGAGATCCAAAATTCAAAATTACATACATTTCTGAGACAGTCAACTGGCATGAAATTCTAGTTTTTAACGTATGTCCTTTATGGAGAAGGAAAAAAAAATCACATCCCAGGTATTCGGCGGGAAAGATAGCCTATGGAAAAAAATATTGTATAGCTCCCAGAGATCAAGCAAATTGACTTTACAAAAAATGAGAAATGATTAGGCAGAAGACAATGCTGTGAATAGGAAGGAGATGGCTTACTTTGAAAGCTGTCAAGGGGAAAAGGTGTACTAGATTATTTCATATTTATACTAGAACTAAATAGCATCTAGATATGGTGTGTGTATTATGTGTGTGTGTGTGTGTGTGTGTGAAAGAGAGAGAGAGAAGAGAAAGAGGTATACATTTATGTCTGTGTACTATTGCCATTGCATGAAGATTATATAATAACCTATCAAGTTTACAAAAGGTAAAATAATCAATGGACCCTCAAATTTCCCATACAATAGCAAGTGGGAGCTGTGAGGAATAGTGGAGAATGTTAAGGACCAAGGTCATTTGTTGTGGTAAATCTCCAATCCAAATATGCCCCGGCAATGAAAACACGACTCAATTAATATAAATACATGCTGTGTGCCTAGATTGGGCAGATCTACCACTACACTACCATCTTCCACATCTATGAGACCCCTTAGAACTTGCAGTTTCTCCAGGCCATATGCATGTGCTCCACTTTTCTTCTTCTGCCTCCTCCTCTGCATCCTTTTCCTCTTCCATTTTCGCCTTCTTCCCTCTATCCACCCTCTGCTCCACCTTCCCTTTTATCTGCCCAATCATCAGCGCTCCTTTATTTTACAAATTAAGGTGGGAAGCAGGTTTACAGGAAATCACCTGAGTGCTGACTCACTTCTTGTTTTCAACCACTCACAGGAGAATGGAATTAACATCAAATATAATTAGCCCCAGGGCTATTCACAACCATCATTCAGCATTAGTTAGATACTGTGGTGGTCTAAAGAAAATGGCTCCCATAGGCTCATAGAGGGTAGCACTATTGGGTAGTATGGCCTTTTTGGAGGAAGTGGGCTTTGGGGTTTCAGAAGCTCAAGCCAAACCCAGTGGTGCACTCTCTTCCTGCTGCCTGAGGACCCAGGTGTAGAACTCAGCTAACTCTCCAGCACCATGTGGGCCTGCATGCTTCCTGCCGTGATGATAATGGGCAAACTTCTAACCTGTAAGATAGTCCCCAGTTAAATAATAATAGTGGCTATGGTTATGGTGTCTCTTTGCAGCAATAAAATCCTAAGACATATACCTTCAAAGCAGGTGGAAGAATATAGAAAAGACAAGAAGGTTTAATATCTGCAGTACAAATTAACAGCTTAAAATAACAAGGGTCAGTTTCTTCGTAGAGCTTCAGAAGGTCAGCAATCTGGCTGGGAGAATCAGATCTGTGGTTAGGTCACATTACAGACACGAGCCACAGAAGTAACCATCAGATTGGAGGATCTGCTTCCAAGATCACTCATAGGACATCTGGCCACATCATAGCCTGTTTTTGCCAACTAGGTTTCTTCATAGACTCATCAGTGGAAAGCTGCTTCTTTAGAAATAAGAGCCACAGCTACCAAGAAAGCCATAGCAAAGCTTAGAATCAAACATGGCATACCACCAATGATTTCCTTTATACCAGTGGCAAATACCAGCACTGGAAGAATGTAGGAAGGGAAATTTATGAAATACTGATATCTATACTAGTAGGTAGACGATTAGATTAAAAATAATAATAAAATAAAATAAGGACACAAAATAAGCCTTTGCAGAAGAACATTTCTATTGTGGCCAAAGGGATGACATCCTTTGTAAAATATTGCTAGTTTCTGACCACTGAGGCAAGGCCTAAATATGGTAAGAGAAAGACTGCTGCATTAGAGGAAATAAGCTCCCACTACCCAAGAATAATAAGAAAAAATGATAAAGGAGGAACTTGGGTAGGAAAGCAATCAGCTCAATTTTGAACTAAGAGTGCAAGGAGTATGCTCTGGGGAAATTTGCTGCCTCTCATTTAAGAGATTTTCTATCTAGTCCTCAGAAGGGTAGGAAGAAATCTGTATTTCCTTTTTCTCCAAGCACAATCTTTCTACTGATTTGTATTTCTAGGTGGTTAGGTTGGCTTCCAGCTATGAATCCCCACTGAAAACCTCAGGACCCACATAGCTGGAGAGGTGGAAACCCATCAGCCACAGACCTATCAACGGGTTCCAAACAGACAGAATCTTTAGAGGTTGTCATTAACAACCTCCATGGCATAAGTAGTGCTTCAACAGTGGTTCACGAAATGCCACCACTGTGAATTGCACACTACAAACAGAACCATATGCCTGAAATGGTTCTAAAGGCAAATTGTATTTGTTATGGTCACTGACCTAAATTACAGGTTTGACCAGAACCAAAGTATTTGGGGTTTTGTCTGTACTGAGATCAAGGCTTAAAAATGAAGTATCACTGCCATGGTTGTAAGAGAGTTCTATGATATTTCTCCCATCTGGCTATAGTGGAATCCCTCTTACTTGAACTATAACCCAGTCTCCTTGCCTCCTAAGAAGCTGAATGGAGCTGAAATGGCTACTGTACCAGGGTTTTTGAAAGAGCTTGACTTGACTTGCAACTGGTCCTTTCTTGAAACACACATATCTGGAACCCTCAGGCACCATTTCAATGCCTGTCTGCTGTGAAGCTAGAATTGCCTCTTAGGATAGCAAGGCTCAAAGAAGAATCTGGACGAGCTTCAGAGGTGAAGGCCATTGGCACACTCCGTAGGTATGAGTGTAGAATGTTTGCCAAGACCCTGACCCAGCTACTGGGAGGCTACAGGGTCCTAAGAGACTCTGAGGAAACCATACTTCAACTTTTTCAACCCTCAGTAATATCAAAGATAACAATTAGTGATTATTATTTATAACAGTATCTAAAACAGTCTTTGTGAAAAATGAAACTCCATCAAATCCATATTACCAGAAAAGGGATTTCAAAGAAAATGTGTACTGGTATCTAAAGTACTTCCATATGATACTTGAATTTTGGAGTCCCTCAAATCTAATAATTGAATTTTCACTTCATTTTATACACAAGCCTCTTCCAAAACTTTCTCACCTGCAGAAACTCAGCTATGTCGAATATTTCCATGACATAACTAGTGAGCCTCTATTTTAAAACTGTAGTAATAATCACATTGAGAAGTGAACATATTGAGCACAGAAGACACTCAGTAACCAAAATTATGCTACGTTACTGGGAGAGGGAGTAATAAAATGATAATTTTTTGTATCTTTTTTATTAATTATTTTTTATTTACATTTCAAATGTTGTCCCCCTTCTGGGTCTTCCTTCTACAAACCCCACACCGTATCTGCCCTCCCCTTTGCCTATAAGAAGGTGCTCCCACACACAACCACTCACTCACCCCTCTAGCATCCCCCTTCCCCAGGGCAAAAGGCCTCCACAGAACCAAGCACCTCCCCTCCCATTGATGCCACATAAGGCCATCCTCTGCTACATATGCAGTTGGACCCATGGACCCACCCATGTATATTCTTTGGTTGGTGGTTTAGTCCCTGGAAACTCTGAAGGATTCAGTTAGTTGATATTGTTGTTCTTCATATAGGGTTCCAATCCCCTTCAGCTCCTTCAGCCCTTCCCCTAACTCTTCCATTGAGGTCCCAGGCTCAGTCCAATGGTTGGCTGTGTGCATCTGCATCTGTATTGGTCTAGCTCTGGCAGAGTCTCTCAGAGGACAGGTATACCAGGCTCCTATTTGCAAGGAATTCTTGGCATTAGCAATAATATCAAGGATTGGTGTCTATGGGATTGATCTCAAGGAGGGGCAGTCTCTAGATGGCCTTTCCTTCAGACTCTGCTCCATTTTTGTCCCTGCATTTCCTTTAAACAAGAACAATTCTGGGTTAAAGATTTTGAGATGGATGGCCCCATACTTCAACTTGGGGGGGGGCATTCCTATCTACTGGAGATGGTCACTTCAGGCTCTATCTACCCCCTGTTGAATATGTGGGCTAATGTCATCCCCATTGAGTCCTGAGAGGCTCTCACATCCCTGGTCTCTGGGACTTTCTAGTGGTTCTACCCATTCCCCACCCACCACTGCTACATATTTCTATTCATTCTCTTGGACCTCTGAACTCCTATCTCTTCCATTACTTGATCATGCCCCCAACCTTTTCCTTCTCCCTCCACTCTCCCAGCTCAGGCCCTCTCTCTGCCAGCCGTGATTATTTTGTTTCCCCTTCTAAGTGGGATTGAAGCATCCACACTTGGGCCTTCCTTCTTAAGCTTCATATGGTCTATGAGTTTTATCGTGGGTATTCCGAGCTTTTTTCCTAATATCCACTTATCAATGAGCACACACCAAGTCCTCTTGGGTTTGAATTACCTCACTCAGGATATTTTCTAGTTCCACTTATTTACCTACAAAATTTGTGAAGTTAACATTTTTTAATAAATGAGTTGTGTTCCATTGTGTAAATGTACTACAATTTCTGCATCCATTCTCCCACTGAGGGACATCTGAGTTGTTTCCTGTTCCTGGTAGTTATAAATAAAGCTGGTATGAACATAGTGTAGCATATGTTCTTGTTATATGTTGGAGCATTTTTTGGGTTTATGCCAAGGGGTAGTATAGCTGAATCTTCAGGTAGAACTATTTCCAATTTTTGGAAGAACCACCAGATTAATATCCAACGTGGTTTATCAGCTTTCAATCCCACCAGCAATGGAGGAGTGTTCTTCTTTCTCCACATCTTTGCCAGAATCTGCTGTCCCCTGAGTTTTTGATCTTAGCCATTCTGATTGGTGTAAGATAGAATCTTAGGGTCATTTTGATTTGCATTTCCCTGATGACTAAGACCGTTGAACATTTCTTTAGGTGTTTCTCAGCCATTTGAGATTCTTCATTTGAGAATTCTTTGTTTAGTTCTGTACCCCATTTTTAATTGGTTTGTTTGGTTTTCTGGAGTCTAACTTCTTGAGTTCTTTGTATATTTTAGATATTAGACCTCTATCAGATGTACGGTTGGTAAAGAACTTTTCCCAATCTGTATGTTGCTGTTTTGTCCTATTGACAGTATACCTTGCCTTACAGAAGCTTTGCAATTTTATGAGGTCCCATTTGTCTATTGTTGATCTTAGAGCATACGCCATTGGTGTTCTGTTCAGGAACATTTCCTCTGTGCCCATGTGTTCGAGGCTTTTCTCCACTTTCTCTTCTATTAGACTCAGTGCATCTGGTTTTATGTGGAGGTCCTTGACACTTGGACGTGAGCTTTGTACAAGGAGATAAAAGTGGATCAATTTGCATACTTCTACATACTTCTATACTTCTACTATGTTTCTACAGTCCAGTTTGACCAGGACTATTTAATGAAATGCCTTCTTTTTTCCACTGTATGGTTTTGGCTTCTTTGTCAAAAATCAAGTGACCATAGAAATGTGGGTTTATTTCAGGGTCTTCAATTCTATTCCATTGATCAACCTGTGTGTCTCTGTACCAATACCATGAGGAATTTTTGTTTTGTTTTGTTTTTATCACTGTTGCTCTGTAGTACAGCTTGAAGTCGGGGATAGTGATTCCTTCAGAAGTTCTTTTATTGTTGAGAAGTGGTTTTGCTATCCTGTGTTTTTTGTTATTCCAGATGAAGTTGAGAATTGCTGTTTATATCTCAGTGAAGAACTGAGTTGGAATTTTGTTGAGCATTGCATTGAATCTGTAGATTTCTTTTGGTAAGATCGACATGTTTGCTATGCTAATCCTACCAGCCCATCAGTATGGGAGTTCTTTCCATCTTCTGAGATCTTCTTCCATTTCTTCCTTCAGAGACTTGAAGTTCTTGTCATACAGATCTTTCACTTGTTTGGTTAGAGTTACCCCAAGATATTTTATATTATTTGTGACTGTTGTGAAGGGTGTCATTTCCCTAATTTCTTCCTCAGTACATTTATCCTTTGTGTAGAGGAAAACTATTTGTTTGTGTTAATTTTATACCCAGCCACTTTGCTGAAGTACTTAGCTTTCCAATTTGTATCCCTCTGACGTCTCTTTGTTGTCTGATTACTGTAGCTAGGTCTTTGAATACTATATTAAATAAATAGGGAGAGAATAAAAAGCCTCTTTTCCCTCATTTTAGTGGGATTGCTTCAAGTTTCTCTCCATTTAACTTGATGTTGGCTGTTGGTTTGAAAATTATTAAATGTTAAGTTTTAAATATTATATTATTAAATGTAATATTGCTTTTATTATATTTAGGTATGGGTCTTGAATTCCTGATCTTTCCAAGACTTTTAACATGAAGGGGTGTTGTATTTTGTCAAACATCTTTTCAGCATCTAATTAAATGATCGTGTGATTTTTTTTTCTTTCGGTTTGTTTATATAGTGGACTACATTGATGGAATTCCATATATTGAACCATTCCTACATTCCTGGGATGAATCCTACTTGATCATGGTGAATGATTGCTTTGATGTGTTCTTGGATTCAGTTTGTGAGAATGTTTTTGAGTATTTTCGCATTGATATTCATAAGCAAAACTGGTCTGGAGTTCGATTTCTTCCTTGGGTTTTATGTGGTTTAGATATCAACGTAACTGTAGTTTCATAGAATGAATTAGGTAGAGTTCCTTCTGTTTCTATTTTGTGAAATACTTTGAGAAGTATTTGTGTTAAATATTTTTTGAAGGTCTAAGAGAATTCTGCACTAAAACCATCTGGCCCTGGGCTGTGTTTGTTTGTTTGTTTGTAAATGGTTTATCTGGTCCTGATTCAACTTTGGTATCTGTCTAGAAAGTTATCCATTTTATCTAGATTTTCCAGATTTTTCTTTTTTTTTTAGCCTAGGCTTTTGTAGTAGGATCAATGATTTTTTTTTTTTAATTTCCTCAGTATCTGTTCTTATGTCTCCCTTTTTATTTCTGACTTTGTTAGTTTGGATACTGTCTCTGTGCCCTTTAATTAGTTTGGCTAAGAGTTTATTTGTCTTATTGATTTTCTCAAAGAACCAGCTCTTAGTTTTGTTAATTCTTTGTATAAGTCTCTTTGTTTCTAATTGGGTGATTTAAGCCCTGAGTTTGATTATTTCTTGCCATCTACTCTTCTTGGATGTGTTTGCTTCTTTCTGTTCTAGAGCTTTCAGATGTGCTGTAAGGTTGCTATGTAGTTTCTCTCCAACTTCTTTATGAAGGCACTCAGTGGTATCAATTTTCCTCTTAGCATTACTTTCATTGTTTCCTGTAAGTTTGGGTGCCTTCATATTCGTCAAATTCTAGAAAGCCTTTAATTTCTTTTCTTATTTCTTCCCTGACAAACTTATCGCGTAGAAAGTTGTTCAGTTTCCATGAGTATGTGGGGTTTCTATTGTTTATGTTGTTATTAAAGTCCAGTCCATGGTGATCATAAAGAACTCATGGGTTTATTTCAGTCTTCTTGTATCTGTTGAGGTTTGTTTTGTGTCTGATTTTTATGGTCAGTTTTAGAGAAGATACCATGAAATGCTGAGAAGAAGGTATATTCTTTTGTTTTAGGGGGAAATGTTTTATATGTGTGTGTGTGTGTGTGTGTGTGTGTGTGTGTGTGTGTAATGTATATGTATAATCCATTTGGTTCATAACATGTTAGTTTCACTGTGTCTCTGTTTAGTTTCTGTTTTCATGATCTGTCCATTGGTGAGAGTGAGATGTTGAAGTCTCCCACTATTATTATGTGAGGTTCTTTGTGTGTTTTGAGCTTTAGTAGTGTTTCTTTTGACAAAGTTTGGAGCTAATACAAAACGATGGACTATCCAGAGACTACCCCACCCAGGGATCCATCCCATAATCAGCCACCAAACCCAGACACTATTGCATATGCCAGAAAGATTTTGCTGAAGGGACCCTGTTATAGCTGTCTCATATGAGGCTATGGCAATGCCTGGCAAATACAGAAGTGGACGCTCACAGGCAACTATAAGATGGAACACAGGGCCCCCAAATGGAGAAGCTAGAGAAAGCACCCAAGGAGCTTAAGGGGTCTGCTACCGTATAGGTGGAACAACAATATGAACTAACCAGTACCCCCAGAGCTCGTATCTCTAGCTGCATATGTAGCAGAAGATGGCCTAGTCAGCCATCACTGAGAAGAGAGGCCCCTTGATATTGCAAACTTTATATACCCCAGTACAGGGGAATGCCAGAGCCAAGAAGCATGAGTGAGTGGGTGGGTAGGGGAGCAGGGTAGGGGGAGGGTATAGGGAACTTTCAGAATAGCATTTGAAATGTATATAAAGAAAATATCTAATTAAAAGAAAAAAGAAAAAAATAGTGTTTCCTTTACAAATGTGGGTGCCCTTGCATTTGGGGGACAGATGTTCAGAATTGAGAGTTCATCTTTGTAGAATTTCTCATTGATGAGTATGAAGTGTCCTTCCCCATCTCTTGTGATGACTTTTGGTTTAAAGTCTATTTTATTGGATATTAAAATGGCTACCAACATGTTTCTTGGGACCATTTGCTTGGAAAACTTTTTTCAAGGCTTTTACTCTGAGGTAGTGTCTATCTTTGTTACTGTGGTGTGTTTCCCGTATGCAGCAAAATGCTGGGTCCTGTTAACATATCCAGTCTGTTAGCCTATGTCTTTTTAGTAGAGAATTGATTTGATGTTGAGAGATATTAAGGACAAATGATTGGTGGTTCCTGTTATTTTTGTTGTTTGAGATGGTATTATGTTATATGCTTCTCTACTTTTGGATTTGTTGTGAAGTGATTAATGTCTTGGTTTTTCTTGGGTGTAGTTTCCCTTCTTGTGTTGGAGTTTTCCTTCTATTATCCTGTGTAGGGCTGGATAAGTGGAAAGTTATTTTTTAAATTTGGTTTCACATCAAATATCTTTATTTTTCCAACTATAGTGATTGAGAGTTTTGCTGGAATTTGTGCTCTCTCAGGATCTGTATGACATCTGTCCAAGGTCTTCTGGATTTTAGAGTCTCTGTTGAGAAGTCTGGTATAATTCTGATAGGTCTGCCTTTATATGCCTCTTGGCTTTTTTTCCTTTACAGATCTTAATATTCTCTTTTCTGTGTGTTGATCATTATGTGATGGGTGGAATTTCTTTTCTAGTCCAATCTATTTAGTGTTCTACAGACTTCTTATATGTTTATGCCCATCTTTTTAGGTTAGAGACATTTTCTATTATTTTGGTTTCTGTTGCTTATGTTCTTACACTTGCCTCTTACCATCTGGTTATCTCTGGTGTTAACTGGCCTCGATATCTCTTACTGGAACCTGTCTCTCCTGTGTGCTTGTGTGCCTGTTGGAAGGCCTTCCTGTGCTCCAGTCAAGGCCCAGAGTAAGGAATCTCGCCTGCATGGGAACCTCTCTCCTTCAGCCCTCTCTCCCGTAACCCAAGGGGGCCGAGGTTGTCACCCTTGGGCCCCTGGTATCAGGGACTGCCCCTTGTCCACCCCCTGTCGAGTTGGGTAAGTGGCTTAGATGCCCACCTGGGGCCAAGTAGAAAGCATCTGGCAGCCCTCCCATGTCCGCCTGCCCAGAGCATAGAAGGAACTCTAGCCAGATGCGGGCTTCTTCCCTATCCCCTCTTTCCCCTACCCCACTTTGTTCCCAACAGATGGTAGCAGAGGATGGTTACACCATCCACGTGAGACAGAACCAGCTAAAGAGGACACACACCAAGACGTGCACTTCAGAACTCCAAGTTTCCCAAGACTGTGAGTGATCTAGTTAAAAAACTAGGCTTTTTACTCTCTCTTTCTCTCTCTGTGTCTCTCTCTGTGTCTCTGTCTGTCTGTCTCTCTCTCTCTCTCTCTCTTATTCTCTCTCCACAGTGTTCCTGGCCAGCTTCCTCCCCTCACCCCCTCCCTCAGTCATTAACTCCCACAGATTTCAGCTGCAGCAGCTGGTTCTCCAGGCTCTGCAGCCCCTCCCACCTTGCTCTCTGCTTTGATCTGTGTCTATGCAAATGACAGCCCAGCCTGCCAAAACAGTGCCTGCTCTGAGCTCCGTTCCTCCCTCCCTGCCATGGCCCTGCAAGAGTGTGGCCCACACCAAGCAACTGACCAAGACTAGGGCCCCTGCCCTATGCACAGGAGTCCTGGGGTGGCCAGTGGGCTGGCAAATGAGGCAGTGGGCCGGCAGATAATGCAACAGAGGCAGAAGTGACATGCTGCAGCAGGCCTTGGCTAAAAAGCCTGTCACTTAACCCTCTATGCTAAATTTTCACCTTCTGCTTTCCTAGAAAAAAAACAAAGGGGGAAGACAACCACAGGGTACAATGTGCCCCCCCCCCATCCAGCCCGTGAAAACTACACTCAAGGCTGTGCTCCCCCTACAGGAACACCTAAATCGTGCTTTTCAACCCAAAATGTTCTTCCTTCTTTATTTAAATGCTTATTTTCTCTCTAGCATTCATGATATATATCAAAAAAACTTTTTCAGCTTGTTTAAGATTTCCTTTTAGGTTCAAAAGTCATCCAATCCTTAATTAACAACCAGTTTCCTTTTACAGACAAACTGTTACTGCCTACCCCAGATACACAACTGACATGATATTTTCTTCCTCAGCCATTCAAAATGGACAGTGATGTGATCCTAAGCAAACCATTGCAGGCATAACTTCTGCTATTGACCCTATGCAGATATCCCCTGCTGGTGTTTTGCTCCTCTGTTACAATTACTCTACAGGTCTATCTCCACATAGTGCCTGCTTCCACAGATCCACCTGAGACATCACCATCTCCTAAGACCTACAGACAACAAAGCTGCCTTCCTCTGTTGGGCATTGGGCTATACACAGACATTCTGGTCTCCAGTCGAGCTGAGTTGTGGAACTCCGGGACCTGGTGGTGATAATTCACCTACATGGGATGGAAGAAGTTCTCTCATGTCTCCTGGAACTCTGGCTCCTGTCAAAATTACCGTCCCCCACAGCCCCCACAAGAGAAGCATGGTTAGTACTCAAGTAGACAATGTCTCAAGCTTCTGACCTTCAGGCTAGACTCCTTCCAGTTACCTAGCAACAGTAAAGATAACAGCACACCATAAGAAGGGCTATTTGGCCCCTCCTCACTCTCTTGCTTTCTTGCTCTTACTCTCCTTAACTCTTACTCTCTCCACTCTCTCTCTCCCTGTTACTCTCTAGCCTTTCTTCTCTCTCTCTCCTTTTCCCCTTTCTCTCTTCTTGGCCATGGCTGCTCTCTCTCTCTCTCTCTCTCTCTCTCTCTCTCTCTCTCTCTCTCTCTTTCTCCCTGTCTTTCTACAATAAAGCTCTAAAACCATAGACTGTCTCTGTCCATCAAGGCCCACTGCGCTTACTCTCGCCTGCGTGGGAACCTCTCTCCCTCAGCCCTCTCTCCCATAACCTCGGGGCTACAGGGTGTCGCCCCAGGGCCCCTGGTCGGGGACTGTCCCTTGTTCACCTCCCCCCCACTTCGTCGAGTGGGGTCAGTAGCTTAGATGCCTACCCGGGGGCTGAGTGGAAAGCATCTGGCAGCTCTCCCATGTCTGTCTACCCAGAGCATAGGAGGAACTCTGGCCGGACATGGGCTAACCTCCCTTCCCCCCCTCTCCCCCAACCCCCTTTTAGTTCCTACATTCCTTCAAAAAACCTCATCTAACTAAAGACTCCTGAGACACACAGTGAACCCCACAGAAGACAGACTTGGGACCTTCCAGCTACAGATGAACTCTCTTGCCAAAGCTAAATGGCTGCTGAATTTGGGGAAAGTTACATGATAGTGAGAAAAACACAATGTCTATCTAGATTAATTAATTGCTGTTCAAAACTGATATTATTGCCCTCAAGTTGTACTACCCATGGAACAATTAATTGATTGTATAATCTCTTGCCTTCCCAACCCTTACCCTTAATTCTCCTTACTACTCTGGCTTTGTTGTGCTACTTCTCTAGGCTATATATTTTCTTCTGATACTTCTACTCCACCCTAAATTTTCACCATAAATGACACAGGCATTCAGTGACCCCTCTTTTTCCTATAAAAACAGAAGGGGGAAATTAGGGCATTGGGCTACACACAGACAGTCTGGTCTCCAGTCAAGTTGAGGCCTGAACCCCGGTAGAACCTAAATGGTGATAATTCACCTACATGGAATGGTAGGCGTTCCCTTATGTCTCCTGGAGCCTTAGCTCCTGTTGAAGTTACTGTCGCTACTAGTCATGTAGACAATGTCCCAAGCTTTTGACCTTCAGGCTAGACTCCTCCCAGTTACCTAGCAATGACAAGATAACAGGCCACCATAAGAGGGGCTGCTTGGCCCCACCTCACTCTCTCCTCTCCTCTCCTCTCCTCTCCTCTCTCTTACTCTCCTCTCACTCTCTTACTCTCCTCTCACTCTCTTACTCTCTCACCCTCTTGTTCTCTCCCTCTTACTCTAGCCTTTCTTCTCTCTCTTTCCCCCTTCTCTCCTTTTGGCCAGAGCCCCCCCTCTCTCCCTCTCTCTCCCTCTCTCTCTCTCTTCTACCTTCTCTCCTTTCTTCCTGCCTTTCTACAATAAAGCTCTAAAACCATAGACCGGCTCTATTCATCAAGGCCTGCTGAGCTCGGATGATGGGTTAGGCTTTCCTCTAATGAGCCATTTCTAATCTCCCATCAGAATGCCTTCCTGTGCTCCAGTCAAGGCCTGGACTAAGGACTCTTGCCTGCATGGGAACCTCTCTCCCTCAGCCCTCTCTCCCATAACCCCAGGGCTACAGAGTGTCACCACAGGGCTCCTGGTATTGGGAGCTGCCTCTTGTCCACACACCCCCCCCCGCCCCGTAGAGTGGGATCAGTGGCTTAGATGCCCACCTGGGGTGAGTGGAAAGCCTCTGGCAGCCCACCCATGTCTGTCTGCCCAGAACATAGAACTCTGGCCAGATGTGGGCTTCTTCCCTACCCCCTCTTTCCCCTACACCCCCTTTGTTCCCAACACCTGGGTATGGCGGACCTCCTAGAATCAAGCTGTCTCTGGGTGTGGGAGGGGGTCTAGAACAACCAATCTTTGAGCCTGGTTATGACAGACCTTCTGGGAGTCAAGCTGTCTCTGGGAGTGGATGGGGTAGGGAGGAGCTGGAGCACCTTATCTGCCCCTGGATGATGCATTTACCAACATGAAGGAAAACGTGTCTCCAGCAGGGCAGATAGCTACTGTGTCCATTGAGTCCCATGGGGAAGGGTGTGTCCCAGTTAGGCCGGGTGTTGCGGCATGGGGTCTTACCTTTCTTTGAGCCTGGTTGTAACAGACCTCCTGAGAGTCAAGCTGTCTCTGGGTGTGGGATGGAGTCTGGAGCACCAGATCTGCGCAGGGCAGAATTTCAGATCCAAGGGAAGATGTGGCTCCAGCAGGGTAGGGTAGGTAAGTCCTGCATCACTATAAGGATAGTTTTGAATACAGCCATAATATGAACAACTAGTGTCTTCCAGTGATATTGAAGACCCACACTAAACACACAGGTGGTTCTTTTCTAGAATGGAGACACACATCTGAATAGAGAAATATGGCCAATGCAGGGAATGACCACAGTGAGTTTTCTTACCCTGAGATTTAATTTTAGAAGGTGCTAGACATCCAGGCATGGGAGTGGCCTCAGAATGACAAGCACAGTATCTGACAATGAGAGAAACATCCCCAGCACTGTAGTCAGGATGGTCCTGAGAAGAAAGTATCCGAGGATGAACGCCAGGTAGTGAACAAAATGTGGGCTGGGGAGGCGACCTAAGCCACAGCAGCAGCGGTCGCCATCTTGGTCCGGGACCCGCCGAACTTAGGAAATTAGTCTGAACAGGTGAGAGGGTGCGCCAGAGAACCTGACAGCTTCTGGAACAGGCAGAAGCACAGAGGCGCTGAGGCAGCACCCTGTGTGGGCCGGGGACAGCCGGCCACCTTCCGGACCGGAGGACAGGTGCCCGCCCGGCTGGGAAGGCGACCTAAGCCACAGCAGCAGCGGTCGCCATCTTGGTCCGGGACCCGCCGAACTTAGGAAATTAGTCTGAACAGGTGAGAGGGTGCGCCAGAGAACCTGACAGCCTCTGGAACAGGCAGAAGCACAGAGGGGCTGAGGCAGCACCCTGTGTGGGCCGGGGACAGCCGGCCACCTTCCGGACCAGAGGACAGGTGCCCGCCCGGCTGGGGAGGCGGCCTAAGCCACAGCAGCAGCGGTCGCCATCTTGGTCCGGGACCCGCCGAACTTAGGAAATTAGTCTGAACAGGTGAGAGGGTGCGCCAGAGAACCTGACAGCTTCTGGAACAGGCAGAAGCACAGAGGCGCTGAGGCAGCACCCTGTGTGGGCCGGGGACAGCCGGCCACCTTCCGGACCGGAGGACAGGTGCCCACCGGGCTGGGGAGGCGGCCTAAGCCACAGCAGCAGCGGTCGCCATCTTGGTCCCGGGACTCCAAGGAACTTAGGAATTTAGTCTGCTTAGGTGAGAGTCTGTACCACCTGGGAACTGCCAAAGCAACACAGTGTCTGAGAAAGGTCCTGTTTTGGGCCTTCTTCTTCGGCCAGGAGGAGGTCCAAATACAAGATATCTGCGCACCTTCCCTGTAAGAGAGCTTGCCAGCAGAGAGTGCTCTGAGCACTGAAACTCAGAGGAGAGAATCTGTCTCCCAGGTCTGCTGAGAGACGGTAACAGAATCACCAGAAGAACAATCTCTAAACAGAGTCAACTATAACTACTAACTCCAGAGATTACCAGATGGCGAAAGGTAAACATAGGAATCTTACTAACAGGAACCAAGACCACTCACCATCATCAGAACACAGCACTCCCACTTCGTCCAGTCCAGGACACCCCAACACACCCGAAAACCTAGACCTAGATTTAAAAGCATATCTCATGATGATGGTAGAGGACATCAAGAAGGACTTTAATAAATCACTTAAAGAAATACAGGAGAACACTGCTAAAGAGTTACAAGTCCTTAAAGAAAAACAGGAAAACACAATCAAACAGGTAGAAGTCCTTACAGAAAAAGAGGAAAAAACATACAAACAGGTGATGGAAATGAACAAAACCATACTAGACCTAAAAAGGGAAGTAGAAACAATAAAGAAAACTCAAAGTGAGGCAACACTGGAGATAGAAACCCTAGGAAAGAAATCTGGAACCATAGATTTGAGCATCAGCAACAGAATACAAGAGATGGAAGAGAGAATCTCAGGTGCAGAAGATTCCATAGAGAACATCGGCACAACAATCAAAGAAAATGGAAAATGCAAAAAGATCCTAACTCAAAATATCCAGGAAATCCAGGACACAATGAGAAGACCAAACCTACCGATAATAGGAGTGGATGAGAATGAAGATTTTCAACTCAAAGGACCAGCAAACATCTTCAACAAAATTATTGAAGAAAACTTCCCAAATCTAAAGAAAGAGATGCCTATGAACATACAAGAAGCCTACAGAACTCCAAACAGACTGGACCAGAAAAGAAATTCCTCCCAACACATAATAATCAGAACAACAAATGCACTAAATAAAGATAGAATACTAAAAGCAGTAAGGGAAAAAGTCAAGTAACATATAAAGGCAAGCCTATCAGAATTACACCAGATTTTTCACCAGAGACTATGAAAGCCAGAAGAGCCTGGACAGATGTTATACAGACACTAAGAGAACACAAACTGCAGCCCAGGCTACTATACCCAGCCAAACTCTCAATTATCATAGAGGGAGAAACCAAAGTATTCCACGACAAAACCAAATTCACGCATTATCTCTCCACGAATCCAGCCCTTCAAAGGATAATAACAGAAAAAAACCAATACAAGAACGGGAACAACGCCCTAGAAAAAACAAGAAGGTAATCCCTCAACAAACCTAAAAGAAGACAGCCACAAGAACAGAATGCCACCTTTAACAACTAAAATAACAGGAAGCAACAATTACTTTTCCTTAATATCTCTTAACATCAATGGTCTCAACTCGCCAATAAAAAGACATAGACTAACAAACTGGCTACACAAACAAGACCCAACATTTTGCTGCTTACAGGAAACTCATCTCAGAGAAAAAGATAGACACTACCTCAGAATGAAAGGCTGGAAAACAATTTTCCAAGCAAATGGTATGAAGAAACAAGCAGGAGTAGCCATCCTAATATCTGATAAGATTGACTTCCAACCCAAAGTCATCAAAAAAGACAAGGAGGGACACTTCATTCTCATCAAAGGTAAAATCCTCCAAGAGGAACTCTCAATTCTGAATATCTATGCTCCAAATACAAGAGCAGCCACATTCACTAAAGAAACTTTAGTAAAGCTCAAAGCACACATTGCGCCTCACACAATAATAGTGGGAGACTTCAACACACCACTTTCACCAATGGACAGATCATGGAAACAGAAACTAAACAGGGACACACTGAAACTAACAGAAGTGATGAAACAAATGGATCTGACAGATATCTACAGAACATTTTACCCTAAAACAAAAGGATATACCTTCTTCTCAGCACCTCATGGTACCTTCTCCAAAATTGACCACATAATAGGTCACAAATCAGGCCTCAACAGATTCAAAAATATTGAAATTGTCCCATGTATCCTATCAGATCACCATGCACTAAGGCTGATCTTCAATAACAAAATAAATAACAGAAAGCCAACATTCACATGGAAACTGAACAACACTCTTCTCAATGATACCTTGGTCAAGGAAGGAATAAAGAAAGAAATTAAAGACTTTTTAGAGTTTAATGAAAATGAAGCCACAACGTACCCAAACCTTTGGGACACAATGAAAGCATTTCTAAGAGGGAAACTCATAGCTATGAGTGCCTTCAAGAAAAAACGGGAGAGAGCACATACTAGCAGCTTGACAACACATCTAAAAGCTCTAGAAAAAAAGGAAGCAAATTCACCCAAGAGGAGTAGACGGCAGGAAATAATCAAACTCAGGGGTGAAATCAACCAAGTGGAAACAAGAAGAACTATTCAAAGAATTAACCAAACGAGGAGTTGGTTCTTTGAGAAAATCAACAAGATAGATAAACCCTTAGCTAGACTCACTAAAGGGCACAGGGACAAAATCCTAATTAACAAAATCAGAAATGAAAAGGGAGACATAACAACAGATCCTGAAGAAATCCAAAACACCATCAGATCCTTCTACAAAAGGCTATACTCAACAAAACTGGAAAACCTGGACGAAATGGACAAATTTCTGGACAGATACCAGGTACCAAAGTTGAATCAGGATCAAGTTGACCTTCTAAACAGTCCCATATCCCCTAAAGAAATAGAAGCAGTTATTAATAGTCTCCCAGCCAAAAAAAGCCCAGGACCAGACGGGTTTAGTGCAGAGTTCTATCAGACCTTCAAAGAAGATCTAACTCCAGTTCTGCACAAACTTTTTCACAAGATAGAAGTAGAAGGTATTCTACCCAACTCATTTTATGAAGCCACTATTACTCTGATACCTAAACCACAGAAAGATCCAACAAAGATAGAGAACTTCAGACCAATTTCTCTTATGAACATCGATGCAAAAATCCTTAATAAAATTCTCGCTAACCGAATCCAAGAACACATTAAAGCAATCATCCATCCTGACCAAGTAGGTTTTATTCCAGGGATGCAGGGATGGTTTAATATATGAAAATCCATCAATGTAATCCATTATATAAACAAACTCAAAGACAAAAACCACATGATCATCTCGTTAGATGCAGAAAAAGCATTTGACAAGATCCAACACCCATTCATGATAAAAGTTCTGGAAAGATCAGGAATTCAAGGCCAATACCTAAACATGATAAAAGCAATCTACAGCAAACCAGTAGCCAACATCAAAGTAAATGGAGAGAAGCTGGAAGCAATCCCACTAAAATCAGGGACTAGACAAGGCTGCCCACTTTCTCCCTACCTTTTCAACATAGTACTTGAAGTATTAGCCAGAGCAATTCGACAACAAAAGGAGATCAAGGGGATACAAATTGGAAAAGAGGAAGTCAAAATATCACTTTTTGCAGATGATATGATAGTATATATAAGTGACCCTAAAAATTCCAACAGAGAACTCCTAAACCTGATAAACAGCTTCGGTGAAGTAGCTGGATATAAAATTAACTCAAACAAGTCAATGGCCTTTCTCTACACAAAGAATAAACAGGCTGAGAAAGAAATTAGGGAAACAACACCCTTCTCAATAGCCACAAATAATATAAAATATCTCGGCGTGACTCTAACGAAGGAAGTGAAAGATCTGTATGATAAAAACTTCAAGTCCCTGAAGAAAGAAATTAAAGAAGATCTCAGAAGATGGAAAGATCTCCCATGCTCATGGATTGGCAGGACCAACATTGTAAAAATGGCTATCTTGCCAAAAGCAATCTACAGATTCAATGCAATCCCCATTAAAATTCCAACTCAATTCTTCAACGAATTAGAAGGAGCAATTTGCAAATTCATCTGGAATAACAAAAAACCGAGGATAGCAAAAACTCTTCTCAAGGATAAAAGAACCTCTGGTGGAATCACCATGCCTGACCTAAAGCTTTACTACAGAGCAATTGTGATAAAAACTGCATGGTACTGGTATAGAGACAGACAAGTGGACCAATGGAATAGAATTGAAGACCCAGAAATGAACCCACACACCTATGGTCACTTGATCTTCGACAAGGGAGCCAAAACCATCCAGTGGAAGAAAGACAGCATTTTCAACAATTGGTGCTGGCACAACTGGTTGTTATCATGTAGAAGAATGCGAATCGATCCATACTTATCTCCTTGTACTAAGGTCAAATCTAAGTGGATCAAGGAACTTCACATAAAACCAGAGACACTGAAACTTATAGAGGAGAAAGTGGGGAAAAGCCTTGAAGATATGGGCACAGGGGAAAAATTCCTGAACAGAACAGCAATGGCTTGTGCTGTAAGATCGAGAATTGACAAATGGGACCTAATGAAACTCCAAAGTTTCTGCAAGGCAAAAGACACTGTCTATAAGACAAAAAGACCACCAACAGACTGGGAAAGGATCTTTACCTATCCTAAATCAGATAGGGGACTAATATCCAACATATATAAAGAACTCAAGAAGGTGGACCTCAGAAAATCAAATAACCCCCTTAAAAAATGGGGCTCAGAACTGAACAAAGAATTCTCACCTGAGGAATACCGAATGGCAGAGAAGCACCTGAAAAAATGTTCAACATCCTTAATCATCAGGGAAATGCAAATCAAAACAACCCTGAGATTCCACCTCACACCAGTGAGAATGGCTAAGATCAAAAATTCAGGTGACAGCAGATGCTGGCGGGGATGTGGAGAAAGAGGAACACTCCTCCATTGTTGGTGGGATTGCAGGCTTGTACAACCACTCTGGAAATCAGTCTGGCGGTTCCTCAGAAAATTGGACATAGTACTACCGGAGGATCCAGCAATACCTCTCCTGGGCATATATCCAGAAGAAGCCCCAACTGGTAAGAAGGACACATGCTCCACTATGTTCATAGCAGCCTTATTTATAATAGCCAGAAACTGGAAAGAACCCAGATGCCCCTCAACAGAGGAATGGATACAGAAAATGTGGTACATCTACACAATGGAGTACTACTCAGCTATTAAAAAGAATGAATTTATGAAATTCCTAGGCAAATGGATGGACCTGGAGAGCATCATCCTGAGTGAGGTAACACAATCACAAAGGAACTCACACAATATGTACTCACTGATAAGTGGATACTAGCCCAAAACCTAGGATACCCACGATATAAGATACAATTTCCTAAACACATGAAACTCAAGAAAAATGAAGACTGAAGTGTGGACACTATGCCCCTCCTTAGAAGTGGGAACAAAACACCCATGGAAGGAGTTACAGAAACAAAGTTTGGAGCTGAGATGAAAGGATGGACCATGTAGAGACTGCCATATCCAGGGATCCACCCCATAATCAGCATCCAAACGCTGACACCATTGCATATACTAGCAAGATTTTATCGAAAGGACCCAGATGTAGCTGTCTCTTGTGAGACTATGCCGGGGCCTAGCAAACACAGAAGTGGATGCTCACAGTCAGCTAATGGATGGATCACAGGGCTCCCAATGGAGGAGCTAGAGAAAGTACCCAAGGAGCTAAAGGGATCTTCAACCCTATAGGTGGAACAACATTATGAACTAACCAGTACCCCTGAGCTCTTGACTCTAGCTGCATATGTATCAAAAGATGGCCTAGTCGGCCATCACTGGAAAGAGAGGCCCATTGGACACGCAGACTTTGTGTGCCCCGGTACAGGGGAACGCCAGGGCCAAAGGGGGGGAGTGGGTGGGTAGGGGAGTGGGGGTGGGTGGGTAAGGGGGACTTTTGGTATAGCATTGGAAATGTAAATGAGCTAAATACCTAATAAAAAATGGAAAAAAAAAAACAAAAAAAAACAAAATGTGTAAACAAGGATGACATCAGACACCTGATATTTGACTCAATCAAATGTTCCTCCTTAATGTATGTACCTCCTACCAGCATTTGGTGCAACCACACATGACAATTATGAACCCAGTGTCACTGGATTCTGAACTCAGTGTCCCTGGCCCTTCTTTCTTTGCATGCAGAAAGCCAAAAAGATTACTTAAATTCTGTTTTTTCTGTAGGACTTAGTTGCCTTTTCACTCTGGCCTTTACCTCTGGGTCAGCTCTCCTGTCAATGACAAATGCAATATAGAAATGTAGTTCTATCCTTTTGGGTTCACTGATGAGAATTCTGCAGGTCAACTTCTGCTTCTTTATACAAGGACATAAAGAGAACTTGATTAGAAACTCTCTATGCTTTCTAGAATTCCTACTACCAGACTTCTTTGTGTAAGACTAAGCTAGGCAAATGGTAGAAGGCTATTAGAGAAAATGTATATGCTCTTCACCAATGTAGCTATATGACTGTGGCCTTCTGCATGCTGGATGGTTATTATCCTTATAAGAGTGGTTCTGGTATCTTCAAGCACATTCAGATCATCTGGAAAGCCTCTAAAATATACTAATACCAAGCAAGCACAGACAAATTACATTTAAACAACTCAGAAAGGGCCCAGGTGTTTTTGAAAGCCCCTTTAATGATTCTAATGTGCAATTAGGTAAATTTCTGACTTAAATTATTTTTATGTCTAGCCAGACCTAAAAAAAAAAAAAAAATGGTTTTTTTTTTGTTTTTTTTTACAATATCAATTGTCAGTATCTGGTGATACCTGATGTCTGTCTATTTCCATATGTAAGCTTAATACTACAGTAATACTGAAAATGGTCTCAAGCCTGTTTTAGAGGACATTTCCAAGGCAGGAACATAGAAAACTACCAGAAGTAAAGGGGCTCTGAGGGGAACTTGTCTGTCTTGAAAATGAAGCCTCTATAATCACCACTATCCTGAATGTACTCATTTTGCCTCAGGGATTTGGTAATGACTTACAAGACTCTTATGCAACCCAAACACTACTGAATGTCCTCCAGACTAGAATGGGCAAACTACTGCACCACCACAACTCAGAAATATTTCTAAAATACCTTAGACCATTAGTGTCAAGTTAACATTTCCTGAAAAGTGACAGAAAACTTAAATAGAAAAATAGGCTTAAAGATACTGTCTCCTCAACTGTCATCTCAATTGCATCAGATAACTGTCCACATGGCTCTAAACAGCCCTGTTCTTAAAAATGTAGCCTCCTCAGGATTTTCAATTTCCCCCTTTCCTTTACAGACCTAAGACCTGTATATATATAGCTTTCTATCTCTTTAGTTTACCAATGGTCCATTCCTTTATTTTTCACACCCAGGATCTATAATTTCTTCTCAGCCTTTATGTTTTGTGTTCTTATGCTAATTGTGTTACCCAAAAACTCCCGTTTGCAGTGTACTATACATAGGCTAGAAGCAGCCTTCCCCCAGTTGGCTCTGATTGGGAAATAAAGTTGCCAACACCTAATGGCTGGGCAGGGAAATAGAGGTGGGACTTTTAGATTTTCTGGAGAAAGGATGAAGGGAGAAGAAGGAGAAAATCAAATGACAGGTAAGCAGAAAGGTCAGACTTAAGAACCCACCAACATGTAATAACACAAGAATGTGGTCCCAGGGGCCACTTCCCCAACTGGGTCTGGGGTAGCAGAGATGAAATATAGATTTTAAAAGGTGTTAACTCAGGAACCTTGAAGGGGAAAGTGGATTAGTCACATGAAGTTAAGGAAAGGCCCAGCTGTTGAGCTAGAAAGGCATATTAAAAATAACACTGTATGTGCGTGTGTGTGTGTGTGTGTGTGTGTGTGTGTGTGTGTGTGCGCGCGCGCGTGCATGTGTGCTCTCGCGTGCTTCATTCTCAAATCCAGAGAACTCTAGAGGGTGGCAAGAAGTGCAATCACCCGCCATGAGCTCAGAATGGATTAACTGTTCACTGCTATATCAGCCTAAGGAACTCTAATTAAAAATAAAACATATACATGTTTCCTGTCACTAGGGCCTTCTTCTTATTCTTGCTCAACATAGATAGATGATAGATAGATAGATAAATAGACATATAGATATATAAATATATGATGTATATTGGTATATACATTATGAAATGAACAAACAGCTAATTCTATTTTCATTACCTCATTTGCTTATCATTTTGTAGACTAACTACACAGAACATAACATTCATTCTTTCAGCAATTTTCAAGTATATATTTAGTCATTGGGCTACACAACAGCCCTGCAGGACTCACACTGATTCTAAAAGTAATGCTCCCTTTGACCAGCACCTCCAAATTCATGAGTGGCTGTAATTTCTTACTGGAGTAATAGAAAGACTTCTAAAGAAGTGCCCCATTGGCCAACTGCTTTGATTGTGTTTCTGAGCAACAGATCTTGCCTTCATCTGCAGGCAACAGGCACTTCTTTAGCACTAGGACTTTCTCAACAAGGTCAGAAAGAGACAGTGGAACATTGCAAGTCTGTTTATTCCAATAGACAAGACTGCATTCTTTTCTTCTGATGATACTACTGTCATGACAAAAATGACACAAAATAGAATTTGTGTATGAAATAAAGCAGGCTTATAAATGATAACATTGCTCAAGTGTGTTAATTTTAAACCAACTAAGCTTTTTTATGCAATATAGCTACCTGTTTTTTGACAAACTATTCTCTGTGACACACACAAAAGATATTGAGTTCCTTTAATTAATACTAAGTTATTTTTCTATCATTCAAAATGGAAAGTATCTAATATAGGAAGTAGTTCTTGGAAATTTGTTATATATAGGATATTGTTATAAATAAATGTGGAATTGGTTGGTCTAGTATTGGAGATGGCGAAGATATGTCATTACCTTACTAGTCTAAGAAGCTCAACTTTTTTTTTTTTTAAGTTAAAAATTCCTTAATTTTTTATTCCTGGTACCACTACCACAATTTACAGGGCAATATACCTGATGTAATGAAAAGAAAAAGAAAAAGACAAAGCTACAACAGATAAAAGACCTCAGGAATGTACATCTAATTGACACTACATTGCATTAATCAATAGCTGCACTTTTTCCAAACTGTGGCTATGACAGTCCTGAACAAGAAGGGTTTCCTGTTTAAGCTGCAGTAACTTTTCTGACTATGGATCATCGTTCCTTCTGTGGCAGATTTTTACAGTTCCTCTAATGCATTTGGAAAGACTGTCTCAAAGTAACCTGTAGCTTTCCTGACAACTCCTCGCTCTCTCTCCTGCTAAGAACTGTAGCCGTTTCTGTTTTATTTTAAAACCTTCTGCTACCATATCCACCACTTCCACCTCCAGATCCATAGCCACCACCATAGGGACTGCCTGAGCTTCTTCCACCAAAACTGCCCCCCTTCATGGGTCCATAATTTGATTGTTGCTGTCCACTATAATTTCCAAAGTCATTATAGTTTCCACCACCACCATAGTTACCTCCACCAAAATTTCCTCCTTCATTGTAACCATCATAGCCTCCTCCTCCACCACCATATCTACCACCCTGGTTTCCATATCCTGGTCCACCACCTCCATAACCTCCTCTACTACTGTAACCAGGACCACCACCATAGTTGCCACCATCACCTCCAAATCCATTATATCCACCATCACCACCTCCATAACTACCTCTGCTGCCACCACCTCCACCACCATAGCCACCTCTTCCACCAAAGTGTCCTCCACGACCAAAGTTTCCTCCACCACCTCCAAAGTTTCCTCCACGACCCATAAATTTGCCAGATCCACCTCCATGACCTCTCTGTGATCCAGCAGACTGCATCTCTTGTTTAGAAAGGGCCTTTTTCACTTCACAATTATGCCCATTAATAGTGTAGTATTTCTGAACAACAATTTTATCAACTGTGTCATGATCATCAAAAGTTACAAAAGCAAATCCTCTCTTTTTTCCACTTTGCCTGTCTTCCATAACCTCTATGGTTTCAATCTTGCCATACTTTTCAAAGTAGTCTCTCAGGTTATATTCTTCCGTATCCTCTTTAATACCACCAACAAAAATTTTCTTCACCGTTAAATGGGCACCAGGCTTTACAGAATCCTCTCTAGAAACAGCTCTCTTTGGTTCCACCACACGCCCATCAATCTTGTGTGGCCGAGCACACATTGCAGCATCCACCTCTTCAACACAAGAGTAGGTCACAAAACCAAAGCCTCTGGAACGTTTTGTTTGGGGATCTCTCATTACCACACAGTCTGTAAGTGTGCCCCATTTCTCAAAATGTTCTCTTAAGCTATCATCTGTGGTTTCAAAGCTCAGACCACCAATAAACAGCTTCCTCAGCTGCTCTGGTTCCTTTGGATTATGGCCCTCCATTTTGAGACCGGACTCGCCTCTTCCAACTCGAGTTCAATATCAGAAGCTCAACTTTTAAAATGGCTGTTGATCTGTCATCTAGTCAAAAGAGATTTAGTTTACAAAGAACAGCCATACTTTTAGTCTAATAGAAGAAGGGAAGATCGGAAAGCTTCACAAAAAACAACAATAACAACAAAAACAAACAAACAAAAAACCCACCTTTTAACCAACAGGTAATTGGAAATGTTTTAAAGTCTGTTTATCTTCATATTTTCAGGATTATTATCCTTTCCAAGTTCATTAGATGTGAAGCTAAATGTGGAACAGAAGATAAGACAGGCACCATGGAGGAAGTATCAAACATTTTCTTCCACTGGATTTTTCTAAATAGCCCTAACTATGATTTCTCTGATCATAAAGGAAATGATAAACTCAAGGAAAAGACTTAATCATTGGTTACAGCCTGGTGACAAGGAAAACGTGAGGTCAGACTTTTGAACTAAATTGGGATACAGCCAAGCTGGAGAATATTAAGCAAATCACTACTTTAGGACCCATTGACTAGACAAACTTTGTCAGTATTCAATTCACAAGCCTACTGAGCTTAAAGGAGACTTATGATCACAAACAACCCTGAGTGCAGCCTTCCTTTCTTCAGTTAGCTATGTGGTATACAGATGGTGACAATCTAGTGCCTACTGGATTACTAAATTTTATAAGTGGTATTTATGTAGTTTCTTAATTTGTCAAGTCTACTATTGCTAACCATTCATAACCATCTAGTTTGAATATATCATGATGATTGAGTCACTGACTATACTTTTTTAAATGTGTTTAGTTTTGTTTACCCCTTTGTGGTGGTTTGAATATGCTTGCCCCATAAGAAGTGGCTCTATTAAGAAGTGTGGCCTTGTTGGAGGAAGTGAGTCACTGTGGGGCTTGGCTTTGAGATCCTATGCTCAAGCTCAAGTGAAAGAGACCCTCCACTTGGCTGCCTGCAGAAAACAGACCCCTTTGGCTGTCTTTGGATCAACTTGAAGAACTCTCAGCTCATTCTCCAGTACCATGTCTGCCTGCACACTGCCATGCTTTCCACCATGATGATAATGGGCTGAGCCTCTGAACCTGTAAGCCAGGCCCAGTTAAATGTTGTCCTTACAAGAGTTGCCTTGCTCATGGTGTCTCTTCTCAGCAAAAATATAAAAATATAAAAAATAAACCAAACTAAAATACCCTTTTTCTTTAAACACATGTGGTACTATGAAAATGGTAACATAGCCCCGCTGATAACTTTTAAGAAACCAAGTGAGCACTTATTCAATAAAGATCTTAAGGGCCCTCATAGCACCCCTAAGTGTTGAGTTTCAAGCCCTGATCTGATGTCTCATAAAAATCTCCACTAAGGGAAGCTCCAAGTACCACTAAGCAGTGAATCTTGTTCTAGGCCTTTCATGATGAGACAGCAGACCACCAGCACAGTGTCACACCCAGCCTCTCCTCTTGCTGGTTTTGTTGAGTTCCATAGTCTCCTAACATGCCAGCAGCATGTTTGCTTTTCATTTGTTTGTGGCTTATTTAAGCCACAGATGTGGGTGGGTGGCAGGAACTCAGCACTTTTCTTCTTTGGCGATAAGGATGGCCATCAACAAAGCACATATGGCTCCTATTAGAGTAAATGGAAGGCACGTGTCTAATTTGGAGGGTAAAATTGGAAAAATTGAAACAGCTGCAGCTAGTGATCCTCTGTTCTGAGTGGATGTTGAATGAGGTGAATAGTTCAGTCTCTTCTCCTAACCTGCTTGTATGACTTCCTTGTTGCATAACTGTCATCTCTTTTATCTGGTTCACAAGGCATAGGGTTTTCTCTAAGCTTTTTTGATTAGTATTCATTTCTTCCTCATTATAAAAGAAGAAATCTGGAAAAGTACACTTCACATTAACTCTATTAGTGCCAATGGTAGCCAGCAACATGGTAGATTCAACAGAATGTGTGTGGCCAATGATCAGGATCTTTTGAAGGGACCCACATATATAATTGAGGCAGCAGAATGAACATAAGATTCATTTTGCTCTCACTTGTGAATTAATAGTTTAATTTAGTGATTGGTAAACATCTCAATGTGCCAATAACTGGTTAAAAAAAACAGAAAATTATTATTCTCTAGGACTTTATATTCTAGGAAAGACCAGCAAGACAGTTGTTTTACACATAAAACCATGGAGGCAGAGATATGTTGTTATTCATTATTATTCTGTCTGTGCTCAAAAAACCTATTGACTATATGAATAAAATTCCTGCAATATATGTAGAAAGTCCAAGCAAAGGCAGTGGAAACAAACATAAGGTTGGATGGAAAATGAGGGCTCATCGGTCCAGAAATTAATCTCAAAAGGAATGAGACAGACCAGGAAGAATGTGTGCAGTCTAACTGGCTTTGGAGAGGCTGACCTCTAAAAGACAGCCATGGGATAGGGAGAGATCAAGATGTTCTGAGATATAAGATGAGAAGGAAGAGAGTAATGTCACAGGAGAGGAAGATACACACACACACACACACACACACACACACACACACCACTCACCTGCCTCATAAAGAGAATTTGAAAATGGATGAAACCAGGCCAAAATCTTTTAAGGATAGACTGGAGGAGGTGGAGAAGGGGGCAAGAGAGGAGAGAGGAGGAGAGGGAAAAAAAAAGAAATATATATATAGATAGATAGATAGATAGATAGGAGAGAGAGACAGAGGAGAGAGAGACAGAGACAGAGAATCTCTTTGGCCCATCTATGTGCATCTAGGTGCAACACTCAAACCCTCGGTAAGACCCAACAAAGACTGGAAAAGTATCAACAAGTGTTATCTACACATTCACATATTATCTATGCCCCATGTGGGACAAACGGCATTATGTCACCAAAGAAGACACTACTAGCCTTTCCTAGAATTCAGCTAAGTTATGTTTAACATGAAGGGTTTTTTTTAAATTTTACTATGTACTTGAGCTAGCTTTTTAGCATCCTTCTGCACCTGTTATCAAGTTCTAGAGGATGAGAAACGAAGAGAATAAAAACTAATAAACATTCCAGAAAACTTAGGAAGAAGTTAACAATATTGGTTCCATAATTTTATTTCATGTTTGAAAGTTTCATTTTATGTTATAAACCTAAAGTATACTCTTAAGTTGTTCAACACATAGTTAATTAGCCATGTTTTATAGTGTTTTGGAAAGTACTATAAAGTTTGGACTCTCTCCTAAACATATTTGACAACAACTGGCCTAATAAATTGTCACAAAGTAAGGAGACACCCAAATTATTATTTATATACATTTGTGTGATAAAAGGGGGGATAAAGAGACAATTGGTGATGGTATGCTGAAACTGAAAAATAAACTATACTATTTATGAGGTCCATTGTCCATTTCTCATCAGAAGTCTTCCAGTGAGTACAATGTGTAATCTGTTCTCTGAAAAGAACACAAAGTTTTACCTTGATCCTAAAGTAAAATATTTTAACTAAAGACACAAAGTAATCTAAAGGGAGTCTCCAAATGATCAGGTGAGACTAGTGAAACTAGTCATTGAAGAAAAGAATAATAAACATGTTAATAACTACTACATATATACACAGGCATAAACACACATACATACACACATGCACACATACATACACATACACACAGTCGGCATTAATATTCTCAAAGTAGCACAAATAAAATACACAAGTTCTACAAAATTTCTTTAAGATGAGGCCTGGATTATACCTTTTCACTGATAAAACACTATTTTAATGGCCCACAGGGGTTTCTGTGCTCAGAGGTATCATACTATGAATTTTAGGCCCTTAAAAGATTATTGAGGTTAACCACTGCCTAGTTGGTCAGAGGACTTCCCTCCAAATATACTCACATGCATTTTCCCATATGCTGTGGGGTGCACTCCAAATCCTGGTGATACTTTTTTAATTCATTACTAAATTTAAAACTAAGACTCGCTGTGTATCAGCAATAGGTGTGAGCTGTTTCTTGCTTGTACCTAGAGGAGGCAGGATAGTATGTCCACTGGAGAAAACTGCTCTCTGAGGAGGCACCTAAAGGAGGCAGGATAGTATGTCCACTGGAGAAAACTGCTCTCTGAGGAGGCACCTAAAGGAGGCAGGATAGTATGTCCACTGGAGAAAACTGCTCTCTGAGGAGGCACCTAAAGGAGGCAGGATAGTATGCCCACTGGAGAAAACTGCTCTCTGAGGAGGCACCTAAAGGAGGCAGGATAGTATGCCCACTGGAGAAAACTGCTCTCTGAGGAGGCACCTAAAGGAGGCAGGATAGTATGTCCACTGGAGAAAACTGCTCTCTGAGGAGGCACCTAAAGGAGGCAGGATAGTATGTCCACTGGAGAAAACTGCTCTCTGAGGAGGCACCTAAAGGAGGCAGGATAGTATGTCCACTGGAGAAAACTGCTCTCTGAGGAGGCACACCTATGAGACAGACATCTGAATGCTATTATCATGGTCGGTTTAGGTGGGGAAAAAAGTCTCTTAGAAATGCTCAGTGCCTAAGGCTGTTTATGTTAAATGTGAGGAAGGGAGCACACCTAAGGCTATTTCTCAAAACGACTGGTCTCTCTGTGTAGGGAAAAACTCTAAAGAAACAAAATTCTTCTCACCCCCATGATGATGACCCGTGTAGCATGGCTATGTTTCTCTCATTTTCTCTGCCGTCACCCAGTAAGCTATGCAGACTTATCACTTTTCCACCCTTGGAGAATACATACACACTGAATTGATTTATGAATCTGAACAACCTTTGCCACCTACATGAAGAATATTTCTCACATAGCTTTTCTCAGCTGTTGCCTTTCCTGACAGGGTATCAAAGACTTTGGCAGGTGAATCCTGCACCCCTGTGCTGGCCCGTGGGTGTTGGCATTTGTAAGGCTGCATATTTCTGTCATCACCCATGAGCCTGAAGCACAGAAGAGAGCTCTATATGAGGAGGAGGAGAGGCAGCTGTTGCTGTCCGTGGAGGAAAATGAAACTAAACCCCTCAGCATACAATCTCAGCATCTCCTTTCCCAGAATAAGGGAGAGCTAGAGAGTCCAGGAGCTTCTGCCAAGGGAGTGATACATTGGACCTTGGACTTGATACCTTCTCTAACTAATAGCCTAAGCAGAAGGGACTGGTGAAAGGTCATGGATGCATTCCATTCCAGCTTTGGAGTCCTGTGTAAAAGGTCAGGGATGTACCTCATTCCACCCTTTGAGATCTGTCTGATGTAGCGCTCAGAAACTGCTAACGGTGACTTGTGTGAAACAAGACACAAAGGTGAAAATAAATTCTAACATTGTCTATGCTGCAGAGACACAGGGTCAGCTGAGAGAAATAGAAGGAAACAAATGTGAAGAAGGCATCTGCTAAGTTCTGTTACCTGTCTGCTCACACATCTATTACACGCACTAAGCTCCGTTACCTGTCCACTAACATGTCTATTACAATATCTTATGAGAAGACAATTAAAGACATCTTCTACCTTGTAGAGAAGAGAGGAAGGAGTGGGGGAGAGGGAAAAAAGGGGAGAAAAGAGGAGAAAAGGGGAAAAGGGTAAGAAGGAGTGAGAGAGAGAGAGAATCATAGAACAAGGAAACAATTTATACATAAATTAGGTTTTAGAATATTAGAACTAGGAATCACTGCAAAATTAAAATTACTAAACCCATCATTTTTGGTAAAGAGGCTGAAGCTCAAAAAATTGAATTCATCTTCAGCACTGTAATCATAGTAGTTACCATAATATAGCTTGTAAAAATGATTTTAATTAATCATATGTAATTGTCATTTTGTAGGCTTACTGCTAAACAAACTCACCCTTTCTAGTTTTCTTAACTCTGATTGACTGGTTCAACTTAGCTGATCTGGTTCAAACTCCTCTTCAAGGTGACTGATTCAAATTAGATTCTATCAGCTTCTGACCGAGTTGCTCTGCTTGGAAAGACTGCCCCTGAACTCCACCAAACTGAACTGAGTTCATTGAACTTGAATTTAACCTCTCTCTCTCTCTCTCTCTCTCTCTCTCTCTCTCTCTCTCTCTCTCTCTCTCTCCACTGCTCTTGAGCCACCTCTCTTTCCTGTCTGTTGTCATAAGAGTTGGGGGTAATCCTACCTCTGACTCATTCCATCAAATGTTTTGGCACTTTGTCTATCCTTCAATTAGACATCATTTTCAAATGTGGCTGCTTCCTTCTAAAAACTTACCTTATTTTCATTGTTTGGGATTAAAGGTATATACTATGAGCTTTCTATAATCCAGCAGGATCACACAGACCTAGAAGATCTTTGGCTGTGATCCCTTGCCAGAGCAGCCTTGTTGCTAGATTGAAATTCCTCCACAACAGCTTTTTAGCTACATCATGATTGCTTGGAAGTATAGGAACAAAGCAAGAAGTAACTATATTTTGTATTCTTGTGGCTAAGAGGCTCTGGCTTCCAACTGGGGGTCCATGATCACTGGTGCATTATTGGTTAATCTGGAAGGGTACATTCCTCCAGATAGTGCAGTGGAAGCATAGGAAACACAAACTGGTCTCAGGAGTGGTATACGAGTATCCACAAGTCCTCATGGATACCTTCAGGCAATCCCTGAGCCATGACCTTGTAAACTTATGTGGTCACAGTAGTTTAGATGAATCACAACTGTTAAACATACTAAAGAATTATGTGAAATCTTACACCTATACAGTTACAACATAGATTTGTGTTCAGAATATAAGTATCTCCATATACTTGGAAGCTGTGAAATCACACTTTTTCGGGCATGTATGATGACATCATCATACCATCTGGAATACACTGACCTTCTAGTAGGACATCTTTTTCTATGTTTTCCTCTAAGTTTTAATATTTCAGTACCTTGTGCATCCCATTTACTAGTCAGGGTTCTGAGAGAAATAGAACCAATACACAAAGGCCATGTTGATTAATGTGGTCTCATGCCATCAGAGGTTGAGGAATCCCAGCACAGCCTCCAAGCTTGAGGACAAAATGGAGTTATCCCAGATCAACATGTTTTTGTTCTTTAGGCCTGATCAGATGATAGCAGATTTCCTGATTCAGTCAACTGATTCACACGCCAGTCTTATCCTCAAAGGCCATCACTGACTCAACAGAATATTTCACCAGCTACTTCCTGTCACTAACCTGGCTGAGTGATAGTTAATTTTAACTATCACTTTAACTATTTAACTCTCTTACTTTTCAAATCCCTTCTCAACAGCCACCTGATTGTTAATGGTGAAGCCTGCTCCCCCAGCATTGCTGTGCCTGTTTTGTTCCATCCTGCCAGTCATTTCTTACTGTTACTGATGCAGAGAAACACCTCGACTCAGAGCAGACTCAAGCTGACCACATACCTTGTTATGTTCTGAGCTTTGTTAATTTTAAGAAATTCCACAACCATAAGCTCTACTTAGGACCAATCAGAATAAAGGTCAGTTAGAACTGTCTGTCTAGCTTGAGTCAGAGCTGTCCACAGGATAGTGCTTCCTGCACCTGTACATGAGCTCCTTGCCGGATTTTTTTTTTTTCCTGAATAAACTGGCTCTGGGAAACATTTGTGGCCACAGTCAGCTCCTGAGTCCGGCCTATTGCCCTGATCAATCAGTCTTGGAGTGAGCATTCAATAAACCAGCTCTTTCTAACTGAGTTCCATGACTGAGTGGTTTGTTCAGCGATTCCCAGACTTCAACACTGAACTAAGTCTTTACCTTTCCCTCCTAGAAAACCAAACTCAAGTACATAGGAGCCATTTCCCTTCATTTCTTATAACATTGTAACAATGTAGATACTTTTTTAAAAACTAGAATAAAAATTTGGACTGACAAGATGGTTCAATGAGTGCTTGCTCCTAAGCCTGACAACCTGAGTTTAATCCCTGGGACTCACATGGTAGAAGGAAAGAAAGTTGCCCTCTGGCTTCCATACACATGGCACAGCACATGTTATACACACACACACACACACACAACATACTCTCACACACGCAAACACACACACTCATGCACATACATGCACTCATATGCTTAATAAATGTAATACAAATTAAAGAAAAAAGAGCACAACCTTTTCAAAAGTGGTCTATAGTTATTGCATGTTCTGTGCTCCCTCTGGATGTTTTAAAAGCAGGTTCATACTCATGCCCTCTATCCTAGAATGCTCACTCAGATCCAAGGGTCTGTCCTACTCCCAAGTACTTTGTGTGCTCCAGAAACATCTGTACTTACCAATATAGGACAAAGGAAGATCTGCAGAATGAAGGATATTCTCCGTTACATTGCTTCCATACTAAAAAAATGACTTTGCAAAACAACTGAAGTGTGTAAATGTAGGCACTTGAAAACTAAGGACTCTGCCTATGGTATTCAGCTCTACCACTGAGCTACCATTCAGTCAATAACTGATACTTGAAATGTCCATTTCTTTGAAAAAAGTCTACTTTCATTCATAAGACTGTGGTCAGCCTGTTCAATGAAAAACATCTAGAATTTGGTAACACTGTACATGGTCTTTGATAGACAGAATAATGCCTAAAAGGTTTCAATATTATAATCCCTGAAACCCACAAACATATATGGCAAAAGGTACTCCACAGATAGGATTAAGGACCATGAGATAGAGAATGTTACCTGGATCATCAGGGTTCTTAAAAGCAGAGATATGTTTTGTTGAGATCCTTTGGGGAGCCATGGTCAGAAAAAGGTGGGACTTTTAAAGAATTACCATAATACAGTGCTGGCCTCCAATTAGGGAGAGGGGCCCAAACTCAGGTGGCCTGTGACAGGATGGAAAAGGACAGGGAAATAGGTAATAGGTATACCTTTGGAGCCTCTAGAAGAAACACAGCTTTACCAACCACTTCTCCTCAGCCCATGGAGCCTCAGGTTTGACTTTTGTAGGGAGAAGGGGAATGTGTTGTTTTTAACCATTACATTTGTTGCTCCCCATGTCCCTCCAGAGTTCCTCTAAATAGCCCTGGCAGTTCAGGAACTCCCTATGTAGACCAGGCAAGGCTGGTACTCCCAGAGATCCACCTGCCTCCAATAGGATTAAAGGCACATGTTACCAAACTTGGCTCTTCTTGCAAATTCTTAACCCAGAAAAAAAAAAATTGTCTTTCAGCCTCTTCACATTAAGGGTTCAAGAAGCATGGGAAACCTTGTTACAGTTTCTGTGTGGGTGCATCTTGAATGTAGCTCAGGGTATTCTAATAAGGAGCACTTCTTTTCCACTCTTGGTCATCCTCAGATTTAAGAAAATTGCCAATAATTACATAATTAATAAGTTTGAGATAAGTTTTCAAGCTGGGTGTGGTAGAACATGCCTTTAATCCCAGCATGGGGGGCAGGTGGAGGCAGATCTCAGGGCTACATAGTCAGATGCTATCTATGAAAGAAAGAAAGAAAGAAAGAAAGAAAGAAAGAAAGAAAGAAAGGGAGAGAAGGTGAGAGAAAGAGAACAAAAGGAAAGGAAAGGAGAGGAGAGGAGAGGAGAGGAGAGGAGAGGAGAGGAGAGGAGAGGAGAGGAGAGGAGAGGAGAGGAAAGAAAGGGAGGAAGGGAGAGAAGGTGAGAGAGAGAAGGAAAGGAGAGGAGAGGAGAGGAGAGGAGAAGAGAAGAGAGGAGAGGAGAGGAGAGGAGAGGAAAGGAGAGGAGAGGAAAGGAAAGGAAAGGAAAGGAAAGGAAAGGAAAGGAAAGGAAAGGAAAGGAAAGGAAAGGAAGAGAGAGAGAGAGAGAGAGAGAGAGAGAGAGAGAGAGAGAGAAAGAAAGAAAGAAAGAAAGAAAGAAAGAAAGAAAGAGGAGCGGCAAAGGGATGGGAGGGGGACGAGGAAGGTGGGGCGGGACGAAAGGAAAGGAGAGGAGAGGAGAGGGGAGGGGAGGGGAGGGGAGGAACCTAGGCATTCTTAGTCTCAATGTGATTGCTAGTTTGAGCCACATAATTGTTGAGGTGTTGAGCATTGTCAGGTTCTGTGGCCTCTACCAAAGTCATTACAAGAGCAATCTTTGAGATGTGGTAACTAAAACTATCTTCTAGACATTGCCTTTGGCAGATTTCAGACCTAAAATCATTTAAAAACAAACAAACAAACAAACCAAAAAGCTCTCAGAATGCCATCTCCTTTTTGTTGAAGTCTGTCTTTGGAGGCCTGGTTCTCAGAAACTGTCTTCTATGGAAAACTTTTAGATTTAAAGACAGTGCTTTCAGCTGAGAAGTATACACTGATAGAATATATCAATCTAGTAATCTAGTCTCTAGAACAACGAAAGCTGGAGACACAAATACCCATTTCTAAATGATTTAGGTACCCAGATATTTTTTAGATAAATCTCTTTGTTTCCTCCACTTTTAACACCAAATCTCATTACATGAGTCAAATATTTTTCCTGGCAAGGTTAAATGAGCTAGCTGCTTTGGCTTTACTGTCATGTCATGTCATAACATGTTATGACAGGTATAACATGTTATGACATCATTCACCAGCACTACCATGTGCAACATACACAGCACAAACCCACAGTCAAAGATGGGATGCCACCATAGAGCCTCTGACCAAGCAGGAGATGGGTCGCAACATGTTTAAATAAACTTATACTAAAAGTATTGAATGGAAACCCTTACCAACTTAGATGTCTCAAAAAAAAAAAAAAGCCACATGGTTTTCTTCCACATATAAGGCTTTGCCTTACCCCTAAATTCAGGCTGTGACATACATAAGAAACCAAAGGTTATCCATTATCCTCAAATATAGTAATGATCTAAAAATAGGGAGTGATTTGGGAGCTAAACAAAGCAACAGAGCAAGTTGTTTATATTCTGTGAATAAGTCAGCATATGACTTCAACTGTCAGCAATTTGAAAATGAAGAATCTGGGCTAGAGAAAGATGTTACTGCTCATCATGATTAGAGTAACATAAATTACTGCAGTAGGGGACCTAAGATTCAAATCTATAGACGATCAGGTGGGCTGTTTCTTTCAAACTAAAATTGGTTGAATTTCTTGAAATCTTACAGGGATTTGCTTTCAAGTGTATTACAAGATTTGTACATTGAGTGCAAATGAAGTCTATATGAGTTTTTCTAAATGTAGCTCACAGAGATAGATATCTGAGGAAAGTATTTTCAGGAAAAAAAAACAGAAAAATTTAGTATTGTTAACTGAGAATTATTTAGCAAGAGAATGAGGTTGACTGTAAATTCTCCCACAGGGAAAGCTGCACCATTATTTATTAACACTTATTCACAGTAAAGCTATAATCTAAATAGGAGACTAAAGCACTAACCTTTAGAATAACATCTTCAGAAACTGGAATCTTCTCATTCCAGAAGGGAGCCTCTAGGACCTGGATTCTAAAACACCAAGAGACCATCCCACCTAGGCCCAGAGGAACCTGACACTCACCTCCCTTCAATGGTAGGAACTTCTGTGTGAGAGACTGCCATGAGAATAGAGCACATGGTGTCATCAGAATAGCTAATCAGGGACACTCGTACGGTACATGCATGCTTCCTTTCCTCACTCCTATTTTCCTCTTTGCAATAATCCATGTTATATAATCCATTTGAGGTTCCAGCCTTGATTACTTATCAAAATCCTGTTAGGGATTTGATTTGTGCTTACATGGGAATTCGCACATCTTCTGCAGGTCCCTGAAAACAGTTGGTTTTTGGACTGGTCAATAAAGAGACATCAGCCAATGGCTGGGCAGAGGAACAGACTCAGGACTTTGAGGATTCCCAGAGAGCTCAACACAGGACAGGGAGAAGAAGAATCAACAGGGCAAAAGAAAGTAAGAGTATACAAACATGAGAGCTGTGTAAGGCAGAGAAGAGAACCAACCATGGAAGAATCAGGGATAAGCAGCCCCAGGGGCCACACCCCGATTTGGGTCTTGGGTAGCAGAGATAAAGTATAGATTTTAGAAAGACTTAACTCAAGAATCTCAGAGGGGGATGTGTGCTAGCTAGTCATGGGTAAGGTAGTGGATAGGCAGGTAAGACAAGCTTGGTCAATGGCTTAAGATGGCTAAACCAAGATGATGGACATCTGGAGGCCATAAAAGTTATGCTATCATCTCTGTCTGCATCTGAAATTGTCTTCATAAGTCTTAAAGGGCATACATAGCCATTATATAAACTACCGCTTTGAAGTCTCTGAAATTGTTTAAAAGGCTTTGATAAAAGGATTTCACATTTGAATAAAAGAAGAGCAATATCTGCAGGGTAGATAGTGGATTCAGCAAACTCAATTCTGGTTTTGTAAGATCTTCAGCTGAACACAGGTAAGTGGATTCTTTGACTTGTAAAATTGAAATTAGGTTGTGTGCAAAGGAGGTAAAGAGAGCAGAGGTGGTAATACTATACATTCTTTCTTGACCATGATACTATTGGGTTTACCAGTAAATATAAAGGGGCACATTTGCTTATTTCCAAAACATCTGAGTTCTCGTCTAGCTAAGGATAGAGATATACATAGAAAATCTCTTATGTAATGTATAGATACAACACCTATCAATTAAAGCTGATTGGCCTGTAGCTGAGGTAGGAAATAGAAGGTGGAACAACCTATACACAGAAAGGTGAATTAAAAGACAAAAGCATACCTGTAAAGGATGCCTAAGAGAACAAAATCTTAAAGGAGTTTAAAATTATACATCTGTAAGAGATTGCAAAGTGCTGCTTTCAAGATGGATGAGACATCTGTATCACTCCCCTGCACCCAAGGCCCAGGGGCCATGAGGGTAGATGGATTGGAATGATTGTAAGGCCCAAAAAGATCCATGACATATCTAGGTTCTGGTGTTAAATGAACTCAGGAGTTAAATGAACTCAGGAGTTAAATGAAATGACTTCTCATGATGCATTGCAAAACCCATAGATCAGTGCATCACTCAACCCCAAATCAATTAGCATTTATTCTCTCAACTCTTTTTCTCACAGTCCTGAAAAAATATTAATCTACTTTAGTCCTCAATGGATTTGCCAATTCTGGATGAGTTATACATACAGAATCAGTGTGCATAAATGTAAATGTTGCCTTTATTTCCTCAGATGGAGTGGTAGGATGAGAGCTGTACCCAAGCTGTGTGAGTGTATGACTTCAGCTGAGCCCAGAGGATTTCTAACTATCCCTAGGCCTGAGCCTAGAAGTGCATAACCTTCATACAATCTAATCTTCCAAGCTGACTAATTAAATCTTGCTTTTCTTGGCTTCTGACTGAATTGTTCCTCCTGACATACTATCTTTGGCAATATGTTCTAATCTTCTGGCTCCTTCTCATTCTCTGGCTAATTCTGTCTTCACCCATATCTAGCTGTTCACTCTCTAACCTCTATCTGTAAAACTGTCCTGGCAAGACTGCCATATACAAATAGCAATTATCAAAGCACCTCTTTTTTATTTCTTGCTGCTCTTTAGTAACCTCTCTTCCTCTGCTGTTCTCATGTGAGTTGAGTATAACCGATCTTTGAATCACTGTCAAATCTGACTCTGAATAAGCACTTTGCAGGCCCCACAATTAGACATTACTTTCAAGCATGGCTGCTTTCCTCTACACACTAACCTTACCTTCATTTTTAGGGATTAAAGGTGTGTACTAACAACATGTCTAACCAGGTCATACTGTTATCCAGTCAGTAATCACGTCTGAATTACAGACAGATCGTACCTTTGGATGTGGTCCCCTTGTTGCCATGTTGCTGGATTAAAATGCCTCTACAGTGTGTGACATTTTGGTGGTTGACTTTTTACCTAAGCATGGTACTTTCAAGTTCTCTTTCTGCTGTAAGTGCTATTCTGTCCTGTTTTAGACCAAAGGATGCCCCAGTTTCTCATTCCTCCAAGCCTGATCTTTTTCTCTTCTCCCTTTTGACTACTACCAAGTGCACTACTATGGACATTCATGACTGAACTTTTAATGTGGATACAGAGTATCACTGACCATGTATAAACACTTGAAGGAGGACCTTTAATATCATAAGACATAACAATATATAACATTTTTAGTGATAAGCAAGGAAAATACAACTTCTAATTCTAATAGTAATGTACAAGTTCCTGATTTTGTCACATCCTTGACAATGCATGCTTTGCCTGTTATTTTTATTTATCTTTGTGGGTTAGAAGTCATTGTCATTTCCTTGTTGAATTTGCAAATACATATACACACACATACACACACACACTCACACCTACACATATACACACATACATTCCCTTTATATGTTCATTAAATTGACTGGGTATGTGTGTATGAGTGTGTTTGTTTACATATTCATGTAGTATACATATTCAAGCACATATATATACATAAACATATATATCGTATACATATATGCATTTGAAAAGACAGATATGAAGTGACTGGGAAACAGCAGTCTTTGGTGGACTAAGGCATCAGGTAAACTTATAAAATAATGGTGTACATTGAATTGGAGTATGGATTTTCTGGTATAAAGTTGAGAATTAAAGGAAGCCTGTCTAATTTTAAAAAAGTAATAATAAGAAGAAAAAGTTGATCCAGGGAAGCAAAACAGAACTTCCACGACAATATAAAGAGTCAAGGTCCCACCAAATATTTTTGTTCTTTAGACCCTAAAGTGGATCTAAAATGCATGAAATGAATGATTTATAATTGTAAGACATATTTTGTTTGCTTTTACTTTTACAAGTTTCATTTATTATTAAGTCTAAAAGGTTCTCCCATTCACTGTCTTTAAAAATGATAAATTAATCAATATTACTTGCCGCATATTGGCCATAGCTGATACCTTCAATTGTTCTATAACATCCAGTAAACTGCTGTTTCCTTTCCATATTGCATGGACATCTTCTGTATAATCAGAGATCTACAGAGGCATTCAGAATCATGAGTGAGTATACACCCTGCTCTACTGAAATGTCTAATTAAAGTTCTTGACATGTTTAAGACACATTCGGTGTACAGAAAGTGCTTGGTGGAGGCTCACTATGAACGCCCACTAAGCCCTTGAGGTCACTTTTGTTTAAATGTAGATGTCAGTTGAGAGCTGCTTTTCACAGGTGCAACAGACCTGCCCACTGAGGAAAGTGCACGTGGCTGATAAAGTGAGCAATACCACAGTCTGCCTGTTGCTAGGCAATGTGAAGAGAGGGAGCTGAGAGACCAACCTGTGCTTGGAGACTTTGAAGAATACAGAGGTCAGGCCACTTAGTTATATTTTTAGACTGAAAATGTAGCAATTGTTCTTCAAAGTCAAGTCCAGTGAGAGAGCAAATCAAGCAATGAAAAATGAGATCATATTGTCTAACCACTAATTCAAAACTCATGATGTAATTTTTGGGATCTGCTGTTGTATCCGAGAAGATAAACATTTGCCAATACACTCAGCAGGGGGATCTGAAAAGATTAATGTTCTAGCCAGAAAGCTTTACATATTAGATGTGGATTGGGGATATGAGTTAATTAGTTCTTGAAGAACTATTCTAGGGACACCATGGAGAATATAGGTTGAGACTAACTTGTCCCATGGTAGCAGTTTTGAACGACCTGTGCTATGAACACTGACTTCTACACTGTAGTCTTTGTGGGGGTTTGAGTAGGAATGGCCCCCATAGCTTATGTATTTAAACGCTTGGTCACCAGGGAGTGACACTATTTGAGAAAGATTACAAGGATTAGGAGGTGTGGACTTATTGGGCTCAGTGTGGCCTTGGCGAAGAAAGTGTGTTCTTTGGGTGTGCTTTCAGGTCCATGGTAGGCCAATTGTGTCTCAGTCTTCATCTCTCTGCCTAAGGACTAGGCTGCACCTCTCTGTTCCAGTACTTATATGCCACTGTGCTGTAGAGGCCACCAGATAAATGCATTCTTTCATAAGAAAAGCCTTGGTCATGGTGTCTCTTCCCAGCAATAGGACAGTAAGACAGTCCTCAGTCTCCTTTCCTGACAATAACCCATGACATTGAGCGTCCAGATCTATGGGAATGAAGAGGGACCTTGGCCAGCTGCAATGTACCTTCCACCCTGCTGTGTCATGATAAAAGAGAGACAGGAAGGAGGAGTCATTTACTGACTTTTCAAATATTTGTTACTAGTCTTGCATCTGAAAGGAAAACAAGTCAGGAGATTTATCTAATTCAGCTTAGACTATTTATATGCCCGTCAAAACAGTCTACTTTCCCCATGTTTCTTAAGCCAGTGTAGGGCATTCAGTAGCATCTGTGGTTAGGAAGCTGGCATTCTTGGAGAAGTTATTCTGATAATGTAGCCTCCCATAAGCCTGAAGCAGGCTAAACCAGAACTTGACCTTGCTGCCGATTATCTAGGGTGGAGATTATCTAGGGTGGAGCCTTCCTCTCTAGATCACTCTATTGTTCTGCCACTGCTGCTGTTCCTCTTCAAGATACTGCTACCTGCTGAGAGGCCCCAGAGCTATTCTGGAGACTACGCCCTATCCTGCAGGTCATTACCTGCAGCTGGTTCCAGGCTCGAACCCGGACATGTAAGCCGCTGGCCGGCCCCAATCTGATAATGTTTCTGATGTCCTTCTATTATTAATTTAAAGCATACCTAAGTACTCTGCTTCCTGCCTAGCTTTCTTTCCTGTCCTGTCTCAGCAAGAGTTTTTTTTTTTTTTTTTTTTTTTTTTTTTTTTCAGATCAAATGATGTATTCAGATTTCCAAATCAAATAGCTTTCCAGGCTGGAAATTTACAGAGCCCTGGTAGATTAACTGGTGTTTGAGAAGACTAGAATGAAAACACTGAAACACTTCACAGGAAATTTTCAAAGAAAACACATCCTAATCCTTTGAAATACCGCCACAGGTCACATGAGTCACTGAAACCTCTCCCCCATTACTGTCACTTACTCAACAGCTCTATTCTCAATGACATTCAACACTGAACCATGGGAACAGCTTGAGCAGAGTTCAAGCCGGGCCCTGAAGGTGAAGCCATGCACTAAGGCTAACCTTTAGCTTCTTTAGCTTCTGGATCTGGGACATTCAGATGTCCCTGAGCAGGCTAGGGTATTGGGCATAAGCGTTGTTTATTCAAATATAGACATTGCATCACATATTCCTGCTTACATCCTGTGAACCCCCACAATTGTTATTAGAAGTTAAAGCAAAAAACAAGGATCTCAATTTTTGTACCATTGCAGTGTTTTTATTTAAAGATTGTCTAATTTAGCTATTCTAATCGGTCTCAGTTTTTCTTATATAATATTTTCTACTTTCAGTCAAGACATAAATATAAAGGGTAACTATGAAAACTTTAGGAAGAAAAGCTTTCAGCTCAAATAATATTATTTTCCTGCATTGGTAATTTTTAAAAGATTCTTCAATACTTTTGTCTTTTAACTTTCCTAACATAGTCAATTCAAAATGCATACATATTACTTAATCTGGATTCAGATTTTATAGACATCTACTTATTATTTTTACTAATATTATTAGTATTGCATGTGGTCTTAGTTAGCATTACTATTGCTGTGATGAAATACAATGACCAAAAGCCATTTTGGGAGCACAGGGACAATGAATCATCACAAGCAGTGAGGGCAGAACTCAATCAGGGCAGGAATCTAGAGGCAAGAGCTGATGCAGATGGCATGCAGGAATGTTTGATCACTGGCTTGCTCCCCGTGCAACGGGTTCAGCATGCCCATTTTATTTATATGAGTGCACTGTAGCTGTCTTCAGACAAATCAGAAGAGGGCATCAGATCCCATTATAGATGGTTGTGAGCCACCATGTGGTTGCTGGGAACTGCACTCTGAAAGTGCAGCCAGTGCTCTTAACTGCTGAGCCACCTCTCCAGCCCCTGCTTTCTTATAGAACTAATACCCAGGGATAGTAAACACTCACAATTTTATTCCACCAAGATGGCTGCTCTGGCAAGAGATCACATCCAAATCCTTTCTAGGTCTATGATCTGGCTGATATACAGACATGTCCTTAGTACACATCTTTAATCCCAAACAATTAAATTAAGGCTAGTTTATAGAAGGGAGCAGCCATGGTTAAAAGTGGTGTTTAATTGAGGTGCAGACAACGTGCAGAATCAGAGAATATTTGACAAAAATGAATCAGAGATAGGATACGCCCAACTCCCTGGAAAACAGCACAGGAAAGAAAAGCTATTTAAGAGAAGTGCAGGGAGAGAGTAAATCAGTTGGGAGTCAATTGGGAATGCAGTAAAGTGGCGTTGAATCTGTATGTGCAGTTCAGTGAAGGTCAGGGGAAGCAGTTGAAAGAAGAGAATAAGGAAGCAGAAGCTTATGACAAATTGCCATAGTTAGTTTGAGGCCAAGTAGAGCAATTCAGTGAGAAGCTGAGAGAAACCAGACTGAATCAGTCAGCTTGAAGACGAGTTAGACAGAGCCAGAACAGCTGAGTTGAACGACTCAGCCAGAGTTCAATAGGAGGTATAAAGGGTGAATTGTTCACCAGAGAGCTGCAGAGAATACTATGAAAACAGGCAAATAAAAGTTACTTTTATATTTGGACCTCCCAAATCAACCACAAATCAAGAAAATTCTCTACAGGCTTGTCCACTGCCCAGTCTTATGAAGGCTTTTTCCTAGTTGAGGTTCCCTCTTCTTAGATGACTTTGGCTTGTGTCAAATTGACATGAAACTAGCACACGTACATTGGTATTGTTTATTTATGTTTATCCCTAATAACGTTCTCCACAAATGCTTACATTTATTTCACTACATCAAGCATGTACTTTATGCATGTGTTGTGGATGCATCAGTTCATGCTACACACCATATGTTCACTTTTTTTTTTTTGAATAGTTAGGGTTTTCTGTAGCATATATGTTGCAAAAAGAAGTTTCTTTGTTAAGGGTTAAGGGATGAGAACTATACTTATCAATTGGTGTAAGAGTAAATATTTAGAATGTGGCTAGGAATCATGTTGTTTGGCCCATTCCTGATTTCAAGGCTCAGGTAATATCGTGGAAGAGGAATGATTGTAAGATCCAGAGAAAGAGTATGTTTGCTCTGAGATTGCACCTCCTAGAAATGTCAGGCAAGCTACATCCATGAAGCCTCACCAGTATGGCTGCCTAAACAATACCTGAAGAAAGACAATACCAGTAGATGTGTTAACATGGAATGGGGAAATCTTACTAGGCCCCAACCCTAGATAAAGAACTATAGTCACCTAAAGAATACTGAAAGCAGAAGAAAATATTTTTCCCCAGAACAGCCTCCAAGTTGTTTATCAAATACTAAGTGGTCAGCCCTGAAATCGTAAGTCATTATGGTGGTTTCTTTGAATGGTGGTTATTATGGTAGTATTACTTGAATATGCTTAGCCCAGGGAGTGGCACCACTGGGACTTGGACCTCACTGGAGTAGGTATGGCCTTGTTAGAGGAAGTGTGACACTGTGAGGAGGGCTTCAAGTCCCTAATCCTTATTGCCTGGGAAATGGCAGGCTCTTCTGGCTGCAGTTAGATCAAAATGCTCAGCTCCCACTTCAGCACCATATTTGCCTGGAGGCTGCCATGCTTCCACCTTTATGATAATAGACTGAAGTTCTGAATCTATAGGCCAACCCCAACTAAATGTCCTTCATTGGAGTTACCTTAGTCATGGTGTCTCTTCACAGCAATGGAAACCCTAACTAAGACAGAAGTTGGTACCAGGAGTGGGGTATTGCTGTGATAGGCCTAACCATGTATTTGTTTGGAAGAATTTGGTTTTGGGGAGTTTGAATTTGGAAACACCAGTCTTGGTTAGAGCAAGTTCCAAGTGGAATAAAATTTAAGTCAGGTTTGGTGGACCAGGCCTTTAATTCCAATACTCAGAAAGCAGAGCCATGCAGATCTCTGAGTTCAAGGTCAAGCTATGGAGCAAGTTTCAGGATAGCCATGCTTAGGTAGTAAGAAGTTGGAAAAGTGAAAACTGGTGAAAATGTAATAGAACAAGGGGGCCATTTTCCAGCTCAAGCAAGCAGCAGAATCCTGCAGCTTTGGTCATGTAGCTCTTGCTCTAGAGTCAAGAATAGAAGGGGTTTCTGGGACAATTGATGCTGGTTAGCTGGAGCTAAGAAATTAGCAGTTATTAAGAAGAGACCAGTATTACTGTGGTGAAAGCTTCTGGGAAGTGTTTTCTGAAGCACAAAGAAGCTATATTACAGAGGCTGCCAAAGTTGTACCTCATGCTGGAAGCTGGACTTGATGATGTGTAAGAGTCACACAGGTGATACTGGTTTTGAAAGCACAAAGGGGTAATGAGGAGCATATGAGTCTTGGCACTGTGTGAGGCCAGGAAAGGCCATTGGTGAATGTGCAGCCTCAGTTGTAACTGGTGGCCCAAGACTAAAGGGGTCATACAAAAAGGTTTAGGCTTGGCACCATGAAGAGAGTCTATGAGAGTCTATCAGTGAAGCCTAGTTGCAGCAGAAGACTCCAAGATGTTAGAGATGCCAGAGCCATGGGATAGCTGCCAAGGAAAGATGCTAATAGGGACTGGAACCAGCCCAGGAGAAAGAAGTTTGTTGCAGTCAAAAAAGATGAAAGAGTTGGAGATCTGAAGAGTGCTTTATATCAGATATGGAAATATAGAATTCGGAGTTTGGCCAGCTGCTTTTTGGTCTTGTTTGGTCCAGTATTTCTTCACTATGACATTTTGGAATGGTAATGCATATCCTGTGATGTTTAAAGTATGTGATCTTCTTTTTAATTTTGACTTTATATGGGATTACAGTAAGTAATTGAATGAATCTCAGAAGAGACTTTGAACTTTGGAGTTTTAACATTGTTGAGATTGCTATAGACTGCGGTGACTTTTGAAGTTGGATTAAGTTGCATTATGCTATATTTAACTATGACCATTGTAGACTCATAGGTTTGAACAAGTTTATGGGGGCCAGGGAGTAGATATGGTCTTGTTGGAGAGAGTGTATCATTGTTAAGGTAGGCTTTGAGTCCCTACTCCTAGCTGCCTGAGAAATAGTATCTCCCAGCTACAATCAGATCAAGGTGCAGAACTCTGAATTCTGTTCCAGCACCATGTCTGCCTGGACACTGATAATAATGGACTAGACCTCTGAACCTGTAAGCCAGCCCCGACTAAATGTCCTTTATGGGAATTGCCTTGGTCATGGTGTCTCTTCACAGCAATGAAAACCCTAACTAAGAGAGTCATATATATATATATACTATATATATGTAATACATATATTACTATATATGTAATATATATATATATATATATATATATATATATATCATGACATAGATTGACCAGATTGTATTTAGATATATAAACATACAACAATTAAAGAAATAGAGGCCAGAGACCAAAATTTTGAATGAGAGTAAGGGAGTAGGGTTACATAAGAGGAATTGGAGAATGTGCAGGGGAAAAAAGGGAAAATGTTGTAATTATATTTTAATTTAAAAAAAACAAGTGTGTGTGTGTGTGTGTGTGTGTGTGTGTGTATCATTCCCTGCCACTATATGCAGATTCCTATATATTACTTGATTACTCGAGACATCCTAAATCAAATTAGTAATGTTAAACAGATTAATAAAAATACACAGCCTATCATGTTATCTCAAATATATGACTTAATTTTTATAGCTCTCACAATTCGACACTCCATCAGTGCATTAAGGTAAGCACAGCACATTTGCATTAACAACAGTACTTAAGTTTTTAGTTGATAAAAAAATGCATGTAAAGTAACATGGATTCAGAGAAATAAGTCTGCTTCTTCACTGCTTTTCTAATGCTGTTGAAACATTTATGGAGTGAAAGGTTGTGGAGATTTGGTTGCACACAAAAGATGCTTCTTGAAAGTTCCCTTATAGAGTGACTCAATATGGCTCAGTTGCCAGCAAACAAATGTGCATGTCTTTGGTAGAGTAAGAGAAAAAGTCTACCTGATGGGGCTGCAGACATGATTAAGTGGTCAAGTGCTCTTGATGCTCCTCTAGAGGCCCTGAGTTTGGTTTCTAGCACTCATGTTAAGTGGCTCACAAGTGCCTGTAGATCCAACTCTGAGGACTCTAATGCCCTCTTCTGGCCTTTTTGGGTCTTGCACTCATACATGGCCTATAGTTACAAAGACACAGACACATAAATAAAAAGTAAGATAAATATTTTTTAAAAGCGCTTCTGAGACTGCTCTTCCAGAGGTCCTGAGGTCAATTCCTAGCAATCACATGGTGCTCACAACCATCTGTGATGGGATCCAATGCCCTTTTTTGGTATGTCTGAGGATAGCAATGGGGTACTCACATTCATAAAATAAAAGCACCTCTGAATGCACAGTGAATTTTTAAAAAGAACACAGTAGCAAGGGACTTATAAATGCAAATATCCTAAAAGGATATTGTAACTAAGTATATCTAAGTAGAATTCTAGATGGGAAGTACAAGGCATTCCAATATGAAGGTAATACAGGCACTGACAAAGGTGAGAAGATGCTTCAAAAAGTAAGTGCTTCACATTGTGTGGCATGTGACAGTTCATGACAAGGCAAAAGACAATCGTCAGAGGGCAGGAATAGAACTCATTTCATATTCTAATTTTATTGTCACTATAGCAGCCATACTGTCATCCAAAGGCTGAGAGGTCTGAAGTTGTTTTTGACTAGTTTGTGCTTGCCAGGGAAGTTATAATCAGCACTATTTTACCAATTCCCAAAGTTTCTGTCAAGAAGAAAAACCCAGATGATTCGTTGATTGGCAGGTCAAGAGAGGCAAACAAAGGAAAAGAAGCACTGAAAGAAAATTAAAATTCAAGGTCCATGACTCTTGCGGCTTGCTAGTTAGGAGGGCTTTTAGTCATCCCAGGAACCAACTAGCCATAAATATAAGGAAGACATACAAGAATGTCCAGATTGGCCCGGCGCCTCCCTATTACCTGCCCTTCTGACATGGGTTAAATGTTAGCCAGATGCTCTGCTGTTACCTTGATCTGCACATACAGTTTGCTGATGTTTAAACTGTCCAATTGTGTGAAGTCACGTCAATTCTTCCCCTACCCCCACTCTTTTCCTATATAAACCCCTAGCTTCTGAGCCTCGTGGTTGACACCTCTGTCTCCTGCATGAGATACGTGTCGGCCAGAGCTCCATCATTATACTACCTCGTGTGTTTTCATCAAGATGGTCTTTCATGATTCTTTGGGTGCACACTATCTCGTGATTCAGGTGGGGGTATCCCCACGGAGGTCTTTCAGCACAAATTGAAATTGTGCTGAGAAGTATCTGTTTTATCCTGTCTACCCTCTGCAGAGCCTGTTTTGCCTCACAGCAAATACCTGATGGTATGGTAGAGTAAAGTACTAGAAATAGTCAACAAATTCAGGAGCAGGGTTTCTTCCCGCCTGAGCAGCCCTCTAGTCCATGTTCTCTTAGTCCCTTTACATGGTGGCTTTGCTTCTCCCTCCTGCATGTTCTTGCCCTTCTATGGCCACTATCTTCTATCCTCTTCTGTACAAACTCCTCCTACAGCATGGTGGCAACCTTCCTCCCTCCTCTTTCTCGTGGTCCCAAGCCCAAGAAACCTAAAACTTTGCCTCTCTCTGTTCTCCCCAGCTATTAGCTGCAGGCAACTTGATTTACCAGTTAGAACTAACTGAGGGTAAGTTCCCAGCAGCTATGTGAAAACCCCTCTCATGCAAACAGTTTTGAGGAACCCACATTAGCATTAGAGTACAAGCACCTACATTTCTCCCTTTTTATTCAATTAAAAAGGCTCTTTTCTCTCAGATATACATTGAACACAATTATAACAATTATGTAAATTGTAAGGTGTGATATACACTTATAACATCCAGTATATTATATACTGGATATTATATAATATACTTGATATTCTATAATCTATCCTAACTTGAAGAATTTACAATTCTGTACCTCAATTATGTTTGATTTCTGCTTGTATTATCATCTGAAAACCATCCCTTGAAACGTGGAACATCTTCTTTAATGCTAAATCAACTTTAGTTCAACTATTACTAGTCTTCTACCCTGTCAGAGATTTAAGAAGGAATTAAATATTACCTGAATATGTAGGAAGCACAAAGGCATAGCTTCTGAAACTTATACCATGTACAGAGACAGCTGATTGCCTGGATATAATATTTCATATAACCTTGGAGCATCTGTCTTTAGCCTTCTGGCTCAGGTTTGAAAATGAGGATGAATCCCTAAGCCACAGATGTGTGGATTTTCTTTATGGAATGTACAAATCATACTCTTGCATTCAACCTACTCCACTTAATGGAGTTCATTTTCCTACCTTGAATGAAAAGAATTTTTCTATAAATGAACATAATACAAGAAATGACAATGATCTTGTCAATATTATTGCTGAATAAAATTCACTAGGCACACTTAATATTCATGTCTTAGAAGCTCATCTTTGTAAATGCAACATGGGTGCCCTTGATGTTCATTTATGTTGCCCACACTGCTACAGATCCATTGCACAGCAATTTATAAGTGACTGAGAATCATAAACCGTGTGACTCATGTTATCTGGTAAATATTCTAACAATACAACTAACTGATCAAGTACCCTGTGTCAAGTGCAATTTTAAATTCCATATTAGTTATTAATATACATAATGTCACCATTGTTAACTGAAGTGGAAATTTAAGGATTCTTTGAAAATCAGTTGTGTTGGATGATGTTCGTTAAGACAAACACATGAAGGAACATTTTGCTGAAGCAGACACAAGTAAAAGAATGTTCTGCTAAAGCAAACACATGAAAGGACATGTGATAAAGGAGTCTATGCTAACAACACATTGTATAGTTAAGCTCCATTTGTCGGGACTCTATAGAGAAAAATCACACAAAAAAACATAACAAAACAAAACCACTTTTAATGATATGCTACAGCTTCTTGCCACTTCTGTGGACTCGGATTGTTTGACAGAGTAATATCAGCTGAGATAGACTCACATGCTGAGACAAGACACATGGTAAGGCAAGATTGGTGGAGGACATGTGATGTTTGGAGGGAGTATAAAACTGGACTCAACTGACAGTGACAGGCTGAGCTAGGCTTACTTATAGAGTTAGCTGTGCAATGCTTGCTGGTCTCAAGTCTTCACTGATCTTTGCTTGCTGAAAGAGGCATAGCCAAGAACTTTTTCTGGCATTCCTAGTGGCCCTAGTCCCTCCTTCTGACTCATGCCAAGGCTGAGTCCTAGCTGTTTCTGCTAAGTAATATCACTGTTGTTGATTCATGTTTACTGACCTGACACTACTTGTATTAGTCAGGGTTCTCTAGAGTCACAGAACTTACGGATAGTCTCTAGTTAGTAAAGGAATTTATTGATGACTTACAGTCGGCAGCCCAATTCCCAACAATTGTTCAGTCGCAGCTGTGAATGGAAGTCCAAGGATCTAGCAGTTACTCAGTCTCACGCAGCAAGCAGGCGAAGGAGCAGGAGCAAGAGCAAGAGCAAGACTCCCTTCTTCCAATGTCCTTATATTGTCTCCAGCAGAAGGTGGAGCCCAGATTAAAGGTGTGTTCCACCACACCTTTAATCCCAGATGAAAGGCGTAGCCCAGATTAAGGGTGTGTTCCTTAAACTCGGAGATTCAATCTTCTGGAATCCATAGCCACTATGGCTCAAGATCTTCAAACCAAGATCCAGATAAGGATCTCCAAGCCTCCAGATAAGGGTCACTGGTGAGCCTTCCAATTCCGGATTGTAGTTCATTCCAAATATTGTCAAGTTGACAACCAGGAATAGCCACTACAATCCACCCCTTGTCAACTTGACACAAATAATATCTCATGTTCACATGAAACAATAACAAGGTTGTAAATATGCCTAACATGATATAACTATCCCTCGTACAATCGCTAACGCATTAGTAAATTTACAATGGGCATTCATATTACTTTATAATCCTCGTTTCTGCAACTGGTTACGTGGCCTTAATTGGTATTTATAACTACCTTCCTCTACTACCCATTCTGTATTTCCTTCTCCTTCAGCCAGCACCTCAGCAGGTCTTGGCTCTTTTCCTGGAGGATTGACCCATACCTTCATTCCTGATGGGTCTGCGTCCTTTGTCATCCTGCTTGGATTAGGCTGTTGTAGTTTCCCATTGACTTTAATCACAGGACATGGTAGTACTAAGAGACGCCCTAAGGGATCTCCTACACTCCAGACATAATCTTGCTTACCACCATTGTGAAGAGGTAATCCAATTTCCCCATGGTAATCTGGATCTATCACCCCTCCTAACACTGTTATTCCTTTTTTAGCCTGTTGGTTTAAGGGCATTAGAAGCCCAAAATGACCAGGGGGAAGTCTGAGCTTCCAGTTCAATGGAATGTTTGTTGTAGCTCCTGGTAGGAGCACTCCCTTCTCTGGAGCCAAAACTTCTAGGCCAGCAGAACCTAGAGTTATGGGGACAGGAAGCAAAAATTTTCCTAGAGGGTCACTAGGAGTGATAGTAAGTGGAACTATTCCGTTTTCCACCCCTTGATTCCTGGACCCATGAATCCTGGCTATGGGTGAAACTGTACCATATATTGAGCGCTGATTCAAAGCATATACTGCCTTCTGAAGAACTCTGCCCCAGCCTTCCAAGCTGTTACCACCTAATTGGCGCTGTAACTGCGTCTTCAAAAGGCCATTCCATCTTTCTATCAGCCCAGCTGCTTCAGGATGATGGGGAATGTGGTAAGACCAGTGAATTCCATGATCGTGAGCCCACTGTCGTACTTCTCTGGCTGTGAAATGAGTTCCTTGGTCAGAAGCAATACTGTGTGGAATACCATGACGATAGATGAGGCATTCTGTCAGTCCGTGAATGGTGGTTTTAGCAGAGGCATTACGTGCAGGAAAGGCAAATCCATAACCAGAATAAGTATCTACTCCAGTAAGAACAAAACGCTGTCCTTTCCACGAAGGAAGTGGTCCAATGTAGTCAACCTGCCACCAGGTTGCTGGCTGGTCACCTCGAGGAATGGTGCCATATCTGGGGCTCAGTGTTGGTTTCTGCTGTTGGCAGATCTGGCAATCAGCAGCAGCCGTAGCCAGGTCAGCTTTGGTGAGTGGAAGCCCGTGTTGCTGAGCCCAAGCATAACCTCCATCTCGACCACCATGGCCACTTTGTTCATGTGCCCATTGAGCAATGACAGGGATGGCTGGGGAGAGAGGCTGACTGTCCACAGAACGGGTCATCTTATCCACTTGATTATTGAACTCCTCCTCGGCTGAAGTCACCTTTTGGTGAGCATTTACATGGGACACAAATATCTTCACATCCTTTGCCCATTTGGAGAGATCTATCCACATACTTCTTCCCCAGATGTCTTTCTCACCAATTTTCCAATTGTGATCTTTCCAAGTGCCTGACCATCCAGCCAATCCATTGGCTACAGCCCATGAGTCAGTGAATAATCGTACATCTGGCCATTTCTTCTTGCAAACAAACTGTAATACCATGTGTACTGCCCGAAGTTCTGCCCACTGTGAAGATTTCCCTTCACCTGTGTCTTTCAGGGTTGTCCCAGAAAGGGGTTGTAATGCTGCAGCTGTCCACTTCTGGGTGGTGCCTGCATAACGTGCAGAGCCATCAGTAAACCAGGCTCTAGTCTTCTCCTCTTCGGTCAGTTGATCATAGGGAACACCCCATGAGGCTATAGGCACATGTTTGGGAGCAGATGGCATTGTAACAGGAGTAGAAACCATAGGCATTTGAGCAACTTCTTCATGTAACTTGCTTGTGCCTTCAGGACCTGCTTTGGCCCGATCACGTATATACCACTTCCATTTGATAATAGACTGCTGCTGTGCGCGTCCCACTTTATGACTTGCAGGGTCTGATAGTACCCAGCTCATGATGGGTAGTTCAGGTCGCATAGTAACTTGGTGTCCTATTGTCAAACGTTCAGTTTCCACTAAGGCCCAATAGCAGGCCAAGAGCTGTTTTTCAAAGGGAGAATAGTTGTCTGCAGATGATGGCAGAGCTTTGCTCCAAAATCCCAAAGGTCTTTTCTGTGATTCACCTACAGGGGCCTGCCAGAGGCTCCAAACAGCATCTCTATCAGCCACAGACACCTCAAGTACCATCGGGTCTGCTGGGTCATATGGTCCAAGTGGTAGAGCAGCCTGCACAGCAGCCTGGACCTGTTGAAGGGCCTTCTCCTGTTCCAGGCCCCACACAAAGCTAGCAGCTTTCCGAGTCACTTGGTAAATAGGCCTAAGTAACACACCCAAGTGAGGGATGTGTTGTCTCCAGAATCCAAATAGACCCACTAAACGTTGTGCTTCTTTCTTGGTTGTAGGAGGGGCCAGGTGCAATAACTTATCTTTCACCTTAGAAGGAATATCTCTGCATGCCCCACACCACTGGACTCCTAAGAATTTCACTGAGGTAGATGGTCCTTGAATTTTGGTTGGATTTATTTCCCATCCTCTGATACGCATATGTGTTACCAATGAGTCCAAAGTGGTTGCTACTTCCTGCTCACTTGGTCCAATCAGCATAATGTCATCAATATAGTGCACCAATGTGATATTTTGTGGAAGATCCAAACGATCAAGATCCCTTCTAACTAAATTATGACACAGGGCAGGAGAGTTAATATATCCTTGAGGCAAAACTGTGAAGGTATACTGTTGGCCTTGCCAACTGAAAGCAAATTGCTTCTGGTGGTCCTTATGGACAGGTACTGAGAAGAAGGCATTTGCCAGATCAATAGCCGCATACCAGGTGCCAGGAGATGTGTTAATTTGCTCAAGTAAGGAAACTACATCTGGTACAGCAGCTGCAATTGGAGTTACTACCTGATTTAGTTTTCGGTAATCAACTGTCATTCTCCATGATCCATCTGTTTTCTGCACTGGCCAGATAGGAGAGTTAAATGGAGATGTGGTGGGAACCACCACCCCTGCATCTTTCAAGTCCTTGATAGTGGCAGTAATTTCTGCAATTCCTCCAGGAATACGATACTGTTTTTGATTCACTATTTTCTTTGGCAGAGGCAACTCTAAAGGCTTCCATTTGGCCTTTCCAACCATAATAGCCCTCACTCTACAGTTCAGGGAACCAATATGAGAATTCTGCCAATTTCTGAGTATATCTATCCCAATTATACATTCTGGAACTGGGGAAATCACCACAGGATGTGTCCGGGGACCTACTGGACCTACTGTGAGTCGGACATCAGTCAAAACTCCATTAATCACCTGCCCTCCATAAGCCCCTACTTTAACTGGAGGGCCACAATGTTTCTTGGGATCCCCTGGGATCAGTGTCAACTCAGAACCAGTATCCAGCAGACCCCGAAAAGTCTGATTATTTCCTTTTCCCCAGTGTACAGTTACCCTTGTAAAAGGCCGTAGGTCCCTCTGGGGAAGAACTGGAGAAAGGGTAACAGCAAAACCTTTGAGTGTCTTATCAAGATCCTTCCTCAGAGGAACCTGGCCACCCCTTCATTCAAGGGGTTCTGGATCTGCAAACTGTCTCAAGTCTGGAAATTGATTCACTGGCCGAGATTGCTGTTTACCACGATCTAATGTAGCCTTTCTTTCATTTGGCTGTTTACCACGATCTAATGTAGCCTTTCTTTCATTTGTTTGAGAATTTTTCTGCTTATACAGATCAAACAAATATGCAGTAGGCTTCCTATGTATTTCATTCCTGGAAACACCATGATTGGTTAGCCAGTACCAAAGGTCCAACCGAGTCATGCCATTATAAATTTCACCTCTCCTGTGCTGACCATTACTGGGTATGTTATTATAAACATTCTTTTGTCTACGCTGTCCATTATAATAACTAGAATCACCTTGTCTCCGGCGATTCAATGCTGCCACCTGGCCCTTGTTACCTCGGAATCCAACTAAACCCAGTGAATTTAATTCATCTAATTGAGCAGAAGCATCTCCAATGCTAAGATCTGGCACAAGGAAAAGGGAAAGAACAAAACCCTTCAAATGTGCTGGTGCCCCTCTCACCAATTTGCGTCTTATAGAGCTAGTGAAAGGCATATCTTCTGGACCTTCCCATTGTGGACAATTATGCTTTACACAATATATCCACTCTAGCATTGCAATTTCCCTAAGTCTTAAAATCCCTTCATCAACACTAAGCCACGGAATATCAGGCATCTCCAAGTCATTTCCAGTAGGCCATCTTTTGATAAACACCTCAGCCAACCATTCAAACAAACTTTTGACACCTTTTTTAACTATGCGAGCTTCCGTATTAAACCTAGAATCTCTACTCAGAGGACCCATGTCAATAAACTCAGCCTGCTCTAGTCTTATGTTCCTTCCACCCTTATCCCACACCCTTAAAATCCATTCCCACACATATTCACCAGGTTTCTGCTTGAATGAATTAGCAAACTCATTAAGCTCCTTAGTAGTGTAGCGAATTTCCTCATGGACTACACTTTCTACCTCCCCTCTAGGAGCCTGTTTTGCTTTGAGTCTGGTTACAGGTCTAGAAGAAACTATTGGTGGGCCGTGAGCAGACTCTGCAAAATTAATTTCCTCATGTGGGGAAGGCATTATTTCAAGGGGTGGGGCTGAGGGTACTACTTCCTCAGGTGGGGCAAACCCTTGAGAATCTGAAGATTCAAAATTCTCAGCTTCAACATGGTCTTCCCACACATCCCCGTCCCATGTTGTAGGATCCCATTCTTTGCCAATTAGAGCCCTTACTTTAACTGTCGACACACTCTGAGGCTGAGACTTGAATTTTCGCTGTAGTTCAGCCAACCTTACAATGAGAGTTTCTGTTTGATTTTCTGCAACTTGAGCTCTATTGCTACAAGAGAGAAGATTCTCCTCAAGGACACACTTAGCAACTTTTAGATCGTTTACTTGTGTCTGGAGCCTTTCGATTTTATCACACAACTCCTTCCTTTCATTCATCATTTTTTCCACAGATACTAAGAGCAGCCAGCCAGTAAAATCATTTTTCGATTTTTTCCCCATCTTGTAGAAAGCTTTGTGCACTGAATCACCTAATTCATTAAGAAAATCAAGGGCATTAGCTTCTTTAAGTTCGGAATATAGTTTCAACCATGGGTCTTCAAAATTCTCTGAGCTCCCAGGAGGGAGAGAATCTGGAGAGGTTTCAATAGTTGAAAGTGCTGGTGGATCAACAAGCCAATTCCAGAATTTTAAAAGATTCATCCTTGTACTTCTGTTACTCTAGAACCACTCCTGGTACCAACTTCTGTATTAGTCAGGGTTCTCTAGAGTCACAGAACTTACGGATAGTCTCTAGTTAGTAAAGGAATTTATTGATGACTTACAGTCGGCAGCCCAATTCCCAACAATTGTTCAGTCGCAGCTGTGAATGGAAGTCCAAGGATCTAGCAGTTACTCAGTCTCACGCAGCAAGCAGGCGAAGGAGCAGGAGCAAGAGCAAGAGCAAGACTCCCTTCTTCCAATGTCCTTATATTGTCTCCAGCAGAAGGTGGAGCCCAGATTAAAGGTGTGTTCCACCACACCTTTAATCCCAGATGAAAGGCGTAGCCCAGATTAAGGGTGTGTTCCTTAAACTCGGAGATTCAATCTTCTGGAATCCATAGCCACTATGGCTCAAGATCTTCAAACCAAGATCCAGATAAGGATCTCCAAGCCTCCAGATAAGGGTCACTGGTGAGCCTTCCAATTCCGGATTGTAGTTCATTCCAAATATTGTCAAGTTGACAACCAGGAATAGCCACTACACTACTGAACTGGACTGCTGGTATATCCATAAAGTGTTTGCAAATGGCTTGAGCTTTCACTGCTGGTTTGTGAACTGAACTGCCAATTTCCAAACAACACAGATGAGAGTTACTCCAAGAAAACATTTCTAAACAAGTCAAATTCCCCTGTACCCTTTCTTTTTTATTAGATATTTTCTTTATTTACATTTCATATGTTATTCCCTTTCCTAGTATCCCCTCTGAAAATCCCCTATACCCTCCCCAATCCCCCTGCTCCCCAATCCACCCATTCCTGCTTCCTGGCCTGGGCATTCCCCTATACTGGGGCATAGAACCTTCACAGGACCAAGGGCCTCTCCTTCCATTGATAACCGACAAAGCCATCCTCTGCTACATATGCAACTAGAGACACGAGTCCTACCATATGTTTTCTTTGATTGGTGGTTGAGTTCCATGGAGCTCTGGGGGGTATTGATTAGTTCATATTGTTGTTCCTCCTATCGGGCTGCAAACCCCTTCATCTCCTTGGGTACTTTCTCTAGCTCCTTTATTGGGGACCTGTGGGGCAATGGGCTATGCACAAACAACCTGGTGTCCAGTCAAGATGAGGTCTTGAACTCCGGTGGTACCGAATGGGTGGTAATTTCCACCTACATGGGACAGAAGGCATTAGATCATGTCTCCTGGACCCCTGGCTCCTGTCGAAGTTACAGCCCCGAAAAGAGAGGCGTGTGACTAGCAATCACGTAGACAATGTCCCAAGCTTCTGACATTCTGGCTAGACTTCTCCCCACAATTACCTAGCAACAGCAAAATAGCAGCCCACTATAAGAGGGGCTGCTTGGCTCCTCCTCATTCTATTTAAGCTTTCTTATTTTCTAGCTCTCCTTGTCTCTCTCTTTCCCTTCCCACCTCTCTCTCTAAGCTTTTACCTCTCTTACTCTCTAGCCTTTCCTCTCTCTTCCCCCTTCTCTCTTCGTGGTCATGGCTGGCCTCTCTCTCTCTCTTTTTCTACCTTCTCTCTTTCCCCCTGCCTTTTTACAATAAAGCTCTAAAACCATAGACTATCTCTGTTCATCAAGGCCCACCATGCTTGAACAATGGGATAGGCTTTCTCCTAACTGGTTAAGAGAAAGTACTGGGTTCTGATGATGCCAAGTAGTCCTGGGTTTTGTTGGTGAGATTCTTACATTTGCCTTTCACCATTTGGTAATCTCTGGTGTTAGATGTTCTAGCTGTTTCTGGCTAGAGCTTGTTCCTCCTGTGACTCTGTAAGACTGTGTCAGCACTCCTGGGAGACCAGCTCTCTCCTGAAAAGACCAGTGCACAGGGGACCTCCTGGCTGCAGATGTAAGCCTGTAGGACCCTGTCCTAGAAGCTCTGTTGCCTGTGGTCTCCTGAGCTGACCCACCTTAGAGACACGCTGGAGAGAAAATGGATGTCTCCCCTCAATCCCAGGGTCAGAGCACTCCCTGGAGGCAAGCTCTCCTCTGGCAGGGAAGGTGCACAGAGAACTAAGAATCAGCTCCACCTCCTGGCTGCAGATGAAGGCCTGGTAGGACCTTGTTTGAGAATCTCTGTTGCTTCTGGAGCCCACGATCTCCTTCACAGACCCGCCTTAGAGAGACACCGGGGAGAAAATGGCAATCTCCCCTGAGTCCCAGAGTCCCCCTGTACCCTTTCTTTTCACTACCTCTTGTGGTTGGTGGGCTAAAGGGAAGAGTAAAGTGTTTAAGAACCATCATTAAAAATAAGTTTCGAAAAATTAAAATTACAATTAACTTTATGTTTATATCCTTTTAACACTTAGATACATAGGAGAAGATAATTTGTCCTAAACGCACCAGACTTCTGTTGTTAATACCTTAACAGTTGAAAACAACACACATGAGTTTAATTAGTGACTAAGATCAATCTTGGCATGTGCCAAATGAAAGGTTCTGTTTTCTGCTGGCTGATGGCTGATGGGTGGATCCTACCAATACATCTCCAAAGGCTTTTCTACCATAACAACTACTTATTTCATCTATCCACCATAGAGTTTTTCCATGAAAGTTCCAATGCTCCCTTCTAGTCTGTTTACCTGATCATGTCAGGTTTATTTTAGGTGCTTGTTCTTAAACTGAAAATGGAAAAATTAAATTCATCTTCAAAGCTTCTTCACTTTTTCTATATTCTGTTCAACAGAAGCAAGACCCAAATCTTACCCACGGTCAAGCAGAGAAGGTTACATGATGTGAGAACCCCCACCTATTTGCTAACTAGATCAACACTTCTCAAATGTGAAGGCATATTAAACCATCAAGCAACTTGTTACATGCAGATTTTTTATCAGTAGGTCTGAGATTTGAAAGTTTATATTTCCAATAAGTTCCCAGCTGTATCCATTGTAAGGGGTTGATCTGTGTGCCACCAAGACCCCATAAAGCTGGGTTTAAATCAGCTCTTTGAGCTCTTGACTCCATATTTTCAACTACTTCCCGTGCAATTGTCAAATCTCCCAGGGGCAAATCTTGGCTGTTGTCCACAATGGGTCTAGTTTTGGTTTTGTTCCTATATTTATCCTTGGGATCCTAAGGTAATTGGTTTAGGTGCCTCATGATTGCTTCCTTCACTTTTATGGAGGAGTTTAAAGAAGACACTTTGATGTGTTTTGTAAAATCAAGGATATGTTTTGTAGAGTGGTGAATGATACAATGGGAAGGGGTGCCTCAGTGGTCCCATGCTATACCCAAGGTACCAGCCATATCAATTTAGTATATAATAGAGCTTATTTAGGGGCATGGGAAGGAGAATTGAGAACAGAGTAAAGGCAGAGAACAAAGTGGAAACAAAAGGAGAGAAAGAGAGAGAGAGAAGGAGGAGGAAGAGGAGGATCAGAGAGAGAAAAAGGTCAGAGAGAGCAAAGAGAAGCCAGTCTCCTTTACAGTAAGCCAGGACTACCTGGCTGTTGCTAGGTAACTGTTGGACAGAGCTCAGAAGGAATGCTAACATTCCTCCATTTTGGTTAAAATTTAAAAAGGAAAAACTAGAAAGAGGAGATGGTGAAGCAGGAATCAGGTCATAGTGATCTTTAGATACTTCCTGCTGGCTTTGGGGGGTACATGTCTCTGGGAAACCTATAAGAATTCATATGGAGATGTTGGTCTAGTCTTAGGGTTGGCTGTTTTCTTGCTGTCCAGGGTCTGTGGTACCATCCACGGGTAGGAAGATACAGGTCCACTGGAAGCATCTGTAAGAGTAGATTGGAACATCTGTGGGTTGCTTCTCTGAAGCTGTCCTAGATGTAGATTTTGAGTAAATGCCTAGTCTAGGCAAGATGCTGAAACACACATACTTACTGGTCCATAAAAAAGATGGTGGATAGTCATGAGACTGCCTTCAACTAAGATGACACTGAAGCTACAGCCAGCCATGTGACCACCCTTAGGTAATGGAGCTGAAGCGATAGCCCCACCTGTGGAGGAAAGTCACATGTTCGTTACACCTTAGAATGGAACTACAGAAGTATGGCTATGTATCTGCAGAACCAAATAAACATTTAAGGGCAAATAGACACGTTTTGTCTGGCAGACAGGGCATTACGTGCATATGAGGAGATGTCTCCCTGTCACCGCAGGCATGGCTGGGGGATGGGAGGGGAGGGTCTGAGCAGCACACAGAGCAGTTCCAATGGTCTATGAAGCACATAGGGATCCCTTCTCCAGCCACAGCTGGCTTAGAGCTGATGCAGACCAGAATGGAAAGAAACCAGAGATAAAAATTTCCCAGGAAGTAGACATTTAAGACTGCCTGCTGCAGTTAACACCTGGCAGTGGCAGCAGTGGCAGAGTGAATAAGTCAGAAACAAAATCTGGATAGTTCTGTTAGACTAAAAGGAGAAGGACAGAACACCTTCCATTTTTCAGATTGCTGGTGAAAGTTGTAAAAGTCTAAGTGGCCATTTAGAGTTAGTTAGTGTTTATTGGGGCAAAATTTAGTTTGTGAATTTGGAAGCCTTAAAAAGCAAGCGGACTTCCAGTAGGAAGCCTGGAAATAGCTACAAAGAAATACCCATTGAGTGAGAGTAGAGTTATCAATTTTATTGCTTGCAGCAACCCGAGGATAAATTAATAACTAGGAATCATCAGCCAGGCTAGATCACCAGGTTGTCATGAGTTGAACTAGGGGTTGAGCTGCAGGCTAGTACCTGAGCTGTAGGAGAATGGGTTACATAGGCCTAGCATTTCCCAGCATCGAGCAAGAGGAACTATCTCAAGGAGAGAGAAAGATCTCACTCAAGGGGAAGAGGTACTAAGACAGGGAGTCAGCAAAAAGGGCCAGACACCTCTGTCCCCACAGACACCAGATGGTGGTGGTGAGTTTAACAGCCCTCCTTTGGGACCAGAGACCATTTATGCTGACCAGTAGGGGGATAAGCTTACCAATTTGCTGGTGTTTGGATGGAGAGATCTAGCAATCCAATGGCTGGAAAGTCCATGCAGCAACAGAAAATGTGAACCTTCAAGTTTGTAAATTTGAGTCTCCACATCAAATGTGTTTTGTGTGGTGCAGTGGGAGGGGGTGTCTGTCCCCAGAGGTACCAGCCATATGATGTGTCTAGTATAGAATAGAGCTTATTTGGGGACATAGGAAGGGGAGGTGTGAAGGGAGTAGAGGCAGAGAAAGAGAAGAAGAAGAAGAAGAAGAAGAAGAAGAAGAAGAAGAAGAAGAAGAAGAAGAAGAAGAAGAAGAAGAAGAAGAAGAAGAAGAAGAAGAAGAGGAGGAGGAGGAGGAGGAGGAGGAGGAGGAGGAGGAGGAGGAGGAGGAAGAGGAGGAGGAGGAGGAGGAGGAGAGAAAGAGGGGGGAAGGCCAGCTGGGAACACGTGGAAAGAATGGGGAGAGGGAAGGGGAGAGAGAGAGAGAAAGGATGAGAGAGACAAGGGGGTCAAAGAGAGGAAAATGTCAGAGAGAGCAAAAAGAGGCCAAAGAGTCCCTTTTGAAGCAAGCCAGGCCTACCTGGCTGTTGTTAGGTAACTGCTGAGCAGAACCTAGATACTTTACCATTGTAACTTGGCCTTCCAGTCAAAGGTTCAGACAGACTTCTGGGAGTTCAAATACAATGGTTAATTGGGATTGTTGAGTTGACTGGATGGATGTAATGTCTACTAGATTAGTAAAGCTCACTCCTGGATGTGTTTATGCTTGTCATTTCCAGGGGCAACAAGGGCATCAGGGCTGGGCTTGAAGAATGGATCAGTCCTTTGATGGATTCATAATATTATGGCATTAAGGGAAATAGTTAAACATGGGAGATGAATTCAAGTTGGGGGAGGATGGCAGTGGTGTCCTGATGGTTTCCTCTGGCTGTGTCATCCTCTGGCCCCTCCCTGCATTCTCTTTTTTCTGTTTCCTGTCTACTATAATGGAAACTCTCCTGTTCTGCCACACTTGCTTCCAGATAGAGCTCAGGCCCCAGAGCCCATGAACAACATACATTTCATCCTACTTTAGATACATTGCTCACAGCCATTTATAAGAAACAAACACAAGTTTAGTTTGTTTCCCTCAACCTGATTTCTCAAAATATGGCATCTAACCTTTGGTTAAAAGTGATACTCTATAGAAAGTGGATTTTTATCTGCTGAGGATTTTGGACAATGGTGCCCTAGAGTCTAGGCCATCACCTCCTCTTCCCAAATAGAAGTGTTCCTTCCTGTTCAAGGTGCTTTTTGTTGTGTGTTTTAAAGATACTTGTATAAGAAAATGGTTTGCTATAGATATACATGATGAAGTTGTTGTAGTCACATAAATACAGTTATCATGAGAAGATTCTTATTGACTTTAGAAATTGGGCTGCCTTGGAAATTTTCAATGAGCTAAAGGATTTTACCAGAGAAGCCATTTTAAATAAAAGAAAATAGAATAGATGGTTAAACATTCCTTGGTTTTTGAAGAGGTAAATATTCTCTTTGGAGAAATGTTCGATGGGGACTTAAAGCATCTTAACTGACTACACATAACCCCTCCCTGGGCTGTGTGTGGTGAGAGAGAAGAATTCTCACAAAAAGAATACAGAACTAGCAAATGCCAGGTTTAGCATCTCTTCTAGACAGGAAGCTGTTATCTGCCCCTTCTAAAATGTGTTTAGACCCTTAACAGCTTAAATTTAGCTCTCAGGCAGCCTCTCCAGTCTCCCTGTGGGGTATGAGTGGTGTTAAATGACTGACAGATGTGAAACAAAGATACCTTCCCACACAGCTTCCTTTGACTCTTTGAGAGAGCTTTAATCTCTACTCATGGTGGGGAGGCAGGGACCCCCAAGAGATAAGCCAGTCAGAGGGCTCTGAAACTCTGAAATTAACATACCTCAGACTTTTGTCCAATGTCTTAAAATAGTGAATTTCCAATTGTCTGTCAGGTGGCTTGCAAGTCTTTGAAGCAATGCTAGCTAGCATCCTGCAATGAGATTGCCTACAGCGCTTACTTAACTCCAGGAAGATAAAGACAGAAAGAGCAGGATGCCTGGTTTCTTGTATCTCCGCATGTTGAAAACCTGAGAGTCTCCTGTTACAGAAGCTAATCTCTCTGCAAATTTACTGAGCTGTCCGGACATCTTTACATTCTACGCCTCATTTAATCTTTACAATGTTGCCATCCAATGCTGTCCAATGTGTATTCATGGCTCCCGTTTGGACAGGGTACTTAAGCAGGGAGAGGTTCAGTAACATGCCCAAGGTCACACAGCTATCTAGTAAGCTTGTCCTAATTCAACTCAAAACCTACCTAGAAAATACAGAGGGAACATTTAAAATATTATACAGGATGTTTTATCATATCTTAGTGTCTGACAGCCTTTGCTATCAGTGTCAGAATCTTATTTAGTAGAGATATTCTCTCATCATCTCTTCACACTAGCTTGTCCCTTTTGTTTTGTTGAAAGGGTTGGTGAAATGTTAGGTCTTAGAGCATAAGATTGAGACGCAAGCAAGATTTCACATCTGTTATTTTAATTTAACCTAACATTTGATAAAGTGCTGTAATCTATGAAAAAGTATAAGCATAGTATGATACTGAAAGATGGTAAGAGGCCACCCTTACTAAATGGGTGAATGGTTACCCTCCACACGGACATCCACGTGTCAGTCTGTGAATGGGAAACCTGCTGAACAAAGAGGTTTTTGGAGATATAATGAAATTAAAAATCTCCAGCCGCAACCATTCTTGTACTATCAGCCCTCAGTGGTGGAAAGTGTCCTTTGAATAAGACCCCCAAAATGTCCTTTGACTAAGACAGCCTTTGTCAACACAGAGAAGGACAGGAAGTGATGCAGTCATCACTCCAGGAAGATTGAGCCACGAGAAGCTGGGAAAGGCAAGGTACAGTTCTCTGAGCAGCTTTGAGAGGGGGCGCAGCTCTGCAGACACCCGCTTATACACTTTCCACCCCCAGAGCTGGGAAAGAGTAGTTTCTGACCTAAGTAAGCAAGTAGTGGTAACTTAATACAGTTGGCCCTACCAAGCTAACACAGAATCATGTGTGTGTCTGAGGTTCACTCCTATTGTCCCTTGTAACTAGTACCAATTGGTGTTTTCTCCACTAAATTGCTCTGACTGGGGAGGCACAGATGACTCTGCATTCACCTTTGCAACTCAGGGTGCTAACCTGTAGCTCAGTGAACACTCATTGAAATGGTAATAGCGATACAGTAGAGGCTGAAGAAAGAGACTGTGAGCCTGGGGTGACCTGAGAATATGAAAGGGTTGTAACAAAGGCAAGAGCTATCTGGAAACATCCCTGTGACTCTTTGGTCTAAAGAGTGGTACAGGGTGCCCTCTGGAATTTCAGGACAACTGGAATGTTCTCAGTCCTGGCCTAATCAACAACAGTCCTGGAAATGAGATTAAATATTATTAATTACACAATATGGGGGAAGGGAGAATGGGAAACGAGGTAAATCTGAGGCCCAGCTATCATTTATTCTTGCTATTTCACTTTTCAAATTACTTTATTATTGAAATATCCTAGGCTACCCAGTGCAGTCTTGCTTCCCACAATTATTTCTATCCATGCATTCATTTATTAAACAAGTATTTGTATAGTATGTGTATTATTATTATTGCTTTTGGAGGAAGGAATACAAAAGAGAATAGTGTCAGTCTCCATGGTCTTCAAGTGAGCTGAGCTGAGGGGTGGTGGGTAGCCCTGAGAAAAGTGACAATTGGCACGTGGAAGTTAACTAATGGGTGGCTTCCTCTGTGGCTGCCATGATCCAAGTTTACTCTCACCTTCCTCAAGCCTCTTGGCTTCATCGATGGCCGTGGCACGGGCTGTGGCACATGGTCGCTTCTGTTCCTTTAATGTAAGACATTGTATACAGAGAGCTTTCTTCACTTTGAATATCTTGGAACTTCTTATCAGGTAACTGACAGAAAGTTACTCTTTTGTGTCTGTTTGTGCTACTGAGGTCGTCTATTCTGGAGACTAGATGGTGACTGAATCAGCCCCCTATAGGAGATTTAAGTTGTTTTCAATACTTTACCATCTGGAAAAATGTTGTAATGTATAACTTTGTACAAACAGCATTTGAAGCCCTTGGATAATTTCCCAGAAGAGGAATTTCTAGGATATATGTGTAAGTTTGACAAGTACTGCCAGATTGTCTTTCATCATGGTTTTGTTTACACCACAGGGACAGTGAACCTGGTTTTCCCACAGGTTACTCATAGCAGCAGAGGTCAGATAAAAGTTGCTGTGGTCGTGGGTCTCTCTGATTCCAAGAAGAATGATGATCTCATGTAATTTTTAATATTCATTTGTCCTTTTCCGAGTAATAGTGAACATGTTCTCATGTGTTTAAGAGTCATGCGTAATTCTTTTCCAATGAACTCATTGTTCATATTTTTATCCAATTTTTTGCTGGAAGTTAGCTTTTTTTTTCTCATCCATTTCTATCGTCTTATGAGAGATTGTTCTTGTTTAATTAGTTGAAGTGTTCTTTCATGTGTTTTGCTTTCTGGCTTTGACTATAGCTTTTCTCCCCCCATTCCCCATGTTTGATATGTATAGCAACATTTACCAAGTTTTTTTTTTATAGTTTCTGATTTTTGAATCATGTTTTAAAAGATTATCCCACTCCATATTTATAAAGATATTATTTTTTCTAGTGTAATTATGATTTTTATATTTTCTGGTTAACTCTTTGATCTATTTATAATATAGTCTGCTCTGTGGCTCAAAAGATGGATCAGTTAGCTTCCAATGATTTTATAGCTTTCACATAAATATATCTGTACCCATAGAACTTCTTTTTAGCTGATACATTAAATCATAAACGTAGTGAAACGTACCATGAATGTATCCATAGACATATTTATTGTGTAATCCATAAATCCAGGTAAACATGTCTGTCTTCTCAACTATTCATCATCCCTTTATGGTGAAATCTATGATGCCTTTATATTTAGTCTTTGACAATTACATACATACAGTCAAAGTATTTTGGTCATTTTTCTGCCCTTCCTCCCCTCTAGCTTTTAGAAATGTATACCATGGATCTCTACAGTCTCCTGCCTATGCGATCCCACACCAGTACTTCTCATTCCTATCTAGAGTAGTGTAATATTGAATGACCAATGTCCCACACCTCTTTCCTGACTTATCTACCCCTGTCATCTGGAAACATGAGCCTATGAGAGGCTATTGGTGAAGCCTAGTTGCAGTGTTTTGGAGATGCCAGTAGTATGAGATGATCACCAAGAACACTAACAGCAGTGGAATACAGGCAGCTGGAGCCTAGAAGAAAAGCTATGTTACAAATGGCAGAGCTGGAGAAGTGAGTGACCTAAGCCCTTGGAGGAGCCCAGAAGATCATGAGTAGATCCCAGACACTGGACAGTCAGAGTTTGATTTTGCTTTTGATTGTTACTGTGCCCTGATATTTTTTCCTCTTGAATTAAGAAAGTATTTTAGTGGAGCCCACAGAGCTATACAGAGCTATACAGAGACCCTGTCTCGAAAAACAACAACAACAACAACAACAAAAAAAAGAAAGTAAGGGTTAAGACTTAATAGTGTTTGTGCGTCAAGTTGACAAGGGATCAATTTTACTGGCTGGTTTTGTATGTCAACTTGACACAAGCTGGAGTTATCACAAAGAAAGGAGCCTCCCTTGAGGAAATGCCTCCATGAGGTCCAGCTGTAAGGCATTTTCTCAATTAGTGATCAAGGGTAGGAGGGCCCAGCCCATTGTGGGTAGTGCCATCCCTGGGCAGGTAGTCCTGGGTTCTCTAAGAAAGCAAGCTGAGCAAGCCAGATGAAGCAAGCCAATAACCTCTTCCATGACCTCTGCATCAGCTCCTGCTTCCTGACCTGTTTGAGTTCCTGTCCTGACTTCCTTTGGTGATGAACAGCAGTGTGGAAGTGTAAGCTGAATAAAACCCTTTCCTCCCCAACTGGCTTCTTGGTCATTATATTTTTTTGCAGGAAGAGAAACCCAGACTAAGACACTGTTCAATAATTGAATACACTTTCTTTTCAAATGTTTTTTTGACCACACTGTTCCATTTCGGTTTTCCATTCATGCTCATCTTTCTTTTTTCATAGAGATGTTTATATTTAAATTCATGGCAGACAGCTCACGTTTCTTCAAAATTTTACTGCAACATTTTTGGGGGACTGTTGTTGATTTCTTTAATGTACTTCTCCACTTTTTTTCTTAGCATCCTTAGTATTCTACTCTTCAGAAAACATCATCTGTCATAGAATGCTCTGCATTATTTTGAGTTGAGGGCAGCTGTGGAGGGCTGGATGCTTCCAGTTGTCCTAAACCCTGATACAGATCAACTGTCTCCTGGAAACATGATGCAGAATATATCTGTTTGTAAAACCCTGCCACCTCTCCATTTCTCAAACTCTCCCGACTGTGCCACCAAATCTCTTCACTAACTGCAGCAAGTAAGCTACACAATGATTGCACCTGTACATGAGAGGTGAGGGGAACTGTGGAGCTGTATGGAGTAGGGCTGGAGCAAGAGTGGGTTTGAGGACTGCCCAAACCCTGGAAATCTCATCTTGAGATTGGCAGTAGAATTACTACACCTTGCCTTGGGCCTGTCTGTTCCAGCTGACCTGTGTCCACACCTTTGCCCCATCAGAGGAGGTCACCATAGCTAAGTTAAACTTCCTCTCCCCTTATAAGGTCATGTCCAGTAATACCCAAAATTCCTTCTTATGAAGATGAGGTATCCGTGGCATCCTGGTCCTGGCTATTGATGTACATTCACCAAAGCTCATCCCACAGAGTTTGAAATATCCTTTGTTCCACCCTAATTAAACACGCGTCTCACTGAAACCTGTCTCCCAAGAGTCTACTTTTGTCCCACTCACTTTGCTGCCTGAGGTCTGTAGCCCCAGACCATTTCCTGCCTTTCTTCCTGCTACCTGCTGTGGGTGAGAACATGGGGCTGGGAACAAGTAAAAATAAACTGCTTCACTTCAAAACCTGTGCTTTCTTACCCTTCTGTAGCCCAGCATTTCCAGGATTTCTTAGTATCCTTTTTGGCTTCTTTCTAGGTGACTTCTAACACAGCTTGGCTAGTTTCAGTGGTCATTACACATATGTTAGAATCTGCTAATTGTGCATATCCTATATCTCTGAAAGTATAAAGCTTGAGAAGATTTCTTTGTAATTCTACTGATAACATTTTACATGTTCTAAAGTATTAGGGGAACGTGGTATATAAAGTCCTATTCAAAGAGCTATCACACCTTTTTTTAAAATTTAATTTACTCAAAATGCAGCACTGCACCCAAGAAGAATACAGTCAGGCTTTCAGGAGATTACAGCTTGGTGTAAAGTGTGTGTCACCGAGGCAGGAGCTCCCTGAGTGGCATCACGATGGACAGTCATTTCTTACTGGCTGTTCAACTGTTACTTTTTCTGGCATCATTCTTTCTCTCTTAGGACACATCTACAAACACATTCATATGTTCATGCATTTGTGTATATACATGTATGTAGATGGATATGTACTTGATTATCAAATATTATTAAAGACTAAAATAAGTTGAGACTTAAAGTGCTCTTTAGATTTGGTGAGGGAATGGGTGGTCACCTGTGACTAGATTGACTTTTTGGTGAAAACAATAATTTTATTGGAAAACGATATGGGAACAGGGGGTAAATTAAAGAGTGCAGAATGTCTTTCTAATATACTTGGCTAGTAAGTAGAGGAAAATTTTACAGGATCAAGTTGAAAGTCATGGCTAAGAAACTATATTTAGATCTTCGTAAGAAACTTGTTTAGAAAGTGGTGTCACAAGCCTGAGGAGTTCTGTCCTTGAGGGTGGGGGAGGGAAGCAAGGAGAAAGGATGGAATTTTCTTAGGGCACAGACTTCAGCAGTTTTCATTCTGGAGTCACATTGCATGAGCTTGATCCTTTGAAATTTTTCCTTGATTCTGAAGACGTGAACAACAGATAAAGTTATGCTAAACAATGAACTTATGCAATACCCAAGCTTCCTGACCAACCTTCCCATACTACTGAACAACTTCCCCTGAATGTCCTATAGGTAATTCAAAGTCAATTATCCATGTCATAATTTAATATTTTATCCAATCTCAAAGCTGGTACCTCTATTCCCTACATTACCTTTCTTTCTAAAAAAAAAAAAGACTTATTTATTTTATGTCTATGAGTACACTGTACCTGTCTTCAAACACACCAGAAGAGGGTAACAGATCTCATTACAGATGATTATAAGACACCATGTGGTTGCTGGGAATAAAACTCAGGATCTCTGGAAGAGTAGTTAGTCCTCTTAACTACTGAGCTATCTCTCTAGCCCTATATTACTTTTCTTAGCAAATATACAACTTATCTACCTAGAAACTCTAGTAAGACAGGCCTCCGTTTTTCCTCAATATTTAACTTTTAATTGTGAAAGGCTCTTACATGTCACACTAATTTATTTTCACTTGAAGTGCTCATGTCCCATTGTACCCCAAACACATTCTTTGAGTAGGTTATAATCAATTCTTGCCTACACTATTGCTATATTTATTGTTTTCTGATCTACTGCATATCCACATACTATTCTTATGTCACCCCCATGCATGCCTCTAGTGATTTTTTCCCAAAATGGATCTGACTTTGCCATTTCAATAGGTTAAAGCTTCCCTTTAAAAAAACCCAAAAAACAGACAAGAGTCTGATTATACCTCTTCCTTTCCTGCTTCAAACTACACTGTACCTGATAGCTGCATATCTTAATCTTCATAGAGACAAAGTGAAGGTTTTACCCCAAATATTTACTTAGAGAGAAGAAACTACTCCTGTTGAAGAAAATATTCTGTTTAGAATGCAATTTTGATGAATGTTTGGATATGCAAATATAAAATCTTAAGTATTGTGGAGATTATGAAGCCTAAAATAAAGAAAACTAGTGTATGAATCTTGAGAAGATGTAAGTTAAAGTCATGGTGACTGAGGCACCACCAAGGCCAGTGACTGGAAGCCCGGGATTTAAGGATGAGATGGAGAATTTGACAGACCACTGTGAGGCACTTTTTTGCTTTATGTAAGATAAAGCCATCAAGAGGTTTTTAAACAAAGTCATATGACATATGCTTATAAAGGAACTGAATGAGGAGGACACTGTGGACGTGAGCGGGCACAGAAGGACCCATTTGAAGAGACTGGGATGTAATTCATGCAAGAGTTGATGGTAACGTAGGTGTGTGTAGGTATGTGTGCATAGGGAGGTCACAAATCATTCATACCATTCAGAATTCAACCAGTTCTTAGCATCTCTACTGGCATGAGAACTGGATATGACATATATAAGAGGGAAAAATAAAAAAAAAATTCTTTCAAACTATTTTAGACCAAAGTTTAATTTAAGCTGGAAAGAAGAGACTATTTCGAAGAGTTCAGATTGAAACAATAATTGAATACTTAGTATTGCTGAAACGAAGGCTGACTGAGTCATCAGACAGTTGTCCAGCAGCAAATTGTTGACTCTGTAAGCTTGACACATACAAAAGACATCACCTTGAATATACTTATTTGGGAACTGTCATAATAAAGATAGTAGTTGAAGAATGATTTCACCAGAGAGGTGTGCGTAGATTGAGCCCAGCTCACTCTGGTATTAAGAAGATAACAATAAACAAACAAATAAACAAAAAGAAGTAACCAGTGATGTAGAAAACCAAACAAAACAACAATAGCAGCAATAACAAAGCCCTTTAGAATGTGCTGTCCCAGAATCCTAGTATAGGATTTGAATGAGAAACATGTTTTGTAGCGTGCCAGAGGGTGTTAATAAGGACAAATAAATTGAGAACAATTAACTGATAATCATTAGAGTTAGCAATGTGGAAATTACTTGTGACAAGGACAAGGAATTTTAGTAAATAGTGTTAATAAGGACAAATAAATTGAGAACAATTAACTGATAATCATTAGAGTTAGCAATGTGGAAATTACTTGTGACAAGGACAAGGAATTTTAGTAAATAGTAAAGCTAACACCTGTTTGGATTGGATTCAGGAGAAAATAGCGGAAATTGGAGGCAAGTAGTCTATATATTAATTACTTCAAGACATTATGCTCTCAGAATGGCAGGGTAGGCTATCTCTGTAGTAACAGAAGGAACTAGGCAAGATGCTCACATAGAAAAGCAATCTACAGACCTGTCTGGTTATAATAACCATGAACTCCAATAATGACCATAATGTTAAGATGTTCCAGAGGGTGAAAGAATGGAACTTACTTGCTGAGATGCCTGGCACTGTGAACTCAGCCAACTGCCTGACAGGAGGGGCCATGGAACCCTGAGGAAAGCCTACTATGGCCATGTTTCTAAATCAGCAATGTCTAACCACGTTTGAAACACTTATCCTTATACACGTTTTCTCCCCCACCAGATGGAAGCCACTATAGAAAGATACAACAGTCAAAAGTCAGAGGACAAATTATTCATGTGGTACATGTCCCCAGCTGATACATCTACAGTGCAACTCCTGCAGCTAAAAAGCTCAGGGCACATTGCAGAAGGCATTGTGGGAAGATTGAAAGCCAGAGAGGACCAGGATGTCTTTTCAAGACAGTGCCTTCTAAAAACAAAAATAAAAACATGCAAACAAAGGAAGGACACAAAGTACAGAAGTAAATGGAGGAAGAGGAAGGAATGAACATTTGGGTGATAGAGGAGTTGGTGGGAGAAGGGAGGATTGGATATGATCAAAATTCATATTATGAAAAATTAAGCATTAAAAGAATATAATATAAAAAGGAACTAATAAAATATTGTTATTAATTTTAAAATTAAAATGCAATTAACAGCATTTCCTTTTCTTCCCACCAAGCATTCACGTGTAGCCCTTCACAGACAAACACACACACACACACACACACACACACACACACACACACACACACAATTTCCTAAATATGTAAATACAATCTGCTCAATATGTATAATGTTACTTGTATGTGATTGCAAAGAAATACAGCCAATTTTTAAAAAGAAAACATATTGATTTGTTTAGATGATGTTGACAATAGAAAGAAGTAACTGAGAAGAAAGGTAGAACAAAGATGTCTTCTGTGTCTTCATGGGGATGAGGATGCAGAGAGAGAGGGGCTGCCCTTCCTTGGAGCACTGCCTACTCATCTATAGCTTCTACAGTGAAGGTGTGGCTATGGAAGTGAGTGCAGACAAGTAAACAGCCTAAGAGTAGGCATCCTGGGATGCACTAGTGTCTAAATGAAATGGATAGCAAGCCTAGTAGTTGGAACTGAGGATAGGAGAAGAAATAATAGAAGTTTAGGGAAACAGTAGTCAATGAGATAGCAGGAAAATGAAAAAAATAGGAATACAGAAGATAACTGAATAACATATGAGGTTGGTGATCAAAATTTGAACAATATTCTAATACATTTCTCAGTGTTTCCCTAGTCACATTCAGTTGTTGTCCATGGGCAAAAAGAACATCCCATATTTGAAGAGTTACACTGTGAGACTCGAGGAGCAAAGAGGTTAGGCATTGATATGGTAGTTGTGGAGTTGGCTTAGCCTATTCTACGGAATTGAGATACTCATCTGAATTAAAGAAGCATGCGCTTCACTGGAGATGAGCTAACCCAATTTAGTGTTACAAACATAGAAGCACTGAGCAACTGTTAGTCAAAGACAAGCAAATTTGAGCCATAATTACAAGACTACCATCCCAAGTTCTGTTTTTTCCATGTTAAATCAGCATAACAGATGATTTTTGCATTCGCTTTTGTGTTGTCCTGAATGTAATTAATGTATTAATGGCACCACTAAGGAAAATATTGTGGAAGCTCCAAAAATAAAAACAAAAAATGGTACTCCTATATGGCCTAGAAATCCTGGGTATATACCCAAGGCAGATAAAATCTTATTACAATATCTGCATTCTTAAGAATAAGAGACTTTGAGATGCTCGTCCCTAAATGGGATACCTATTCTTTCTTGCTCACAGGCTCAGGGGTCGCTGCAGAAGATGGGCTTGGAAGACCATAAGAGCCAGAGGTGCTTGGTGATCTCAGGGAAACCATTTTCCAGATACAGCAGGGCAGATGCATTTATGAACTCACAAGGACCATGATACACAAGCCGCATAAGACCTGCTCAAGCCAGACAAATTCCCAGCATGGAAGACAAGTGGGGTGAACATGAAATTCCACCTCTAGCCAAGGACTTACTGGCATCAGATTGTGGCTGGGTCAGGAAAAGTCAGTTTTCTTCAACAGAGTCATACTTGGTCACACTCCAAACCAGGTTCCAGGCCCAGGAGTAGTCAGCCAATACAAACTGGAACTTAGGTTTGTTTTTCTTGTTTGTTTGTTTGTTTTTGTTTGTTTTTGTTTTTTGTTTTGTTTTGTTTTGGGTTTTTAAATGGAGAGAACCTGAAGGGAGGTCGGAGAAGATATGGAAAGAATTGGTGTTTGAGAATAATATGATAAAATATATTCTATGTAATTCTCACAAAATAATCTAGGGTCTGGAGAGATAGCTCAGTGGATAAGAGCACTTGACTGCTCTTTAAAAGGACCCTGGTTCAATTCCGGGCACCACATGGCAGCTCACAACTTCTGTAACTCCAGTTCCAGGGTTCTAACATTCTCACACAGACATATATACATTTTGATAAAACAAAAATAATTCATCTTTTTTGGAAAAGGTATCTGAACTCTGATATTCATTGCAGTATTATTCACAAGAGCCAAGATATACAAACAACTTCATTATCTCCCCCATGCAGTGAGCCTTAAAAACAGCAAGACCCTGTCACTTGATCCAGCATAGATGAATATAGAAGACATGCTTCGCCAAACGCACGCACTAAAATATATAGCACTTAATTTGAATGACACATTGGATAATAAGAACAAAACAATGTCAAACTGAAAATAACAGTATTTAGCAGTGGCAGAGGAAGTATTGGAGAAACATATAGGAAAACCCAGGCTAAAATTACCCAGTAGCAGGTATGGAGGATGAGTAACGTGCACGATTAATGTATTAGGTTGGAAGTATAGTTAATAGAGTTGCTCTATGGATTTTTAAAATCAATTTTATCTGCTGTATAAGATGATTAATATGTTATTTTTCTTCACTATCCTTACCATCTTACTGTCTGAAAATACCCTATAATTTGCTATGAACCTATAAATCAAATAAATATAAAAATGAGCTTTTGAAATTGCTTTATATATACAAGACCTATAAAGATGTATAAAATATCTTTGGTGTAGTGACCTCATACAGCTGACTGTGAAAAATGGCTGCACTTGATTTAGAAGGGTAATATGTGTAAATATCTCTTTGCTTTTTCTGTTACCATACATGTGATCATATAGGAATAAATCAATATTGATTTGTTTTTATGTGTTTAAGTGTTTTGCCTGCAATTAACTGTTTACTATATGCAGGTTTGGTGCCTGTGGAGGCCAGAAGGCACTGAATATTCTGGAACTGGAGACAGTTGTAACCTGCTCTATGTGTGCTAGCAACTAGCTCAGGGTTCTCTGCAAGAGCAGCCAGTGCTCTAAGCATTGAGGCATCTGTGCTTCCTCCTACTGCAAGTCTCTCAACTAGTCTTTACTTCTGGCCTCCATCTCAACCAACAGTTTTAAATGTTACTTCACAAGCCTTTCACTGTGAACTAGTATTGATACAAATCATTGTCATTTCTTATTATTTTCATTTTTTTGTACCACATAATTAATGGGAGAATATATAATTCTAGGAGCTTGGACCTTGATAGAGAATATGAAGCTAACATTTTTTTAAAGCAATCAAAAGATTGTTACTTAAGGGTAGGAATGTCTGACAGGAAGAGGAAAAGTGTCGTAAACTCCTCTGTAAATGCCTGAGGGGCTGCAGTTGCCATCAAAGCCAAATGTCAAAGGGACAGACAGACCTTGAGGAGCTCCTCCCTGGCCCTGAAAGACCGTCTGCTGACAGTCTCAAGCCTCAGGCAGCCAACTGCAATGCTTGCTAATTGATGAAGCCCTGGTAACATGTCTGTCTGTAGTTCTGCTCTGTCAGGGTGGAAGCTGAACAACACTGAGCTGGAAAGTGGAACAGTCTCCAAGGAGGAAAAGGACCTGATCCCGGGCTGAGCGGCTGAGAGTGTCAGAGGGACCTGTCCTAACCATGACCTTCCGGGGGATGAGTGGAATCCAACTAGAACCCAGCCGTGTTTAATGAGTCTACATTTTTGGAAGGAAGACCAGGAATTATAAGCTGAGATTTATTTATTTTTATTAATCCTTGGTCCTTGTGATTCCATTTCCCACTTAAGAGGGATCCTGTCTCTGTACCATTGTTATCACATGCTGGTGAACTCAGAGAACACACCTAACAGATTTCTAGATAGAGTTTTAAAACATTTTCCAAATTGTCTAACTCCCCGGGCATGATGAAAAAAAATGACACTACACTTCTTTTTTGAAGTGAATGTGTCTATCAGAAGAAATTAACTTTTATATTTTTCATACTCTTCACAGGTAACAGTTCCCAACGTATGGTATGTCAAACTTGTAGAAATGGACAGAGTTTAAAGTCTAAAGCAGTGGCAAAAGAAAAACAAAGGTCTATTTGTCTTCAAGACATCATTCAATGCCCAGTCCTGCACATTTTTATCTGGTCTAATACACTGAATAGATGCTGTTTCTCTGTCACATGACTTCTCTTTTCAGTTCTATTAAAAATACTTATTTACTTGATGTCTGAATGTTCAAACAAATGTCATTGCCTGCTACCAAAGTTTTTATTATTAAAAACAAAGAGGAATATCTGTCTTCAGGACTGACCATCTGGTATTGGACAACCAATGGCTGAGCTTGTCCTTGGGGAAGACTATCTCTCCTGCTCCCAGTAGTCCTTAGTTTCCTGTAGTGTTTTGTATATGATCAGAGCCTCATCTAAATAACATTATATAGACTAGAGGGTTGCACTTATTTATTTAGCAAACACACAACAACAACAACAACAACAACAACAACAACAACTGATGAAAAAAGAAGCCATAAACTTGAAGGAGAGCATGTAGAGATATGGGAGGTTTGTAGGGAGAGAAGAAAATGAGTGATTATGTTACAACCTCAACGATAAAAGATAAAACTGAACTAAACTAATAGTTAATTGTTAAAATCCAGACAAGGTGGGAGCCAGATTGGTGGTGCATGCCTTTAAGTCTAGCACACAGTGGGCAGAAGCAGGTGGATCTCTGGGAAGTTGAAGAAAACTTGTTCTACATAGCAAGTTCCAGGCCAGGTAGGGGTACATAAGGAGACTTTGTCTAAAATAAAATAAAATAAAATAAAATAAAATAAAATAAAATAAAATTCAATAGTGCATGCTTCAGATAACAGCCATTATTTTGTCATTATATGGATTTAACCATTTTGATATTTTAAGAGATTATTTTAGTCATAATTTCTAAAATACATAAAAGTAAAATTTAATTTTATGTCATTAGAAGAGTTTACTGTCTTAATATTAATATATATATCATGCTAATGTATATTAATAGGATGTCAACAATAGTAAGCCTTTCAACATTTAGACCTCATTTTCCTCTGGGTGTCAATACTTCCATCTGGAAAATGAAGATCTGAGCAGACAGTCTTCTATAATTTGTTTCTAATTGTTATAGATTAAAAGGAAGCTCCAGCTTCGAACCTCTCATGATTTTAATCTCATATATTATTATCTGCAGGGAGTAAGATACCTTTTCACTCTGCTATTAAAGGAGACCAAATAACAGCTGTATTGAGGGCTACCGAGATTTAACTGAGACAACAAGCCCTGAACAGTCTAGGACAATCTGAGCACTAACTGTACACTCCTCTAAATGGTTGGATCATATTTTAAGGTCAAGGAAAACATAAAGCTGAGCACATGATTCAATCTAGTGCTTTCCACTCTGGCACTTGGAGGAGAGAGGAGGGAACATATCCGTGTCCTTTGCCACCAGAAATGTCCCTCTGCTGTGATGAAATGGGACTTGTCAGGGTTTAAAAACAGAACACCGTCAGGGCCATGGCACCACATCTTGGCAAGAAATACTTTGCATAGTTTCCACCGTCACAGGCTCTCCTTCCCACTCACACCCTGCTTCTATTTAAATCCCAGGCATCTCTCTCAACCACATTCCCCTTTAGCTGGTGCCCAGGCTGTCAGCAGAGAAGAAACAGGTAGCATGGCTCCAGGAGAAAGGGAAAGGGAGGCGGGGCCGGCCAAGAGTGCCCTCCGGAAGGTCCGCACAGCAACCCTGGTTATCAATTTGGCCCGAGGTTGGCAGCAGTGGGCGAATGAGAACAGTACCAAACAGGCCCAGGAGCCTGCAGGCTGGCTGCCGGGAGCAACTCATGACCTACCTAACGCTCCTAAAGAAGCCGGTCCTTACCAGCATGCCCCCAAAACTCTGTCTCCAAAGCCAGATCGAGACGGAGAGGGACAACACTCAGAAGAAGCCACCGAGGTCTCCCACATTAAAAGGAAAGAGGTGACCAGAACGGTTGTCAGCAAGGCTTATGAGAGGGGAGGAGATGTGAACTACCTGAGCCACAGGTATGAGAATGATGGCGGCGTGTCTGAAGCTATTCAGCCAGAGAATGACATTGACAGAATCCTTCTTAGTCACGACTCGCCAACACGGAGAAGAAAATGCACCAACCTGGTGTCTGAGCTGACCAAAGGCTGGAAAGTGATGGAACAGGAAGAGCCCACGTGGAAGAGTGACAGCGTAGACACAGAGGACAGTGGCTACGGAGGGGATATGGAGGAGAGGCCTGAGCAAGATGCAGCGCCTGTGGCTCCTGCCAGGATCAAACGCCCCTTGCTCTCCCAGTAAGTGAATACATCCTTCTACTCCTTATGCCTCAATCACAAGGAGTTCCAACTAATACTAAAAGTATAGAGGGCAGACGATAAATTGCCAGTTAGAGTGGGTTCTTTTGGGTAGCACATCCCTGACCTGAAAGAACAGTGCTAACTAACTTCGGCTGTGGCTCTTCTGGTCCATGCCATCACTGATTTACCTACAAGTGGGAATTGCTGTCAGCACTCTTCTCAGGCTTCCTGAATTAGACTTGTACATGGACCACCTTCTTGGTGTAGTAGAAATGCATATAAGCTTAGAAAATGAGACACTGAGACACTAAGACACACGAAAGTCACATGAACACCGAGGCAGCTGGAAAGGTTTCCGGAACTAGAGCTTGTTTTATAATCCCCATGCTACTCGAATTCCCTTAGCATAAAGCAAGATGTCAGTTTTATTGATCTTGGTAACCTCTAAAGTGCAGGGCTTAAGGGGCTTTAAAACAAAGAGAAAAAAATAAAAAACAAAAAAACATGGCCTTTTACTTTTCTGTGTGTGTGCACATGAGTGTGTGTATGCATTTGTGCATGCACGTGTACATTCTGTCATTCACCTCTCATATACAAGACAAGTATCTCACTAAACCTGAGGTTTGCCATTTTGCCTCACCTGGCTGACCAGGATGTCTGTCTGCTTTTCAGTGCTGGGCTTCTATAAACGTTGGCCATATTTTTATTTTTATTTTTATGTGGGGTCTGGGGATTCAACCTCAGGTCCTCATGTTGGCATTGCAAGAACTCTTAACTATCTCTCCAACCTAGCTTGATACTTACTCCCACTCCCTTCCCCCCATTCCAATGAAAAGAATGCTTTCCTTGGACTTGGGAATAGTTACCAATTTGTAAAAAGAATCAGAGGCCTGGGTCTCAAGCTTGTTAGAAAGGAGAATAAAGGTCATAATTGTTCAGCAATGATGGTGCTGCAATTTAGATAGTAGTCTTGACATGTGACACCCCCCCCTTACACACACACACACACACACACACACACACACACATTGATTAGTTAAATTAGTGACAGTCCCTGGGCAGTGCCAATAACCAGCATTTCTGAGCATAGTGGAATGAGGAGCTGGGGTTCTTTAGCCACAAAGACAACTGGGCACTGACTGTGGGGGTCACAACCATCTCCCTTCATACCGGTACATCCCAAACATGTACTGGGAAATTCCTTCTTAAGACCTCTTGACCCACTGAAGCTGCCATTCAGGTGAAGGACATTTTCTAGAGACTGCTCAAGCTTAAGAAATTGAGATAAACTTGTACTGTATGGGGATCTCCCCAGTTAACCTTGCTGCATGTTTATCTCCCTCTGGCTAGGAAAAAAAAAAAAGAAAAGAAAAGAAAAAGAAAACCAACCAAACAAACAAAAACCCTCATTCCCTTCCCATTCTAGCCTAACAGCGAGAGGACTTAAGAGGATTTTCTGAACATGGGAATTAATGAAATTTCGCCATCTGGTGGATGTTATTTCCTTGAAAATAACTTTCGAGGGTGCATCTAAACCGTATATAGGTTTGGTGTCTGTGTTTGATGGGCTATTTGTGTGTGTGGGCTGCTTGTGTGTGTCTTCCTTACAGCAAACACTTGCGCCCTGGCACTGTGATGACATAAGAAGTCCACAAACTCAGGCTATTCTGATAGGACAGAGCTCATGACCCCAGGGACAGAGACTGAAATGCTTTAGAAGCAGTTAAGTAAGCAGTTGCTGTGTGATTCACTGAGCCCTTTGTCTCCTGAGCCCATTTGTCATGGAGAATTTAGAAGTTTGTACCTTGACAGATAAGCCTGGCCCACTCTCGGGCTTAGAACAGTGACTTATGAGTGCTCATAGGGCCCTGCCATGCCACCCATGGGGACAGTGCTGGAATGGCTCGTTACACCTTCAAGTCCAAAGCTTCCAGATGTGAGGCTACTTAACGCTCTGGAGATAAAGTTGGGTGCTTTGTGAAGATGGACTCCTCCCTCTGTTTTAGAGGAAGCAGTATTTTTTTTTTAAGTTACATCCTGACGGCTTAACTTGGCTTCAAAGTCCAGTCTTAGCCTACTGCTTACAGTTCTGTGTCTTTAGGGTGCTCCTGTGTCTTCCTGGCTTCAGTTTCTTCATCTACACAGCTGAAATATCCATTTTTAAAGATTGCGGAGAATAATAAGTATTTAGAAAAATGCCAGCCAAATAGTGTTCAATAAATGTTTTTGGTCTTCTACCTGTGCAACCCATTACTTTAAAAAATGTGTGTTCATCATTGACCCTAGTGTAAACAGGCTTTCATAAAAACAAACAGACAAAACCTAAATAAATATGGAATTCTATGTAGAACTACTCCAATCTGTATAGCAGTACCAAATGCATGTTTGGGAAATAGCTCTTATCAGAAACCCTCTAAGAACTGATTCTAGTTCAAGAATGTTTGACATGCAACGTTTTAGTAGATGGCCTCACACTCTATGTAAGGAAGGTTTTGTGTTTTGTTTTTTAAAGCTTGAGTTTAATATCACTAGTGGCTAATCCATCATTGTTATTGATAAAGAAAGTTGTGACATATACCACGACAGAGACTACACATGGGAAGTACACGGGGTCCGGCACTTGCTTCATGTATTCACTTTGCTTCTCCACTTCTCTCCGCTAGGGCAAACAGGTACTCTGAGACACTCAACTGTAAGGCCCATCGGAAATACAGCCAAGTGGACAACTTGAAAGGGAGGTGGCAGCAGTGGGCCGATGAACACGTCCAGTCCCAGAAGCTCAATCCCTTCAGTGACGAATTTGACTATGATCTAGCCATGTCCACTCGGCTCCACAAGGGAGACGAGGGCTATGGCCGCCCCAAAGAGGGAAGCAAGACAGCTGAAAGGGCCAAGCGAGCGGAAGAGCACATCTATCGGGAAATTATGGAACTGTGCTTTGTTATCCGCACAATGGCTCGCCACAGACGAGATGGCAAGATCCAGGTTACTTTCGGAGAACTCTTTGATCGCTATGTTCGAATTTCTGATAAAGTCGTGGGCATCCTCATGCGTGCCAGGAAACACGGACTGGTGCACTTTGAAGGAGAGATGCTATGGCAAGGCCGAGACGACCATGTTGTGATTACTCTCCTTGAGTAAGCCCGCAACAAATCCACTCACCGCTGATAAATAGTAATGTGTTACAAGCTCCAAGGCAAGCTGCTCTGCAATGTTATCAATATTAAATGATTTTATATAAATGGCTTTTGGTACTGTTTCTATGAGGTTACTATGTGAAGATTTTGACGAAGACACTCGACTTTTTGGAAGAATGTATTAAGACTATCAAACATAGTATATTGATATTTGGAATTCCACTTACCTTTTTAAGCAAAAATTTCTGGCCTTCATTGATAAAATTATTATAAATTGAAAAGTACACATTACAGGTAAGAAAACTGACCTTAGATAAAGTAGGACAACATCGCAATGTAATATTTTAGGGGAAAAAATTCCATTAAGCTGAATAAAATTGGAAGTTTGGCCTAAAAAAATCCTCACCAGCTCAGAATGGCCTCCAACTCTATTTAACGAAGGATGACTTCAAACCGTTATGTCAGCTCATCCTCTGTAGTGCTGGGACAGCAGGCTTACATGCAATCATTTCCACTTTGTTAAAGTGGTAGGGCTCATGCCTGCCCAGGAAGTACTCTATTTCTGAGAATATTCTCCACTCTTTTGAAAAAAAAAAAAATCACAGCACCTTTGGTGGGTAAACAAAGTTAGAATTCAAGATGTTGAAGCTCCTCTGTGTGGTTTGATTACAGCCAGGTTCCTTTAATCAGCTTTCCTCATTCAGATGTGAACAAGTCCTGCAAAAACAAATGCTATCAGTGGCCTCATGACCCACAAAGACGGTACACACTAGGACAGTGGGACACTGGTGGGAGGGTCAGACTTGTCTTTGTGGAGTTCATGAGCAGGTTTGATTTTTGCTGAAAGTCTTACTGGGTAATACTGTTTACATTATGCTAATAAATGAACAAGAAATACAGAAACTCTGTGAAACGAATATTCAATGGAGCAAAAGCTCATAGAATCATTTAATTTAAAACCTGGGACATATTTCTTTCCTGTTCTAATAAAGAAAATGTCATAAAACAAAAAAAAGTAACTAAAACAAACAAACAGCGTATCAGTTCTTCTGAGATAAAGAAAAAGCTAATTTAATACAAGGAAGCTAATACTGACCTGCCTGTGACTAATTTTTTCCTTAATGTGTATTATAATTCTAAAGCCAAATGAATATGAGACTACAATTTCTTTTCTTTTTTTTTCTTTTTCTTTTCTTTTTTTTTTTCGAGACAGGGTTTCTCTGTATAGTCCTGGCTGTCCTAGAACTCACTCTGTAGACCAGGCTGGCCTCGAACTCAGAAATCTGCCTGCCTCTGCCTCCCAAGAGACTACAATTTCTTACTGTATTTGAAAAAGCTAAAATTAAAATGGTTATAATACTTTGTATAATACACAATACTTTGTATTATAACAATAAAAGTATTATAACAATAAATACAAAAGTCAAATTATTATATCTCAAAATAATGGGAACCCATAATTGTTACATGTCAGAAACAATACAAATTAAATAATAGAAATTATCAATAATGATTGCTTCAAACTGAAAATTCTAACATATTTAAGGAGACATACACGATTTTGTTGCCATACTAGTCTGAGTCACTAGTCCTTACTCATATTCTTTATGGGATTTCTTATGTATACACATGCACATGTGTTGTCACAGAGAGAAGCATGTCAGAATTGAAGGAAACCAGCAGAGTGGAAGCTGTGACAGTTTTTGTATTATTTTTAGATTAGATTCCCAAAATACTCTGTGTGTGTTTGAAATAAAACAAATTCAGACTTGAACTTGGGATAGTCCCAGTAGCCGCGTTTCAACTAATGCTCCACCAGTTCCTGCCTCCTCATCTCTGCACACAAAGATTGTGCAGGCTCTGGCATAAGATTATTCAAAGTTCAGCTTGTGTGAATTTAAGAATACACTGAAAACCTTTTCCATATTGTGTGGCAAAGTGAGAGCACGTCCACTCTCAGCTTGTTCTTGGGCTTTAACTTTCAAATGTCAGTTCCTTTCCGGATTGATACCAATACTTCTCCCGGTACAGGAGTAATGCCATGTAAGCTAGAATTCTGAGTGAGGACTGTAAGGTCAGTATACCCCTTCTCAGAGGGAACACTATGTATCAGGCATGTCTTAGCAGGCAGCTCGCAGTGGTCGCCATAGCTCTCTAGTAACACAATGAGTGGTTAATGCTTTGTAGAATTTTTTTCTTATATTCTTCTACTTTATGGTGCTTACTATTGAATTTGTAAGACCATTAGTTAGTCCTATAATTTTTCCTCGCTTCAAATCCAAAACTATTCTCTCCCTGAAGGACAGAGAAATTTGTACTTAAAAACATAGAGAACATTTTGACCAAAAAGAAAATATGAGAAAACTCAGGAAACAAAGCAATGAAGAGACCTGTTTTAGTCACAAGGTATATAAAATGATTGTATTTTATCATGAATAGCTCTAAATTCCTAGTGGCATGCACTTGCTCTCCCAAGCCCCAAGCTTTCCCTTATTCTTCACTCCTCCCTCGACTGGCTCTTTACTCCTTCTCAGTGGGTACGAGTTGCTGCCTCCCTGATTCAGCCCCTCTTCACTCTGCTCACAACTGCAGAGGAGAGCATCTGAGCTTTGGGTCCCTTGTCTTCCCATACTGTGTAGTAAAATAATATCACACCCAGAAATACTTCATGTTTTTTCTCTCTTTTCCTTTGAAATACCAGTTGCTGTCTTATTTATCAACAGAAATAACGTCAAATTACCAGAGCCATTTTTCATGGTACAGTTATAACTCTATGTGAGCTAGAATTCAGTTATACCCATTCCACTCAGTCATTTTGAGTCATTGTAAGACAAAGCATGCAGCCCATGCTGAAGTGGTCCCTTAGCACGGTGTCCCCATTTTATTCTTCGTACCCTGGGCACTTCTTAGTGCAAAGCTGGTTTAAGTGCAATGTGTTTTACTTAAGTTATAGGCTGACCTAACCTATTTTGAGTTTTCAGAGCAGTTTTCATTTCTGTTCTACTGCCTTGTGCTCAGATAGCGGGGAGATTCCAGTATCTGATAAGATTATATTGTACTTACTTGTTTGGGTGTAATTTCTATTCCCTAAATAACTCTTGCAGGTAAAATTTAAGCGATATAAAATACATATGCATACAAAATAGGTTATGTTGGTATAAATGTTCATCAAGATGTTTTGAGAATAAGGGGATTAAGAAATACTGAAATCAATGTTCTATAGGAATGACAAGAAGTGAGTGCAGAGAAGGGCAAACATCTTACCAGACTATACTAGCTTTTAGGAGCTTATAAATAGGTGGCATCTCGCTGCCATTGGGCACATAGGAAGGAATTAAGTTTGCTGGTCAAAGGATAAGTGCATGCTTGGCTTTAGTTGATATCGCTAAGTTTCCAAGCTCACATTCTCTTTGAAATGGCTATTATTGGTTATTTGAAGTCTCCTGAGAATTGCCAGTTACTTCTATAACTTTTCCTTGTTCATGGAGCGATTGTTCTGCCTCACCACCTCCCTTACTAGTTCAAAACTTGTAAGGTTTGAACACTCTGGTCTCAAGAAGAAACTTCCTACCTAAGCCTACTGTTAGTTTTTATTTAAATACCAAGAATTACTACTTGGGCCTGGAATGGTTTGTATGGTTTTAGTTTGTTTGTTAGGGTGGGTATCTCTCTCTCTCTCTCTCCCTCTCCCTCTCTCTCTCTCCCTACCTATCTACCTACCTATCTCGTCTTTTACCAGCCTTAAATGGTTTCCAAAACATTTCTCTATTTCACACACAAACAAGTTTATTAATACAAAGATATTCACAAATATCCTCTTGCCATCTGTTAATGAAACCTGTAGTCATTTTATTAGTTATTTTTGTTTTTTGTTAATTTTTTCTAACAAGTAAAAACTGATTATTCTCAGATTATGTTTTTCATCCTTTTAAAATTGTATTGACTTCTGCTATTTTATATGTATTTTTTGTCACACCTGCTTTAGGTACAATTTCTTTTTCTTTTAACTTGAGAGGGAAGCTCAGAGCCTTTTCGTATGCTGGTCAATATTATATGATGAAAAAGTAAAAGGATCTATCTCAAGAACCCTATTTTAAATCAGGTCTAAAATCTCTAGGGGCACTGCATCCACAGGAATATTATCTTATTCATTTAAAGCCTTAGTATTTTGAAGCAGAACATTAAATGTTTTCCTCATACCATGCTAGGGAGTAGGGTGTGAACAGTCATTATCTACACGCTCAGTTTCTCCTCTTGGTACACTGGCAAGATGATAACAACACATGTGAGTTCTTAAGTCAAAACCCTAAGGCTGTCCGAGAGATTACCCATATTCTGGGCATTTCATATAAACATATATACACACATATACAAATTACACACACACACACACACACACACACACACACACACACACACACACACTGTATTTTGTTCATAGCTATCTTTAAATGCTGATATCTATACTTCTTTTCATTTTTTATTCTTTCTTTAATTTTTTTCTTATTGAGGCTTCTGTCCATGTTATTCCTCTACTCCAATATTCTCAAATGCTCCATGAGATTAAACAATGAGAAACTGCTTGGTGCTGGACATGGGGCTCTTCAGGATCCTGGGATGTCTGTTATGTACTCTTTACCCTCCCCCAGCAGCTCAAACTCATCAAACCCTTGCAATTTCTGCTGGGACATGTTTCATCAGCAGAGCTTCCTCTAACTGAATTCAAATCTCTTACTTCCTGTTGCAGGGCACATGTCAGGAGGTTGTAGTAGGCTTATTACCAGTTCTTAGATATGGAAATGACTTGGTCATTGAAAAAATCCAAACTCATTTGCATTTATGCATTTAATTTTATTTGGTATACATCTCTATGTCCTTTTTGTAGTTGGAATCCATTACAGGATGTTTAAAGTTTTGTGATTTAGTCACCTCCACAAAGACAATAATACTGCTGTGGAAGACTAATAGGAAGGGTACATTTATTTACAGTTCCTTATATTATATTATAAACCTCTAACCTAGACACTATTACCTAACTTGTAATGAGAGCTTTACACAGACGAGGAAACGATGCCGTTTCTATTCATCTTTAGCAACAGCGTGTCATACAACACCAGAGATTCTGATTAATAGTATGTTTTCTTTAGATAATTATCTAAACTGTTCCCAAAAGAACTAGGTATTTTTAAGAGTTATATAACTAAAACTACTTAAGCCAACATACTTGGCTGGTAATTTCATCTTCAGAATAATTTAAAGTGCTATAAGCAACCTGGCAGTCAACACTTTCTATAAGAACAAAACTATCTTTAGACATCAATTTACAAGATATACAACATTTGTGTGGAACAGCTGAATTTTCAGCACAATGTCACTGTCACGTATAACAGCAGGATTTATTTTTTTGCATAACATGAAGCTCTGAAATTTAACTGACGAATTGTTGCCACATGGCTTATTGTTGGTTTCCTACAAGAAAGAATACAATTGCTAGTTTATTCTACCTTTTCGTTTTTGAGGCCACTTGACAGTAAGCTTGCACATTCACCAAGTCTACTGAATTACAGTATTGTCTACTACAGTCACTGCCCTTTTATAAGAGCAGATGCTAATGGTAACTAATAACATATACCACTTAGAAAAAAACACGTTTTTATTTCAAAACAATTTTTTTTCCTTTTGAGAAGAAACAAAACAAAACAAAACAAAAATGTCTTGGGGTAGTTGGTATGCAACAAGGCTGAACAAGAGAACTGTAAAACAGTGTATCTGACACAATGTTGAAGAAATATGCACGTTTTAGTTTTGTACTTATGATAATGCCCTATTAAGCTACAAATATGTAAATAGTATTACTTGCTTAATATATTAAATCCAATAGAATCATTGAATTCCCATTCTCCTCTGTCAATTCTCCTCTATTCAGTGATGAAAACATGCGCCCAAACCTGCAGACTGTGTGCGCTGTGGTCTATGCCAATCAGACTGCCCCTCCAATTTCATTCTTAAAATGAAATAGAGAATGTTTACAAAATGAATAAAGAGAATGCTGTAGTGAATTAGAACTAGAAGAGGTCTATGAAGCATGTATTATTTTGGCATGTGGTTTCTTATTTAGAACTAAATGTAAGTAGGCCCAAATGTCACCTGTGCCAACTCCACCAGATACAAAAGTATCTAGGCTCCATTTCCTCAATGCCCCGAGTACACTGCTCTATAAAAAGAATCAATACAGATTAAAAACAAGTTGAACAGAGCACCATCCAGTTAGGACTGAGATGACGTGAACTGAAAAGGTGGCGGCCTCTATGATCCAAATGCTGCACTGTGCTGACAAATTCCACCCGCTGTTACACTACTGGATCCCACTACTGGATCCCAGGCCATGGTGTAAACAAAAGAACTCTGGGACAGAAACAGGATTGGAAAAATAAACTCCAAAATTATAGTTGCAGTAAATGGCCAAACAGACTGACTTTAAAGCACGAGTGACATATTAATTGTATTGCTTCTTGAACATTCCAAACGATGCGTTTGTCCATTCAGGTTTGGGCCGATGTCCTGCTACAACCAAGAGCACTGTGTTTATTCAAAAGCCCAGATTTCAATGTCTTGGATAAAGAAATCTTCCTTCTTAGAAAGTGTATGATTCCCAAACGTTTTACAGGAATGGCTTCTTCCATGGTAGAGATCTCCATCAAGCCAAAGAGCAAATTCCCCTCTGAAATACATCAAAACAACAATGATCAACATTCATGCCTTAACTGTAAAGTAACTAAGTGGGTTTTTCAATGTCCACTAGCTCCAGGCCATAAACTTCTCTAAACCTTCCCCTATTCCTTTTCTTTGTGGGACTGGCACAAGATTTTTGTTTTTCTTTCCATTATAAAATCATTTATTACTCAAATTAAGAACACTAAAACTTATTTCATATTATAATTACTTTTTGGCACTTGGTATAAGTATTTCTTTACAATTATATTATTTTCCTTCTCTTAGGGCAGTGCTCTACCACTGACCCCCAAGTCATTGTCTTTGTTGTACAGTTTTAGGGTTTTGTAATTTGGTTTTCTTACAGGTGTTAAAATGAGGGTTAATGATAAAGGTAGGACAACAACCCTGAGTTATCTACCCTAGATGCTTAGGAAGAAATAGCTTGCTGCTAAAAACAGAACCAGGACAAGCAACCAGAGTGTCCACTCAGATACTTCTTTAACAGTGAGAAAACAACACTGGCTTTTTGTTTGTTTGTTTGTTTGTTTTGTTTTTGTAGCAAAGCATGGAAAAGACTTTAAACAGATAAAGAGACATGGTCCTGGGATCCTTCATCAAGCAGTAGGAGCAAGACAGAAGCCAGGTGTGATCGGGCTTAAAGGACCTCAGTGGAATAGACTTCAGGGTCATCTCGCTCTTAACTGCTGATGTTTCTCTTCAGCTTCCAAGTGAATGTTAAAGTGGGAAGGACTACAGTTATCTGTGGACATAAGGACAAACATTTAAAATGTAGTAGGGGATTATGCCAGGTTAGTAAAATAGTGATTATAGGGTTTTGTTTTCCAAGACCCCTGACTTGACTAGCCCCGGGATGTTGGCTAGGTTTCCAGTACCAGGTGTAGTTTCCCTCTTGCTGAGTGAGTCTTACTTAAGTCCAATTAGAGAGATGTTGGTTTCTATGCAGGTACATGCCAGTATTGCGCCTCGGGCAATAATTGTGGAAGAGAGTGTGAAAAGAATATAAGAGCCAGAAGATCAGGGAGTTTTCAGTAGACTCCGTCTCCTAGGAATGTCAGGAGCTACATTCTTTAGTCTTGCTTACATGACTCCCTAAACATGAACCAAACCAAGGACAACATTAGACATGCCAAAGTGGGCAAAACCCACCAGGCTTCAATCCTACACAAAGAATTACAGGCAAGTAAGGAATGCTGACTGGGAAGAGCAGCATACCAAATTGGTTATCCTATACTACACAATCAGCCTTGCACATATACATATAAGAAACAATATATAGACGGAACATTTAGCATTTAGGGATATGCACATATGTATATGCATACATGTCTACAGCATGCATATCAATTAATGAAGAGAGATCACAAATCTGAAAGAGAGAGAGAAGGGATATATTGGAAAGTTTGGGTAGAGGAAATGGAAGAGAAAAACGATACAATTCTAATCTCAAAAATAAAATATATATAGTAACAAAAATGACATAAACCAGAAACAATCTCACTGGGAAAAATAGCCAGTGTCTAATGCTCCATTTATTAATATTGGTAATAATAATTTAAAAAGACACTTAGTTATAATCTATGTATTAAGATTTACCTCAAAACTAATCTCTAAGTCTCTTATAAATGACATTAATTCCTCAATAAGCTTTGTTCTCACATATGAATTTTGCTCCCTGCAACTCGATGCAAACTCAGTTTTCTGTGGCCCTCATTAGGAGTTTCTAAAGTTTAAAAATCAGATTAAAACTGGGTTGTTCTACTTCTTCTAGGGCTTTTGGTTCCATGGTTCTCACATTTAAAGAGATCTATGGTCCTTAAATATAGTCAAGAGTTAAAGTTTTATCCTGGGTGAAATATATAGAAAATACATTGCTATACAAGCAATACATTAAAACATGAAGACTTTCTGAAGATATAGTGGATACAAAAGTAAAAAGAGTGATGGTTAACTGCTCTGTTCAGTATTGCTACAAGCAACGCCCGCCCAGGCAGGGTTATGATTATATACCAGATATGAGAGGAAAAGAAAGAAATGCATAAATGAAACTGTAGTTTTACTTACTGGGTGATAGACACTATACCAAAATTTTAAAGAAATTTTATCTTTTCAATTTCTTTATAAGCCTCCTCCCCAAGAAGAGGCATCTCTAGTTATAGCTAGCTGAAGGGTTTTGGGGAATTAGCTCAAGGCCTCATGTAATATATGCTGCCTCCAAAGCCTGTATTAAGTCCATAACATGGTGATTCCAATTTTGCGGAAGGGTTATGATTTGAGTATATCCTCAGAGGTTTATGTATTAGTAGCCTGGTTCCCAGTGTAGTTATGCTGAGGAATTGGAAACTTATGATTTGGCACATGGTAGAAAGTGATTAAGTCACTAGGGATACCATATGACTTAGAGATTACCACAGTTCTTATAGGACCCTATGTACGCTAAATTCTTGTGGTTTGCCACCTTACAGTGTGAGCTTGTCTGCATTTCCTTCTATGCTATGTAGTGATGTAACAAAGGAGCCCTCACCAAAGGCAGACAGATGGCACTACTCAATACTGAACTGTCCATTTTCAAATCTGTGAACTAAACAAACCTCTTTTCTATTTTTGTAACAATACAAAATAGACTGATAAAGGACCTTCTATATAAAATTCCGAAATATTAAGTTCCTAAAGTTTCTAAGTTTGAACATGTATACTCGGAACACAGGAGACTTATCGTCCTAACAAACTTGTTAGTGGTTATGTATTTTGATGAAATCATGTTACAGAAAATCTCATTATTAAATGAGATTGAAGATTTTGTTTGTTTGTTTGTTTTTTGAGACAGGGTTTCTCTGTGTAGCTCTGGCTGTCCTGGAACTCACTCTGTAGACCAGGCTGGCCTCAAACTCAGAAATCTGCCTGCCTCCGCCTCCCAAGTGCTGGGATTAAAGGCGTGCGCCACCACTGCCCAGCAAACATGTTGTCTTTTAAAGGTATCTATAACAGCTTGAAATTGTTAACACTTGATTTTAAGTTTTGGGAGCGTTAATAGTGTATTGTGCATGATTACCACTTTGGGCACATCTACATAATTTGTGTAATTGGACTATGTAAACACTATAGTCTGACAAGATCGGCCTACTTACAAACACATTACAGAGAAAAATATTTGCCTGAATTACCTTGGATGCATAGTCTTGAAGGCTAAGATTCTGCAGCCTAAATTAGTGTCATATTTCTGTAATTTTGTACGAATAAATAACCTACCACTTTTACAAATTTGGGGATCATTTTAGAATCACACATATCTGATACCAAAGGAAAGAAAGAAAAGCTATGCAGAAATAATACTTAAGAAGTACACCCTAGCCGGGTATGGTGGTGCACGCCTTTAATCCCAGCACTCGGGAGGCGGAAGCAGGCAGATTTCTGAGTTCGAGGCCAGCCTGGTCTACAAAGTGAGTTCCAGGACAGCCAGGGCTACACAGAGAAACCATGTCTCAAAAAAACAAAAAAACAAAAAAAAAAAAAAAAAAAAAAGAAAAAAAAGAAAAGAAAAAAAAAAGTACACCCTATGAAGTAGCACAGGAGGGTGCCCTTTAAACACCACAACACTAGGCAAAATTAGGATATCTGAATATTAACAAAAAAAAAAAAAAAGAAACCAAACAGTTTTATAGGGAGGTTAGGCTGGGATAAAACTATTGAAGAAAAACAAAAACCATGAACACGGTATTATTAAACCCCATTACAGGAAGACAAACTTTTATAATTGTCTGAAATACAGACCCAAATAAAGCTCAGAGAGAAACTGAAAGAAACCTCTTGGTTCTACCCTGTACAGTGAGGGAGATAGCAGGTTATCACGTGTACTTGGATAGTCAAGTCGTTAAATGATTTAGACTAGCCAAATTTCAAATTTTAAAGAACCAGTGCACAGTAAGTCAAAAGATAGGTCTTGATTTGAATCAGTTAGCCAACATTTTAAAATGAAGAAAAAAAGTACTTTGCCAACTATGTAAAATATTATACTTAACCATCTTAAAACCATACTTTGCTACAATATGTAAGTTTAGAGTCTAATGCCAAAATTTCCAAAGATAACCTACTTTGTAAATAATCTAAACCTATTCTTGAAGAATCTCATAGGGAAATGTTCAAGAGACTTACCCTCCACCACCAAATGCTAATGAATCCATGTCTCCTTTGATAAAAAACATATTATCTCCTGTCCACTTAAAGACCTGTATAAATGAAAACGAAGTTTTGACTCTATGTTGAAAGCCATCCTCACACAACAGACACAACCCCAAAGTTTTAGCAGAAAAGCTTCCAGGCCTTCAGCTTTCAGTGACTCTGATTCACTTGGAAAGCACGTGGGCAACTCTAACTCTCCAACCCTATTTCTCAGATCCTAACTCTTATACACAGTTCTCTCTCTGACATTAACTAAGATCAAACATAAATGTGGGTAAGTTGCTACAGGGCCAAGATCTTTTTGGTGGGTTCAAATTTCTTGTTCATTATTTTTAGATTAATAATGCTTACGATTTTCTATATTAAAACCCTTGAGAAATCTGAAAGGAAAACTAGACTTAACTTTTTTAATGCATGCATAAGTACAGGTAGGGGTACATGGCCATGAACATGCTTGTTGAGCCAGACATCAGATATCTTCCTCTATGGCTCTCAGACTTTGTGCACTGAGGCAGGGTCTCAGATAAACCAGAGTCTTACTAATTTAGTAACTGGATGACTACCAAGATGCCACAACAGGCTGCCTGCCTTTGTCCTCTATCGGTGAGGCTATAGGCACATGCAGCCAAGCCCAGCTTTTACAGGTGCTGGGGGTACAAACTCAGTTCCTCGTGATTGGAGAGGCCTTTAAACAATGAACTGTTTCCTATACCCCAATATTATATCCTTATACATTTAAATATCATTCTATAGAAAATTTACCTAATTAGATAGCCCCAGTGCTTTATCATGTTTTTTAAAAGTTTTACATGCATACATACATATCCACACATCTTTTTCAGTAAGGTTTTAAGTTTACTTCTTTTTTGTATATTAAGCCATGGAATTCACAGGCAATAGACTCTGGTGGCTCAGGCCCTTCTCCATTAGTTCTCATGGTGAGCTTCTCTTGGTAGAGCAGGTTAGCGCTTCAGGTAAACCCAGTCTCCTTTCCCTTGCCTTTTTTAAAAAATTATTTTCTTTGCCCTTCAGGAAGCTATTTCAGCTCACAGAGTAGTTAATGCTTGCTTGCTTTTAACAATGCCAATAGCATGATGGGTGACACTGTACTCTTCCAGTTTATGGGACTTAACTTTATGAACAGCACCCATTTCATTGATGTTTAAAATATCATTGTTCTTGTAGATTTGTATATATGTGGCCAAAGAAACACTGCCATGTCTCCTGAAAGCTAGAGAACTGTGTGTGTGGTGCCTCTTCCCTTTGTGTCGGCTATCATGGCAAGTTCCTAGAAGACTGACCACAGCAGATTTAATCTGCATTTGTGCTTAACGCTGAATCCTTTTTATGTTATATGGAGCTATCTGATAAATGAGGTAATACAAGTTTCAATAAAGCTTTGCTATTTCAGTTGCATATAATTAAATCTGTAGCGACTATCAATTTATCATTAATATGTTCTCTGAAGACAGAAGCACTAATTAATCTGCATGAGCTTTCACAACGCCTCTTTTTTTATATTCTTGTGATGTTGAAATATCTTTTCTTACCTCAAATTCTGGGCAGAATGTGAAAACAAATGTTTCTCCAGTACCGTAAAAGCCATCACTTACTTTAAATGGCTCTGATGCTAATGCACCAAAAACCTAAGGATAAAAACGGGCATGTTTAATGACACAGCTACTAACTGATTTCATATGCATTACCCTCCATACATAGTGCAGTACAATGTAAAGGTGACTCAGTAGTTCTCGGACCTTTTCCTTAAGGGGAAAGGACAAGCTTCCTTCTGTGTAGTCGTTGGTCTATGGAACACAGAGCACAGAAGCGTCTCAATGAGTGGAGCAAACATTTCCCCTGGCTTTGAGGCTAGGAAGATAAAGTGGCTATACTATCTAAATGTGTTAAAAACATTTTAAGAGAAAGAAGCCAGAGTATAGCGACACATCTTCTACTGGATCACAGCTTGAAGAAAAGTAGAAGGCGTTCACTGTAGCCAAACACCCTTTCCTTCCTGCATCATGACACACAAAATACCTTCGGGCATACCTTGGCTTGACTAGCTTTGACTACTGAAAGCATATACTCTAGCCTAGTAAGGAATGAGTGAGGTGAGACTGGATATTCCAGTGTTCTGAGTTATATCATCAAAGGACAGTGGAGCACTCAGACACCTTCACAAGTCACTATGTCTAACATCTACTAATACAGTATCACTTTTTAAAAACTTACATGTAAAAGGTAATTTTATTTAGAGGAATGTGCACAAAGTATAAATGTATAGTTAAATTACAATGATCATAAGTCCCAAAATAAAGAACTTCATCAGTTCTTAGAAAACTGTGTGTCTCTTCTCCTCAGCCACAATTCCTGGAGGAGATATGCTCTGACACCATCATTAGCTCAGTTTTCTCACTATGAATTTTCTATACATGGAATCACAAGTAAGGGTCGCTTTACTTTGTGATTTTTGAACCAGTATTACGCTTTCAACATTTATCTATATGCTATGGTATGTAGCAATAGTTCACTTATTTTCACTGATTCTAATACCTGTTCCTGAGTATATCACCTCAGGCACGTTAACTCTAGTTGGAGGTGACTATTCATCTCTCTAGGGTTTAGACTAGACAACCAGCGTTAGGTACCTGGTGTGTAAGGGGGGTGGAGTGGGGGGTGTGTGCCGCTGTTCTCTATTGCATGATGCCTCTGTTCTGCCCTTCATTACTGTCTGAGGTTTGTCGTATTTGTTTAGAAGTTTCCTTTATCATTGCACAATGACCTTTAACCCTTAAAAACTACCTATTAACTACTATGGGGAAGGAGTCATTTTCTTCAGTGGTATAGTCACTAGTAAGTGGCTCAAGCTCCAGGAACAACTCCTAACTTAGGCAACCCACCTTAATTAAACACTAATTAAATCCAAAACCCCATGTCCCTCTCAAGACATGAAAGTAGGAGGGGAACTTTGGGGAAGAGAAAAAGAGTTCGGTTTGATAAGAATTATTGACACTATTAGTGGCTGATTATGAACAAAATACATCATGTACATACATGAAATCAAAGAATAAATGCAAAAATATTTTTAAACATCTACTCATTCTTAAGAGTCTGCCAATTTCTCTCCCTTCCATCAGCCGCATTCTCATCTTCCTCATAGACACAGTCACTGTTTTCTGGGCTCTTGATAGGCCTCAAAGATTATGCTCACCTTTAAAAATATCGGTAGGATAAAATCGCCTCTAGCATAACTGTTTCTTTTCAACACAAAACTGTTACTTACTATGCTTATATTTACCCTCTAGAGCACTCAGTCTTGTGTAATGAAATAGGAATTATCAATTCTGCACTAAAACACACTAAAGAAGTACATTTTATCAAATAAGTAGCTCAAAGTTATGGGTAAAGGAGAAAGGATCTAGACGATTAGATTTTCATACCTGTCCATCACTGTCTTTAATCACCATCAGCACCGGAGTGTCTAAACCTGTCATTGTTCGATAAAGGGTCTTCAAACTTGTACCATGCTTCCCAGTACCGTACACAAGCGTCCATGGATAGCCAATGGTTCTTGGTGGAAGGTGCTTAGTAAGCTTAGGGAAACAAACGTAGTGTTTACTTGATTGCAAGCATCGGCAGCTGCAATTTAATCACCCATACACAATGCAGTCTCAAAAAAGAAACGTCAGAAACTGGCTTCTTACTGCCTCTGTGATGCTGCAAGAGGAGTTAGACACTTCTCAGCGAGAAATATCATTGTCTACCAGAAAATGAGTAATGCGAACCAAACTTGCACTAGAGATAAGAAACACGGCTTGCTTGCCACTTGTACTGTAACAAATTAACAAAAATATTGGATCAAATTTTAGCATGATTATTCAGATGTCAGATTACCAGAGCTTGAACATCTTTTATAGCTATGACACCGAATAAATAAATTACTTTACATCTCTACATGAACGATTTCTTCACCTACCAAGAATATGAACAACAATAATCTATAATTTCACGAGTTTTGGTAACAAAGACATGGGATAACATAAAGAACATGTAACTTGGCACATAACAAACCAAAGACTGCCAGGCCTGGCGAGGCACTATCATCCTAGCACTAGGGCTAAGGCCAGGGAATCAGGAGTTTGGCATTCAACTTAGGAGCCACACGAAGACCCTGTTTTAAGAACCAGAACAAAAGGCACCTTGGCTTGCTCCAGTGTCTCCCCTAAGCTTTACATCAGTCCTTTGGCACCTGCTGTGGGAGGCTCTGCTTTGCCCACTTACTCTTCACGGAGAGCAGCAGCAGGAGCCCTGCAGCTGGACAGGACGAAGCGGCTGCTTCCCTCTCCTCGCACACACTCAGATGCTGCAGCGGGCATGGCATACCTTTTCAATCTGATCAGGCAGTAAGAGTTCACTGGGGTCGCTTAGGTTTGGTCGGAAAGATTCAGGCTCCAGGTCTGCTTTTGCTGGAGCAACCTGCTTTGAGTTGATGTCTTCCCTTGTAGTAATCTAAAGAAGCAAACAGCAGCAGTATGTTCATAGACTGGTGGGAGGAGTTCTGCACATTTCAGCCTTCTGAGTTAAATACAACTGTATTATGCACAGGTGGCTAAAGAGTTTACAGGGCAAAGGATGCTGCAGTTAAGTCCAGACAGTGTGCCCGATGCACAAGAGGATAGAAAAAGTACCATTTCATCCACAGCACGAGAAAGAACAGGTAACATATGCTATATCTCCTATTTCTGGGTGACAGGAAACTTATACACACAGCTTAGCCCTTAAGGACAAAAAGGGAGCCAGATAGCTGTTTAAGTAAGTGTTCTTTAAAATATGTGCTATTTTCACACAAAATACAAAAATTGTCAAAATTATTAATAAAATTTCTTATGTCAAAATCTTAAAGAGTGGTAGGCTAACAGTGACAACTTGCTTTGGGATGTATTTACTTGGTTCGTTGAAGCTACCATTTTATAAAACTGCCTTCTATTTTGAACTTACTAAGAAAGTTACTTTTCATGTCTGGGACCAAACAATAAATATGAAAATTAGTTTGTTCATAATTAAATGTTAGATGAATTGGTTGCGTTTATTTGTAGAAATCAGCAGAGTAGTATTCATAGAGTGACAAAAATGGTAATTTAAAACCTTACTTTATAATTGATTGTTAGTGCTTACGGTTTCCATTAATTTTAGAATCTAAAACACAGTAACCCCTAACAAATGAAAATCATAATTATTGTTGATAAAACATTTCAATTGGAAACACCACAGAACCCCACTGGAGCAGATAACTAAAATGCAGCACAGCTCAGAGACAGTGCCACTCAGAAGTGGAGCCCTGGCCCGCCAGCACAGCGCTTGCCAGACCTGGACAGGATGTATTTTCAGCCAATGCATGTTTGAGAACTATATTGTCTCTGATGAGCAGCTAAATATGAAGACTTTCACATCACTGTATTACCTTTGTTTCAGTGATGTGAAAGGTTAAAATGGAGCAAAACAGACATCCAAGGCAGCATTGGGAAAATTAAAGGAGAGCTATTTAGTCACCTAGGAAGCAATGAAAGCATAAAGCAACACAAACTGAAAAATGAGTTTTCAATTTTATTACTTTTCTTAAACAGCACAGATTCTTTCAGAACATTTGAAGTAATATATCTAACTCAGGTATCTCCTCTAGACCCCCCCGAAGTACCTCTAACACCAACCAAGACTGCCTCAAGAACAGAACCAATTTGTCCCATTAAGATTTGATCCTTAGTTCCTGCAGCTCAAACAGCCTTGAAGCGAAACACTTAAGCCTTACTCCCCATAGGGGATTTTATAATTTTCCTACCATCTGGTATCTTTCAGTCTTTAGTCAATAAAGTTTCATTCACAAAACCAATATTCTCCCAATGTCAAAATTAAATGAAAACTCATAGGTGATAGTGCTGAGAATAGTTCTCAAGGGGCTGAACTGTGGTAGAAACTTTTCTAGTGAAAAGAAGATAGTAAAGAGGCAAAAAAAAAAAAAAAAACATAACAAAGGAAAGAAAAAACCGTATTTCTACAGCTCTCCAAGAAAAACCATTCTTCAAGACAGGAATTTCCTGGTGGCTTATTTTAGTGTTTCATTCAAGGCAAATCCTTCTAATGTGAGATTTGTCTTGAGAAAGGACACTAAAAACAAGGAGCATTTAATCTCCAAAGGAGTTTAAACTACAGAAGGGGGCACCTGGAGCCGTCTGCAGAGTGTGCGCAGTTCTTCAGTATTTAGAGCATCGATCCTGCGGTGATACTCAGCCACCGACACTACCTGAATATGGAAACAGGAAGACAATAATTCCACTGACAGTTGAGAAGAGAATATGTATATAAAAAGAAAAGACAGGAGAGAAAGAGGAGGCAAAGGGAGAGATTTAAATGGGAGAAGAGAATGGTAACCAAGCTATCTTTTCCTAGTTCACACCGGAAATCATAGAAATTTATATAGACGCTACAGTGGTATACCTCTAACTGGCAGAAAATGTTTACTTTATGGGTGATTTAATATAGATTGGATTTAAAGCAGTTTTTTTTTTAAGAGGAAACTGTAATATGCTTTAGTGATACAGGAGACACTTAGTCAAAACTGTCCTCCAGTTTACAAAGAGAGTGGTAATCAACCATCATTGCTCTCAAACACAGCATGCTAACAGCCGTGGTCCTAGAATTTCTTCTAGGCACATGTAATACACACACACAACTGTATCACAGCAGGAAAGGGAAAAACGGGGCAAGGAAAGAATAAAATTCATTTATAAAAAAACAAGAGCAAGGGAGAGAAAGGGAAAGGGAAGAGAGAAAGGAAGGGAGGGGAGAGAGAGAGAGAGAGAGAGAGAGAGAGAGAGAGAAGGGGGAGAGAGGAAAGCTTTCAGAGGGGTGTCTAATTTGCAATTTCTTAAATCTGATACATAAATTTGGACACAGTAAAATGGATGCACCATACAAAAAACAAAAACAAAACAAAAAACAACCCCCTCCCCCCCCAACCAACACATCAACCGTAAGCCCATGTGCAGTAAAGGTATCTGAGGCAGCATTCGCCTGCTCCCCTGTGAGCTTTCCCTTCTGCCAGGCCTGAGCACACAGCATGTGCACTTTGAGCTGGGACGCAGAGCCCACCTCTGCTTGGGCTAGTTTATATTAGGAAGCGCAGTGTTCACTGTTCACACAGTGTCCTCTGGTTTAATTGTGTCAAACACAGTTGAAATATGCTTTATGATCATTCTCAGCATAAGAGTATTAAATTAATATACCTTCAGATTGTACTGTTAGAAAATTTTATTTCAAAAACTGCTGTGCAAGTAGCTGATGAGTTACATCCACACTTGCACACACCTCAATAAATATTTGCTTAGAATTAGGGCAGAATTCCCAATAATTTCTGAGATATCCTTCAAAAAATTTTTTGTCACCTTGTACTAAATATTTATGTAGCACTGTTAGAAGTGACGATTATAAAATCATTAACTGAAAAATGTTATTGTATGCTCTACATTAATAATTGTTCAGCCAAGATTTAAATCCATATGTAAAACCAAACACAAACAAACAGTAATAATAAGTAAATAAATGCAAACAGTATTCAGACTTCTTTTGTTTTTAGTAAGTTGCCAAGGATTGTTTAAAAATAAATTTATGATTTGCTGTTGGTAAATGTTTGATTTTTTTAAAAACCTATTTTTTGTACTATAAAATGTAAACATTTCTGGGGTGAAAAGAGCACCCCTGTCTGCTCATAAGCCTCTACCTCTCTGATTTGGGGGGGTATGCATGCAAGTGTGATCATGTGTGTGAACTTGTAGAAGACAGATACTGATACTGCCTTTATCTCCCTTGATTTCAAGATGGTATCTGTGTGAACCTGGAAGCCATGGCTTCAGCTAGGCTGGCTGGCTGCAAGGCTCTGGGACGCTGGCCTCCATCTCACTCCAACCTCCCCCGGCCCCTCGTGTCTTGTTGAAGGACCACGTCTTCTCCCAGGTTTTCCTGAGCCTTCACTTCTCTCTCCTTTGGTCTGTAGTGGTTATACATGACAAAAACTTTACGGTATTACTACAGGGAAGGTCTTAATCTTCTAAAACTGCCTAGACTGCTCTTCTTGTTTGGTACTGAATTTGAAAGCCACATGTTACAGGTAAAAACTATTACAGAAAACACAAAAACCTTACAAGTTTCCTCAGGCCGATACAACAATTACAGATCTTCCAGACCACAACATAATTACAACAACTTCTCACAATACAGTGAAGGTAGAGGTAACCACAAACACATGGTGATTCTTCTGAGCTGTAGTAGCACTGGTGACTCACCTCAACTGGTTATGGTAGAGGTTGTGGCTACAAAATGCCGTTAAGCTAGCTCATGCGTAGAGGGGTTAGCCCTCAGAAGTTGGCTTTGAAAGGCTCTTGTTTTCATTAACCACAATGAACTGGCTACCACTAAACACAGGAACAGCCCTAGGAAGGGGTACATCGTGGTTGCCAAAGGCTGTGCACGACTTGGGAGTAGAGAAAGCTGGGCTTGTCCCCAGTGCTCCTCTGTTGTCATGCCATGCTGGATCTGCTAAGCAGCAGTTCTTATGCTCTGGTACAGGATTCTTTCTCCTTACAGGTAACAGTGGTGGTTTACCCTCCAGCCCCCGAAGCTTCGCTACAGCAGGGTTTAATGAGAGTACAAAGCAAACAGGGGGTTTGAACAAAGCAAACACAGGCATGTTTACTGAGGCCCGAGGGATGGCTGGCAGTGTCTAGGGAGCACTCTATCGCCGTGCTTTGATTTATCACGTTTCCAGTTACCTAAGGATTAAATCAGAGCTTGAATGGCTGACTCCTTACCTTTCTCTTTAGGTTTTTCAGTTAACTATTTTATATATTCTGGATGACTATTTTGGAATTAAAATTTCAGTTTCAGAGAAATAACAATAAAGATCTGCCCATTAAAAAATACTGGTTTATTATTATTAATTTTTAGTTCCTGTCTGGCCTGGAACTAACTACATCAGCCAAGATGACCTCAAACTTATAAAGAGCTCTGCCTGCCTCTACTCCTAGAACTCTGGGATTAAATCTGGGATTAAATCTCTGGGATTACATCCCAGAAACAACAGTTTTTGATAAAGATGAAAGAAAAGGATACAGAAACTGACCAATCAGGCCCTACTTTACTTCCCACACTCTAAGGTCGTAAGGGCCAGAGAGGATGCTACGTGCGGTCTTAGGACATTTGATCGTCAGCCTCTTCAGCAAGAGTCTTCCCATCCTGAGGCTGGTCTCTGTGCTCCTGCCTTCCCACTAGTCTCATAGCTACTTCCAGTGCTACTTCTTTGTGTATACGCTAAACACACTTCCTGAGGGCAGTAAGCTTATGCTCACAAAAGGGTTAGCTTTATAAACATTTTAAAATCCTGTTTTCATAAACATCCCTGAAAGTCATTAATATAATGAAGGATTGGCATTAAGAGTCCAAGTTTATAATGTGAATATCTAAGTTTCTTTAATGTCAGAAGCCTCGCTTTTCTCATTCTATGTTTTCTTACATTAAAGTGTGTGTGTGTGTGTGTACGTGAACGCATGTGTTTATGGGATACAGCACATGTGTGCAATTCAGAGGACAACTTCAGATGTCAGTTCTCACATTCTACCATGTGAGTACCAAGGACTGAACTCAGATCAACAGTCTTAGCAGCAAGTGACACTTTTTACCTGCTAGGCCAGCTTCCTGGCCCATTCATAATTTACATATATATTACATATACTATATACATACATATTGCTAGGTTTCACTGCACACAACAAGGGATGGAGGTGCATATTTTACATATCGAAGCAGACCTGGCTTCCATATTCTCCCAGCATCCCTCAGTCCCTACCTGGCATACCCTGCTCCCAACCCTGACCTTTCCAGCCCAAAGGGTCTTCTCTATATAATCCAGACATTCTGAGCTCAGCCTCCCCATTCTCCTCTCTCTCTGCATGGATGCTTTTTCACCACCCCCTCCCATGGAGACTTCCCTGGCCCCATCCTGGGGCTGCTGAACTTGCCCACCGGAGGGCAGCTTCCCAATAAACCTGCCTTTAATATAGTCCAATCTGGTTTGAATCGGCTCATTTCACAGGCAAAACAATAACCTATTACACACACACACACACACACAAAATTTAATTTGTATTCCTTCCTTCCTAGGCTTTATAAATTCATTGGTTTATTAATTTCTTTTATTCTTGTTTCATTTATTTATTTTTGAAAAAGTCTAATGCAGCTCAGGCAAGGCTCAAACTCCCGATACGTAGCTGAAGATGACCAGGGTCCCTCAACTCTTGCCTTTATTTTTAAGTGCGGGCATTACAGTACATCACGTCTTCATGCTACTTGAAATGCTAATATATACGCATGTTATGGGGAGTGAAGTCACAGAAAGTTATCATAAATAAAGCCTGTAAGTTAACAAAAGAAAAAAATAAAGCTGAGTATAAATGTGGATTTCTTTATTAAAAAAAAAAGATAAAAGTGAGATAAAAGTTACTCTTTGTTTTTGGTAACTCATGAAATATGCACAGAAGTTATTAGATTATTCAGAAGACTAAACTAAATGAAATGACACTTCCCATTCTATAATCCATATCACACTACTGACAGTTAAAAATATACCATTAAGGAAAAAAAGGACTTCCATTCAAAATCACACTCACTCTGGCTAATGTCATGCCTTCAGAAATAAAATGGTTTGGATGCAACTCTAAGGTCAATGGAAAAATATCCTGACTTATCTACAGCCCAGAATTAAAAAGCACAGTGTATTCTCTCTGGTCTCTGAAGAGCCCACAGAGGCAGAAGGTACTTTTGTAAGCATTATTTCAATACTTATCAATGTAGATACAGAACAAGGTTTATACAACCCTATTTTAGATAACGGATAGCAATACCACTTACCAACGAGATGACAGATAGCAATACCACTAACGACGAGGGAGAAGCAAAAATATGAAGTTCAGAGCGGCTCTCATCCCAGTCTCAGGAAGAAAATGCTCACCACCTGAGAGCTGCTGGACAGGCGGCACTAAAGCGACTCCTAACGCCTTACTGCTAGACCTACACATCAGAACCGCTTTAAACCTCCTCCAGGGCAGCTTCTCCTTGTCGTGCAGGGATTGGCCCTGAGAAGCAGAGCTGGTCAAAGTACAGAGAAAAGACTCAGTTCTAAATGGAATGTCTTTCTAGCACGCCTCTCCCCTAAATGACCGAGCAATCCTCAGGAAGGGGAGCAGAGGTGATGAACGGCTTCAAGGGAGCCAAGCCTTTGGATATAACAGGATAGATGACCATATGAGCTCAGAGTGATTGCTACAGTGTACACAAGGCCTGCCCACGTTCAAGCTAGGGAAAATTCAGGGAAGTGGGTAGGGTAGAGTTGGGTAGACACGCAGTCTTGCCCTTAGCTGCCGGAAGAGGTAGAGTCAGCTTTTTTTGGTGACATAAGCCTTGCTGGGAGTACTACATTCAGGGCAGGCCCCATTCTGAAGAGTATTTGGAAAACACATACTGGACTTGATAGGGAGAACAGAAACAAATTAAAAACAAAACAAAAAAGAAAACTCAAAATTGGGTGCATTGAGAGGTGAGCTGAGTATGGGAAGAGCTGACAGAAATAAGGTCAAAATACATTATGAAAAATCTCAGTTTTAATAAAAATATTATTAAAGACAAACAAAACCTAGTGTCTTCTTGGCTTAGTGGTTCTTCTGAAATATTGTGCCTGCCTGTCTGAGCTTCCAAACAAACCTAACCCTCTGGTCAAGTATGAATGAGATCTGCGATTCTATCATTTTTTACTACTACGTCCTGAATAAAAGAAAATGTCGTAAAATGCATTATCTACCATGTATACTTACTTTGGTAACCAAAAACACAAAGAAGAAAATATAAACTTGTTATAGCTAATGAAGATGAGAGACAGCAGTATTTATGAAATCATGGAACTTGTTTTTTTATTTTTTTACTATAATTCATCAATTAAAACCATCTTTATTACAAAAAAAAAAGTCCTGCTCCACTTTGTCTTTGTCTAACAAAAAACTGTTGCTTTCACAATAACACTTCATAGAATTATAATAAAAGAATTAAAAGCAAACTGGCAATCACAAATTAGATAATTAGAAAACAGAATTGATAGAACAAAAGAATAAATAAGAATAAAAAACAAATTAAGTATGTCAGTAAAATTGTGTCAGGGTAGGCTAAGAGTTAAGGAATTGGGAGGAATGGCTTTTCCAAGAGGCAGCTTGAACCTTTCAAATGCTAACACTGCAGCAGGCAGCCCTCAGACTATTTGTAATATTAGTTAAAAATAAACCAAACGAGCAGCTTGTGGCCCTGGAGTGGCCACAAAGAAAGTTAAGGGATAAACTGATGAGAACATTTAGAATTATCTGCGTTCCTGGCCCAAAGATGGCAAAAGGTAAAACACAAATTTGCAGTAATAAGTAGCTATATCCTACGGCAAGCACGTAGCCCCACAGAACAGGCTAGCACTGGCTGTACAGCTAAAGCAAGAGTAAGACAATGCCATTAAATATTTCTTCCTCAGTTGGCCTGGGGAGGTAGAGCAATTTTCCTGTCCAAGGCTCACTGCACCCTGGAGAGAATTCAATTTCCATGCCCTATCAATTAAGAGCCTGAAGAGATGAGCCTCAATAAGACTATCGCTTCCTTCTTCCCCACACTGCTTGCCTTGCCTCTTCTTGACAGGGCTACTTCCCTTTCCTTAAATGCTGGTTCCATTCAAAGCGCCTTTAACCTTTCTTCTAGTCTGTGTTTGGTTCTTAAGACAGGAATCCTTAGCCCAGGGCACTTAACATAAGGATTTCCTTAACCTTAGACCACCTTGCCCACAGGCCTGAGGTGGCTTTCCAGTGCTATAGCCCAGGTTGGTCACTGCCAACCTTCCTCTCTCCTCCTCACTGCTACTGGCAAGTCCACACTTAAATTTTACTTCCTAACCCCAAGGCCAGCCTGGTCTACAGGGTGAGTTCCAGGACAGCCAGGCCTTCAAAATAGAGAGACTTTGTCTCAAAAACAGACAGACAAAAATGATCAAACAAACAGGCAAATACACCACCCAAACCAGAAAATAATTACACATCAATTCCTTATCTGACTTACAAACAACTCGGTTTCTTCTAAGAAAGTAGGAATACTCAAAGCCTTTTGATTATAGAATATGTATGCTGTAACAGCTTTTAGGAATGATAAATATTAAAAGTCGGTCTTATAAAATGGAAAATCCTGTTTATTTATACCCCATCGAGAGAAAGAACATCCATTCACAGAATCTGTTGTCCCTTAGTGTTTGTACGCTCACAGCAAGAAGGCAGTTCTCAAGGAATATAGACATGTCACTCGTCACTCAAGGTACTTCAGATTCCTTTGTTCTTTGGCAAACGAATGTGAATGTACAGAGGAGTCAATAGGGCCTTGTGAAACTTAGATTCTTAACACTTACGGAAACAAAAAGGTTGGTAGCAAACAATTCTTTTTCAAAGGTTTTACTGCATTTATGTATAATCTGCACACATGGAATGTTAGTGTGTAGCTATGTGTGGAACACATTGTGTCATTTCTTGGTGGGGACTGGTTCTAATACTTTGAATTAATCAGGAATCTGCGTGCCCAAACACTAAAGGTCCTTGCCCCCTATTGGTTTTTGATCAATCAATAAATGGCCAGTGGCTGTGTGGACAGAGAGGGATGGAACTTTTAGATTGTGTGGGCGAGGAACTGGGAGAAGGGAAGAGAATCACCATGATTCCGAGGGAGGTGGGTCAGACTTAGAGCTGCAGAAGGAAAATCATCCCAAATGTAGGTGAGAAGGAATGCAGTCCCTGGAAGGGCTGCCCAAAAGCGTCTCGGGCAGCAAAGACTAGGGAGCCGCCCCGAAGGAGCCAGGGCAACAGAGATAAAATATAAAATTAGAGGGTGTTAAGCCAGGATTACAGGAGGGAGATGTGCGCTAGCCGCAGGGAGGATTAGAACTGCCCAGTCTTTGAGCTAGCAAAGGCATTTTAAAATTAACTGGTGTGTGTGTATGTGTGTGTGTGTGTGTGTGTGTGTGTGTCTGTCTGTCTGTCTGTCTGTCTGTCTTTCATTCGAGAATCCAGATAGGTCCTGGGAAGGTGCTGGGAGCCAAAGCACAGTGTAGCTAAACTCACCGCTGGCCTTCAGCTGAGTCCTGGGACAAAGTTCAGACTGTCAGGGCCGGTGGCCAGTGCCTTAACCTACTAAGCCATATTGCTGGCCCTTACTCAGATTTTTTATTAAATACCCAATGGTTTTAAATTACTGATCTTTGCTACTGATAACGTTTATTCAACCACTATTATTTCTAACTAACATTTTCAAAGCATCTACTTTTGCCATTATCATTTTTAAAACTTGGTAGTTGTGAAGGTCAAGGTGGTTTCCTCTAAAGGCTAATGTCAAAACTCCAGAGCTGCCCAGTTGATACTGTTTTTAGACAAGACATGCCTACTATAGCTGATCCTCAAAGGAAGAAATTCCAAGAGGAGGAGGATTACATGATCCCACTCATACAGCCTAGTCTGTCAAGAAGACAAACATTGAGAAAAACAACACGCTCAATTCAGGGCCTCAAGATGCTCACAGATTTAGATAAATAATATATGGGTCATGATAAACAATAACCTAGCACTCAGCCCTAATTAAGTACACACAAACACTAACCCAACTCTAGAGACTAAAATTATCTGACAGAACTTATATATGATTTTTTTTTAATTCTAAAAATAAGCAAACAGGAAGAGATGATTAAGCATATTGGGAAATTAACCAAATAGGAGTTTTATATAATACATGTAACTTTGAAATAATCAGTTATGTCAAAAAAGCAGATACTCCTGAGTATCTTAATAAAACTAGGAAACGTGCCTACAACTACCCATGATGCATTACTAAGAACAAAGGCTGAGAATCAGAAGAGCTTAGCACAGGAACTAGACTAATGAAATACTATTAATTTCAATTAAGTTCTGGCTAAAAAGAAAACCCTTGAAAAGGTAATGCTGAGAATTTCCAGAACTGATTAAAGATAGATCTACAGATTTAAGCATTCTATTCCCTAAACAAGAGACACACACAATATACCTACTAAAACTTCATAATACTTAAAAGAGAAGGTTTTATTTTGTTGTTGTTGTTTCATTAAGTATCAAGTGAGAAAATTCACAGATCTCAGAGTGGAGGCAAACTTTCCAAGGGCAGATGCAAATCCTCTGAGCCTCTTCACTCAGGTCCTGAAGATCATGATGTAAGCAAGCACAAACCCCAAATAAATAATTATCAAACAAAAGATCACAACATGGCAGAAAACAAATGACCAATCTAAAATTGTTTATCCAAGAAAAACTAGATAAAAGTTACAAGAAAAAAGAGGAAGAAAACCCCCCAAATCAACCAAGCAAAGACAGTTGTTCCCCAGCTCTCCATGAGGAACTGGGTTAATGTAGAGTCCCAAACTCCCAGGTATTCAAGTTTTGTACATTCCCATACACCATAGGCCATTCATGATGAAGTAATTCATGATGTACTTCAATATCCAACACAATGAGAATGCTAGATAATAGCTGGTTGTTACACTGTTTCGTTTCAGAATAACAAGAAACAAATCTGCACATGTTTAGCACAGTTTTCAACTTTCAGTACTCTTCTATTTTCAGAGACACAAGTTGAGAGTGTTAACCATCAACAAATCTTCAGAGAAGAAATTCATACAGCAAATGTCAAAAAGAAGGAGAATGATCCCCAAGGGTTATGTGAGATACGTGCAATAAAAAATTACCTAAAATCTCAAATGTATCAGTATTTAAGCACTGTCTCAATAAAAGGTAAAAGTGTGATTTGTGGACAAAGAAGGATGGATACAGACGTTAGCAGCCCATAACTGGGAAGGGGGTGCTGAACAACAAAGTCATCTGGGAATTCTTTTCAATGCTTACAAAGAGAAATAAAGGTATTAGCAAGAGTCTTAAAGAACACATTTCCTGGAATTCTAAGAAAAGCCCAACAACAACAACAGAACCTTACTACCAAACAACCATGCTGTCCTCGCAGACTGAGAGGGGAGATAAAGCAGAGCAGAGATGCTGCACTGTGTACCCTTAGGGAAGATCAGTTGAATGAGCTACACCAAATGATTCTGTATACTGAGAAGTGGAGACAGAAGAAGGGGTCCTCCTACCTTAAACTAGTCCTTAACCTACCTTAAACTAGTCCTTAACCTACCTTAAACTAGTCCTTAGAGATATGCACTCTAAATATTAGGACAAGCACTAGGAAAAGTTAGAATGAACATAGTTGAAAAGCTAACAGGTGAAAACTACGCAAACACATGATGTTTAATTAAAACCAGAGAAAATGGAAAAGAGTGAGAGATCAATTCCCAAAAGACATAAACCTCCAAAAGTCACACCAGAAGAAACAGATATGCCCAGACCTATCCCTTAATTAAACAGAATCAAGGATTAACTTCCAAAACAGGAAGCACCAGACCCATATGGATTCCCTGATAAGTAAACGCCAAACATGGAAGGAAGGAAGAAAACTAATTCTCACAATCTCTTGTAGGAAACATAAGCAGAGGAGATACTTACTAACTCATTCTGTGAGGCCAGCATTACCCTAATAAAAAAACAAATAAAGACATTACAAGAAAAGAAAATTACAGACCACTATTGCTCATGAAAACACATACATACATACATACATACATACATATTTAACAATATTAGCCAGTGCCACCAAATGATGCATGAAAGTAAATGTACACAATGATCAAGTCAAATTTATTATATGTATACAAGGCAAGTGCAATATCTGAAAAGCCACTGATATAACCCGAAGCTAAAGTAAAATATTGTGATCACAATATCATAGATAGAGAAAATCCAATATCCATTTGTGATGAAAGCAGTCAGCAATCTAGAAGCTGAGAGGATGCCAACGTGATAAGGAACACATGGAAAGAATACTCCTATAGCTGTTATCACAAACAGCAGGGAGAAACAAGATTCTGTTGTATTAGACCTGGAGCAAGGAGAGGGGATTTCTCTCATCACTCTATTCAACCGTTTACAGGAAGTCCTGGATACACAATAAAGACATGAAATCCAAGACAGGCAGACACAAAAGGAGGAAATTAAAACCATTTTTGCTTTAAAAAAATGCTATGGTTTGTGAAGAAAGAAAATCTAAATTATCAACTTAAATACTGCTGGATTAATAAATGGCTGCAATATTTCCAGCATACCAAGCTAATACACAAAAATCAACTTCTTGCAATTAACATTATTTTAGTACCTTAGGCACAGACCTAACAAAGTGCACATTAGACCTACATAAAGAAAAGTGTGTTCCTCTTTCTCCACATCCTCATCAGCATCAGCTGTCACCTGAATTTTTTATCTTAGCCATTCTGACTGGTGTGAGGTGGAATTTCAGGGTTGTTTTGATTTGCATTTCCCTGATGATTAAGGATGTTGAACATTTTTTCAGGTGCTTCTCAGCCATTCCGTATTCCTCAGTTGAGAATTCTTTGTTTAGCTCTGTACCCCATTTTTAATGGGGTTATTTGAATTTCTGGAGTCCAGCTTCTTGAGCTCTTTGTATATACTGGATATTAGTCCCCTATCAGATTTAGGATTGGTAAAAATCCTTTCCCAATCTGTTGGTGGCCTTTTTGTCTTATTGACAGCCTCTTTTGCCTTACTCCTCCACTGCTAGTGGGATTGCAAGCTTGTGCAACCACTCTGGAAGTCAGTCTGGAGGTTTCTCAGAAAATTGCACATAATACTACCAGAAGATCCAGCACTACCTCTCCTGGGCATATACCCAGAAGAAGTTCCAACTGGTAATAAGAACACATGTTCCACTATGTTCATAGCAGCCTTATTTATAATAGCCAGAAGCTGGAAAGAACCCAGATGTCCCTCAACAGAAGAATGGATACAGAAAATGTGGTACATTTATACAACGCAATACTACTCAGCTATTAAAAACAATGAATTTATGAAATTCTTGGGCAAATGGATGTATCTGGAGGATATCATCCTTAGTGAGGTAACCCAATCACAAAAGAAGTCATTAGATATGCACTCACTGATAAGTGGATATTAGCCCAGAAACATAGACCACCCAAGATACAATTTGCAAAACACAAGAAAATCAAGAAGAAGGAAGACCAAATTGTGGATACTTCTTTCCTTCTTAGAATAGGGAACAAAATACCCATGAAAGGAGTTACAGAGACAAAGTTTGGAGCTAAGACGAAAGGATGGACTATCTAGAGGCTACCCTACCCAGGGATCCATCCCATAATCAGTCACCAAACCCAGACACTATTGCATATGCCAGAAAGATTTTGCTGAAGGGACCCTGTTATAGCTGTCTCGTATGAGGCTATGCCAGTGCCTGGCAAATACAGAAGTGGATGCTCACAGTCATCTGTAAAATGGAACACAGGGCTCACAATGGAGAAGCTAGAGAAAGCACCCAAGGAGCTGAAGGGGTCTGCAACCCTATAGGTGGAACAACAATATGAACTAACCAGTATCCCCAGAGCTCATATCTCTAGCTACATATGTAGCAGAAGATGGCCTAGTTGGACATCACTGGGAAGAGAGGCCGCTTGGTATTGCAAACTTTATATGCCCTAGTAGAGGGGAATACCAGGGCCAAGAAGCGGGAGTGGGTGGGTAGGGGAACAGGGCGGAGGGAAGGTATAGGGAACTTTTGGGATAGCGTTTGAAATGTATATAAAGAAAATGTACTACTCAGCTATTAAAAAGAATGAATTTATGAAATTCCTAGGCAAATGGATGGACCTGGAGGGCATCATCCTGAGTGAGGTAACCCAATCACAAAAGAACTCACACAATATGTACTCACTGATAAGTGGATATTAGCCCAGAAACTTAGGATACCCAAGATATAAGATACAATTTGCGAAACGCATGAAACTCAAGAAGAACGAAGACCAAAGTGTGGACACTTTGCCCCTTCTTAGAAATGGGAACAAAACACCCATGGAAGGAGTTACAGAGACAAAATTTGGAGCTGTGACGAAATGATGGGCCATCTAGTGATTGCCATATGCAGGGATCCATCCCATAATCAGCTTCCAAACGCTGACACCATTGCGTACACTAGCAAGATTTTGCTGAAAGAACCCAGATATAGCTGTCTCTTGTGAGACTATGCCGGGGCCTAGCAAACACAGAAGTGGATGCTCACAGTCAGCTATTGGATGGGTCACATGGCCCCCAATGGAGGAGCTGGAGAAAGTATCCAAGGAGCTAAAGGGAACTGCAACCCTATAGATGGAACAACAATATGAACTAAGCAGTACCCCGGAGCTCTTGTCTCTAGCTGCATATGTATGAAAAGATGGCCTAGTGGGCCATCACTGGAAAGAGAGGCCCATTGGCAAACTTTATATGCCCCAGTACAGGGGAACGCCAGGGCCAAAAAGGGGGAGTGGGTGGGTAGGGGATTGTGGGAGTGGGTATGGGGGACTTTTGAGATAGCATTGGAAATGTAAACGAGGAAAATACCTAATAAAAAAAATTAAAAAAGAAAGAAAATGTCTAATAAAAAATAAATAAGTAAATTAAAAAAAAGTGTGACATAGCGATGAAGAAAACTAAAGTTTAAGTCACGGAGGTGGTAATGTTCATGGTCAGGGAGATTTAATCAATGTTACCAAGGTATCCACTCTTCGCATTTCATCTACCGTTTCACCACAATTCCAATTCTAACCCCACCAAGTTACTCTGCAGCTTCCTCAATGTACTCAAAAGTTGCTCTGAAAGGTTCCAGGGAAGGAGGCCCAGCACAGCTGAGAGGTGAAGGCAAACGCCTGGAGTAACCTACACTGCTCTAACTTACCTTAAAGCTGCAGTATAAGCAAGGCTCTGAGGCTGGCAACCAGCACACAGATCTCTGCAATACGACAGAAACCCACCCACCCAAATATGGCAACAGAGGAAGAAGGACAAGAATGGAAAGAGGACGCTCACTACCCCAGAGCTCAGGTTGGCCGGAGAGGACAAAAAAGTTCTTGTCTTTTATAGAAAAATTCAAAATAGGTTACAGGCTCAAATGGAAAATGCAAAAATAAAATTCTTTAAATATATTAAAAAATTCAAGGTAACCAAGGGGTTGAAGAGCTGTTATTAAATGGTATACCAAAAGAATAATCATGAATGAGAAAATCAAGAAGCTACATATGATTGAAGATTAAAACTTCTATGAAGTCAAGCCACAGATGATATTCTTCTTCAATACATCTAATCGAAAAACAGCCATTATGGAAAATAAATGATGAAATCCACATAGAGAGAAGATTATCACTATGTGCTTCTTAGAACGGACAAACCCCATATATCTGGCAGGATTTGGGCTTACTGCTGATCAATACTAAATGGTATAGCCATTCTGGAACTGTCTCATAAAACTAAACATATTCTTACCATATAAACTACCATTTAGGCTACCTGGTAACCTACATGATTGAAAATATGTTTATGCAGAATCTGACCGTCAATTCCTTTTTTGAGAAATGAGTCAGTAATTCACAGATTGATGATAGCACAGAGCTTCTTCGTTTCATTCTGATGCCTGCTAACTTATATACCTCTGATATACTTTTCAACCACTCAGTCTAATGCAGATACAAAAGCCTACCATCAGTATGTATGAGTCCCTTAGGTTAAGCTGCGAGTGTTCACAGAGCAGAGGGTGTGATACTGACAGGATGCTGTCTGTTAAAAGGTCATTACTACACTGCTTATCACTACACAGGGCCCAGCATGATAGGGCAGAAAGGAGAATGGCTTTGGGATCGGAGCTCTAATTTTCACTCCGCCTCTTAGAACTCTGTGAACTTGAACACTCTCATAGAAATGATGTTTGTACTTTAAGCTTTTTACAAGGTAAAAACCGCCGCCGCCGCCACCACCACCACCACCACCACCGCTACCACCACCACCACCACAACACCCATTTTTCCCTCTTTCTACTCTAAGGATTGTGAGGTCAGAGACTTTAGACATGGACGAGAGCCAGGACACAGAGTGAAGGCCTCACTCTGAATTTAGTCACTGTAGTAAGATGTCCCCAATTCATGTACAAGAGAAAGCTGATAGTATAATAGTGTTGTAAAACTTTAAAAAGACAACTTCTGCTGTGTGTGTGTGTGTGTGTGTGTGTGTGTGTGTGTGTGTATGTGTGTGTAGAACACCACTTAACATACAGAGTCCTGCAGCCCTTATCTCTGTCACTCTTCCAGCCACCTCAGACTGCAATGACCAACATGCACATTTCAATACTGCTTCTTGGAAGTCCCAGTGTGAGCTGACGCTTGGACATGTCAGGAAGGCACCAGCAGCTTTCCCTATGGTTGCACACCTAAAATACCAAAAAAAAAAAAAGGAAACCTGCTTTTTCTACATGAAGACAACCTAAAATAATCAAACTGGTGAAAAACTCAATTATTAATAATGATAATAAAATAATGTTGGTATATAATGACTTTACTGCTGCTGCTGAATTAGACTAAGCCTAAGTTTTTATCAAATGCTTTCAAGTAAATTACAACTTACTGACAGACACCAAGAGGTAAGAATTGGCACATGTGTTTATTAAAGACATGAATATCTCCAAGCAAATGACTGGAGATTCAAGTGGAAGATGTTAGCCTGAATTTTCAAAACAGCATTAAAGCTAAAAACATCAAAGAAAAAAACCAAACCAAACCCCAAAAAGCTAATTGATTAACAGGATTCTCATGGAAGCTAAGTTGCACAATTGAATTGAGGCATCTTCTAAGTATTATTATTAATGATTTTTTTAAAGTGCTTATTTATTGTGTGTGTGTGTGCCACAGTGCACGTGTGGAGGTCAGAGGACTACTTTCAGTGGGTAGTCCTCTTCTACTACATGGGTCCTGGTGACTGAAGTCAGATTTGGCAGCAATTATCTTTACTTTTTGATTCCTGTTGCTACCCATATTAATACCTTGGAGTAAAATGATCTCATTCATAAAATGAAAATATCTTGTATTAACATATGTGGTAATTGTAAGATCAAATTTGATACCACATACACCAGCATTTAGAACAGTGTTGGTGCTAAGAGAAATATACGGCCACATTCTCACCAGCTAGTGAAGAAGTCTGACATCTGTAACTATTGATCAGCTGTGTAAAAGCCAGGAAGCATGCTAAAAAACATGTCAGAGAGAGAGCAGACATCTGCTTTCCTGTGTTCTGAAAGACTGTTTATTCTCTCAGAGGAAACACATTTTGCTTTCAGTTTCAACACACAAGAGCCTTAGTAAGGACTCTAGGCCACCCATCCGTTACAAACCCAGTTGGCTCCAGCCCTTCCCTGTCCTACACTCCCAGAAGGGCCCTTCCTCTCAAGTAGGAAAACTGGGAATTAAGCTGGATACACAGGAGGACACAAGGCACTAGCTGGAAAGCCTTTATGAGACAAACTGGTGACGTGAAACCTTGCTGGCTTCAAGCGGAATACTGTCACCAAATTTCACTTAGTCCAGAGAACTGCATGCCTGCCTCTCCCCTCACAGCAGCAAATTCAAAGTTATGAGGAAATGAAACATTGAATGCTTGTCTACACCACCTACGTGGGTAATGTTAGTGACCAGTAAGAAACGAACTGTCTAGGGAGCCTTAGTGAGTGGGTGACAGGACACACGAAGCGGCAAGTGTGTCATGTGCAGCACTGTGCTCACCTATGAAGTTCCAACATCCAAGATTTGCCTAGAGTTGCAATTAAAAAATTTTAAAACTCACTTAGCATTTATTTAAATTATAAATAAAGAATATGGAATACCTGTGTTGCACTTCCTTAAAACCTGAAAAGGCCAAGCTAAGTACTTAATTTGATAAAACTGGTCACAAATTTAAAAATTATTATTTTCAGGTGCATAAAACCCATGTGACAGAAAATTAAAACCCCAAATTATAGTTAAAAACATCAAGTAGAGGGTCTTTGTTATCTTTGACACGTTTAACATTTGGGAGAGTACAGTGACTACGAGACATTTTCTAAGGTGACTCCTGATGGAGAGCAGAGTATCTTTACTTAACTCATCCTTAATTACCACAAAAACAGACAGCATTCCCAAGGAAACAGTCCTAAGTTACCACAGGAAGAGCAATGGTCAATACAGTTTACAGAGCACTGTGCATAATTGTATTGAAAAGCAAGCAAGTTCCTTAAAATACAATTTAGTTTCTTCTGTATAACTACCCTTAAAGGTCTGTGTTAGCTCTGACCAGAAACTTTCTGAATAGCTTTAAAAGCCATCTTAGACTACACAATAAGAGCATTTTCTCAGAATGCCTAAAGAAATGTATAACAGAATCTAGTTTGTGATCTATTACATAAAATTTAGTTTTCACTCTCTTTTCTCTTCTTCTAAACCAGGAAGGAATTCTGAATCCTTCCCTACGAGATTATATTTAGATGAAATAAAGATATGCTATTTTTTTTTTCTTTTGGAGTGAATAAAAAAACCACCATGTTTTCACAAAGCAAAATTCTATGACATACTCACCCCCCTCTGAAATATACTTGGAATTCGTAAATATATGCTAAACTTTCCTGCAATCATGGAAGTTTTCACTCTGTTTATCCATTCAAATATGATACTTTTGCATAATGGCACTAACACAAGATTGGCAGATAGAGAAACTGCATTAATTGATCAAGATTTACCAGAGTGTATTTATGGTTAACTGGCTGATGTCTTCTCCCTTTTTTCCCATACCAGAGACGGGACATTTCCTTCCCAGGTCACATTAAGCTTCAGCAAATCACGGAAGAACTGTTTTCAAAAGCATTCTTCCTCTGTCAGAGATAAATTTGCAGCACCAGAGCCCTGCTACAGTGACAAAACAGTTTGCTAGCAACAATGATTTGATTGACATGACAGAGAGCTAATCACTAAGTAGTATCCATTGAACAGATAGTCCTGAGTGGAGACTGTAAAGCTGGGGAGGGAAGAATGTGTTTCCCAAGCTCAAGTTAGGTTGCACTGCACCCAAATGTACAAAGAAAGAGCTCCAAAGTTTAAAGACGCAGAGCACATATTTCCACGGCACTAAAAGTGTCACAGTTACAAGGCATGCACTGCGTACACTTTCCAGAATTTCTCCCAGATCCCATGTGACTGCAGAGAACACTTCCCTGTTTGCTCACAGTCCCACAGCTCTGCTCTATTTCTTTTTTGTTACACATTTATTCTTTATAGCTAATAATCCTATAAAATTCAATCTTTTATGAGAATACTCATAGATAACAAAAAGATCATTTAAAAATGTTTTCTAGCATATTATTTATTGAATGGTACTTATATTTACTGTGTCTACATATGCTGTACTTATACAACCAGAAGCTTATTTTTTAGAAAATTAAGTGCAAACTATAATTACTTTAGATGTAAACTAAAATTATCTGGAGCTCAGTTTATGTATGCTATAATGGTAATGTCCAAATATTCCTTTCATTTTAAGGCAAACTGATTCTATTGTTAACCTGCTATCTACAGCACACATGGCCATTTCTTCAAAACACACACACACACACACACACACACACACACAACTTTTCAAGCACATAAGGCACAGTGCGCCCACAGAACTCAGTACTCTTTGCGGTCTTCATTTTCCTCCTCCCTGTCCACCTGCAGCGCTGCCCCCCCTTCCCCTCGACCACATTCCTTAAACATACAGTACACTGCGGTCATAGTCCATCCTCTCACCGCGAGCTCCGCATAGCACAACCATTAACGATGCTAAAGAAAAAAAAAACATTGGGGGAACATTTTAAAAACCTTTCTGAAACACAAAAACAGGTGCTTCAAAATGAAGTGTGATATGAAAAATGACAAAGAACAGGCACGGCACAGCCTACTGTTTGCTGCCTGCTTACTAGCCATATCTGAGAAATGTGACCTACCTGTGTTGACTTTAGACAGAAACACGCCTTCACTTTGGGATCCTTGCAACTGAATGAGCATTTAATGACCAGGCTGAGAAGACCTGGAACATTTTTGCTTGTGCTTTTAATATACTGGCCTGATTTTAATTTGTGATTAGGTAGTTCTTTAATAACAAACATGAGATGTATTTAGGAAAATAAACATAGGTCATTTGTTACCCAGCTGTTCAGCAGATAGCATGGTTAACTAAGCCACTGCAGGCCTTTGGCACGGTGCTTACTGCAAGGTTCAGCAGTGTTACACTGGGGTTCTTTGGAAACATGCAGTGAATGACCATAGCAATAACTCCACTAATGACAGCTGTGCAAACAGAACTGAACCCACACAATAGGATATAATTGAGCTTAATGATGTAGAAGACTGAGATTAAATATTTACATTGATATAGTCAAACCAGAGAACACTGGAAGTTCTAAACAAAATCATCATGTAAGTAATTTGAACATTAAGCCATAAGTAGACATGAAAATGTTAATATTCCTTTGGGGATTTATTTCCAAAGCCGGCAACACATTACACTCCTACTGAAATGGATGACCTGAGCTTTGAGAGATTGAGAAACTAGTCATTAAATGGAGCCACCAATTTATCAATGCTTTGCCAAAGGATGGAGACAGGGACTACGTCAGAGCTTTTTCTTTTAATAACAATCATTTCAAAAATAGAACTCTAGCTGGGAAGATGACACTGTTGTCAAAGGGCCCTTGAAGCCGATCTCATTCCTGAGACCTATGTGGTGGGAGGAGAAAACGAACATCTACAATTTTTCCTATAACTTCAACACGAGTGCATGGTCCTTTTTTATAATAGTGGTAATTCTGATAATCATTAGGGGGTGCCACTGTTGAAATGTAGATAAATTTTCCCGTCTTTTGTGGGACAGGGGATCTCCTGGTGTATAGAGCTCACCTATAAATCTCTGACACCGCCCTTCCAACTTCCATCCTCAAATTTCTAACCTGAAACCCCTGCCTTTTCTATTTACAGTCACGACCTAATTTCTGTTTTGTAGATGGAGCTCTTTTGAGTATGTCTTTAAATTTTTCCTATTCATACTGCACATCTTAGAAATTTTGGGTGCCATGATATATAATGTTTTAATAAATCTTAGAATAATGATGACGGTAACACAGGGTCTGGATAGACTCTCTAGCAGTAGACAACAGAGTTAAGGGAAAGATCAGTTTGTACACATCACCATGGAGTATCCAAAATCTGCTATCTGTTTGGATGATATATTGATGTTCCCTGGAAAAAGGGCTAAAGACAAAGGTGAAACACAGTAGCAAAGGACTTTTCGACAGAATTGTCCAAAGAAAGCTTTGCTCTTTCAGGTCATAAAGTCTCTATCACTGATGTTAAAAGACCAGTGTAAGAAAGATGCAAACTGCGAAGACCAGATGGCAGCGAGCTATATGTTCTAGCTTATAACTTCATATTCCGATTTCATAAGCCTTATACTTGAAAAGGTTAACCACGCACATCAGTTGTCCCAACAGTCTGAAATGTAACCTAAGTGGCTAAGGGATCGGCTTTTAGTCGTAAAACTCCCACTGCTTCCTCGCCTTACCCATCCTCAAGAGCTCTACAGCCACAGTCATGAGCATCAGGCCAGGGGGTGCTGCTTGCAGAAAACAAGGCAAATGGCACTGCTACAAACCACACTCTTCCACCACTTTTTGTTTAGTTCTAGGTAAATATTCCTAGGACAAATGAGGAGGTACAAAGATTTTTAATCTATGAGTTATACTCTGCAATGTTTTCCCCAGAAACTGAAGCCAATCCTTTGAGTCAAAACAGTCAGCAGTGAGGATAGGGACACGTCACAGGTCAAAGTGTCTGTCAGGTAAAAACGGAGCCCCAGAAGCCATGTAAGGCTCGGGTGGAAGTGGAGGGTGCTTATATCAGCTTCACACATTGAGATGGGGATCTGCAGAGCAGGCTGGCTGTGGGGAGCAGTACCTGTGAGCTCTGGGCTGCATTGAGAAGGGCTGCCTAAGAGAATACGGTAAAAGAGTCATAAAGGAAGATGCCCAGCAACCTTTGTCTGCGTGTACACATTCGCACACAAACTACAGCTCACACATTTGCACACATGCATGCAACACATACACCCACATGAAAGAAGAAAAGATAACAAGTCAGTAGTTTTGTATTTCCAAACTTAACTGATCCAACCATAATTGGAAAAAGTTTTCGATTCTCTTTCTTAATGAGAATTCTGCCACCCAGCACATTACTGCCCCATCTAGAAACTTCATCCTAATCTAGTTACCATTAAATCCTTGGCATTCACATGCTGTCTTTTCCTACCTCATTTTAATCTACTTTCCACTGTTGCTAACCTACAACTTGCACAGGTCTTTGGAAATGTGGACAAATTTACCTTCTAGGACTAAGTAAGTACTGTGAGCACGCAGTTACCATGTGAGCACAGAGTTACCGTGATCACCATCCACAGTGAGAGGCTGTGGGTACCCAGCACCCCACCACCATCCACAGTGAGAGGCTGCAGGTGCCCAGAACTCCCCATAAATTTTCTTCCTGTCACTTTGCTACTCCTCAATTTCCAGGAACTCGAGAACCCTGAAAACCAATGCATTTCGGCTCCTTTCACTCCATATCAGGCCTTCCATATCAGGTATTCCACTCATCTATGAGAATCATCCACATGGTTGCTTATATCATTAGAAATTTCTTTTTATTGTTGTATTACTTAAAATTTTATAAACCTCTACAGATTTATCCATCTATTCTCTTGATAGTGACTCAGGTCATTTGTAATTTAGAGCTATTATAAATGAAACTAGAATTAAGATTAATAATTTTTATTTAAGTATTAAAATAAATGTACAATATAGACTATTTCTTTTCCTTCATTATATTGATGAGGATGTTGTATTTAACAAACACAGTGATGTTGGACATTGAAAATCAGAAACACAACTTAAACAGAAGACATATCACATATACTTAAATCATTGTACATGCTAAATACATGCACAGCAAATTCATACACACAAATAACCACAAACTTTAACCAAATGGATAATAAAATTTGAGCCCATTTATTATCACATTTTAGCATCTGCTCTATGTTTTCTAATAACATCTAGAAGAGATTAGACAAAAATATCAAAATAAGAAAAATATTGTTACACTATCAACCTCCCTAAACAAAGCATATAAAATGGCATAATCCTAAAAATTTTTATCTATAGGGGGCTTTGAAAAGCACTTCTCAGTATTAGCTTGGACACTGTTTACAAACTCATTAAATTTAAGCACAGAAAAAAAGTATTCCTATAAAATTAGTACCAAATTAATATCACCATATTCAAATCAAGATAATGCTTGTTAGGTGTGAAAGTTAGAAATAACAGCTAGTTGTGCTAATTGAGTGTTTTTTCATTCAAGAGAAGAAATACAGATAAGTCAGGTAGGGAATTTTTATGACAATATGATAGCAATGTTATTTCTATCTTTGCCATGTTATCTTCCTTTATGCTAGAATATACAAAAATCACTTTATTATTAATGATCCAGTATTTTAATGTAAAAACAGAGTGACAAAGAACATTAAAGTTACTACTCAGACTCATTCAATAAACACATTTGGGCCTGGACTACAAACTATGTCTTCAAAAAAAAAATCTGCTTTTGTGCAATGGATTTTCTTCTTTCTTTTTTTTTTGTACAATGAATTCTTAAGTCTATGGCATACCATAGGTTACACACTCACACAAAGTAAAAAGAAGCAAACAGAGCTGATGGAAGTCTTGCCCTCCTTACCTCCCACTCCCTGGCTGCTGCTTCACCAGCAGGGGCTTCATTCGCTTCAGACTCGTCCATCTTTTTGACTACTATGAATCCAGGCTCTCTGGTGTATTCACCAGAATCTTCTGCATAGATTTCTGGACTCCACTGAATGAAGAAGGCATACAAGTGGTCTGTCCTGTTAGAGCAAAGGACTATTAGCAGGCCTAGTACTGTCTGCTCTTAGCTCAAGTTAAAAAACTCTATTTGTGCAATGTCTTGATAGAAGCTGAAGACTTTCAAAATATACCACACTATATAAAATAATAAAGTCCATTAAAGGAAGATATTATCCTTAAAATCTGATTTGGCTATGATTTGTCAAGTCCTATAAAAAGCCGTGCCTTTGAAGGCCTTTCCCTATAGTGACTGCAGTGGAATACTCTCCTCCATGAAGCAATGGGAAAGAAGCCAGCACGCAGCATTCAGCATGATATCAGCAATCCACAGTGAACTCTGGCTTCCTAGGTTGGCGAGTTCATCTTTTTCCATATCTGCTTTCCCTTTCCGCTATTTTGCTAACTGCAGTAAACCACATTGTTTGGTACATTCTGTAATCAACATGTTTAAAGGTCAAACATACATCTAAAGCACTTATGTGTATGGATAACTGAATCACAAAATTCCCAGCTAGCAGATAACGACAAATAGCAAGGGTTCTAGGAGTTCTGCATCCATCTCATGATCGGCAAGGCTATGTGACCTCTGACATATTAAAAGGGGAGTAACTTTTACCTTCTGGCAACTGATCACTATCAACAATTCTGTTAAGTTTTCTACCTATGATAAAGTTTAAAATTACAATAATATTAACATGAATAAAAACCAAGGTACATTTTATTTATATTTGCAATGAAATTGCTAACTTGGGTAGTAAGGTCACCAAGTGGGATAGTATTGATTTTAATCAAGGAGAACAAACAGACTTTTTCCTGGTTAAGTTTGGAACACTTAAGCTTGGAACTAAGAACAACATAAAAACAAAATTCCATATAAATATTAAGAAAAAATAGGGCTGGAGAGATGACTCAGCGGTTGAGAGCACTGCCTGCTCTTCCAGAGTTCCTGAGTTCAATTCTCAACAACCACATGGTGGCTCACAACCATCTATAATGGGATCTGATGCCCTCTTCTGGTGTGTCTCAAGAGAGCAACAGTGTACTCAGATACATAAAATAAATAAATCTTTAAAAAAAAAAGAGAGAGATAACCAAGAATAATGAGAAAAACTAAGTTTTATGTTAAATTTAACTAAATAGTAACATTTTAAATTATAACCATTTTAATATCACTGGCTTATTCAATAGGCTCGGGTTCTTTCAAGTAGTGAATTATGCAAATCAAACTATTTTAATTACTAAAATCCCATTTGATACAAGAAATGTACATTGTTTGGTATATCTTGTAGTATCTTCTGCTTCCACTAGTGTTTCTTCCCCAGTTAAAAATGAGAGAGCCCTAACACATTCAGGTTTCTAGGAGGGCATTTTTAAGTGTAAACGCTCCCAAGCTGATCAAGACTGGTGATACTAGGAATAATTCTACAAAAAAGGTCTCTTTATATCCAATTGCTTCTAATTCATTGAGGAACACAGAACTGAGCTTTCAAGGACTAGGTCACCAATAGTCACTAAAAATTATGATAAAAGATGACTGAGTAATTTTTGGAAGACACACAGACACATTTAAAGAACTGGGTGTGGTTATTATAATGAGACATTACTGATGTTTAGAAAACAAAGCTTCCAGCAATTAAAAAAAAATGGGCGTGGTGGAGCAAATCCTGACATCGACCCCACACTTCACAGGAAGCGCTTCTCAGTGCTATCTGGGCTGCTGCACTGCTATGACTTTAAAACTGAAGCATGCTAGGTTGTTAGTGTCCCACCAGGAAAAAGTCATTACTCTTGTCAGTCATCTTAGCAAGTCAAGTACATGTGGTTTCAGTATATCCAGAAAAATATATGAGTATGTGCAATTTGTTGCAAAATCATTAATAAAGAATGAAAATATCTTAAAAGATTCTAAAGAAAACATACTAGAAAACACAAATTTGAAGATAAAATGTCAAAGAACTACACATCATTTTCCTTCACAAGGCTGTATCCGTTCATATGCTCATGAATCTTCATGGTCTAGGACATAAGTCCTTAACTACTAAAACACCACTCACGTTCCAATGTTTTAGCATTAAACTGTAGATATGCAATTTTAAAGATATAAATTAAAAGTATCAGCGAGCAGCTGATTTCATATAGACTTAGAACTAGCCTTTGTTTATGTATTTACCGAGAGCCCTGCTACACACTGCACAGGGTCACCTTGAACTCACTGTGAATGTCAAGCTGTTTTTGAACTTGGGATGCTCTTTCTCAAGCCTTTCTGGTGCTGGAATTAAAGGTGTATGCCACCATGCCTGCCTAATATTAGCTATTAGTTAGGAAATGTAAGCTTTAAGGTATTTTGCTTCTGGTGTTAGGATGGATAAAATAATCTTGTAAGGAAGACAGATGTTTTGAAGCTTTTATTTTACCTTTCTTGTGGCACTGCAAACCAATATTCGTGTTTTTTATCTCTTTGTGCATACTGTTGCATCGTAGCACTTGCTTGCGATACAAAGGTCTTCCTCATTGGTTTTCCGACTCTGAGACATAGGAACTTATGTAATCGATGCCTTCGCTTTTCCTTTAACAGCGAGGAGCCTAGAAGTGATGTGTAAACAGGATCCATTCAGTTTTCTCAGAGTATACTCAAGTAGCTTAGATGAAGCAATTTTACATTTTAGTTTCTCACTGTAAAATAATGAATCTTACTGGTACTTGTGCATATTCATTTAACTGCCTCACACTTTTTTTTTCTTTGGGGGGGGGGGTGGAATATATAGTTACTGAAACAGCAAGACACAATGAAAGAGCCAATCATGAAATTCAGTTTTGTCGAGGGCCATTAGGAAAACATGCAAAGCTCAGCAGAGACTTTTCAATAAATTGCTAATGATAGCTGTGCTGAACTGCATGTCCTGTAAGACAGTCTGCGTAGTCTCTATTACCCTGCAAAAATCACAGCTAAGTAAGTATACATAAGAATAAATTGCTAATAACAGCTATGCTCAACTGCATATACTGTAAGATATTCTGTGTATTCTCTATTACTCTACAAAAATCATAGCTAAGTAAGTATACATAATTTCTAAATGGTTATTTTAATACAAAGTAAAGAATTTAATGAAATCTCTGGTCTGTACATACATACAAACAAAGGTGTAAGAAATCAGCAATATTATTTTACTTAAATGATACATAGGATAAAATTTATTATTTTGTTTTTGGTTTGGGTTTTTGTGGGGGTGGGGGGTGGGGGGTATAAAGTGGCCATTTGGACCAGTTTGAAATCTAAAATTTGTAGGCATCAGTACACTCGTGTTGTTGTCCACTCACCCCTACCATCCATGCTGACAGCTCTCACACTGTTCTCAAAGCAAAGCAGCACTTGACTAAGCCATGAGCTGCCCCCCCGCTCCCCCCCCCCCAGTCATAATCAGCAGTGTGTGCTCCTCGTCTTCCTTTACGCGGCACCATGCAGAAGCAGAGCACACACATGTCTGTGGTGCACCTTTCACTCAGCCACAGGCTGTCACCACTTACCCGTCTTAGACTTTCCCCTTTTTAAAAACTTAATTATTGAGATTGTAATACAATGACATCACTTCCCAAGTCAACTCTTCCCTATAAGCCTTCCCACATAGCCCTTCTTCCTCTCTTTCAAACTCATGGGGCTCTTTCATCAATTGTCATTATTATATATACACACGTATGTGACAGAAACTTCCTGCTCTTTAAACCTGAAGAATTAACATTTCCACGTATATGATGTGTCACATTTTAATTCAGTCATATGCATAGTATTGTAAATCACTCGGCTGTACACAAATTCTGTACACGCATCTATCTACTTGCGTCCCTCTTTTTGGTTTTTGTGGAGGGGGGTGTCACACACCGGAAGAGGACTTGCCAGATCCCCTTTGAGGATCTGCTCATTCTCCACAGCCGCTGTCCATCATCCTCACCTCCGCTGCTGGCTCCACCTGGCACAGTGCAAACACTGGAATGGCAGCAGTTCCACCACCTTGTTGATGGAGGCCAGAAGATACCTCATTTACATAGCAAGACTTATGGGCTTGAAGCATGTACGGTCACGTCCAACGTTCAGTTTTTAAAATACTGAATTTTCTTTGTATTTCCCAACTAAGATAGTTTGAAAATCTAAGATTATAATCATTACTAACTAAAGAATGTGTTTACTGACAGCAATTTCTGTAAAAGGAGAACTGTCTTTTTCTATGCTGTGTTTTCTTTTCTCAGAACACAATGAACATTTATTAGGAAGGATTGTCAAATACAGGAGGTTATAGCACAGTTTACAGAATTACCTGGAATTGATAACGGAGGATGACCAACTAGTATTAAGGTTACTACAGATCTTTGGAAGGAATTTTTGGTTTTGACTCCCATTGCGTCTATCTGTGCATACAGACTTTAATGTAAACTGAGGATTGTACAATATGTACTGCTATTTCATGCTTCTTTTCACTTAACATCTGTGTAGTGCATACTCATTATAATTTTTTTAAATGTGGCTGTATTAGTCTTTAATTTATCCAATAGTTTATTTGTTTCTAACAATTCATATTGTTAAGGTATTTACTCTCTTTGATATAAGTAACATTGGAATAATTATCTTTGTATATGTTGTTCAGTTTTTTTTGAAGCCTTTGAAAAAGGTTAAAGACAGATTATCATTTTAGTAAAATAAAAACTTGAAATTAAGAAAACGCTCATATATAAATTGAATCAATGTGGGCAATATATCAATAGAATTGGGAAATGTTTGAGCCGTAGCTACTTAATCATAATGTATTAAGCAAAGCACACTATACTACGGTAATACTCATATGAACAAAACCTGAACTAAGACAAGAAGTGATAACTTTTATCCTGAGCATTTGTTTTTAAAGGAAGCCATCGAATCAGATGAGCATCGGATTTTTACGTACGTAAAAGAACTGCAGAAGTAGATTTTTACTGTCGACAGTTCTTTTTACAAAAATTATGGAATTAAAACTTTGGTAACTATAAATTGAAATTCGGACATTAAATATGTAATGATATAATTGAAAAGAAAATGGAGCAATCACTGTATTATACAGTGTGGGTACAACATGTTCATAAGACAGACTTTATGGAAAGTGCTTTGCATTAGGAGTGCTTAAACATGGCAGAAAAGAAGTTCAGAGACCAGGCACTGCAGACATGTTCCCGGAATAAAGCCAGTCAAGAGTGGTTTGCTTCTCCTTCACACTGCCTTAAGTCAGCAGTCTCTGCTCAGAGAGAAAGCAGAAAGCAACATGCAATCAAACAGACTAACCAGCCTTGCATCTCCCTAGCACTTACCCTCTCCATGTGCGTCTGCTGCTGCGCTGCTGTGTTTACTTTCTCTCTGTGACACCTGCTGAATCGTGTCCCTTTGCTGCTTGGCTTGCTGCATAGAGTGAGTTTTCCAGAGTTTGCGCAGCTCCTCTACTTCTGTCTCTGAGTCCCGTTTTAGCTCCTGCCCTTGTTGATCCTTAAGAACAGCTGGTTTTTCTTTCAGTTCTACTGTTTCTCCAGAAGATACACTGTCTTCACCTGCCTCTTGCTGCAGTGAACTTTCCTGGTGGGAAGAATCCTGGTTATCCTGACCTTTTACTTCTGTGCTTTGTTCCTTTGGGCCTGAGACTTCTTGAAGGCTTTCTGTAGCTTTATCTCCTCCTTTAGTGGCTGTTTCCAGACCACTTAAGCCAGTTTCATGAGATAGAGCCCCAGGGTTAGAGCTAGTGCGGTCAGGAACGTTAGCAGCCTCTGACGTGGCTGTCAAGGACTGGACTTCCATCTGACTGACAGTCTGCACAGATTCTGACGAGGCATCAGATGACTTCTCCTGTCTCGGCTCCGAGGAGAGCAGCTCCTCGCGGATAGGAGAGAGTTCTGACTCTGTGAAAGCGTCTTCCGAGAGAGACTCCTCGGTGCTCCTGGGAGCAGTGCTGGCACTGTCGTTACCCTGGTCACGCGCTCTCGGGTCTGCGTCCTCAGCAGAGACTCCTGTCGCTTTCTTTGAATGGCAGGACCCCCTTCCTGACAACTGATCTAGTTCTCTGTTATTAAGGAAAATAAAAAAGTATTAGACATTAAAAACTGTATCAATTTACCTTCTACAAGCAAATAATAAAATAGTATCACAGAAGAGGCTTTTCAAAAACAGCAAAGTAGCGCTATCAACAGAATATACAAACACCATGCATTTCATATATACCACATCATTACATCGAGGTTTTTCATCAACTGTTTACCATCTGGGAAACATCAATGTAAGCGCTCCTCGTAAGAAAACTACCACAAAGTCTGATAACTTAAATTCCTGACGAAATTATAATACTGAAAGAAAATTTTCATTGGTAGGACAGGGACAATAGAAAATTTCAATTTATCATATACATATGCAGTACTTATTTATATACAAAGAGAGAGTAAAAAACATGAATAATGAGAACCAAGCTGAGGCAAAACATTTAAAGGAACTCTATAAGCTCAGAACAGTGCTAAGAGAATCTGTCCAGTTAACGAACTAAGATGTTAGATTATGAACGTTTTATGGTGAGGTCTCATATCCAACTTTCCTGGCATTGTTTTAGGTAAATACTAATGTTCCCAAGATATATGTTCTGGAAATAAGCATCATTTAAGAAGTCAGCAATTTGGAATGACGGTTCCTTGACGTCTCAGTGGCAAAGCACCAATGCCTTGCACGTATGGCTAGAGAACAAGTATGCCAGTCAGAACGGCAGTAAGTGAGCGACCTTCTGTGGATATTACGGCTAAGTCTCTTATGTAACTTTCTTATGGTTTTCAAGATTTTGTAACAATATATATATTTTTCCATAAGGCATATCTTTATTTTAAAGATTTAGTTTAAGTGCCTTCTGCCTTTGTACTGGATTCATCTTTTAAAAGAGGCAATCTAACTGGAGATACTAAGTTTGCAATGGTGCCATCTAATGGTGATTCACTTAAACTGCACCCACAGGGTCAAGGACCTGAGCGTGCTTTGGAGATGCCACACTCAAGAGACTAGCTGTTAGCAGGTTTAAAAACAGAAACAAAGATAAAAACTAACAGGCTATGATTTAAGTGAGTTTTTTAGCCTGAAATGTAATGTTTTGAAAGGTTAACATTAATGGTGCATTGTTCAACACAGTTTAGACAGTACCTTAGAAATCAATTCTCCAAGCATTAAAAAAGAGGGAAAACCATTAACATCTTTTACCTCACCTGTGCAAACAAACTATTACTTTGCAAAGCCACTCTATGTATTTATCTTGTTTGAAGTCAAATTCTGATGTCAATTAACATACAAGCCAAGACTTAGGGATATTTCCTTCCAGTGACATTGTTTAAAGTGTTTGAATCCAGGTCCCTGTCCTTCCAAGTAATATGCAGAATGATAAAATGGTCACTTGAAAAGCAAGGGACACCCCATCTTCCTTGCAGAGCAGTCCCAGACCATAGAGAACAGGATTTAACTCTGAAACACTGAGACGCAAGGTCAGGACAAGCTCTCCCTGACGCGCAGCAGTCCCTCTTCCCCCGTGGAGCTGGTTTTTCAGCCTGTGTCTCATCTCTACCTCTAAGCTCAATTAATTGTGGTTTGATGTTTTATTTTTTGTTCTCTTTCCTGAAATTGGCTTTTGTTGACAACTTAAAAATATATCCAGTAGTTTAGAATACTTATTTTCTAGGAATTATTTGTGTTTCTAGAGATCATTTTACCACGCCAAACCAGTAACTGTCATTACAGGCTAAATGGACCTTTCCCAAGAAGGGGTAACAGCTTACATACTATATATATATATATACTGAAAAAATACCTAGCTCCTTCTCCTTTGTAACTTTTTTCACCCCAAGGTCTAATTTTTAAACTGGCATAAGACTGTAAATTATCTGTTATCAGTGAAGGTGAAGCCATTTTTACATGGCTGTCAGCCTCATAGTGAGTGGGATGGAGTCTCTATTACACGCTAACCTCTTCCCTTCCTCTGTCTTTCCGGGCTGTGCCTAACCCGGCACTTTCATATCTAAGCTATTCTACTACAGCAGTTCCCACATTAGCACACTCTAAACCCTTCACTAGTGCAACCTGGAGGCTTCCTCTTCCCATGTGACACTTTCTTACCCAGAAGTCCTACAGTAAGTGTGAATGGAAAGCTGCTCTGATTACTTCCACACTGGGCCTTGGTCCGTGCCACACTCACAACTACACACGCTACTCTTTCGGTACGTTCATGGAACTTGACAGTTATTCTATTTGTTAATAATACAGAATAAGTTAAATTTTTTTGATTTTGTGTCTAAATAACAAAGGATTGATAAGCACTAAATTACAAAAGTACTATAGGCTACTTGTCAAATATCTGATTCTTTAACCAAGTAAATATAAGTGAAATTACTAACTAAATACCAGGCACACTAAAAATCAACTATCCAATAGTGCTTAGATTCTTGTTTTACTACTGACAAAATAAAAAGCAGCTATAATAAGACTAAGAAAATAAGAGTATTAGAGAAGGTTCAACTATATAAATATATATAAAAAAAATCCCAACCAACCAACAAAACAAAGAAAAAAAAAGAGTGAAGCCCAACTACCAGCCTGTACAGTGACATACGCACATGGGCAGTGATTCCTTTATTTTGCTATCCAAAATCTCTTTGTACATGGCAGCTGACATCACCTCTTCCATCGGACACATGATGCCGTATTCCTCACAACCGTTCTCTTGAACCAAGGGGTCTGTCTTGTGTGGATCAAACATTATGTTATTTGGTGTGACTAGCAGGACGCCACTGACTGTGCCCTAGGAGGAAACAGAAAGCACCATTCAATCTCCAAGGTTCCTAATTTCATAAAGATTCTAGGTACCTCGTTAAGTGCCTTTTCTGACTTCTGGCCATCTGCTTTCAGGCACTGTGGCACTTTCATGAAAACATGCTTTTCTACTAAACTATTTTTTTCCTCAGCAGAGACACAATTCAAAGAATATCATGTTCTGCCTAAAACAATCATGTGAGGGATGAAGTCTGACCTGACTATGAAGAGAACACACTGCAGGAGACCAAGCTTTACAGGAATCTGCCCCCACCTCCTGTGTTCTTCCCTCCATACAAGTACCAAATGCAGCTACATGGGCACTAATAACTCATTATCAGTGGTAAAGGAAGAATTCCATAGAAATACTGTTTGAAAAAAGTAACCAGTTTTACTTGAATTTGCGATTCATCAGTTATGGGACTTTCAGAATACAAAGTTTTAGGGCATATTTCTTCATCTGTAAAGTTGGTATATTAAATAAAATTCGTATTAGGCCATAACTATTTTTTCATTTGCCATTAAAGACCATGAATTGTAAATGAACTTATATAAATAGTGCTATAAACCTTAAGTGTCTACATTTTATCAATGAAGGTTTATAAACAGTTGACACAATTGGTAGGAATTATTATTTATTCTTTCATATGTAGCAAACTCTGCATGTACACTGTTGACTCATAATCCTAGCTCTGAAATAGGTACTATTTCTAAACTGTTCTGAAATATCCTATTCTTCAGATGTGAAAATAAAGACTGAGATAAGTGAGCAATTTGTCCAAAAGAAAACACCCGTCTGGATAGTCTGTCCCTCCACCATATTACTATTCACATCACAAAGGATCCTTACTCCAAACCAAGGGCGAAGCATCCCTTACTCTCACTTTTAAACTTTTGTTTCAAGATAGTCTATAAAAAGCCTGACAAATTTCTGAAAATCCAATGGTAATTTGAAGCCATCTTGCTTTTTCCTGAAGTGTCATTGAGAAAGCAAGTCAGACCGCACACTTGATTTGCTATCACACCATTCTTTCAAGTTCCCACGCAGGCACAGTCAACAAAGCGTGGTGTAAGTTATGGCAGACATCGCCTTTTACAGGACTAAGAAAGCTGGAAAGACTCTCCTGATGAAATCTCCGGAATAAGTGAGGTCACCAACGGCAGCAGATATCACAGGTATGAAAGACTTACAGTAAACCTACGTCATAGTAAAGGAAGTCTATATGGGTGCCTGTTGGTGGGTTAAGTGATCTAAGGATTTCACCTAGCACGTCTTTAAAAGGCACTGTTTACTGTGTGTGGGTAATTGCTCCTGTGCGTATGTTATGTGCCAGGACAAGTGCGAGGTGGCCGTAGGACAGCTTGCAGAGTTAGTTTTCTGCTTCCAAGGGTCTTTACCCACAGGGCCATCCCAAAGGCCCCTAGCTGCCACTCCTTTTAGTTCAGACAATGAATCTCCTTAAGAAGTGATAACTTTACATAAACTTTAGCTTATTTGGCCTTTGAGCAGTGTTTACAACAATTTGTACCACTGAAGCACATGCCAACGCAAACTAATGAGAGCCAATAAAGTGTTACACAGGACATTGACATTGCTGGGGATAACCCAATACTATAAGGCCACAGTGCATGCACTGTACCAAAATCTTAAAAGGGCTCTAACCTTTTGATTCTTCTGCTGCTTCAATTTCTGTAAACTAAACACTTTGAAAAATGAAAGCAAGCAACTGGCTAAAATTAAACAATATATTTCAAATACTCTGAAAGAGATTTTGTAAGTTTTAATTGTATACGAATTTTAACTGATTATTTTCTTTCCTGGATTTTGTGTTTATTTTTGGAGATATTGAGGAAAGATCCTAGAACATCATGCATTCAGGGCAAGTACTCTATCACTGAGCTACACGCCCAGCCTGTAGCAGATTTGGCTCACATTATCAGCATGCCATGGGTTACATTTTAGAGTACTTTCAGGAGATAATTCTAAGTAGGAACAAATGAACAAATGGTCCAGTGTAATACAAATGCTTCCAGCTCTGCACACACTTTAACACTACAAAAAGACCTCAGAGCTGCTTCTATTTTCTGGACTAAACCAGGCGACACCTTACCCACTGGATTAGTCAGTCTCTTTAACTACCTAGGGGCTAAGAGGGGAATCCTTCAAACTTCTTTCCTCAAGGTCAAAGTTATGAAAATCCCAAGAATTTACCATTTTTAGCTCATTTGACTAAAAGTTTAAAATCATACACTACCCATAAGAAATACACTTTATAATACAGAGAAGGAGACACGTTAACACTTCTCAAGGGAAGTGGAAAGGTCGCTAGCAGCATCTGCCACTGTCCACCAGGGCGGACCTCAGGACAAGGATCCCCAAGATTAATGTCAGTTTCTCACAATCAGTCAAGTCAGGCAGATAATATAGGAATGCTAAGCATTCCCACATATAATAGGGGGGGGGGAACCATTATCGTCTTCCACTCAGCAGAAGCAAAATATACGTTTTTTTAAGCATACATGCAAGGTTTATCAAGAGACTCTAAGTCAGGAAATAAGTCACACTATATTAAATGAAGCCTTCAAATGGAGGTAAAGATATTCTCTGACCACATGAGATCTCACCAGAAATTAGTTAACAGAAACGTACCTACAGCTGGCTGCTGGTGGTGCATACAGTACTCAGGATGCAGAGGCAGGTGGATCTATGAATTTGAGGCCAGCCTGGTCTAGAGCTAGTTTTAGAACAGTCAGAGCTATGCATAGAAACCCTGTCTCAAACAAAACAAAACAAAACAAAACAAAACAAAACATAAAATATCCCTAAATTTTCAGAAATATATTAAAATAATTCAAAGAATTAACACACCTCAAATACTTCCTACGATATAATATATATTCACTACAGGTGAATTATCTCATATATTATATATTCACCAGAGATGAATTATCTCATATAGTATATATTCACTAGAGATGAATTATCTCATATAGTATATATTCACTAGAGATGAGTCATCTCTTAATTTGTATGTTATGTCATGTTTTCTAAAACTAGCACTTTTGCTATAATCAATATTCCTGTTTTAAAGATGTGTTTAATATCCTAGCAAAAATCATTATATGTACTTTATGGTAGTGAGTTTATTTATATCCCATTACCTTTAATAACTGCCATAGATCACCAGACTCTACATTATGGGCAAGGTCCATTCTAACTCAAACATCCAGTTACCGAAACTGTGGTAAAATAGTCAGGAGTGGCTGACATTATTGACTTAAAGCTTTCATAGCTCAGTGAACTGAAGCGTGACAAAAGTCCACTCTAAGATGTCATTGATTACCTTGCCAATGGTGATATATTTGCAATTAATTTTAAGAAATTTCTCAGTAAAGGCTTCTTCTTCTTCAGAAGTTGAAGACACAACTCTCGCAGGCCGAATACCGCTCACAGTCGATGCCGGGGGTGCTTCTTTTGGATGGGCTACATCTGGAGTCTTAAGCAAAGCAAAGCAAAACACAAAAAACCGTGCCTTAGGAAACTAGGTGCATACACTGTTAAGGGCCAACAAACAACCTTCCCCAGGAAATCCTACTCTCTTTCCCTCTCACACCATTACGGTAAATACCCCAAAGTCTCAAAAATTATAACAATAATGGTATTTTCATTTTTAATGAAGATTTTAAATACAGCAAAAACTTTAGTTTTGAATGCTTATAATAAAAGGATACATATGAATCTACATATGTATCTACATCATGCAGATATCTGTACACACACAGGCGCAAGCACACACACCCCTAGAAAACATTAAAATCTAAATAGCTTGTATCCCTCCAAGGCTCAACACACATCCTGTGCTGCTTGTGAATGAAACCACTGGCTTTGAGAATGCTAAGGCAGCATCCACGAGATGCCAGAGCAAAGAAAGAGCTGGCCAGTGATATCTAGTATATAGCAAGCAAGAAGATAAACTCATCACAAGAGTTTTCAACTTATTTATTTTTCTTTCTGTATTTTTCAGCTGTGTATATGGGTGTATGTGTGTGTGTGTGTATACATCCAAGTTTTAGGTATGTGGGCCCATGTGTGTGTATATATGCTACTTGTATCTGTGGAGACTGGAGGCTGACGTTCTGCAATGAATCAGTATTGCGTTTCCACCTTCTTCTCTGGGGAAACAGCTCACTATCAAACCCAGAGGTTACCCACGTTTAGCCAGATTCCGTACCTGGTCAGACAAGTAAGATGAAGCTGAGATTTAAGTCTGGGATGCTGACACAGAGCTAAGGAATGCAACTGCAATAGTCAATAATATGCACTTTCCCTTCAGGTCTTCCACTAGATGATGGATAAAATGTTCCACTCCCAAAAAAGTACATGATTCAGGACCATCAGGAAGTCCAAGACAACAAAAAGCTAGCAACAAACTATTTATAAAAGTTCAGTTACTCCTGAATTACAGATTTATTGTCTATGAGTATCACTAGCTACTATGAAACTATTTCAAAGGACACTGTCAAATGTTCTTCTTAAATGAAGGTGTAAGCAACATGACATAAGACTCCTTCATAGTCTCAGATCTTACAACTCAGTATCTACAGCAACTTGAATATCTCAATGTAATCCTATTACAAAGATACAGAGGTTAGCTTGGCAAATGCTCAGGGTGTAGCACAAAGAGACGCCTTCTTTCTAAAAGAATAAAAGTTGTTCGGGGGATTGTGATCAGATCTCAATACAAATTTCATAAATGGGAATCTGTCAAAATGTCATTATCTCTATGGAGAGATTGTCTGAACTGAGAGTCTGTCTCTTGATGCAATGGGTTTGAAGCTCATTAGAGAGTTCCCTGATATTTCTCTGTCATTTTGTCTTAGCTACAAGGAACAGAAAGGTCCTCGACTAGAAACACAGCTAGCTAGCTAGCATGAGTATTGCCCCAACATTCAACTGTGAACAGCAAAAGGCTTGGAGTAAGTGCAACCTCTACACTTCCATTTCCTGTTGCCTAAGCTGTACTGTGTCTGCAAACTTACAGGGTGAAAACTTCATATACAGACTAGTAAGACAGAGGTAAAACACAAGAATTGTTTCTCATGCAATATATACATATATGCATGCTATATAAATTTTAAAATATTAAGTAAAATCATTAACCTCTTTCTGTAAGTTATATTTACTCACATTTTTTTCATTTTTTATTAGATATTTTCTTTATATACATTTTAACTGTTAAACCCTTTCTTAGTTTCCCATCTGAAAATCCTCTATCACCTCCCCCCTCCTCCTGCTCCCCAACCCACCCACTCCCATTCCTGGTCCTGGCATTCCCCTATACTGGGGCATAGCGCCTTCAGAGGACCAAGGGCCTCTCCTCCCATTGATGACTGACTAGGCCATCCTCGGCTACATATACAGCTAGAGCCACAAGTTCCACCATGTGTTTTCTTTGATTGGTGGTATAGTTGCAAGGAGCTCGGGGGGTACTGGTTAGTTCATATTGATGTTCCTTCTATGGGGCTTCAGACCACTTCAGCTCCATGGGTATTCTTCTGCCTCCTTTATTGGGGACCGTGTATTCCATCCAATGGATGACTGTGAGCATCCACTTCTATATTTGCAGGCATTGGCAGAGCCTTGCAGGAGACAGCTATATCAGGCTCCTGTCAGTAGGCTCTTGTTGGCCTCTGCCTAGTGTCTGGGTTTGGTGGTAGTTTATGGGGTGGATTCCCCAAGTAGGGCTATCTCTGGATGGTGGTTCCTTCAGGCACTGCTCCGAACTTTCTCTCTGAAACATGGGTATTTTGTTCCCTATTCTAAGAAGGAAAGAAGTATCCACAATTTGGTCTTTCTTCGATTTTCTTTTTTTTTTTTTTTTTTTTTTTTTGTCTTCCTTTCTTGAGTTTCATGTGTTTTGCAAATTGTATCTTGGGTATTCTAAGTTTCTGGGATGATATCCACTTATCAGTGAGTGCATATCATGTTACCTCACTCAGGATGATATCCTCCAGATCCAACCATTTACCTAAGAATTTCATAAATTCATTCTTTTTAATAGCTGAGTAGTAATCCATTGTGTAAATGTAGCACATTTTCTGTATCCATTCTTCTGTTGAGGGACATTTGAGTTATTTCCAGCTTTTGGCTATTATAAATAAGGCTGCTATGAACATAGTGGAGTACCTGTCTTTATTATAAGTTGGAACATCACCTGGGTATATGCCCAGGAGAGGTATTGCTGGATCTTCCAGTAGTACTATATCCAATTTTCTGAGGAACCACCAGATTGATTTCCAGAGTGGTTGTAGAAGCTTGCAATCCCACCAGCCATGGAGGAGTGTTCCTCTTTCTCCACATCCTCGCCAGCATCTGCTGTCACCTGAAATTTTGATCTTAGCCATTCTGACTCCTATGAGGTGGAATTTCAGGGTTGTTTTGATTTGAATTTCCCTGATGATTAAGGATGTTGAACATTTTTTCAGGTGCTTCTCAGCGATTAGGTATTCCTCAGTTGAGAATTCTTTTTCTAGCTCTGTACCCCACTTTTAATGGGGTTATTTGATGTTCTGGAGTTCAGCGTCTTGAGTTCTTTGAATATATTTGATATTTGTCCCCTATCTGATTTAGGTTTGGTAAAGATCCTTTCCCAATCTGTTGGTGGCCTTTTTGTCTTATTGACAGTGTCTTGTGCCTTACAGAAGCTTTGCAATTTTATGAGTTCCCATTTGTCAATTCTCTATCTTATAGCACAAGCCACTGCTGTTCTGTTCAGGAATTCCTCCCCTGTGTCCATATCTTCGAGGCTTTTCCCCACTTTCTGCTCTATAAGTTTTAGTGTCGCTGGTTTTACGTGGAGTTCCTTGATCCACTTAGACTTGAGCTTTGTACAGGGAGATGAGAATGGATCAATTCGCATTCTTCTACATAATAACCACTAGTCGTGCCAGCATCATTTGTTGAAAATACTGTCATTTTTCCACTGGATGGTTTTAGCTCCCTTGTCAAAGATCAAGTGACCATAGGTGTGTGGGTTCATTTCTGGGTCTTCAATTCTATTCCATTGGTCTACTTGTCTGTCGCTATACCAGTACCACGCAGTTTTTATCACAATTGCTCTATAGTACAGCTTGAGGTCAGGCATGGTGATTCCCCCAAAGGTTCTTTTATTGTTGAGAATAGTTTTTGCTATCATAGGTTTTTTTTTAAATTATTCCAGATGAATTTGCAAATCGCCCTTTCTAACGCAGTGAAGAACTGAGCTGGAATTTTGATGGGGATTGCATTGAATCTGTAGATTGCTTTTGGCAGGATAGCCATTTTTACTATATTAATCCTGCCAATCCATGAGCATTCGAGATCTTTCCATCTTCTGAGATCTTCTTCAATTTCTTTCTTCAGAGACTTGAAGTTCTTATCATAGAGATCTTTCACTTCCTTAGTTAGAGTCACACCAAGGTATTTTATATTCTTTGTGACTATTGTGAAGGGTGTTGTTTCCCTAATTTCTTTCTCAGCCTGTTTATCCTTTGTATAGAGAAAGGCCATTGGCTTGTTTGAGTTAATTTTATATACAACTACTTCACTGAAGCTGTTTATCAGGTTTATGAGTTCTCTGGTGGAATTTTTAGGGTCACTTATATATACTATCATATCATCTGCAAAAAGTGATATTTTGACTTCTTCCTTTCCAATTTGTATCCCCTTGATCTCCTTTTGTTGTCTAATTGCTCTGGCTAGGACTTCAAGTACTATGTTGAATAGGTATGGAGAAAGTGGGCAGCCTTGTCTAGTCCCTGATTTTAGTGGGACTGCTTCCAGCTTCTCTCCATTTACTTTGATGTTGGCTACTGGTTTGCTGTATATTGCTTTTTATTATGTTTAGGTATGGGCCTTGAATTCCTGATCTTTCCAAAACTTTTATCATGAATGGCTGTTGGATTTTGTCAAATGCTTTCTCACCATCTAACGTAATGATCATGTGGTTTTTGGCTTTGAGTTTGTTTATATAGTGTATTATATTGATGGATTTCCATATATTGAACCATCCCTGCATCCCTGGGTTGAAGCCTACTTGGTCAGGATGGATGATTGTTTTGATGTGTTCTTGGATTCGGTTTGCAAGAATTTTATTGAGTATTTTTGTATTGATATTCATAAGGGAAATTGGTCTGAAGTTCTCTTTCTTTATTGTGTCTTTGTGTGGTTGAGGTGTCAGAGTAATTGTGGCTTCATAGACTGAGTTGGGTAGAGTACCTTCTGTTCCTGTTTTGTGAAATAGTTTGAGTAAAGTTGGAATTAGGTCTTCTTTGAAGGTTTAACTCTGCACTAAACCCATCTGGTCCTGGGCTGTTTTGGGTTGGGAGAATATTAATGACTGCTTCTATTTCTTTATGGGGATATGGGTCTGTTTAGATCATTAATCTGATCCTGATTTAACTTTGGTACCTGGTAACTGTTTAGAAAATTGTCCATTTCATCCACGTTTTCCAGTTTTGTTGAGTATAGTCTTTTGTAGTAGGATCTGATGATGCTTTGGATTTCCTCAGGTTCTATTGTTATATCTTCCTTTTCATTTCTGATGTTGTTAATTAGGAAATTGTCCCTGTGCCCTCTAGTTAGTCTGGCTAAGGGTTTATCTATCTTGTTGATTTTCTCAAAGAACCAGGTCCTGGTTTGGTTGATTCTTTGTATAGTTCTTTTTGTTTCTACTTGGTTGATTTCAGCCCTGAGTTTGATTATTTCCTGCTCGTTCTCCTCTTGGGTGAATTTGCTTTCTGTTGTTCTAGAGCTTTTAGTTGTGCTGTGAAGCTGCTAATGTGTTCTCTTTCTAGTTTCTTTTTGGTGGCACTCAGAGCTATGAGCTTCCCTCTTAAGAATGCTTTCATTGTGTCCTATAAGTCTGGGCATATTGTGCCTTCAGTTTATTAAACTCTAAAAAGTTTTTAATTTCTTTCTTTATTTCTTCCTTGACCAAGTTATCATTGAGGAGTGTGTTGTTCAGCTCCCAAGTGTATGTGGGCTTTCTATTATTTATGTTGTTATTGAAGATCAGCCTTAGTCTGTGGTGATCTGATAAGATGCATGGGATAATTTCAATATTTTTGTATTTGTTGAGGCCTGTTTTGTGACCAATTATATGGTCAATTTTGGAGAAGGTACCATGAGGTGATGAGAAGAAGGTATATCCTTTTCTTTTAGGGTAAAATGTTCTGTAGATATCTGTTAAATCCATTTGTTTCATAACTTCTGTTAGTTTCACTGTGTCTTTGTTTAGTTTCTGTTTCCAAGATCTGTCAATTGATTAGAGTACGATGTGTAAGTCTCCCACTATTACTGTGTGCGGTGCAATGTGTGCTTTGAGGTTTAAGAACGATTCTTTAATGAATGTGGCTGCCCTTGCATTTGGAGCATAGATATCCAGAATTGAAAGTTCATCTTGGAAGATTTTAACTTTGATGAGTATGAAGTGCCCCTCCTTGTCTTTTTTGATAACTTTGGGTTGGAAGTCGATTTTATTCAATATTGGAATGACTTCTCCAGCTTGTTTCTTCAGACCGTTTGCTTGGAAAATTGTTTTCTAGCCTTTTACTCTGAGTTAATGTCTGTCTTTTTTCCTGAGGTGGGTTTCCTATAAGCAGCAAAATGTTAGGTCCTGTTTATGTAGCCAGTCTGTTGGTCTATTTCTTTTTTATTGGGGAATTGAGACCATTGCTAAAGAGATATTAAGGAAAAGTAATTGCTGCTTCCTGTTATTTTTATTGTTAGAGTTGGTATTCTGTTCTCGCGGCTATCTTCTTTTAGGTTTGTTGAAGGATTACTTTCTTGTTTTTTCTAGGGTGTCACTTCCCTCCTTGTGTTGGGAGTTTTCCCTTTATTATCCTTTGAAGGGCTGGATTCGTGGAAAGATATTGTGTGAATTTGGTTTTGTCAGGGAATATTTTGGTTTCTCCATCTATGGTTATTGAGAGTTTTGCTGGGTATAGTAGCCTGGGCTGGCATTTGTGTTTTCTTAAGGTCTGTATAACATGTGTCCAGGATCTTCTGGCTTTCAGAGTCTCTGGTGAGAAGTCTGGTGTAATTCTGATAAGTCTTCCTTTATATGTTACTTGATCTTTTTCCCTTACTGCTTTTAATATTCTATCTTTATTTAGTGCATTTGTTTTTCTGATTATTATGTGTCGGGAGGAATTTCTTTTCTGGTCCAGTCTATTTGGAGTTCTGTAGACTTCTTGTGTGTTCATAGGCATCTCTTTCTTTAGGTTAGGGAAGTTTTCTTCTATAATTTTGTTGAAGATTTTTACTGGCCCTTTAAGTTGAAAATCTTCATTCTCATCTATACCTATTATCCTAGGTTTGGTCTTCTCATTGTTTTTTGGATTTTCTGGATGTTTTGAGTTAGGATTTTTCTGCATTTTGCATTTTCTTTGATTGTGTCCATGTTTTCTATGGAATCTTCTGCACCTGAGATTCTCTCTTCCATCTCTTGTATTCTGTTGCTGTTGTTCCCATCTATGGTTCCTGATTTCTTTCCTAGGATTTCTATCTCCAGAGTTGTGTCCCTTTGTGATTTCTTTATTGTTTCTACTTCCATTTTTAGATCTTGGATGGTTTGTTCAATTCTTTCACCTGTTTGGTAGCATTTTCCTGTAACTCTTTAAGGTAATTTTGTGTTTCCTCTTTAAGGGCTTGTAGCTTTTTACCTGTGTTTTCCTGTATTCCTTTAAGGGAGATATTTATTTCCTCCTTGAAGTCCTCCATCATCATCATCATCATCATGAGAAGTGACTTGTGTGAGAAGTTAATCTTAGTTCTGCAGGTCTTCCATGTGTAAGTAAAGAATATTTTCTAGATATTTTTAACACTGCTAGTACTAACCCAAACAAAACCTATGCTAATGTCCTTGTTTTCTTAAAAGAAAGGGTGATTAAAATATATGATAAATATTAAAGCTAAAATAGAAAATTCTCTTGAAATTTTATGTTATGTCTTGATTTGTTGCCCAAATGATACAGTGAAATTTCAGGTCCTGGACACCCCCAAATGGGGACTTGATATGGAAATTGGTCTTCTTTGGTTTAGTTTAGCTTTTCTTTTCTTTTCTTTTCTTTTCTCTTCTCTTTTCTTTCTTTCTTTTTTTTTTTCGTAGAGGGGTGTGCTTTTATTTTATTTTTGTTTTTATTAGATATTTTCTTCATTTACATTTCAAATTCTATCCCAAAACTCCTCTCTACCCTCCCCCTGCCCTGCTCCCCAACCCACCCACTCCTGCTTCCTGGCCCTGGCATTCCTCTGTATTGGGGCATAGAATCTCCACAACACCCAGGGCCTCTCCTCCCAATAATGGCCAACTAGGCCATCTTCTGCTACATATGCAGCTAGAGACACGGGCTCTATTTTTCAATGGGCATGTGGAAGCAGCAGAGTCCTTACCCTAGACGACAGGGAGAAGCAACTCATGTGACAGCAAAGGCAGAAACTGAAGGGATACATTTCCAAGCCAAGGAGTTCTAAGCACTAGCAAACACTAGTGTTCACTGCTTGCTAGATAACCAGAAGATTGGCCTCACGTGTTTTTAGAGGAGGTAATAGCCCTGCAAACCATTAGAATTTAGGTTTCTGGCTTCCAGAACCAGAGAACAATAATTTTCTGTTGTTACAAACACTCAACTTGTCATCTTTTATTATAGAAATAGCAGAAAACTAACAGTTACAATGGGGAAAATTTAAATAATGTAGAAAACACATTAAGAAAGCCTACAGGGGCTGCATGCTTTTCCAAAGGACTACAGGTCAGTGTCAGCACTTAAATTAGGAGGCTCTCAACATCCTGTAACCATCTATGAGCTGAAGTTCCAGGCCTCCTCAGGCACATGCATGCATGTGCAGATATGCATACATTTAAATAAGTAATCAGAAAACAACAACAACAACAAAATCCCCAATAGCCATAGCTACTGAGTTCGGAAAGAAAAAAAAAAAAAGCAACACTTCCTTTTGCCTCTGCAGTTTTATCCATCCTTCTGATCAACAGCTAACTCTACTCTCAGTTTTATTTGATTGAGTAAAGTTTTGTATTTCACTTCCACACATCTTTTTGCCTCTATGAACTTCTTAGTTTCTATGAACTGTGACACATATTTTAATCTTACATCACATACAGCTGCACAGTATTGGCTTTTATTAGTCCATATAATAGATACTTAAGGCAATTGGTGTTTTAATAAGACTGACCCCCATAGGCTCATATATTTAAATATTTAGTCATCAGGCAGTAGCACTATTTGAAAGGATTAGCAAGTATGGCCTTATTGAAGGAAGTGTGTCACTGGGAGTGGCCTTTGAGGTTTTAAAAACCCTGGCCAAGTCCAGTGTCTTCCTCTCTGCCTGTGGACCAGGATGTAGAGGTCAACAGCTGTCAGCTCCTCCAGCACTATGCCTGTCACACCTGCTGCCAGGCTTCTCACTATGATGATAATGGACCAAGTCTCTGAAACTCTCAAGCCCCAGTTAAATGTGTTCTTTTATAAGAACTGCAGTGGTCACGGTGTCTCTTTACAGCAAGGGCATTAGTCACTTAAGGCAGGACGTTAAGAATCCAACACAGGACCTAGACTGTCAGATTTAACCCTCATCTCCACACATAGTGACATAGCATGTGTCTCAATTCAGTTTCTAAAGGAGATGTTATAAGCACTGCTAATTAAAGAAAGCTCTGGGATTTCTGGGTGAAAATGAGAGCAAATGGTATTAAGCACGGGGCCATAGCAACAATGGCAGCGCAACTGACTCACTGGTAAGAAGACACTGAATATGCTGGAACTCTGCTGCCACCTTTGCGGTTTCCTCTCTTCAAACTGTCCAGGTCTTTTCTAGGATCCCTTAACATTTTTAAAGTGATTTTTTTTTCTTAGTATGCTGTGCTTCTATTTCTATTCAAATGTTTTACTATCATCTTTTATACTGACTATGCTACGAAGTATTTTAGATACTTGGTATATTCACTCTTTAGGTGAATATACTTCAACCTTACTACCCATCTCCCCACATTATTACCTAAACATTCTCCCTTTGGGTTTCACCACCATATAGTTTTAGCCTTTCATATTACATATGAAATATGTATTTCATATTAGACTTACAGTGCAGAAGAGAACGCAAAGGTGCGCAAAACCAGGTTTGGGTTCTTACTGAAGGTGAAGTGTAGTACTCTGTCCTGGTCACTGCTGACCATTAACCTGACTCAACTAGCGTCACCTGGAAAGAAGGAACCTCCAGTAAAGAATTCTCTCTCTCCAAGTGTAGCCATGTCAGCGAGAGAAGACTAGACTGGTGACTGATGTGAGAGAACACAGCCATTGCTGCTGGTATTATTCCAGGACAGGTGGCCCTGAGCTATGTATGTGAGTTAGCCCATCATAAGACAAAGAGCGAGCCAGCGAGCTGTATCTCTCGGTTCTTCCTTCAGTTTTCCACCTGGAGTCCTACCCTGACTTCCCTCAGTGATAGATTATTGTCTGCAAGTGTAAGTCATTAGCTTCCTCTGATGTGAGTATCTTATCAGAGCAACACACCAGCTCCAAGGCAGAAAAGAGTAAAACATGGCAGCTGTTTCCATATCCACTAACAATGAGTAAATTATACTTCTGTCTCCATATCCACAAATGGCTAGGGATTACTCCTCTCTTTGGGTGAAATTAATTACTTAACTGAGTGATCAATTTCCAGTATAAAGCCATAATTAACATAGAATATAAGTTCTGGACCCAAACTGAGTAACCTCAGATGCAAATTAGTTAATGTCTACCTTCACCACTTTTACTCTATGGCCCCTCATATTTCTTCATCGATATGTGAATAGAAATCAATAGTTTAGAAATTTAAATTTCAAAGACAATATTTCTATGTGAAATAAATTATTTAAAAATATAAATGAAAACTTGAATAATAACAGAGCTGTAAATATTTTAGTCTCATACATACTATACTAAACAAAACTGAATATTCAGGAAGCTGATCAATGTTTATTGGAAATATTGACAGTATCTTCAATAAACACAGAGGAAAATCTAACAGACATGATGTAATATAATGCTAGTACAAAAATGCTTTATAAAGGTAACATTTAAATAAAATACTTTTTCTTCTAAGAATATATATTATTAGAAATATAATGGCACAGGAGACAAACAGTAGTTATAATGCAGAAATATAATCACCTTAGATATACAAAAAGTTAAACAAAAAATTATCTTGGTTCCATAATAAATTTAAAGCAAAAAAAACCAAACCAAAACAAAACAAAAAACCCTATAATTTATAAAATGGCCTTCAAAATCGTGTTCTAACTACAGCAAGCAGTGCCCTGGTGAATGCTTCAGGAACTCTTCATTTCTCGACTACTCTGCATAAGGGATACTTTCTGGATAACTCTGGTTAAGAGGACACTCACAACGCATTGTTATTCTCCCCATCTTTCACCCGCATAGCAAATTACAGATGAGCATCCCAAGGGGGAGGAAACCTGCTACCTGCTCTGTCTTTCTCTGTGTGTCTTTCCCTCTGTCTGTCTGTGTTTCTCTCTCTCTCTTTCTCTCTCTCTCTCTCTCTGTGCCCCCAATCCTACCCCCCTCTCTCTCTGGCTCCACCTCCTTGTTTATTTTAAGCTTCCAAATAAAGCCAGGAGGTAGAAATGTGGTCTGAAGGTAATACCACAGGTTTCTAGTCAAAGAGGTACTGCAATTTACTCTATAAGTCTACTTTTAAAGCTAGACGCTCAATCTAAATCCACTGCTGACTATATTTTTCCTGTCATTTCTCCTTCTGTATCAAACTTGGCACATCCCCTGAATAGCAGAAACATTTTTCAGTTGTTATTGTGTTACTAGTCAGCAATATCCATCATAAAACTCTGACTTCCACTGTTATCAATGACAATAAATATAATGCAGATTGACTCTCAGTCTGAAAATCCCAGGTGCTCAGAAATCCACAAGGTCCTCATTAGTGAAAGCACAAGTGGCACAGGCCACACCTGACCTTGGGTTACTACAGGCCGCTCTCATAATCGGGCACGCCAGTGTACATGTCCAAGGTGGAGGAAATGTAAGTTTGAATTCAGGACTGCTTCTAGTCCCAAGGTTTCCATCTCTCTCCCTTTACCCATTCTTGTCTCCCTTCCACCACTTCTTCATATAAGCATGCATTCCTGTGCAAGTGTTTTGTGTGTGTGTGTGTGTGTGTGTGTGTGTGTGTATGTGTGCGCACGCGCGCAAATTCCAGAAAATAAATATTCAAAGTGATTTTATCTCATGTTTCTTTGTTAAGTATAACTTCATGAAAAATTAAATTTCATATGAAGGTAGAGTACTCACCGTGGTTTTATCAAATTCAGCCTCGGATGACGTTGGCGACAGAGGGCTTACAGGGCTGAGGGATGGGGAACTCTCAACACTAGAGACATATTCAGGATCAGGAACGTATAAAACCTGGAAGAAAATGTTCACATACAGCTTCAACAAAGCAAATACTAGGGACCAAATAATGTTCTATAAGCAAACATTATTTAATACTGACTTCAGCAATAAAAAGAAAAAAAATCATAAGAGTAGGGCAGTTATGATATTATATATCATAACAATCATGAAAAACACTTTAAGTTGATTAAACAAATTAATTTAGAAATGGCTACTAAAATAAGCTGTTGACATAGTACAGAAAAACACCTCTCAATTATTGTATTACTATATTACAGAACTCAATTACTCCTCATCTCAAAGGCAACTTGGCAGTAACTAGAAAAATTAGTTGTACATATTTCCTTGACCCAACAATTTTATATATAGAATTTATGCTGTGGAATATGTATGTGTATATATGTGTATATATATATATATATATATATATATATATATATATAAATAAATAAATAAAATAGAAACATACAAATGTTTACTATTGCAGTGTTAACATTAGCAAGTAGCAATACACTAAGCTCTACTGTGTGGCTAATCAGTAGTATATCAATATAGTGCGTTACTACAGACAAGGAAGGTTGTAAGAATTCTCTGCTTAAATATACCATTCTCTAAGGGTCACAGACAAGCTTAAAGATCCAAACAAAATCCCCTGATAAAGGCTAGACTATTTCTGCAAGATTTAATTTGTTAGCTACTTTCATGTAGAAAACAAGTTTTAGTTGGAAGGATAGTTTACATTTAAAAACACTGGAATTCTGTCAATTTGCATGAACTGCCCTAAGTGTTTTTAAAAATTTGATAAGACTATATTTGAAGCATAACTTACAATTATTTCAGTTGTTTTAAAAAGAGAATTAATACATGTAACTGAAACTTTTATCTGGCCAAAAGGATTTGTTCTCCAAACACAAAAATCTATTCTCATATTTTTCTACATTGTTAACTATGTAAGAATGAATATATTTTACCTAATAACTTTATAAACATCAACACATTTAAATAATAACAGTACCTGTCCAGTCACGACTGCTCGAGAGAATAACTTATTTAACTGAACAAGTTCATTGGGTGTGGTATCAAATTTCAGGGCTATGCTATTCAAAGAATCCCTTGATTCAACCTGTTTAAAATGAAAAACAGATTACTTTTATCAGTTAAAACAAAAATTAAATTAGAAGATGAGGGTTTATGCAATATTAATACATTTTGAAAATGTCCTGAGAAAACTCAAGAAATATCACATTCTACAATGATCTCAACCTACTAAGAGAGAGAGCATGGATGTTAGAACATATAGTTTACCACAGTCCACACTGGCCAACAACTCAGTCTCCAAATGCAGAGTTATATGTTAAAGCATTTCCACTTTACAGAAGCATTAAGAGGACTGAGATGGAGGACTGCTCACGGCGTGACAGCTTGAACTGTCCTTACAGAGGTCCCCAGGCAGATGGCTCAGCCGTCTGTAATTCCGGCTTCATGGAGCTGGGTTACCTTGCCATGTGTGCATATACATACCCTCACCAAAGCCCTGTGAGAAACACAAAGAAGCTCAGGGCTGCAGCTGGATGGAAGGGAAGAACTGCAACTTCCAGCAGGAAGTGACAGCGGAAAATGCAAGCACCTGGGAATCAAGGATCGGGGAAACAACATGTGAGACACAGGTCATGAAACTCGCAAGACCATGTGAGAGAGGAGAGAGGGATCCTAAGGACAGGGCAAAGAGGGCGAATAGAACACATGCGACACGAAGACCTAGGGGGGGCTGTTTAGAGGAAGGAAAGGGGTCAGCCAGAAGAGAGAAGGGGTGCCTGGGGAAGAGGAACCAATCAGAATAAAGTACAGAATGCCACATATGTATGAAAATTCCATAATGAAGCTGACTAGTTTGCAGGTCACTTGAAATTTAACCAAAAAAAGCAAAGGACAGAAAATGTATGAGTAGGAAGGATGGATGACAAACAGCAACAGAAAGAGAATGTCGTTGGATTTAGTAACTGAAAAATACTTTAGTAGAAAGGTATACAGAATTATTAAAAATGATAACGTATGTGTATAAATGTGTATGAAGAGTTTGTGATCACATATGTTTGCATGTGTATGTGTACATGAATGCGTAGAGGACAGAAGTCAATGAGCAGTGCCATATTCGATTGCTCTTTATGTTGTATTTTGTGACAGTCTTATGCTGATGCTCAAGCTTAGTGACTACACTATGCTGGCTGGACACCAGGCTCCAGGGATCTGCCTGCCTCCATCTCCCCTCCACTGGGACTACACACACACACACACACACACACACACACACACACACACACACAAAGGCCTGGGTGTTTACACAGGTCCGAGCGATCTGAACTAAAATCCCCATGTTCTCAATCAAGTACTTTACCAGCCGAGTTATCTTCATACAATATGCATGGACAACATTTTTATGGCCCGCTCTAGTTCCCAAAGTAATTTTCTGGTTAAAACTGCAGTGTGTATGTATATAACTTGATCTTAGCGTTTAGGCTACCTAAAAATATAATGATTAACTTTATACCATCTAATATACTATTAGGTTTATATTTAAGCTACATAACATACATTTTTCATTGCTTGGCCAAGTTCCTGGAACTTGCCTTGCTTCAGCCTCCAGAGAGCTGGGACTGCAACTGCATAGAACGATGCCAACCATGAAGCCTAAGTATGCGATATAGAAAAGTCATGCTAGATGAAGATGTGGTAGACTTCATTCCATGCTTATTATAGGAAAATTATAGGAAAATAGATTACAGGAAAATAGAGTATAAAACAACAACATCTTACCTAGCTTTCAAATTTCTTTCCTTTTATAATTTGACATGTTGAATAAAAAGAAAAATAATGAATCTCAAAAAAGATCTGTTAGATGTTTAATACGATCGCTTGTCAATATGTAAGTTTTTAAAGAGCCAATCATAAAGTAAAGAAAAAAATGTCGTTTTTAATGGCCTTCCCTCACTCCAAAGTAAATGGTTCTCATTTTATTTTTGCTCCTTATTTATTACATGGCAAGAATGGCAAATTAAATTCCTAAATTCAAAACCAATAAAATTATATAGTTCATGATCATGACATCAAAAACTATATCATATACACCTTTAGGGCATAAAATATATTTCATGTCTCAAATCTTATTCTTTTTTTAAACATTCAAGAATATACTTAATTGTATTACTTATCCTTTTATTATTTGAATGCATCTGCTCATTCCAACCACGTAGGAACAAAAAATGCATAATTTAGGGTTACGGCTTCAAAATTCGATTATTTTTAATAGCAGTTAATTTAATTCTTTCTAAAGATGTAGTTTCTAGCCCTTTAAAAATGTTTAATATGGCAAAGTATATATGTGTGGGTGTATATACAGTATAATACTGAGTAATAAATACAGTTATGATGTTAGAAAAGTAACAAAATTAATCTGAATTCATATATTTGTTTTACAAAATGTTTAGCACCATCTAACTCATGTTTACATCCAGCCAAGTGAGCAAAATGCCACACTCCAGAACTTATTTCTCATCTCAGCTGTCCGCTGTAACCAGAAATGAGAAACACCAACACTGTCTGAGGCTTGATTCAAGAGCAGCAGAAACCCTGCTTCACAGTGAGGTAACTCAGTACTCACCCTAGCTTGTAAGGGTCCCACCTCTCATTAGCACTAACATTAGCACCGATGGGAACTCAGTTAAGAGCATTCTTAAAAAGGTAAATATTTTCCTAAAAGCCTAATCTAATAAAATTATTACAGCATAGAACTCTGACTCTAAGTTATCATCATTATTAAGTTTAACTTGCCAGAATACTGTCTTTGTAGAACACAGTAAGAAAAACAAATCATAAAATGCAGTTAAGAATCAAGGATTATTATTAACGAAAGTAACACACAACAAAGTCAGATTTTCAAAGCGAGGCAATTAACAATACTTGACTCATGTGCAGTCAAACAGAAAACGCCTTTGGTAAGACTGTCACAGAGATAGATTGCTTCTGCCAAAGTAACTTACAGTATATTCAATGGTTCCTTTAGGCTTCTGAAAAGACATCCTTCTCCCATCTTTCTTGTCTAAGGTCTTCTTTTGGCCAGTGTCTAAGAAAAAGGAAGCAAAACACTTTACATTTTCCTTTCGGAGTAATGACAACAACTGCAGGAGGGAGCTCACAGCAAGAGAAAACTCACTAACTTAGAGGGGATTATCGTTGTTATTGCTATTAACTAACATCTAAAAAGGACCCATTAACATATACAGGAACAATTCTCTATAGGCAAGAAGGACAGAATTGTAGTGTGTGGTTCTATAAAAAAATACATCATTTTAGATCGAATGATAATTTTTTTTCAGTTGCTGATTAAAGTATTTCACGTAGCTCTTTAATTATCAGCATCAGGGGCTAGACAGAGGCCTCAGTGGTTAAGAGCACTGGCTGCTCTGTTCTTCTAGAATGTCTGAATTCAATTCCCAGCAACCACGTGTTGGCTCACAACAACCTGTGAAGGAAGGGCTCAATGGATGCCCACTTCTGGTGTGCAGACACAGATATAAAGCACTCTGACGTAAAATATGTAAACAAATAAACCTTTATTGTCAGCCACTGTCAGCTGCTGGCTTCAGTCTGAAATGTGTGTTTGTGAATTTTCTCAGCTATTCTCCCTGTAACAATGATCACATGTACTATCGTGATAAAATACCTTCCTATCTAAACATCTTAAGTGATTCACATAAACTCTCCTGAAGTACTAGTTCAAAGTCTCAGAATGAAATGATAGTAAACATAGCAAAGTACTGTATTTACCCAAAATTAAAACTACAATTCTCCAAGAAAGATTAGTTCTGAAACTAAAATAATCTAGAGAAATGCAGGTCTCCTGGATCTCCCACTGGCGGAACTTAACTGACACTTTGACTACATGAGAACGTATTTACCGCATTTACTTGTAACCATCAGATCAGTTATTTTAGTTTAAATTATACTAAACAGTGTTTGAATCCCCCAGAAGCCAATTTAGAAACAGTTAAAGCTGCCCCAATATTTCCCCAAGCAAGACCAGCTGCTAAGAATTGCAAATTTTGATCTTCACTTAATTTGCTATAGTTTAAAAATTGCCATCTGTGTTTGTAATCGCTGCCTCGAAACTATAGCCTCCACAATGTGTGTGCTTCATTCTACAAATTCCCCTCTGTACCTACCAATGGCCTGGAGTATGGCGAGCCACTAATTTGAACGGACACATTCTGACACGATTTAAACTAGTACCACCATAATTCTTTTTTTTTTTTTTAAAGATTTATTTATTTGTTATATGTAAGTACACTGTAGCTGTCTTCAGATGCACCAGAAGAGGGAGTCAGATCTTGTTACGGATGGTTGTGAGCCACCACGTGGTTGCTGGGATTTGAACTCAGGACCTTCTGAAGAGCAGTCAGGTGCTCTTACCTGCTGAACCATCTCACCAGTCCCCACCATAATTCTTATAACTGCAGTATACTTCCCATAAGGAAAAATATAGGCCGATGAGATAGCTCAGCAGGTACAGGCCCACCCTCACTCCTGGTGACTCCATCTCTGGAACACCCACACACACAATAAACAAGCAAACAAACAAACAAAGGTTGTAGTGTGTATACCACAAAGATATCAGGGCAGATGTGTGGCAGACACAAAAACCAGTCTTTACCTCTGTATCCCAAACATCTCAGGAGCTCAAAGTAGAGAGGCTGTTAAAAGTCAAATGTAAACAATGGACAAAAGGCAGAGAGAACTAGGTTCACAGACAGCTAGTGAAGTGCAAATTTAAATCACTATGACATAACATTTCCTAAGTACCAGACTGAGTGAAAATTTAGATGCTTAACCACGTACTGTCAGTAGGAAAACTGGCACTAGCCTGTATTTCTGGCAGAGTGCAAAATGCTAAATTTCTTAAAAAGAATGTTAATTTTGTACATCAGAATATTCTCTTAACTCTTCTGTATATATCTGAAACTATATAAAACTGTATATTATAAAACTAATTTTATAATATTTGTATATTATAAAACTAATTTTCTGGATGAAAAAAATAGACTATCTTATAATATTTGTAAATTTTAAATCAAATTTTACTTCTGTTGCTTCGTAAGTCGCCAACAGAGGGAGCCAAAAATATAATGCAAAGTAAGCCCTCAGGCCATTGCACTGTTTCATAGCCTTCCAGGTGGTGAAATATAGAATAAATTTGATCGTTCTCATGATGTCAGACACAGCCATGACTGCCTTCATCCAAAGGAAAAAGGACAGAGATATGTGGTCGCAGGGATTAAGTTAAAGCTGACACTTTTATAGCTTTCCCTTTTCCTGTATCACCAATCAGAGATGACTCTCACACAGGTTGCCCTTCCACCAACACAAATCCTGGAGAAAAGATGTTAGTCCTAAAAGATTACTCCACCCAGTGTATGCATACCCACGAACCAATTCCTAGTTTTGCTCCAGGTTAAATCACTGTGCAGGAAATATCAAAGAATTACTCAATAATTCATGCATGTAAAGCAAGTCGACTGGAGGGAAAAGTGAAGAGTCTGAATTGCAGGCATATGAAACTGTCATTCAATGCCACAAGACATAAACCAAAGCAGGCTTATCAAAATGAGAACAGAAAGGCAGTACAGGAGACGGTCTACTGATCTGAAATAAGTGATGTAAAATGGTGCTGATAAAACCAACTCTGAATGTTATAAACATGCAAATTGTAAAAGAAACAATGAATAAATACCAGGTTATAAAAAAGGAGTGGCAGACAAAACAGCTCACATCATATTTAAGACGTTCCACTGAAAATGAGTAAGATTCTAACAATACCAACTAGGTAATGCTTTGAAATCAGACGCACCTTAGGGATAATCTCTTCAGACACAAGTATGATCTTTCATTAAGATCTGCTTTCTTTTCTAACTAGCCATCATTCTACATTTGTTTCCACTACAAGAGATTCCAGCAACAATATATTCAATGATAGTCTCTGAATGCTCAGGTTAAATTGACTTACAAGTGCAGTCTTCAGAATGTATAGCTTCTTTATAGATAGATCAGTTCCACCAAAAAAAAAAAAAAAAAGTCCTGTATGTGCTCTTCTTCTACAATCCAGTTTAGAATTCTGCTAAGTCAGTTTAACAGCTTAACAGGACACTCCACCCCACCCACCCCCTTCACCCATGTCCCACACCTAAACACCTCCCATTGCTCATCAGGTTCTCTGTCATCCACAGTGGCTCAGTAAGTCTGACCCCCAGGGTCTGATGAATCATAGCCTTTTGTCAGTTTTCCATCATCCTGTGTTCAGTTACCCAGGTATAACTGGAAACGGTTAGACTTTCTTTCCTACAGCAAAATCCACTTTCTAGGGTCCCCAAGACTATATGATGATCCTAAGTAAAGTTTCTGACCAGTCTTGAACAAATACCCTTGAATTTTTCCTTTATCATTAGCTATTATCATATTTATTGACTCCAGTATATGTGACCGTGTGGGTATATGTCAGTGATCACAGCAAAATAAAAACTGCAAATATGAAATAAAAAACTCTAGCTATAAATCCAAAAGCCAAATTTCTCAATATAATTTAAAAAAAATAAAAATCACATTTAAAATACTTATTAGCCATATTTGCATAATAGCGTTCATACTGGACATCAAAAATACCACAAAACATTTCCATTGTTACAAAGTCTATAGGTTTCAGTATATAATCCAAAATCTGTACCTTAAAATCTAAACAACCACTCAGAGACCCGGGGATAAGTGCATACCTGGATTGCTTCATCCATATATAAAGCTGTTGCTCCATCACTATTGACTGCATCAGAATGTTTGCAAACAGACCTTTGGAAGGGCTGGGCGTGGGGTGGCTCAGCTAGAAAACCGCTGCTTGGCAAGTGTGAAAACTGAGGTTTTACCCCCAGAAGCCATGTAAAGGCTGGGCAGGCATGGCAGCCCACTTGCAATCCCGAGCTCTGGGAAGAGTGGAGATCCTCAAGGCAACGTGGCTAGCCAGAGTAGCAAGATCCTGTGAACTCAGGGAGACTCTGCCCCAGGGGAGGCAGAGGAAGAGATCTACCATCAACTTTGGGCCTTCACACACAGTCACACAAACTTGAGTGCCCAAGGAATCATGTATACACATAAGCACACACATGGCACATAAAGATATATTCGACTAAACAAAAAATTAAGTTTTGAAATTGGAGTCTAAAAGGATAATAAGGGTTCTTTTTCAGTGGTTATTTTAGTTATTTTTGCTATCTTATAGAGTTTTTCTCTTTACTCATAAAATCAGGAATAACTGTTTATCCTGGATGGTCAATCGGGTTGATCTTTGTCTTATGGCTACTGATTTATACTTTTATTTTGATATATAATTGATACATAATATTATATATTAATATTGAAATTATATTGATTCACATTTCGCTCTTTTGATTGCTAGTAAATTAAAACTAGCAATCTCTGACATCTGTACGTGTCCTTAAAACATGTCCCCTTTCTTAGAGGAGCACCAATCATGTAGTTAAAGTGTGAGGAGCCACTTTGATAAGTCTGCTGGTCAGTACACAAAAAGGCCTTGAATGGAGGGCTCGCTCCTCTTAGCATCACGATCCCTCACCTGTCTCAGTTACCTGCTGCCAATTACAGTCTGAAAACATTCAATGAAGGAGTGCAAACATACATAATGGGCTATCACAGAATTTATTTCACTGACCTGGTGGTTTAAATTCAAGGCAACAAAATGTAAATTTTTGTTTGTTCCTCAAATTAAGCACTCGGACAGTTACGTGAACCATTTTACCTCAGCTCTATACTTCCAAAGGACAAATATAAAATTCAATAAACACTTTAGGAAACTGAGAGAAGAGCTAAATTACCCAAGTTTTTGAAACCAACAAACCAAAGCTAGTTAAACTCCATTTGTGAAGCAGAAGCATTAAGGATGGCATCATTCAAAAGCGCTAGGTTATCACCCACACAGGCTCGTTTACTTCATCATTTTTCATCAGCTCTATGTTTACACATAACACTAATGTGTAATAAATGCCTTAATGTTCAGTTCAACAGTTTGCAGCTGGACAGTATTAAAGACAGCAATGGCCCACTACTGAGGTCAGAACTTACAGACACGACAATCACCATTTAGCAAAACTGCTTCCATTACTACTCCCACTTCCGCTATGCCCTATGACCTTCCCACGGGGGGTTGGGGGGGACGACATAAAGGACCAAGATGGACAAGGGAGTCCTGCTTCAGTGTTCTCTCTCAGGCCAGTTAACAGAGGCATAATGAATTGGGATGTGGTAGATATTTGTGAGAACTAAACCACACCCCTCTGCCACTCCAAACCCAACCTTGACATAGGAAGCATATTCAGTAAGCAGATAGAGGCGGAGCTTTAAAGTACACAGCCAGCTGAATTCTTTGTTTTGATTTTTTGTTTGATTGTTGGATCAATTGCTACACTCCCAGAGGTTGAGAATTTAAAATAAGGGCAGTTAATGACAGTGTTTTCGGTTCTACAAGGTAAATGAGAAGAGCATTTACACGGTGCTATTTAAAGAATCCTGTTGTCAACTGGGAAGACAGAATTGATATAAAAGAGTTTTGACAAAAGTTGATACTTACATTAATTTTAAACCTTAAACTTGCCAAAGCCATTGATCTGTATTTAATGAGTAGAATATGATCTAGTAAATATGAAAGCTAACAACAGCAAGCATGTGCAAGGTGGGCGCACGTTTACAATCAGATCACAGGTAGGATTATACTGTCTCTTTTGTAATTCTTATCGGGAACAATGGTGCTGATTAGCACCCCGACTATGCCTCCGCCGGGTCTCAATGATCACTTTCTTACAGAGATTTAACTCAAAAGTGAGCAAACACTGAAAACTGACAAATGAGGGCCCTGCCCTGAGAGGAGTCAGGCAGCTAGAACTCTGGCAGCCCAGTAACCGGGCTGTTTGAAGACAATGTAAAATCAGAATGTGCGACCTAAGTTTTCTTTCAGCATTTCATCAGTACTAAAACAGCACACAGTAAGAAACAAGATCTGGACAACAAGCAGGGCTCCAGACTGCAGACAACCTATAAGAACGTACATATCTCTTAACAGGAGGCATTAACAGGAGTCAAAGGACTCAAGAATTTTTAAAGGACAGGTATACAGAAATGTAAGCTGTAAAAAACCAACCAACCAACCAACCAACCAACCACAAACAAACCAAAAATCTATCTAGAAGGATGACAGAAGCTAAAGATGCAAGAACAACTGTATCTCAGCCCAAACCCAACTGCAAGGTCCAAAGAAGAAAATTCCTATTTTAAACAAGGACTGCTTAGAGATCTTAAAAGCGCAGTTATATACAAATGCACGTGTGCTGCCCCTTACAATCTGGACAATGTTAAGGAGCTACACCTACTCTGTGCACGCCAGCCAGGGGCTCTCCCGCCTCAGCTCTAGCCTTAGCAATGGCTCACTGGAAGTCTTCAGAACTCTGCCTCTTAACTTTAGACAGGCGATGTTTTTAACTGCTGCATGCTATTCCCAAGCTGTCTCGAGTATCTTTGTCACCAGATTTGCTCCCAATGGTAAAGACTCCAGAGCTGAGAACCTCTGAGATCATTTAATCCAACCACATTCATACACAAGGAAATTCAGGCCCAGAGGGATTTGGTAACTTTTCTAAGTTCTTTCACAAGTTAAAGCTAGGACGGGTCCACCCACTTACTGTGGTCACACCACCAAAAGACTTCTCAGGGCCTCTTTAAACTGTGAGCTCTGGGGCAGCACAAACGTTAGAATGGACAGGGAACTCATAAGCAGTTTCAACAGAAGAGGCGTTTGTATAGCTCCTGAAGTTGCAGATCTGAAGACAAATGTCAGATCTAGTGGTGTGCTCACTGTATTTTAAAAAATGAAAGCTCTGTATGTCTGTGCATATCTGTTAGACATCAATTATATCCCTCTCTAGCTGGGTAGTCCACATATTATGCAGTCACCCATTCAGAGACTGACCAAGAGCAACTGTCTTCAAGTAGGAAAATTAATTTCATTAATTATTTTTACTCAAACATCCTCAAGTATAATTCTTTATTCCTGGTCTCAACTTTAAAATTATTCTTAATCCAGCCAATAACTTTACAAATTTACCCCCTCTCCCCCCCTCCCCCTCCGCCACACACACACCCTTTTTGTTCTTTCTGATTTCAAGAACAGAAATCAGGAATTCTAATGAAAGAAGACAAAATGAGCAAAGTAAAGAAAGATATATTTAAAGGTACACGCTGAAACTAGATTTTAAAGGTCCAGTTTCTTCAAAGCATAAGTTACATGCCCACCCCCAGTGATGAATACTCATTACTTCAATGCTCCATAATAAACAGTGGTGCGGGATTATGGACAAATTTTTATGTATTTTGTGATTTTTCTCAACTTTTAAAATTGAACTGCTCAAGTTAACTAGCCACCTTTAAAGCACCCACAAACATATGAAGACAAGCTGCAAAAACTATATACACAAATGCCTGATTCCACAGAAAGCCAACAAAGCTGGAAAAGCTACCATACGCGTTAGACCAGAATGCTTACGCAGCACTTTACATTTCTCGGTAGGGATCGGTATCGTGCCATTACAGCTTTTGTTTTGTTTTTGTTTTTCGAGGCAGGGTTTCTCTGTAGCCCTGGCTGTCCTGGAACTCACTCTGTAGACCAGGCTGGCCTCGAACTCAGAAATCCGCCTGCCTCTGCCTCCCAAGTGCTGGGATGAAAGGCTTGCGCCACCACTGCCCGGCTAAACTTTTTTTAAAAAGAGTAGCCCAAGTTGCCGTGGTGGATGAGAAGGCACAGCGGTTCAATACAAATACGTGAGAAAAGTTTCCACGTTCGGCCACAAGCAAACACTCAGTGCAAAACTCACGTAGGTCCCCAGGGGAGGGAAGCGCTTCCGATTACAAAGTACCATTTGTTTTTGTTTTTAAAGTTAGGACACCAGCCCTAGCAGCTGGCTCGCACCAAGAAAAACGACTGACCAAAGCAAAGGCTGCGCACACACGGCGTTCTGGAAGTCCAACTCCATGGACGTCACAACTGGTTGGAGGAGGCAGAAGAGAGGGGAGGATCGCACGCTGAATCGGGACGAGTCGGTGGCGCCTGCCCGGGGCAGGAAGGGCCACCACGCAGCTGCAAGGCTCGGGGCCCCCGCACACCTGCGCGCCCGCACACCTGCCCGTGGCGCCGCCTCCCCAGTCCCGGTCCCCGTCCGCGCGCCGGGAGGCGAAGCCCCGCGGGGTCTAGGGGACTCACCCGGTCCCTCGGGACTGGCCGGCGAGGGCGGTCGGAGCTCCTCCGGCCCGCAGCCCGGGTCGCCAGGAGCCGGCTCCCTCAGGTAGTCCTCGAAGCGCACCTGCCGCGCTTCCCCGCCGCCGCCGAGCCCCCACAGGCGGCTGGCCGTGCCCCGCAGCAGCCGGCCGCTCTTGCCGGTGAACGTGGTCAGGTAGTCCATGCCGCCGCCCGTCGCCTCGGTTCTCTGGGCCGCGGCCGCCGCGCGACAGCGCCCGCCCAGCCTGCCGAGCCGGGGGCGGCGGCTCCGCGCCTCGAGGCGACCGGCGCGGGCCAGGCCTCCTCCTTCGGCCCGGGACGGACCATCGGCCGCCCTGTCGGGGGAGTCCGGACGCACAAAGTTTCCAAAAAGTTCTGCCAGTCGCTGCCGCACCCCACTCGGGGCAGAGCTTAACTTAGCAAAGCATGGCTCTTCTTCCTGAATGGACCCAAGGTTAGAATCGCCGGGACCTTTCTGTCTCCCGCGCCGTTTCGATCCGCCCTCCCCCACCGTCCCTCCGCGGTGGAGCAGGCCGGCTCCCCCCCTCCCGCCCTGCCCCGCCCCGTCCCGGACCCAGCCGGACTTTCTGGACCGCTGCGGAAGGGAGGACCCCCTAGCCTTCTCCCCTCTCCCCGGGGCGACGTGGGGCTAGCAGTCAGCTTAGACACACTGCTAGGCGTACCAGAAGTTCTAGAGCCCAGCAAAGTTTTTGCTAATGATGTGGGAAACTCCTGTGAGTGTGTGTGTGTGTGTGTGTGTGTGTGTGTGTCTGTCTGTCTGTCTGTCTGTCTGTGTCGGAGCTCCGCGGGCCCGCAGCGGATAAATCATATACAAACTTGCACCTTTAAAACAATCTTTAAGAGTGAAGTGATGGGTACTTTCAATGTTGAGACTGCAGTCGGAGTTTAAATATTGCAGTGTCCATGTGTAAGGTTCGCTGTGAGTTTATGAGCTAATGCTAAATTGTTTTTGCAGGAATCCAATCCAGTGAGGGCTCTGATGAACAGATCCACCTTTTAGGTGGAAAACAAGAGATTTGAGAAAGATCAGTGTGTTTTGACACATAGGCTTACTACTCGGTTTTGCTTCCTGGGAGAGCTGCTTATTCTTTTTATATCTGTTTATACTTTTGATAGTTTTCCTGCAAATTAAATGAGCCCTCTTTTTTTGAATCTCCAGTATCTTGAAGTAGTTGAGGAAAAGTTGTAAATTGCTTAGGACATTAAAAGGCTAAGAACTCTGAAGAATGGAGTCCAGAAAATGGGGGAACTTATTTGCCCAGTTACTGAAGTACTAACGATAATTCTTTCTGGGGCTGCTGCCCTCTGATCAATGTTTTAAATCTTTTGACCCAGCTTTTTCCCCATGCCTTCACCATTATCAGTTTAAATTCTCACTTGATTGAATAAACTTCAGGATCCTAACAGCAGCATCAACTTTATATCTGGTTAAAAATATAGACTGTGTGGGCAGTTTCCCCAGAATGCCTAATTTACAGTGCTTAGGACAAAGAGGCCAACAAAATTGCATTCTCAGCAAGCATCCGTATGTTCAGAAGTGTTGCTTGGTTTTAAATCTGCTCCAGCCTTCCTTCTGTATCTCTTAAGGACATATTGGTCAGGTGCTATAAGTACAGTGTTTGTGATACCCCAAGTCAGATGTTCAAACCCTAATCCCCACAGGAGGTTTTACTGAAGTCATTAAGTCATGGTCGAGGCCCTCTTGACCAGGATATAGCCCCCTGGTAGATACAGCCGCCATGAGCTCTGACCTACCTGCCACATGAGAATCCACAGCTAAGACAGTCTGTAACTAGAAGGGGGCATTGCCAACAAAATCTGGCCTTGTTTGTTTTGGACTTCTAGACTGTTATCCATAAACCAGCCAGGAATGTAACTCCTTTTAACATCCTAAGAACAGTGGTTAGTTTGTCTTGGTTATATCTGAGACTTACATTTCAGTAGAAGGCATTACTCAGCTCAGTACCTCCCTGAGTTCTCTGAGAGCATCAGCATGTGAGCCAGGGTTGGTAGGCACAGGCCTGCAGTCCTGGCTCTAATAGAACATAAGGTGACACTAAACGTCCAAAGCCAACCTGAGCATCCTACTAAGATGTCTCAAAATAAAGTTTAGAGAGAGAAGGATAGAGAGGGAGAGGGAGGGAGGGGAAGACAGAAAGAGAGGGTGCTTCAAAAATATGTTTAAAGAAAAACCTTGATAAACCGAAATTACTTTTCTAGAGTCTGTTTTCTCTTGTCTCACTAAATGTACTTGCTTTTGTGGTTAGCATAAGCAAATAGTGTTTGAGTTCTTAATACCCACGTTTGCAAACAGTATGAACCTGCATTCTTCTGCTTCAAGTACAATTTTACAAGGAGTTAGCCCCTCTCCCCCATTTCTGCATCTGTATCACAGAAGGCCAGAGCTTCTGGACAAACTGTATACCATACTGACTGTATACCATATGACTGAATGCTTTACAAATTTGATTTAAATTCAGATGAACCCTAATACTTCTATACAGTCAACCTTTTGTCCTGTGCACTACACATGTTATCTGAACTGTCATCATCCTGGTGAAGTACCAAACTTATCACCCAAATGTTACTTTATCTTCTACAGGACCCAGAGAATCATACATAGGCCATCAAATATGAATGCTCATTTTTCTTCAGTTTTTCTCCTTATCTTTCTATATGAGTTCCTTTCTATATTTTGACTCAGAAAGAGGTCCTTTCTCCTGTCCCTACCTTCCCCTAAACTCGACTTTTGATCTTGGTCTGGTTGGCAATTGTTTGTAATGTGACAGCCAGTGAGTCTTCTCTTACTCTAAGTCAGCAACATAAATTTCTGTTGCCCTTAAAAAACTTTCCTTGTCTACCATGTTTGTTTGTAGGCTACATTTTACCTCATTTTTAATGTATCATTGCTGGCATCTAATTTACACATCATAAAATCCACCTGTTCAAAGTGTACATATTGTAGAAATACCATTAAAACTGTCTTTAAATGTTTCTATCATGTGAAAACAGGCCTCCTGGTTGACTTCCTGCTCTACTTGCTGCTATGAGCAAGCACTAACATACCGTGTGTTGGGATGCACACATCTCAGAGGGCAACTGTGTAATGTTGATCTTTGAGGCCTAGCTTCTTTCACGTCATGTATCACCCCTGGACCCGTCTCATGCTGCAAATGTACCTGTATATCAATCACATAATGCTCCCATGGACAGAGGCCACATTGATCCATTTGTATGATGGTCTTTGGGGTTTTCCTGATTTTATGCTTATTATTAATAATGTTGTAACCATCTCTGTATCTAAGTTTCTCTGCCGACATACTTCACTTGAGTATATACAAAAGTTGGAGGCCTTTTATCTCCCAATTTCAAAAGATAATATAAAATTACAAATTGTATATTGGTATAAAGATAGACATACATCAATTCAAATGGATTAAGCCTTAAGAAGTAAACTTTGTATGACATATTGGTTTTCAACAAGGATGCCAAAGCCATCTAATATGTGGGGTAGGAAGAAGAGGTTACTGTCTGCAACAAACAGTTCCAGAATGACTGGCAGCCCCATGACTGTTCCCTCATACCAAACACACATGTGAACTCGACATGGCTCAAAGAAGCAGCTATAAGTGCTAAAGCCTTCTAACTCTAAAGGAAAATGAAAGATGTAAGAAATCTTAAGTTCTTGGACTCTTACCATTGATACCCAAAGCTCTGATAACCTAAGCAAAGCTCCTGCTTGGAGTCAGTGAAATGCAGTTAGCAGACAATAAATGCCAATTTCTTTGATTAGAATAGCGGAGTTTAAAGGCATTTTGGTGACAGCAAAACTGCTGGTTTTTGTCCATGACAGGCAGGTGGGCATACAGCATGGTAGTTCCTGCAAAGGGCATCCACAGAATCTGTACACATTTGATAAAAGTTATGTTCCCTTCAATCCAGTCAGCATGAACACAAAGCTTCTTATACTAGGTCCTATTTATGTCTGAAATGGTGGGTTTTGGTTTACTATAGCACAACATTGAAAACACTTTAAATGGTAATAAACAAAGAAATAAGATGGGTATGTATTCAGAAATTCAAAACCCCTAGCTGCCTGTAACACCAGCTTGGGAAACTGAAGCAGGAGGATTGCTGAAGTCAGACTGAGCTGCATAGTAAGACTGACTCAAAGGGGGAAAGAGTTCTTCATATGGTTAGTAAAAAGAGTCTTAAATACACACACACACACACACACACACACACACACACACACACACACACACACGTAATTTCTAATGTGGAAAACAAGGCTGAGAGCACCTCTTATGGAACAAATTATAAAAAATTTTTGTTAGAACATAAGAAACTTGTGGGCCTAGGGATTAAAGACTTTAATGTCAGCTACTTGGGAGATTGAGATGGGAAGTTAAAAAGTTAAAAATCTGTCTGTCTTACAAAATGAGTTCAAAGCTAGGTTGGACCGCTAGTTGTGACTGTGTCTGAACACACACACACACACACACACACACACACACACACACACAGTGTATCTACACGGATGAGGGTATGGCACAATGGTTTAGTACTTCCCCAACGTATGGGGCCCTCAATTCAATTCCCTGTTACAGGAGAAAAAGTATTGGGGCAGGGGTGGTAACTTGTTCCTTTCTGGCACAAGTAACTTAGGTTAAGTGGGAGAGACTGAATTTTTATTGTTGTATAGTGTGTATACATAGCCTATTAAAATGTTTTCATAAGATAAAAAATATTTCAATGAGGTTATTCTGTCTTATAGGAAGTTGTGAGATTGTGCAATGTTAAATTGCTGTTACTCAGTGCTGGTCAAAATGTATTTAAGATAAAATGCTGTATTGCTTAATCATTAGTTCTTTCTGCAGAGAGTGCAAACCATTCTTTCTCTGCAAGGGTGATGTTTATATCAATTAAGGTCACTGGAATACTGTGCACATGGCTCAGAATGCAGTACTGCCTTCAGGACACAGGCCCTAAGGCCTCGCTACTAGTGGAGCCATGAGAAGCAACTGACCTAACCTCTCTGTCCTTTGGGCTCCATGCCTCTGAAGATAGAAATGTTGAGAAGATCTAATAAGAAAGCAGGAGCCAGGGCTGGGGAGATGGCTCAGGGGCAACGTGTGTGATATAGAAGCATGAAGAACTCAGTTCAATCCTCAGCATCCATTTAAAGAGCAGGCCACAGTGACACTTTTCATCCCAGTGCTTTCATTGGCAGGGGAATTGCTGGGGCTTGCTAGCCATCAAGTCTAGCTTGACTCAGGAGTCACAGGTCCCAGTGAAAGATCTTGTCTTTAAAAAAAAAGTGTATAGTTCCTGAAGAACAATTCCTATCCTATCACAAATGTGTGAACACACACACACACACACACACACACCTTCCATGAGTGTAGATGACTACCTGAATAAGGATATTAGTACCTTAGTAATTTTATCACTTTGTTATGACAATTATCATCTTGCTCAATGTACTAAGTAATTGTATGGGAAGCAAATACAAGGTCTGGAGAGATGGCTCAGAAGCTAAGAAAGCTTTCTCCTCTCCCACTCCCAGAACCCACATCGGTCATCTCATAACTATGTGAAACTCCTGTTCCAGTGGACCTGACACCCTTTTCTAGCCTCCAAGGGTACCTACTCACACGTGGCATACAACATACATAGACATAAAGTGACAGAGAAGGCATCACTAATTACATCGGCATTTTGTGTGCTCAGTTTAAAAATAATTATGACGTATATGCAGAATACTTAATGAGGAAAAAGTTACTTTTGATGGTGTAACACAGATTTGCATCAGTCAGAGAGTAAATTTTACCCTCTTGCCCTAAGTCTCAAATGCAATAGCCATATCTTATGCTTAGAGGAGAACTACACTGTCTTTTGCTTAGTGATACCTGTCTCATTGATATCATCTTTTCACTAACACTTTTAAAGAAAGAGGAAATGCACATAATAATACAAAAAATTCAAGGAGTATTAAAAGCTATATAGTGGTAAGTTTTCACCTCTTTGTAAAATCAAGGGTCTGTGGCATCTTTGGTATCCCTCTAGGAATCCTGTGTGTGTATACATAAAACATCCACACATGAATGTGCACTGGTGAGAACATGTGTGTACATAGACATGTGTAGCTTTTGATCTTAAAGCACAAATGGGGGTTTATTGTAGCCATCAATTTACTTAAATTTATTTATATTGAAGGCTTTTTTTTTAAAATACAAAAACATGTTAGAGGAACTTCATTGGTGATACAGTTTTGGAAACGAATTTATTGTAAATCTATTTAAAGTCACCCCCCTACACACACCCGGTCAACATTCCTTAGAAGAAACATTGTTCTCTTGATTTTTGGAAACAGCAATTGCAGTATCTACTGTTAAATAATATCAGCAACTTACCCTAAAATAGGAAAGTTTCAAATGAGCTCTGTTTATTTTCAGCTCTCTGCAGATCAAGCTGTGTTCTCTAGTGCATGTTAGCAAGTAACTTAGCAGTAAGCTGAATCCTTAACCCATCAACGAAGACAATTTTGACTAAAAATAGGAACTTAGGGAGAAAAAGGTGAGGAAACCAAAAAAAATCACTCTGAATTATTATACCAAAAGATGTTATAATCAATCATTTGAAAATAATGAGAACCGTATCTCTAAAACACATTGGTTCTTTTCAAATTTTAGTAATTTTGTGTTATTTATAGTTTAAAGAAACTGTCGCCTGATTTTTAGGTTTGCCTTGCCTGATGCGGTCCTGGCTAATATGTTTTTGTGATCCCTCCTCCGCTCCTACTCTTATTGGTCAGTCACATATTTCCAGGCCCTTCCAGTTCAAGCTCATATCTTATTATTATCTTTTTTTGTAGAGCTGACATCACATGGCTTTTCTATTCCTAAAACTCCTAGCATCCTACCCGGCTCAGCGAGACGATTAGGAATAGATCCTTTGCTTTGCTCATTACTTTTCAAAATACTTTCTTTTTTTTTTTTTTTTAAAGATTTATTTATTTATTATATGTAAGTACACTGTAGTTGTCTTCAGATACACCAGAAGAGGGCACCAGATCTCATTACGGGTGGTTGTGAGCCACCATGAGGTTGCTGGGATTTGAACTTCGGACCTTCGGAAGAGCAGTCGGGTGCCCTTACCCACTGAGCCATCTCACCAGCCCCTCAAAATACTTTCTAATGCCAATGAAATTATTGGATCTTGGAGGAGAAATGGGATTTCACCAGAAAGCATGACAGAACCATTTTGAGAAAAATCTAGACATTTTCCCCCTCAAATTGAAGCACCCGAGCACAGTGCGTATCATGGTGAGTCCTTAAACAGGATGGTAAAATGCAGCTCACGTTCTCATCAGGAGGAAGGCGCGCCACATGAATAAGCACAGAAAGGAACTGGGTCCTCAAGAAGTCAGACCATGTCCCTGGCATAGAAATGTCAGCACTCAAATTTCTGATGGGAGAAGCAGGAATATTGATAGAACCGATGAGATAGACACTAGGCAGTGTTTCAATGTTTCAAAAGCGTTAAGAACAGGGAATGTGTCTCTTTCACAATCGCTGCATCAAGACATGTCAGTGAAGCTACAGCCTAGCTTGGTACAGAGCCAAACCCTGGTTACCCTTGACTTTAACTGTTTTCTTTTTAAACCCCTTCTTCTCACCTCCCTTTTTTTAATATTCAAAGCCTAGTGCTTCTATGTCCACAAAAAGGACTACACATACACTCCTTATCAAATAGGAGACTTCCAATATATCAAAGTAGCAGAAGGGAAGATGATAACTTATTTAGCTGTAACTGTAATTACAACATCAAAGCTTTGATATGGCCTTTCAGTAGAATGGGAATGGACCTGATGACACTGCCCTGCATTAATAATCATTATCATCCTTACTATGCACCAAATAACTGTTGTTCTTAATTCTGAACATTAAAAAGTACTAGTTCTCACCCTTGTCAGAAGGCCATTTCCATGTGAGTGAGTCAAAATGGGGACCTAGCAATTCCATTTAATTTATAATTAAAACCTAGGTCACAACAATTCACATCAACTTAACATAGAATTATTTCTGAACTATTTTTACAACCTCCTGAAGGTTATCATTACAATTACATAATTACAGCCTTAAATACTCCATCCCTGGAATGAGGCAGCTTCCGGGGCTTCTGGATCAATTTCACTCAGCTCCCTGAGTGAGTGCCAAGAATATTACCATGTCTACCTACAGTTGTGAGAACCCAACAAAGGAGTTTCGGAGCCAGGTGCTCAGAATCCCCAGGAAGGAATGTTCTATTGTGCAGGTAAACATTCTAATTCCCTGTGTAGCGCAGGTTTCTGCTGATTCTCTGTGGTTGGAGTAGAGTGAGTGTCTGCCAGTGCCATCCACAGCTATAGTGTGCTCCCAACCTCTGTCTTTTAGATCCTTTTTTGTAGGCTCTCATTCTGTTTTTTCTCCTCTAAGATATAGAGTAGGTCTTTCCATATTGCTCTAGCTTACTGTATTTATTTAATAAAATATTTGTACTTATGCCTTAAGCTGAAGAAAACATTTGTGAGATATTAAGCACCTTATTTTAATGTTAATTTTAGACACTTAGATATTTTAGTTATATGATGATATTTAATTATACTTAGAGATTCTCTAGGTTTGGATTATTAAAAATTAATTGTGCTGTCTTGGGATGTGTACTTTTTTAAATGAGGAAAAGAAAACAGAATGAAAACCATAAACAAGACAACAGTTATAATTTGAGGAGAACTTAACTCTGTTGCTCTATGCCAAAGCCAAGTTTCTAGTTTCACTCTGTAGGGTTGAAGCCTTTATATCCCGCCTTCATGGAGATGGATTGAATCTGAGCCTGGTGTTGTTTCAGCCATAGACACATTGGAATGTAACAATAAAACAAGACTCTGCCTTCAAGCCCATCCATCTCTCCCAGGGCACGTGCATTGTAAGATCAATTTTTCTTTTTATCAACATGCCACCCAGCCATGCTGCACGAGCAACAAGCTGGCAGGACTGAACATGGAAAGAACGGCCTCCTTTCCTAAGCATAAGGGGCAGGCCCTGCTTCCCACCACTCTGATCCAAACCCCATTGAGAGCAATGCTAATGTCAGGTGAACGCACCAGAAATGACAGCATACAGGAAAAGAAACCCAAAGCAGGACAGTGAATCCTTAAAGATCTGTCAGGAACCTGAAAGCTCCGATTTCAGTGAATCGGGCACTGACCACTTGCTTCTATTCTTTCTTATTTTTACTTCCCCATCTCCCCTGAAATGAGCAGAGCCAGCAATACATCCACATTTGAAATTGCAGTCTGTGCTACTGTAGCAGGTGCACAGGTAAAGCTGATGCTACGGCTACCCACAAGAGAAGCAAGCAAGGTACTTCATCCACCCCATTCTTTACCTAAGCACTCAGGTGTCAACACCATGGTGACAATTATTGAATGAACTCAACAGGGACTGATTGGCTGTCACTTTATACTTGTTTTTTATGGTTTTCTAGTTTCCTAGCAATCATGAAGGAAAAGATAGGGATGAGAATCTTAAAATATACAGAGAAAGCCAAGTATTGTTAGGACATTGGGTTGAACTATCCCAGCTAACATACAGCATAATATGTGGACACATGCAAGTATGTTTTCTCAATAAATACCATACAAAGTGAACTTCAAAACTATTTGTTCCCTCCTCTTTAGTCCAGGCCAGTACTGCAGACATTGTAATCTTAAATCCCCTTTCTCTGCATTAAAAGCTCTAGCTCACAGTACTTCCTGTTGATAATGAGAATCAGCTGTAGAACTTTTTTAAAAAGCAAATTCCCCAGCTATAGCCAGACACACCAATTCTCGGATTACAGTGTGAGAACTCACGAATCTGCATTTTTAAAAACTATTAGCAAGTTTAAGATGCCACTTAAACACAGTTCTTCCAAGTGATTTTATATATTTGTTTCATTGCAATCATACATTGAATTATAAAATTAATTCTGGCAGTCATGGAGAAGAAATTATGCATATGGTTTATATACATGTTTGAAAAATGAGCATTTTACTCTCCATAGTACTGCTGTTCCTGCATCAGCACCCAATACAGGACATATTCTAGATGGTGCACAAGCAGTGTGTTGGCCCTGAGTTATTTTGTGGAACTTAAGATATAATCAAGAAATTTACTATATCACAGGTTACTGAAGTTTAGAAGTTCATTTAATGCTGTAATTGAAACCTAGCTTACCCAGAAAGGTAGATAGACAAGGGCCAGGGAAATACAGAGTGTCTCCCGTTGGGTTAAGACTTGAGCCTTTAGGATCCAGAGCTTCCCCATAGAAAGTGCTGACACATCAAATTTCCATCCATATTTCATGCAGGCACTAATTGTCCCTCTCCCCGGTCCACCCAAACATTGGTGAAATGCCAGGATGGCCATGGTTATTCAGCTGTGTGCCAAGAAGAGTCTTCTTAATGCTTAAATGCAGCTACGGCCTTTCTGAAGGATTGGTCAATTGAAATTCAACTTTTATGTAAAACAAGAGCACATAAAACCTATCTGGGAGGTAATCTCTGAGTAAGAGCACATGACAGATAATGCAGACAGTGTTCGCCATGTTATCTTCTGGACTGAACAAATTTAGATGCATTGTCTTCTGGCTTTTGCTATTGTTCTACATACCAAGAGCTGAACTGGTTAATGCCTATGGATCCAGTCTTGCCTTAACAGTTATTCTAAAGAACATGTTACTGTAGCACAACCATATCCAGTCATTTATTGCCTGTGGCTGCTGTGGGTTTCATAGCAGGATGACAAGTTGTGAAAGAACTTGTGACCCCTGAAGGCCTTATAGTTTTCACTTTGGTTTGCTTCAGAAATTTTTTGTTGATCTATTCTGGCCTGCTGAGATCATTTTAAAACTACTTCATCTATAGTGCCATTTTAATGTCCCTTTAGATAAAATCAGCCACAAATCCACCTCCAATGTTCAGGAAGATGTTGAATCAAATGTTAGGAAAAATTTTAAGGAACAAGATAAAACTACTCCTGAGGCTGACAATGACTACCTTGTATTGACTACTTTAAAGAAGTTTGAATCCACTAGATGACTTAATTTATGAGCTGAAGATTTGTCTTTGACCATGTAAAAGAAATTAAAGTTTTGAGTTCAAATTATCACTGTCTTCCACCCCTCAAATTATTTCAAGCCTACAATGTACTTTATATCCTTCAATTCCAATTTAACACCACTTTCAGAAAGTTGGTATTTTGTACAGTATTCCCCATAAGCTAGTGTGTTTCTAGTCTCCAACTGGTGGAGCTATTTGGGAAGGTTCTAGAATCTTCAGAAGGTATAGCCTCACTGGAGGTAGTGGGTCACTGGGGACTAGGGACAATCTTGAAATTTTATGGTCCCACCCCACTTCCTGTTCTCTCTTTCTCTGTTTCCTGAATGTGCATGCCTTGTGACTAACCAGCCTTCTCCTCCAGCCATCTTCCACACCTGTTGCCATGTCTTTCCAGACAGATGGACTGTATCTCTCCAGGACTGTTACTTTCATCTGGGTATTTCATCATAACAACAGGAAACAAAGCTAGTACACACAGCTTGTTCACCCAGCTACAGTTGTCTGGCAGAGAGCTTCCATCATCCAGATGGAGACCAGCTAGCTGTCACTAATGATTTTATCTTCCTAAGGACGTACCAACACAGTGTTTCCCAGATTCCCTTTGGTCAGGAGTTCTCAGGAGATTGATATCTTACCCCAAGATGGATTGCAAAAATGATGTCCATTGTTGGCAGGCCCATCACAGAAGAGCTCCAGTTAATGGGCCTCTGCTCCTTTTCCTCAGCATTTGATGGCAGATGAGTATAATGGTATAAGATGCCAGCTATGAAACATGGCTGAGCCTCAAGCTACAAGTTACATGGATCTATACCAAGGGAAGTGGTACATACCTGTAGTTCCAATACTTGGATGCTGTGGCAGGTAGATTGTGAGTTTGAGGTCAGCCTTGGCACAGCCAACCTATAATCCATATTGAGCCCTTGCTTCAAACAGGAGGAGGAAGAGAGATGAGGAAGGAGTTGAAGTGGCCAAGGTACTAAGTGCTACTATCAAGTGAATCTAGGTGCCCAGATCTACCTTGAGGGAACCAACCTTCACTTAGCTACTCTCAGAAACAGCAAGGATGGCATGTTGAGATCTGAATACAGCACAAATTTCTAACTTATCTCAGCCCATAAACATATGTTTGTTACAAGGTTGAGTATATGTTTCCCAGATATATCATAATTCCTCTGAATGCATTATCAAAGGCCACATATGAAAATTCTCAGGAACCCCCTCCTCCCCCCGAACCAGGTAGTTTGCATTGATGTACAGTAGCTGTGGGTATCCTGTGTGCATATCCTCACTAATCTTAGCCTATGCATTTCTATAGCCTAGCACCTTTGTTCTTAATCCACTACCTTATTAGTGACTTTGAAGAAGAAAACACAAGGGGAATTAAGCTTTGCTCTTCTAATTAAAATGTAAACACTGTACAGCTTCCTCCAAAGACATTCTCTCCTGTCCTGTCTGTTTGGTGTTAGTTTCTTTTAGCTACTTAAAATCTCACACTAGACTATGGCCTTGCTGACACTCAATGACGAATTTTCTGCCACTGATTCTGATTTATAACTGGTCATGTTGTCATTCCTGCTTCTGTTATTTTTATGTGCCAGCTGAGGAAATACCTTATGAGATTTCATAGTTTCTTTCCAATTTCCTTTCTCATTAGTGCTCTCCATACCTTCTCTCAGGAGCTTGATCATTGCTGATCTGGTCTTTACTGTTTTAGAGTAACAAATTAGATCACAATGCCTCCTGTTTATTTCCTGTCTTTTCATAGTACTCCAATGAGGACAGAGATTTTTTTCCCTCTTATTAAGAACATAGCCTGGCACTCAGATCTATGTTTGTTGACTGAATGGTAGAAATACTTGTTTTTGTTCCCCGCATTTTACCCAAAATGTTTTCTACAGCCCCAAACAAAAAGGAATTAGGCTATCTTCCTTCTCTTCATTACTAGAGCACCAATTATTGCATGATAGATTTTCTCCAAGGCACTCAGCTGTTGCTACATAGTTTTGGACACCTGACAAGTTTTGAAAAGCCCCACATGCTGGCCACACCCAGATTCATGATATGTGGGCTTGTCTGTTATTGGCTCCAGATATCCAGCAAGAAACTTCTCAAATGACTCCAGTGCCCAACCAATAGAGTCACTACAAGCTTCCTGCTATGTCTATTGTGGGTCTCTGTCCTGATAATGAAACTATACTCCAGAGAAGAATAAACATGACAGTGTGTTATGGATTTGGCTTAATGCTTGCATTATGGGTTCCCAAATTCCATGAGAATCCTGCATGTAAGACATTGCAGATCCCTGTCCCCAGATGGTTCTAATTGGTAAATACAGTTGCCAGTGGCCAATGGCTGGGCAGTGAGTCAGAGACTGGACTTTAGATTTCCTGGGTAAGGTAACTGAGGGAAGAAGAGAGGCAGAAGCCCCATTCTGGGGAAGCAGAAAGAGCAGGCCTGGGAAGTGCATAATGAAGAGACAGCCAGCACATAAGACTCATGGATCATGGCCCAGGAGGACTGCAGGCTGGGGCAACCAGGATGGAATTTAGGTTTTAGTAAGTAATAATTCAGGAATATTGGAGGGGAGAGTGTGCTAGCTGCATGGAAGTTTGGGAGTGGCCCCACCATTGAGCTGCTTAGGGCATATTAAATATAAGGCGCTCTCTCTCTCTCTCTCTCTCTCTCTCTGTGTGTGTGTGTGTGTGTGTGTGTGTGTGTGTGTGTCTTTCATTTGAAAATCCAGAGCACTGCACCATAGGGCAATTGGAGCTTAGAGTGGGTTGATCTACTACAGCAACAACAACATCTTGTAAAGACTCACTGGATAGGGCAATGAAGATGTATTGTTTCCTGCGAGATGCACTGCACTAAGGGTTTTCACATGCTGTTTGAAGTATAACTCACATTGTCTGTTAAGGAGGTCATAGAGCTGCCCTGTGCAACTAGGAGGCTAGGGCCAGTGAATCCCAGGAAGGAGATAGCATTAGTTGGATTGTCAAGAACCTCCTGTGTGTTCTCTTTTGACTTAGGGAGACACATAATGCAAGGGTTTTCAGGTGCAACATTTCACTGTCTTCTCAACTAAGACTCCTAGATGATC